>NC_143486.1:37747632-39195632 GCF_027475165.1 Benincasa hispida | reverse complement strand
CACCTTCTCTCTGGTGATTCCTCTCCTTCAAATCTCATCTTGAAGCGCATCCCCACTTCATATCCATTTTTAACTGTCTCCAAGTACTTGTTTAAGCTGATGATGAATTGGCTAGTTCTGAAGATGAAGATTCATTAGAGTTAAATCATAGCCAAATGCCCAAAATTTAGTTTGAATCAACAAACCTTGGCTTGTAATACACAACAAAATAGGTCTGCGTACGAACAGCATGAGAAGCGGTGGCAAGAACTCCAAGATGCATACTATGGCTAGATATCACGGAGGAAGGCATCAAACTCTGCTGCCGAGCCTGCCGTCGAACACCAACCCTCAATTCCCCATTGTCTCCCCTAGCAAGTGAACCAGTTAATTTTCATACACCAAAATGCAAAACAATGTTGAAAGGGGCAAAAAGAACTCTCAAAATCTACAGCATCCAAGCATGAACCTTAAGAAAACAAAGGCATCACCAGCAACCAGCCGTTTCGATGTAACAAACGTACTCCACCCGGTAGTTAGCAAATGCCTCCGTGGTTGACCTGATTCCAGAAGATAAGATCAAACAGAAGTAGAACAAATTGACTTCAATAAGATTAGAGTTCAATGACATAAATACAAGCTTTAGATTTAGTAAATTTCATCCAGATAAATGAACTATTATGGAAAATCAGTAACTTCAAAAATGAAGTACCTCTGAAAATATGCTTAAATTTCCACTCATACCCATGAAGATCCTTGGCAGTTAATTCTTGAGTTGGGGTGGATTGACTCATATCCTATGATTAATAAAAGAAATAACCATTAAGAAACCAAAGCAGAAAAAAAGGAAGAAAAAAGAGAATAATAGTAGAAAGGTTTACAAGGGGAGGAAGGCATTCAGTGGCATGCTTTCTAAGAACTGAGAAACCTCCATGAGTGCTAGTATCAGACGCAGTCAAAATCTTACAAAAAGAATGAACAGTTTGCCTTGTACGCTCAGGTGGCTCTGGATCAGGGCTTTGGGGCTCACTTTGCTGTCTCATCCGCCAACCAAAAATATCACAACACAAACAACAAACAACAAACAATTTCAATCTTGTGGTTATCATTAGAGAGAGAGAGAGTGAGTGAGAGAGACCATAAGTGAAAGAAAGTTAACAGTTTCTAATTGTACTATTATATGGGATTTGGGACACTAATTATCAATCTCTAAACCCACAGCTTTATTTTTCCCTTGAAATTTGGGGCAAGTTCATTTTCATAACCCCAAAACCAAAAGCAAAGGAAGAAGAACAGAAGGACTAAAGCTAAAAAGTAAAAATATATACATACATCAGCTTCTGGGTATAAAGTGATTTGAGCATAGACCTCATCTGTTTCCTTTTCAGCCTGAAAAATTGAAAGCAAAGGAAGAAAACAAACATGATGAATCAACAGAAAAACAAGGTAGGAAAGAAGACATGCAAAAAAGAAAGAGAAATACCAGCAAACGAATGTTAACAACACGACATAGGATCTTGGGAGGAAGATCAAAATGAGGGATTTGGTGATTAAGCTCCTGATTTGTGGACTCTTCCAACTGATGAAGAATCAAGAAGCAGAAGAAATTTCAGTTCAAAGATTTGAAGGGGTTTTAGTTTTAAGGGTGAAATTGAAGAGAGTTGAAAAAATACTTGTTCCATATGACCCTGAGGGAAGTAAAAAACCCTTTCTCCATCGACAGGAACTTCAACAAGAGGCCCTGCACATGCCTTCCACAGTTCTTCATACAGATCCTCACCTTCCAAACCTACCCACCAAACAAAAACAATCATACACTCCAAAAAACAGCTCGGAATTTCAAAACCCTTCGGGTTTTTTGCTAAAACCAAAACCCCAAATTAGAAAAACGGAGAGATTCAAGTGGGTTTCACCTTTGCGAGACTCCCCCAGATTCTGTTCGTAAAGCGTCATTCAAATTAAAAAAAATGGGTCTCAATCTCAAACGCCAAAGATTGAAGAACAACAAGAAAAACCAACGAAGAAGAAGAGAAACGAGGAAAAGAGTCTCTCTCTCTCTCTCTCTCTCTCTCTGTTTTTCACAGTCTGAAAGAATGGCAAACTGTGGTGCTACCCCATCTACCGATCAATCAAAGGACAAGGCACAGAAGGAAGAGAGAGAGAGGGAAAAAAAAAGCTAACAAAACAGGACGGTTAAGCAAGCAATCATAATTAACCGTACAAGTTTTATTTTTCCCCTGTTTTCTTTTTTCTGCTTTGTGTAACAGACTGTGTCTGTGATTATTATCTGCTCTATTTCCTTCTCTTCCTCATCGGCATCTGTTACAAATCAGCTTCTTCTTTTTGAAGTGCTGCAGAGAAAAACGCTTCTGAGAGGAAAAAATTGTGTTGGGTCGTCTTTAATTTCTCTGCTTCTTTATCTCTCTCTCTCTCTAAAGGAACTGACTTAACGTTACCAAATCCCCAAAAAATGGCTTTCTCATAGGCCTATCCATCTCTGCCTGCAGCTGCAAGAGCTGTCGCCGTCTATAAATTTTCTCTCTGTAATGGAGAGGTTTTGAATTTTGCACAGTTGTGGGAATTGGAATTGGGTGAGAGAGCTATACTAATATAATATAATGGAGGCCTCTCTCTCTCTCTCTCTGTTTTCCCCTACTGTCCTCTGTTCTTCTTCAGTCCCACAAAGCTTACAATTTTCATTACCCTTTCAAATTCTGCCACCTCATTCATTTACTCCCCTATTTTTCTCTCTCTCTTTCATTTCCTCTTTCAACTGGGTCCATTCCATTCTTCGATTTTTGCACAAACAAAAGCTCTGTTATTCTAACTTTTTTTGCTCAAAAGGGGAGGGGGGCCATTCTTAATTTTCTTTCTTTTTTTTTCTCTGTTTTTCTTTATGTGTTGAAATTATATTTTAATTTTTGAATATTATACTATCCTTTTTGGCACATAATTCAACTCTAGCACTTCAACTATTGAAATTTACTTATTACTTCTTTGGATCCGATTAAACAATTTTACACTCCAAACTTTATAATTCAATTTAGAGCCCAAAACACTCGAGACTTTCAATTTGAAAATTGAATTTTGGAATAAATTTCAATTACGTTCTCACGATTAGAGAAATTTCATTTTTATACTTTTAACTTTGAAATTGATTTCAAAAATTTTTTTTTTTTTGTTTAGATAAATGATGGGGTTTCAGTGGTAAGATAAGTTTGTATGTAATATTCAATCGGACCGTAAGAGTATGAGTTGGGTTTTTAACCTAATTCAGTATTTTGGAGCCTAATTTTGTATGTCACCGATATTTTTTATACTCAATCCACTAACTTGGTAACAGTATACTCAAAACTTCATCACCATTTATGCCTATGTTGTCATTCCGACCACCACCTCTATTGACCAACTCCAACCACTACCTCCGACGGCTAACTGCAACGGCCAGCTTCCACCACCTCCAATGACTTCTACCAATAGCCACATTCAATCACCACTGTTCAGTAGCTAACTTTGATGATTTCCACCAACTTTGGATAACAATTATTTTAAATTATATTTCATGGTATTTTATAATAAACCAAAAAACTTGCATAAAGATAATTATAAACTAGAGTTTAGGAGGCTTCGAGAATTTGGATGGACGTTTATATATATATATATATATATATTTTTTATTTTTTTTTATTTTTTTTTTGTGTGTGTAAGTGGACTTGGCCATTTATTGGCGCATATCACATATATATATTTTTTTTCATATAATTGGTTGTTAAATCTTTTTTGTGTCAAACCATGTAACATGACCAATAATAGGATCATTATAGTACAATTATATTTTGAGAATATTCCATTGACAATATAAGTTCAACTTTGTGTTGTTCCAACAAATCCAATATACTATTGTCCTACTAAACTAGAAACGATACAAGCACAAATTTGTAAAATAATTGCTTAAATTTAAAACTAAAAAAAAATGCATGATCCAAAAGTAAACCCTAAACCTCATTTCCCTAAAACTCTCACAATACATGTGTACTTTAAATAAACAAGAACATAAAATACAATTCATAATTTACTTTAAAAAATATATATGTAAAAATATTGGATAGACAAGTTTCCAAACAAAAATAATCATCATAAAAATAAATTATTTGTGTCATAAAAAATTCAACCAGATATCCCTGACATATGAACTTAACTCAGCACCTCATACATAAAATTCCTAACTCAGACAAAATAACTTTGTACCTGAAATACAGATATATGAATTCCACAAACATATAAATTCAACTCAGCACCTAATGGATATATGGTATTATGTATAACTATGCAGACATCAAAGATCATTGTTACATTTATTTGACCTCAAAAGAAATCATTAAAACCATTTACATAATCTCAAATGTCATGTCTATTTACGTGAATTATGTCATGTATGTCTTCCATTTTTAACAATTTAGTGCTCTTGTCAATTTTCATCTTATTTCAATGAGAAACTTTGCAAGTTTTTTTTTTTTTTTTGAACAAATTTCAAAGTTAAAGGGTGAAAATAAAGTTTTTCAAAGTCTAAAGGCATAATTGAAACCTATCGCAAAGTTGAAGGGTGTTTTGCTTAATTAAACCTTTTATGAGATGTTATGCTAACTTTTTGGGGACTAAGCAAGGGGATCGAGTTATCAACATTTGGAACGGTAATTGGGTGTCATTTATTCACTTTTATATATTTGGATTGATTTTTTTTTTTTTTTTTGAAAATATGTGGGCTAGGGGAATCAAACTTCTGACCTCGAGATCAACAGTACTTTTTGCTTTAAGTAAAAACATAGACAAATGTCCAAACTAAAGAGAAGACATGCCACAACTCATAAGGCACAATATCCACTCACGGAGGATGTTCTTCAATCCAAACATCTGAGTGATTGGTATGGCGAGCATGACAAGTCAAATCATGATTCACAGAACTAACACTTCATGGACTAAAAGAGAATCTCATTATGAGGCCTCTTTTATGGAAGTATTGGATATCATCCACAAATTAGGATCCAGTCTCGACCCAAAATGAATGAATTCCTGCTTCCTCAACAATGATGTCATCCAGTAGTGCAACAACATCTGCAAGTCCCATGAAACTAGTGAACTTCAGAACTTTTTGCATTAAAATCATAGATTTGCCACTAGAATTATGAATTATGGCTCCAAAGCCACGGGTCTTGTGCTAAAGGAAGCATCAGAGTTATGTTTATACAAATTGCTTTTAGGGATTTCCCAAGTACGGGTGAAAACGGTTCGGTTCGGATTGGTGGAGTTGAGTTTACCAACTCAACCCAACTTACCCGAATCCTTCCTTCTTCCAATGTTTTCAGTAGCTTCACTCATTGGCCACTGTCAGTGACTATCGCTATGACAGTCCAGGAACCAACTCCGAGCTCTGATAACTACCTCCCATGATAACTTCGACGACCAACTTTGAGCTTCGATAACCACCTCTGATGACAAGTTCGGCGACCAACTTAGATGACCACCTTTGCACGATCAACTTCGACGACCAGTTCTGGGCTCCGATAACCACCTCTGATGACAACTCTAGTGACTCAACTTCGAGACCACCTTCGTGCGACCAACTTCGATAGCCAATTTCAAGCTTAGACAACCACCTTCGACTATAAACTTCGACGAAAATCACCTTTGATGATCAACTTCAATGACTACTTTCGAGTGAGCAACTTCAACAACCAACTCTGAGCTTCGACAACCACCTCCAATGACAAATTTCGACAACCAACTCCAATACCACCTTCATGTGACCAACTTCAAGCTCTGACAACCACCTCCAACTACAAACTCCAGTAAAAATGATCTTCGATAATCAACTTCAACAACCACTTTTGACTATTATCAGACTGATGATTGTTAAAGTATATTATATGGTTGTTAATTATGTAAATAATAGTATTTTGTTTACATTAAGTGCAAAATTTATAGGTAGAAATTTGTAAAATATATTTTTATTTAATTGAATTCACATATCAAACGAATATTAAGAATATTTGAAAAAATAAGTATGTAGTTGAAAAGTATTTAACATATAACAAAACAAACCATAAAATGGAGATTTTTTTCTTGGAACATTTTCTAGCAAAAATTAGTTAAAAATGGAGATTTGTTCTCTGATGATCCTCCAAATTTGAAGGAATTGAAAGTGAAATTGTTGAAGAAATGTGTGACATTCCATTAGTTGCTAAGATGATGGGGAAGATTCAATAAAATTCATGATAGAGTAACAATATAGAGCTACAATAGAAAGAAGAAGAAAAAGAACTCAGGGAGAAAATTAGGAATAAAAAATTTCTCTTTCTCTTTGATTTTTCATTTTATTTAACCATATTTTTACAAGAAATGTAGTGGATTAATTCTTGTTCATTACCAAAGAAAGAAAAAAGAGAAAGAAAGAAAGAAAAGCTTTAAGAATTAAAAGAAAAAAAATTGCAATCCATATTTTAGTTAAATAAATATGGGTAGAATTATTGAATAAAAAAGTTTCAAAACAAAAAATAGTAATCATAAAAGCAGATTATTTAGAGTTAAAAAAAACTACACCAGATATTCTAGACATATAAACTCAACACTACACCCTAAATACAGATATATAAACTCAGACCAAATATCTCTACACCCCAAACACAGACATATAACTCCACAGATATATGAACTCCACAAACATATGAACTCTAGATATCCCATCTCAACTCAGCACCCCAAACAACCCTTAAGTCTTTATTTGGGATTGGTCATTCTAACGAAATTTGGAGTCCCGTTTGTCTTGTGAAACTTTAATCACAAGTGTGTTCCTTGTCAATCTTCTTGATTCGTGAAGATTATATTGTTGTGAGGTTGGAGATATACTCCAAGTTGTTTATGTGCTTCATCAATAGTCTTCTTGAGAAGGAGTTAGTAAGCTTAGATAGAGCCTAAGCTAATCGAGTGAAGTGGTCTTTACTTGAAGGGAAAGATAAGCTACAAGTGAGAGGGAGTCTCACGAATTAAGGGGAACTTAACTCTTGCCAAGAGGGAGTCTCTTTCTTAGGGGGAGCCTGAGACGTTTGTCACTAATATCATTACTTAGGGAGAGCCTAAGTATCTAAGAGAAGAGAAACTTTCATCTAGGGGAACCTAGGTTTATGATTGAGTGGTTGAGCTCTACAGAGGTCATTGTATTAGAGTTGCCAATACAGATAAGTACTATGTTGTAATTGTTTAATATTTATATTATTTAAGTTTTTTTTCCACAGGCACACTGCCTCCTAAATGTAAGTGTTAATCACGAACTGGGTTAACAATCTCTGATGTTATTTTTTTATAATTCTATTTGTTAATTTTTCCGTGTGTTGCCATGACACTGTTCGTAACATCCTTATCGTGTGATAGGTACTTTCATATTATTTTTCATTTGGTATTAGA
Organism: Benincasa hispida; assembly: GCF_027475165.1. Taxonomy (NCBI): domain Eukaryota; kingdom Viridiplantae; phylum Streptophyta; class Magnoliopsida; order Cucurbitales; family Cucurbitaceae; genus Benincasa; species Benincasa hispida. The sequence goes on along the minus strand of NC_143486.1, from coordinate 39,188,195 downwards.
GCGGATCACCATCATCTCTAGTGTTATGATCCTTGTGTGTCTCAATGGAAGGAATCAAAAAAGGTGTTTCTACCTCATGTCCATCGGTATTGGATGGAACATACTATGCATATTTGAAGGAAAGGATGACAATCTTTCTGAAGTCCATGACAAAAGTTCCTGGAAGTCTATCCTCGTCAGTTGTTCTCACCCTGAAATAACTAATGAAAAAGGTGAAAAGGAACTCAAACCAGAAGTGGAGTGGTCTGAAGCTAAGGATGAAACCTCTCTAAGCAACTCTAAAGCATTAAATGCCATTTTCTATAGTGTTTACAAAAACATCTTCAGGTTGATAAACATCTGTGTCTCTGCAAAGGAAGCTTGGAATGTTTTCGTTGTTGCTCATGAAGGGACATCAAAAGTTAAATTGTCAAAACTTTAGTAATTAACCACAAAGTTTGAAAATCTTAAGATGCACGAAGATGAAACCATACCTAAGTTTAATGTGAGATTGCTTGATCTTGCAAATGAATCCTTTGCTCTTAGAGAGAAAATCTCAGAAGAGAAACTTGTGAGATAGGAAGTTTGACATGAAAGTGACTACGATTGAAGAAGCTCAAGATATTTCTTCTATGAGCGTTAAATGATCTCTTTGGTTCTCTTCTCACATTTGAGATTTCTCTAGATGACAAGCTTGATAAAAAGAGTTGTAGCATTGCCTTGCAATCTACTGTAGAAGATAAAGTACAAGATCGAGTTGAAGAATCAGATGAAAATCTTGTTGACACAATTTCTCTTCTGTCCAAAACAATTCTCTTGTGTGTTAAAAAAATTGATAGAAGATCAAACCTGTAGAAAATAACAAGGTAGTTAAGTGGGTTTTATTGGGTTTTTGGAAAAATTAAAGGTCCAATGGCATTATCATAATTATTGAGTAGTGGCACTTTTGCAATTATCTCTTCTTCTCCAAAATAGGGCTGAAAATCGTGTGACTCTTGTAAAGGGGCTGACGAATTGAACTGAAGAAGAATAAGAGAGAGCAGCAGCCGCGAGGAGCCTCCTGTGGGGTTGTTCTTGCAGCCGCCTATAGGAATAACAACGAAGAAGCCTCTGCAGCTAAAGGAAAAAAGAGTGAGTCGTCGGTTGGTGCGTTGGAGCAACTTCTTTTCTTCAGCGGGACGCGTGGGTCTCTCTAGCAGAGTGCAAGGCCTGGCGCGCTGAGTATCGTCCGTCTGCGGCATCGAGTGTGGGTGTCCGCGCTAGTTCGATCTAGTCTGAGCAGAACTTTTGGTTCTGGGTGGGTTCCGATTTTGGGTTTGCTGCAGATCTGGTTTTGGTAGTTCGTCGGTCAGAGACGGATAGCACACTGTTTTGGGCTGTTTTGCAACGGGTTGTTCTCAGTTTTCAGAGGTGACATTGTGTGCGGATCTCTCGGTATCAGTGGATACTTAAAATTACAGATTGGTGATTTTATTGATTATCTGTAATTTGTAAAATTCCTTTATTTCTCATTAATAAATTAATTCAAGCTGGTTCTCAAAATGGATGTAGACCAAACTGGTCGAACCACTATATATCTTGGTATTCTTTACTGCTTTCAATTCATTTCTGCTGATTGTTTGTGTTCTGTTTGGTCATCTAAGTTAGGTTCAGAAACTCTCACAAGTGGGTTCAGAGCTTCAATTGATCCAAAGAGGTTGTGTGGTAGTGTGTGCTGGCATATTCTGTATTCAGGGATATTTTTTGTTGGAATTAATTTGACAAATGGCTTCGATGTCTACACGGTTCAAAGTTGTTAAATTTGATGGGAAAGGTGATTTCGGGTTATGGAGGAAAAAGATTAGGGCTATTCTGGTACAACAAAAGATAGCCAAAATCTTAGATGAAGATAACCTTCCACCAACAATTACAGAAGTTGAGCCCCTCAAGTACATTTATAACGTGTGAATGAAGGAAGGCCAATCGATGAGAGAACATGTTATTGACCTGATGGTCCACTTCAATGTCACCGAGATGAACGATATGGTCATCGATGAGCAAAGTTAGGTGTCATTTATTCTGAATCTATTTTGAAAAGTATTCTTCAATTCCGCAGCAATGCGGTTATGAATAAAATAGAGTACGCCATAACTACCCTCCTAAATGAGTTGCACATTCATCGATCTCTTATGAAAATTAAGGAACCGATAGAAGGAGAGGCAAATGTTGCTCATTCCAAAAAGTTCCATAGGGTTCATCCTCTAGAACTAATTCTATTCCTTCATCATCTGGTTCTAAGAAGATCCAGAAGAAGAAAGAAGAGAAAGGGAAGGCTCCCATTGTTGAGAAAGGCAAGGGCAAGGGCAAGGTGGCCAACAAGGGCAAGTGTTTCCACTGTAATGTGGATCTTCATTGGAAATGCAATTGCCCCAAGTACCTCGTTGAGAAGAAGAAAGAAAAAGAAGGTAAATATGATTTACTGATTTTAGAAACTTATTTAGTAAAAAATGACCATAATGTTTGGATACTTCATTCGGGAGTCATTGTTCATGTTTGTTCTTCTTTACAGAGAATTAGTTCTTTCCAGCAGCTCGAGAAGGGTGAAATGACGCTTAAGTTTGGAACAAGAGACGTCATTTTAGCTCATGCAGTGGAAGCTGCAAAGTTATTTTTTTGGAAATAGATACTTGTTTTTAGAAAACTTGTATATAGTTCCTAAAATTAATAGAAACCTTGTATCTGTTTCTTGCTTCATTGAACAAATGTATTCAATTTCTTTTTCTTTTAATAAAGCGTTCATTATGAAAAATGGTGTGACTATTTGTTCAGCTAAATTAGAAAATAACTTGTATGTGTTAAACCAACTAAAGCAAAAGTACTTTTAAATCATGAGATGTTTAAAACTGCTAATACTCAAACAAAAAGGCAAAGAATTTCTTCAAGTAACAATAATACATATCTGTATTTGAGATTAGGTCATATAAATCTCAATAGGATTGAGAGGATGGTAAAGAATGAACTCCTAAGCGAGTTAGAAGATGATTCATTACCTTCATGTAAATCTTGTCTTAAAAGAAAAATGACTAAAAGACCTTTTAGTGGAAAAGGTTATAGAGCCAAAGAACTCTTAGAGCTCCATTCAGATCTTTATGGTTCAATGAATGTTAAGCTCGAGGAAGGTATGAATACTTCATCTCTTTCATAAATGATTATTCGAGGTATGGTTACTTATACCTAATGGAACATAAGTCTGAAGCCCTTGAAAAGTTCAATGAGTATAAGACTGAAGTTGAAAACCTGTTAAGTAAAACGATTAAAATACTTCAATCTGGTCGAAGAGGAGAGTATATAGATTTAACATTCCAAGACTATATGATAAAACATGGAATTAAATCCCAACTTCCAGCATCTGGTACATCTTAGTAGAACGGTGTAACAGAAAGGAGAAATAGAATCTTGTTAGACATAGTCGTTATACGGTGAGCTATACTTAATTGCCTAGCTCATTTTGGGGGTATGCAGTTGAGACTGCAATTCACATCTTGAATAATATTCCCTCGAAGAGTGTTTCTGAAACACCTTTCGAGTTATGGAGGGGGTGTAAACCTAGTTTTCATTACTTTAGAATCTGGGGTTGTTCTGCACATGTGCTAATGACAAATTCTAAGAAATTGGAACCTCGTTCAAGGTTATGCCAATTTGTTGGTTACCCTAAGGAAATGAGAGGTGGTATGTTCTACGACCCTCAAGAAAACAAGGTGTTTGTATTGACAAACACTACATTCTTGGAGGAAGACCACATGAGAGATCATAAACTACGGAGAAAATTAGTATTAAATAAAGCTACTGAATATTTAATAAGAGTTGTTGATGAAGCTGGTCCTTCATCAAGAGTTAATGAAGAAGTCATCACTTCAGGTCAGTCTCGTCCTTCTCAATCGTTTAGAGTGCCTCAACACAGCGGGAGGGTTATATCACAACCTAACCGTTACTTGGGTTTGACTGAAACTCAGGTTTTCATACTAGATGATGGCATTGGGGATCTATTTTCCTATAAGCAAGTAATGAATGATGTAGACAAGGACCAATGGGTTAAAGTCATGGACCTTGAAATAGAATCTATGTACTTAATTCAGTATGAGAACTTGTAGATCTATCTGAAGGGGTTCAACCCATAAGGTGTAGATGGATCTATAAAAGGAAGAGAGATGTAGCTGGAAAGGTATAGACCTTCAAAGCTAGACTTGTAGCAAAAGTTATACCCAGAGATGAGGGGTTGACTATAAGAAAACTTTTTCCCATATTACTATGCTTAAGTCTATAAGAATTCTCTTATCCATGGCCGTATATTATGACTATGAAATATGACAAATAGATGTCAAGACTGCTTTTCTGAATGGCAATCTTGAAGAGTGCATCTTTAAGTCTCAGCCTGAGGGGTTTATAGCCCAAGGTCAGAAGTAAAAAGTTTGCAAGCGGAATCGATCCATTTATGGGTTGAAGCAAGCGTCCAAATCTTGGAACATTAAATTTGATATTGCGATCAAATATTTTGGTTTTGATCAAAACGTTGATGAAACCTTGTATCTACAAGAAAATCATCAACGGTAAAGTAACTCTCTTGGTACTTTATGTGGACGATATCCTACTCATTGGGAATGATGTAGGGTACCTTACTAATGTTAAAAAAAATGGCTTGCAGCCCAATTCCAAATGAAATATTTGGGAGAGACGTAGTATATTCTTGGGATCCAAATTATTAGGGATCATAAGAACAGAACATTAGGGTCCAATTTATACCAACAAAGAGTTAACTCGATATTTGATGTAGAACTCTAAGAAGGGTTTATTACCTTTCAGGCACGGGGTTCACTTATCTTAGGATCAGTGTCTTAAGACACTTCAAGAAATTAAGGATATGAGACGTATACTTTATGCCTCAACTATGGGAAACTTAAGTATGTTATGCTCTGCACTCGGCCAGACATTTGTTATGCATTGGGAATAGTCAGTAGGTACTAGTCTAATTCAGGGTTAGACCACTGGACTATGGTTAAGAACATCCTTAAGTATCTTTGGAGAACGATGGACTACATGCTGGTGTATAGAGCTGAGGATTTGAACCTTAAGGGATACACTGACTCTAATTTCCAAACTGACAAGGATTCTAGAAAATCTACTTTAGGATTAGTGTTCACCCTGAACGGGTGAGTTGTAGTATGGCTTAGCATCAAGCGAGGATGCATTGCAGACTCCACTGTAGAGGCAGAATATGTAGTTGCTTGTGAAGCAATAAAAGAAGCAGTTTGGCTCAAGAAATTCCTAAGTTATTTGGAAGTCGTTGCAAACATGGACTTGTCTGTCACTTTATACTATGACAACAGTGGGGCAGTAGCCAACTCTAAAGAGCCTCGTAGCCACAAATGAGGAAAACATATTGAGATGAAGTACTACCTGATACGGGAGATTGTGCAACTAGGAGATGTGATCGTCACAAAGATCGCTTCAGAGCACAACATCACTAATCCATTTACAAAGGCTCTCTTGGCTAAAGTGTTTGAGGGTCATCTAGAGAGTCTAGGTCCGCAAGACATGTACACTGTATAATCTAGGGCAAGTGGGAGATGTGTAATGGGCATATAAATGCTTTAGTTTATTGTATTTATTTACCATTCTCGCTGTTTTGGATTATTGGTATTATGTATATGCCATTAACTAGAGTTTTAGTTCAAGTGGGAGTTTGTTGGGTTTTATGTCCTAAAACTCATAGATAGAAAATGTAAATAATTTATTGTCATCAATAAAGAGTTATCGATGTTATTTCAATAAGTGTTATTATTGTGTTGAATTACTTTTGTCTTAATAACCCTAATTCCAATAAATTAACATCCTAGGTTGTCTTATGAGACATACAAGGATCAATGTTCAAGATACAACCTAAAGGTTCTATAGTATAGGGATAAGACTGGGTACCGTATCCTTGTGACACTATGGATACGACCCACTTTGTATTTGATACAAAAGCAATGATCCAACGCGTTCATGTAAATGACATGCGAGTGGGGGTATCCTATGCAATAAGTTTGCATAAGACCAGACCATGAAATAGTAACCATTAAATCTAAATTTGTTTATCAATTAGATTTCTATTTCAATAGGATGGCCTAGGCAACAACAGTCTGGAGAGTGATAAGCAACTCAAACCACTACAATGTGGTCTTGACTTCCCTTGAATCCTCTACCAAAGGGGATTGGTTCTTTCATAGTGGATGCTCTAGACACATGATTGAAGAAAAGGATATATCTCTGATCTTCAAGCCATCAGCTTAGGGCAAGTCATTTTTGGAGATGAGGCTCAAGGAGGGATCATTGGTAAAGGGAAATTAAAATACCCTAGGCTCCCAACTCTTAATGATATGATGCTGGTTGAAGGTTTCACTGCTAATCTTATCAGTATTAGCCAGCTTTGTGACTAAGGTTTGAATGTAAGCTTTACCAGAGATAGATGTCTTGTCACCAACAATGCTAAGGCTTTTATCATGATAAGTAAACATTCATTTGATAATTGTTATCTTTGGTCTCCCACAAATACTAACTCCTCTTGTTTTATGTCAAAATGTGATGAAATTTCTCTATGGCACAAACGCTTTGGTCATGTAAGCATTTAGTTTATATAGAAAACTACTTCCAAGGATGTTGTGATTGGGTTTCCTGGTCTAAAAGGAAATGAAAAGATGACTTGTGGAGAATGTCAAGTAGGGTAAGCAAGTTAAAGTGTCTCATTGTGGTTGTTACAGACTATGTGCTTTAACTTCTCCATATGGATCTAACGGGTCCAATGCAAGTGGAAAGCCTTGGAGGAAAACAATATATTTTGGTTTGTGTGGATGACTTTTTTCGTTACACCTATGTTCAGTTCATTAAGGAAAAATCATATACCTTTGCTGCGTTCAAGGCTATGTGTCTTCAAATTTAGAGAGAGAAAGATCTCAATGTAGTTCGTATCCCGGAGTGATCATGGCCGTGAGTATGAAAATGCTAAATTTGTTGATTTCTGTGCAGCAAAAAAAAGTCATCATAAGTTCTCTACACTCATCATCCCTCGGTAAAATGGGGTAGTTGAGAGGAAGAATCGCACTCTAGAAAAGATGGCCCGTGTTATGCTTCATGCATATAATCTTCCTCATCATTTTTTGACTGAAGCCCTTAGTACTGCTTGTCATACTCAAAATAGGATTGCCCTCCATCTTGGCATAAACTGTACAAATTATGAAATTTGGAAGGGGAAAAGCCTAGTTGTCACACCCCTCCCAGTTTACCCTCTAAAACTGGAAGAGGATATGACGGCAGCAGTTACCGACCTAAGTATTAGCACTTACTGCCTAACTTAAATGAACCTGCTTAAGCCTGAATATGCAACGACTTGGCACAAAATACTCCATGAAATTAAACAGTGTAAGTCTTAGTTATAGTTCCAAACAACATATGTCAAATGAAAATAAGATGACCAAATAACAAGTGTCCCAAAAGAAAATAAGTTTCATAAGTCCCCAACTCTTTTCCAAATGTGTGTACATCAAAACAATTTTAACCTAAGCTTCTTCCTAAGATCACCAAACTTTGGGTGGTAAGCTGCAGTGGATTCAACTGCGAGGGAACTGACCGCTACCTAGAAAAAGGAAAAACATTTGAAAATAGTGAGTTGGTTGCCCAGTGAGTGACACATAGAAATGACATTTCTTCTCAAACCTTTCATATACATTTCTTCTCAAACCTTCTATACCTTCGGTACCCAATACATTAGAAACATAACATTCATGGAAAAATACGAGCATCATTGTTAGTCAACATGCATGCTTCGCAATTAATAACATGTAGTTGCTCTACTTTTCATACATTCTTAACATACGCTAGGATTAACAAAACCCATTTAAAAACACGAGTATAACTTTAGTTGCTTGGAAAACCCATGAACATTATCATGAAATTCATTTGAAATGCATGTCCCTCTCGTGAACATGTTTGAAAACATTTAGACACTCACAAATACTTGGGCTTGGTTCTTCCTGAGCTTTGTAGGTCTCCCTAATGGATGTAGTTCCTACACATCAAATAATAAGAGTTTAGTTGCTACTTAGCCTCCCTTTTGAGACTAATCTTCTAACTAAGCTCATACTTGGCAAGGGATTGCCCAATCGTCCAACATTTTTCAGCTTCAACTTATAATGTAAACAACTTGAAAACTAGAACCCATTTCATGAAAGTTCCTTCTTTAAACATGTTCAGAATTTTGTTACCAATGTTACTCAAAGTTTCAGCGTGAAACTCCTTGTGGTTTAAACTGGGCTTTCGAATCCTTTCCGACAGCCCTAACCACAACTTCCTGCTTGAGTAAAGATTCTAGGGTTAAATTCCCAAAATATATAACTCGAACCATAGATCTTTTCTTCCAAGGTTTCTACTACAAACTTACTTGAGAAGGTGTCTATGAGTATACCTTAAAGTTTTGGCTTGAAAATCCAAGCAGTTCGGTCTAGATCTATATATCTTCGTCGAGTGCTTAGAGACGCCCGAAAATGAAACTTTGGCACTTCGGCCTTCTTTCCAGTGAGATCTCCCTCTCAAAGGCTCGATTTCAACAACTAGACTCAAAGAGCTTTCTAATGGTACTAAGTTCGCCTGGTTTACTCGAGAAAAACATCTAAAATGAGCTCTTGAAGTTCTCTTCCTTTTTATGCTACTGTCCAGCCCTTCACCTAAAATATCCTTAAGCCACCTTACCCATTGATGGAGATCAAGGGTCAAGATTATGCCATCTATCAAGATAACTAAAAAAGGAATCTAAAACTGAGCATCTAAATCTGAGACTCGTTTCTCGCTGGGGAAGCTCGATAAGGAGAGGTCCTTACTCGACAGACATTTTCAGGACTCCTTATTAAATACTCGATGGGAGGACTCACTACTCGATGGGGAACTCGACGCTGGAAGCTCACTCGACACACACTCCTTCCTCGACGCTCGAACTCGACACGTGAGCCTTCCTCGCTCACCCTCGACACTTGCCTCCTTCCTCACTCACACATACTCGACGGCAACATTTACTTGATGCTCGACTCTTTTTGATCATTTATACTCGATGCTTGCCTCCTTCCTTGCTCACTTATACTTGACGCTCGGCAGCATCTATTCGATGCTCGCCTGCCGCTTACTCGATGTTCCAGCATCCTTCAGTACGATCAACACTTAGCCCAAAATTTCCCTTGTAAAGCCAGAATGATGTGAACGAGAGCTAAGCTTGCTTTACTTAACCATTTTCTCCAACTTCAAACTCATCTTTTACTTCAAGATGTACGAATCCAATCTAGCTTAGGTACTTAACCCAACGTTTTGCTTAACTTAATAGTAAACATAGTTAACAAGGGAAAAGTAAGGTGTGGGTCTTATACTAGTGCCAAATATTTTCATATATTTGGTAGCCCGTGCTATATTCTAAATGATAAAGACTAGAGGAAGAAATAGGATTCTAAAAGTGATGAAGGGATCTTTCTTGGATACTCAACAAATAGTCAAGCTTTCAGTGTCTACAACAAACACACCAAGTGTGTTATGGAATCCATCAACATTATTATTGATGACTCTAATGGAGAGGATACTGTGTCTCCTTCTGATGATGATGAATATGAAAACGCCACAATAGATAATCATAAATCTGAGACAAGTGTTTCGCCTGATGTCAGTGACATTTCTCCTAACATATCTGAGAATGTTGATCAGGATGCTTCCTCATAAAGTGAACATGACCAAATGTGTGCAAAGAAACCATCTAGTAGAATCTTGAAGAATCATCCTTCAAGTAATATCATTGAAAATTTAGAAGCAGGAGTGTCCACCAAGAAGAAAGAAAAAGTGGACTATATGCAAATGATTGGGAATGTGCATTTCACCTCCCCTGTGGAACCTAAGAGTGTGCTTGATGCCTTAAAAGATGAATGTTGGGTGAATACAATATAACAAGAATTAGGTCAATTTAAAATGAGTAAGGTGTGGGAGTCGGTCCCTCAATTTGTATCTATCAATGTGGTTGGTACTAAGTAAATCTTCAAAAACAAGGCTGATGTTGATGGCCTAGTCATTAGAAACAAAACTCAACTTGTAGCTTAAGGTTACTTTTAAATTGAGGGTATTGACTTTGATGAAACCTTCCCTTCTATAGCTAGGATAGAAGCCATCAAATTATTGTTGAGAATAACCTACCTCTCGAAATTCAAGCTCTATCAGATGGATGTGAAAAGTGCTTCCCGAATGGGTACTTAAATGAAAAGGTGTATATGGAACAACCTAAGGGATTTACTGATCCTCTCCATCCTGATTATGTGTGTAGGCTAAAAAAGGGCTTGTATGGTTTAAAACAAGCACCTCGTGCTTGGTATGATAGATTGACAACATTTCTTGTCAATAATGGCTACATGAGAGATGAAGCTGACAAAACCTTGTTTGTAAAGAAACAAAAAGGAAATTTGGTGATTGCTCAAGTTTACGTAGATGACATAGTCTTTGGTGGAATGTCACAAGAATTGGTGGATCTTCTAGTCAAACAAATGCAAACTAAGTTTGAGATGAGTATAGTTGGAGAACTGACATACTTCTTGGAATTTCAAATTAAGCAAATGAAAGATGGCATCTTCGTTTCTCAAAGCGAGTATGCCAAAGCTATTGTGAAGAAATTTGGTTTGAAAATGCCAACATCAAGCAAACTCCTATTCCTACTCATATAAAACTATCCAAAGATGCTGAAGGGATGGATGTTAAGGAAATCTTGTACAGAATTATGATTGGAAGTCTCTTATACCTTATAGTAAGTAGATCTGATATAGCCTTTGTTGTGGGTGTTTGTGCTAGATACTAGAGTAAGCCCAAAAACAGTCACTTACTAAGTGCCAAGCGTATTATCAAATACATCAATGGGACCAATGAGTATGAAATTTTGTATACTTTTGACACTAATAGCTCCATTATAGGATATTGTGATGTAGATTGGGCAGGAAGTTCAGAGGACCGCAAAAGCACCTTTGGAGGTTTTTTTTTATTTATTTATTTTATTAATAACTTAGTATCCTGGTTCAGTAAAAAAATAGAATTGTGTTTCCTTATCCACTACAGAAGCTAAATACATAGTAGCTAGTAGCAGATGCACTCAACTCTCGTGGATGAAACAGATGCTCAAGGAATATGATGTCTCACAAAATGCTATGATATTGTATTGTGACAACTTGAGTTGTATTGTGATAACTTGAGTGCAATCAATATATCCAACATCGACATTCGACATCATTTTATCATAGACATAGTTGAAAGTAAGCGGATTGTTTTGGAGCATGTTCGCATTGACAAGCAAAATAGCAGATATTTTCACAAAGGCCCTTAATGTGAAACATTTTGAAGCCCTCAGAGCTTCTTTGGGCCAATGTAAAATTGAAGCATAAAAATTAATCAAAGGAGATTTGTTAGTCTCTAAAGGTGCAAGGCCCATTCCATGTGTTTATATGTCATGGCACTCATTTATGCCTTGGTGTGGTGCATGATCGAGGAAGGTAGAAATTTATTACCTTGAGATTATTATTGTTTTTACTTATCATTTATGTTTTAGCAGGAAAACTCGTTTTGAATTTTCAATTTCAATCAAAGATTATATTTTCAACTTCCACTGTGACCGTATCTTTGCTGAACAACTGCTTTTCAACATGGTAAATACTTGCCAAGGGATTGATACTGATGAACCAAAAATGGTGAGATACAAGCAGAAAGTTAATCAATAAAAACTGTTGGAAATTCTTGAAGAAAATGTTTTTGTCATGGTTGGAGGAGGTTCAAACCCTATTGTCAATCAAGAAAATGCAGTCTTCCCCTGGGAATGTCGCTCCTTCCCTGGTTGCCAAAAGGAAAAGATCTACTTGGACATCAAAACAAAAAAGGAAGAAAAAACGATGAGAAACATCTCTTGCCCACACGATAATGTTGATGAGAATGTTGAAACAATGCATGTTGGGTCTATTGGTGGTTTTGATGTGTGTGAGAAGTATTCCGCTACTATAGATTCTGTTGAAAATGTGTTGATAAATGTTCCTGATGTTCTTAATGAGAAGGATGTTGAGAGAGAAGCTAGGGTTACTGAAATAGGAGGTCATGTTAGTTCAGTTGGTTAAAGTACCAATTTTATTTATAGTATTCTTAATTTTGAAGAAAATTGTTTTAACCCTAGAAATAAAAAAGCTACAAATGTTGAAAATTATGATGTGATTGATCATCCTCTCAACATCTTATCTATTGTTACATCAAGTTTCTGAATGAGGATGTTAGTACTCAAAAGGAGTCTGGTCCTAAGAAGCTAGCTCTGCCCTTTGAGCATGATGATTTTGAGCAAGAGAAAGAGATTTCCAATCCTGATGAGTCTACTATTGTGAATTTTGATGGTTTTTAGAAAAAAACGTTGATGTCTCTAATGGAGACCATGAAAGTGACGATGGTTCTGATTCTACTAGTGAAACTTCTGATGACAACATCCCAATCAACCAATTAGGTCTGAAAGGAAAGAAGAAAATAAGTGATGTTAGTCCAAGCTCCTCTAAACAGAGAGTTGATAAGATGAGTTTTGACTTAGAGTGGATCGATGAGAAAAATGACCATCCTAAATCTGAAAGTCTCCCTCATAGGCCCTCTAAATCTCAAGAGAAGCAACGAGCTGAACAAACCAAGAAAAAGTCTTCCACTAGTATTGTATCTGTTGTGCCCCTTGATGAAATATTGTTTCACTCTAAGGATAATGCAAAGATGTGGAAATTTGTTGTGAATAGGAGAATTGTTGTTGAAAGAGATTTGTCTGAGTAAGCCCAAGATTTTCATGAGATTATGGATTTGTTGGTGAAGGCTGACTTGGTGAGAATAGTGCAAAATTTTGGTGTTACTATCCCCATTTGGTTCATGAGTTTTATGTTAATTTACCCACTCAATTTGGTAAAGTTGATATTCTAGAGTTCTACAAAGCTTATGTGCGAGGACATTGCTTCATCTTTTCTACTGCCCTAATAAACAAGTATCTTGACTGTCGTGTCCCAAAGGATGTTATTGAACAGAGGTCGTCTATATCTGATCTGGTGTTTAAATTGACATGAGGGGTTAAGAGATCTTGGCCCTCAAAAGGACATTTTCCTTGTGTTGATTTGAGTGTGAAGTATGTTTTGCTCCATAAAATTGGCATTGAAAAGTGGTGTCTTTCTGCTCACAAATTTTGTCTTTCTACCAGTCTTGCTAGTTTGCTTTATCAGATTGAAACTAGTGCAAAATTCAACTATGATACTTTTGTGATCAACCAGATCAAGAAGCACATTGGTTCTCATGCCACTAAGGTTCCCTTATGCTTTCCTCACCTAATTTGTGAGATCCTCTTAGCTCAAAAGCTAAACATCTTGACTAGCTTGGATGTTCCAGGTCTTGTGCCTTCTGCAATTTCTTTCAGTTACCACTTATATCAAGGCAAGCATGTGTCTAATCTGATTCACTTTGAGGTTCCTGTTGTTGATAATGGTTCTATTACGGAGCTTTGTCAAACTCCGTGTGGTAAAAAGATAATCAATGTGTTGGCTAATGAGTCGAGGGAGTTTGGAGTGTTGCTCCAAAGGATTTCTATCAAAAAGTCAAAAGTTGATGATTTGTTGACCCTTCTTCCCGAGTCTTCTGTTGATCCTAATCACGGGCCTAGCTCTGGTGTATAGGATGTTGTTTGTGATCAATGATGCTTTTGTTATTTGTTGTTTTTTACCTATTTCAAAAAGGGGAGTATGGTGAAGTTGGTTGTGGCTATGTGTGTGTGTGTTTGTGTATTCTTTTTTTTGTTGAAAGACTTGTCTTTTCTTTGTTCTTAACAATTGTTAATGTTGTTGTGATTTATTATTATTATTATTTTGTTTCTTCTACTTCGTTACTACTGCTGTTTGTCATTCTTAAAAAAAGTATTGCCAAATGGGGAGCTTGTAACACTTTGTGTGCTGGCAATATTTGTTTAAGTTCAACTGATGTCATTAGGATTGTCTCTGCATTTGATCTTGCTGGTTTAAGGTTTTCATATGGAAATATTGTCTCTGCAAAATACTTTCCTTATGTGGGATATTCTGTCTACAACATTTTTGCAAATCTTTTCTTTTTCCGTGCACAATTTTTTTGGAAGTTAGGGTTAGTCTTCCTTGCATCCACTATGTGTATATAAAGACACTTAGTCTTTGTTTGAGGATTGATCATTCTAACGAAAGATTTGGAGTCTCGTTAATCTTGTGAAACTCTTATCACAAGTGTGTTCTTTGTCAATCTTTTTGAGCCATGAAAATTGTATTGCTATGAGGTTGGAGATATTCTCCAAGTCGTTTATGTGCTCCATCAATAGTCTTCTTGAGAAGGGATTAGCAAGCTTAGGGGGAGCCTAAGCTAATCAAATGAAGTGATATTTACTTGAAGGGAAAGATAAGCTGCAAGTGAAAAGGATCCTCACGACTTAAGGGAAACTTATGTCTTGCTGAGAGGGAGGTCTTAAGGGGAGCCAGAGATGTTCATTACTAATATCATTACTTAGGGGGAGCCTAAGTATCTAAGAGAGGAAGTCTCTCATCTAGGGGGACCTAGGTGTATGGTTGAGTGGTTGAGCTCTACAGAGGTCACTGTATTAGAGTTGTCAATACAGATAAGTATTATGTTGTAATTACTTAACATTTATATTAGTGAAGTTATCTTTTTATGGGTACACTGCCCCCCCAGACATAGGTGTTCATCACCAAACTAGGTTGACAATCTCCGGTATTATTTTTTGTTATATGTCTGTTTGTTAATTGTTCTATGTATTTTCGTGAAACTATTCATAACATCCTTTATCGTGCGATAGGTACTTCTATATTATTTTTCAAAATGTATTCATGACCATTTAAATTTGTCACGAAAATAATAATAATAATTGTTATTATTTTTATAATTATTGCACAAGTGCCTCAAAATGATATGGATATACAAAATGAAATTTGTCATATTTCTTAGAACTTAATTCTTTCTCACTTTTACTTACATCATATCAACATCAAATTACCAAAACAAATCATTGTATATGTGAGTTAGAATCTTGCTCTCGCTCGCGCCCTCGTTCCTTTTATCCTTGTTTCTTTTTTATATTAATTAAATGTCAGCACTCTTTCCTCTCACTCTTGCTTTTTGCTCTTTACTCTCGCTTCTCGCTTCTCCTAAGCAAAGAGTAAAATTCGAGAGTAAGGAGCAAGAGCAAAGAGGGAGAGGAAATTGTGCTATAATTTTATCATCATGAAGAGGAACTAAAAAAGGAATTAGAGCAAGATCCTAACCTGTATACACATTGATAGGTTTCGATAATTTTACGTTGATATGACTTAAACAAAAGGTTTAAAAACTTAAATCTTAAGAAGTTGCACAAATTTCATTTCGTAAATTTTGGATGAATCAAACAAGAAAAACTCAAGTAAAAAAAAGAAGAAAGGGAAAAAATTGTAGTTGATAATGTTCCTATAATTGATTCCTAGTTAAATATTTGGTATAAAGTACTAGCAAATGTTTTTTTTCTAGTCGAGGTGAAATTTGAACAATAATATAATAATATAATATCTTTAACTAATTGAATTATATATGTTAATAATAGAAGATTATTTTCAAACAAATTATAAATGTTTGATTAAAATTAAAAATTTTAAGTGGTATGAGCAAAATTCAAACATAGATTACTACATTTTATATAATTAAACAATAAAACTATCAGACTCTGGAGCGTTTGTTTCAAGGGTTGGGATTGGATGGATTAGACATCCTAAGCTCAACCCTTGTTTGGATTTTTTTTTTTTTACTTTTCTTTTTTTAAAAAATTTAGTCTAGGAAGTTCGTCGACCAACTATGTACACCACCTCTGGTGACTACCGCAGACCAACTCCAACCACCACCTTCGACGATTACTGCTGGCCAATTGTCGACCACCAACTCCGACGACCTCTGGCTGCCACTTCCGATGAACATTTTTTCCTATGTTATTCCAAAGAGGTCTTTATTTAATTATAATAATTTTTTTTTAAAATACACTTTCTCTTTCTTCTAATTGTTTTTTGTTTGTGAGTTTTTTTTTAATTATTGATATTATTAGATTATCCTTTTTAATTCTTTCTCTTTTCTTCTTCATTTAAAATTAAAATTTCCTTCATTTTAGAAGATTTCATTTATTTTCTATTTTTAATAGTTGAAAATCGATCACCTATTTATTAGAATCTAAGTTTATGTCAAATATACTGGTAATATAATGGAAAATATATATTTACATCGCATATATCATGGTTTATTTTCTGGCGTGTTTACAAATATACTAAAAAAATGTAAATATACATCAACTATATGGTTCGATATATAAGACAATATATTATACAAATTGTACGTTCATACACTTATCAAATATACAGTTATTTATTTATAGAAAATTCAAATATATAGTGTTATATATATTAAATATACCTCGTTTTCTCCTTCAAAGCTTCTCGTCGATTCTTACTTTCATTTATAAGGACAACAATTTTCAAATTTTTTGAGATATACTTTCAAAAGAAAACTGTTTTGAAAAGTTTATAACCACAAGAAACTTTCCTTACATGTTGAGAGCTAAAAAAAAAAGTAAATTGAGTCATATTTTTGTGTAAAACGATAGCTCACTAGACTACAATTGTATAATTAGGTATATTTATTTAGGCTATGTATAGAAAATCCTAATTTAATTTAACATTTTTTTTTTTGTTGGTCAATTTAACTAGCTCGAAGATTAGGATTATTTTTTTAAACATAAAGTGGTAACAAGTTAGTGCCAAATAAAAATTAAAACTCAAACTTTATACTTTTTTTTGTTTCCTCAAATGTAATTAGATAAAAAAAAATCATAATTTTTCAATAATTGAACTTAAGACTAAAATACTAATTTATTTGATCAATTTGAAGTTAGCATGTTATGATAGAAACATTGATCATTTTCAAATGAGTTAAAGTGACAAAAGGCTATGAAGTTTTATCTCAAAACCTAGTAAAATCAAAATATCAAATTACTAAAATTATAAATTTAATCAAATCTCTATTCTAAAATTAGGGGAAAGAAAAATATTCTTCGAAATTTTTCAGTTTATTTTGAACTTAACTATATTAAAGTAATTAAGATGGTAAGCTTGAACTATCTAAAATCTAACAATTGATTTAACACAAGAAAATATTTCACAAACTCTAAGATTTATAAATCTACATTTCATTATTCCCAAACTTCGTAAGCATGTAGTCCATACACAAAACTCTTAAAACTTGCACTCCAAACACAATTTTCTTAAACTCAAATTGTCTAAACCTCTCAGCCTAACCCTCAACCTTAAATTCTCAAGCTTAAGATTCCAAACCTGTGCACCAAGCGTTCCCTAAATAAGAGTTCGGTGTTCTTCTTCTTTTTTAGTTTACTTTTTATTACCAGAGTTGGGATTCAAACCTACCATTGACATTAATAAATAAGCTATGTCATATTAATTCAAATTTATTATGAATTCAAACATCAAATTGACATAGTAACTTACCTTTAAAATGTTTATTAAATCATCCATCTCTATTACAAGGCAATTCATTTTAAATTTGTCAAATTGACTATCAATTAGCATCATTTCATCTAAATTTAAATACAAATGTTGTATCGTGTATGTGTTTCATCCATTAATATTAGCATAGATGCTAAACTTAAGATAACCAAAAGTGAAGCTATGCTTGAAATTCTTTCTATTATATTTAAAGCTGAGACAAACTATATAACTAAACTTTCTTATGTGTATATATAATTTTTATAATATATGAAGTACAAAGTTTCCACTCGTTTTCTTGTTAAAATAAAAGTACAAACAAAACAAAAGTGTAAGCAACCTGTTATGGCCTATGGGTGGGAAATTTCGTACCATAAGAACCTGTCCCACCTATTATGATTCTATCATTTTTCATTTTATACTTTAATATATTGTCAATAAATATTTAAATTCTAAGGTTGCTGAATTTTTGGTAAATTGATGGAAAATATTAATGCATTCATAAATATTTGGTTTTTGGTTTCTCCATTTTGAAAATTGTGTTAGGTTTTCAATTAAAAATCTCTTTTGTAATCCCCTACGTGTTCGGGATCTCCTCTTATTTTTCGTTTATTCAATAAAATGTTTCTTATCTAAAAAAGGAAATTGTGTTAATTTTCTTACAACTTGTTAGATGATATGATATTAAATCTATCTTCACCTATTAATTTAAGCTTTTGAGTCAATTGATCATTTAACATAATTTTAGAGTAAGTGGTTTAGGAGGCCTTGACCCATAGTGTGAGAGAGTATTAGATGATATAATATTAAATTTATCTTTACTCATCAGCTAATGTTTTTGGATCAAACGTGATTTAACACAATTTTTTAAATTATGGTTTCATTTTTTCTAACTAGACATTTAAATTTTTTATCAATTATTTTTATAAAACATATCTTTTTTGTTTTCAAAATTGACTTAGTTTTTGAAAACACTCCTAAAAATTGCATAAAAAAAAATAAAAGAAATCATTAAATGGAAGTAAATTTTATAAATTTAATTTTCAAAATTTAAGACCCTGTTTGATAACCATTTGGTTTTTTGTTTTTGTTTTTAAAAATTAAGTCTTTATCATCTACATTTCTTACAATGATTTACATTTTTCTTAAGTACAATGATTGAATTCTTAGCCAAATTCCAAAAAACAAAAACTACTTTTTGAAAACTATTTTTTTTAGTTCTCAAAATTTGACTTGGTTTTTTAAACTATTGATGAATAATAGATAACAAAACAAAAAAATTTAGAGATGGAAGTAGTATCTGTTATGAAAATAAAAAACAAAATAGTTACAAAACGGGATCTAAATGATTATTAAATAGGTTTTTAAATTATTGGTATGGGTAGACAATAAGCCTTGATTGGGACTAAGAAAATATCAATCCAACGACCCTTAATTTGTGAGGACTATATTTTTTTTTTCAAATTTATTTTTGAGTTCAATGACGGTAGGTTTGAAATAAAACTCACTTTAGGAATATGCCAAAATAAACTAAAGGGGGATTAGATAATAGAACTCATAGAACCAGAGTGAAATGAGCTCAGGATTGACCAAGTTCTAAGTCAACGAACATGGAGTTGGAAATTTGTATCCAAGGTTATTAACGTAATCTTGAATAATTTGTAGTTGACATTAGAGTAGATCATGTTTAAGTAATAAACCTAAACAATTTTTAGTATATGAATAAGGTTGAGTATTTTATCTCAGTGACGCTACGAATACGACTCACTTTGTAATTGTTATAAATAATTTGATTTAAATCGTTTATGTGGAGAGACATGTGAATGAGGTTTTCTATATAATGAGTTTATATAAGACTGGACTGAAAAATATATAATCTCTCGTTATAAATCTTTTAATTGAGAAGATTAATATTCCACAAGATATGATCATCTGCATCTCAATCCTAAGTGAATTATGAACTCCTACCTGTAAGAGCTCGTCCTTTGATTTAAACGGGTGAGAATGACCATATTAGCCAAATTCAGTAACCTCGCAATTTTTGGGATTTGACGAAGTAGGGAGTTGGAAACACAATTTCACAAGATGAAAGTCACATCTCCCCAGATAGGATAGTTCTCTTAAGTGCTAATTTTAGGACTTAAAATAATGGAGTATCACCCTCTCACTAGCTTAGAAGGGACTGGGTTTATGGTTGGATTATAAATAAATTGATTATAAGAAGATCAGTAAGGTGCAAAATATAATTACAGTGACAAAACAAACTTTTGACCTAACTGTAATTATTAACAACTTGTAAGAATTGTTTTGCTTGTAATGATTAGATCTATGGACACGAGTTACCCTACAGTTGATAGCTCTCTAAATGAGCTATCTTAATTCCTCTAATCTTGTTAGTTTTTATTCTTTAATGTGTTTATATGTTCATATTTGTAGGAAATCATGTATAATGTGCATTTCCAAGTGTCACGACCGATTCGGGGATAATTAAGAGCTTTTTGGAGCAAATTGGAGAAAATTATGAAAATGCCTCGTGTTCAAGGATGCAATCCCCTATTGCAATGATTCACAATGCTGCAATATAGAAGGACAGCGACACTGCCTCTCGAGAAAAACATTGTGACAGCGTTGAGCAACGTTGCGAAGCGCTAGGAGAAAATGTTGCAAGCATCGCAACACTACTTAGAATGTCGTAATGGTCTCATGATTTCTATATATATTGCTCTTTCATTTTATGGTTTGGTGTGGAGAGTTTTTGAGAGTTTAGGCTGGATATTGGCCACTTTTGGCCAAAACCCCTAAGATTTCTTTGTTTTAAGGGAAATTACTATTTTTTACCTTTCAAAACTAACATCTTTTTTATATTTACTTTTTCTAACATCTTTTTTACTTTTTTATATTTTAATTAGAGAGGTCTACATAGAAGTCCATTTTGTTCCTCATTTAAGTGCTATCAATTTTACCTTTACCTAACTTACCTTATACAACTTTTCAAATTCAACTTCAGTTTTAGACCTTAAATTTCAGTTTTCCGTTTTGTTTTCACAGAAAAAGTTATACTTAAGGGTCCTAATTTCAGAGAATCTGTTTTCTTTCATTGTTTAGGGTCCATTTGAGACCAACACGTATATTGTTTTTTATTTTGTCATTTCTTTTCATTCATGTGGGGTATGGTTGTCTCCTTGTTTTTGGCAAATTTCAACCAATATTTGTAATAGATTTGTTATTTTTAAGGGAAGAAATTTGGGGAAAAAAAGCTTCATTGGGAGGGAGAGAATGTTTTTATTTTTTATTTTTTTTGTAGTTCCTTACCAATGTTTTTTTATCGAGATTTCAACCAATTTTTACCAAAAATTTTACTGTAAAAGTTAACTTTGTGAAATTCTTACATGAAATCTTGGTAAAAATTTTAATTTTCGATAAGATTGTCTGATAAAGTTGACTAAGATTTCTCATAAAGTTGACCAAGTCGAATCTTACGTGAAATCTCACATTTTTTTTCTTTGCATTTAGTTTCCTTCCATTTGTGAGTATATTATTATTTATTTGTAAAATGTCTTGCATGTTTGTTTGCTACAATGGTATTTGGAAGGAGAATGAGCGAGATTACTTAGGGGTAATCTCGGGGGATTGGAAGTAAGATGTGACATTGGGTATGAGGAATTTTATATATGTAGAGTGTATAAGCTAAGTAGGATTGACTTGAACCATCACGACCTGATCCTAAGATGTTTATACAATTTTAGATACGAACGGTAGGGATTCGTGTCATAATGCCTCATATTTAATGAATTATTCAATTAATTATTTTATATGCAATATTGTACTATCCATTACATATAAAATCCAAGGTTATTAAAATGCAATTTTGAAATGTATGTGGTTGATATACGGGTGGATCATGTTTAAGAAATCAAGAAATAACCTAAAATGTCTATAGTGAAGGGATTGAAATTCCCCGCAAGGGAAGCAATTGAATGCATTGGTCTTGAAACTTCGTTTTACATAACAAAAAAATATAGAGAAATGGAAATGATAAACTAACTTAAGCAAGCTATCTAATGTGTTAATCAAATAGGGAAGAAAGATATAAAGGGAATCACATACTCTTGAAGACCAATTCTTCGTGTTCCTCTCCAATTCGCATCGTCTTCTAAGTAGAATATTCAGTGGGAGGTACTTGGGGCATAAGATACTTCACTTAAATCTTTCACGTTTCTCCTAAATAGTCCACACCGTGAGATCTATCCTCGGCCTCGCGGCACCTTTGGCGTGTCCCCCTAACGGATGGTGTTTGGGTAGGTCAATATCAAGGTGTATGGAGAGAGTGTTCATAGTAAGTGGGAGCGGAAAGTGTGACAGCATATCCCTCGGCCTCCCTCGTTAGGTTGAATAAAGTTACTACGCATCACCTCGAGGCACCCTGGGAGTGTCCCCCTAAAGGATGGTAGTTTTGCGTGTTTCTTTATTTGATCTCCTATAAGAGAATAAGGTTACTTAGTCTCTTGTCCTAATCTGTCTTTTCCCTACGGTGAGTGCATTAGGGTGGGACTCTGGCACCGAAAGCGAGGGGTTACACTTACGTGGAATAGTTAAAAGTTAACGATTTTGGACCGAAAAATGGTGGTTGTTAGGTTCCAAGAGTTGGTTCTGCCTAATGGTTGAGAATGTCTCATCCCAGCGAAGGGGCAACTGATCACCCCACCGGTATCGTTTGTCCTGTCTCACTGGGGCATCATTGCAAAATAGAAGTCTATAACTTAGTGTACTTGAAAGTGTTTTGCAAAACTGATTGGTTTAAAATTGGTTTAGCAAAATCTAATAAAGTTTTGTTCGTATTTTTAGCAACATTTTCAAAAATGGCAACAGCCACGTTGGCTTTGTTAAGCACCGAAAAACTTACTGGCAGTAATTTTGCAACATGGAAACACATGATCACGACGATCCTGATCATCGAGGATCTCATGTTTGCTCTCACGAAGGCTTGTCCTCCTATTCCAGCTCAGAATGTGCTCGAAATGTTCGGGAGGCATATGAGCGATGGACAAGAGCGAATGAAAAGGCCCGAGCCTACATCTTGGCAAGTCTTTCTGAAGTCTTGGCCAAGAAACATGAGCCTATGGTCTCAGCGCGTGAGATCATGGAGTCACTGTGGGGGATGTTTGAATAACCGTCTGAATAGCTTATGTATGAGGCTCTTAAATACATATTCAACTCCAAAATGCAAGAAGGCACCTCTGTTTATGAACATGTGCTAAATATGATGGTCCACTTTAATGTGGAGGAGTTGAATGGGTCTACCATCGATGAAAGTAGCCAGGTTAGCATAATCCTGCATTCTTTGTTGGAGAGCTTCTTACGCTTTGTTAGTAATGTGATTGTTAACAAAGTGAAGTATAACCTTACAACTCTCCTCAACGAGTTACAGACATACCAATCTTTACTGAAAAGTAAGGAGAGGCAGAAGGGTGAGGCAAATGTTGCTTCATCTTCTAGGACGTTCCATAGAGGTTCGACCTCAGGAACGAAGTCTACACCTTCTGCTTCTAACTCTGCAAAGGGGAAGAAGAAGAAGGGTGGTAAGGGTAAAGGGAAGGCACCTGCTAACCCACCGCCTGTCGTCCCAAGGAGGCATCCACAAGTTGCTAAGGGAAAGTATTTCCATTGCAACCAAGATGGACACTAGAAGAGGAACTGTCCTCGGTATCTAAAAGAGAAGAAAGCAGCCAAGGCTAAGGCCAAGGCGGATAAAGGTAAATGTGATTTACTTGTGCTTGAAACTTGTTTAATGCAGAATGATGATTCTGCCTGGATAATTGATTCAGGCGCCATTAACCATGTTTTTCCTTCTTTTCAGGGGATTAGATCTTGACAACAGTTGGAGGCTGGTGAGATGACGATGTGAGTAGGCACCAGGCACATCGTCTCAGCTGTGGCAGTGGGTGGACTCCAGTTAGCTTTACAGAATAGGTTTCTTATTTTAACTGATGTATATATTGTTCCTGAACTAAAGAGGAACCTCATTTCTGTAAATTGTTTATTGCAATGTAAATATACTGTCTCTTTTAATGTGAATAAAGCGTTTATTCATAAAGATGGTATTTTTATTTGCACAGCAAATCTGGAATCGAATTTATATGTGCTAAGGCCGTTAACCATTAATTCCCTCCATAATACTGAAATGTTCAGAACTGCCATAACTTAATCAAAACGTCGACGAATTTCTCCAAAAGAAAATGCCCAACTTTGGCATCTACGTTTAGGGCACATCAATCTCAATAGAATTGAGAGATTGGTGAAGAATGGACTTCTAAGTGAGTTAGAAGAAAATTCTTTACCTGTGTGCGAATCTTGCCTTAAGGGTAAGATGACTAAACGACCTTTTATTGGAAAAGGTTATAGAGCCAAGGAGCCTTTTGAGTTAGTACATTCTGACCTTTGTGGTCTTATGAATGTGCGAGCCCGAGGTGGCTATGAGTATTTATCAGTTTTACTGATGATTACTCCAGGTACGGGTATGTTTATCTTATGCAACGGAAGTCTGAATCCTTTGAAAAGTTCAAAGAGTTCAAGGCTGAAGTTGAAAATGCATTAGATAAACGAATTAAAATACTTCGATCAAAGCGAGGTGGAGATTTTTTGGACTCGACATTCCACGACTTTTGATAGAACATGGAATCGTTTCCCAACTCTCAGCGCCGGGTACACCTCAACAGAATGGTGTAGCGGAGAGGAGAAATAGGACCTTGTTAGACATGGTTCACTCGATGATAAGTTACACTTCCTTACCGGACTTGTTTTTGGGTTTCGTAGTGGAGACTGCAGTGTACATATTCAACTGTATTCCCTCCAAGAGTGTTGCCAGAACACCTCTGGAGTTGTGGAACGGGCATAAAGCTAGTTTACGTCACTTTCGCATTTGGGGTTGCCTTGCACATGTGCTTGAGGCTAATCCCAAGAAGTTGGAACCACGGTCGAGGTTATGCCTCTTTGTAGGCTACCCCAAAGGTACACGAGAGGGTTATTTTTATGATCCGATGGAAAATAGGGTATTTGTTTCAACAAACGCTACTTTCCTGGGGGAGGATCATATAAGGGAGCACAGTCCACGAAGCAGAGTCGTGTTACGTGAGCTTTACAATGAAACTACTAAAACTTCAACAAGAGTTGTTGAAGAGCCTATTACACCAATAAGAGTTCTTGATGGGAGTTCATCCAGTAGGTCGGTTCTACCTCAAGAGTTGAGGGAACCTCGACATAGTAGGAGGGTTGTGAACCCACCCGTTTGCTATCTGGGTTTCACAAAAATCCTTGCTATGGTAGCAGATGGCGACGTTGAGGATTCGTTGTGTTATAAGAAGGCAATGGAAGATGTTGACCGGGATGAATGGGTCAAGGCCATGGATTTAGAGATGGAGTCGATGTACTTCAACTCAGTATGGGATCTTGTAGATCAGCTTGATGGGGTCCGCTCTATAGGTTGTAAATGGATCTACAAGTGCAAATGGGGTGCTAATAGGAAGGTATAGACCTTAAGGCTCGACTTGTGGCAAAGGGTTATACCCAGGTAGAGGGAGTCGACTATGAGGAGACTTTCTTGCCTGTTTCCATGTTAAATCGATCTGCATCCTCCAGTCCATCGTAACTTATTATAATTATAAGATCTGGGAAATGGACGTCAAGACAGCCTTTCTGAATGGCAATCTTGAGGAGACCATTTATATGGTGCAGCCCGAGGGATTCATAGCCCAAGGTCAAGAGCAAAAGGTTTGTAAACTGAATCGGTCTATTTATGGACTGAAATAGGCATCTCGATCTTGGAACATACGGTTTGATACTGCGATCAAGTCGTATGACTTTGACCAAAACGTTGATGAAGCTTGTGTCTACAAGAAGATCATCAACACTTCAGTAGTCTTCTTAGTGTTGTATGTAGACGATATCCTACTCATTGGGAATGATGTAGGTCTACTGATTACAGTTAAGAACTAGCTAGCGACCCAATTCCAAATGAAAGATTTGGGAGAGGCTTAGTTTGTTCTAGGTATACAAATCTTTTGAGACCGTGAGCACAAAGTGCTTGCACTGTCTCAAGCATCGTACATTGACAAGATGTTGCTCAAGTACTCGATGGAGGACTTCAGGAGGGGCCTACTGCCGTTCAGGCATGGAGTCACTTTGTCTAAGGAAATATGTCCTAAGACGCCTTAAGAGGTTGAGGAGATGAGACGGATCAGTATAACCTTAGCCATTTTAATGTTACTGACCCATTTACGAAGGCTCTCACGGCTACAGTGTTTGAGGGTTACCTACGGAGCATGGGTCTACAGGATCGCCCGCAGCTGGACTAGGGCAAGTGAGAGATTTTCTTGTACTGGGCTTTTATGCCCTAGTTTATTGTTTTATACTAAGTTTTTTGTACACACCCCACTTCGCTTTAGGACAAATGGGAGATTGTTGGGGTTGATGCCCTAAAGTCTCATGTCCTGTAGTTTGTAAACAGTTTGCACGATCGAATCAACAATCCGAAGTGTTTTTCTTGCGTATTCTTGATAAACCAACATTTATATATAGATGTAGGAAGATCTGTTTGGGAAGTAAGCAGCCCCTTTGACATCTCTTCATCTAAAAGAATTCTCGATGTGAAAACACAGAGATAAAAGGATGATTTTTGAATAGGAAAAAGAGTGGATCTGTATGTGACTCAAGCATGTATGTGGTGACATACAAGTGGATCATGTCTTGAGTGATAACCAAAATGGTCTGTGGTATATGGATATAGGAAGGAAACCTTTACTGGTAACGCTACGGATGCGACCCGCTTTGTGAAATGGTCACAAGTGTTGTGACTTGTCACAGATGGTCTGATCCTGATCATTCGTGTTAGGGACATGCGAGCGGGGTTGTATTATACAAAGAGTTTGTATAAGACCTGACCACGAAGTGTTAATGTCTCGTTATATAACATTGTTCATGACAGAGACTTCACTTCACTAGGATGAGCACAGGTAACATGACCTCAATCCTGAGTGAGTTGGGAACTCCTGCCATTGAGGGCGGTCCTTTGATTTATATGGGTGCGAGTGGCCAGGTCGCTGATTCAAACCTACCATTTTGGGGATTCGTCTGATTTTGGAGCTGGGAACTCAGCTACACAAGATGGAATTCACTCCTTCCCCGAGGTAGGGGTAAGTAGATAGATAGCTCCCTTAAGGGCTGATTCCGGGGCTTGAACGATGTGGTACCACACACCTTCTCTTGGCCCGAGAGGTGTTCACACATAGTTGGACTATGTTGTATTGTTCATTAGAGGAATCAGTAGTACTTAAGGAGTGAGATGTAACTACAGGGGCATAACGGTAAATTGGCCTAACTGTACTTATGAGCATCTGTGAAGGGTCATCGTACTCATGATTGGTTATATCCGATGGACACAGGAATATATCTGTAGTAAGAAGAGTTCAGTTGTTGACCTTTAGTGGAATGCCTGACAGTTAACGGATGGTGGATCTCGTGGCTAAAGAGTTTAGTCATCTATTCACGGACCATTGGAGCTTCAAGCCACAGGTCCATTAGGTCCCCTGGGTAGCTTGGATAAAGTCGAGAACCAGTATTTGGGTAAATTTGAAATGTTCAAATTGACAAGAGGAAGTTTGATTACATATGATATAATTGGATTGGTTAATTATATATGATATAATTGACTGAATGTATGAGATACATTATTTTGGAGGAAATTATGTATAAATATGATTTATATCAAGTAGAGGAGAAAAATACTATAGTAGATATATGATATCAAATTATAGGATAAAAATATAATATGATTATATTTATTAATTAATTAGTTAGTTAATTATAATATAATTATGCCAAGTTTCATGTTCAGACGTGGGTTAGTGGGCAGTGTTGGTTATTGTAACCGGTGAGTTAAAATGAAAATAGTTTTCATTTTTGTATCGTCCGTCAATCGCCCAAAATATTTCGTGAAGCGCGCCTTGGTGAAAGAAAACGATCGCTCGAGAGCCTATACGATAGTCGCTTCTCCGCCTAAATGATCGTCCACCTTGCGCTAAACGATCGCACACTCGCTTACATGATCGGATAGCTTCTCTAAACAACGTATAGTGTGCCGATTTAACTAACCGATCGTACACGTTTTTCTAAACGATCGTTCAATAAATCCTACACGATCGTGTAGCTTTTCCTATGCAATAAGCACTTCTGCTTTTCTCTCTCACTTACTTATCGCCTACACGATTCGTATTTCCTCCGTACTCTACCAAATTCACCAAAGCCCACCCTTTGGGTTTTCACTCCGAGAATACCCGGGGCTCATTAGTGGTGGTGTCATCCCCGTTGCGGTCGTGAGTTCGTGTTGTTCGTGCTGCTGCAATCGACGATTTTCGTCGGGCGTTGGTAGAACACTTGGAGGGTTCTGCCGCGTTGGAGTTCCGGAGTGTAAAGATTGTCTTCAATTGGTATGGAACTCTGTCCCTTTTTTTATTTTCTTGTTCGTAGCATGCCGTTAATTAGAGTTTATTTGCATAACTGTATGTGATGAATGTATAATGTTATATTTCGGTCACGGTGAGATCGGAGCGATCCAAATACGCTTATGGAACTCATCGATCTGAGATCATTCAGGCAATATTTTCTCATTTGGTGGAGCGAACTATTGAAGTCTTCATGGACGATTTTATGGTGCATGGAAAAACATTTCAAGTTTGCTTAGAGAATTTGGAGCAAGTGTTGGAACATTCTGAAGAGACTAATTTGGTATTAAATTGAGAAAAATTTCACTTCATAGTGATAAAAAGCATCGTATTGGGACATAATATATCAAAATAGGATTTAGAAGTGGACAAGCTTAGGTTTAACTTATCTCTGAAAGAACTCGTTTACAATGAGATCCATTAGCAGAAGCAGATCGTCCAAATTCCATTTAGATTGAAAACATACATTTATAGTAAACACAAACAGATTATGTATTTTAACATAAATTGCAGCATGCTTTTGAATAAGAAATAGAGTTCAGATATACCTTTGAAGAACACTACTTCACATAAATCTCTCAAACTATCACGAACTTCTCGAATAGTCACGAACTCCTCGAACAGCAACAAAACTCGAACCAAAAAAAGAAGAAGACATGTCCACTTGGTATCCTCGATATTCTCAGGGTGAGAACCTAGGAGTGGTGGACTTTGACTGTTTTGGTTAGGAGGGAGTTTGTGAGTTTAGAGGAGGAAGACGATTGAAGAAGAATGTACTGTCGTATAGCTTTTGCTTCAATCGTGTAGTGTAAAGACTCCTATCGTATAGGCTCTTCAAATCGTGTAGATTCACTTACAAGCATGTAATTATGTTATGGAAAAATAAAATCATATTTTATTTATTCCATTTTTCCATAAAACCCAACCAACCTCCCACTAAGGTGATTAAAGAGAAAAAGAGATTAATTATATAAATAATTAATAATATAAATAAATATGATAGTCGATTTATCATATTATATTTATAACCTAGAGTTTTAATATTCCATCATATACAATACAAACTATAGTTCATTTTCTCTATTTTATGGCATTTAATATAAATCATATTTATATTAAATTTAACATCTATGAATCTCATTCATAGAAAATATATTTGAATCACATTCAAATTTTTATTCCTCCAATTAAACTATAATGTATCAAATACATTATGTCAATTATATCATACATAATTGAATCAATTTAATTATATCCCTAAAATTGATATAATTAAATTCCTATCTGTTAACTTTCGGGCACTCCACTAAAGACTGACAGCTACACTCTTCGCACTACAGATATATTTCTGTGTCCATTGGATATAACCAATCAACAACACGATGACCCTTCATAAATTACTCGTAAGTACAATTGGGTTAAATTATTGTTTTGCCCCTGTAGTTACCTCTAGCTCCTTAAGTACCATTGAACCCTCTAATGAACAATAGATCATAGTCCTACTATGACTAAACCCCTTTCGGGCTAAGATAGGGTGTGGCGTTACATTGTTCAAGACCTAGAATCAACCCTTAAGGGAGCAATCTATCTACTTACCCCTACTTCGGGGAATGAGTGAATTTCGTCTTGTGTAGCTGAGGTACCAGCTCCCCAATCAGACGAATCCCTAAAATGGTAGGCTTGTTGAGTTGGCGATCTAGCCACTCTCACCCACACAAATCAAAGGACTGCCCTCATAGGCAGGAGTTCACAACCCACTCAGGATTAAGGTCATGTTACCTATGGTCATCCTAGTAAAATGAAAGTCTCTATTATGAACGGTGTTATATAATGAGACTAAACATTTCATGGTCCGGTCTTATACAAACCCCTTTGTATAGAATATCCCTGCTCGCATGTCTAATCCATGAATGATCAGGATCAGATCATTTGTAGTACTTTACAACATTTGTAACATCTACAAAGCGGGCCATACTCGTAGTGTTACCAAGATAAGGTACCCAGCCTTATTCATATACTACAGACCATTTAGGATATCACTTAAACACGATCCACCTGTATGTCTCCGCATACATATTTAAGTTACAACGATAACATTGGAAGTTAGTTTATTGGTTTGTGGTTAATGCAACTAAAATATCACATATTTCATAAACAAAGTGAATGAAATATCAAATATTATTAATCACATACAAGTTTGTTCATACAAGGTTTACAAACTATAGAACCTTACGAGATTTAGGGCATCAACCCCAACAATCTCCCATTTGTCCTAAAGCTAGTGCAGTGTACAAGATAATAAAATACAAGTACACAATACAATAAACTAGGGCATAACACACCCAATACAATATCTCCCACTTGCCCTAGTCCAGTCGTGGTTTGTCCCATGGACCCATACTCTGCAGGTGACTCTCAAACACTGTAGCCGTGAGGGCCTTTGTAAACAGATCAGCAACATTGTGCTCTAAAGCTATCTTCATGACAATCACGTCCCCTTGATGCACAATCTCTCGGATGAGATGATACTTCCGCTCTATGTTCTTGCCGCGCTTATGACTCTTAGGCTCACGGGAATTAGCCACAGCACCACTATTATTACAATAAAGTATGATAGGCTTTGATATGTCCGAAACAACTTCCTGATCAGTCAGGAATTTCCTGAGCCATTGGCCTCCTTAGCAGCATCACAAGCTACTACATACTCAGCCTCCATGGTGGAGTTCGCGATGCACCCCTACTTGGTGCTTTGCCATACTACTACCCCTTCGTTAAGATTAAGCACTGATCCTAAAGTGGATTTTCAAGAATCCCTATCAGTCTAAAAATCAGAGTCTGTGTATCCTGTAAGGAACAAATCTTTAAAACCATACACAAGCATGTAGTCCCTTGTTCTTTTTAGATACTTAAGGATGTTTTTAACGGTTTCCCGGTGATCATATCCTGGATTAGATTGATATCTATTGACTATCCCCACTGCATAGCAGATGTCAGGTCTAGTACATAACATCGCATACATTAAACTGCCCATGGCAGATGCATAGGAGACCCATCTCATATCCTCAACCTCTTGAGGTGTCTTTAGGATATTGTTCCTTAGACAAAGTAACTCCGTGCCTGAAATGAAATAGGCCCCTCTTGGAGTTCTACATCAAATATTTGATCAACATCTTATCAATATACGATGTTTGAGATAATGCTAACATTTTATTCTTTCGATCTCGAAAGATCTAAATACTAAGAACAAAATGAGCCTCTCCTAAATTTTTCATTTGGAATTGGGTCACTAGCCAATTCTTAACTATAGTCAATAAGCCTACATCATTCCCAATGAGTAGGATATCATCTACATACAACACTAGGAAAGCCTACTGAACTGTTGATGATCTTCTTGTAGACACAAAGCTCATCATCATTTTGATCAAAGCCATAATATTTGATCGCAATATCAAACCTTATATTCCAAGATCGAGATACCTATTTTAGTCCATAAATAGGCCGATTAAACTTGCAAACCTTTTTGCTCTTGACCTTGGACTATGAATCCCTTGGGCTGCACCATATAAATGTTCTCCTCGAGATTGCTATTCAAAAAAGCAGTCTTGACATCCATTTTCCATATCTCATAGTCATAAAATGATGCAATGGATAGGAGGATCCGAATAGACTTTAGCATGGCAATAGGCTAGAATGTCTCCTCATAGTCGACTCCTTCTACCTGGGTATTACCTTTTGCCACCAACCTAGCCTTGAAGGTTTTCACCTTCCCATCAGCACCCCATTTCCTCTTGTATATCCATTTACAACCTATAGGTTCAACCCCATTAGGTTGATCTATAAGATCCCAAACTGAATTGAAGTACACAGACTCCATTTCGAGATCAATGACTTTGATCCATTCATCTCTATCAACATCCTACATTTTCTTCTTGTAAGACAATGGATCCTCAACCTCGCCTTTAGCTACCATAGCTAGAATTTCAGTTAAACCCATATAGCGAATAGGTGGGTTTGTAACCCTCCCATTACGTCGAGGTTCCCTCAACACTTGAGGTGGATTTGACCTACTAGATGAACTTACTTCAACAACTTTTTGTGAGGTACCAAGCTCTTCAACAACTTTTGTTGAAGATTCAGTAGTTTCATTGGAAAGCTCATTCAACACGATTTTGCTTCTACGTCTGTGCTCCCTTATGTGGTCCGCCTCAAGAAAAGTAGTATTTGTCCATACAAATACTTTGCTTTCTTTAGGATCAAAGAAATAACCACCTCTTGTTCCTTTGGGGTAGCCTACAAATAGGCATAACCTTGAACATGGTTCCAGATTCTTAGAATTAGCCTCAAGCACATATGTTAGGCAACCCTAGATTCTGAAACGACATAAACTAGCTTTACGACCATTCCATAACTCCAAAGGTGTTCTAGCAACACTCTTGGAGGGAACCTAGTTTTGGATATAAGCTGTAGTCTCCACTGCATAACCCCAAAATGAGTCAAGTAAGGAAGCGTAACTCATCATAGACCGAACTATATCCAAAAGGGTTCGATTTCTCCTCTTTGATACACCATTCTGCTGAGGAGTACCAGGTGCTGAGAGTTGGGAAACTATTCCATGTTCTATCAAATAGTTCTGGAAAGTTAAATCCAAAAACTCTCCACCTCGATCAGATCGAAGTGTTTTAATTGTTCTATTAAATCATTTTCAACTTCAGCCTTGAATTATGTGAACTTTTCAAAGGACTCAGATTTATGTTGCATTAAATAAACGTACCCATACCTTGAATAATCATAACTTAAAGTGATGAAATATTCATAACCTGCCCTGGTTCTTACATTCATCGGACCACAAAGGTCTGAATGCACTAGCTCTAGAGGCTCTTTGGCCCTATGACCTTTTCCAGTAAAAATCCTTTTAGTCATTTTGCCTTCAAGGCATGACTCACACACAAGTAAAGAATTTTCTTCTAACTCGCTTAGAAGTCCATTATTCACCAACCTCTCAGTCCTATTGAGATTAGTGTGTCCTAATCATAGGTGCCAAAGTTGGGCATTTTCCTTAGGAGAAATTTTAAGTCACTTATTTTGAGTTACAACAGTTTTAAACATCTCTATGTTATGGAGGAAATTTGTTGCTAACGGCCTTAGCACATATAAATTACTTTCCAATTGAGTAGAACATATATCAACTCCATTCTTAGTAATAAACACTTTATTATAAGAGAAAAATAGCTTATATTTACATTCCAACAGACACTTTAAAGTTCCTTTTTAAATCAGGAACAACAAATACATCATTCAAAATGAGAAATTTGTTCTCTAAAGTTAACCGGAGACCTCCCACTGCCACAATTGAGACGATGTGCCGGTTCCAACTCGCATCATTATCTCACCAGCACCAAGCTACCGCCAGGAACTAACTCCCTGAAATGAAGAACAAACATGGTTAGTGTCAATAATCTAGGAAGAATCATCATTTTCCACTAAACAAGTTTCCAAAACAAGCAAATTATATTTACCTTGTTTGGTCTTCTTCTTCTCTGCCAAATGTCTGGGGCAGTTCCTCTTCCAATGCTCGTCCTGGTTGCAATGGAAACATTTTCCCTTGTCAACCCTCACTAAGCACCCCTTACCAGCTTATTCCAGTGTGTACAGACTTAGTTCCAGAGGATGAACCTTTGTAGAACTTTTTAGATGATGAAACAACATTTGCTTTTCAACAAGGATTGAAAAGTCTATAACTCGTTGAGTAGAGTTGTAAGGTTATAGTTAATTCTGTTCAAAACAACATTGCTACGAAAGTGAAGGAAGCTATCTGATAAGGATTCCAGAATGATGCTAACATAGCTGGCCTTATCAATCCTCGACCCGTTCTTAGCCACATTGAAGTGGATCATCAAATTGAGAACGTGTTCTTAGATTCTTGCATCCGTGAGTTGACGATATATTTGAGAGCATCGTGTTTGAGTAGTGCGGACGGTTGTCTGAACATTCCCCTCAGGGACTCCATGATCTCGCGTTCAGTGACCATGGGCTCATGCTTCCAAAACTTCGTTAAGGTTGGTATGTATGCTCACCTTCTCGTAGAACATTTTTAGAGCTGTAATGAATCTAATAGACAACAATTTGTAACTTCTAATACCCCCATTTTAGGTCCTAGAATCCTTAACCTTGCTTTAGGTAAAGCAACCCTATCCAAGAGAGTTGTTGAAAACGATGCCACTGATAACTTTATCCAGCATTAGGGGGATCAAGGGATATGTTGATGCTCCTACTTACTATGTCCATTCAGAGATGCCACCCATACTCTTAGTGCCTTGAGGTATGATTCTGGTCTAAACTTTTAGGAAGAAACATCATATACCCCTTACCTCCCACTGAGTATCTAGGCTTCATTAACTTAGAAAAAGTTACTGATTTTATCTAATTGATTTGTTTAAGCTATCTTTTGATGATTAAACAATGATTAAACAACTTTGACTTTCATCAAATTTTCATGCAGAGGTATGAAATGACTCCATCGACAGTAGCCTAGCCAGACGCCTTAGCCAAAAGGTCCCTTATAATACCAATTTAATCCTATTGAACCGATTTAAAAGATTAAACCTAGATTTCTAATCTTATTAGAAATGTGATCTTAGGTCTATCTCAAACAAATTTTTAAACAATTTTAAAAAATAATTAAAGCCTAAGGTTTGCATGCAACTCTTTATTATTGATTTTAATTTTAATCTCATTAATTATAACACTTATAAGAAATGAAATAATTAAAACCAACTAACATTGCAAGCTAGACATAAATTAACCTAAGGTAGTGTCATGCTTCATGCAATGTTCATTCATTACTAATATATATCTTTTATATAAACAATAACGAACTAAACTATAACATACATTCCATACAAATATTTAACCTTATATTATAACATTTATACTATAAATGATGCATGGATATGCTATAATGCATGCATACATATATTATAACTCTTATATTATATGATGCATGAGCATACTTTATGTAATTTAATCATGCATACTAACATATAATAACACTTATAATATAAAATGATGCATGAAAAAAAAATGCATAACCTATGGTGCGTTTTAAAACTATATGATGTACATTATGGCATATATAATAAACATACATCACATGCATGTTTAATTAAAGTTGATGGACCGGGATAGTAAATCTCAAAACCGAAAAAATAAAGGCTAAACTATTACAAAAGTTGAGTCCACCAATTCGAAACAAGTGAACCGGGTCTTGCTCGTCAAGAAACCTTGCAGCTTGATCGTGTAGTAAATCTCCTGATCGTCGAGCAACGAGCGAAGAGTATAATCGATCGTGTAGCAACGATCGCATAGCTTTGCTATGCGATGAGTGAAAGTCCATGTGATCGTGCAAGTAGTAGCGCATCATGCGATCTAGCTGCGATGAGCATGATAGCCTACACGATCGAGTAGCGTGCATCGAATATCATATACTATTCAATCGTGTAGCTAAAGACTATACGATGAGCATGATAGTCTACACGATCGTTTAGCACACAACCCTTGCGTCGAGTATTATATACTGCGCATTCGTCTACTCCTCAAGCACCTATACGATCATACAGCCAATGCAACACAATCGTGTAGTCCACACGACCGCATCATTAGCTCATAGTGCGATCGTGCAGAAAATTGTACATGAATGCAAGCAAAATCTTTCGTTTAGCTCTAGACGTGACCACCGTTTCGTCTTCTCCATTGAAACGCATTGTAACCTTCAATTCTGAAGCTTCATGAACAACTCAAAACTAAAACGAATACAGACTCAATTACAAGATTAATTCCCAAAAACTCAGGGGCCCTTACAAATTTGCTTTTATAATGTAAATAGAAAACCAAAAACAAAGACAACTATTCCGAAACATCCACATACATTTAACAGTTAAACACAATGCAGAACTTAAAACCCACAAAACTGTAAATGATTTCAATACAGAAATGGATTTTGGAATCAGAACTACAAACTAGCTCTGATAACAATTGAAGGCACTAGTTTACAAGGAAAACCATGAGTGGAAGAGAATCGTCCAAATTCTATTTAGATTGAAAACATACATTTACAGTAATCACAAATAGATTATGCATTTTAACATAAATTACAACATGCTTTTGAATAAGAAATAGATTTCAGAGATTATACCTTTGAAGAATACTTCTTCATGTAAATCCCTCAAACTATCACGAACTCCTCGAACAGTCACGAACTCCTCGAACAGCAACAAAACTCAAACCAAAAAAAAGAGAAGACACAATCACTTGGTATCCTCGGTATTCTCAGGATGAAAACCAGGAGTGGTGGGCTCTGATTATTTTGGTTAGAAGGGAGTTTGTGAGTTTAGAGTAGGAAGACGATTGAAGAAGAACGCACTATTGTATAGCTTTTGCTTCAATCGTGTAATGTAAAGACTTCTATCGTATAGGCTCTGCAAATCATGTAGATTCACTTACAAGTCGTGTAATTATGTTATGGAAAAATAAAATCATATTTTATTCATTCCATTTTGCTATAAAAGCCAACTAATGTCACACTAAGGTGGTTAGAGAGAAAAAAGGACTAATTATCTAAATAATTAATAATATAAATAAATATGATAACCAACTTATCATATTATAACTTATAGTTTTACTATTGCATCATATGCAATATAAACTATAGTTCTTTTTCTCTATTTTATGGCATTTAATATGAATCATCTTTATAATAATTTTAACATCTATGAATTTCATTCATAGAAAATATATTTGAATCACGTTTAAATATTTATTCCTCCAATTATACTATAATGTTTCAAATACATTATGTAAATTATATCATATATAATTGAATCAATTTAATTATATCATATATAATTAAATTCCTCTTATTAACTTGAACAATTCAAATTAACTCAAAAACTGATTCTCAACTAAATTCTTTTGAGCTACCAAGGAGACCTTATGGACTTGTAGCTTGAAGCTTCAACAGTATGTGAATAATTAATTAAACTCTTTAATTACATTATCCACCATTTGTTAACTATTGGGCACTACACTAATGACTGACAACTACACTCTTCTCACTACAGATATATTCCTGTGTCTATTGGATATAACCAATCAATAGTATGATGACCCTTCACAAATGGCTTGTAAGTACAGTTGGGCCAAATTACTGTTTTGCCTCTGTAGGTACCTCTAACTTCTTAAGTACCATTGATCCCTCTAATGAACAATAGATCATAGTCCCACTATGACTAAACTCCTCTCGGCCAAGAGAGGGTGTGGCGCCACATTGTTCAAGACCCAGAATAAGCCTTTAAGGAAGAAATTTATCTATTTACCCCTGCTTCGGGGAAGGAGTGAATTCTATCTTGTGTAGTTGAGGTCTCGGCTCCGCAATAAGACAAATCCCTAAAATGGTAGGCTTGTTGAGTCAGCGATCTGGCCACTCTCACCCACACAAATCAAAGAACCGCCCTCATAGGTAGAAGTTCACAACTCACTCAAGATTAAGGTCATGTTACCTATGGTCATCCTAGTGAAATGAAAGTCTCTGTTATGAACGGTGTTATATAATGAGACTAAACATTTCGTGGTCTGGTCTTATACAAACTCCTTTATATAGAATATCCTCGCTCGCATGTTTAATACATGAATGATCAGGATCAGAACATTTGTAGTACTTTACAACATTTGTAACATCTACAAAATGGGCCATACTCGTAGTGTTACCAAGATAAGGTACCCAATCTTATCCATATACTACAAACCATTTAGGTTATCACTTAAACATGATCCACCTGTATGTCTCCACATACATGTTTAAATTACAACAATAACCTTGGATGTTAGTTTATTGGTTCGTGGTTAATGCAACTAAAATATCACATATTTCATAGATAAATTGAATAAAATATCAAATATTATTGATCATATACAAGTTTGTTCATACAAGGTTTACAAACTATAGGACCCTACAAGATTTAGGGCATCAACCCCAACAATCCGAAGGCCCTCTGCTCTTATATCAGTGAAAGACGTAAGAAGTTTTCTTGGTCATGCTGGTTTTTACAGAAGATTCATAAAAAACTTTTCACATATCTCAAGTGTTGGGTTTTATGTCCTAAAACTCATGGTTTGTAAACAATAAACTTATTATGTTATCAATAAAGATGTTATTGAGATTTATTCAATAAGGTTGTTATTGAATATATGAATTGCTCATTTCGTTTTTGGAAAGAACCTAAATCCAATAAACTAATATCCATGGCTATTACATGAATACTTGGATTTTATGTAATGACATAAAAGTGGATCAAGTTCAAGTAGATAGCCAAAATGGTCTATAGTATACGGATAAGGTTGATTACCTTATCTTAGGGACACTATCGGATGCCGCCCACTTTGTATTTAGTATAAACAATGTGATCCTAAATCGTTCATGTGGAGACATGTGAGTGGGGATGTCCTATGCTAAAAGTTTGTATAAGACCAGACCAAGAAATAAGTCATGTTTACTTTATAACGTTGTTTACTGTTTAAGAATGACTATTTTAAAGCGATGACCTAGGTGACTTGACCTTAATCCTAAGCTAATTATGAACTCCTGTTTATTTGGGATTATCCTTAGATTTGCATAGGTGAAGGTTGCCTCAATAGCACGGGCTCAATAAGCCTCCCATTTTAAGGGTAAGACCAGGTAGATTGCTGGGGCCATAGGGTGCGAGATGGAATTCACTCCTACCCGCTTTTAGGGATAGTAGGGAGGTTATTCCCTTAAGTGCTGACTTCGGGTCTTGAACAAGGGGCCCACCCTCTCATTGGTCTAAGAGTGACTCAGTTTAGTGATTGGATGACTAACCAATTATTCATTAAAGGATCAATGAGACTTAAGAAGCAAGATGTAATCTCAGGTGTAAAACAACTTTTGACCCAACCGTTATTACGAACAACCTATGAAGGGTTGACTTACTAATTATTGTTATATCTAGTAGTTAGAAATATATCTACAATAAGAGGAGTGCAACTACTGGGCTTTAGTGGAGTGACCTGGTAATTAACGTATGTTGGTTAATTGAGTTAAATAATTTAGTCGGTTAATCTCAGATCGTTAGAGCCCATGATCTGTAGGTCCATAAAGTCCCATGATCTGTAGGTCCATAAAGTCCCCCTACTAGCTCATATTGGACTAAACCTTAGAACAGTGTGACAAACGAGTTTGAAGTGTTTAAATTCTATTTTTGGAGTAAAGTGTTGAATATATCCGATATATTTAACCTAATGTTTAATTATGAATTAAACATATAAATAGAGAATTAGAGATATTTAAATAAGATTTAAATATCAAGATTCAACCTTAGAACAACAAACGAGTTTGAAGTGTTCAATTTCTATTTTTGGAGTAAAGTATTGAATATATCCGATATATTTAACCTAATGTTTAATTATGAATTAAACATATAAATAGAGAATTAGAGATATTTAAATAAGATTTAAATATCAAAATTCAACCTTAGAACAGTGTGACAAACGAGTTTGAAGTGTTCAATTTCTAGTTTTGGAGTAAAGTGTTGAATATATCCGATATATTTAACCTAATGTTTAATTATGAATTAAACATATAAATAGAGAATTAGAGATATTTAAATAAGATTTAAATATCAAGATTATGAATAGAGATTCATATCGATTGGGATTAGCGTTGGATTTAATAATTGAATATTAAAATAAATTAATTAAACTTTTTAATTAATTTTGAAATTAAATAGAATTGGTCAAAATTGCAACAAAAGTCAAGATGTTGACTTTAGACTTTGAGAAATCAAAAAAAAAAATTGTTGACTTTGGACTTTTAGAGTCAAAGATAGACTTTTGACCACGCTAGTGGAAAAATCCAACATTTTTTAATGGGATAATCCTATTTTTGGATTGCTAGGTGCCAATCCCACTTGAAGACACTAATCCCACTTTGAGTTAGAGGAATTTGAGTGTCAAATTCTTATTAATTTAAATTTGCATGATTTGCATGATTTGACCTATAAATAAAAGAGTTCTATGATGTTTAATCTTCTTGACAAAGTGGACTTTTATGAGTTTTTTGAGAAAAATCTTGACATAATTCTCTCTCCATTCCTTACCCTTTTCCTATCCAGTTGGTCTCTCACCGGATCCTACCATCCCGTTTTAAAGTCTGAGAATCGATAAGACTCTCGTGGTGGTCTACGGATAGTTTTGTGAGGAGATTGGAGCAGATTTGTAGATTAATTAAGACTACAAAGGTTGTATATTTTCTATCCCTTCGTTTTAATTTAATTGCATGTTTATTCTTTTGAAATTACTCTAATTAGAGTACTTTAGATCCTTTATTTCTTCCGTTGCACATGTGTTCTTTCCATCATCAAGGCCCTTATGCAGATTGTTTGAAGTTGATAGGCCATTTGTTTTCAACCAAGACTATGAAGAAGCATTTGAGAAGCTAAAAGAAATATTCACAACTGCATCCATCATGGTAGAACCAGATTGGTCATTACCATTCGAACTGATGTATGATGCCATTCACCCTTGGAGTAGTGCTAGCTCAAAAGGACAGGGTTATTCATCTAATTTACTATGCAAGTAAGACAAGAATGAAGTCCAGAAAAATTATACAATAACAGAAAAGAAGTTGTTGGCAATTGTCTTCAGTTTTGAGAAGTTTAGGTCTTATTTGTTAGGGACCAAAGTCATTGTCCATACTGATCACTCGACATTGAAATATTTACTCACAAAGAAGGAAGAAAAGCCAAGGTTGATCAGATGGATTCTACTCTTGTAAGAATTTGACCCGGAAATTGTGGAACGAAGAATCAAGTTATTGATCACTTGTCGCGACTGAAGAGAAAAGCAGAGGAATCAGATGAAGTTTGAGATGATATCGTCGATGAGCCATTGTTAGCTATTGACAGTGTTCTGTTGTATGTTGATTTCACCAACTACTTAGCAACCAGAGTTATGCCACCAGAAGCCACTAGCCAGAAATTGAAAAGGTTTTTCCACGATCTCAAGCAGCACTATTGGAATGATCCCTATATGTTCAAATTGAGACCATACCAGATCTGGAGACATTATATTGCAGAAAAGAAAGTGTCTGTTATTCTGGAGGCATGTCATAAAGCTCTTTTTAGAGGTCATTTTGTGGGTTATATACTCCATGTCAGCAAGGAAGGTCTGCTATAAAGCCTACCCGGCCAAAAAGTCTTCAAGAACGGGAAAGCTGACTAAAAGACTATTCTATAACTAACTTTTGTTGTCGAATTGAAGGGGCATGGCTTGTACCAGGCTCTACAAGAGTTTTCTTCAGGCTCTTGTAAGCATGAATAACAATATCGAAGCTATCAAATCGATTCATCATCGAGAATTGAATAGTATAACATAGAAGCCACAATGCTTAGCTATTATCGATCCCCAAGACGTCTTTGGTTGAATCTTCACACCTGATCCACCGTCTAAACTTCCTACATTCACTCCCAAAAATTTAAATAGGAAAACAGGAATTGTAACCTCCCGGTCTGTTGTAGTCAGCCTCACGGTGTGCCTGACTACCGAGTCTGCCGTCTCCACGGCTTTCCCTTTTGCGAGCAGCTCCTCAACCTCGCTAGGCGGTTACCTTTTTTTTTTTTTCATATCTATATCCTCTGCTGAAAAATCAAGACTAAGATGGGAGTTTCGTGGAAAATAGAGCACCTTTAATGGATTAGAATCGATGACTTACGTCGTTTGTTCGTTAAACTTTCGAGCAGCTCTTTTAACTACCGCTTAATCTCCCAACATGCTAAAAAACCGAGAGCCTCCCAGGGACTGGACAACCGGAGGGAGTTTTCTTCTCGAAAGAGGATAGGCCGGAGATGTCTCATACGTTACTCGTAATATGTGGAAGTATCAACGTAATTTGATAGAGTCATTCAGTCTGAATGCTACATGAAGAACATAAGCTAGATGAAAGAACGGGAAGACTTGGCCTGGTCGGTACCTAGCAGGGCTTTTTTTGTTCCAATGAATCATAGATAAAATTATTTATTTGATTTGAAAACACAAAATGTTTTTTAACAAATAAAATCGAAACAACAAGTCTCTAACGGGTGGGTTTGAGCCAAGGGTTACGCAAGTCCTTCTTATAATTGGAAAAAAGAATAGAAAGAAGAGCATATGGGAGTAGAAAGAGCAAGTCAGCTACCCTGCTTGTCAGCTACTTCTATGCTCTTGTTTTCAATAGATAGG
This sequence comes from Benincasa hispida, assembly GCF_027475165.1. Classification (NCBI taxonomy): domain Eukaryota; kingdom Viridiplantae; phylum Streptophyta; class Magnoliopsida; order Cucurbitales; family Cucurbitaceae; genus Benincasa; species Benincasa hispida. The sequence continues at coordinate 39,145,813 of NC_143486.1, read as the reverse complement.
ATGGAAGCACTATCAGTCCATTTCATATCAAAACGGATCCTTTAATTTTATTTTTATGTGTATATTGTGGGTGGCCTTTAGGGGTCCTTTTTTAAAAAAGATTATCCTTGTCTTTGTTTATGTCTCGGATTGGAACAAATTACCATAATTTGTCTCTGCCTACGACTAAGCGGCATTTTTCACAAATTTTCCAAATGAAGGCCCTTATTTTCATATTTGTCATTCCTTATCTTAATTCTGAATCTACTTATTGGAAGGTGCAAATACATTTTGTGCTTTTAATCCAACTCACGCTGAAAAAACTTATTCAATGGTCACTATTAACCACTTTTGGTCCCAAATCTTTGAGGTTGCATTTTCCAATAAACGGGAACATTTTGCTACCGTGTCATGTCTTTTGGTCTCAAACTGGGGCAACAACGTTACATATACCATACTGCTATGACTGTAATCTTTCACGATATGATGCGAAGAAAACCAGAAATGGGTGGGATCTTTCATCGATTGCTATTCATTTGAGTCTCTGGGTAGCATTGCTTTGCTTGGCATAGGTCTATCGTAGTCCCCATTGCACCTCTAAATAAAATGTTAGAATCTCAATCATGAAGTTTTGTCCATTGGGATTGGGCATAGACGAGCCTCAACTGGGCCAACATTGATGAAAAAATGACAAAAAAGAAACTTCTCCCATCGCATCATTAACCGGTGTAGGATTAAAAATCAGGTCCAGGATTTGAGTCAAATCGACCGTGAAGTTGAACACAAGCCCTTTTTAGTCACGGCCAGGAGATTGATAGAAAAACCTTGCCCTTCCTTTATAGTACTTAATGGGATACGAACAAATAGGCATTTTTTGGATTTCTTTCCTTCGATGCGAGTTCAGGTGTCAATTTGCTTACCATTGACAAGTAAAAATTCATCTTTCTCAAAGTAATAGGCTCTTGGTTATGCTGTTAGAGTGGCTTTCAGGTCAAAAAATGAATCTGGCTTTCACTTGGACTCCTTAATGAATATAATTAGAATTGCATGTGTTAAGCATTTGAATAGCTGTCTTGGTATTCTTTTTTTGAGTCGGAAGTTCGAAAGAACTTTTAGGTTTCCCAGTGACTAACTTAGCACACTTCTAGTGGTAGCCATTGGGCTAATAATTGAAATTCAATTTCTTGATCTCTATCTTCCATTTTTGGAAACTCAGAAAGTTCTTCTGTTAAGCCATGATCAATGAACCTACAAAACCCTTCAAATTGTATCTGATTAAACCCAGTATTGTAGACATTCTCTAATTTCCACCCCCAAGCATTTTATTTATTTCCCATTTATAAAAAATAAAAAAAAAATCCCATGACATAATGATGGCATTTATATTATGTTTACTGAATCACATAAAATTTGACCTAACTTCATAGGTGTAATAGATGTAATGCATGAAATACATGTGAATGTAGGAATAAAGAGACTTTGATACTCAAATTGGAATTTGCAACAATCGAGATCATTCAAATTTCACACTGAACTATATATACGTCTCATTACTAATTCAAGGAAAGAGGATATTAATAAGATCAAACAAGGATCCCATATCTCTTAGCGAGGGAATTAATCATTTTTTTGAAGTTTAAGGACGGGGTTTTTTGCTTCATTTCAAAGGATATTTAATCAATAAGTCAGTAGAGAGATGGAACATCGATTTCGCTTAATAGAAGAAGATATTCCTTCGGAACCCTCTCAAAAATAGCTGCCAAAATGCTATAGTGCAGGTATTTCTGGTCGACGTTGTTCAAAGACGCCCATAAATTCACTAAAGAATGTGACAAATGCCAGAGAATAGGAAATTTGATAGCTTGAAGCGAAATGCCGATGAATTATATTCTTGAAGTGAAAATTTTCAATCTTTGGGGTATAGACTTTATGGGCCCATTTCCACCATCCTTTGGGTATTCTTATATCCTGCTGGCGATGGATTACATTTCTAAATGGATTAAAGATATGACAACTGCCTCAAATATGTAAGATCTAAAGGCAACACTAGAGGGGGAGTGAATAGGGTTGACTACCAATTTTTTTTTAAGAAAAATAATTTTATCTTCAAACAATGCTCAATAAAGTTAACCCATTAATTTGATTAAAGAAAATTTATGCAAGACAAAACTTAAATCATGCAAGCTATGATAACTTCAAATTTAAAGACAATTTAATCAAGGATAAATTTAAATAACACACTAAAAATTAAATCATGCAATTAGGAAAGATTAAAAAAATAACTAAGACAAGAAGCAAAAAATTTGAAAACAAGAAATAAAAGAGAGAGAGGAAGAGAAAACACCGGGAATTATAGTGGTTCGGCAAATTGCCTACTCCACTCTCCAAGACTTCTTCTTGGGTATTTCACTAAGTGATCCTCTTGCAGGTGAGGACCAAACCGACACACGACCCTCTTTTTCTAGGCTAAAGAGAAACCCAAGATCCTTTTTACTGGTTCAGGATCAAACCAATTTCTTTTTCTCACAACCCAAGGTGTACCCACACCTTAATACAATTCCCAAAAATTAAAAGAAAACCTCACAATATTACCTCTTGAAGGCTAAATACACAAGTTGAGCACTCAAAAAAAACTCACAAAAATAACTCTAGGCCAATTTAGGAGCAAGGAGGACAAGAATTTGAGAGTAGAGAGAATTGAGAGCTTAAGACTTGATAGCTTTTGGTGTGTCATGAAGAGTAAAATCAAGTCGAATTTATAGGCGAGGGGGATAAATTTTGGCCATTGGATATGATTGCAAATGAAGGGTGGAGATTGAATAAAAATAGAAAAGGAAAGGATTTGAAAGAGGAATTTTGAAAGATTGGAATTATTGAGATTTGGAGAATAAAAAGGATTTGAAGGATGAAAATTTAGGAAGGAAATCAAATTTGAAAAGGCTGAAATTTGGTGAGAATTTGGAGAAAATTGGATCAGGAAATTAAAGGAAAATAAGAAAACAAAAAATAGCCGGATGATATGAGCACCACGCGCACAGGGGAGGAGATTGAGCGTCACGCGCCGCATTCTGTGAAGAAACCGCAGGCACGTGCGGCGCGCGCGCGTGAAGCTGGGTGACCGCCACTTGTCATTATCTCATTCGTCCACGGTCGCCACGTCACTGCCACATCATGTGCCACCATCGCCAGTCAGCAAAAAGTGACCGGTTGGGTTGCCACGTCATCAATATTGACCGTTTGTGTTGTGTCAGCAAGGTGCCACGTGTCACTGCCACGTTGGATTTCCTCTCCAATCTTCTTTTGCTTATAACTTTCTCGTTTGAACTCCGATTTGAGCGATTCAAATTGCGTTGGAATTGTCTTTCCGAGCTCTACAAGATAGTGACTCTGAAACACTGAAAATTTTAGTACAAAAAATCTGAGTTTGTTATCATCAAAATACTTGGTTTGATTGAAGCCCTAAAGCTAACAATCTCCCCCTTTTTGATGATGACAAACCACCATAATTCCAAAAATACTTCTCTCCCTTTTGTTATCAACAAAAAGATATACAAGTGATTTTTCTCCCCCTTAATCATACAAATAATGCTCCCCCTCAATAAATTATAACACATAAATTCATAGAAATATGAATAATGCTTCTTCTATCAAACATAATTAGGCAATTCTAATAATACCAAGTGCAAGTCTATTTTTAGAAAAGGCATTTTCATTTAATGCCTTTGTAAGAATATCTTCTACCTGGTTCTCAGTATTAACATAATTAATGACAATATTCTTATTTTGCACATGCTCTCGAAGAAAATGATGTCTAATATCTATATGCTTTATTCTAGAATGTTGAATGCGATTTTTAGTTAAACTAATTGAACTAGTATTATCTCAAAAGATTGGTACTTGTTCAAAATTTAAACCAAAATCACGCAACGTTTGTTTCATCCATAAAACTTGAGAACAACAACTAGCAACAACAATATATTCAGCCTCAGTGATAGATAATGCAACAGAATTTTGCTTTTTACTATACCAAGATACTAAAGAACTACCTAGAAAATGACATGTTCCACTATACTTTTTCTATCAGTTAGACTACTAGCAAAATCAGCATCAAAATATGAAATCAAATCTAAAGATGCATTTTTAGGATACCATAAGCCTAAATCAACGGTACCAAACAAATATTTAAAAATTCTTTTTACAGCATGCAAGTGCAATTCTTTAGGACATGATTGAAATCTAGCACACATGCATACACTAAACATAATATCAGGCCTACTCGCAGTTAAGTAAAGCAAGGATCCGATCATACCTCTATAAGCTTTAATATCTACGTTTTTACCTTTTTCATCCTTATCAAGCTTTGTAGTGGTACTCATCGGGGTCTTTGCTACTTTTGCATTATCGAACTTAAACCTTTTGAGTAGATCCCTTGTGTACTTTTCTTGATTTATGAAGATTCCATCTTCAAGTTGTTTAATTTGAAGCCCAAGGAAGAATTTAAGTTCTCCCATCATGCTCATTTCAAACTCACTATGCATACACTTAGAAAATTCTTCACAAAGAGAAGAGTTAGTAGCACCAAATATAATATCATCAACATAGATTTGCACTAATAAAATATCATTATCTTTAATTTTGATAAAAAGAGTAGTATCAATAGTCCCATTTTAAAACCATTTTCTAGCAAAAATTTACTCAAACGGTCATACCAAGCTCTAGCAGCTTGTTTAAGACCATAAAGTGCTTTATTTAATTTAAAAACATGATTTGGATTATCAAAGCTTTCAAAACCAGAAGGTTGTTCAACATACACTTCCTCCATTATGAAACCATTTAAAAAATCACTTTTTACATCTATTTGAAATAAAGTAAAATTCTTATGAGATGCAAATGCAAGCGGCATGCGAATAGATTCTAATCTAGCAACAAGAGCAAATGTTTCCTCATAATCTATTCCTTCTTCTTGACTATCGCCTTGAGCAACTAGTCTAGCTTTATTTCTAACAATATTACCAGATTCATCCATTTTATTTCTAAATATCCATTTAGTACCTATAACAGGATGATCACTAGGACGCGGGACTAGTTCCCACACATTATTTCTTTCAAATTGATTTAATTCTTCTTGCATAGTAATTAACCAGAACTCATCAGATTCAGCATCTTTAAACAACTTTGGTTCAATTTGAGACACGAAAGCAACATTATTGAAAGCATTTAAAGAAGAGCGAGTTCTTACCCCTTGAGATGCATCAGTTATTATTAACTCCTGAGGATGGTGAGTGGAGAATCTCCAATCCTGAGGGAGGGATTTTTCTGGCTCTTTCTGAGATTCATTTGATACTGCTTCCCTATCTTTAATACTAAGATCTTCAACAGGTATTTCTAATTCATCACTAGCAGAAACTTTATTAGTGGCAACATGTATTTCATCAAAAACAACATTCATTGACTCTTTAAGTACATGAGTCCTTTTATTAAAAACTCTATATGCTTTACTACAGGTAAAATATCTTAAGAATATGCCAATGTCTGTTTTTGACTCAAACTTTCCAAGTTTCCCTTTGTCTTTCAAAATAAAACATTTGCAACCAAAGACTTTGAAATAGCTAATATTTGGAGTTTTATTATTAAAAATCTCATAGGAGTTTTATCTAAAACAGGTCATATTAAAAACACGATTCATTACATAAGATGCAGTATTAACAGCTTCAGCCCAAAAAGATTTTGGTAAATCATATTCATTAAGCATGGAAGTAGCTAATTCTTGAAAAGATCGATTTTTCCTTTCTACAACACCATTTTGTTGAGGTGTTTTTGGAGAGGAAAAATCGTGAGAAATTCCATTTTCTTCACAAAAATTTTCAAAAAAAGCATTTTCAAATTCTCCTCCATGATCACTTCTAATTTTCGAAATCATAAAACCTTTTTCATTTTGAATTCTTTTTGAAAAACTAATAAAAGATTTTAAAGCTTCATCCTTATGAGATAAAAATAAAACCCAAGTAAATCTCGAAAAATCATCAACTATAACAAACGCATAATGTTTTCCACTTAGACTTGCAACTTTAGTAGGTCCAAAAAGGTCCATATGTAACAGTTGCAAAGGTCTAGAAGTAAAAACCATTTTCTTTGGTTTGAAAGAAGACTTAGTTTGTTTACCCATTTGACAAGCATCACAAACTTTATCTTTTTCAAAGTTTAATTTTGGAAGACCTCTAACAAGGGATTTCTTAGAAATATTTGAAATTAAATGCATGCTAGCATGACCTAAGCTTCTATGCCATAACCACAAATCTTCATGCAATGCAGATAAATATTTATTTTCTACTATAGGACAATCTAATAGATCAATATTATAAACATTTTTATCTCTATTTCCTACAAACAGAACTTTTCCATCACATGCATTTTCTATTGTACAATTTTTATCACTAAAAATTACTCTATATTCTTTATCACATAATTGACTAATACTTAATAAATCATGCTTTAAACTATCAACCAACAAAACATTTTCAATAAGAAAATTCGAACTGTTACTAATATTACCTTTGCCAACAATCTTACCATTTTTATTGTCACCGAAGGTAACGTATCCTCCATCTTTCTTTTCTAGGTATGTGAATTTTGTGTGGTCCCCAGTCATATGTTTTAAATATCCACTGTCCAAGTACCACTTATTTTTTATGGATCTCAAATATACCTGAGAGAATTAATTCTCAAGATGTAACCTTAGGTACCCAAATTTGTTTGGTTCCTTGGGGGTTAGCTAACAAAAATTTAGGAATTCATCTCTTTTCATTCATAATATTGATTTTTCTTAAATTGTATGCATAAGCTTTATGACCATGTTTTCCACATGCATGACAAATAATAGAACCTTCTTTGACAAAGTAGTTTGTAAATTTCTTTTGTTTTTGGTGAGGTTTATAACCTAAGCTACTTTTATCAAATATGCATTGTTGCTTACCCATCATGATATCTAAATTCTTTTTCCCATTTGTAAATTTTAAAAGAGTAGCCGAAATATCTTCATTTTTATTTTCTAATAATTTATACTCTTCTTTTAAAGCATGTAAATTTGATTTAGATAAATCTAGATCTTTTCCTAATGGCTCATTTTTCTCGTTTAGATTATCTAGCTCAATTAATAAATTATTATTTTCAAGAGCTAATTTAGCATTTTTCTTCCTAAGAGACATATATTTGCAACCTAGTTTTTCAAATTCAATTTTAACTTCATTATATGCATCGATGAGCTCATCAAAAGTAAGGTTTTCAGGACTTACCTCATCATCGTCGTTGTCGTCGTCTCCAAAAGCTATAACACACAGATTTGCTACTTCTTCCTCGCTTTCAGATTCGCTTTCATCGCTTTCGTCCCAAGTAGCTTTCATGGCCTTCCTGCTCTTCTTTGAAATGGCTTTTCTTTGAGGACAGTCCCACTTCACGTGTCCGGGCCTTTTGCATTCATAACAGATGATTGTATCTCTGTTGCTCTTTTCTCCTTTGCCTTCTTGATTGTTGACTTTCTTTGAGAAGTTCATTTTCCTAAAAATGCTTTTTGAACTTCTTGGTCAAGTAAGCGAACTCCTCATCATTTAGTTCTGCTTCAGTTTCAGAGTCCTCTTGAACTTGAGTGGACTTTAATGCTAGCTCTGACATCTTATTCCACATTTGCCTTCATGATTATCTCATATGTCATGAAAGATCCAACGAGCTTCTCCAGTAGAAGTTTTGAGAGGTCTTTTACTTCTTGGATTGTCGTCATCTTAGCTTCCCAACTCCTAGGCAATGATCTAAGAATTTTTCTCACATTTTCAGAGGTGGTATAAGATTTTCCTAATCCCTTTAAAGTATTAACAATATTCGTGAACGTAGTAAACATTTCAGATATAGTTTCATTTGCACCCCTTTTAAACAATTCATAATTATGAACTAACATGCTAATCTTTGACTTTTTAACTTGATTAGTTCCTTCAAGAGTTACTTCAAGCATATCCCAAATTTTTTTTAGCAGAATTACATGCAGAGATTCGATTAAACTCATCAGGACATAAAGCACAAAACAGACAGTTCATGGCTTTAGCATTAATAGAAAACTTCTTTTTATCTTCATCATTAAACTCTGTTTCTTCCTTAGGAATATCTTTATTATCAACTATCTTAGTAGGAATTAAAGGACCATTAAAAACAATTTCTCATAGATTATAGTCAATAGAAATCAAATAAATTCTCATCCTAGTTTTCCACCATGCATAATTATTTCCATCAAACCAAGGTGACCTAGTGGTAGATTAACCTTCACCATACCCATTTATTCCATTAGTTGCCATAAGCTCGAACAATTAAGTTTTTCGAAAGAGGAAGAGAATATAATAAAAAAAATTTTAAAAGATTTTTGTAAAAAGAAATACTTTTCCAAAATTTAGATTTTAATAAAAAAGATTTCAAAGATTAAGAAGTAGAGAAAAAAAATAAGGTTTTAATAACCAATTTTCAAGACAAAAAATTTCTAATGAAAACAGGTTTTAAAACTCAAATTTTCAAACTTTTTGCAAAAATTAGAAAAATTCCAAATTTAATAAGATTAAAAAAAACAGAATGAAAAATCAAGAAAAAAATACAAAACCTTTTTGAATAAGAAAACTGAGCTACCTTTCTGATACCAATTGTAGGATCTAGAGGCAACAATAGAGGGAGGTGAATAGGGTTGACTACCAATTTTTTTTTAAAAAAAAATAATTGTATCTTCAAACAATGCTCAATAAAGTTAACCCACTATTTTGATTAAAGAAAATTTATGCAAGACAAAACTTAAATCATGCAAGCTATGATAACTTCAAATTTAAAAACAATTTAATCAAAGATAAATTTAAATAACACACTAAAAATTAAATCATGCAATTTGGAAAGATTAAAAAAATAAATAAGACAAGAAGCAAAAAATTTGAAAACAAGAAATAAAAGAGAGAGAGGAAGAGAAAACACCAGGAATTATAGTGGTTCGGCAAATTGCCTACTCTACTCTCCAAGACTCCTTCTTGGGTATTTAACTAAGTGATCCTCTTGTAGGTGAGGACCAAACCGACACACATCCCTCTTTTTCCTAGACTAAAGAGAAACCCAAGATCCTTTTTACTAGTTCAGGATCAAACCAATTTTTTTTTCTCACAACCCAAGGTGTACCCACACCTTAATACAATTCCCGAAAATTAAGAGAAAACCTCACAATATTACCTCTTGAAGGCTAAATACACAAGTTGAGCACTCAGAAAAAAACTCACAAAAATAACTCTAGGCCAATTTAAGAGCAAGAAGGACAAGAATTTGAGAGTAGAGAGAATTAAGAGCTTAAGACTTGATAGCTTTTGGTGTGTCCATGAAGAGTAAAATCAAGTCGAATTTATAGGCGAGGGGGATAAATTTTGGACATTGGATATGATTGAAAATAAAGGGTGGAGATTGAATAAAAATAGAAAAGGAAAGGATTTGAAAAGGAATTTTGAAAGATTGAAATTATTGAGATTTGGAGAATAAAATGGATTTGAAGGATGAAAATTTAGGAAGGAAATCAAATTTGAAAAGGCTGAAATTTGATGAGAATTTGGAGAGAATTGGATCAAGAAATTAAAGAAAAATAAGAAAATAAAAATGAAAATAAAAAATAGCGTGATGATATGAGCACCACGCGCACAGGGGAAGAGATTGAGCGTCATGCGCCACATTCTATGAAGAAACCGCAGGCACGCGCACGTCCACGCGTGAAGCTGGGTGACCGCCACTTGTCATTATCTCATTCGTCCACGGTCACCACGTCACTGCCACATCATATGCCACGCCATCGCCACATCAGCAAAAAATGACTGGTTGGAGCGTCACGTCATCCACCACGTCAACTATCACGTCATCAATATTGACCGTTTGTGTGCCACGTGTCACTACCACGTTGGATTTCCTTTCCAATCTTCTTTTGCTTATAACTTTCTCGTTTGAACTCCGATTTGAGCGATTCAAATTGTGTTGGAATTGTCTTTCCGAGTTCTACAAGATAGTGACTCTGAAACACTGAAAATGTTAGTACAAAAATCTGAGTTTGTTATCATCAAAATACATGGTTTGATTGAAGCCCTAAAGCTAACAAAATAATGCCAAAGATTTGAAGAAATTCCTTTAGAAAAATATTTTCTATAGGTATGGAATGCCGAAAGCACTAAATAGTGATGAAAGCACCCACTTCATCAACAGAACTATGGCAAGCCTATTGCAGAAATACAATGTAAAGCATCAGATAGCTACAACATATCACCCCCAGACTAATGGCTTGGCCAAGCTCTCGAATAGAGAAATTAAGAGTATTCTCGAAAAGACGATGGATCCATAAAAAAAAAATATATATTGGTCACTAAGACTTGATGAAGCGTTTTAGGCTCACTGAATAGTTTTCAAGGCTCCGCTATGGATGTCACCGTACCGAATCCTATTTCTTAAAGCATGTCACTTACCATTAGAGTTAGAGCACAAAGCATACTGGGCGATTAAGAAGTTGAATCTGAATTTGGGACAAGCAAAAGGTAGGAGAATGCTGTAGTTGAATGATTTGGAAGAACTTCAATATCAAGCTTACCAGAAAGCCAAGTTGTGTAAAGAGAAAATGAAGAGGTACCATGATAAAAAGATTAAGCCAACTAAGTTTAAAGAAGGACAACAAGTTTTGTTATTCCATTCTAGGCTAAGGCTCTTCCGAGGAAAGCTGAAGTCTAAATGGTCAGAACCATTCATAATCCATAAAATATTCCTGCATGGTGCTATAAAACTGTGGGACAACAACAACACCTTTAAAGTTAATGGGCAAAGAGTAAAGACGTGGGTGTTGGGTTGTATTGTTAGGGTTGATGCCCTAAATCTCGCTGGGTCCAATAGTTTGTAAACAACTGTATGAACAAACATTATATGATGTAATAATATGAGATATTTTCTTCACTATAGTCTTTGATATATGAGATATTTTGTTGCATTAACCACAAACCAATAAACTAAGATCCCTGATTATCGTTGTAACTTAAGCATGTATGTAATGTCATGCAAGTGGATCGTGCTTTAAGTGATAACCTAAATAGTTTGTAGTAGATGGATAAAGGAGAGAAACCTTATCCTATTGACACTACAAGTGTGGCCCTCTTTGTAGATATTACAAGTGTTGTAAAGTACTACAAATGGTCTGATCCTGACCATTCATGTATTAGACATGTGAGGGGGATGCTCTATACAAAAGAGTTTGTATAAGACCAGACCACGAAATGTTTAGTCTCGTTATATAACGCCATTCATAACAGAGATTTCTATTTCACTAGGATGACCATAGGTAACATGACCTTAATCCTAAGTGAGTTTAGAGCTCCTGCCTATGAGGGCGGTCCTTTGATTTATATGAGTGTCTAGATCGCCGACTCAAACCTACCACTTTGGAGATTCATTTGATTGAGGAGCTGGGAACTCAACTACACAAGACAGAATTCACTCCTTCCCCAATTTAGGGTAAGTAATAAATTGCTCCCTTAAGGGTTGATTCCGGGACTTAAACAATGTGATGCCACATCTTCTCTTGGCTCGAGAAGAATTTACTCATAGTAGGACTATGATGTATTGTTCATTAGAGGAATCAATGGTACTTAAGGAGTTAGATGTAATTACAAGGGCAAAACGGTAAATTGGCCTGGCTGTACTTACAAGCGATTCGTGAAGGGTCATCGTATTGTTGATTGGTTATATCCAATAGACATAGAAATATATCTGTAGTAGTGCAGCTGTCGGTCTTTAGTGGAATGTCTGGCAGTTAACGGATAGTGGATATCGTGATTAAAGAGTTTAGTCAGTTATTCACATACCGTTGGAGCTTCAAGCTATAGGTCTATAAGGTCCCCTTGGTAGCTCAATGGATTCATATTGAGAATCAGTTTTTGGGTTAGTTTGAAATGTTCAAAATTAGCAAGACGAAATTTGATTATATGTTCCCTTGGTAGCTCAATGGATTCATGTTGAGAATCAGTTTTTGGGTTAGTTTGAAATGTTCAAAATTAGCAAGACGAAATTTGATTATATGTTCCCTTGGTAACTCAATGGATTCATGTTGAGAATCAGTTTTTGGGTTAGTTTGAAATGTTCAAAATTAACAAGACGAAATTTGATTATATATGATATAATTAAATTGTATCAATTATATGAGATATAATTGATCTGATGTATTAGATACATTAATTGGAGGAATTATTATTAAATGCTATAAGGGAGAAAAAGAACTATGGTTTATATATTGCATGACATGTAATATTAAAACTATAGGTTATGAATATGTTGATTATATTTGTAATTAAATCAATTATAGGATAATTGGTTACGGTTTTTCCTCAAATAACCAACTTAGTGTGAAGTTGTGATCAATTATGGTAACTGATGGTTAAAATGAAAACCGTTTTCATTTTTACACTAAACGAACATTAAGATTTTGAGAATCGTACGATCGAAAGCATAAGCTATATGATAGCTTGAGAGAATACACAATCGTGTAAGAGTTTTCTATACGATAGTAACTTGTCTTCTAAACGATCGAGTACACTATCTATACGATAGACTAAAACTGTCTCCCACTTACTCGATCGTCTACGTAATCTGCCAAATTCCTCTATCCTCTATCAAATCCTATAGAGCCCACAACTCCTGGATTCTCACACCGAGAATACCAAGGTGGCCTGCTGGTGTCTTCTTATTGTTGGAGGGACGAGTGGAGATTTATTTTGTTCAAGGAGATTGTTGTTCGAGTGTAGATTCATTCGTGTTAATGAACGATCGTGCAGTAAGTTTGAGGGAACGAAAAGAATAGTTCTTCAAGGGTGAGTTCTCATGAACCTTAGTATTTTCCCTCTTGAAGCATGCTGTAATTTAGAGTTTTTACATAACTATTACTATTTGATTGTAAATGTATATATTCAGTCAAATGGGGTTTGGAACAATCTCGCTTCTGCTCACAAGTCTCTTTGTTAAGAGTTCCTTCAATTGGTATCAGAGCCAGGTTGTTCTGATAGTCCAAATTTCATTGATGCATCGAATTACATTTACAGTCGTGGTGGGTTTTATGTAGTCTGAAATACGTTTAAATGTTAGATGTAGTTATGGATTTGAATCGATGGATGTTTCAGGATGGTTGCCTCTGTTTTTTAAAGCTTTCTTTACATTTCAAGTTCTTTTGTAAGGGCCCTTGTATTTTTTGGCATAATGCAATGCTATCGAGTCTGTATTCAAAGTGTTTGAGTCTGTAAAAGTCGTTCGTGAATAAGCTTCAGTGCATGAAGATGTCGTTCTAGTCGTGGAAGAAGACTAAGAGTTGGTCGCGTCGTATAGCCCGAGTTAAATGATCATTTAGATTAGCTACGCGATCGTGTAGAAAAGTTCTACCTGATCATGTAGTATTTGCTAAACAATCACATGCCTGATGCTGAATGATTAGGTAAAGTGTTTACTCGGTCATGTAGTATTTTCTATCATTTCACAGTAGCCTCTTGGGTCTTTTTTCTCAGTGTTTCAACTCATTATTAATTTGGGATTTCTAAAATACCCATACACTGGGTAATTAAGAAATAATACAGAGACCTAACTAAACCGAAATTAACCTACTATAAATTTAGAACCAAGGTTAAGCATGCTTAAAGAGAATAACTCTACAAAGAAAAGGGATAGGAATTTCTATACCTTTATAGAATCCAACAAAAAAACAATACTCCAATTTGATTTCACAAAATCTACATAACCACTAGTGCTACCTCCCTATTCTCTAAGAAATCTCGGAGGGTTTTGGTTTGTGGGAACTAATTGAATTGGGAAAGGAGAAGGTAAAAAAAATGAGAAAAAAAACTTCAGAACTCTTCTGTGAAAAAACCTCTACTTTTTTTTTTTTTTAATAAAAAATAGTGTTTTTAATCAACAGAGGGAGAGAAAGCAACGTGGGATCAACCACGTTTCAGATAACTCCCCTATGTGGGAGTTATCTGATTAATTATTAAATTAATTAAATTAATAATTAATTAATCATTAATTAAATCTAATTTAATTAATGATTTCATTTAAATCATATTAAATGAAACATCTCTCACATATCCTATAGTTTTAATTCAATTAATTTAATTAAATCAAACTAAATTAATTAAATTAAATTATTTAATTATTTAATTCTTCAATTAAATAATTACCAAGCCAAATACTAAATATTTAATTTAGTTTACATTTGAATCATATTCAATTGTATCTCTCTCATAACCTATAGTATTAATGTGTATCAAATACACATTAACTTTAACCTATAATTTTAATACGAATCCAATTCACATTAAATTAATATTTGAACTTCTTAAAATATTTAATTCTCCCATAAATTAATTTTGAATCATATTCAAAGATTAATTTTATATTATAAAGTGTAATTAAAATATAAGCTTTATATTATAATGCATCATTATACATTATACTATTTTCCTAAGTGAATTTGAACATTTTGAATTCAATTCAAGACGTAGTTACCTTAATTCCCTTTACGAGCTAGGAAGGGGACCTCGTGGACCTACAGATCAGAAGCTTCAATGATATGAGATTAATTGACTAAACTCATTAACCAAATTAATCAATATTCATTAACTGTGTGTACACTTCACTAATGACCCACAACTGCACTCTTCTCACTGCAGATATATTTCTATATCCACAGATATAGATCAATGATAGCATTTTAGTCATTCACGAGTGTTCGTAATACCATTTGGATCAAATTATTGTTTTACCCATAGGTTACCTCTGTATCCTTAAGTACTAGTGCTTCTCTAATGAACAATCTGTTTATGATCCAACTATTAAACAGAAATCCCTTTCGGGCTAGTGAGAGGGTAGAACCCTTTGTTCAAGTCCTAGAGACACCACTTAAGGGAACACTCATCTACTGACCTTAAAGTTGGGAAGGAGTGAAATTTATCTTGTATTATTATATTCTCAACTCCACACTCGGTCTTGTCCCCAAAATGGTAGGCTTATTGAGTCGGCAAACTGGCTATTCTCATTCATACAAATCAAATGACAATCCCTCGTGAGTAGGAGTTCATAATACATCAGGATTAAGATTAAGTTGCCTAGGTCATCCTATTGAAATAAAAATCTAACTAGTCAATGGTGTTACATCTAGTGGTTAATATTTTGCGGTCTATTCTTATACAAACTCATTGCATAGGATACCTCCACTTGCATGTCAGCTACATGAACGCATTAGGTCATTGTGTTTGTACCAAATATAAAGTGGGTCATATCCATAGTGTCATCAGGATAAGGTACCCAACCTTATCCCTATACTATAGATCCTTTAGGTTGTATCTTGAACATTGATCCGTGTATGTCTCTACATACAGTTCAAGACTCATAAGACAGCCTAGGATGTTAGTATAATAGATTTAGGGTTATTAAGACAAAATAGAATACAACACAATCCATAACAATTATTGAAATAACATCGATAATTCTTTATTAATGACGATCAATTATTTACATGTATCATATATGAATTTTAGGGCATAAAACCCAACAGTAGCGGCTTTAGGATATCTCTTCCCACGAAAGTGCATGTTGAGGCACAATTTCATCTTGAGAAAGGGGGAATCATACTAGAGAAAGACTTGGCACTTAAGGATTTATCTAGAGTTCACTCGTGTTGTATTTTTCCAGCTTTTATTTTCCATTTAATTCATGTTCTTATTTTATTTTCTTTCTCCCATTCAAACTCCATATTGTATTTATGATTCTTGATTCAATAAAGTTCATTATTTCATCAATTATCATGAGCTAAATTTCTCTAGGGGTTTGACAATGTGGATGCCCTATAATCTTTATGACTTAAGTAATGTTGCACTTCACACCAACTTGATTTTATGCATTCTCTTTGTTGAATTTAAAGATATCATTGGTAAATTAAATTGACCTTAATTTAACAATTTAGTGGAGCTCTAATGTTAAGAATATTAGGGTATAAGCAGATGTCACCAAGGGATATGGGACTAGGAGTCTAGGAATAGGATGGAGTCGCCTTAGGAATAAGGGCACTGTAGGATAAAGAATCTAAGCTTGAATTATTCTAAGATTCAACTACTATGAGAACATTAGGCAGTAGCTATTTAGATCTCTTAAAGGAACTTGACATAAGAACAAATATGAGTAGTATTTTGTTCATGCATATTTCATTATCCTGGTGTGATGCAGCTGCATCACTTTTGGCATAGAGTCTGAAAGGTTAAAGCATTGTTAGCCCCTGTTCGATTAACACAGTTTACTATTTTTAATCTAAAAGTCTTGCCATTAACAACAAAAATTCTTCTCGATTATCTTTGGTCTCATTTAGTTACAGTAAGCAAATTAAATTTACAACTAGTTCTGTAGGTTCGACTCTTAGAATACTCTAAGGTTTATTACTTCTTCGATAATATATGCTTACATGTAGACCTAACCTATCCATATATTTTTGTTACTCATGCGTTTGGTTAATCAAGTTGTTTTGAGTTGAAGAAACTTACACCCGAACAATTGCGTTGAGTCTAAAAGTGTTTCAACCCAACTCACAAGTACCCCTAATCTCAACTAATGTGAATTGAAACCAATGATCATCATCAAAATCATGTCACTGGTTTCTTCTTCATCGGTGGTTTTAATGAAGTGATGTTATTAACGACAAACAAACAATTGTATTCAACAAGTTTCTTCTGGCAAGTTTCAATCTTATATACATGTCAGGGGATGAAGATATCTTTCATTGGCAGCCTAAAAAGGAAAAAAAATAAAATTTAGAGTTTTAATCGACTTAAATTTGGTGAACCAAACAAGGAAGAAAATTGAAAACTGGTGCAAGCATGCAAGTGCACGTGGTCAAGTTATAGTAATTAAAACGATATAAGAGACCGAGTATCGTCCTTAAAGATCAAATCAATTGGTTTTGTCTATCTATTTTAGAATCGTGTCAATTTTAGCTAAGGAATGAAAATCAAGTTTCAGTTTGTAAGTTTTCAAGCAATAAATAAAACAAATAAAAGAGTTTTGAAAATCCAAGAGTTGAAGTGTTTTAGGGTGTTGTCTATTTTACCAAATTCATGGAATTATGTATAAATACTATGCTTAAGTCTAGAAACTTAAATCAATATTATTTTTTTAAAAAAAAAAAAATCTACTATCAAGCAACTTAAATGATAACTAATTTCTTAATATCAAATTAAGAAACAAGGCACTAAGCAATGTAGTAATTAACTTTCACTACTAATCTAACTATTTTTACAAGAGATTAATAATGATTCAATAATACAATTCCGGCTAAACATTCAACCTAACATTCATTGAAGGCCAATCAATAAGACTTAAACACAATGTCATTGAAAAGCATTCATGAAAGTACTAAAACTTATCCTAAATTTATAACTAACTTCATCAACACCCTAAAACGAAAGCGTTTAGCCACTCATAGCTCTCCAACACATATTCTCATAAAATTTGCCAACATGACTGTAAAGTGAGAAAGCGAAAAAAAAGAACTTTTTCGAAGCCTCTGTCGTCTCTTAAATCCGCCAAGAACGCCTCAATCTTCACCTTGAGAACTTCTTTTCTCTACATATTGTTCAAGTAGAGGCAAGGACAGATCAGTGAATGATAATAAGAATCCGTGACCGAGCCTTTGGGACTTGACATCGCTTTTGCTTCGTTTTCTCATGTTTTCATGTTTTGGTTTAGAAGTTAAACACTTAAATTCTTGATTGATCAACTTTAATTTATTTTTAAATTAGAGTTAGGGTTACCTAGAACAAAGATTTTTATGATTTTATTCTTTTAACTCAATTTTTAATAAAATAGATTTGCCTCTTTTCACTTAAATTGCAAGAGATCTATTTTCAAGTTTATGCATGCATGTAGTAACGTCCTCCTAGTAGTTACTAGAAAGTCGGGTTGTTACACATACAGTTATCATAATTTTTAATTTTTGAACACTCGATTACATAACTTATTTCTTTCCATTTCTAAACACCAAACATATTCTAAACAAATGAAAACTTTTCACAATTACTTAGCCCTCAATTATGAACACCGAAGAAGCTTAAAAATTGTAAAACTTTTTGTTTCTTCTTCTTGAAAAATGTACCATACTTTCACCAAATAATTGCACAATAGTTTTATTTACATCCCCAATGACATGTCATATTCCAATAAAATGAATATATTCTCTACCCCTAACTCTCAATTTTTAACTCCTAACTTTTGATTTTTAATCCTAATTAATTTTAACTCAACCATAAATGTTAGTTCAAAAAAAAACAAAAAAACAAAAAAACCAATTCTTATCTTTTTTTTTTTTTTGCCCATTTGTGAAATATGAATTTCAATTTTTATGGTTAATGATTTTTTTCTTTTTTGTGCAAACACTTGGTTATTTACATTTTACACTAATACAACAAAATGATATATATTTGTGCAAACTCATTTTTTGTAAATATTTTTTTTGTTCAAACACTTTTTATGGTTAGTTTTTATAGTTAAGACTCGTTTGCCACTTACAAATGAAAGAATAATGCCCACAAAAATGTTTATATACATATAAAAAAAAATGCATAGCAATGAATAACACCCAATACGACACAGATCGTTTCCCAACAAATAAACATAATTTGAATTATAAAAAGTAGACTCCAAACTTAAAAATAATGAACCTCAAACTAATTGTTGGAGGAATTGTATAATTAGTTTGGAAAACAAGAAAGTTACAAAAGGATAGCATAATTTTTCTTTTAGTAACCACCCTTCTACATATAAATATTGCATGTAACGTAGGCAACAACCCTACAATATACTTTAATGGTCTTAGAATGTATAAGTTGAACATGCACGAAAAATAGAGTTATCATTAAGTGTCTCATTAGAGATGGTCTTCGTAGGAGTTGGTCTCCTAAGGTGAATGTTAGTGTTGGTTATTAGAGGTGGTTGTCACCAGAGTTGATCATCGAAGGTGGTCTTTGCTGGAGTTGTCGTTGGAGACAGTTGCTGAAGCCCAGAGTTGGTCGTCAGCGTTGCTTGTGTAAAGGTGGTCATTGGAGTTGTTGCCAGAGTTGGTTGCACGAAGGTGGTTGTCGGAGTTGCTTGTGCAAAGGTGGTCGTCGAAGGTGGTTTTCGGAGCTCGAAGTTGGTCGTTGAAGTTGGCTATGAAGGTGGTTGTCGGAGTATGTCGCTGGAGTTTCTTTTTGCAACGATGGTCGTTAGAGGTGGTTTTGGAGCCTAGAGTTGATCATCGGAGTTGGCCACGCGAAGGTGGTTATCAGAGCGTATCGCTGGAGTGTGGTAGTGGTAGTCGCTGACGATGGTCGATGAGTGAAGTCATTTATAACATTGGAATGATGGAGAGTTGGGTGAGTTGGTAAAAATAAACAATTTAACTCTCTCAACATTTAAAGTTGGTGGGCCAAATATTGAGTTGGTAATTTTTACCAAATTCAACCCAATTCATGTTCGCATGTCGAACATCCCTTATTGAAATAACAAACTAATTTTAACTTAAAATGTAGACAAATGCATAGTATTAAATTTCCGTCGAAATGTCGATATTTCCATGTTTCCATGGGTTTGATATCGACATGATGGATGAATCAACATTTCTATTATATCGAAGAAAGGCCTACGAAATGCAAAAAAATAATCATCAAAATACCACTAATGTAAATATAATATAAATAATAGATATATTAATTTTTTTGAAAATAATAAAAATATTCATTTACTAATTTAAATTTATTTTTTGAATTATTTATTTTTATATATATTTTAAGAAATTTCTATCGACATTTACATCAAAATTTTATTAACATTAAGACCTTGGACCAACGTGATATGAGTGGCAACGTTGAAAATGTGAAATCAAAATAAAGCCCTACCTAACCTTCCTCTGCATCTGCTTGTTGCCTTCCACGGTGAAGGTTGCGGCTCAGTTGTTCTTTACGATTCCATGGCATTGGCAGCTGTTTGAAATAATCTTGTTCTGATCGGATGCTTCTTCGCCGACTTGGAGCTGTATTTCCTTCATCAAGAAGGTTGTTTAGCAGCAACAGCGACCATGACTTAGCAAATACCATTGCTGAATTTAACAAGGTACTTTGGATTTCAATGGTTAGCGTTTGTACAGAATTCGAAGTTCAATATCATCGTGAATACGAGCTTTAGTAATGATGATGAACCACTATAGAATGTACTACCAAATAGGGAAAGAGAAAGAAAAAGGAAATTTCACGAGGCATTTCTCGAATTGTTTATTAGATAACCAAAATACTCTGTGTCTAGCCATTGTGTGGCCGCTGCTATTACGGTTAGGAGAAAGACGTAGATGCATGTTTCCAGACATAGGTTTTCACAATATGTTTTAAGGGAATCGTCCTTCTGCTTAAAATTATTGTCGAGGGATTATGTTCACGTTTTACATAACTTAGTAAATCATGGCTATGAAGGTTAAAAACCAGTATGGCTCTCATAGTCTAAATTAAGTGTTTAAGGTGGATTAGTAATCTAGGTCTTTTTGATAACCGTTTGGTTTTTAGTTTTTAAAAATTAAGTTTATAAACACTTTTTTACACATGATTTCTTTGTTTTGTTATCTATTTTTTAGGGGTGTTTTTAATAACCAAGCTAAATTTCAAAAACTAAAAATGTAAGTTTTGAAATTTTGTTTTTGTTTTTGAAATTTGACTTTGAATTTAAATGTAGTTAGAAAAAATGCATCTACGTCTCAAATCCATGGTAAAAAAGTTGTAAGAAAACAAGTATAATTTTCAAAACTAAAATCCAAAAATCAAATGGTTATCAAACAGGATCTTGGTTTTCATGATTATGAGATTGTTGTTAGATGTTTACTTCGTTTGTATGTAACTCGTTGTGGAAGGGCTAGCCCTCAATCCTTCCGTTTTTAGGGTCAGTTTTGCTTACGTTAAGGACCAATAACTCAAACAGAGTTGCAAAAAGAAGAGCTAAACTTGAAGGGCGGGATAACTAAACATTCTTGCTTTTTGAACCACATTCTTGCTTTCTTTGAAGCTATGTTGGGCTTAAGATCAATAGAAGTAAGTGTCAGATCCTGAGTCTGAATAGTAATTTTGTTAAGCTGGGAGAGTGGGTCAAATTGGTGGGTTGTGAGATAGGTGTCTTACTGACGTCGTATCTTGGGCTCCCTTTGGGAAATAACCCACAACATTTGCCTTTTTAAAGTTCGATAGAGGATAAAGTGAGGAAGTGATTAACTTCCTAGAAGAAAAGTTATTTTTCAAAAGGAGGAAGACTCATCTTAATTCAGTTGGTATCGAGTGGCACTCCCATCTACTTCTTCTCTCTTTTTAGAGCCCCGTGTTTGGTGTGTTAGAACCCAAAGAAGCTTATGAGGAATTTTTTGTGGGAAGATGTGGAGGAAGGCGAAAAAGCCCACTTGTGAATTGGGAGACCATTGGTAAATCCGTTCACTTGGGAGGGTTGGAACTAGGGAACCTAAGGGCTCATATAGGGTGTTATTGGAAAAATGGTTATGGTGTTTTCACCTTGAATCCTTTTCCTTGTGGTCTTGGATTATCACAAGCAAGTATGGTGCTCATCCTTTTGACTAGATATCGGGTAGGGTTAAATGAAGACACATTTAGGAACATGTGAAGAGAGACTTCTTCAGAGTGCCCCTCTTTCTCTGAGTTGATTTAGTGTGTGGTGGGAGATGGGTTGGGGACTTATTTCTAGGAGGATAGATGATTGGGGATTGTTTTGTTGCTAACGTGTTGTTGCTGACGAGATCCTTCTCCCTTTAGAGAGTCGATCTTTTTTTTCCTTGGAAGGTGAAAATTCCAAAGATGACAAAGTTCTTTATCTGGCAGGTTATTCATAGAAGAATTAAAACCTTGGATAGACTTTCGAGGAAGTTGTCATTTGTGGTTGGGCCTTTTTGCTTTATTCTTTATCGGGAAGACAGGGGAAGACTTGGATCACTTGTTTTGGAATTGTACTTATGTGCGATTGGTTTGTAACATTTTCTTTGGGGTGTTTGACTATCAGTTAGCTGGTCATAGAGATCTCGATGTTATGATTGAGGAGTTTTTCCTCCTTTCGCCGCTTGGAGGGAAGAGTTTCTTTTTTATTATTTATTTATTTATTTTTTTATGGAAGGTTGGATGTGTGCTTTGGTGTGCGGGGCTTTTGAGGTGAAAGACAGTAGGATCTTTCGTGGGATTGAGAGGAAACCTTTTGATGTTTGGTCCTTGGCAAACTTTAATACTTCTCTCTAGCATCTGTGATGAGTTCTTTTTGTATTTATTCGTTAGGCCTTATTTTGTGTTAGGTTGGAGACATTCTAGCGTGCTCCCTTTTGTGGGCCTTTTTTTTCCTAAATAAAAGTTGGTCATTTATTAAAAATAAATAAATAAATAAATAAAGTTTTGAATTGAGAGCAGATAAAGTGCTGTTAGGAAAGTTCAGAAAACCCTTAAAAACACATCAAAAATGCTTTTGAAGCAAGCACTTAATTAAGATATTCATCTCAAAAGCTATACCCTTTTATCTTCTTCCTCTTTTAATACTGCTGGTTAGAAAAATACCTCAGTTAAGAACAAATTCTAAACCAAACATAACCATAATATAGTATTTGCTGGTTAACAGTATTCTTTTCGTGGCTTTGGTTTGCTCCACTTTGTTTCTGCGTGGTTAGCTGAATTAGAACAGAAGGAGGCTTCTACTTGTGGTTTATTACATAGTCCTACATTATGTCGCGGCCGCTTCTTCTTAGTTAGAAAATATAAATAATATGTCACTTGAAAATACTATTTTCGTTGACGACTAAAAAATATTCTCAGAAGCTGTACGAAAGTTGCGTTGCCCTTATTATAGTACTTGCTGGATAACAGTATTCTATACATTCTTTCGAAAAACAGTATTCTATGCATGGCTTTGGTTTGCTCCTCTTGTGTGGTAGGTGAGCTGGACAAGAGTAGGAGACTTGTACTGATGGTCTCTTACGAAATTTTGCATCATGTCGTAGTCTATGGTTGACATGGGATCTCTGTTGAAATAGTATCTTTGATATTTTTTCTATGTCATTGATCTTATAAAAAAATATGTTTTATATCATGCCGTTTTTGAGTGGGGGAGCTAAGCGTAGTTCTTGAATGAAATCAATTCATTTTTAGATATCAAAATCGAAAAGATATGAAAAACAGAACAATTTTGGACTGTATACTATGATTGCCATTTCTACCCTTATTTTAGATGTGTAGTTGATTCTGAAGCTGTATTCTGAATCTCTGTTGTATCCCTTCTTATCCACCTTTGTACTTTTTGTTCAGGAAATGGAATCAGTATTTGGAGAGCCTCCTTCAAGTGGGACTTTGGATTCTTCAAATAACAATTTTACAGTTGAGAAGTCGGAAATGATATCTCAAACAGATGAAAATGCTCTGTCTTTGACTCATGTTGGGGGAGCTGGGGAAGCTCAAATGGTGGATGTTTCTTCAAAAGAAAGTACCAAAAGAATTGCAGTTGCTAGTTGCAATGTAATTCTCGGCAAGAAGGTGTTCGATTTGGTCTTAGCTAACCAGATGACCAAGGGAGACGTCCTCAGTGTTGCTAAAATTGCAGGAATAAGCGGAGCAAAGCACACAAGCACCCTAATTCCACTTTGTCATAACATAACCCTGACACATGTACGCGTCGATCTTCATTTGAATCCCAAAAATTACAGTGTGGATATTGAAGGAGAAGCTGCATCGACAGGAAAAACAGGGGTTGAAATGGAAGCAATGACAGCAGTGACCATCGCTGGCCTTACTGTCTATGATATGTGCAAAGCAGCTTCAAAAGATGTACAGATCACAAATGTGCGACTCAAAAGCAAAATTGGTGGAAAGAGTGGACAATGGTCTAGGGAGGAGTAAAAGCTATCTTGTAAAGGTACATGAGTTGTTTTCCTCGTCCTGAATGCTCGAGTCAATTGATTTGATGCACATTTTCAAGTAATTCTGGTTTGATTTTACAACTTGAATTGAAAAGTGGTCTGTCCTTGAGATTATTAGCGAACTCATGGTACTCAATAAATTTACACGATCTCTCAGTGGGAATAAAATGTTTAAAATGTTCCCAATTTCGAAGCCCCCAACTAAGTGATGATGTAACTTTATTGAGTTATGTTTGGAGGGTTAAAGATCCCAAACAAACATAACTTCTAAAGTTCCCAATTTCTAAGCCCCAATTGTCCCAGGTGAATTGAAATTAAAGACCATAACAATGGAAGTTTTCATCTTAGATTTAGTGATGTTTCTCCATTGGACCCTCCAAATATCTTTCACAGTGAGTTACTTTTCAAAGACTTTTCAAACTCTTTGGATATTGCAAGATTAATTGAAGTTAAGAGAGATTAAGTGTTTGAGGTAACTGATTATGCTGAAGTTTGTGTTCCCACTTAGTAAAGGAAACCTTATTGATTCATTTCAAATAAGGCGGTTCAGCTTCCCAAAGCTTCTGTTAGCACTTCACAGTTGAGGAATTAAAGAACAGTGGAGGGGATATGGATGATAAAGGATTTCCCTTGCCGGGCAAAGGAGAGTTGTTTATAGAAAATGATAATCCAACTGTCCCTACCATGAATGAAGATTTTATTAATGATGATAGTTCACTGGGTGATCAAGGAGTGAATGCTGAGTTGCATTGTGTTTTCAATTCTTTTGGTCCTAAGGAGGTAAATTATGGAAAGGTTCAACTGATAAATCATTAATCTTCGAAAATCAAATATTTCTTTTGTTAAGGGGCTTCTAGCCATTCATCTTGTAAGAATAATCATTTTATTTACGAGTCAGGTGGAGAATCAGTGGTTAGCGTAAGTAATGAGTAACTTGTAGATTTTCCAGCACAACTAGAATATGTCGATCATAATTCAGAGGTTTATTTTGTAGGCGATTTTGATACCTTGTTTCAATAGGGTGAAAATGATCGAGTTGCTAAGTCACCATTGTTCCTGCCAAATTTTAATCCTTGATTGAAGTCTTATTGGATCTTTGTCTAGACTTGAAATTAATTAATATTGTGGAATTCTCGTGATCTTGAAACTATGGCTGCTTTAAATATGTTTAGATTGTTCTTACAATTTTCAAGTTTAGAAGTGGTAGCCGAATAGTGTTTGGTATGATTCATGGGTTATCTCTGAAAATAGAAGTCTCAGTTTTCTCGTTTATCAAAATCTACCTCTCACATTGGTTCAGTTCGGTCTTCCTCTGGCGTGCTATTGGTTTTCTTCCAACATATTCAAGAATTATCTCGATTGCTCGCTGGTCTTTTGTTGGCATTAGATTTAAAGATTTTTTGATGTATGTCAGTGAGATATCTTTTATGTTGGTTGGTCTGTTAAGGATTATAAGGGTCTACTTATATGGAGAGTTTTTCATTGTATTGTTTACCTTTGTTTTACTCTATTTCTCCGAGATGTCCATTTAACCCAAGTGACCTGTCCAGAACGAGGTTAGGAATCCCCGAATACACGAGGAATGGGGAGAGAGGGGGGAATTTTTATTCCCATTTACCATTTGGGGCGGAGATTGGGATTATATTCCTCGTCCTCAATCCTACCCCGAGTCCCCGCGCTAACTATATTGTGAATATATATACATATATATACACATTTACACACACACATATACATAGCCGCATGTCTCACTCTCAATCCTTTCTCTTCCACAGTCAGCCGCCATTGTCAACCATAGTTAGTTCACCTCCCATCCTCCTCCCCTCCTTTCCGGTGTGCCAGCGATCTCATGTTGCCACCGCCTCTGCTGTTTTCCATCAAGGTCTTTGCGGATATGGTCTTTTATCTTCTATTTCTTATTTCTTCACTTCAATTAACAGGAGGGTTAGGCTACTGTATTTCTAGATGCATCTAAGATATCTTTAATTCAGTTGGAAGAATTAGAAGGATTTGCAGAGGAGAGATTAAGATTCAGGGATTGATTTTGAAGCATTGGCTTTTGATAATTTCTGTTTCAGTTCTGAAAGAAGTGCTTGATTTTCTTGGTTCGAAAGCTAAGCGTTCTTCCTCAGTCTCTCATTTTCCTTCATTATGTAACAGTTCTGCAAGTACAGCTCTGAGTTTTGCCTCTCCATTTCCTCTTTGCTAATTTGAATAATAAATATATAATAATAATAATAATTTATCAACCAAATTCTTCTTTCAAAATCCCAAAAATCCCCTTGAATTTAATCAGGAAAAAAAAAAAAAACAGAGAAGAGGAATTAGAAGCAAACAAGATGGAAATGTTGAGATGGGTTTTGGATTAGGAATTCAAAAAACTGATGAGTTTGATTTATAGGACCGATAAATACAACAGTAATGGAGAAGAAATTGTTAAAAATTTTTTTGATTGAAAATAAATAAAAAATTGGTAAAAAAACTGAGATGGAGAATTTTTCCAGCAGGAATTCCGGTTCCTCGTGGGAAATTTGTGGAGATGAGGAATGGAATAGCGGGGTGGGGATGGGGACAGGGAAGGCTTCCCCATCACCACCCCGCATCGTGGACATCTCTACTCTTGAGAGTTATTATATTTGAGTGTTAGTCTCTTTTCATTTTTTTAGTGAAAAATTATTATTATTATTTTTCTAAAATCCCAATTGAGGGATCGTGTAACTTTATGAGTGTACCGAGAGTGATTGTTTGGGTTTAACATTTAAAATGTTAGGGTTTAGGATAAGAAGTGATCACTCAGTTAGGAAATTAACAAGTTATGTTTGGTTTAGCATAACTCAATAAAGTTCACAATTTGGGTGTATACAAGTTGTGTTGGGTTGGGTCGGGTTAGAGGGATTTTTTGGACAACCCCATAATTTTGGGTTGGTAAAACCCCAACTCAACCAACCCTATGCATGGGGCTGACTCAATCCAACCCAACCCATATGTTTTTCAAGTTGGGTTGGATTGAGGCACCAGGTTTGTTTTATTTCTTCTTTGAGCAACTCATAATACCCTCTTATTTGAGAATAATCTAAAGGGTCCTTTAAGATCAAACAAAAACAAGAGTCAACCATCAAGAACAGAGCTTTATAAGAGAAATTTAAAGAACTTCCTCCAGAAAATACGCCCAACGAACATCCCATCTTATTTTGAAAGACTTCAAACTTAAGATAAGCCTCAGTTTCCGTGATTCATAATGAAATTGCACCTAATTCTCTCTCTCTGTTGATGCACCTCATTCTAACAATCTCTTTTTTCTTAATTAATTTTTTATCTTCCAGAAACCGGATAGCCCCCAGGTTGATTCCTTGGCCAATTGTTGAAGAATTGTCAACGAAATGTTGGGTTTTAGTTGTTTCTTGAGTAGTGATGCCCTTTGAAGGTTTAGAACTCCTCTAAGTAATGAAAGAAGAGGTCTTTAGTGATGGGCTGAGGAGGAAACTGGAAGAGTCAGACTCGTACTCTTCTTTAAATGGTTTGTTTTGTGTTTTTGAATTGCAAATAGGAGCTTCTTGGGTTGTTTGGTATCAACAGGAGGCAGCACAGAAAGATTAGATATTGTTGTGTCATGCAACCCTTTGTTGTCATTCCCTTTGTTCAGAATACACCGTGATAGCCCCAGTGAGGGATACATTAGGATTATTTGTAGGATATTGTGGAGGGCATAAGGGTTACTCCCTATAACCTTTCGAGAGAGTTATCTCTCCCATTGTTTTCACAATGGAAATTCCTACCAAAATCTCCATACCTCTCTAAGGGCTCTAACACACTATATTTATGCCTTTATTAACATCCTACTAATAATCCTAATCTATCCCTAACTAGGGCTCTTGTATACACATATTGTCATTGACACTGTTCTTTTACCTGAAAGAAGTCAAGAGGAAGGATCATGAGCTTTGTGTCACACCCCGCCCCATGTTACCCCATCAATTTAGGGCGTGGCATGCCAATAATAGATCCCAACGAAATTATGGAATCTATTATCGATCATAGAAGGACTTGTTTTAGAAAACATGTAGCTAGCAAAATTTTCATAATAATTTTTTTAAAAAAATTTAGGTAGAATTTATCCTGAAAATTGGATAAACCACACCTCAAAAAAGAAACTTTATAAACACTCCCAATTAATATATTTGAAAATCCAATGCTACTACCAAGTGTACCTCATGGTATCCTTTTTATAAATTAGCTCAGAAGTCATCGATCACAACACAACCAAATTAATGAAAGTATAAGCTTACAATTTACAAAGCTAAAATGATATAATGTTGTCAAAATCATGTTAGCCACTTCCTTTGTTATAAAATCAATGTCATATTACATTCACATTTAATTGATATGTAAATTAGATACAACGGGTGGCAGATCTCAACCTCATTAGACTTCGTTAGAAACCCAAGTGCTACTTGCTGAAAATTTTAAGAGAAAGAATAAGCCCGATAAATGGTGGGAATTTATAGGAAAAACAAGGCATAAACTGGGGTTAATTTCACAACTAATATAATCTATACTAAAAGGGACTAAGAGGGAAGAATTTTTCACTTCCCTCTTTGTCCTTAATTTTTTTGTAAAGACTACTTTGCCCTCACATTTATACATTTTCATTGATTGTGCATAGTCTTTGTTAAAAAAAAAAATGCAACTCCAAATAAAAAAACACAACTTTTTCATGTATGGGTGTGATAATCTATCTATACAAATAAAGAAATTGATAGTCTCATAGCCAATTATTGCCAATTTTCATGTTAACGTGATAGCTACAAAAAGTTCCTCTATCATAGAAACCTTCCCAAAAATAGTGTGGACTAAAAAATTTGGATATGTTGAATGAAAACATTGAACCGATCCAGATGAAACCCTACAAATTCAAAAACTCATTTCATTGATGGAGAGGTGTAGTAATCTATGACTAAGTAATGTGTCTTTAGTTTTTTTTTTTTTTTTAAAAAATTTTTTTGGGTGAGATTTAAGTTTGAATGCCTGCTAGAGAAATAGATTGAATGTAGTTTTTTGAGTTCACATGCTCCTTCTCAACCATTATTTCTTCTATCTCCACCTCAATCAACAATAGATAAATAAATAAGAATGATGAAGAGAAGAGTAACATATCTAGAAATATTTAGAGAAAGAGAGTATTTAACTGACCTGTTGATGTTCAAAATTTTAGACAAATTTTGCCATAATTAGAAACTTCAAACCAAAATCGATTCTATCAGTGACTTCAAAGTTGAATCGATTTTTATGTTTATTCTATTTTATTTCGTATAAAATATATTTTTTTTGGAGAGGTTAGGGAGATATGGAGAGAAGTTTTAGAGAAATCTTTTGTATATTAAAAGATTTTTTTGGACAGATTGGGGAGATAATGGAGAGAAGTTCTAGAGAAATCTTTGGTAAAATATAGTTTTAATCTTTTTTAAATTTTAATTTCATTCTTAATTTAAAAATTCCAATGAATTATTCTTTTTTCTCTCTTTTCATAATCTCATTTTATTATATTTATTATCAATTGTATTGATGAGTTTTTTTTTTTAATTTAATACTTATTTATTTATTTATTTATTTTTTAAAATGTGAATGCCTATGATTCTTATATAAAATACTTATTTTTCTCTATAAATCAATCCACATTTGAAGAAATCGCACAACAATTACTCTAAGGTAAGATATCTTATTATACCATTTTTATTTATACAAACTAATATATAACTTTTCGTTTAATTTTATATATATAAATGTATCATTTAGGTTGGTGGGATTTTTTTTTAATAAGGTGGTTATAGAAATAAATGTATCATTTAGGATGAGCAAGAAACTATTGACAAAAGTAAGGAAATCGTGTCTCATGTGTTACTTCCATCCAAATTTAGTCAAACTCTTCATCCATGTCATTTGCCACGAGGCATTATTCGTGGACTTGGTTCACGAGTAAGTTTAAACTCATGGACCTCGTCCACAAGTAAGGTTTTCTTTTTATGATTTTTAAATTTAAATTCAAACTAAATTTAAATATTGCCCATGAAGTTTATTCTTCTTTTTTTTTTTTTTTTTTTGTTTATAAAACATTAAAAACACAGTAGGAAAAAAGATTAATCAAATTATATTGGATAATTGTAATTGGTAGCATTTTTAGAAATAATAACTAAGTGTATAACATCATTTAAAAAAATTTGTAAATATAGACAAGTTTACTTCTATCGTTGATAGACTCCCAAGTCTATCAGCGATAGACTTCTATCATTGATAGACTCTTACCAGTGATATGGTCTATCACTGGTAAACTATTTAATTTGGTCATATTTGCAATTTTTTTACATTATGTTATATTTGTTAATACTTTGGGTCTAATGTCTATATTTGCAACTGTCCCAATTATATTTAAAGAAAAATACATCTAAAGTCAAAACTATCAATTACAAGTCAACATAAACTCATGTGCCACATGGTGGTTGTCTTCTTGCATGCGCCATGACGAGGTATAGGAACCTTAAAGTGTTGTTGATGATGAATTAACATCAATATCTTGTTGGATGATAAAAAATGAAAATTCATCAGGTGCATAACACTCGTGTTGATGACCAGAACTTGATGCGATGTCTACTTGAACATCTAGTAAGTGTCCAGGAGAAGCTGAAATCCAATGATTAGCTACAAGAGGTTCTGGGTCAATGTATTACTCTGGAATATTCTCGATCGGTTGTCATTGGCGTCTACGATGAACACGTCTTCTATTAATGTTGGCAACATTAAATCCGTGTGTCTGTTGAACGATATCTTCTACACTAACAACACATCAGTCACACATTAACCATAGTTCTCGTAAATTATGTTGCACTAAATATTGCTGTACATCTTGAACAAAATTATTTTGTATGAAGAAAAAATTAGTGTAGAATAATATTTATACAACATAATTGGGAAATTTTTTTTCTTACCATGTAGTAATAATAAGTGCCATCAGGTGTGATATATCTTATAATTGAGGTGTACTAGCATAAATAGTCCTCTGATATAGCTAGCCCATCTACTATATCTTCTCCTACAGAATGATGATGACGTGCATGCCACAACAGTAAATAGTCAGCATGAAGTCGTCACCAGTCTTGGTCATACTTACCTCTTAAATCAATTTTGTGCAATCGACTGTCTATATAACACATTGGTTGCATCGTTTATCGCAGTCCAAATTGTCTTAACACTCGTTTTGGTAATGTCACTCTACAATATGAAAGCATATTAGAGGGTTCATCATCAACCAAATGTCTTGACCATTATGATAGAAATTAGGGAATAATGCATAATCTTGTGTATTCGGTGCCCAATTGATTTAAAAGTTTAAAAAATGAATAATTAGGACTCAAAAAATATTTAATATTTTTTTATATAAAAAATATATGCACTTACCTGATTGTGCATTAGTTGATCAAATGATAATTGGTATACTAGTAACATATTTGCAGAATGCTCAGATGCAACTAAAATATCGCTCCATCGACACATTCATGTAATATAATTAGAACTTTTTAAAATATAAAATTATAATGAAATGAAGATGTAACAAAAATAATACCTGATATTGAGTGAACCTTCAACAAGATGATTGTAAAACGACAACCCAACTTATGGTGCTATGGTGTAAAATCGATCATAAGTGCATACATGCAGTAGCATTAGTGGGCTCGCTATCTCTAAAGTTTGGTGCATTACTAGTTTGACATAATTCTCTATACAACTATCCAAGACAAACATTACCTCATGAGTGCCTACCAGCTTCCTCAAAACTTTCCAATAAAGGTAGAAACATTAGGTGAACTAATGTGTTTGACTTGTTAGCAAACAAAAATCCTCCAAACATGATATTGCCCGTGCATACCTCTATATGATAATCTCGTCAACATCAGGAGACAACTTCGTAAATTTCGATACTAATCAAGGGATACTCAATCCAGACTCTTTCAATTGTGGAGGTTGAATGCCCAAAAAAATCTTGTAATCCACCAATGATCGAGTCACAAGTTCTCCATCAACTGGTAATCCAAATTGTACTGCAATATCTTGTAATATAATTATGCATTGCCCATTAGGCATGTGACATGTATGGGGTTTTAGTCTCCATCACTCCACTAAAGCAGTAATAAGATGCTAATCCAATGGATAAACCCAATTTGTGCAACCTCGAGAAAACAAGACTATTGTAAGTACGTTATGATTCGTGGATCTAACATGATACTAGGATCAACTACTTGCTATCTTATGTGGCACTGAAAACTACAGTAGAATGAGTATCCCATACTAATTGCGAACGATGACGTAGTTGTAGATATAACTGTACAGGATTAGAAGGACTAGGATCCATAATCAACACTGATCGAAATGTATTTAATTACAAACTACAATTACATGAGAGCACGGAATCTTGAAAGATTGTCACTTGTTACAATAACATGTCCCCTCTTTTAGACTCACAACCTGTATTTGTTGGCCTTTGTAGGGAGACGTCATACTTATCCCAGTTTCAATTTTGAAACTTTGGGTGTTCCTATCAATAGACTTTACAGTATGCGAAGCAACTCGTTTTTCTCATCTTTTCAATTTTTTTGTAGCATATTTCGTATATACTTCCCCACGATCAAGTACTTCATTAATTTCTTCTTTGTGATGTTCAAAGTATAGAATTGTTTGATAGAATGTTAGCCTAACCATAGACTTGATCGGTAACATTCTAGATCTTTTAAAAACTTCATTCATACATTCAGCCTCATTTGTTGTCATCCACCCATACGGTACCTATTGTCATGTGATTGTGTCCATTTATTTAAATCTATATCAGAAAAATAGTCAAGAAACTCAGGGTTCAATCATTTTAACTATTTCATGCATTTGATGAACTTGTGCAATTGGTGATGATTTGTAGCCTTATACACCAAAATTTTCAATTATTTTGATTATTATTTCGTATTGAAATTACTAGTAATATGGCGAAGGTAATAATGATGGTAAGCTCTAGGTTCTCTCAAACTAATTCTTCATTGTTAACTATAGATAGAATGCCTCTATGCCTATTAGAAATTAAGCACGTACCATCTTGTTGAGTGACATGTTCCCGCAACAACAATAGAAACCATGATCAACTACACGTACTCTCTACTCTTTACTTCCCTAATAGCAAAAACAAGGGGAAGTACTCTCTACTTTTAGTGTCGATTATGGATCTTGGTCGTTCTAATCTAGTATAGTTATATCTACAATAACCACACCATCGTTCGCAATCACTATGGGATACTTAGTCTACTATCATAGAAGAGAGCAAGTAGTTGATTCCAGTATAATATTAGATCCACGGATCATACCATGGTTTTCTTGAGATTGCACAGATTGGGTTTATCCAATTGGATTGATATCTCATTATTGCTTTATTGGAGCAATGGAGACCAAAAACACATACATTTCACATGCTTGGTGGGGAATGCACAATTACACTACAAGACGTTGGAGTATAATTTGAATTACTAGTTGTTGGAGAACTTGTGACTGGATCGTTGATGTATGATTGGAAATAGGTTTGTGAGGATTTTTTGGGTGTTTGACCTCCATAATTGAAATGGTCCAGAATGAGTATCCCTTGGTTAGCATTGCAATTTACAGAGTTTTCTTTTGATGCTGGCGAGATTACCATATAGAGGTATGTACAGGTATATATCATGTAACTTATTGGAGGATTTTTGTTTGCTGAAAAGTCAAAAAAATTAATTCACCTAATGTTTTTACCTTTATTGTGAAGTTTTGAGGTATCTGGTAGGTACTTATGGGGTAGTGTCTGTCTTGCATAGCTGTATAGAGAATTATGTCGAGTTAGTAATGCACCAGCTTTAGAGATAGCATACCCACTAATAATACTGCAAGTATGAGCTTATGATCGGTTTTACACTATAGCACCACAAGTCTACCACCTTTCGATCATTTTATTGGCCACCCACTCAGTGTCAGATATTATTTATTTTCGTTACATCTTCATTTCAATATAATTTTATATAATAAAAAGTTCTAATTATATCACTTGCCTGTGTAGATGGAGCGATATTTTAGCTGCATTAGCATTCTGCAAATATGTTACTATTATACTGATTATCATTTGATTGACCAATTCACAATTAGGTTAGAGTAAATATTTTTCATATAAAAATAAATATTAAATATTTTTTTAGGTTTTAATCATTCATCTCTAACATTCTTTCATATTGTAGAGTGGGATTACCCAAAACAAGTGTTAAGACAATTTGGACTGCGACAAACGATGCCAACAATGTATTATATAGACCCCACCTACACCAAATCGATTTAAGAGGTAAGCATGACTAAGATTGGTGATAACTTCATGCCGACTATATATTGTTGTGGTAGACACGTCGTGATCATTGTGTAGAAGGAGATGTAGTAGATGCCACCAATGTGTTATATAGACCCCAACTACACCAAATCAATTTAAGAGGTAAGCATGACCAAGACTGGCGACAACTTCATGACGACTATTTATTGTTATGGTAGGCATGTTGTGATCATTGTGTAGAAGGAGATGTAGTAAATGAACAAGCTGTATCATAGGACTATTTACTCTAGTACGACTCAATTACAAGAAGATATATCCACCTAACGACGTTTATTATTATTGCATGGTAAGAATTTTATTATTTATTTTTTTTCCTTATGTTGTATGAATCTTATTTCACACCGATTTTTCTTCATATAGAATAATTTTGTTCAAGATGTACAACAACATTTAATGCAACATAATTTACCAAAGCTAGGTTTAATGTGTAATCGATGTGTTGTAAGTATAGGAGATATCGTTCAACAGAAACGTAGACTTAATATTGTCAATGCTGAGAACAGACTGTTTGTCATAGATGCCAATGACAACAGGCCGAGAATATTCTGAAGCAATATATTGCTTAGAACCTCATGTAACTAATGATCTAATTCCAACTTCTCTTGGACACTTACTAGGAGTTCAAGTAGACATCATACTGAATTCTTGTCATCAATTGGAGTATTATGCACCTAATGAATTTTCATCTGTTATCACTCGACAAGATACTGTTGATGTAATTCTCCATCAACAACACTTTGGGATTTCTGTACCTCGTCGTGGTGCGTGTGCGAGAAATCAATCACCATATGGCACATGATTTTATATTAACTTGTAATTCATAATTTTAACTTTAGATATATTTTTCTTAAATTATTGTTTCAAACTAGTGTTTTTAATGGTTTACAAACAAAAAAAATAAACTCCATAGGTAACATTTATATATTTTTTTTTTTTCAAAAACCGTATCCATGAGTCATGCCTCGTATAGATGACATGACATGGATGAAGAATTTGACCAAGTTTGAATTGAAGGAACAAATGAACCTTGTACAATACGATTTTCATACCTCGTACTCTAAATGAGACATTTGTTTCTATAATCACATTATTTTCAGAAAAAGTTTTTCCATCACCCTATTTTTGTCATATTTTTTTTTCAAAGAAAACTATATTATTTATGGAATTAACCCTATTTTATATTTTCGAACTATCTTCTTCACTAAAACTTCCAAAATTCATTAACCAACCTATCATACTTACCCAATTACTATTAGAGTAAAGGGGGTCATACACTTTGTCTATCATTGCTCTTTTTGGAATGAAACACAATTGTGATATTGATGAAATGAGATCTTTCTCCAACAATCAAATCAAAGTCTTTATTAACAATTAGAAGTTGTTGTTTATCAGGAAGAATTCTCTGTTTATAGATAATTAAATATAAGATGGGATCCTAAAATGATTACTAAAAGGAAACTAAAAACTAATTAAGAAACTAAAATGTAACTAACCAAGATTAATTTGAATTTACTAAATTATCCCAATCCTATTCCATCATATTATAACCCTTCAAAGAGCCACCACATAAAAAGGTGGAGAAGCTACTGTTAATGAAATTTGTTCGGTTCCTCTGTCTATAGAAAATTATTATAAGGATCAAATTGTATGTGATGCAGTAGATATGGATGTTTGTCATATTCTCTTAGGAAAACTTTGCCAATATATATCAACCAAGCTCTTCATGGTGGGAGGGATAATACATATGAATTTATGTGGTCAGGTAAAAATGTAGGTCTTCTTCCTTTTAAGGAAAACGGACGAAAAGAAAACATCTAAACCTTCATCTCAAGTTTTCACTTTAACCCATAAAAATTAGAAAAATTGCATCATATGAAAAATACATTTTAAGAAATCAAAGTCATGACTTCAACCTTTTTGTAATTGCAGTTGTGACAATCACATAGCAATCACATAACAATCACATAGAAATCAGATAACAATCAAATTTTTAAGCAGAAGTTTTTTTGTTATATTTGCAAAAAAAGAAAAACCTAGCTAGTCCATAGCTATACGTATCCAATTTTCAATTTTTTTTTTTAATAAATAGATTTAGTTCTGGTAGCACACGTCTACATTTACCACATTATAGAATGAGTCCAAAAGAATACACTATATATTACATGATCAAATTCAAGAATTGTCGCTACAAGGCCATATACAACCTAGCTAGTCCTTGTGTAGTACCAACACTCCTAGCACGTAAAAAAGATGGTTCTTGGAGGTTATGTGTGGATAGTAGAGTTATTAATAAGATCACTATAAAATATAGATTCACTATTCCTAGACGAAGTGATCTTTTAGACCAACTGGGAGGAGCATCCTTATTTTCTAAAATAGATCTTAAGAGTAGGTACCATCGAGTCCGAATAAAGCCCAAGATAAGTGGAAAATGGCTTTTTAAAACTAGCGAAGGGCTTTTTGAATGGCTAGTGATACCCTTTGGATTATCTAATACACCAAATATATTTATGCGTTTAATGAATCAAATATTACAACCATACTTAAACAAGTTTGTAGGTGCATATTTTGACGACATTCCTACTTACAGTCATTCTTATGAAGAACACCTCACACACCTTTCCACCATTTTTTTCTATCTTGCATGAAAATAGAATGATAATCGACATTAAAAAATGCAAAATCTGTTTGGTAGGCAATCTGAAAACATAATCTTGAAAACAAGGGATTTAAAAAAATAGAATTGTATTTCATGTTTTCAAATATATGTTTAGTAACAAATTCAGAAATTAAATTTCAATTTAAACAAGTTTTCAAAATGTGTTTGAAAATATATTTATAAACTATAAAACTAATTATAGTTATACACTAAATGCTAAATTGATCGTAAACTATTATCAATTCATTTATGAACTTATTTTATATAAAAAAAAAATTGTATAATTATATTATTTTGTAATATCATATATCATATAATATATTATATATTACATATTTTAATTTAACAAAAATAATTGAATTTATAACATGAAATACTATATTTGTTATTTTTTTAATCACTTTTAATATACTTCTACATTTTTAAATTTTGAATTCAGAACTTGGATACACTGAAAACTTAAAAAAGTTGTTTCTAGAATTTTCACTGTTTGATCATAGATTCGAAAACAATTTTCGAAAACAGAATCCATACTACTAACCAAATACATATTCCTTGACTTTAGTAAATCTGGATACATAAAACCGAATTTGAGTTATCTAACAAATAAACCCTTAACATGTAAAATCTATTTCCTTGGATTTCTCATTAGCCACCCAATTCAGTATAAGATATACAATGTTTTCTAGGATTAGCTTCAGGAAATTTATTAGGAATTTTAGCACTATTGCAATCCCTCTTAGTAATTGTTTAAAGAAAGGAAACTTTAACTGGCCGGTAATAACTAACTTAACAGCTTTAATACCCTTAAGAAACTCCTAGCTTCAATAAACTCTTTGAAACATGTGTTGATGCCTTCAGATTAGGTATCGGAGCAATCCTATCTCAAAACAATCATTCCATAGAGTTTTCTTTTCTTTTTTTTTTTTTTCAAGAATTATATGCACTAGTTAGAGCCCTTAAAACGCGGGAACATTATTTATTAGTAAAAGAATTTATTCGTCTGATCGACCATTTTTCTCTTAAGTTTCTTCAATTTAAAAAATCAATTAGTCGGATGCATGCTCGTTGGTTACAATTCCTTCGAAGATTTGATGTTGTCATAAAACAAACAAAAGAGAAAGACAACAAGGTAGCACATGCTTTAAGCTGCAAATATACTCTACTAACTATTCTTAAGGGTGAAATAATTGGTTTTTTTAAAATATTTGTGATTTATATTCCTTTGATCCTGATTTTAAAGAAATTTGGACAGTATGCTCAAATCACCTACCTTGTAAAAATTTCCATATTTTAGATGGTTACCTATTTAAGAGAGATACTATTAGTATACTACACACTTAAACAAACTGAAATAATGAGATCTTGTTCTAGCTCAAGCCGAATTTGCATTCAACCACATGGTCAACTGTTCAACAAGGAAGTCTCCATTCGAGATCGTTTATACTAAACAACCTTGTATTACTTTAGATCTTGATCTTAGCTTGGAGGCTGAACATATGGCTTAAAGGATACATAATTTACATGAGGAAGTTCGAACTCACCTAGAAGCATCAAATGCTCGATATAAAGATGACGTGGATGCTCGTAAAAGTTCGGAGACAATACATATAAGCTGGACTTACTCCCAATTTAAAAATCATCCCCACATTCAACGTTGATGATATTTTTGATTATCATGCCCCGGGCTCCTTCAACTTGATGCCATAAACACGAGGATGTGTTCTTATTTAGGGGGAAGGAATCGATACAGGAAATGTTGAAAGTTCTTATAAATCTTGACCTTTCTTTTAAATCCTTTTAGGATCTTTTGTTAGTTCTTTGAATTTTTCGTATTTTGCCATCAATCTTAGGTTAGTTATCCAACAATCTCATAATCTTGTAATTCTTGTTTTAAACTAAACCAGTTATTTAGGTCTCCCACCAAAATAACCTTCTAAACTGGCTACTAAAACCCAAGCCCCACATCTCCTCTTATAAATAAGAGGCAACCCTTGTATTTGAAGGCAAGACTTAATAAAATTCTGAGGTATTTCTTCACTCGTGTGCATCAAGTTGTATCAAAGCAGTCGTTTGGGTGGTCAACGTTGACTGCCACCAACGGAAGACCTGGAAGCTCTTCGTGTTGCTGATCACAGGAGGGAGTTTTATGAGTTGTGTTCATTGCTAAATAACATACACCTAACTAGGGGGAACCCTTTAAATTCAAGAAGAGCGAGAAGAAATTCGACGAATTATCCAAGAATGAAATTTTATAGCATAACTAGTACGTTTAGAGGAAGAAATCATTATCTTGGTTATAAAGAACGACTAAGAAAACGTTGAATCATATTCAAGAAAACCCAAGAATCAACCCTACAACAACAATGAAGCTGAAACTTATTGAGGAATACCCAATGCCAAGAGTTCAAAAAAGAAATAATTCAAGAAAATCAAAGCCAAGAGCCTATCGGATTAATAGAAGATCAAGAACTCATCCAAATCGGCTGTAAAATTGTGCAAACAATGAACGAAGTAGAAGGAAAAGAAACAGTTGAAGACAATTAGAATAAGGAAGGTAGAAA
Organism: Benincasa hispida; assembly: GCF_027475165.1. NCBI lineage: Eukaryota > Viridiplantae > Streptophyta > Magnoliopsida > Cucurbitales > Cucurbitaceae > Benincasa > Benincasa hispida. Next base: position 39,106,154 of record NC_143486.1, on the reverse strand, counting down.
GATCAAAGAGGAGCTTGTATTGGAAGAAGAAAAAATCAATGGAATTGACACAAAAGTTGATTAATTCGAACCAAATTATGTGGAAGAATTAATTGATGAAATCAAAGATGGAGGTGTTGAAGAAGAAGAAGCCACGCCAGAGAATATGTGATGTAGCCTAAAATATAAATGAAGAATTCTCTCCAAGAATCCAATCAAATATTTATTACTATTCAAAAGTGATCTAATACAAGATAAGAATGCTCTATTTATAGAGGATTAAATGTAAAATAGGATCCTTAAAGTATAACTAAAAAGAAACTAAAAACTAATTAGGAAACTAAAATGTAATTAATTAAAGTTTAACCAAGATTAATTTGAATTTACCATATTATCCCAATCCCATTACATCATATTCTATCCCTCCCTAAAAAAGACTATTCCACGAGTTTTAAATCGAAAATGAAAGTAAAAGTAAAAAAGTAAGCCACTCGAACAGAAACATCTCAACACATCCAATGCCAATAACAACCAAATCTCATGAGTTAAGCCAATAAATGGAAGATTTGACTTGCAAAATGAAATAAGCTTTTCGGCAAAATTATCATCAATTAATCCAAGAGTTATATTTTTCAAGAAATCTATTGTTGTCAAAATATATGCAGACTCTTCAGAGAATGGAGGAAAAAGATTTTCAATTTTCTTCAAATTAGGTTGTCCATGGATATCTTTTTCTTCCACACTTGAAGAATTCACATCCTATCAATATCTCCTTTGATTTAACCTAAATCATGGATGTTCTTGAACGATTCTTGGTAAATACTAGACATTTCTTGCATATCATTGGTGTTATTGATTCCTTTGTTGTCTTTCTACTTTATGCTCTTGTGGTGGAGGTGTTGGATTTTATGTCCTAAAACTCGTAGTTTGTAAATTAATAAACTTATTTGTTTGTTTTTAATGCCAAAATCGATCCACTTTAGTGTTGTTTACCTATTATGCATGTGATGTATAATGTTATTTGATTATGTGTGTATATAGTATGCCATATAGTTTTAAAACCCCATTATAGGAAAAGCATATGACATGCATTTGTTATATCTTATAAGTGTTATAAAATATATACTATGCATGCTTAGTTTTAATATAAGTGTTATATTAAAGCATCTTTGTTTGAAAGAAGAATGTTATAGAGAATGCTCTAGGGTTATAATTGTTATAATTGTTATAAAATAACCTAGACTTCTAAAATCTATAACAAAGATAAGATGCATGCTCACTTAGGATTAACCATCGAGCAATCCCAATTTTCATAGAAAACAGGTTGATATCTTATAAAACCAAAGTTACAAGAAAACTCATCCGGCAAGATCTTGGCAAAAAGTCGGATAAGATGACTAAGGTTGAAGGTTTTTAAGATGACGGTTCACGAAACACCTACTACCTGGAGATTGAGCCGGCGTCTAAGTTAGGTTAAACCAGTTTTATGAGCATGCGTGAGCCGTGTGAGGTAAAAAAAATTGTTTATCACCTAGACATCGTAGGTTAAAAATCCAGTATAAAAGTTATACTTGGATGAATCACCTAGACTTAAGATATGTTTAGTTAGCCGAAATGTATCACTAAGTATTTTATACCCTAACCGTCTAGAACACTTTAGCTAGAGAGAAGTAATGTACTTTTAGCTCTAGCGTCCCTGAGAGTTCACACCGTGAGATTCATGCTTGGCTTTCGGCCGCCCTGGGAGCGGACTCCATTCGAAGAGTGTTTGCATGAGTCAATACTAAGGTGAATAGGGGAAGTTGTTCATAGTAAGTGGGAGAAAGAAGTGTGTCAACACATCCTATGGTCTCTTCTATTAGGTCGCACCGTGAGATTCCTATAATGCGCCTGCATGTCTGCCCTGGAGCGACCTTACCAATCGGAGGGCTGTATTATAGGATTCGGAACTCCGCGAACTATAGAAATTGATAGGGTCTCTCAGGTCCGTTTTCATTATTGTCTTTCTAACTTCGAGAGCATAATGATTCTGATCTTTGAGGTCTGAAAATGGAGGGTTACACTTACGAGAATTACTAAGTGTTAGTAAAATCTTGACCAAAGTAGCGATAACTGAGTTACTATAGGAATAAGAGTTATTCTGGTGATAGTATCTAGTCAAGATAGTCTTGGTTCAACAGAGGAATAGTCGATCACCCTTCGGTGAAGGTTATTTTAAACCATTGAAATATCGTTGCAAAATATAATAATGAAGGGTACATTATTAGTTTTTATTGCTAAACTTGATTGGATTTAAAAGATGAAAGTTTTTTACTAAAACGGATATGTTTTTCCTTTTAGCATGACTAGCTCTTTAGTTCAACTATTAGCTTCTGAAAAACTTAATGGCGATAATTACTCAACATGGAAAAACAATTTGAATTCAACACTAGTAATAGATGACTTGAGATTTGTCTTAACTAAGGAATGTCCTTAGGCCACTGTCTCGAAAGAAGCACAAGGTAAATATGATTTACTAGTTGCTGAAACATGTTTAGTGGAGTATGATACCTCAACCTGGATATTGGATTTATGAGCCACTAATCATATTTGCTTCTCTTTTCAGGAAACTAGTTCCTGGAAAAAGCTTGAAGAAGGCGAGATCACCCTCAAGGTTGGAATAGGAGAGGTTGTCTCGGCCAAAGCAGTGGGAGACTTGAAGTTGTTTTTCGAAGATAGATATCTAGTACTTAAAAATGTTTTGTATGCACCACTTATGAAGAGGAATTTAATATCTATCAGTTGTATTATGGAACAAATGTATAAAATATCTTTTGAAGTTAATGAAGCATTCATTCTCAAAAAAGGTATTCAAATTTGTTCTCCTATACTTGAAAACAACTTATATAAGTTAAGACCAAGTAAAGCAAAATTTGTCTTAAATACTGAGATGTTTAGAACAGCTGAAACTCAGAATAAAAGACAAAAAGTTTCTTCTAAGCCTATCTATGGCACTTAAGACTTGGCCACATAAATCTCAAAAGGATTGAGAGATTGGTTAAGAATGGACTCCTAAATCAGTAGAAGATAATTCTTTACTTCCATATGAGTCTTGTCTTAAGAGAAAAATGACTACGAGATCTTTTACTGGAAAAGGTCTCAAAGCCACAATACCCTTAGAGCTCGTACATTTGGACCTCTGTGGACCGATGAATGTCAAAGCTCGAGGTGGGTATGAATATTTCATAAGTTTTATTGATGATTATTCAAGGTATGGTCATATTTACCTAATGCATCACAAGTTTGATTCTTTTGAAAAGTTCAAAGAATATAAGGCTGAGGTTGAGAATCAGTTAGGTAAAACAATTAAGACATTACGATCAGATCGAGGTAGGGAATACATGAACTTAAGATTCCAGGACTATATGATAGAACACAGAATCAAGTAACACCTCTCTGCACCTAATATGTCTCAGCAGAACGGTGTATCTGAAAGAAAAAACATAACCTTGTTGGACATGGTTCGCTCAATGATGAGCTTTGCTGAGTTACCTGATTCCTTTTAGGGACATGCATTAGAGACCGCTGTCTATATTTTAAATAACGTTCCCTCTAAAAGTGTTTCAAAAACACCTTATGAGCTATGGAAAGGGCGTAAAGGTAGTTTACGTCACTTTAGGATTTGGGGATGCCCGACACACGTGTTGGTGCAAAATCCTAAAAAATTGGAACGTCGTTCAAAACTATGCCTATTTGTAGGTTATCCAAAAGAAACAAAAGGTGGTTTATTTTATGATCCTCAAGAGAATAAGGTATTTGTATCGACAAATGCCACATTCTTAGAGGAAAACCACATAAGAAGTCATCAACCTCGTAGTAGACTAGTATTGAATGAAATTTCCAAAAACGCTACCGATAGAGCTAGTTCATCTACTAAAGTAGTAGATAAAACTAGTACTTCTGGTTAGTCACATCCTTTTCAAGAGTTGAGAATGCCTCGACGTAGTGGGAGGGTTGTTCATCAGCTTGACCGTTACTTGGTTTTAACAGAAACACAAGTCGTCATACCTAATGACGACATAGAGGATCCATCGACCTATAAACAGGCGATGAAAGATGTGGATCGTGATCAGTGGGTCAAAGCCATGGACCTCGAAATGGAGTCTATGTACTTCAATTCTGTCTGAAAATTTGTAGATCAACCAAATGATGTAAAACCAATTGTTTATAAGTGGATCTACTAGAGAAAACGAGACCAAGCTAGTAAAGTACAGACTTTTAAGGCTCGACTTGTGGCAAAGCGTTATACCCAGAGAGAGGGAGTGGACTATGAAGAAAATTTCTCTCCCGTTGCCATGCTTAAGTCGATTAGAATACTCTTATCCATTGCCACCTTTTATGACTATGAAATTTGGCAGATAGATGTCAAGACAGCCTTTCTAAACGGCAATCTTGAGGAGAGTATCTACATGGCTCAACTAGAGGAGTTTATTGCACAGGGTCAAGAACAAAAGGTTTGTAAGCTTCAAAAATCCATTTCTGGGTTGAAACAAGCTTTTAGATATTGGAATATAAGATTTGATACTGCGATCAAATCTTATGGCTTTGAACAGAATGTTGACGAACCTTGTGCTTACAAGAAGATCGTCAATTCTACTATAGCGTTCTTAGTTTTATATTTTGACGATATTCTACTCATTGGGAATGAAGTAGTTACCTAACTGACATCAAGAAATAGCTAGCAACGCAATTCCAAATGAAAGATTTAGGAAATGCGCAGTATGTTCTCGAGATTCAGATTATTCGGAACCGCAAAAACAGAACACTTGCCATGTCTCAAGCAACTTATATAGACAAAATGTTGTGTAGGTATAAGATGCAGAATTCCAAAAGAGGTTTGTTACCTTACAGATATGGAATTCATTTGTCAAAGGATCAATGTCCTAAGACACCTCAAGAGGTTGAGGATATGAGATGCATTCCCTATGCTTCCGTAGTAGGGAGCCTGATGTATGCAATGTTATGTACTAGACTTGACATATGCTACGCAGTAGGGATAGTCAGTAGGTATCAGTCAATTCCTAGATATGATTATTAGATTGCCGTTAAGAATATCCTCAAGTATCTTAGGAGTACGAGGAACTACATGCTCGTGTATGGTACTAAGGATTTGATCCTTACTGGATACACTGACTCTGGTTTTCAAACTGATAAAGATGCTAGAAAGTCTACATCTGGATCAGTGTTCACTCTTAACGGAGGAGCAGTAGTGTGGAGAAGCGTAAAAAAAACCTGTATAGCTGACTCCACAATGGAAACTGAATACATAGCTACTTGCAAAGCAGCAAAGGAAGTAGTATGATTGAGGAAATTCTTGACAGATTTGGAAGTCGTTCCAAATATGCGTCTACCTATCACCCTATATTGTGATAATATGGGCGTAGTTGAAAATTCAAGAGAACCAAGAAGCCACAAGCGCGACAAGCATATTGAGCACAAATACCATATGATCCAGGACATTGTACATTGTGGAGACGTTGTAGTGACCCAGATATCTTCTGAGCAAAAAATTGTTGATCCTTTTACAAAGGCCCTCACGGCTAGAGTATTTGAAGGTCACCTATAGAGTCTAGGTCTACGAAGTTTGTAAACTAGGACAAGTAGGAGAACTTTTGGGTATATGCCCTAGTTTATTGTACTCATATGTTTCTCACTTAAATTCAACATTGTGATACTCCACTAGGAGTTTTAGTCTAAGTGGGAGTTTGTTGGATTTTATGTCTTAAAACTTGTAGTTTGTAAATTAATAAACATATTCTGTTTTGTTTTTCGATAAAGTTGTTATTGAAATTATAATCTTGAATCAATAAGCTAAGGTCCTGAGGCTATTTAATGTAGTTTGAACTTTATGTAGTGACATAAATGTGGATCAAGTTCAAATATATAGCCAAAATGGTCTATAGTATATGAATAAGGTTGGGCGCCTTATTCTGGGGACACTATAGATGCGGCCCACTTTGTAGTTAGTACAAACGATATGATCCTGAATCGTTCATATAGAGATATGTGAGTGGGGGCATCCTATGCAATGAGTTTGCATAAGACTGAACCATGAAATAGTCACTTTTTACGTTCTAAATGCCATTTTATGTATAAAACTGACTATTTCGTTAATTGATGACCTAGGTAACTTAATCTTAATTCTGAGCTAACTATGAACTCTTGTTCACTCGGAATTATCCTTAGATCTGCATAGGTAAGGACAGCTCATCATTGCTAGCCCAATAAGCCTCTCATTTTAGGGGTAAGATCAGGTGGATAGCTGGGAATATAGGGTGCAAGATGGAATTCACTCCTACCCGTTATAGGGATAGTAGATAGGTTATTCCCTTGAGTACTGAATCCAGGTCTTGAACAAGGGGCGTCACCCTCTCTTTGGCCCGAGAGGGGTTCTGTTTGTAGGTTGGACCTTAAACCAATTGTTCATTAGAGGATCAGTGGAACTTAAGGAACAAGATGTAGTCTTGGGGGTAAAATGGTTTTTATGACCCAGCCGAGATTACGAACAACCTGTGAAGGATTAACTTACTAATCATGGTTATATCAAATTGACACAAATATATCCATAGTGAGATGAGTGCAACTACGAGACTATAGTGGAATGACCCGTTAGCTAACGAATGTTATTAACTTCGTCTAAAGAGTGATGGAACACGAGACATATGCAGCAGAATTAGGACCTAATTACACTCTAATTGCTTTTTAATTTAAAGGAAAAAATGCATGTAATTGAAGGAAAAATAGTAATTAAAATTACCTTTATAGCTCCCGAAAACCGCTATTCCTCGCTGATCTTGACCCGAACACGAACGGACCACCACTAGAGTTGACCTACTATCCTCTGGACTCAGAACCGGGTTGTGGGACCCGGTGGATGAAGAAAAATCGAGAGAGAGAAAAGAGATGGAAAATAAGAAATGGACTTTGGGTAGGTTTTTGGGTGTTTTTTCAGCCCAATTATAGAAAAAACCATGCAATATTTGTATGATCCAAATCCAAAAAAACCCAACACCTATAATCCACTATCTTCGTGGGCTTAATGTCTCCACTATAAGCCAATACCTAGCCCACTATTTTGTTAGTGGAATTATCCAACAAAAGTTTGGATTTTCCCACTAACTATAGTCAAAGGGCAAAATAGTCATTTGGTCAAAGTCAAACTTTGACCAAAAAGTCAACATTTTGACCTTTTATGATTTTTTCCGTGTTGACTAATTTTGACCTCCCGAGCATGAATCTGCATTCATTTTCTCGAAATTAAAATCACATTTAAATATAAGGTCAATCAAAGTTTGACTTTTCAAAATAAAAAATCAACTCTTTGACTTTTTACATCTTTGACCATTTCTATTATTTTCGAGCTTCCGAATATGAACGTATTCATATTCTTGATATTTAAATCACATTTAAATAATAAAGCTGTATCTCTAAATTGAAAAACCCGACCACTATATCACATATACTTGTCGGTTTCTCTCTCTTCACCTAATTCGAAAAATTCGAATTATTCTAACATACTGTTCTAAGTTTATTCCATATGAGCTAGTAGGGGAACCTAATGAACCTATAGATCATGGGCTCCAACGATCCGAGATTAGCTAGCTAAACTCTTTAGATGGAGCTAATCAACATTCGTTAACCAACGGGTCATTCCACTATAGTCCCGTAGTTGCACTCCCCCCACTATAGATATATTTTTGTCCATTTGATATAACCATGATTAGTAAGCTAATCCTTCACAGGTTGTTCGTAATCTCGGTTGGGTCATAAAAATCGTTTTACCCTTAAGACTACATCTTATTCCTTAAGTTCTACTAATCCTCTAATGAACAATTGGTTTAAGGTCCAACCTATAAACCGAATCCCTCTCGGGCCAAGAAGAGGGTGGGAGCCCTTGTTCAAGACCTTGATTCAGCACTAAAGGGAACAACCTATCTACTATCCCCATAACGGGTAGGAGTGAATTCGTCTTGCACCCTATGTTCTCAGCTATCCACCCGATCTTACCCCTGAAATGGGAGGCTTATTGGGCCAGCAATGATGAGTTGCCCTCACCTATGCAGATCTAAGGATAATTCCGAGTGAACAGGAGTTCATAGTTAGCTCAGGATTTAAGATTAAGTTACCTAGGTCATCAATTAACGAAATAGTCAGTTTTATACATAAAATGACATTTAGAACGTAAAAAGTGACTATTTCATGGTTCAGTCTTATGCAAACTCATTGCATATGATGCCCCCACTCACATATCTCTATATGAACGATTAAGGATCACATCGTTTGTACTAACTACAAAGTGGGCCGCATCCATAGTGTCCCCAAAATAAGGTGTCTAACCTTATTCATATACTATAGACCATTTTGGCTATATATTTGTACTTGATCCACATTTATATACCTACATAAAGTTCAAACTACATTAAATAGCCTCAGGACCTTAGTTTATTGGATTCAAGATTACTATTTCAATATAAACTTTATCGAAAAACAAAATAGAATATATTTATTAATTTAAAAACTACGAGTTTTAAGATATAAAATCCAACAAACTCCCCCTTGGACTAAAACTCTTAGTGGAGTATCACAACGTTGAATTTAAGTGAGAAACATATTAATACAATAAATATATGAATATAATAAACTAGGGCATATACCCAAAAGTTCTCCCACTTGTCCTAGTTTACAAACTTCATAGACCTATATTCTGTAGGTGACCTTCAAACACTTTAGCCATGAGGGCCTTTGTAAAAGGATCAACAATATTTTGATCAGAAGATATCTGGGTTACTACAACGTCTTCATGATGTACAATCTCCCGGATCAGATGGTATTTGCGCTCAATATGCTTACCGCGCTTGTGACTTCTTGGTTCTCTTGAATTTGCAACTGCACCACTATTATCATAATATAGGGTGATAGGCAGATGCATATTTGGAACGACTTCCAAATCTGTCAATAATTTTCTCAACCATACTGTTTCCTTTGCTGCTTTGCAAGCAGCTACGTATTCAGCTTCCATTGTGGAGTCAGCTATACAGGTTTGTTTTATGCTTCTCTATACTACTGCTCCTCCGTTAAGAGTGAACACTGATCCAGATGTAGACTTTCTAGCATCTTTATCGGTTTAAAAATCAGAGTCAGTATATCCAGTAAGGATCAAATCCTTAGTACCATACACGAGCATGTAGTTCCTCGTTCTTCTAGGATACTTGAGGATATTTTTAACGACAGTCCAATGATCATATCCAGGATTGGACTGATACCTATTGACTATCCCTACTGCGTAACATATGTCAGGTCTAGTACATAACATTGCATACATTAGGCTCCCTACTGCGGAAACATAGGGAATGCGTCTCATATCCTCAACCTCTTGAGGTGTCTTAGGTCATTGATCCTTTGACAAATTAATTCCATTTCTGTAAGGTAACTTACCTCTTTTGGAATTCTGCATCTTATACCTAGACAACATTTTGTCTATATAAGTTTCTTGAGACATGGTTAGTGTTCTGTTCTTGCGGTTCTGAATAATCTGAATCCCAAGAACATACTGCGCATTTCCCAAATCTTTCATTTGGAACTGCGTTGCTAGACATATCTTGATGTCAGTTAGGTAACCTACTTAATTCCCAATGAGTAGAATATCGTCAACATATAAAACTAAGAACGCTATAGTAGAATTGATGATCTTCTTGTAAACACAAGGCTCGTCAACATTCTGTTCAAAGCCATAAGATTTGATCGCAGTATCAAATCTTATATTCCAAGATCTAGAAGTTTGTTTCAACCTATAAATGGATTTTTGAAGCTTACAAACCTTTTGTTCTTGACCCTGTGCAATAAACCCCTCTGTTTGAGCCATATAGATACTCTTCTCAAGATTGCCGTTTAGAAAGGCTGTCTTGACATCAATCTGCCAAATTTCATAGTCTTAAAAGGTGGCAATGAATAAGATTATTCTAATCGAATTAAGCATGGCAACGGGAGAGAAAGTTTCTTCATAGTCCACTCTCTTTCTCTGGGTATAACCCTTTGCCACAAGTCAAGCCTTAAAAGTCTGTACTTTACCGACTTGGTCTCGTTTTCTCTTGTAGATTTACTTACAACCAATTGGTTTTACATCATTTGGTTGATATACAATTTCCCAGACAGAATTGAAGTACATAGACTCCATTTCGAGGTCCATGGCTTTGACCCATTGATCACGATCCACATCTTTTATCGCTTATTTATAGGTCGATGGATCCTCTATGCCATCATTAGGTATGAAGACTTGTGTTTCTATTAAACCCAAGTAACAGTCAAGCTGATGAACAACCCTCCTACTACGTCGAGGCATTCTCAACTCTTGAAAAGGATGTGACTGACTAGATGTACTAGTTTTATCTACTACTTTAGTAGATGAACTAGCTCTATCTGTAGTGTTTTTGGAAATTTCATTCAATACTAGTCTACTGCGAGGTTGATGACTTCTTATGTGGTCTTCCTCTAAGAATGTGGCATTTATCGATACAAATACCTTATTCTCTTGAAGATAGTAAAATAGACCACCTTTTGTTTCTTTTGGATAACTTACAAATAGGCATAGTTTTGAACGACATTCCAATTTTTTAGGATTTTGCTCCAACACATGTGCCGGACATCCCCAAATTCTAAAGTGACATAAATTTCCTTTACGCCCTTTCCATAGCTCATAAGGTGTTTCTGAAACACTTTTAGAGGGAACGTTATTCAAAATATAGACAGCAGTCTTTAATGCATGTCCCTAAAAGGAATCAGGTAACTCAGCAAAGTTCATCATTGAGCGAACCATGTCCAACAAGGTTCTGTTTCTTCTTTCAGATACACCGTTCTGCTGAGGCATATTAGGTGCAGAGAGTTGTGACTTGATTCCGTGTTCTATCATATAGTCCTGGAATCTTAAGTCCATGTACTCCCTACCTTGATCTGATCGTAGTGTCTTAATTGTTTTACCTAACTGGTTCTCAACCTCAGCCTCATATTCTTTGAACTTTTCAAAAGAATCAGACTTGTGATGCATTAGGTAAATATGACATTATCTTAAATAATCATCAATAAAACTGATGAAATATTCATACTCACCTTGAGCTTTGACATTCATCAGTCCACAGAGGTCCGAATGTACGAGCTCTAAGGGTATTGTGGCTCTGAGACCTTTTCCAATAAAAGATCTCTTAGTCATTTTTCCCTCAAGACAAGACTCACATGGAGATAAAGAATTGTCTTCTAACTGATTTAGAAGTCCATTCTTAACCAATTTCTCAATCCTTTTGAGATTTATGTGGTCAAGTCTTAGGTGCCATAGATAGCCATTAGAAGAAACTTTTTGTCTTTTATTCTGAGTTTCGGCTGTTCTAAACATCTCAGTATTTAAGACAAATTTTGCTTTAGTTGGTCGTAACTTATATAAGCTGTTTTCAAGTATAGCAGAACAAATTTGAATACCTTTTTTGAGAATGAACACTTCATTAACTTCAAAAGATATTTTATACATTTGTTCCATAATACAACCGATAGATATTAAATTCCTCTTCATAAGTGGTGCATACAAAACATTTTTAAGTACTAGATATCTATGTTCGAAAAACAACTTCAAGTCTCCCACTGCTTCGGCCGAGACAACCTCTCCTGTTCCAACCTTGAAGGTGATCTCGCCTTCTTCAAGCTTTTTCCAGGAACTAGTTTCCTGAAAAGAGAAGCAAATATGATTAGTGGCTCCTAAATCCAATATCCAGGTTGAGGTATCATACTCCACTAAACATGTTTCAGCAACTAGTAAATCATATTTACCTTGTGCTTCTTTCAAGGCAGGGGCCTGAGGACATTGCTTAGTTAAGACAAATCTCAAGTCATCTATTACTAGTGTTGAATTCAACTTGTTTTTACTTGTTGAGTAATTATTGTCGTTTAGTTTCTCGGAAGCTAAGAGTTGATCTAAAGAGCTAGTCATGCTGAAAAGAAACATATCTTTTTTAGTAAAAAACATTAATCTCTGAAATCCAATCAAGTTTAGCAAAAAAAACTAATAATGTACCCTTCATTATTATATTTTGCAACGATGTTTTAATGGTTTAGAATAACCTCCACCGAGGGGTGATCGACTATCAACGTATTCATATTCTTGATATTTAAATTACATTTAAATATTAAAGCTGTATCTTTAAATTGAAAAACCTGACCACTATATCACATATACTTGTCGGTTTCTCTCTCTTCACCTAATTCGAAAAATTCGAATTATTCTAACATACTGTTCTAAGTTTATTCCATATGAGCTAGTAGGGGAACCTAATGGACCTATAGACCATGGGCTCCAACGATTCGAGATTAGTTAGCTAAACTCTTTAGATGGAGCTAATCAACATTCGTTAACCAACAGGTCATTCCACTATAGTCCCGTAGTTGCACTCCCCTGACTATAGATATATTTGTGTCCATTTAATATAACCATGATTAGTAAGCTAATCCTTCACAGGTTGTTCGTAATCTCGGCTGGGTCATAAAAACCGTTTTACCCCCGAGACTACATCTTATTCTTTAAGTTCTACTGATCCTCTAATGAACAATTGGTTTAAGATCCAACCTATAAACCGAATCCCTCTCGGGCCAAGGAGAGGGTGGGGCCTCTTGTTCAAGACCTGGATTCAGTACTAAAGGGAACAACCTATCTACTATCCCTATAATGGGTAGGAGTGAATTTCGTTTTGCACCCTATGTTCCCAGCTATCTACCTGATCTTACCCTTGAAATTGGAGGCATATTGGGCCAGCGATGATGAGCTGCCCTCACCTATGCAGATCTAAGGATAATTTTGAGTGAACGGGAGTTCTTAGTTAGCTCAGGATTTAAGATTAAATTACCTAGGTCATCAATTAACGATATAGTCAGTTTTATGCATAAAACGACATTTAGAACGTAAAAAGTGACTATTTCATGGTTCAGTCTTATGTAAACTCATTGCATAGGATGCCCTCACTCACATATCTCTATATGAATGATTCAGGATCACATCGTTTGTACTAACTACAAAGTGGGCTGCATCCATAGTGTCCCCAAAACAAGGTGCCCAATCTTATTCATATACTATAAACCATTTTGGCTATATATTTGAATTTGATCCACATTTTTGTCATTACATAAAGTTCAAACTACATTAAATAGCCTTAGGACCTTAGTTTATTGGATTCAAGATTACTATTTCAATAACAACTTTATCGAAAAATAAAACAGAATATATTTATTAATTTACAAACTACGAGTTTTAAAACATAAAATCCAACAAAGAGTTTAGCCAGCTAATCTCGGATCGTTGGAGCCCATGATCTATAGGTTCATTAGGTTTCCCTACAAGCTCATATGGAATAAACTTAGAACAGTATGATAGAATAATTCGAATTGTTCGAATTAGGTGAAGAGAGAGAAACCGACAAGTATATGTGATATAGTGGTCGGGTTTTTTAGTTTAGAGATATAACTTTATATTTAAATATGATTTAAATATCAAGAATATGAATATGTTCATGTTCGAAACTCGAAAATAATGGAAATGGTCAAAGATGTAAAAAGTCAAAGAGTTGACTTTTGACTTTGATAAGTCAAACTTTGACCGACCTTATATTCAAATGTGATTCGAATTTCGAGAAAATGAATGTGGATTCATGCTTGGGAGGTCAAAATTAGTCAACACGGAAAAAATCATAAAAAGTCAAAATGTTGACTTTTTAGTCAAAGTTTGACTTTGACAAAATTACTATTTTGCCTTTTGATATAGTTAGTGGGAAAATCCAAACTTTTGTTAGATAATTCCATTGACAAAATAGTGGTCTAGATGTTGGCTTATAGTGGAGACATTAAGCCCACTTAGATAGTGGATTCTAGGTGTTGGGTTTTTATGAATTTGTTTCATGCAAATGTTGCATGCTTTTTTCTATAAAATGAGCTTTTGAATTTGGATTAAAGACTTTTGCCATTTTTTGCAAAAATAGTTTTCAAAATTTGGGCAGAAAAAAAACTTTTTTCTTTGAGTGAAGTTCAAAAAAGAAAACCCAAACCAAAAGAAAATCCATTTCTTTTTCCATCTCTTTCTCTCTCTCGGTGTTCTTCATCCATCGAGTCCCACAACCCGGTTCTGAGTCCAGAGGATAGTAGGTCAACTCTAGTGGTGGTTCGGAAGATTTCGGATCGAGATTTAGCAAGGAAAAGCGTTTAAGGAGCTTCAAAGATAATTTTTAATTACTGTTTTTTCCTTCCATTGCATGGTAATTTCCTTTAAATTAAAAGCAATTAGAGTGTAATTAGGTTTTTTTTTTTGCTGCGTATGTCTCATGTTCCATCAAGAGGTAGGTGTGGTTGGTTGTAATTGGATTGGGATTATTTGGTAAATTCAAATTAATCATGGTTAATCATTGATTAATTACATTTTAGTTTCCTCATTAGTTTTTAGTTCCTTTTTAGTTATCCTTTTAGAATCCTATCTTACATTTAATTCTCTACACATAGAGTATTATTCTCTTGTACTCGATAAATTTTGAATAGTAATAAAGATTTGATTGGATTCTTGAAGAGAATTTCTTTTTATATTTAGATTACATCAAATGGATTATCAAACATTGTTTTGTTGAACACCTGTTTTAGCTTGTTTCCTAGAACTTCATAAACAATCATATAAAACACACCTTAAGACGGTTATCTTATAGGATTAAAGATACAATCGTATCATTTTCTCCACCGGTTTATTTTTCTATTTCATATATAAATCTATAATTCGTTCTACTTCTAAATATATGTGTCAACTTGAACATAACTTAACTAGTTACGACATATATCTTTGATCAAGAATTGACGGGTTTGAATCCTCCCACCAAAACATGTTGTTCAACTCAAGTAAGAAAAAAAATAAAGATACAATTCCCCAATTCCTTTGATAAGAAAATGTAAGAAAGTCATCTGGTTTGAGTGCTTTGGTTGAATACATTTGTGTATGGCCATTTCATTCTTTATGAAGCTATCAGTTTTACATGCTTCAATATTGATCGAAAATGGGTTAGAAGATTCAAGATGAACTTTATGAGGGTGTTTGGCTCATCAACTGAGTTGAGTTGAGTTGGCCAAACTCATTGTTTGGCTCACCAACTTTAAATGTTGGTGGAGTTGGGTTGGTATATTTTACCAACTCACTAAAATTCTCCCTTCTTCCAATATTTTCAATGGCTTCACCCATCAACCACTATCACATTCTGGGAACTAACTTTGGGCTTCGACAACCACCTTCGATGAAAAATCCGATGACTAACTCCAGGCTTCGACAACCATTTCCAATGACAACTCCGATGACGAAATCTGGGCTCCGACAACCACCTCCGATGACAACTCCGACGATGAAATCTGGGCTCCAACAACTACCTTCGATGATAGTTCCGATGACCAACTTCGAGCTTCAATAACCTTTCCGTAAGGAACTTCGACAACCAATTCCGAGCTCTGGTAACCACCTCCATTAACACAATTCTGACGACCATCTTCACACTACCAACTCTGATGGCCAATTTCAGAATCCGACAACCAATTCCGAACTCTGGCAACCACCTCCGTTAACACAATTCTGACGACCACCTTCACACTACAACTCCGATGGCCAATTTTAGACTCCGACAACTACTTCAGACTAAAAACTCTAATAAAAAACACCTTCAAGGACGACCTTTGAACAAACAACTTCAACGACCCACTCGAGGCTTCGACAACTACCTTCGACGACAAACTCTGACAACCAACTCTAAAACCACCTTCATGCGATTAACATTCGAACTCCGACAGCCACCTCCGACTACAATCTCCGGCAAAAATCATCTTCGATGATCAACTTTGACGACCAGCTTTGCCCGACCAACACTAGGATTTCAAAACCACCTCCGATGACGAACTTCGACAACCAACTCCATTACCACCTTCATGCGACCAACTTCAGGCTCCGACAACCACGTCCGACTACAAACTCCCGTGAAAGCATCTTCGATAATCAACTTCGAACACCGCCTCTGACTATTATAAGTCTGATGACTGTTAAAGTGTGTTGTAGGGTTGTTGATTATATTAAAAAAAATATTATTTTGTCTACATTAAGTGCAATATTTATATGTAAAAAATAATTAAAAAAATATTTTTATTTAATTGAATTCACATATCAAATGAATGTTAAGAATATTTAGACGAAAAGTAAGTATGTAGTTGAAAAATATGTAACATATAAAAAAAACATAAAATGAACAATTTTTTTCTGGAATATTTTTCAACAAGAATTAGTGAAAAATAGAGATTTGTTCTTTGATGATCCTCCAAATTTAGAGGAATTGGAAATGAAATTGTTGAAGAAATGTGCTGAAATTTTATTGGCTGCTAAGACGATGAGAGAGATTTAATTAAAAAAAATTCATTACATAGTAAAAGTATGGAGAAAAAGAAGAAAAAGAAGAAGAAGAAGATAATAATGAAATTTATGGAGAAAAATTAAAAACAAAAAGTTTTGATTTCTCTTTGGTTTCTCATTTTATTTAACTATATTTTTACAAGAAATGTAATGTGCTAATTGTTGTTCATTGCTTAAGAAAGAAAGAAAGAAAGAAAAGTTTTAACAATGAAAAGAAAAAAATTACAATCAATATTTTATTCAAACAAAGATGGATAAAATAACGGAATAAAAAAAGTTACAAAATAAAAATAGTAAACATATTATTTAGAGTTAAAAAAACTACACCAGATATCTCAGACATATGAACTTAATTATGCACCTCAAATACAGATATATGATCTCAGGTCAAATAACTCTACACTCCAAACATAGACCTATGAACTCACAGATATATAAACTCCACAAATATATAAACTCTCATATATATAAATTCCAGATATCCTATTTCAACTCAGCGCCTCAAACAGTTCAAGAAAGAAAGGTTCTTCAACCCCACTTATTTTCCTTTGTCATTGGCCTTTCATCATCTAAAACTCCTACATTTCATTTCAAATTTTGTATTCCTATTGCTCCATCTTAGCCAACTTTTGAGAATCTCGATTTCTGGTATTCCAATTTTGGATTATTTTTCCTATTTGATGTTTGTATCAATTCCCATGTCATCCACTTTCATAGTTAATGCAATGGAGCTGTTATCAGATTTGGAGCAAACAAGAAGATGCATTTGGATTATGATGTATTTGAGCATGTCACAGAAGGAATTATTACCAATAATGGGATCCTAAGTTTTCTCCAATTTGGAAATAATAATATTCCCCCAAACAGAAAGCAGTCCTGAAAATTTAGGGCCATGTTTGGAGCGACTGATCGTGTAGTTGTTAAAATCACTTTTTGTTAGGAATCGCTTCGGAGATGATTTTAATTTAGGATGTGTAAATTAATTTTGAATGATTAGAGATATGTTTGACCAATATCTCTCCAACATGCCATTGATGTTTGTCTTAATCTTTCCAATTTTTCATTATTACTTCTTGTTTGCATTATAAAGTAATAAAGATTAGGTTATTTCACAAGTTTCAATTGGACCTATTATAGGCTAAGAAGATTTGACCAATGTTCGTTCATCTACAGAATTGGATAAACTCCGTTCAACCTGTTACAAACTAATTTGAGAGGCAAGCAATTTGAAGGTTTCTTTCATTAATTTTATAAACTTTTGACTGTATTTTCAGTGCACTAGACACTTAATGGTGGGAGTTCTCATTATTTTACATATTCTTCAATGTTATAATTAATGGGCAAACTAGAAAAATAGCAAATAGACTTTCCTTTTATAAAAATGGCAAAACGAATTAATTTATAAAAGTCTAAATTACCCCTCAATCATTCAACTAAAATATTACTATCATTCAACCAAATTATTACTATCTTATTAAGAAATATTGTTAAATACACTTTAATTAAAACAATAATCAGAGAGTGAGAAAGGCTTTTATCTTTAGTGTGTCGAAAACCATCGGCCAATTCATCTTCCCAATGCCAAACCCACCAAAAAATAGGGACACGTGTCAATCAAAGTTCAAAATTGAAACCCACCAATTGTTTATCTTCCCAAAGCCAAAATCCTTTTCTATCTATTACTTCAAAATCAATAACCAGAGAGTGAGAAAGGCTTCATCGTCCTTCATTTGAGAGTTAGACTTGATAGTGTACAGCATTAAATCAAATTTGTTTACTTTCATCATTCTCCATCTGAGAGTGATAAGTTCCTAAAATCGTATTTTATGATAATGGTTATTTTCATCCTACTTACTATTGAACAAAATCATTAGTCTAATCGTAACAAATTAAGGAATAGAGTAAGAATAATAAAACAAGTTGGCTATACTTGTTTATAGTTTAATTTAATGAACCATAAGACTATTTACATGAATTAAGATGATAAGGTATCAACTAAACACTATATTCCATGTTTAAAACAAATTTAAAATAAAGGTAATATGATTTCAAACTTAAAAATAAGAATAGCTAATAAAAAAATGAGATGTCTTCTAAAATTTTATGTTTAAAACAAATCTATAATAGGGATAATGATAAAAGTAGATTTAAAACCATGAATTTTAGTTAAGATTAAGAGAAACTATAAAAAGTTAGTTAGAAAAATTAATCTAATATGAGATCTTTCAAACTAATATTTGAAGATAAAAAGATCTACCAGAATTGAAAATTCTAAACAAATTTTGAAGATAAAAGATTATTGAGATATAAATTTGGAAAATAATATAAATATAAAAAGTCTGTTAAATTTCAAAACAACTTTTTAAGATGGAAGATAGTTGAGATATTACTTTAGATTATTTTTAAATTAAATCATGAAATTTATGGCAAACTAACTTCATGGAAAGAGGCACTTAGTAGATGCTGAAAATATGAAAGGATATCAAATGAGCATGCATTATATATTCGATAAATTAATTATAGTCTCATCAAGAAAATTGCCGGATTAATTATGATGTAATTTACAAGGCTATGAGAAAGTCAATTAGAAAAATTAATATAATATGAGAATTTAAATTTCATAACAACTTTTGAAGATAGGAGATCTACAAAATTTGAGAATTCAAAACAACTTTTGAAGATGGAAGATAATTGAGATACTATTTTGGATTATTTTCAAATTAAATCACGAATTTTATGACAAATTAACTGCATAGTAAGAGACACCTAGTTGACAATGAAAATTTGAAAGGATATCATTAGAGGCTGCATTATATATTCAACAAATTAATTACCATCTAATTCAAAAAAGTTGTCAGATTAATTACAGTATAATTAAAAAGACTAAAGAGGGTATTTTAGGATTAACATAAAGTGACTCACGTGCTATATACAAATTTTGCCATATTTCAAAATAATTTGGGAAAAAGAATGTGTAAGGCTCGAGATATAAAATTGAAAGTTTTTAAATCTTCATGAATTTATTGAACACTTTAGAAATTTAGATATCATATAAACCTGTGGTGGAGTTAGAAATTTTGTTGATCGGAGGGCATTATAATAGGATTGACAAAATTTCCTGCAGGGCCCGCCAGGGCAAGAAATCCCCAGTTTGATCAGGATGGGGGTCAAACGGGACCTTTTTAAGGTCCGCCCATATTCCATTTCCTCGACGAGGAATTATGCGTCTTCAAATGACAAGGACGAGGTAAACTCTCCTATCGGGGATGGAGAACCCCCCGTTGCCACCCTTACTTTATAATCAAAGGGTTGGTAAAGGAGGAAAATAAAAAAATGTAAGAAATAGGCTTCAGAATAAGCTAATAATCAAATTTACCGCTAGACTAACTATACTATAATAATTTTTAAATATAAATCATATATAGGTCGTTGAGAGAGACTCAAATCCCTAAACCTTAAATCCGTTAGTGATATAAAGTAAATTTTATCCTCATAAACAAGTGTTTGTTTTCTTTTCTTTTGACATAATTTAAAACACAAGTCAAGGCTCAAGACCATTCTTGTTCGAAGATTTTAAGAAAAGACTGACAGCAAATAAATGTCAAATTCAATCATTATTTCCAATTCCTTGAGAAGGTGGAGAAAATCACGGATGGATTTTTTTAATATTTATTAGAAAATTTGAACCGCATGTGTGGATGTGATGGCTTCCACTTTTGGGTTCTCATCGGATTATCGGATTCTTTGGGCCTTACTTTCTGCCGTGATTGATACAAGATTGGAGAAAAATATTATATTATATTTTTCTAATATTTTAATATTTATTTAGGGACATTTGGAGTGCAAAATAGGTTATTATAATATATTATAATATGTGGATTATAATACATTGTCTGTTTTCATAATCTGTGTTTGGGGTGCAAACTATTATAATCTGGTTTATAATAGTCTGTGTTTGGGGTGCGGAGTATTGTAGTCTATCTTATAATAGTCTGTGTTTGGAGTGCAGGTTACTATAGTCTGAATTATAACAGTCTGTAATTTGAATGTAGATTATTTTAAACCGTGTATAGTTTTTTATACTACCATCTTTTATAATACTAATAATTATGCATATGAAATATCATATTTTGAAAGTATAATTAAGACTATTGTTCCACCCATTTATACAAAAGTAATTTGATTGTAATTTCTGCTAAAAGCTAACCACTATTTTTTTTGTCATTTTGGGAGGTACCTTTGTTAACATGACCAAAAAAGGAAAAAAAGTACATTACTTTTGGATGCAATTCACGTGTTTAATATATAAACCTTTCTTTTTTTGGAGGTATAATGTAAGACAAAATAACTAACTCATGATTGCATGATTAAAATATGACCATGAATCACCTATTCTGCAATTCGGTTTTAAAAAATTACTATTGTTCGACTTCAGTTGTACGCTTCTCTTTCGCCCATTATGCAATCACCTAACAATCTCTGTCGTTTCATATTGATTCCACTTCGCTTCCTCTTGCTTCCTTTCTAAGCATTTCGTCCTTCAGTGCTTTGACCAGTACGTGTTCCATGCATGTCATCCCGTGACATGTCCATTCCATGACTAGACATCGTGGGGATATTCGAATCCTATGATTCATGAATAGGAACACCATCATTTATATGGTTTGGCACATTAGACCCGACGTCTACAAAGGTCTCTAACCGTTCTCTCGTAGCCTGATCCTTGCCAAAGATGTAGGCCAAATCATCATAGTATGGGAATAACTTGTGTAGAAACCCATTTTCTACAGGATGACTATGCATAAATGGTGAAGTGGATGTTATAATTATGTTATCAATATTCGTAAATCAATTTAGACAAAATTGCACTTTCACCAATCCATCAAATAACTCTCGCTCTATGTGATGCATTGAAATTCCTCATTCCAACTAAATCCACTACAAGTCGGTCCTCTCATTTCTGCGATCGCTTGGTAAGTTTTATTTCAAGGATTTGACTTGACAATCTAAAGTCAGTGATCCTTAGATATTACAGTCGGACAACTTCTTAGCCATCAAATGTTGTAATTGTGCCAAGTACCCAGGTCGAAACATCCCATTGTCTGATCTCCATCCACCAAATGTGACCAATGCCACCAAGAACTCGACCAGTTTCGCTTCTTCCTCTTTAGTACAAGTGTGCTTTGGGGCTCTTGAGGAATTTGACATTCTAGTGTATACACGTGCACATTTTAATACAATTAAACAATAAACAAAAACGAAACATAATTAATGGGTAAAGTGAATTATAAAATATAGTAAACATAATGAGAGAGTTCCAAATGAAGTCATTCACAACACACGACAAAGAAAATAAGCGTTCTAATTGATTAAAGAAGCATAAAGTCACTACACACTATGCAACTCCCATTTAGCAAACATCTGCTGTCTCAATTCATCTCTCCATTGGGCTCATTCATTTGAACTTTCAATATAGTTGATCTCATCTCCCCCAATTATTACAAAGCATGAATGTACCTCATCCAAATCCTCGGTCAGTTCACTGTTAGTCATCTCCCTATTGATAAGATTGTGCAGAAGGCAACATGCCATGATGGTTTGACATTGGATTTGCATTGGGCAATATGATTTTCCTTGCAAGATTGCCCATCTACCCTTAAACAACCCAAACGTTCTCTCGATGACATTCTATGTAGAAGAATGCTTCATGTTAAAGAATTCTCATGGAGTTGTTGGTGCATTACCTTCTCCATGCCGCTCTGAAAGATGATATCTTTCGCCACTTTATGGAGCCAAAAAACCCTTTGCATTTGGGTACCCGACATCACATAGATAATAATACCATATTGAATGTCCAATCGTTTTAAACCTTATATTAGAAATCTAATGAATAGGGAGAGATAGTATGTGTAGCTAGTTACCTTTCGAAACCTTCAGTCTGTTAGGTCTGCATCTCTGAAAACTCAAGAATCAACTGCGGATTCTTCCCACCACTAATAAGACGAATACAAAATCACCATTTGTATCACACAACCGAGTACATTTGTTTCAGTTTCACCCTTTCTCGTCCTATTCCTTGGGCAATCAGTTGCACTGATATTTAACTTGATGTACGTGTCATCTAATGCATCTAGAAAATTTTGTAGTGGAATAAAATAAGAAATATTCATGTGAATAAGTTCACCTAACAAATAAGCCACGTCGAACTAATGTTGGTGTAGTTGAACTGTACCTCAAACTATTTCCATCGATGATCTGTACACGAGTTTGTGACCAGAAAAGGTTTTTCAAACAACACGTTGTGTAATCGTAATACCGCTAATAAAACAGTATTGAAATGCTTAGAAACATTCTCACCAGACTGTACAAATTCTCTTTGAACTATTCGGTTTTTAACATCCTGGGCTAAAATATGTAAAAACATGGCAACCATCTCCTCTATATCTATAACTTCAGTTCCGACTAATTCGCCAGTTGTCTTAAGTAAATGATAAAAATGGCAGAATATCGTCTATCCATTCTTGTACTTCGATGGCAACATAAGTCGGACTCATTAATGAGTCGAAAGTGTGCTAATTGTCTAATATGATGTCTATTGTCGTGTAATGTGTTTTCTATCCTCCTATGGTCATTCAATAATAACTCTAGTGTTAAAAGTAACTGACGTTGTGAAGTTGTGAATGTTGTTAGTATCATAACTAGTTTTGTTGGGTCCATTATGTACTCAAAAAATTGAAACTGATCCTGAAAGAAAAATTATAGATCATAAAATAATTATAATACCATTTTTTTTACGTTATTTTTAAAACAAATACACTTGGTACTATATTTTTTAAAACAAATCTAGCAAATTGACTTTTTTTTTTAATGTTATTTTAGAAGCGAATTAAATTGTTTTTTTTAATACACTATTGAGTAGGACTCTTTTCTTAAATAAACTGTTTCTTTTTTTTATCTTCTTTCTTTCATATTATTCTAGAACTATTTTAGGTACAACTATGTTAATCTATTGGGTCCTTTGTTAGGTACAAATTATTTTAATTAATCCAAATTTTCAAACAACTTTAATAAAATGGTTGAATTCTTAATCAAATTTTAAAATAAAAACCATTTTTTGAAAGCTAATTTTTTAGTTATCAAATTTTGCCTTGATTTTTTAAATCATTATATATTTTAAATTATACAGAAGTTCTGATTTCTTGTTGTCCAATTATCCAATGATTTATGGATATGGGTGGATTTGATTTGAATTTGAGACTTATTTTAATTAATCCACAATTCTAGGATTTCAAATAACTATTTTGTTAGGTACAACTATTTTAATTAATCTAAATTTTCAATCTTTAGTACAAAGGTTGAATTCTTAATCAAATTCCAAAAATAAAAACCATTTTTTGAAAGCTACTTTTTTTAGTTCTCAAATTTTGTCTTGGTTTTCTTAAATCATTGGTGAAAGATAGATAATAAAGAAAGAAATTTGGAAGTGAAAGTAGTGTCCACATGCTTAATTTTCAAAAACATTATTTTTTTTAAAAAAAAAATTTCCTGCTAATATTTTTTTCATGTTAACAACACTGTTCGAGACTTAAAAAACTGATTTTTGCAATTAGCAAATTGTTTCTTTTTTTTTTTTTTACACTGATTTTTTTATATTACTTTCTTTTGAAATATAAACACAGTAACAAGTATAAAGTAATGTCATTCATCCAAACATAAACAAGATTTATAAATCAGTCATCCAACTATAAATTCATCCAAACAATTATAAATTCTTCCAAACAGCTATAAATACGAGACAAACATATATTGCTATTTCTATCATACAAACATAAATGAATAATCGTCCAAATTACTATAGATTCATGTTAACGAACTTCACGCAATGTTCGAGTATGCTAATAGTCCACCCTGATAAGAGCACACAAAAAGTAATGATTAGCAACAAATATAGGTAAGATAAAGAAAATGTGTAACCTAAACCCCGAAAAGGATTACATAAACCATAATAAAGACAGATAATTATCACCTTAGCAAGAGAAAGTTGGTAAACAGTGTTTGATCCGACTGATTCGTAATAAGACCAACCCTAAAACAAGTTACAATAAAGAACATTAGTATTATACTTAAGAAGTTATAACAGAGAGGCACTCGTCAACACCCGTGATAAAAAAAAAAATGTTGGATAAAGAGGTCGAAGACATACCATTTGCATTTATGAAGTAGATGAAATGTATTTATCCTTATACTTGAAGGCAAGTGAAAGCATAATTATAAAGTGGAAAAAAAAAATTCAATGGAATAGGGTCCAACCTTAGAGTTATAAAATTCATTCATTGATACTTGAATTTCAGATAATATCATGAATAATGTTAAATGAGAAATCAACAATGTAGATAGAGCGATCAAAAATTGATATTAAATCATAGACAAATAATGGTAAATTATTTTATTCAAGGAAGAAGAATTGAAAATTAAAGACGAACAATAAAGACAATAGAAACCAAAAAGATGCAAAGTTCATGGAAACACAAATAAGAAAATGTTGGAGACAAGAGAAATGAGATACCTATTAGAGTATATCAGCATGCAGCGAAAGCAACAATGATCAATAAGCGTTCTAATTCATCAATTTTGGTTATATATGAAGCATGCTCATACAATAACAAGAGAGTTTCAAGTAATACCTTTGTAGAACCTTTTGAATCACAAATTCAGCTACAAATCTTCTTCAAATCTCGTTGTAAACCACCTCAAGATCTTCCTTACTATTCCCTTGGAGCTTTAGATTGAGTTGTGGGATTCAAAATAAGTTTGAATGAAGGGAATTTGGAGAAGAACTCACTACGGCGCCTACTTGAAGAACACTTTTATTCAACTCGAATTTTTCAGCAAAAACTCAACTGATGCATGCCTCATTTCCACTTCAATCTTCTCTATTTATTATAGGACTATCATGCAGCTCATGCTTGGATAATTGAAGCAAAATTTAAGTGGGTTTAGTGTGAGCTAGTTGATGAAGGTGAGTGAAATTTTCAAAATTTTCACAAATTTGTGTTTTTCTAATTTTTCAAATTTCAAAATGATTTCTAAAATAAATTTGATTTTCAAAACTAAAAACTTTATTAATTTTACAAAATTAATTTCATAAATTATTTTTATAATAAAATTAATAATAAATAAATAATTAAACAATTTAATTAATTCTAATTAATTTAATATCAAATATTAAATTAATTTTACACAAATTCCACCTTCATGAATCATTTTTTAATATTAATTAATTCTCCAATTACGTTTAATTTCAAAGTTAAACGTGTAATTATATCTTATATAATTACTAATTCCCTTAATTCTAATTTGAACGTTTCAAATTAACTTATCACTCTACTGTAAAGCTAATCCATTTACGAGCTAGTAGGGGGATCTTGTGGACCTACAGATCATGGACTCGAACGATTCGAGATTAATTGGCTAAACTCTTTACATCGAATTAACCCCCATTCGTTAACTAATGGGACACTCCACTAAAGCCCATAGTTGCACTCCCTTCCCTGTAGATATATTATGTCCACCCGATATAATCATGATTAGTAAGTTAACCTTTCACAGGTTGTTCGTAATAACGGTTGGGTCAAATGTTTGTTTTATCCCCGAGATTATCTCTTGTTCTTTAAGTCCCACTGATCTTCTAATGAACAATTAATTTGTGATCCGATCAACAAACCGAGTCCCTCTCAGGCCAATAAGAGGGTGGGGCACCTTGTTCAAGACCTGGAGTCAGCACTTAAGGAAAAAGCCTCTCTACTATCCCTGAAAACGGGTAGGAGTGAATTCTAACTTGCACCCTATGTCCCCAACTATCTACCCGGTCTTACCCTTGAAATGGAGGTTTATTGAGCCGACGCTATTGGCAATCCTCACCTATGCAAATATAAGGATAATTCCAAATAAACAGAAGTTCATAGTTAGCTCAGGATTTAAGGTCAAGTTACCTAAGTCATCGCTTTAAAATAGTCAATCTTAAACAGTAAACAACGTTATAAACTAATAGTGACTGATTTCGTGGTCTGATCTTGTACAAACCCATTGAAGGAACTCTTATTCAAGAGTACCTCAAGCGAAAGCGGATCTTTCCAATTCATTGTGACAGAATTACAACATATACATTTAAAACATACTAATATGCATTCATAATGCTAAAGAGATCAAGCGATCGTACCAGATGAAGATTTCTTCTTCACAGCGAGTCTGAAATCCAACCGTCTACCTCGAACAATTACCACTCGAACAGAAGGAAACAGAGAAGACACCACCACTCAGAGCCCTCAGTATTCTTGGAGTGAGAATCCAAAGTGTGTGCTTTGTTCGGATTTCGTAGAGGGAATGAGGAAGAGAGACCGTACATAACGATCAAGCAAGTGGGAGATGAGATCGTCTATCACATAGACAAGATGCTTGATCATTTAGGTAAAGTATACGATCGTGTAGGAAAAGTAAGCGATCGTCTAAAGGATCGTGTTGCAAAAGGTAAGCGATCATATAAACGATAGTGTAGGAAAAGGGTGAGCGATCATCCAAACGACCGCGTAGGAAAAACTAAGCGATCGTCTATACAATCATTTAGTAAATATTGGGAGCTAAACGATTGCTTAGGAAAAGATAAATGATCGTTTAGTTAATAGCGCGCGACGACGTAATCGGTAAGCGATCGCTTAGCAATATCATATATGTAAGCGATCGTGCAGTCACTATCGTATAGGCACTGAATTTCTAAATGATCACACTATCTTTAACACAATGTCCACGCCTATGACTCCTGTACACCGTCAGCTATTTATAATGTACTCATCCATTATTTTGAACAAAAGAGACGCCGTCCCATTTCCTTTATAACCGTTCAATGAATGTGATCTTATCATATGCATAACATATAAATTAATATCATATATTAATTATAATATTTTCCTCTATTGGATATAAATCATATTTATATCCAATTTCCTCCAAATTATTGTATCTCCTACATAAATTTAATTATATCATATTTAATTAACTCGTTCAATTATATCATATATAATCAAACTCCCTTTTGTCAATTTGAACATTTCAAACTGACCTAAAACATGACTCTCAACTTGTATCCAAGCTACCAAGGGGACCGTATGGACCTATGGCTCGAAGCTCTAATGGTACATGAATAGCTGATTAAACTCTTTAGTCACGATATCCACCATCCGTTAACTACCAGGCATTCCACTAAAAATCGATAGTCGAACTCTTCTTGCCATAGATATATTTTTATGTCCATTGGATATAACCAATCATTAGTACAATGACCCTTCACAGATGCTCGTAATTACAGCAGGCCAATTTACCGTTTTGCTCCTATAATTACATCTTCCTCTTTAAGTACCACTAATCCCTCTAATGAATAATACAACACAATCTTACTATGTGTGAACATCTCTCGGGCTATGAGAAGGTGCGTGGTGCCAGATCGTTCAAGCCCCAGGATCAGCCCTTAAGAGAGCAATCTATCTACTTACCTCTACTTTGGGGAAGAAGTGAACTCTATCTTGTGAAGCTGAGTTCCCAGCTCCCAAATAAGACGAATCCTCAAAATGGTAGGTTTGAATCGGCGTTTTGGCCACTCACACCCATACAAATCAAAGGACTGCCCTCAATGGTAGGAGTTCCCAACTCACTCAGGATTGAGGTCATGTTACCTATGGTCATCCTAGTGAAGTGAAGTCTCAGTCATGAACGGTGTTATATGACAAGACATTAACACTTCGAGGTCAAGTCTTATACAAACTCTTTGTATAGATTGCCCCCGCTTGCATATCCACTATACGAATGATCAGGATAAGACCATCTGTGACAAGTTACAACATTTGTAACAATTCCACAAAGCAGGCCGCGTCTGTAGTGTTACCAGGATAAGGTTTCCCTCCTATATCCATATACTACAGACTATTTTTGTTGTCACTTAAGACTTGATCCACTTGTATGTCACTACATATATGCTTAAGTTACATAAAGACAACCAGGAATATTAAGTTTATTGGTTTTTGATAAAATAAAAAAAATCTAAATGCGCAAAGTCAAGTAGTGAAGTAAATATCATTTATATTATACATCACAAGTGTTTGTACAAAGTTTTTTACAAACTATTAGACACGAGACTTTAGAGCACAAACCCCAACACCCATTGCACAGGACGCCCCACTCCTCATGTCATAACATGTATGAATTAGGATCACATCGTTATAGCACTTTACAATTCTTTGTAACAACTACAGAGTGGGCCGCATCCAATAGTGTTACCAGACTAAGGCACCCAACCTCATTCATATACTATAGATCATTTTGACTATTTACTCGAACCTGATCTACTTTTATGTCTCTACATAAAGTTCAAGTACTCATGTAATATTCATGGATCTTTTAGTTTATTAGATTTATTTCTAAAACAAAATAAGAAATTCATAAAAACTCAAACTACGAGTTTTAGGACATAAGTTGAAGTGAAGTGAGACACATATATATAGTTGTATGAACTATTGGCCCATGAATTTTTTTATGTGAGATGCACATATAACTAAAAGTCAATGACTTTCACAAAAAACTATCCAATAAACAGTAACTAACAACCACTGTCAATTAGTATATAATAAACCATTCGAAAAAAATGGGATATGGCAATGATGAATACAATAAATAGTACTTAACAACCACTGTCAATTAATATACAATAGATTATCCTAAAAACAAGGGATATTTAATGATGAATACAGTAAAGAATACCTAACAACCACTGTCAATCAATATACAATAAACAATGATCAAGCGAAGGCAAAAGTTACAAAATGGACAAGCAATGGACAAATAGAAACTAAAATAAACAAACAATGGACAAACAATTACCAAAATTTACGAAAATGGCCAACCAATGGACAAACAGAGGCCAAATGTGACAAATAATTGACAGATAGGGACCAAAATGGACAAACAATTGACAGACAGTGACCAAAATGGACAAACAATGGACCCTAATTTAGAAAATAGACAAATAATTAAACCAAGAATGAACATAACACTATAGACAACATAGTGAAAATAACCTAATCAAATTCCATTCTTCTTCATCAGTATAATGAAGAACATAACACATAGATAACACAGTGAAAATAACCTAATCAAAATTACCAAATTTCATCAATTTCATCAAATAACCTAATCAAAATTGTCCAAATCCATCAAATACCCTATAAAATCAACCCAAGAATACCTAGTAGCTCAAACACACGTTTCTCCATTTTTTTTATAATTTAGAAAATGGACATATAATTAACAAATAGAGACAACAATAGCAAAATAATGAACATGAAACGAAATTCATGGTATAATTTAGAAGCAAAATAATTCGGAGCAAAACAATGAACATGAAACGAAATAATGGACAATGGTGGACAAACATAGAGCATGATTTACAAAATTTTGAGCTCAAATTGAAGAAAAAGGGACCTCATCATCCGCTCGAAAAGGGAAAAAGAAGATTACCTTCGACCTCCCCCCTACCAAGCTCCAGATCTCGTCCTTCACACCTTACCACTCTCCAAACGTAACCTCCACCCCACCAAGCACAATCGTCCCTAAACCAAACAAATTAGGGCCTATTTCGACAGAGTGAAAAGATCGAATAAAGCAGAAAAGGGAATCAATGTTTTGGTGGAGAGAGGTCGTTTGAAGCGGTGAGGGGAAGAGACACGATCTATAGATGTCAGACCCTCTCTCGGATTACCTTTTTAATCTAGAAGAGAATGTGACGATAGTAGTTACCAACCCTTTTGTGGCACTTATTGTCTAACCTACATTCCTTAACCTGCTTAGAAATCCCTGGAATACATAAATAATAGTTTAAGATACTTAATCTCAGGAAACACAACCAGGGTTACGCGCACAAAATATTTACATCATTAACAGATACAGAGTTCAGTGGTCCCAACACTCAGCCCTTGTCCCTAACATGAACAACACTTATGTATAGATAAATTACAAGTAAACACCTAAAACTTCTCTTTAACTAGAGTTCTTGAGTGGCAGAACAACATGCAGTTAACCTCTAGGGAATTGACCATTACCTGGGGAAAGAAAACATTTAAAAAAAGTGAGCTACTAGCTCAGTGAGTGACTAATAAATCATAAACATCATGCTTTAAATTGAAATCTTCCAAGCAAACTCATACTAAAAACTTTCAAACATAGCATAGCTTAAAACATACCTTAATATGTTATTTAGTTGAGAGAAAACCCTTTTGCTCAGTCACTCAACGACAAACCTTAGTTGGTGTGGAATATTCTCAACATAACCAATGTCAATCCTAGCTATGTGCACGTGTTAACAACTATGTATCGTCATACCTTAGGTATTACTACCCAGATACCTTCTCATTGTTCTTCACTATCGAGTCTAGTAATCATCATAAAACTCATACTTTGAATTAAAGCATACTTTGAGAGCACAAGCAACATAAATCATATTCCTAAAAATCTTTACTATAAAGCATAAAACTTCCAATGCATGCTTCCTGAAAATTAAGTATAGAAATACTTAAATTATGCTTTCATAAATTTTTGAACTAGCATGCATTAATAGATTCATGGAAATAGTTTGTTTGGAAACTATCTTAAGCATTCTTTAAACATAAGCAAGCATGTATCTAAACATTTAAGTAAAACATGTGTTACTAAAACATTTGGAAAACATTAGTTTTGTCACTCACAGCCTTGGGCATTCTTGCTAGGGTTGATAGACCTTTTCTATTGACATTAACCCAGTGGAAATGATAACCATGTTTAGCCATTGGTTTTAATCCTTATATGAGACTAACTCACCTAAATAAGTTTAACATTTAACTTAAAGTGTCACATTTCAGCTTAACGCATACCTCCCTTATGCGTCCAACACTTAGAAATTTCTTGGGTGATAGCACTAGTCTATGCGGCCAACAATCATCAGCTCATGCTTCAACACATGCTCTAGGCACTCATTCAACCGCGTGCCAACACATCTCTAGCGCAACCTTGCGTTAGCACCTTGCGCGCTCGCTCGCATACCCTCGTCCACACAATGCCCCCTTGAGCTTACGACTTCAGCACATGCCTGCACGATCTAATGCATATCGACACATCCTTGTACCCAGCCCAGCGTATCTTTTTCACATAACATAGCCTTTCGTGTGCTTGTCCCCAGCATCACCGTTTGGTCATTCAAGCTGCTTGCTTGGTCATCCTAAGCAGTTGCCTGCTTATTCAAACCAAAATTCTAGATTCATATTTAAGCTCGAATAACTTATCTTTCGTAACTTTTCTTGGAAAACATTCTTCTATAAATATGTTTATTTAATATCTTAACTTACTTACCTTAAAATTTGGGCTCTTAATTCCTCTTGATTATGTTGGAATCCTTCAATCTTCACCACAGGCTTAGATTTATCTTAGACCTGGCCTTCTTGAGGATTTCTTCAAATTTTATCTTGAATCCTTTGAAGATTCCTTTTGGTAGCCCTGGATCTTCAACCAAACTCAACCTTCGTTCAAATGGCTCTGAAATCACATCAATAGCACAAGTATTTTGCTCAAACCGCCCCTTTGAGCTGAAGTCTTCCTTTATATAGCTGAGACTGCATGCCCACAAATCATCCTTAGACTGACAACTCGCCTACTAAGTGGGTTTAGTTCCTTTAATCTCGACAGCTGGCCCACTAGAGTGGGAAACTAAGTTGTGATCACCTTTTAAACCAATGCATGGTTCAACACTCTCTAACCATCGCATGGCACATTCGGATGCACACTCTTTTGGCTAACATAGACCTCCAATGCATCTTGAGCCCATCGCTTGGCCTAGTGTCATCACATGTCCTTCCTTGCCCGCAAATTTTGCTTTAAACAATGCATAGTCTCAAGCCCCCCTTGTGCTACCGCATACATTTTTGCCCGACTAACTTCTTATGAGGTTCGACCAATGCATCGCAACTCTTTAGCGCACAACCACTATTCAACGCATACCTTAGTGTCTCTTGTGTGCATAACTTAGGTTGGTGACCATCGTATGGTTCTGCCTAACCAAGTAACTCATCCGGCCAATGCATGCAACCTCACTTAGCCAATGCACATTGTAGCCCCATTGCCTAGACGCCCTTGCCATGCCGCGTGCATTCCTTGCCTCTTTAACCTCACATGGCCTTTGGTTGGCACATTGCCGACGCCTATCACATGGTAACTCTAAGCCAACACCTAGTTATTTTCTCCATGCAACATACCCATCATGTGCCCAACCAACCACAAGATACAAGGCTGCTGCACACCTTAACAACCTTCAATGCATAGCACATTTA
Organism: Benincasa hispida; assembly: GCF_027475165.1. Classification (NCBI taxonomy): domain Eukaryota; kingdom Viridiplantae; phylum Streptophyta; class Magnoliopsida; order Cucurbitales; family Cucurbitaceae; genus Benincasa; species Benincasa hispida. The sequence continues at coordinate 39,073,289 of NC_143486.1, read as the reverse complement.
ACTTCCACACTTAGCTAAATTTCCCTTACTAAGTGTTATTACTACCCTGATACTTGAGGGTCTTATTTCTCAATATTTAGAACTTTTCTTCTTCTTCATCATCCTCAAGCTTTTTCTACAACATTTCATTAGCTTATACTTAATTTTAATTAACATACTAATTATCATACTTAAGTAGGGAAAATAGGGTTCGAGGTTTACAATAGATCTTTGAAGGGTCTAAAGAAAAACATGCAAGAAGAGAACCACCATAAACGTAGATCTATAGATATGTGAAGGGCTAGATCTATAGATCTAAGGATCTAGATTTGATTTCGGTGACGATGGAACTGACGGAGGTGAAGAAACATGAAACCAGATCTGAAGACGACATCGAAACCAGATATGAAGCCGGAGAAGTAAAGAGAGGAGGAAGAACGAAACCATATTTAAGCATAGTGTTCGAACGACAAGAAAAGAGATAGAAATGACGAGGGAGAAGAGAAAAGATGTTGCAAATAGTGAAACAATATTGATCGTGGGGTTGGGAACAGTGTTCCCTAGGGTTATAATCTGAGGATAAAATTGAAGCTCCAACTAAAAATAGTTGGAGCCCCAAACATGGAGTGGGCTATTATAGTCAACTCCACCCCACTCCACCCTTGGGCCCAAATAGGCCTTTAGTAGTGCAGGGTGCTTGAAACATTGACTTGGGTTGAGTTAAAGTTTAACTCAACTCAATGTTTGACCAACCAACTTTAAAAGTAGTGATTAAAATAACTCAATTTCATCAAATTTAATCGTATTTATTATTCAAATTTAGACATTTATTGAATTTTATCTTTTCCTCTTTCTCTCTTTCTCTCAAATGTTTCTAATGACTCAAACTGTTAGACATTGTCGATAGCTAACTCGACAATAATCATTATTAATGACATGCTTTGATGACCATCTCTGACGTCCAATCCTAGCAACAACCATCGTCGGCAAGGCGAAATGTATTAGTAAATATATTTCCATATTTCCTTTGTATATTATTAGAAAATACTATATTTCCATTTTGATTTGTATATTTTTCCAATTATATATTTCGATATGTGTTTTAGTTTTCACCAAAATTTCGGTTGTATATATATTCTCCTCATTCTAAATGGAAATCTAAGACTCCGTTTAGTAACCATTTCATTTTAGTTTTTGGTTTTTAAAAATTTAGCCTATTTTTTCCATGTTTCTTAATGATTTGCATTTTTCTTAAGTACAATGGTTGAATTCTTAGTCAAATTTAAAAAATAGAAACAAGATTTAAAAGCTACTTTTTTTTTACATTTCAAAATTTGGCTTGGTTTTTTAAAATCATTAGTAAAAAGAGTATAACAAATGAAGAAATTTGAAATTTGGCAAATGGATTTCAAGACTGCCTTTCTGAATGGCAATCTTAACGAGATCGTTCATATGCAACAATCAAATGGATTCATAACCCAAGGTCAAGAGCAAAAGGTTTGCAAGCTCAATCGGTCCATTTATGGACAGAAACAAGTCTATAGATCTTGGAATATAAGGTTTGATACTACGATAAAATCTTATAGCTTTGATCAAAATGTTGATGAACTTTGTGTATATAAGAAAATCATCAATAATGTAGTGGCTTTCTTAGTGCTATACGTAGACGGTATCCTACTCATTGGGAATGATGCAAGTTTACTGACTGACATAAAACAGTGGCTGACAACCCAATTCCAAATGAAAGATTTGGGAGAGGCACAGTTTGTTCTTGATATTTAGATCTTTAGGGATTGTAAGAACAAGTCGCTAGCCTTGTCTCAGGCATCATATATTAATAATATTCTTATCAAGTATTCAATGCAAAACTCAAAGAAAGGCTTGCTACCTTTCAAATATGGATTTGTCTTGTCTAAGGAAGAGTGTCCTAAAACACTTCAAGAAGTTTAAGAGATGAGACGGATCCCTTACGCATCGGTTGTTGGCAGCCTGATGTATGTAATGATATATATAAGACTTGACATTTTCTATGCAGTGGTTATAGTCAGTAAATATCAGTATAATGCAAGATTAGATCACTAGGAAATCATTAAAACTATCCTCAAGTATCTTAGGACAACGAAGGACTACATGCTTATGTATATAGAATTTGGTTCTTACAGGATGCACTGACTTTGATTTTCAGACTGATAGGTATTCTAGGAAATCCACTTCAGGATTAGTGTTTACTCTTAATGAAGGAGCTATAGTATAGAGAAGCACTAAACAAGGGTATATTGTTAACTCCACTATGGAGGCAAAACATGTAGCGACTTGTGAAGCTACCAAAGAGACCATTTGGCTCAAGAAATTCTTGATTGATTTATAAATTGTTCCAAACATGTTAAAGCCTATCACCCTTTGTTGTGATAATAGTGGTGCTATGGCTAATTCAAGGGATCCTAGGAGCTACAAGCGTGGAAAGCATATTGAGCGCAAGTATCACCTGATATGGGAGATTGTGCATCAAGAGGACCTGATCGTCGCGAAGTGTTGGGTTGTATGTCCTAAAACTCGCAGTTTGTAATATTAAACATATTCTATTGTACAATAAAGATGTTATTGACTTTTATTTAATAAAACCGTTGTTGAATATATATATTGCACTTGTAAAGACTAAATCCAATAAACTAAGATGCATGGCTATTACATGAGTACTTGGGCTTTATGTGGAAACATAAAAATGGATTATAGTTAGAACGGTCTATAGTACATATATAAGGTTGGGTACCTTATTCTGGTAACACTATCGGATGCGGCTCACTTTGTATTTAGTACAAACAATGTGATCCTAAATCGTTCATGTGGAGATATACGAGTGAGGGTGTCCTATGAAATGAGTTTGGGTAAGACCAGACTAAGAAACTAATCACACTATAAGAAATCACCCCTTTTTCGATGCTTAAAATCATCTAGAAATGATAGAAAACGTGTCAGGAGATCCACTCTGACGAGGTACCACTCTTCAGGAGTTGGGTTGGGAGAAGTCCGTCGGGAGTAGAAGTCCTGACACTCAATTACCTATCATTGGGTGTTAGAAACAACTCCTGATGCTAAATGTACGGCATCGGGAGTTTGAACAAACTCTCGATGCTTAATATATGGCGTCGGGAGTTTGTGCAGTCCTGAAGCATATATTGTCATCGTGGGGAGTTCTCCAAATTCCAGCTGTCAAGAGCTCAGTTTCAGTATTTAAAATGGGAATGTGAACTCCTAACGGCTGTTTTTCTTAAAAATTAATTTGTAATTTGTAATTTATAATTTTTTTATAATTTGATCTGAATAACCTATAAAACATTATTAAGCAACTGAAACATATTCACATAAGAAATAAAACAAACAAACAAACAAAGTTCATACTATTCTTTATTTCCTAAAATAGAGAAAAGTTATAAGGTATTTACAAAAGAAATATGTCTTCAAAATTGCATAAAAGAAAGAACATGAAAACAATATCTGGAACACAACATCTCCAACAACATTCCAACGTCATCTCTGAACAACATCCTACAACAAATAAAAAAAAATCAAATGTCATAAACTTGAACAAACAAACAAAAAACTTCAAGTTCAACTCCAAAACGAGTATAACCAATCTTCACTCACCCCTCACAACATTCAAACTTCATAAAACATCCACAAACACACAAAAAAACTCCAACTTTCCCCCAAAAAAATTATAACCAAACTCAACCCACTCCCTACAACATTCAAACTTCATAAACATCCATAAACACACAAAAAACTCCAACTTTCCCCCCCAAAAAATTATAACCAAACTCAACCCACCCGCCACAACATTCAAACTTCATAAACATCCACAAACACACAAAAAACTCTAACTTTCCTCCCAAAGAAATTATAACCAAACTCAACCTACTCTCCACAACATTTTTGACGCTCATGAACATCAAAAAATACACAAAAAACCTCTATGTTCAACTCCAAACGATTATAACCAAACTCTACCCACCCCCACAAAATTCAAACTTCATAAACATCCACAAACGCACAAAAAACTCCAACTTTCCCCTAAAAAAATTATAACCAAACTCAACCCACCCTCTCACAACATTCAAACTTCATAAACATCTACAAACAAACAAAAACTTCAATTGTTTGGCTACCATAACTGTGAATAGCTAACAATTCACTATTATAAAGCTACTAGTAAGACATAATTTATCATTCATACATCGTGTTATATTAGACACGAATCCATTAGGAAATTTCATTGATTTCAAAAACTTACAAAACGCAATCCGTTCACTATTAGTTAATGTGTACATTGTATGTGGCTTTACAAATCTATTATCGACCTATATCAAGTGTAAGTCATTTCTTATATTCAAATCTTATAGATCCAACTGAGTGTTTGTTGTATCCTTCATTTTTCTTTTAATATTTAACAATGTGCCTACCAAGTTGTTGCATATATTTTTTTCAATATGCATTACATGCAATTTATTTCATAATAATAGTCTGGATCAATATGAAAGTTGGAAAAAAAATACTTTTCTTAGTCCAATTTAGAATTCGTTTTCTTTTCTTATCTTGTTTCGATGGATGTTTGTTAAGGACAAGAAAGTTCAACATATTTATTTATTGTAAGATCTCTTCTCCATTCATTATGACTGGAGGCGGTCTACATTCAACTTTTCCATCATGTTGCCTACTTCTACGTCACCTATGATTCTCTGGAAGATAGCATCGATATCCCATGGATGTTATTTTCCCTCTAATCTTGAAAGACGATTTATCTTCTTTGCGTATGGGACATGCTTGATAACCTTTTGTACTCTACCCAGATAAGTCACCATACACAAAGAAGTCATTAATAGTCCACAATAAGATCACATATAGTTGAAAACACCCACCGGTAACACAATCATAAGTTCGTACACCAATAGTCCATAATTCTTTCAATTCTTCAATTAATGGCTGCAAGTAAACATCAATTTCCTTTCCAGGAGATTTTGGACCAGGTGTGGGCAAAGACATGAAGAAGTTTGTCTCCTTCATGCATTTACAAGGTGGTAAACTATAAGGAATTAGCACCACAGGCCACATACTATACGAAGTACTCATATTTCCAAATGGAATAAACCCATCTGAAGCTAATCCTAAATGAACATTTTGGGGATCTAAAGCGAAATAAGGAATATCACGATTAAAATGTTTCCACCCTCAGCATCAACTGGATGTCGTAATACATCCTCCGTTTCAACTTGCTTGTCTTTATGCCATCTCATGTCAGAAGCACTGTCTTTCGATGCAAACATTTGTTTTAATCTCGGTAACAATGGAAAATGACGTAATATCTTATGTAGGATTTTTTTACCCTTGCCATCATTTGTTGGGTTTTATGTCCTAAAAACTCACAGTTTGTAAAATGATAAACATTTTCTATAATCAATATACTTGTTATTGATTTTATAAATTGTATGAAAGTCTAAATCCAATAAACTAAGACCCATGACTATTGTATGAGTACTTGAACTTTATGTGGAGACATAAGAGTGGATCGGGTTCGAGTAAATAGTCAAAATGATCTATGGTACATGAATGAGGTTGGGTACCTTATCCTGGTAACACCATCGGATTCAGTCTACTCTGTAGTTGTAAAGTGTTACATACGATGTTTTCCTAATTCGTACATTTTATGACATGAGGAATGAAGGCGTCCTATGTAATGAGTTTGCATAAGATCAAGACCAAGAAATAAGTCACTCTTACTTTATAACGCTGTTTACTATTTAAGACTGACTATTTCACCTAGGTGACCTAGGTAACTCGATCATAAATCCTGAGCTAACTATGAACTCCTGTTTATTCAGGATTGCCCTTAGATTTGCATAGTTGAGGGTTAGCTCAACAGCGTCGACTCAATAAGACTCCCATTTCAGGGGTAAAGACCGGATAGATAGCTAGAGACATAGGGTGCAAGACGGAGTTCACACCTACCAGATTTAGGGATAGAAGAAAGGTTGTTCTCTGAAGTACTATATTCAGGTCTTGAACAAAGGGCCCCACCGTCTCACTAGGCTAAGAGAGTTTGGTTTGATGATTGGATCACAAACCAGTTGTTCATTAGAGGATCAGTAGGGACTTGAGGAATAAGACATAATCTCGAGGGTAAAACAGATATTTGACCCAGCCGTTATTACGAACAACCTGTGAAGGGTCGACTTATTGATTATGGATAAATCATGTGGACATAATATATCTACAGTGAGAGGAGTGCAACTATGGGCTTTAGTGAAATGACCCATTAGTTAACAAATGAGGATGAATTTGGTCTAATAAGTTTAGCCAATTAATCTTAGATCGTTGGAGCCTATGATCTGTAAGTCCGCGAGGTCCACCTACTAGCTCGTAACGGACTAGCTCTAGAATAGCGTGATAAGTTAATTTGAAACATTCAAATTAGAATTAAGGGAATTAGTAATTATATGAGATATAATTATTTTTAATTTTAGAATTAAATGGAATAGGAGAATTTATATATTTAAATATGACTTAAATATTTAAATATATAAAGATGGATATGTGTTAAAATTAATTTAATATTTGATATTAAATTAATTAAGTTTTATTCAATAATTAATTTATGAAATTAATTAATTTTTTCATTTTAAAATCAAAATTTGATTTTTTGAGATAAAATTGAAAAAGGAAAAGAAAACAAAACACTTAAGTGGAAAAAATGGATTTTCCATTATCCATCTTTTGAAGTAGCTCAACATATTGCATCTTCTTGTCTTTGTCTTCTCCAAGCATGAGCTGCAACTCATGCAACTCTTTTCTCTGCATGCTGATCTGCAATATAATGAAAAGGTTGGAGTGAAAATCGGGCATGCAATTCATATAGAATTTTAGATGGTTTGAAGAAAGGTTCTTCAACAAGGTTGTTGCAGTGATCATTTCTCCTTCTACCCTTGATTCAAGCTTGTTTTGAGTCCCACAACTCAATCTAGAGCACCAAGAGAATAGTGGGGAAGATCTTGAGATGGTCTACAACAAGATTTGTAGAAGATAACAACTGGTGAAGGAGCTTTGAATAAGTTCTACAAGAGGTATGTCTTGAAACTCATTTTTCTGCAAAAACATGCTTTATATTTTGCCAAAATTAGTGAATTTGAATGCTTAGATGATCCTTGAGCTTCCACTGCTGTTGATACAATTTTACATCATTAACTTTGTGCCGAGACTCGTCACACATTGGGCATTGTTGTAAACCTAAAAATTCTTTCCAATACAATATACAATCGTATTTGCACACATGAATAGACTCATAACCTAGACCTATGTCACGCAATTTTCGCTTAGCTTCATAAAAAGAAATAGGTATAGCAGTGTCGGCTGGAATACTCCTTTTAACAATTCTAACATGTCAAATGATTTGTTACTCCATCTATTTAGAACATTGATATGCATCAACTTCACTAAAAAGTTCAAGGACGACAACCAGGGTATAGTTCATTACGTGCTTCAACCATTAAATCCTCAAATAAGTTTGTGGTATCTCTTTCTTGACCATTAGAGGACATTTCGTTCTCGATCTCTTCTTCATTTGCATCTTCAGTTCCAATTGGAACTTGTAGATTGTTTATAAGATTCAACCTTTTATTTTCTTCAACAACATTACACTCTATGTTAGTTTCTTCATCATTATGTATTGAATAAGTTGTATGTCTTTCAGAACTTCTAGACAAGTTGACTGGCTCTCCGTGATACACTCATTCACAGTATGAGGGGGATATTCCATATGTTAATAGATGTCGCTCCACACTCTCTAATGACTCCCACATTGAATTCATACAATTCTTGCATGTTCATCCGGAATCATTAACATGATACTTTGCCACATCTAAAAATTGGGATACTCCTTGTCTATACTCGACCGACAACTTATTTCTAAGTTTGATCCATTCTTTATTCATTCTTAAAAATAAACCTTTTCTGACCCAACTTGTAATCCAAAACAAATTATAATCTGTGTTGTGTAGATAATGAATGGTCGTTAACTTTTAGAGGCTTATATATATTCATAGAAATAAGAATAGAATTATGAGAGAATTATGGATGCGTTTCTCAACTATAGATTATAGAAAACAAAATCAAGAGATGGATATGATTCATAAAAGTTTAACTTTTGGACAATTATGACAAGAATTATGAAACTCCTATTAAAGATAGACCTAATGAAAATCAAGCATTCGTTGGGTTGTATGTCCTAAAACTCACACTTTGTAATGTTAAACATATTCTATTACCAATAAAGATGTTATTGAAGTTTATTCAATAAAACTATTGTTGAATATGTAAATTGCACTTGGACAGACTAAATCCAATAAACTAAAGATCCATGGTCATTATATGAATACTTGAACTTTATGTGGAGACATAAGAGTGGATTAAGTTCAGTAAATAGCCAAAAGGGTCTATAGTATAAGAATAAGGCTGGGTACCTGTTCGGACTCGATTCCATGTCATTTCAATTCCCGAAAAGGACCGAAGCAAAAGAAAATTTATAATATCATCAAACTACTCCTGTTACTACTAAAACATAGCAACAGTGGTAAATGGGGGGTCGAACCACAAAGAGCGAAGAATTAATATTTTTTTTTGTGTTAGATTTGACTGTGGAAAAAAAATAAAAACAGGGTTTTGGTTTTGATTTAGAAAGATGCAAGAAAAGTAAATTGCAAGGGATATATGGAATAGTAAAGGACTCATTTATTTCTCAGATCAAATGCTCATTTGATGTAAATTAAGTCATTGTTATATGCCAAATAACTAATATTCGAATTATACATGCATGGCTACTTAATTTAATAAGAACTAATCAATCTCTACAAAGGCCGAAAATCAATTAATCCAAACCAAATCAAGCGTCCTAATCCGTAGTTGAGGCTGGAAAGACTGTGCCCTAACTAGCCTACATTCTACTAGATGCATTTGGGTCCTTAGCGGCCATAAAGAACTAGAAATACATTCATGAAATCAAAGATTCAACTATGTTGATTAAGTGTTAGGAAAGCAAGGTTCAAATAATCAAAGTATTTCTTTAATTCTAGATTAAATCTACGATGCAAAGATTCAAGGTTAGCCTATACACCTAAGCATGCTCATCTAATATGTGCTACATGGGTAAATTCAAAGCATGGACGATTACAAGGATATGTGCGAGCTAGAAATTAACTAGGAAAGACATGCAATCGTGATAGGGTCGTCAGTCCAACACACAAAAGCAAGTCTAATTCATGTGAGATCAGAGAAAAACACAATTCTTAATTGAAGCACAAAATTGAACATATAACTCATTAAATTACAAAGAAACTTAGTCGAAGAACTAATCGAAAATTACCTCATTGATTCATAGACAAAGCAATGGGATACAATCCCATACACAACTATAATCCGGAAAAATAAACCTAACCTATGATACTGAATACATGGAGGAAAAAGAGAAATCAAGGCCTTTCCTCGGCCTCCATGAAGAGTTTGTCATTTTTAGGGCCTTTTTCTATACAATTCAGCCTCTATTTAACCTAGCAAAAGGAGACATTTATAGAAAAATTCAGGGCACCGTTGCAACGCTATAGTCGAGTGTTGCAATACTCACTCACGGGCACGCTTTTCATCCGTCCATCAAATATCGTAGAGTCGCGACGCTCTAAAGGAGTGTTACAATGCTACACTACTGTCTTATAGCATTGGGCTGGAGCATTGCACGGCGTTGTGATGCTGATGCTGGGGGTATTTTGGTCATTTAACATTCCTTGAAGCTTGGATACTTCAAATCTACACCAAATCGCTTCAAATCCTTGATTCTACCTCTTGGTTGCTCGTTACCTACAAAATAGAGAAGTAAACACATAAAATCCATTAACGAGTTCGAATTAAGCTAGGAATAATAGCTCTTTTTGAGAGCTATCAAACACCCCCAACTTAATTCTAGCTCGTCCCGATCAAGGTACAGACAAACAATTAAATATTGTATAAAACACTCAAAGACATGCTAGCTTAATTTGCAAAGTTGTTACTCTAGTCTCAACAGTCAGATCGAATGAAAGTTGAAATCAAGAATGCAATTCAATTATGATCAACCAATGAAGCACAAGTTTAAGAATATTCTTTATCTAAACATGCATAAATAAGCCAAGATTTTTGTTAGTTAAGCTTGCACAGCCCAGAAAATTTTTAAAAGGTCTTGATCTCGTTTTCCCCCCAATCTGGTTCAGTTATCGACCTCGAACATACCATACTTGCAAAAAAAAGGGCAACACTAAGACAAGGGTGCCTAAACTCACACATACACAACATAAAGGGCATTTCATTTACCCAGAGGGCTAGCTTTCACACTCCACCGCAGGGAACCTATCACTCTTTTCTTGCGGGCCCTAACAGAACACAGGGGAGGTAGCTCTTTTCACCTCTATCCATGTACACTCTCACACTATTTTTAATTTTTTTTTTGGCAGGCACACCGGTTATGCCTTATTTTTTTGGATTTTTTTTAATTTTTTTTTAACTAACTTTCTTTTCCTTGTTTTTCTTTCTCTCTTTTTTTTTCTTTTCCTTTTTTCTTTGTTTTTACATAGGCCACTTTTCTTCTTATCCACTTTGTCTAGTTTTTCACTAAAACAAACATAGTTACTCCTAAGTCAAAGGTGGACCTCTCGGGGTGACAACAGAAATACCAACCAGATAACCCAATTCTAAGCCTGCAAGGCTTTATTGTCGCAAAACAGTGACTTAAAGATGCAAGTGACAAGAAGATATTTAAATTTAGCCCAAAATCATGCATACATTTTGTGAACCCTAAACAGATTGAAGAGAGAGTTATCTGAATCCTATCACAAAAAGTCATCATCACAACACATGTATCATAAAAATCATATCAACAGTTCAACCACAAAGTCCGAGCTCAGGAGCTCAAGGACTTTCCAGACATGTATATATAACTACCACCCCCAACTTAAAATGATACATTGTCCCCAATGTATCTCTAATATAAGCCCAATGAAAATAAAGATAAGGGAACAGAAAATCTCCCCTGAAAACATAGTCGTGCACGGGATGGTGGCGGTCGTAGGCTCGCCTAAAAAAGATGCTCCTCTCTTCTAAGTCATCCTTACAAAAAAAAAAAAAAAAAAAAAAAAAAAAAAAAAAAAAACCTAATCTAGAAAATAAATAAATAAAGCAGTAAATTTGTCATCTGGCTCCCTCCAAGAAGGGAAATTTTTTAACGTCGATTGCTCAACGTGACCTGTCCCCTGTCAAGGCACAAAAAAATTATCGTATTTCTTTCGTCCCTTCTTGAATGAGTTGATATAGCCTGGTAAAGCTACAAGGCTCTTCATCTTTTGAAGAGAACCAGACAGGTCGAATTTGGTATTTTTCATATTAGTAAAGGAAATAAAATAAAAGACTCAAGGACTGACTCGTTAGAAAAAAAAAAACTCTAACTCAACTGACTCAACTGACTCTCGAGAATAAAAAGAACAAAACTAAAAAATATACGATATACCAGACAGCAGAACAGGGTGAGGTTTTTCAACTTCTAACTCCATCACCTGGAAATCGACGGGTTTAGGCTCAAATTCTCCATAGTCCTCATAAACTGGTTCTAAACATGACATGTTATCCTCCAACTCATCCTTAATGTCGACATAGATTACCTCATCGCCGCACGCCTCGGTGATGTCATAAGATGTGTGTAACAGGGGCTTGCATCCTCTCTCAACTAAATTAGAAGATTGAGTGACTGAGTCTCTCAAACTCTGCAGATCGGTTCTAACCTCAGTCTGAAGACTAAAGCTCTCCTGGAGATCGCACATCTCCTGCTAAAAAGCAATATTGTTAATAGTAAGTTGTCTAACCACATCTTCTAACGACATACCTGAGTTTGTGGTGTGAGCATGCATCGTTATGTCGGATGTGGCAAGGTAAATCATAGTGGAACTGGTCCCATCCTAGGTTTCCATAGTCATAGGACTCCTACCATTTGGGCCCTTGGAAATTTTCGTCCATATAACTAGGATACCCTTCCATGGAGTAGTCTTGTGGCATAGGGCTCCACTACAGACTTGGGCATGCTTGCTCAGGGTGATCAGTCCTACATGCTTGCAGCTGTGGTGGGTTATCTGCAGCCAATTGACTAACCAAAGAAGTTAACTCAGCAAGTTGACCTCAAAGGTCACGAACCACGTCACCAAGTCAAGATGCTCCACTCGATTGTCCCCATCCTTGTTGATGATATCTGTCCATGCTTAAAACATTGACACAAAAAAGGAAAATAAATTAAAAGCAAAACAATACTCTAACTAGAAATTTAACTAACGAAACTTCAATGGCTTCCCCGGCAACAACGCCATTTTGTTCGGACCCGATTCGGTGTTGTTTTAATTCCTGAAAAGGACTGAAGCAAAAGAAAATTTATAATATCACTAAACTACTCTTATTACTACTAAAATGTAGCAACAGTGGTAAGTGCGGGGTTGAGCCACACAGAAGCGAAGAATTAATCTCTTTTTATATTAGATTTGACAACGGAAAAAAACAATAAAAATGGAGTTTTGGTTTTGATTTAGAAAGATGCAAGAAAAGTAAATTGCAAGGGATATATGGAATAGTAAAGGACTCATTTATTTCTCAGATCAAATGCTCATTTGATGTAAATTAAGTCATTGTTATATGCCAAATAACTAATATTCAAATTATGCATGCATGGCTACTTAATTTGATAAGAACTAATCAATCTCTACAAAGGCCAAAAATCAATTAATCCAAACCAAATCAAACGTCCTAATCCATAGTTGAGGCTGGAAAGATCATGCCTTAACTAGCCTATATTCACCTAGATGCAATTGGGTCCTTAGTGGCCATAAAGAACTAGAAACACATGCATGAAAATCAAGGATTCAACTATGTTGATTAAGTGTTAGGAAAGCCATGTTCAAATAATTAAGGTATTTCTTTAATTCTAGATTAAATGTACGGTACAAAGATTCAAGGTTAGCCTAAACACCTAAGCATGCTCATCTAATATGTGCTACAAGGATAAATTCAAAGCATGGACGATTACAAGGATACGCGCGAGCTTGAAATTAACTAGGAAAGACGAGCAATCGTGATAGGGTTGTTAGTCCAACACACAAAAGCAAGTCTAATTCATGTGAGATTAAAGAAAAACACAATTCTTAATTGAAGCACAAAATTGATTATATAACTCATTAAATTACAAAGAACACTTAGTCCAAGAACTAATCGAAAATTACCTCATTGATTCATACACAAAGCAATGGGATACATTTCGATACACAACCATAATCCGGAAAAATAAATCTAACCTATGATACTGAATACATGGAGGAAAAAGAGAAAATCAAGGCCTCTCCTCGGCCTTCATGAAGAGTTCAACGTTTTTAGGGCCTTTTTCTATACAATTCATCCCTTTTTTGACTTAGCAAAAGGAGACATTTGTTGAAAAATTCATGGCAGCAATGTAACGCTATAGTCGATCATTGCAACGCTCACTTGCGCACGTGTGATAACTGGCAGAAATGCCAGTTATTATAAGCCTTTTATTTAGAATTATGAGAGCTATCAAATAGAAAACCCAGTGATAATACTTAGAATTTGTGAAAATTGAGTTTTGCGTTGATAAGCACCTAAAACCTCACTGACCCAATATTATGCGTTATTCTGTGCCAAAGTGTCTATTTTTATAGCTATCGCAGGAATTAAACGCATGCGTTTGTAATAAGCAATCACAGACAAACGCATGTGCTAAAGCTAGGCGATCGCAAAAGACGAACGCAGGCGGCAACCCCATGCGTCCAACGCATGGAAGTTATAGTAATCGCATGCGTGCAACGCATGAAGAATGCGATGAACAAATAGAGATTATGGCCACGGAGTGATAGCCATAATAGAAGATCACAAGATGGGTAGAACGCGTTGATAACTTTAGCTAAATTCAGCTCGGACGCATACCTTGGGAGTATCAATAAGATAAGGCAATGTGACAATGCCCATACTGTGACAAAAGTAGTAGTGAGCCATACCTCCATCATTACAGCTGTCGGCGTCTAAGTTCTATAAATAGAACTTAAGACCTTCATTTTGAGACATTCGAGCTTCTGCCTCAAGGCAGAAGTTTGTGATCACAGATGAGAGCTTGAAAGAAATTTCCAGTGAGAATTCTTCATCTCCACAACCAAGACCGAGTGACGATTGGAGCATTCGCCAGAGATAGAGCTTGAGAGAGACATCTCCACCATTCAACCATGGCACCACCAGTAGCCTTGATGCAGAGACCTTTATCTCATTTCTAATCTCTGTATTGTATTACATTTTAGCTTGAGATATTAAGATATTTTGTGATCAATGCAAATATTAACTCCTTCATTATCGTCTTCTTCATCATCTTCATCATCTTCATCTCTATCATAGTTTATCTTCAGCATTTGTTTATCAAAGTCAATCGCATGCTTAATCGTGTAGCCAAGAGATAAGACGCATGTAACAACCCCACCGAGAGGTGTGTGTTGTGCGAGTATAGTGAGTTAATGCTCTTTGCTTGGTGAAAGGCTGTGGCAGCGCCTATCTATGGGATGGTGCATTGCTTGTCTATAAGTTAAGTAGCCGCGTCTAACTGCCTGAGAAGGTAAGGGATGGAACGCACTAAGCAAGGTTCGTATTGTTCCTAGAGATAGGTACAATCTTATAGAGATATAGTCATTCAGCTGACGACCCAGAGGTGTGATGCCTTAGTGCAACGAGCTGGGATTACTCGGGTGATTTAAGATAGTAAACATTATTACGCGTTAATGGTTGTTGTGTCTCTACCTATTCTCATTGCAAGTCTTCTATTGCTCAATTTGTTTAGTTAGGAGTAGAGTAGTGTGTAAATCATTTTAAATCTTCTTCGCTTTATTGTTATTCTTATTTATCGCCTCAAATGCATCACCTCACAAATATTATTGAGTGACAAATCCCCGTGTTCGACCTCAGATTACCCGAGAAACTTGCGTTTGTGTTATATTTGGTGCAAGCGTAAGAAAACTTGTGATAGGAACGTGTGATCATTGCATGCTAAGATTAACACATCATCATTCCGACGCATGACCTCAGATGCATGGGAGCAAATGCATCAGTTATTTCGAACGCATGATTTCAATTTCAAACCCATACGTCCTTAAATGATAAAAATAAAACAAAACAAAACGCATCCATAATTTATTCCCAACAGCGCGCTTCTCATCCGTCCGTCAAATGTCGTAGCATTGGGATGCTCTAAAGAAGTATTACAACGCTACGCTACTGTCTTATAGCATGTTGCATGGCGTTGTGACGCTGATGCTGGGGGTATTTTGGTCATTTAATGTTCCTTGAAGCTTGGATACTTCAAATCTACTCAAAATTGCTTCAAATTAGTCCTGGTCAACTTCATATCCATGATTCAACCTCTTGATTGCTCGTTACCTACAAAATAGAGAAATAAACACATAAAATCTATTAACGAGTTCGAATTTAGCTAGGAATAATAGCTCTTTTTGAGAGCTATAAATACCTTATTTTGGTAACACTATTGGATGCGGCCCACTCTGTAGTTGTTACAATTTTTTGTAAAGTGCTACAAATGAAGTGATCTTAATTCATTCATGTATTGACATAGGAGCGGGGGCGACCTATGCAATGAGTTTACATAAGATAGGACCAAGAAATAAGTCATGCTTACTTTATAATGCTGTTTACTGTTTAAGAGTGACTATTTCAAAGCAATGACCTAAGTAACATGACCTTAATCCTGAGCTAACTATGAACTTCTATTTATTCGGGATTATCCTTAGATTTGCATGGGTGAGGGTTGGCTCAACAACACCAGCTCAATAAGCCTCTCATTTTAGAGGTAGGACCGAGTAGATAGCTGGGGACATAGGGTGCAAGATGAAATTCACTCCTACCTGCTTTTAGGGATAATAGAGAGGTTGTTCCCTTAAGTGCTGACTCCAAGTCTTCAACAAGAAGCCTCACGCTCTCATTGGGCCAAGAGGGACTTAGTTTAGACACAATATATCTACCGTGAGGGGAGTGCAACTACTGGGCTTTAGTAGAGTGACCCGGTAGCTAACGAATGGTGGTTAATTAGGTTAAAAAGTTTAACCGGTTAATCTCAGATCGTTGGAGCTCATGATTTGTAGGTCTATAAAGTCCCTCTACTAACTCATAAACCTTGTAGTAATATATTGAGTGAATTTGAAGCGTTTAAATTCAATTTGGGAATTCAATTTGAAGTGTTCAAATTTTAAATTAAGATTTGAATTTGAATTGTTCAGTTTCAAATTAGGGATTGGATAATTATATTTGATAAAATTAACATTTAATTTATCGAAATTAAACGTAAAGAGAGAGTTTAAAATATTTAAATGTTGATTTAGATATTAAATAGATGAATAGGATTCATATATGATATAGGTGTTTAATTAATTTAATATTTAATACTAAGTTATTATTTCAATAATTAAAATTTTTTAATTAATTAAAATCAAATTAATTTTCAATTTTCAAATTCCATTTTAGACCAGCACGTAGTTAGTGGACTTTGATGTTGTTGATACATGTATTGTGATGATTATAAGATACTCTGATACCAATTGTTGGATCTACACCAGCATGCAGCGGAAGAAATCAGGATCCATAAGCATTCTAGTTCATTAATTTTGGTTGAAAAGAAATATGTTAAAAACAAAGTTTAATGGGTTTCATAAACATACCTTGGTCGAACCAAAGAAATCTCCATTTCCAGTTGCAAAATCCTCTGAATCCTTGTGTAGACCACCAAAAGATCTTCCCTAGTATCCTCTTGATGCTCTAGATTGAGTTGTGGGACTCAAAATAAGCTGGAATCAAAGGGAATATGGACAAAACTCACTGAAGAAAATCCATTGAAGAACACCTTCTTCATCTGATTTTTTCAGCAAAAATTCAATCGGTTCTCATACCTTTCTTCACTCTAATCTCTTTGTAAACTACTTGAAGGCTATTTTTGCATGCTATCATGCAAAGATAAGTGTTGCATGGGATGCAGCTCATGTTTGGAGTAAAGCAAAGGAGAAAGTGGGTTCTTTGTAACCTACTTGAAGATGACTTGAAAAAACCCATTTTTTCAAGTTTGTGTGATTTTTGAATTTCCAAAAATCGATTTTTGATTTTAAAATCATATTTTATTTCTAAAATAAAATTTATTAATTTTAAAAATTAATTTCAAAAATTAATTTTCTAATAAAATTAATAAATAATTATTTAAACGATTTAAATAATTCTAATTAATTTAATATCTAATACTAAATTAATTTTTTACACAAATTCATCTTCATATATTTAAATCATATTTAAATATATTTTCTCCAATTCTGTTTGATTCTAATTTGAACATTTCAAATTAACTTATCACGCTACTTTAGAGCTAATCCATTTCCAAGCTAGTAGGGGGACCTAATGGACCTACAGATCATGGGTTCCAACGATCCGAGATTAAACAACTAAACTCATTAGACCGATCTAATCCTCATTCGTTAACTAATGGGTCACTCCACTAAAGCCCATAGTTGAACTCCCCTCACTGTACATATATTATGTCCACTCGATATAACAATGATTAGTAAGTTAACCTTTCACAGGTTGTTCGCAATAACGGCTGGGTCAAATCTCTGTTTTACCTCCGAAATTACCTCTTGTTCCTTAAGTCCCCACTGATTCTCTAATGAACAATTGTTTTGTGATCCAATAAAAAAATCCAGTCCCTCTCATTCCAAATGAGAGGGTGGGATCCCTTGTTCAAGCCCCAGAATCAACACTTAAGGGAATAACCTCTCTACTATCCCTAAAGCGGGTAGGAGTGAATTCCCTTTTGCACCTTATGTCCCCAGCTGTCTATCCAGTCTTACCCCTGAAATGACAGTCATATTGGGTTGGCACTGTTGAGCCAACCCTCACCTATGCAAATCTAAGGGAAATCCCGAATAAATAGGAGTTCATAGTTAGCTCAGGATTAAGGTCAAGTTACCTAGGTGATCGCTTTGAAATAGTCAGTCTTAAATAGTAAACAATGTTATAAAGTAGGAATGACTCATTTCGTGGTCTGATCCTTTACAAACTCTTTTGCACAAGGACACCCTAACTCCTCATGTCCAACATGAACGAATTATGATCACTTCGTTTGTAGCACTTTACAACTCCTTGTAACAACTACATAGCAGGTCGTATCCAATAGTGTTACTAGAATAAGGTACCCAACCTTATCCATGTACTATAGATCATTTTGACTATTTACTCAAACCTGATCCACCTTTATGTCTCCACATAAAGTTCAAGTACTCATCCAATAATCAAGGGACTTTTAGGTTTATTGGATTTCTATTCAAGCAATAGATCTATTCAATAACACCTTTATTGAATTTTCAGAATAAGCTCCATTGTTTACATACCATGAGTTTTAGGACATAAAATAAAACAAACTCCCACTTGGACTAAAACTCCAGTGGTAACTTATACATCTGATATATAAGACTGAGTTTCTGAGTTTTATAGAGAAATACAATAAACTAGGGCATCCCATACCCATCTTTTATCATTCGGTACTCTATACCCGATATTTCTCCCCCTTGCCCTAGGTTATCTGGTATTCCTAGTCCTACTAGGTAATTCTCAAACACTTTAGCCAAGAGAATTATTGTAAACATTTTAGTATACAATAGGCTTTAGATAAAACTATAAAGGGGTTGCATCTTAATTTCAATAATGGCCAGGAAGCACACTTTCCTCCCACTACATTGACGTACTCTCAACTCTTTGAGCAAGATGTATATGACCTGTCTCAACATCTCTTTGTTAATAGTCAGATCTAGAATTCTTTAAACTTTCTATACTTTGATCTAGCCATTTAGATATCTGAATATCTACAAATGACATTTAACAATTTGATTCTTAACAGAGGTTGCTAGAACAACCATAATTGTTGAATATGAACATTTCATTTTAACACAAAAATATATAAAATTTGTTCTATACAAGTTTTAACAATTAAAACAAGTAGCAACTTTTCCCACTGGATGAGCTAAGCAAATGGTCCTAAGGTCAAGTTAGCCTGGTTACCTTTTTTCTGCTCTCTTCTCGACAAGAAATTGAGGGCAGTGTCTCCTCCAGTGCCCTTCATCGTTGCAATGGAAACATTTCCCTTTGCAGTGCTATCCTTGCCTTTCAATCCAGTAGGCTTCTTCTTCTCTTTCCCTTTGCCTTTCTTCGCAAGAATACTCTTACTCTTTAAAGAGGAAGCAACTTCAGGCATAGAGGACATTCCTCACTTCTCGGCAGTAGTAACATTTACTTCTGGCACCAAATCCTTTGTTCTCAAAATTATCTGGTAAGCCTATAGCTCATTCAGCAGAGTAGATAAATTTTATTCATTAATGCATTAAAAATTGTAGAAACCTCTTCAGAAGAGATTCTATAATAAAACCAACTTAACTTCACTCGTTCATGACAGCACCGTTTACTTCTGCCATATGAAAGTGGACCATCATGTCCAAAACATGTTCACAAATATTGGTTCCCACTTTGATACGACTGTTGTAAACGTGCTTAATGGCATCCTCGCAGAGATTCCACAATCTCTTTGGTAGTACTCATATCCTTATGCTTCTCTTGTCAGCACATCAGATAAGCTAGCGAGGATATAAGCACAGGCTATATCATTAGCCTTGACCCATTGTCATATACATGTAGGACATTTCGGTTTGTGTTAGAGCTAGGAATGGGAGGACAATCCTCAGTTAAGACAAACTGCAAATTGTCTATCACAAGTATCGTATTCAAATTTGATTTCTAATTCACATAATTATCCTTAATAAATTAATATGACGCCAACACTTGTATTATTGAACTTGTCATTCTGAATTTAAATATCCAATCAAGTTTTAGCAATTTTAATAATTTACCCAAGATTATTCTTTTGCAACAATACTACATCAAAACATTCTTGACTAAATACTACCTCCAGAATAACTCATATTCCGATAGTCATTTAGGTACTGCTTTTGGTCAGACATTATTAACACTTAATAATTCTGTAAGTGTAGACCCGCCATTTTCGGATGTTATAGAACGGATGAGTATCGCTCTGAAAATAGAAAAAATACCTAAGACGGAACTATAAAACCCTATTCATGTTACTGAAGCCTGGGTTGTTCTGAATCATATGTTACAACCCTCCGTGGGGATAGCCGTCATTAAACGACTAGCAAAGGGCCGCTTAAAGCTAACCAGCAGGCGCAACATAGGAATCTCATGGTTTTGACTAATGGAGGAGATCGAAGGATATGTTAACACATTTTCTTCACCCACTTACTATGAACTACTTCCTCCGTTCACCCTTGTATTAATGCATACATCCGCTCTCTGTAGGGAGGTCACTCCCAGGGTGACGCAGAGCGTCATATGCATCTCACAGTGTTAACTATGTAGAGACGTGGCAGTTGAAATCATACACTTGATTTATGTTCAAACAACTTCCCTTTATTCACCCGAGTCTGAATTTAAGCTAAAAAATACTCTCCGTAGGGAGGTCACTCCCAGGGTGACACGAAGTACCGCTTAAATCCAAACTGTGAACTCTTAGGGACGCGAGAGCTAAGAATAACATACCGCGTATATTATTAATCTCCCGCTGAAGTTTTCTAATAACTCTATCATATAGAAGTTATTCACTACCACTGAAGTGTTCTATTGTTTGGGTAATTATATACTTAGGTTCTTTTCCGGCTAAATAAAAATAACCCTAACTCTATGTGGTTTATCCATGTATAACTCTTATAAATGGACTTAAACCTACGATGTCTAGGTGATAAATGCTTTTATTACCTCACATTGCTCACGAATACTCATAAAACTAGTTACCAATGCTCAATTATTCGGCCATAATCCCCAAGTAGGAGGTGTTCCATAGACCGTCAACTTAAATACCCCCAACCTTCAACAGGATTATATACCGGTTGAGTTTGTAACCCTAGTTTTACAAGTTTAACGACCTTTTTTAACTAATTAAAATAAGTGGTTAACCTACGTGAGCATGCAGCTGTTCTTCGTTATGGAGTTTAAATGTCTAACCTAATTTTATAACAACTTATAAAACTTTAGATATGCTAAACATCCACAACATATCGACATTCAATATCTAATATAACACTTATATTAAATACAAGAAACCCTAACATGCATACTATATATTATAACAAATTATAAGATACTTTCAATGCATGTTACATGCTTCCTATGGTGGGATTTTAAATCTAAATGGCATACTATATGCATATACAAGATTTATTTAATTATAACATACATCCAATACATAAATAATTAAATGCGTACTGATATGGTTTTAGTTTTCACAAAAACAAGCAAACAAAAGCCTAACTATTGCAAAAACAGCTTCAACACCGCTCGAACCGCTCCAAAACCACTTGAACCGGACCCGAACCATCTAAATCAGACCAGCAGAGACTGAACCGGACCAACCACAAACCATTTGAAGCTGAACCGGACCAAACCTCAAGAGAAACGGTCGAATCGACTTCTCTTGCTCTCGTTCAAAATCTCGCTAAGTCAGATCGTTTAGCAATGATGACCATCGTCATGCAATTGGCTTGATCGTTTAGTGCTTGCTTGATCATTTAGCAACCAACGCCTAGCATTTAACAAAGCTACACATCGTATAGTGTTCAACTTCTATCGTATAGTGTCTTCGTCTAGCGCCGGAGGATGCTACACGATCGCTTAGTGTCAAACACTATCGCATAGCTCCATCGTTTAGCATTGCGTCTTGATCGTTTAACGTGTGCTCGAGGTAAGCGATTGCCTAATGCTATCGGATAGCAATCGACACATTGCTCAGCTGCTGCTCATAGCTAAACGATCGTGTAAGCGATCGCTCAGTGCCATCACATAGCTCTTTGTCACATTGCTTAGCTCCCGATCAAAGGTAAACGATCGTGTAAGTGATCGCTCAGCACCATCGCATAGCTCTTCACCTCATCGCTTAGCTCTCACACAAAGCTACACAATCATGTAGTGCCATTGCATAGCAAAACAAAGCATCGTTTAGCTCCTGAGGTAAACGATCGTCTAGCGAACAAAACCTAAATGATTAACGCCCAAAGCTACACGATCGTTTAGCTTTTTCTTCATATCGTCTAATGTATGAAGCTAAACGATCGTTTAGCTACTGAAGCCTAACGACGATATGAACAGAGGCTGATCGTCTTGATTCTACAACTCGGCCTCTTTACTTGTTTCTTCAAATTACAGCTTAATTTCAACTCTAATGACTCCAAATAAATTACAGACTCTTGAGAAGACATTAAAGCTCATCAAGCAAGAGTCAATTACAAATTTAAATGGAAAATCAAAGAGCTATTAAAGGCCAAAACTCAGAAAACCATATCATTACAGCAGTTTCATATTTTCATACAAAACACCCACCAAACCAAAATTAATCCGAACTGAATGATTATAAGATGCTGTGATACCAATTTATGGATCTACACTAGTAAGCAGCAGAAGAAATCATGATCCATAAGCATTCTAATTCATTAATTTTGGTTGAAAAGAAACATGCTAAAAAGAGAGTTTAATGAGTTTCATTAACATACCTTGGCCGAACCAATGAAATCTCCATTTCCAGCTGCAAAATCCCCCGAATCCGTGTGTAGATCACCATAAGATCTTTCTTACTATCCTCTTGGTGCTCTAGATTGAGTTATGGGACTCAAAATAAGCTGGAATCAAAGGGAATATGGAAAAAACTCACTGAAGAAAACTCATTAAAGAACACCTTCTTCATCCGAATTTTTTAGCAAAAATTCAGTCGATTCTCATACCTTTCTTCACTCCAATCTCTTTAATATGTTGCAGGCTATCATGCAAAGAGAAGTGTTACATGGGATGCAACTCATGGTTGGAGTAAAGCAAACGAGAAGGTGGATTCTTTGTAAGCTACTTGAAGATGACTTGAAAAAACCCATTTTTTCAAGTTTGTGTGATTTTTGAATTTCCAAAAAACTATTTTTGATTTTAAAATCATATTTTATTGCTAAAATCAAAATTTATTATCTTTACAAATTAATTTCAAAAATTAATTTTCTAATAAAATTAACAAATAATTATTTAAACAATTTAAATAATTCTAATTAATTTAATATCTAATATTAAATTATTTTTTTACACAAATTCATCTTCATATATTTAAATCATATTTAAATATATTTTCTCCAATACTGTTTGATTCTAATTTGAACGTTTCAAATTAACTTATCACGCAACTCTAGAGCTAATTCATTTCCGAGCTAGTAGGGGGACCTCATGGACCTACAGATCATGGGCTCCAATGATCCGAGATTAATCGGCTAAACTCATTAGACCGATCTAATCCTCATTCGTTAAATAATGGGTCACTCCAGTAAAGCCCATAGTTGAACTCCCCTCACTGTAGATATATTATGTCCACTCGATATAACCATGATTAATAAGTTAACCCTTTACAGTTGTTCGTAATAACGACTGGGTCAAATCTCTATTTTACCCCCGAAATTACCTCTTGTTCCTTAAGTCCCCACTGATCCCCCAATGAATAATTGTTTTGTGATTCAATCACAAAACTGAGTCCCTCTCATTCCAAATGAGAGGGTGGGATTCCTTGTTCAAGCCCTAGAATCAGTACTTAAGGGAATAACCTCTCTACTATCCCTAAAGTGGGTAGGAGTGAATTCCCTCTTGCACCCTATGTCCCCAGCTATCTATCCAGTGTTATCTTTGAAATGGCAGTCATATTGGACTGGCGCTGTTAAGCCAACCCCCACCTATGCAAATCTAAGGGCAATCTCGAATAAACAGGAGTTCATAGTTAGCGTAGGATTAAGGTCAACTTACCTAGGTGATCGCTTTGAAATAGTCAATCTTAAACAGTAAACAACGTTATAAAGTAAGAGTGACTCATTTTGTGGTACGATCTTGTACAAACTCTTTTGCACAAGGACACTGATAACGGGCAGAAATGCACATTATTACTGTACTAAGTTATTAAACAATGCAGGTTTGCGTTGATAGAATATATAAGATTGTGTCCAAAAAGAATTAAGTTCACGACATTGCGGTCGTATACGTTCATCGCATGTTAAAAGTTAACTTTTGTATTTTTATACAAAATATGCATTGATGCAAGGTGGAAAATATGATCACAAGAAATCAATGGCCGAACGTAGCGTTACCGCAAGGATTTACGCTCGTAAGTATCTGCTCAAGAAGAATTGCCGCATAGAGCCGGCGCAACTTTGTGGGCGCATTTGAGTGAAAAGCATAATTAATCACGTTGGGGCAAAAAGCTGATGACGGTCGAGTCCGAATTAAGTTGACAAGCCAGTAATGATCTACTGTAGTAGTACACTCAACTTTTCCTTGACAAATATTTGGTGCATCAGGTAGAGAATTAAAGCCATCCCATCAGTGAATCATAAGAAAGAAGACGCCTTTCACCCCAAATCTCTATAAATACCAAAGGCAACCTTCAGTAAAGGAGTTCGGATAGTTAGAGAATTTTCCCTTAGATAGAATAGCCTTATTTATAGTTTTCCTTTTTATTTAGAAGGCGGAGCGAGAGAAGGGACGAGACGCCGGAAGATCACTCTGGTCAGCTCGAGAGAAAACCTAGAGGCGTGAAAAGCAGAGAAAGGACCGACTCTCGCGAGAGCGAGACTATCTTTTGAACAGAGTAGAAAAGACAGTGTAAAAGCCTTGGGAAGTAAGAGATTGCTACCAGGCTCTTTATTCTCATCTTGCATTGTTATTTTGTATTTCAACTCTATATCTATACAATGGAACTTGCTTATCTACATCTGTTCACTCTCTTAAAAGCACGCATGAGTAGCCAAATTTATCAAATAGGTTGAGAAGAACTAAGCTAACATGACCTAGGATCTTCATTGCATGCGATTATCTTGTTTTATGTTGTGCCCAACTTCCCTTTAGAGCTACTCGAGAGAGAGTCTAAAGAAAGAACCTAAGACTTGAGAGAGCTAGGTTAGAATCTAGACTCGAGAGAGCGAGATTAGATCTGCATAAACGAGAGATAGGGACTTAGAGATAAGCTCTGTGTTGCCAACATGCATCACATGCACCCTAGAGATAGGTTATGATATTATGTGGTCGCCTTATTTGTATATGTGTCATGTTGTCATCACATAAATAAGAATAGAGTATTATGTGTAGGTCCTATAGACTCATCGCATATATCGCATGCGTTCTAGTATTAGAAGCCGTAACATTTGTATTGAGAGATGATTTGCTATTGTATGTGTGTTGCATGATCGTATAACATGAACGCGTCTTAGGAAGTGTTAGCTGAACCCCTTCTTAACCCATTCCCCACATATTCATTGCATCTTTCATATTATCAACTCTTTTCATAACTCCTCCGCATATGTTTATTTTATACCGCAAACAACAACCCAAAACAACTATTTGATTTACTGGTTACCGCAAAGTCTTCATGAAAATTATCACTGCATACCGTTTTCCCTAGTCCCTGAATTCAACCCTAGACTTACCAGGAAACTCAGTGGAATTTCTACTTGGTTTTTGTTGAGAAAACTTATTGCTCAAAGCATTTCCATCACCGCAACTCATTCCATTATTTCATCACATAAAATAACGCATCAAGTTTTTGGCGCCGTTTTCGGGGACTTCAGCAATTCAGTATGCTAACGGTAATTTTTCTGATTTCTTTGCAGCTCTCAATCTCTGGCGAATTATGACCTAGAGATTGAGAAGACATTCCGAGGAAGACTAAGAGACAGCTGCCAACAACAACAGTCAGATAAAAATGTTGTAGCGAAGCAGCCTAGAAACCGAGCACCAAACGAAAACAATGTCCTGGCGAATCCAATCCTACTGGCAAACGATCGCAATAGGCCCATTTGGGACTATGCATCGCCAAACCTCTACGATTTCTCTTTAGGAATCATGAGGTCTTCCCTTAATGTATCCCGAAGACCCGTACGCCCACCTCCGGAGCTTCATAGAATTCTGCAACACTTTTGTGTTCCCAAATATCTCTACCGAGGAAGTTCGACAAACTTCGTTCCCAATTTCTTTGTGTGATCAGGCACGAAAATGGGCATACTCTCTCGAACTGGGGGGAGATCACGTCCTGGGAATTAGTCGTAGAGAAGTTTATGAAGAAATATTTCCCACCTACTGAGAATGCTAGAAGAAAGAAATTAATAACCAATTCTGAAAAAGACATGGACGAATCGCTCAATGATGCCTGGGCGAGGTTTAAGAGGATGTTAAGGGACTGTCCACACAATGGGTTACCAGACTGCTTGCAAATGGAGATCTTTTATCATGGATTAAATCCCGCTTCGCAGACCGTGCTAATGGGGTAGCCGCTAGTGGTTTGCTAGACAAAATGTATGATGAGGCTAAGAACATCCTAGAGATCGCATCTCTAAAAATCACGAGGATTGGAGAAAGAGCGATTAGAGATTGAGAATAAAGGATAATGACGCAAACAATGGTGCTATCGCTTCACTTCAGAGTTAGATGACTACGATGATGAACCTAATTCAGGGTATCGCAATCAACAAGCCAACACCGCATAGTGGGTAAGCGAATGTAGTTAATCAGACTGCCACAAGGTGTGCGACTTGCGGTGAAGGACACACAATTTTAGAATGCCCACAGAACCTACAGTCTATTTATTTTGTGAAAAATAATCCATTCTCTAACACCGACAACATTGGTGGAGAAACCACCCCAATTTTTCGTGGAAGAATCAACAGCAAAATTTCTAATATGTGACGCAAAAGGAAGGGCCACCGGATTCTTCCTGCGAAATGACGGTCAGACAGGCAGTCAAGCCAATTGGTCGCAACCGCCGCAATTTTCCTCCTTGAAAAGTTTGTTGAAGTAGTATATCGAGAAGAATGAAACTGTGCTTCAAAACCAGGCGACATCCATCCACAACCTGGAATTATAGATGGGCCAGATTACGAACGAGCTGAAGAACAGACCACAAGGGGCCCTGTCAAGTTCAACAAAACTCCCACGCAACCCAGGGGGGACAAGTAAAGAGCAATGTCAAGTCGTGACATTGTGGAGTGGAAAGACTGTGGTGGGAGAAAAGAAGAAGCGTATCCGGACTGCTTCTATTGTGTTGGAACTTGAGATTGTGATGACTCGAGAAGAAGAAGGAGTAAAAGAAGCGATAGAGCCAGAAATTGCGTTCACCTCAAAGCCAAAAGAAAAGGGGACCGTGAGAGTACAGTTGCCATCTTTCCCGTAGAGACTCAGAAAGATGAAGAATGACGAGGTACAGTACCAACACTTCATGACTTTGTTAAAACAATTGCATATTAACATTCTGTTCACTGAAGCGATCGAGGAGATGCCTGTATACGCGAATTTTCTTAAGGATATGGTGACCAAGAAGAGAGGTACTGGTAAGTTTGCCATGGTGGCTTTGATGCAGAGCTCGAAATCAATAATCCCACCGAAGATGAGCAATCCTGGGAGCTTTACTATACCTTGCACCATTGGAGGATTGTAAATCGGGCAAGCATTGTGTGACCTTGAAGCCAACATCAACTTGATGCCTCTATCAATCTTTAAGCAGTTGAATATGGGGCAACTTGCGCCCACGACCGTGACTCTCCAACTAGCAGATAGATCTGTGGTGCATCTAGAGGAGAAGGTGAAGGACGTGCTGGCTACAATCGAAAAATTTATATTACCAGCCGACTTCATCATCTTAGATTATGAAGCCGACAAAGATGTGCCCATCATCCTGGGGCGACCATTTTTATCAACAGGTCGTGTCCAGATTGATGTGCACAAAGGAGAGATCACCTTGAGTATGAATGGACAGAAGCTCAAGTTCAACATCATCCGTGCCATGAAGTTTCCTAACGAAGAAGATCTGAATGAATCTGACGACGACCGGAATTTGAATGAAGAAGAAAAGCTTGACGATGAAAACAAAGATGAGAATGCAAACGCATCCATTATTGCATGTAATGCGATCATGGAAAAAACAAACAAGGAAGATGAGATGATCACAACCCAAGAAAAAGAGCCAACAATAAAAGAAGAAAGAAAAACAACGCAACCGTTCTTAAAAGAATCACCAATAATAGAGCTGAAGACCCTGCCTAATCACCTAAAGTATGCATTTTTAGGGCAGAATGAAAGCTCAATTTTGAAATACTTATACTTTATTTCCTCAGATAATTGCGTCGTTGTGCCTGGGCTATGAGCCCTGCCTTCGGCATCCCCCTCCTTGCGGTTAAAGTAACGACTTCGGGTGGTGCATGGCTGTCGTCAGCTCGTGTCGTAAGGTGTTGGGCGAACGAATAATCATTTAGTCCTCCTATTTCGAGATCTGTATATTTTGTGGTAACTGCTTATTATCCTAGGTCGGAACGCCAGTAATTATTTCCTCTGAACGTAATGAAGACTAGAAGAATGTGTTGCTGAGCATTCTGAGAAAATATGTGCGAGCGATTAGATGGACATTCACAGACATTCGAGGAATTATCCCCACATACTGTATGCATCGAATTCGTCTTGAAGAAAACCACAAGGGATCGAACGAACATTAGTGCAGTCTCAACCCTACGATGAAAGAGGTCGTTAAAAAAGAGATAATCAAGTGATTAGATGCGGGCACCATTTATCCGATAGCAGATAGCACGTAGGTCAGCCCCTTGCAGTGCGTGCTGACAAAAGGTAAGATGACAGTAGTTCCCAACACAAATAATGAGCTGATACTGCAAAGAATCGTCACTGGATGGCGTATTTGCATGTACTACTGCAAGCTGAATGCGGCAACGAAGAGAGATCATGTACCTCTACCGTTCATTGACCAAATGTTAGATCATCTAGCCGGAAATGACTTCTACAGCTTTTTAGATGGGTATGTCGGGTATAACCAGATTATGATTGCTCCCGAAGATTAGGAAAAGACCACATTCACCTGCCCATATGGAACTTTCGCTTTTTGCCGCATACCGTTCGGCCTCTGCAATGCGCCGAACACGTTCCAAAGGTGCATGATGGCCATCTTTTCAGAATATCTTGACAACTCTGTTATTCATGGACAACTTCTCTGTCTATGGGCACACATACAAAGTTTGTCTTGCCAACCTAGAGGAGATATCGAAAAGATGCGAGGAGACGAATCTCGTACTTAACTGGGAAAAATGCCATTTTATGGTGAAGGAGGACATTGTGCTAGGGCACAAGGTATCTCGAGATGGGTTGGAGGTAGACAAGGCAAAAATTGAAGTAATTGAAAAACACCCACCACCAACAAATGTAAAGACTGTAAGAAGTTTCTTGGGGCATGCCGGATTTTACAGACGTTTTGTCAAGGACTTTTCGAAAAAAGCACGGCTGTTGAGTGCGTTGATGGAGGCTGACAGAAAGTTTTACTTTGACGACAATTGCCTCAACGCATTCAGGATTTTGAAAATGCATTGACAATTGCACCCGTGTTGATTGCACCAGATTGGACACTATCCTTTGAATTAATGTGTGATACAAGCAGGTATGCGATGGGAGCAACTCTGGCATAGAAGAGAAAAACAATATTTCATCCCATCGTATATGCGAGTAAGACTTTGAATCCTGCTCAGACTAACTACACCACCACAGAAAAAGAGCTACTTGCGGTAATTTTTGCATTGGAAATATTTAGATCATATTTGCTGGGAACAAAAGTACTCATCCACACCGATCTCTTAGCGATAAAATATTTGATGACAAAAAAGGATGCGAAGCCGAGGTTGATTAGATGAGTTCTCCTCCTCCAGGAATTTGACATAGAAATAATTGATCGCAAGGGGACGGAGAACCAAGTTGCGGATCACTTATCCAAAATTGAAAACCAAGAGGTTGACTGCAATCAATCAGAAGTGAGTGTGGTGTTCCCAGACGAGTAGCTATTTCATATTGAAGAATTACCATGGTACGCAGACGTGGTAAATTATCTGGTTTGTGAGAAATTCTCTGAAGATTATAGTGACCACCAAAAGAGGAGGCTCAAGTACGAATGCAGATCATATTTTAGGGATGACCAGATTCTAGGATTATGTGTACCGAATGCTGCTCAACAACGTATATTATCACAATGTCATGATTCACCATATGGTGGGCACTTTGGGGGACAGCGCACCACAACTAATTTATTACAAAGTGGATTCTATTGGCCAACACTATTTAAGGATGCAATTGACTATGTGACGAAGTGTGACCAGTGCCAACGCACAGGTAACATTTCATGGAAACATGCGATGCCTGTGAATACCATTTTGGAACTAGAGTTGTTCGACGTCTGGGGTATTGATTTCATGGGGCCATTCCCACCATCGAATAGTAAAAATTATATTTTGTTAGTCGTCAACTACTAATGACATGCAGAAATGCATGCCGTTTTAGTCCTTTTACTTACAATTATAAAGGTTGTTAGGCAGAATATGTGACAATCATGTTAGAATTCACGAGAAAAATAGTTTGCGTCGATCAATATGATGAATCTCAGCTAACCCGTTACTTTGCATTAATTATGCGTTTAATATTCTATTTTTGTAGCCAACGTAGGAAATGAATGCAAATGCGGAAATTGGACCACCGCATAGACGACCGAGTGCAGAAAAACTCTCCATCGCAAGGCAAACGCATTAGATCAACGCATAGGTGTTGTGGTGATCAACCGCATGCATCCATCGCATGGGTATTATGCTGGTTAGCGATTGCGGTCATCATGTAGAGTTGCGATATTAAGCGAATGCGGCCATTGAATGATTACGACTACGCGACAATGTAAACTAATGGGATCAACACAAGGTAGGTGGAATAAACGCATCAACGCATCTACCTCGAGAAAATCTAAAGCTGATACTGACATTTCACCTATCATGCCGTTGGTGACAGAGGTTCAGAAAGGACTAACACGTCGAATGTCAGACTCAAAGCAGTCCAATTAATGGTGTCGGTGACCCAAGCTCTATAAATAGAAGCCGATGAGCTGAAATTCAATCATTCGGAGATTATCCCTTAAACTGAGGATTTTCCCCGCGATCCAGACAAACGCGTGAGAAGATGGCTGAGAGTTATTCACTTCCTTCATCCATTTCGAGTGACGATCGGAGCCTTCGATCGAAGCTAGATCTCGAGAGAGTCAGCTCCTCTGCCCATCCATGGCACCACCAGCAGCCTTGACGCACATCCGCTGGAAGCAAAGTTTGCTTCTAACCAGTCATTTCTTTTTCCTTTCTTTTCCTATATTGTATTGTATGACATTTTGAATTAAGGAATTAATACAATCTATTTTCAATGCATTTCTCTGTTCCTTCGACTCCATCTCCATCATCTTTGCATAACATCTTTACTTTCATTGCAACACTTAGTGAGATTGCTTGGGTATTGCATACTTAGTCATGTGGATTAGGGATATGAAGCATGTAGCAAACTACCGAGAGGTGTGCGTTGCGTGAGTATGTGAGTAACCTTATTTTCTTAGTGTGAAACTGCGGCAACGCCTGTCTATAGGCTAATCATTGCTTGTTTATGAGTAAAGTCAGCAATAACCAATTGCCCGAGAGGGTAAGTGGTTGGTCGCATTAAGCATGCTTTGTTCACTAGACGTAGGAATAAACTTAGGTCAGCCAAGTTCATGCGATTACCTTGCTCTATGAGTGCATCATTCATCATTTAGGCATACTTGAAAGAGTAGTCTAAAACCCAAATCTAAGACTCAAGAGAGCGGATTGGAATGCATTGGCAAGAATGGGGATCTTAAAGATAAGCTCTGTTTGCGACACACAGCGTATGCACCCTACAGATTAGATTTGCATGCGTCCAGGAAGTAGGATAAGGGGTTATGCGGTAGCCACGCTCATGCGGCGAGAGCTAGTGAGCTAGTTATGGAGGTCTAGGCAGGCATAGGCTTCTCAGAAATATCGCAGATACACCGCATACGTCCTAAAGTTAGGTTCACGTGTGTGTAGCAGATACACCGCATGGTTGCAATGAATTCATTTCTGCATTTTATCTATTTTCCCATACATTTATTTCATGTCAAGTGTTGTCGTGTCTCTATCTCTCATGCATATTCTCATTGTGTTGTCTATCGGATAGAAGTAGGAGTAGGATTGACTTAGCAACATCCCCTCCATTCTTTTATTTATACCAGCGCATGCACATCACTGCAAACATATAGTTACAAGTCCCTGTGTTTGACCACGGATTACCCGAGAAACTTGCGTTGGATTATACTTGGTTCATCGCATACATTCATTAACGCAATATCATTCCAACACATGAACATCGAGGCATGACTATCAACACATATCTTAGGAACATGCATCGCATACCGCGTCCACGGGATTTTGGTTGTCAAGTAAAATTGACTTCTAATTTCCCACCATCAATACGTGTCCAAGTGGGTAGAAGCAGTGGCATACACAGAAAGCGATGCAGCGGTAGTCTCTATAAATTCCTGAAGAAAAACATTTTCACTCGTTTTGGCACTCCATGTGTCGGTCCCACTTTGTCAATCATACGGTCAAAGAATTGCTTTGCAAATATAATATCATCCATAAAGTGGCCACCGCATACCATCTGCAGACGAATGGTCGGGCCGAAATGTCCAACCGGGAGATCAAGATGATACTGGAGAAGGTGGTAAAACTTTTGCAAAAAGATTGGACAACAAAGCTCGACAATGCGTTGTGGGCATACTGAACTGCATATAAAACACCCATAGGTATGTCCCCGTATGCGTTGGTATTTGGTAAGGCATGTCATTTGCCACTGCAGCTGGAACACAAAGTGTTGTGGGCGGTGAAGAAGCTAAACTTTGACTTGAAGACAACAGAAGAAGCGAGAAAACTTCAATTGGTCGAGCTGGAGTAATAGAGGATTAACGCATATGAGAACGCAAAGATCTACAAGGAGCGCGCAAAGCGCTGGCACGATAAACACATATGTGACAAGAACCTCTAAGTCGGGCAGAGGGTCTTACTATTTAACTCACGACTAAGGCTCTTCCCTAGAAAATTAAAGTCACGTTGGACCGGACCATTCATAGTCAGAGAGGTATTCCTGCATGGTGCGGTCGAGTTATCTAATGATGACAGAACCAACATATTCAAAGTTAATGGGCAACGAGTAAAAGTGTATCGCGAAAAAGGCTGGCATCGCAAAGTCGATTCCATGGAACTGAGAAACTCTGAATGAGAAAGAACTGGGTGGTCCCTACGCTATCAGACGATCGAAATTCATCAGGGACGTAAGTTTTGTGAAGTACCCATTGGAATCCTGAAATCTTCAACTTATCTCTACTCCTTAGTATTTTCATTTCACTATCTTTTTGCTTATAAAAATAATAATAATAATAATAATAATAATAAATATAATAAAATAATAAAAATAATATGCAATCGTGTTGAACGATTGCGGTAAAAGATTTTGTTAACTTGTCTGCATGACACACGTGGGAGCAAGCCATAGTTGGATGTCTGCATGACACACGTGGGAGCAAGCCAAAACGAAGGTAGGAATCATGATCAACGCATAAATAAATGACTGCAACTCCGCTGCCAAATACGTATGAGTTTAGTCTGAGAAAGAGCACCTTTCTCGTAGTTAGATGTTCGTATGACACACGTGAGGGCAAGCCAAAAAGAAGGCGAGGCACTTGAATCAGCGTAAGGTCAGAGAAAAATAGTAAGGTAAAAAATATGCAAAGATACAAATCATTTAACACCCGATTGAAAAAGTTTTTTTGAAATAAATCATGCGATGTCATGGAATCTAGTAAAATATTTTTGAAGGTTAAGCTTATGGTCCTTAGGTCTTAGAAATATTTTAAGAAGAGAATTGCATAAGAATTAAGGAAATTTTGGTGTACAAGATTTGAATGAAGTATCCGTGAGAAATCTAGGAAAAGAGATTGCGGTCGACTTTCTAAAGGAAATCTTTAGCTTATGTTTGAGGACAAGCATTGTTTAAATTTGGGGGTGTGATAATGGGCAGAAATGCACGTTATTACAGTACTAAGTTATTAAACAATGTAGGTTTGCATTGATAAAAAATATCAGATTGCGTCCAAAAAGCATTAAGTTCACGACATTGCGATCGCATGCATTCATCGCATGAAAACAATTAACTTTTGTATTTTTTTGACAAAATATGCATTGATGCAACGCAGAAAATGCGATCACAAGAAATCAACGGTCGAACGCAGTGTTACCGTAAGGCTTTGCAGTGATTTGCGCTTGCAAGTATCTGCTCAAGAAGGATTGCCGCATAGAGCTAGTACAACTTGGTGGGACGCATCTGGGTGAAAAGCATAATTAATCACGATGGGATAGAAAGCTGATGACGGTTGAGTCCGAATTAAGTTGACAAGCCGCTAATGATCTACTATAGCAAGTACACTCAGCTTTTCGGTGATAAATATTTGGTGCATCAAACAGAGAATTAAAGCCATCCCTTAGTGCAATCATAAGAGAGAAGACGCCTTTCACCCCGAATCTCTATAAATACCAAAGGCAACCTTTAGTAAAGGAGTTCAAATAGTTAGAGAATTTTCCCTTAGATAGAATAGCCTTGTTCATAGTTTTCCTTTTTATTTAGAAGGCGGAACGAGAGAAGGGACAAGACGCCGGAAGATCGCTCTGGTCAACTCGAAAGTGAATCCAAAGGCGTGAAAAGAAGAGAGAGGGCCGACTCTCATGAGAGCGAGACTATCTTTTGAACAGAGTAGAAAAGACAGTGTAAAAGTCTTGGGAAGCAAGAGATTGCTGCCAGGCTCTTTATTCTCATCTTGCATTGTTATTTTGTATTTCAACTCTATATCTATACAATGGAACTTGCTTATCTACATCTGTTCACTCTCTTAAAAGCACGCATGAATAGCTAAATTTATCGAATGGGTTGAGAAGAACTAAGCTAACATGACCTAGGATCTTCATTGCATGCGATTATCTTATTTTATGTTGTGCCCAACTTCCCTTTAGAGCTACTCGAGAGAGAGTCTAAAGAAAGAACCTAAGACTTAAGAGAGTTAGGTTAGAATCTAGACTCGAGAGAGTGAGATTAGATCTTCATAAGCAAGAGATAGGGACTTAGAGATAAGTTTTGTTTGCCAACATCCATCGCATGCACCCTAGAGATAGGTTATGATATTATGTGGTTGCCTTATTTGTGTATGTGTCATGTTGTCATCGCATAAATAAGAATAGAGACTTATGTGTAGGTCCTATAGACTCATCGCATAAATAAGAATAGAGACTTATGTGTAGGTCCTATAGACTCATCGCATATATCGCATGCGTTCTAGTATTAGAAGCCGTAGTATTTGTGTTGAGAGATGATGTGCTATTGTATGTGTGTTGCATGATCGCATAACATGAACGCATCCTAGGAAGTGTTAGTTAAACCCCTTCTCAATCCGTTTCTCGCATATTCATTGCATTTTCCGTATTATCAACTCTTTTCGTAACTCCGCCGCATACGTTTATTTTATATCGCAAACAACAACCCAAAACAACTATTTGATTTATTCGTTACCACAAATTCTTCTTGAAAATTATCACCGCATACCGTTTTCCCTAATCCCTAAGTTCGACCCTGGACTTACCAGGAAACTCAGTGGAATTTATACTTGGATTCTGCTGAGAAAACTTGTTGCTCAATGCATTTCCATCACCACAACTCATTCCATTATTTCATCACATAAAATAACGCATCAAGTTTTTATGTGATTAAATAATGGAATGAAATGTAGTGATGGAAATGCATTGAGCAACAAGTTTTCTCAGCGAAATCTAAATATAAATCTCACTGAGTTTCCTGGTAAGTCCAAGGTCGAACTCAGGGACTAAGGAAAATGGTATGTGGTGATAATTTCTAAGAAGACTTTGCGAAAACCAATCAATCAAATAGTTGTTTTTGGGTTGTTGTTTGCGGTAGAAAATAAATGTATGCGGCGAAGTTACGAAAAAAATTGATAATACGGAAGATGCGATGCGTATGCGGTGAACGGGTTGAGAAGGGGTTCAACTAACACTTCCTAAGATGCGTTCATGTTATGCGATCATGTAACACACATACAATAGTAAATCATCTCTCAACGCAGATGCTACGACTTCTAGTACTAGAACGCATGTGATATATGCGATGAGTCTATAGGACCTACACATAAGCCTCTATTCTTATTTATGTGATGACAAAATGACACACACACAAATAAGGCGACCACATAATATCATAACCTATCTCTAGAGTGCATGTGATGCAAGTTGGCAAACAAAGCTTATCTCTAAGTCCTTATCTCTCGCTTATGCGGATCTAATCTCACTTTCTCGAGTCTAGATTCTAACCTAGCTCTCTCAAGTCTTAGGTTCTTTCTTTAGACTCTTTCTCGAGTAGCTATAAAGGGATGTTGGGCATAACATAAAACAAGATAATATCGCATGGAATGAAGATCCTAGGTCATGTTAGCTTAGTTCTTCTCAACCCATTCGATAAATTTAGCTACTCAAGCATGCTTTTAAGAGAGTGAACAGATGTAGATAAGTAAGTTCCATTGTATAGATATAGATTTGAAATACAAAATAATAATGCAAGATGAGAATAAAGAGCCTGGTAGCAATCTCTTGCTTTCTCAGGCTTTTACACTGTCTTTTCTACTCTGTTCAAAAGATAGTCTCGCTCTCACGAAAGTCGGCCCTCTCTCTGCTTTCCACGCCTCTGGGTTCTCTCTCGAGTTGGCCAGAGCAATCTTCCAGCGTATCTTTCCTTCTCTCACTCTGCCTTCTAAGTAAAAAGGAAAACTATGAACAAAGCTATTCTATCTAAAGGAAAATTCTCTAACTATCCGAACTATCCGAACTCCTTTATTGAAGGTTACCTTCGGTATTTATAGAGCATCGGGGTGAAAGGCGTCTTCTCTCTTATGATTGCACTAATGGGATGGCTTTAATTCTCTGTCTGATGCACCGAATATTTGTCACCGAAAAGCTGAGTGTACTTGCTACAGTACATCATTAGCGGTTTGTCAACTTAATTCGGACTCGACCGCCATCAGCTTTCTGTCCCATCGTGATTAATTATGCTTTTCACCTAGATGCGCCCACCAAGTTGTGCCGGCTCTATGTGGCAATCCTTCTCGAGAAGATACTTGCGAGCGCAAATTATCGCAAAGCCTTACGGTAATGCTGCGTTCGACCGTTGATTTCTTGTGATCGCATTTTCCGCCTTGCGTCAACGCATATTCTATATAAAAATACAAAAGTTACTGTCTTCATGCGATGAACGCATGCGACCGCAATATCATGAACTTAATACTTTTTGAACGTAATTTTATATATTTTATCAACGCAAACCTGCATTGTTTAATAACTTAGTATTGTAATAACGTGCATTTCTGCCCGTTATTAGATACCCCCACTCCTCATGTCCGACATGAATGAATTAGGATCACTTCGTTTATAGCACTTTACAACTCCTTGTAACAACTACAGAGCAGCTCGTATCCAATAGTGTTACCAGAATAAGGTACCCAATCTTATCCATGTATTATAGATCATTTTAACTATCTACTCGAACCTGATCCACCTTTATGTCTCCACATAAAGTTCAAATACTCATCCAATATTCAAGGGACTTCTAGATTTATTGGATTTCTATTCAAGCAATAGATCTATTCAATAACACCTTTATTGAATTTTCAGAATAAGCTCCATTATTTACATACCACGAGTTTTAGGACATAAAACCCAACAAATGTGTCAGTCAGCATTATAACTTGGTACTTGCATGTATTAGATACATAATACTTCAATTTTTGGAAATTGAATTGGAACTTGCATGTTGAACTTTAAATTTTTTCAGCAGAAATTTGTTTCCGCTTAACCTCTCTAAGTCCACCTAAATTCCCCTAAATTCAAAGTTCCACCACTCCAATCCAAGTTAGAGAATAGAAGATACTCTTGGTGGTCCATAGTTGATTTGCAGCTCAAATTCGTTGAGAATAGCTTGGATTTCGTAGAAGTCTTCAAAGGTATAAGTTCAGAAATCCTTCTCTTTTGAAATGTTATTTCATGCATGCTTTTAGAACTCAAATTAAGTATAATTAGAGTGCTTATTGATTCTGATTTCTTCCGCTGAGTGTTTGTATTCTCCAACAGCATTATTAATCA
The DNA here is from genome assembly GCF_027475165.1 of Benincasa hispida. Lineage (NCBI taxonomy): Eukaryota > Viridiplantae > Streptophyta > Magnoliopsida > Cucurbitales > Cucurbitaceae > Benincasa > Benincasa hispida. The sequence continues at coordinate 39,034,941 of NC_143486.1, read as the reverse complement.
TGTATAAAAAAATAAAAGTTAAATATCATTGATATATAGTATATTTAATTTATTGATAAGTTATATCAATAATAAAGTAACATCATGTCTAGTGGAGTAAAGTAACATCAACCCATTTTAACTTACAGAATAGTAACTAAATTGAAAAAAAAAACTTAAATTTTAGAGAAATAAGAAAAAAAATTAAGGAAAATTAATCTAACATAGAAATCCCATGACCATTTCAAATTGATAACGCTATGACTAACTATTTCAAATCAATGACCTAGGTAACTCGACCTTAATCTTGAGCTATCTATGAATTTCTGTTTATTCGGAATTATTCTTAGAATTGCAAGGGTGAGGGTTGGCTCAATAGTGTCGGCTCAATAAGTCTCCCATTTCAGGGATAAGACTAGATAGATAGCTAGGGATATAGAGTGCAAGATGGAATTCACTTCTACCCACTTTTAGGGATAGTACAGAGGTTGTGCTTTTAAGGACTGATTCCAAGTCTTGAACAAGAGGCCCTACCCTCTCGCTAGCCCGAGAGAGACTCGGTTTAATGATTAGATCATAAAAAAATTGTTCATTAGAGGAACAGAAAGACTTAAGGAGTAAGATGTAATCTTGGGGGTAAAATAGCATTTGACACAACTATTATTACAAACAACCTGTGAAGAGTTGACTTACTGGTAATGATTAAACCAAGTGGACAAAAATATATCTACAGTGAGGGGAGTGTAACTACTGGGCTTTGTTGGAATGACCTAATAGTGAACAAATCACTACTACAAAGTCTACATTATTTGACACTTGTAGTTTTTAATTACTTGACGTTTCTGTGGAAAAAAACGTCAAGTAATATGATTTTGGACAAAAAATGTCAAGCAAAAGGGTTAAAAAAATTGGAGATTGATGGAATATTTTGGATATTTTTATGCAAACTTTTACTTGACACGATTTTCGTATCAAGTAATATAAGGTCTTACTTGACACGTTTCATGTGTCAAGTATAAGAAGCTCTTACTTGACATTTTTTTCGTATCAAGTAAAAGAGTTAAAAAAGCAGAGATTGATGGAATATTTCGGATATTTTCACGTAAACCTTTACTTGACATGATTTTCGTGTCAAGTAATATAAGGTCTTACTTGACACATTTCACGTGTCAAGTATAACAAACTCTTAATTGACATTTTTTTTCGTGTCAAGTAAAAGGGTTAAAAAAGTGAAGATTGATGAAATATTTCAGATATTTGATAGGCCTCCAATTATGTGTCGCTCATTGTCTACTTCTACTAAGCGATCATGTAGCAGAGCTCAGCGATCGTGTAGCATTTGGTAGGCGATCGTATAGCATTTGGTAGGCGATCATATAGAAATTGGTAAGCGATCGTGTAGTTCCAGGTAAGCGATCGCGGGGTGTTTGTGGGCGATCGTCTAGTGTTACTCAGCGATCGTGTAGCAGAGCTTAGCGACCATGTAGCATTTGGTAGGCGATCGTATAGCATTTAGTAGGCAATCGATAGAAACTGGTAAGCGATCGAGTAATATTTTGTAAGCGATTGTGTAGTTCTGGGTAAGCGATCGTAGGGTGTTTGTGGGTGATCGTCTAGTGTTACTCAGTGATCATGTAGGGGAGCTAAGCGATCGTGTAGTAGAGCTCAGCGATCAAGTAGCATTTGGTAGGCGATCGTATAGCATTTGGTAGGCGATCATATAGAAACTAGTAAGCGATCATGTAGTTCCAGGTAAGTGATCGCGGGGTGTTTCTAGGCGATTGTCTAGGTTTACTCAGTGATCATGTAGAGACTTTGCTATTTTCATTTCCCTCTCAAATTAAAAACTCTTTCTCTCCTCCTTTACTTTACTTAGCAATCGTGTAGAGACTTTATTTTTTGTTTGCCTCCCTCTCCCTCTTTCATTTCCCTCTTAAATTTGGTTTCCCTCCTACCAAAATTATCAAATAAAATAATATTTCCCTCTCCCATTTTCATTTCCCTCTCAAATTTATTAATTCGGTTTAAAGAGTTTAGCCAATTAATCTCAGATCGTAGGAGCCCATGATCTGTAGGTCCGTTAGGTCTCCGTACAAGCTCACAAGTGGATAAAACCTTAGAATAGAGTGATGAGTGAATTTGAAATATTCAAATTCGAATTAAGAGAATTAATAATTATATACGATATAATTATACATTTAATTAAACGTAATTGAAGAATTGGATAAATATTTAAATTTAAATTAAATATTGATTACATGGATATGATTCATGATTGTGGAATTGATGGTGTAAATAATTTAATATTTCATATTAAATTATTTTGATTAATTAATTATTTAAAATTAATTATTTGAATTAGTTTTACTTAAAATTAGAAAGTTTAATTTTATGAAAATTCAAATATTCAAATTCAATTTTAGTTTTAATTTTCTGTAATTTTAATTAAAATTGAATTTGTAAATCAAAATTGAAAAATTCAAAATAATTGGGTTTATCCCACTTTTAAACACCCAATATTCCACTTTGAATTTCACCTACTTGTGTCAATGCTAGGTGAATTTGGATTGCATAAGTAAGCTAAATATATTCAGCAAATTTCTGTTAAAAGAAAAGGGGGTTTGCAAGTGAAATCTGAACTGAAAAAAACCAATTGAAGAAGGGTTCTTCAATTATGTAGAAAAGCAGTTTTTTTTTTTCCAAAATTTTTCCTAAATTCAACTTATTTGGGATCCCACAATCCAATCTATGGTTCTAGAGAATAGAAGAGAAGATCAAGTGATGGTCAACATCCATTTAGAGGGAAGAATCAAGCTGGAACTTGAAGAATTTGGTGTTCTTCAAAGGTATGTATTCTGAAACCCTACTTTGCTTTATGAACATGTTGTCTTTTATGCTAAAATTTATGAATTAGAGTGCTTAATGATCTTGATTTCCTCCGCTAATAGCATGCTACTCATTCAATGGTATTAGAGCATGATTTAAGCACTTGATTCGTGTTAATTTTAGCATAGTGGGTGTTTTTCATAAGTAGTATGAAAATGGTGGACTGATATGGATATTTTCAATTTTGGCATTAAAATTATCTTCGATTAAGTGTTAATTATTGTAATTGACTTTTTATTTATGGGCCTTAATGCGTGATTAAGCGTCTATAAATTTGTTAGAGTCAATAGAGTTGTAATTAGGATGTAATTGAAGAAAGAAGCAAGAGAGGTCAGTTGAAGAAAACTGAAAATGAAGCTACTACTGCAACACATCATTGCAACGCTATTCTTCAAAAGCTCGAGAGGATGGAGCGTTGTAACGCTGCTCATCCTAACCTAGAAAGTGCGTGCACGATCTGACCAACGGTTCAAGCGAACCGGTTCAACCAGTTCGGGTCAAGGAGGTCCGGCTCAGCTCCATTTTGGTTGGTTTAACCTATTTTGGAGCTTTGGAGATCCGGTTCAGGAAGTTCGAGTCCAGTTCGAGTCGATTCGTGAAGATTAGAAGCACTTTGAAGAATTGTTTTAATTATTATTGTAATAATTTAGGCTTTTTATTTGTTTATTATGTGAAAATTGGTCCATATCAGCATGTGTTTAATTTGCATTATGAATGTATGTTATAATTAAATAAATCTTGTATGTGCATATAGTATACCATGTAGATTTAAAATCCCACCAGAAGCATGTGGCATACATTGAAAGTATATTATAAAGAGTTATAATATATAGTATGCATGTTTAAGGTTTCAAGTTTTTAATATAAGGTGTTATATTAAATTCTGAAATACTTGATATATGTTATGGATGCAAAACATGTCTATAGTTTTATAAGTTGTTATAAAATTGAATTCATTTAAAATCCATAACAAAGATAAGATGCATGCTCACATAGGTTAGCAAATAACAACTTGTTTTAATAGTTAAAATAGGTCGTTATCTTGTAAAATTTTGTTACAAACTCAACTAGTCTATAATCTTGTCGAAGGTTGGGGGTATTTAAGTTGACGGTTTATGAAACACCTCCTACATGGAGATTATAATTGAATAATTGAGTGTTGTTAACCTAATTTTATGAGCATGTATGAACGATGTGAGGTTTTAAAACTGGTTTATAACTAAATAATTGAGCGTTTTTAACCTAGTTTTATGAGCATGCGTGAGCGATGTGGGGTTTAGGACAAGTGGGAGATTGTTGGGGTTGATGCCCTAAATCTCGCGATCTTGTAGTTTATAATTATATTGTACAAACATTTTATTTATCTAACAAAATAAGAGGTATTTCATTTGACATTTAGTTGCATTAACCCACAAAAACCAATAAACTGAGATCCAAAGTTATCTTTTGTAACTTAAACATGTATATGGAGACATACATGTGGATTATGTTTAAGTGATAACCTAAACGGTCTGTAGTGGATGGATAAGACTGGGTATCTTATCCCGGTGACACTACGAATACGGACTGACTAAACTCTTTAATCACGAGATCTACCATCCATTAACTGTTGGTCACTCCATTAAAGACCGACAATTGCACTCTTTGCACTATAGATATATTTTTGTGTCCATTGGATATAACCAATCAACAGTGCGATGACCCTTCACAAATCGTTCGTAAGTACAGTTGGGCCAATTTACCGTTTTGCCCCTGTAGTTACATCTAACTCCTTAAGTACCACTAATTTCTCTAATGAACAATAAGTCATAGTCCTACTATGACTGAGTCCTCTCTTCCCAAGAGAGGGTGTGACCACTATGTTCAAGACTCGGAATCAGCATTTAAGGGAGAAATTTATCTACTAACCCCTGCTTCGGGGAAGAAGTGAATTTCGTCGTGTGTAGCTAAGTTCCCAGCTCCCCAATCAGACGAATCCCCAAAATGGTAGGTTTGTTGAGTTGGCAATCTAGCCACTTTCACCCATACAAATCAAAGGACCGCCCTCATAGGCAGAAGTTTCCAACTCACTCAGGATTAAGGTCATGTCACCTATGGTCATCCTTGTGAAATATAAGTCTCAATTATGAAGGGCGTTATATAAAGAGACTAATCATTTCGTGGTCCGGTCTTATACAAACTCTTTGTATAGAAGACCCCTGCTGGCATGTCTTCACATGAATGGTTAGGATCAGACCATTTGTAGTACTTTACAACACTTGCAATATCTACAAAGTGCGTCGTAGCTGTAATGCCACCAAGATAAGGTATCCCTCCTTTATCCTTATATTACAGACTATTTAGGTTATTACTTAAGGCTTGATCCACCTGTATGTTTCCATATATAAGTTATATAAAATAATCTCGGATCTTAGTTTATTGGATTGAGTAAAAGCTGATAAAATAACACTTATTTTATTAATAACAATATGTTTACTGAGTGTTTACAAACTACGAGACTACCAGGAGAATTAGGACACCAATCCCAACAATCTCCCACTTGTCCTAATGCCTCAGGAGACTAATGTACAATAAAAAATAGTACAAAATACAATAAACTAGGGCATACTCTATACCCCAGTATCATCTCCCACTTGTTCTAGATAAGGTGACACATATTCCGTAGACCCAGACTCTTTAGATGACCCTCGAACACTTTAGCCATGAAAGCCTTTGTAAGCGAATCAACAACGTTGTGCTCCGGCCCGATCTTCGTGACAATCACATCACCGCAATTTACAATCTCCCTGATCAAATGATACTTCCGTTCAATGTGCTTGCCTCTTCGGTGACTCCGAGATTCCTTAGAATTTGCCACAGTCCCGCTGTTATCACAATAGAGTGTGATCGACAAAGATATATTTGGAACAACTTCCAAATCTGAAAGGAACCTCCTAAGCCAAACAACCTTCTTAGAAGCTTCACAAGCGGCTACGTATTCGACTTCCATGGTGGAGTCTATGCCAAATTACAACCCATCCATTCAGAGTGAACACTTGATGCTTCGCCAAATTACAACCCATCCATTCAGAGTGAACACTGACCCTGATGTTGATTTTCGAGAATCTCTATCAGTCTGAAAGTCAAAGTCTATGTATCCTGTAAGGATCAAATCCTTATCTCCATACACGAGCATATAGTCCCTCGTACTCCAAAGATACTTGAGGATCGTTTTGACCACTGTCCAGTGATCTAATCCTAGATTGGACTGATATCAACTGACAATCCCTACTACAAAGCAAATATCAGGTCTAGTACATAACATTGCATACAAAAGGCTACCAATAGCCGATGCATAGGGAATCTGTCTCATTTCTTTAACCTTTTGAGGTGTCTTAAGACATTGTTCCTTAGACAAAAAAATTCCATGCCTGAAAGGTAATAAACCCCTCTTGGAATTCTGCATCCAGTACTTGATCAACATCTTTTCAATGTACGATGTCGAGACAAGGCCAACCTTTTATTCTCATGATCCCTTATGATTTGGATCCCTAGAACAAACCGCGCCTCTACTAAATCTTTTATTTGGAATTGGGCGGCTAGCCATTTCTTAATATCAGTCAAAAAACCTACATCATTCCCAATGAGTAGGATATCATCTACATACAGCACTAGGAAAGCTATTGAGTTGTTGATGATTTTCTTATAAACACAAGGCTCATCAACATTCTGATCAAAGCCAAATGATTTGATCGCACTATCAAATCTAATGTTCCAAGATCTAGATGCTTGTTTCAGTCCATAAATGGATCTATTAAGCTTGCAAACCTTTTGCTCTTAATCTGGATCAATAAACCCATCTGGTTAAGCCATGTAGATGGTCTCCTCAAGATTGCCATTTAAAAAGACAATCCAGATGTCCATTTGCCATATCTCATAATTAGAAAATGTGGCTATGGACAGAAGAATCTCGATAGACTTCAACATGACAACAGATGAGAAAGTTTCTTCATAATCCACTCCCTCAACTTGGGTTTAACTCTTTGCCACAAGCCTAGCCTTAAAGGTCTGTTCCTTTCCATCTACACTTCTTTTTCTCTTGTAGATCAACTTACAACCTATAGGTTTTACCCCATTAAGCTGATCCAAAAGTTCCTAAATAGAATTGAAGTACATAGACTCCATTTCCTTATTCATGGCTTTAATCCACTCATCTTTGTCAACATCCTCCATTACTTAGTTATAAGACAATGGATCCTCAACCCCATTATAATATATGATGTTTTGGGCTTCTGTTAAACCCATGTAGCTTTCAGGTGGGTTCAAAATCCTCCCACTACGTCGAAGCAGTCTCAACTCTTGAGATGGTTAATTAGATGAACCAACATCAACAACTCTTGTTGATCTATCAACTTGTTCAACAACTCTTGTTGAACTCTCAAGAGTCTCATTAGAAATCTCACTTAAAACAAGCTCACTTAAAACACTCTTTGAACTCTCAGTAGTCTTGAAGATGAGCAAAACTCATCATAGACCGAACCATGTCTAACAGGGTTCTGTTTCTCCTTTTTGATACACCATTCTACTAAGGTGTATCTGGGGCTGAGAGTTGGGACGTGATTCCATGTTCTATCATATAGTTCTAGAACTCTAAGTCCATATATTATCCACCACGATCAGATCGTAGTGTTTTTATCTTTTTACCTAACAAGTTTTCAACTTCGGTCTTATACTCCTTGAACTTTTGAAGAGCATCAGACTTATGTTGCATTAAGTATAGATACCCATATCTTAAATAATCATCTATGAAAAATATTAAATATTCATACCCACCTCGTGCTCTTACACTCATCAGACCACAGAGGTCTGAATGTATAAGTTCCAAGGTTTCCTTGGCTTTATAACCTTTTCCAGTAAATGGTCATTTAGTCATTTTGCCTTTAAGGAAAGATTCACATACAGGCAAAAAGTTTTCTTCTAAACCATTTAGAAGTCCACAATTCACCAACTTCTTAATCCTATTAAGATTGATCTGATCTAACCTTAGATGCCAAAGATGGGCGTTTTCCTTAAGAGAAACCCTTGGCCTTTTTACAGTTGTTGCTCTTTTGAACATTTCAGTATTAAGCAAGGCTTTTATGACTAACGACCTTAGTACATACAAGTTATTTTCCAATGAACCAAAACCAATCTCCTTACTATTCTTAAAAATAAACGCATTATTCTCAGAAAAGAAAATAGAATAACTTTATTCAATCAGACAAGAAACTGAAATTAAGTTCCTCTTGATATGAGGAACTACATTATCCAATAACAGATAACGTTTCTTGTCCAAAAATTACTTAAGCCTGCCTACAGCAACTGCTGAAACGGCTTCACCAGTTCCGACTCTAAGAGTCAACTGTCCAACTTCCAACATTTTTCAAGAACTAAATCCTTGATGGGAAGAACATACGTGGTTAGTAGCACCTGAATCAAGTATCCAGGCAGAATCATCATTCTCTACCAAACACGTCTCCAAGATAAATCACATTTATCGTCTTTAGACTTTTTCCTCTTCTGGAGAGTAGTGGGATCAGTATCAAAACCGATATAAGCTCCATGTTCCATTTTAGAGAACAATTTTCGTTGATGAACTTCATCTTAATCAACAACAATTGCTTTCTCTTTTAGTCCCTTAAAATTTAAGAAGGACTAGAGATTATCTTGGGAACTGATACGACTGGTTTCTTTGTCATCAATCCCTTTTTGCTCAAAAAGTGAGAACTTACGTTTAAACAATTCTTGCAACGAGTCCATGATCTCGTGCAATGACTATGTTCTCAACCCTTTTGGCCAATGCATCAGGTATGTTTGCCAAAATGTGAAGTCGGGCCATCGAATTAGCCTTCATCCACACCTCATATGCATTACGAACAATTCGCCATGCATTAGCGTTTGGGACTTGAGGACACTCCTCAACCATGACAAACGTGAGGTCGTTTACCATGACATACGTTTTAATAGACTCTTTCCAACGTATGTAATCGGTCAAATTATAACAGACAACTAACGAAATATCAAGCATTGACATGTTGCTAAAAAAACAAACATATTGATCTACGTTAGATTTTAGCAATTACTCTTTAGAAACAAATCCAATCTGGTTTAGTAAAATCTAAAGGAACTCCATAAAACATCTAGTTTGGAATGACGCTTCAGTGGTTTAGGACAAAAGCCACTAAAGGGTAGTCAATTTATCCCTCCTTTGAATTGAGACACTCCCAACCAATCATTACACCAGAAAAACTTTTGTTCCTATAACGACTAGCCATCATTGATTTGGTCAAGAAATCATTAACTTGCTTAACAATTTTCCGTAAGTGTGACCCTTCATTTTAGATCCTAGAATTCCACCCCAAGCAGCCAATCCGAAGGGAAAATATCCGACTAGAGCAAAAACTAAAGCGACCCTATCCATTTCTGGAGTTTGCCTTGATATTGACCAACTGCACAAACAATCCGTAGGGGGGTGCTCCCAAGCTGCCACGAGGCCGTGCAAGAAGATCTCACGGTACAAACCAATGAAGGAGACTGCAGAACATGTTGACACACATCTTTCTCCTACTTACTATAAATACTCTTTCCGTTCACCTTGAAATTGACCCATGCAAACACTATCCGAAGGGGGACGCTCCCAGGGCGCCACGAGGCCAAGCATAAATCTCACGACGTGAACATTCAGGGAGAAATGTGAGTAGAATTGACATATCACATATATCTTTTCCTCCCACTAAGTATTTTAAGAACCTAGGGTTTAGTTTACTTAGAAAAACACGACTAATTATTTTTTCTAAGTGACTATTTAGGTTTTCCCGAAAGCAACGCTTGCTTTGGAAAGTTAAACAACTTTTGATCAACATTCATTAAACTCTTTAACGAACATATAATCAACTATTGCATGCTTGTAGTAAATCTATCTAGTTCACCTTTCCAGGTAGGTTCCCAAGTAGGGGTGTTCCTTTTCCGTCAACTTAAATACCCCAGCCTAGTCAGAACCCACCTTAGACAAAATGTCCCTTATAGATAGATTTAGTGCAAATTTAATCTTTTATAGAAATCAATTTAATCTTATTAAACCAATTTAAAAGATTAAACTTAGGTTTCTAATCTCATTAGAACCATGAACTTAGGACTATCTCAATCAAATTTTAAAATCTTTTTAAAACACGATTTTACCTAAGTTTGCATGCAACTCTTGGTTATTGATTTTAAATTTAATTTCATTAATTATAACTGTTGGGATTAGTGTCCTAATTCTCCCGGAGTCTCGTAGTTTGTAAACTGTACACATTGTTATGAATAAAATAAGAGTTATTTTATTTTGCATTTACTCGTGTCCTAAAGTTTGTAAACAGTTTGTACGAACGCTTGTATTGTATAATATATGATATTATCTTGATTTTGCTCAGTTGTATGGTTTATTTTCTTTACCACAAACCAATAAACATAAAATCCCTAGTTATCTGTATGTAACTTAAACATGTATGTGGTGACATACAAGTGGATCATCTCTTGAGTGATAACCAAAATGGTCTGTAGTATATGAATATAGGAGGGAAACCTTATCTTGGTAATGCTACAGATGTGGTCCACTTTGTGGAATGGTCATAAGTGTTGTAACTTGTCACAGATGGTCTGATTCTGATCATTCGTGTGGGGGACATGCGAGCGGGGGCGTCTTATACCAAGAATTTGTATAAGACCTGACCACGAAGTGTTAACTTATCGTTATATAACACCGTTTATGACTGAGACTTCACTTCACTAGGATGACAATAGGTAACATTATCTCAATCTTGAGTGAGTTGGGAACTCCTGCCATTGAAGGCGGCCCTTTGATTTGTATGGGTGCGAGTAGCCAAGTCGCCGAATCAAACCTACCATTTTGGGGATTCGTCTGATTTGGGAGCTGGGAACTCAACTACACAAGATGGAATTCACTCCTTCCTCGAAGTAGGGGCAAGTAGAAAGATAGCTCCCTTAAGGGCTGATTCCAGGGCTTGAACGATGTGGCGCCTCACACCTTCTATTGGCTCGAGAGGTGTTCACACATAGTTGGACTATGTTATATTGTTCATTAGAGGAATCAGTGGTACTTAAGGAGTGAGAAAACTACAGGGGCAAAATGGTAAATTGGCCCAGCTGCACTTACAAGCATTTGTGAAGGGTCATTGTACTCATGATTGGTTATATCCGATGGACACAGAAATATATCTATGGTAAGAGAAGTTCAACTGTTGGTCTTTAGTGGAATGCCTGGAAGTTAACGGATGGTGGATCTCTTGGCTAAAGAGTTTAGTCAGCTGTTCACGTACCGTTGGAACTTCGAGCCACAGGTCCATAAAGTCCACTTAGTAGCTTAGATAAAGTCGAGAATCGGTTTTTGGGTCAGTTTAAAATGTTCAAATTGACAAGAGGGAGTTTGATTATATATGATATAATTGAACTGGTTAATTATATATGATATAATTGGCTAAATGTATGAGATACATTATTTTGGAGGAAATTAGATATAAATATGATTTATATTAAGTGAAGGAGAAATTACTATAGGAGATATATTATATCAAACTATAGGGTAAGAATATAATATGATTATATTCATTTATTAATAAATTGGTTAATTATGTGATAATTGGCCGAAATATTCACCTTGATCGTGCGTTAGTGGGAAATTCAATATTCGGTTATTGTAACCGAAGAATAAATGAAAATTTGTTTTCATTTTGCAAGGATTTGGAAAAATAGTAATCAGTGTGAAAACATCTTAATCGCTTAGCTGAGAGCCTTTACGATAGAGCTTCGTCTCAACGATCGCACACCCGCATCTAAACGATCGCACGCCTTTCTCTAAATGATCATTTAGCTTTCCTAAACGATTGCCTAGCGTGCTGCATTTTCTAAATGATCGTTTACTTATTACTAGACGATCACTTAGTAAAACCTACATGATCGTGTAGCTTTATCTAAACGATAAGCATCCCTGCTATACGATAGCATTCTCTTCCACTTGCTTATCGTCTACACGATCAGCCCGTTCCTCTGACCTCTACCAAATTAATCAAAGACCACGCTTTGGATTCTCACTCTGAGGATACCAAGGGCTCTAAGTAGTGGTGTCTTCCCCGCTTCTACTTGCTCATGTCGCTTCGAGTTGCTGCCGTTCGTGTAGACGATCGTGCTACCATAGCTGACTGTTTTGCTGGGTGATAGAGTATGTAGAGGTTCTTCCGATGCTTGAGTTCAAAATTGAAGAGAGTCTTCAACTGGTATGTGAACTCAATCCCATGTATTTTATTTATCAAAGCATGTCATTAATTAGTGTAAATATCATAACTGTTTGTTAGAATGTATGTGTGGTATTTCGGTCACAATGAAATCGAAAAGATCCGAATGCGTTCATGGATGCTCTTCGTTAAGAGTTCCTTCAATTGGTATCAAAACCAGGTTCTGATATTCCAATTTCATTGTTGCAACGAATTGCATACACATTCATGGTGGGTGCATATCTGCTCTATTTAATTGTTAAATTGTTGTGGATGTGCGGAATAATGGAGTTTTCTGGGATGTTAGCCTCGGTTTGATATAATTCTTTTACATTTTTGGTTGATTGTAAAGGGTCCAGCATTTTGGGCATTATTAATCGTTATCTAGTCTGTAATTCAAAGCTAGTTTGAGTCTTGAGTCGTTCGTGAAGAAGATCGGAGCAAGGGTTGCAGTTCTTCGAGGAAGGAGATGATCAAGGGTTGATCGGGTCGTGTAGACGATGGGGTAAGTGATCGCTAAGTATCGGGTCGTGTAGACGATGGGATGCTCGCATATCATTTAATGCACGCACGCACACACTAAACGATCGTGTAGCTCAGCAAGCTTCATCGTTTAGTCTTAGTAACTGACTAAATGATTTCTTAGCAACGCATGGTAAATCGTTTACCTTTCGCCGCGTTAAGCGATTGCCTAGACAATCAGGCTTCTCAGCCTCGTTATCATCTAAGCGATCGTTTAGATTTTGCACCTATCGTCTAGTGTGCACTGGGGGATCGTTTACCTTCGGCGTTTACTAAATGATGGAGTTCTCCTAGCGGTTCAAGACCTAGTTCGCCTGTGAACCGGTTTGCTCGATAGAAAATGTAATAGATAGGGTTATTTCATTCCGGTTTTCTGTAAAGGCTCATCCCAGTTCATTAATCCTTGGTTTATTACATGCGATGTATGTTTTTTATATGTCATATGGTATGCACATATAGTAAATCCCACCTTAGGTTATGCATTGGTCATCCATCATCTCTTTATTGTAAATGTTATAATTTAGAGAAGCATGATTTAATTATGTAAGAGCATGCTCTTGCATCATATAAAGAAGCATTGACATGCATCATCTTTATATTATAATTGTTATAGTATAAGGGTCAATGGAAAGCATGTTTGCTTGGTTATTACGCGTATATAAAAGTTATGTATAATAATGACCAGACATTGCATGAAGCATGACACATAGGTTTCTTTATAAGTGTTATAAACACCTAGTTGTGCACATTGGGTTTTTAGTTGTTTCTTTTTAAAGGTAAAAGAGAAATTAGAACTAAAAGCAATAAGAAAAACATGCATGCTCACTTAGGTTTTAATTCATGTTTTAAAATGTTTAAAACTTGGATCACATAGACCTAAGATCACAGTTCTAATATGATTAGCAACCCTAAGGCTTTAATCTTTTAATCAGTTTAATAGGATTAAATTGACTAATAAAAGGTTAAACTGTAGCAAATCTATCTATAAGGGACCTTTTGTCTAAGGTAGGTTCTATCTAGGCTGGGGTATTTAAGTTGACGGAAACGTAACACCCCTACCTGAGAACTTACCTAGAAAGGTGAATTTGAACATTTCATACTATATTTATATTATTACAAATATAAATATTATATTTATAACCTATAGTTTTAATATGTAACACCCCTACCTGAGAACTAACCTATATTTATAACCCCTACCTGAGAAGTTACCATGAACTACCAATAACCTCCCACTCAATTGGTTATTAGAGAAAAAGAATTAATTATCCAATAATTAATATTATTATAAATATAAATGATAACCAACTTATCATACTATATTTATAACCTATAGTTTTAATATTTCATCTCATGAAACATATAAACCATAGTTCTTTTTCTATTCCATGGTACTTAATGTAAATCTCATTTACATCAATCCTCCACTAGATGTATCTCATACATCATACCGATTATATCATATATAATCAAAATACTTCTTGTCAATTTGAACATTTCAAATCAACATCAATAACTGATCCTTAACTAAATCCATTGAGCTACCAAGGGGACCTTATGGACCTGTAACTTGAAGCTCCAACGGTACGTGAATAACTGACTAAACTCTTTAGTCACGGGATCCACCATCCGTTAACTGCAAGACACAACACTAAAGACCGACAGCTGAACTCTCCTTACCATAGATATATTATGTGTCAATCTTAACCAATCAGAAGTGAGACAACCCTTCACAGATTGCTCATAAGTACAGCTGGGCCAATAATCATTATGCCCCTATAGTTACATCTAACTTCTTAAGTACCACTAATCCCTCTAATGAACATAAGGCATAGTCCTACTATGACTGAGTCTTCTCTTCCAAAGAGAAGTTGTGGCCATTATGTTCAAGCCCCGGAATTAGCCCTTAAGAGGGTAATCTCTCTACTTATCCCTACTTCGAGAAAAGAGTGAATTCCATCTTGTGGATTGAGTTCCCAGCTCCCAGATCAGACAAGTCCCCAAAAAGGTAGGCATGTTGAATTAGCAATCTGGCCACTCTTACCCATACTAATCAAAGGACCGCCCTCAAAGGCAACCCAAAACACTCAGGATTAAGGTCGTGTCATCTATGGTTGTTTAGGTGAGATGTAAGTCTCTATTATCAACAGCATTATATACAGAGTCTAGTCATCTCATGGTCTAGGTGTTATACAAACTCTTTGTATAGGACACCCCCGCTCGTGCGTCTCCACATGAATGGCCAGGATCTACCATCTATAGCAAGTTACAACACTTGCAAACCTCTACAAAGCGGATCGTATCCGTAGTGTCACCAAGATCAGGTATCCCACCTTAATCCTTATACTGCAAACCTATTTAGGTTATCACTTAAGACATGATCCACTTGTATATTACATATACATGTTTAAGTTCACATAAGATAACCAAGGAGTTTTGTTTATTGGATATGAGTAAATGCCAGAATTAAATAAAAATTATTTTATTCATTAAACAATGTGTATCTTTACAAAACAACGAGACTCTAGGAGAATTAGGACACTAATCCCAAAAATCTCCCACTTGTCCTAATGACTCGGGACACTAATGTATAATACAATATAAAAATGTACAATATACAATAAACTAGAGCATACCCCAGTATCATCTCCCACTTTCCCTAGACAAGATGTTGCATGTCCTGCAGACCCAGACTCTCTAGGTGACCCTTGAACACTTTAGCCGTGAGGGCCTTTGTAAAGGGATCAACAACGTTATGCTCCAATGTGATCATCGTGACTATCACATCACCGCAATGCATAATCTCCCTGATCAGGTGATATTTTTGTTCTATGTGCTTACCCTGACGATGACTCCAAGGCTCCTTCTAATTTACCACAGCCCCACTGTTATCACAATAAAGTATGATAGGAAAATCCATATTTGGAACAACTTCCAAATCTGAAAGGAACTTCCTTAGTCAAACAACCTCCTTAGCTACTTCACAAGCCGCTACGTATTCGACTTCCATAGTAGAGTCCGCAATGCATCCTTGCTTGATGCTTCGCCAAACTATAGCCCCTCCATTCAGAGTGAACACTGACCACGATGTCGATTTGCGAGAATCTCTATTGGTCCGAAAGTTAGAGTCCGTGTATCCTGTAAGGATCAGATTTTTATCTCCATACACAAGCATGTAGTCCCTCGTTCTCCAAAGATACTTGAGGATCATCTTGACCGCCGTCCAGTGATCGAATTCTGGATTGGACTGATACCGACTGACAATCCCTACTGCATAACAAATGTCGGGTCGAGTACACAACATTGCATACAACAATCTTCCTACAGCAAAAGCATAAGGAATCCATCTCATCTCCTCAACCTCCTAAGGTGTCTTAGGACATTGATCCTTACACAAAGTGATTTCATGCCTGAAGGGTAATAAACCCCTCTTGGAATACTGCATCCTGTACCTGATCAACATTTGATCGATGTACGATGCCTGAGACAGGGCTAACCATTTGTTCTTACGATCCCGAATGATCTGGATTCTGAGAACATATTATGCCTCACCCAAATCTTTCATTTAGAACTGAGCAGCTAACCAATTCTTAATGTCAGTCAGATACCCTACATCATTCCCAATGAGTAGGATAACATCCACATACAGTACCAGGAAAGCTACTAACCTGTTGATGATCTTCTTGTAAACACAAGGCTCATCAACGTTTTGATCAAAGCCAAACAACTTGACAGCAGTGTCAAATCCGATGTTCCAAGATCTAGATGCTTGTTTCAGCCATAAATGGACCTATTAAGCTTGCAAACTCTTTGCTCTTGATCTGTAACTATGAACTCCTCTGGTTGAGTCATATAGATGGTCTCCTCAAGATTACCATTAAGAAAGGCAGTCTTGACGTCCATTTGCCATTTTTCATAATCATAAAATGTGGCTATGGATAGGAGAATCCGGATAGACTTAAGCATGACAACATGTGAGAAAGTTTCCTCATAGTCAACTCCTTCAACCTGGGTATAACCCTTTTTCACAAGCCTAGCCTTAAAGGTTTGCATCTTTCCATCTACACCTCTCTTTCACTTATAGATCCACTTACACCCAATAGGTCTTACCCCATCAGGTGAATCTACAAGCTCTTAATCGTTATTGAAGTACATAGACTCCATTTCCTGGTTCATGGCCTTAACCCATTCATCTTTGTCAACATCTTCCATTGCTTTCTTAAAAGACAACGGATCCTCGACCTCATCATTCATAATGACGTTTTCGGCTTCAGTCAAACCCATGTAGCGATCCGGTGGGTTCATAACCCTTCCACTACGTTGAGGCAGCCTCAACTATTGAGCTAGTTGACTAGATATTCCAACCTCAACAACTCTTGTTAATCTGTTGGCTTGTTCAACAACTCTTGTTGAACCCTCAGTAGTCTCAGTCTCACTTGAGATCTCACGTAAGACGAGCTTACTCTGTGGCTTATGATCCCTCATGTGGTCTTCTTCGGAGAAGATAGCATTTATGGAAACAAACACTTTGTTCTCACTTGGATCATAGAAGTATCAACCTCTTGTTTCCTTGGGGTAGCCTAAAAAGAGGCAAACCTTTGAACACGGTTCCAACTTCTTTGGGTTAGTTGCTAGCACATGTGCCAGACAGCCCCAAATTCTGAAGTGGCATAAACTACCTTTACGGCCTCTTTATAACTCAAAAGGTGTTTCAGAAACACTTTTCGAGGGAACGTTGTTCAGGATATAACATGGAGTCTGCACTGCATAACCCTAAAATGAGTCCAAAAGATGAGCATAACTCATCATAGACCGAACCATGTTCAACAAGGTTCTGTTTCTCCTTTCTGATACATCATTCTATTGAGGTGTACCAGGGGCTGAGAGTTGGGACACAATCCCATGTTTTATCATATAGTTCGAGAATTGGAGATCCATATACTCTCCACCACAATCAGATCGTAGTGTTTTTATCTTCTTACCTAACAAGTTTTCAACTGCAGCCTTATACTTCTTGAATTTATCAAGGGCTTCAGACTTACGTTGCATTAGATAGAGATGCCCAAACCTTGAATAATAATCTATGAAAGAGATGAAATATTCATACCCACCTCGAGCTCGAACATACATCGGACTAAAAAGGTTTGAATGTACAAGCTTCAAGGCTTCCTTGGCTCTATAACCTTTTCCAGTAAAAGGTCGTTTGGTCATCTTGCCTTTGAGGTATGATTCACATACTGGCAAGGAGTTTTCTTCTAAACTCTTTAGAAGTCCACTTTGCACCAACTTCTCAATTCTATTCAGATCGATGTGACCTAACCTCAGATGCCAAATATGGGCGTTTTCTTTAGAAGAAACCTTTGGTCTTTTAGCTGTTGTTGTCGTACTAAACATTTCAATGTTAAACAAGGCTTTTATGACTAACGACCTTAATACATATAAGTTATTTTCCATTGAACCATCACAATCTCCATTCCATTCTTGAGAATAAACACTTTATTCTCAGAAAAGCAGACGGTATAGCCTTGTGTAGTGAGACAAGAAACTGAGATTAAGTTCCTCTTAATATGAGAAACTATAAAAACATTATCCAATAACAGATAACGTTTCTTGTCAACAAATAACATCAGCCTGCCTACAGCAACAGCTGAAACAACCTCACCAATACCAACTCGAAGAGTAATCTCTCCTTGTGGCAACGTTTGCCAGGAATCGAATCTTTGGTAAGAGAAACTGACATGATTGGTAGAACCTGAATCAAGGATTTAGGCAGAATCATCATTCTCTACCAGACACATCTCCAACACCAATAAATCATATTTACTGTCTTGTCTCCTCTTTTGGAGAGTAGTGGGATCGAGGTCATTTTCCCCGAAATTTGTTTCACACGATTCTTTCCACTTTAAGTAATCAATCATTTTAAAAGATTTAAACGGAAATACTAATGAGTTGCTGAAAAGAAAAACACATTGACCTACGTTAGGTTTTGAGCAAATACCCGTTCTAAAACAAAACAACATCCAATAATATTTTAGCAAAACTAACATGAACCTCATGTGACATCTAGTTTCACAATGACACTTCAAAGATTTAGGACAAAACCCGCCGAAGGGAGATCAGTCACTAATACCAGAACAACTCTTGTCCCTATAATGACTAGCCATCATTGATTTGGCCAAGAGATCATTAATTTACTTAACAATCTCCCATAAGTGTGACCCACCATTTTAGGCCCTAGAGTTCGTCCCAAAAGGCCAATTCGAATGAAAAAATTCCGATTGAGGAAACACCTAAAGCGACCCTATCCATTTCTAGAGTTCACCTTGATCTTAACCAACTGCACAAAACCCATCTGAAGGGGGACGTGCAAAGGCGACACAAGGGAGTACATAATGATCTCACGGTGTGAACCAATGACAAAAACTATAGGACGTGTTGACACATACCCTTCACCCACTTACTATAAACACTCTCTCCATTCACCTTGATATTGACTTATGTAAACACCATCCGAAGAGGGATGCATCCAGTGCACCACGATGCGAAGCATGAATCTCACGGTGTGAACATACAGGGAGAAACGTGAGTGGAATCATAAACATATCTAAGACGCCTCTTCCTCCCACTGAGTATTTTATAACCTAAGGTTTAGCTTACTTAGAAAAAACACGGCTAAGGATTTTAACTAAGTGACTTTTAGGTTTGCCCAAGAGTAACTTTTACCTTAGAAACTGAGAAACTTTTGATCATCATCCATTAAACTCTTTAACATAATCTTTGACCAAATCGTTGCATGTTTGTTGAAAATCTATCTAATTCACCTTTCCACGTAGGTTCCCAGTTAGGGGTGTTACGTTTCCGTCAACTTAAGAACCTCAGCCTAGCTAGAACCCGCCTTAGACAAAAGATCCCTTATAGATAGGTTTACAACAAATTTAATCTTTTAATCCAATCAATTTAATCCTATTAAACCGATTTTAAAAGATTAATATAGGTTACTAAACTCTTTAGAACCACTTGAACTTAGGTCTATCTCAATCCAATTTTAAAACCCTTTTAAAAAATTTGAGTTCACCCTAAGTTCGCATGCAACTCTGAATTATTGATTTTTAGGTTTAATTTCCTTTATAACACTTATAAACGGAAACAACCACCACAATGTGAAGCTAACACATGCAAGGCATTCATAATGATTATAAACAGCCTAAGTGCCATGCTTAATCCATTGTCCATTCATTGCTACTTCTTTTATATAACGCTTATACAAAATAGTAATGAAACAAGCAAAACATGTTTCCATCCACTCTTAGACTATAACACTTATAAGAAAAGGATGATGCATGATAATGCTCACTACATCCACTCTTTGACATATAGTAATTTCTTCATGCTCGATTATAACATTTATAATACATGATACATGATAATTGCACAACCTAAGGTGGGTTTTGAACTATATGTCAAACACTTTGGCATAATAGCATACATCACATGCATAATAAACCAATGTTGTTGAACCGGGTGAAATTGCCTTAAAAACACAAAAGGAAAGCTAACTATTACAAAGACAAGGAATCTTCGGTTCAAACAGGTGAATTGGGTCTACAACTGCGCGGGCAAAGCATTGCGTCTCCAAACATCGTGTACTAAGCTCCTGTGATCGTCTACACGATAAAACAAATGCTTTGCTCTATCGATTACAAGTGCTCTCAGAGCTAAACGATCGTTTAGCATTTACTACATGATCGCATACCTTTACTAAGCGATGAAGCTTAAAGAACACGATCGCTTAGTGCGCTCCACACAACGCCCGCCTTCTGTGATCGTCTAAACGACTACGATGTCGTGAAGCACCACCGCCTAAGCAATCGCTTGACTAGCACCTTCGTATCGCATATGCGCAATCGTGTAAGTAGTAACTAAGCGATAAAGCTTGGTAACTACATGATCGTCTAGCGCGCGCCTTGTACTAAACGACGAGCATCGCATGCTCCCACTACAATCGTCTACCTCCAACGCCTACGCGATCGCACAACCAATGCTACGCAATAGAGTAAACAACTTACCACATCGCTTAGCATTAGCTAAATGATCGTTTAGAAAATACTAGACGGTTGTCTAGAAAAATATAAACGATCGCTTAGTTAAATCCCAACGATCATTTACCTGAGGCTACACGATACGACCAACGCTTGGTCTTCTTCTTCATTGAGAACTAAATCTCCTTACTTCGAAGCTTCATCACGAACGACTCGACGAACTCAAACCTTTTGAATTACAGACTCGATTGCAAAGTTAATTATGCCCAAAAACACAAGGGCCTTTACAAATTAACACTTTGTAATACAAAAAGCTTTAACTAACGGAAATTAAACCCGAAACATTCATCAACTCATCCACAAATGCAAAAAACGATTAACCACAAATGCAGAAACCCACCGCGACTTTCAAATGAAGTTCAAAATAGAATTCTAATTTGGAATATCAGAACAAACTGTCTCTGATACCAATTGAAGGAAATCGAACTCGAGATTTCCATGAGTAATGGAATACAGATCATTCCAAATTATAATCATCAATGAACATTAAAAATTACAGTCGTAAACAAAACATATAGTTATGCAATCAATACATAAATTATAGCATGATAACTATAAATGAACAAGGCGAAAGCTAAAAACATTTGTAGACTCGTCTCCATGCTCCCTGCTCACGAACTCTCGAACACAGCAACCTCGAACACTCGCACAACACGATTGCAAACTGCATAAACACTTCGTGCTCATCCTCAGTGATCGCTTCAGTCACGAACTCTCTAGCAACACGAACATCTTCCACAGAACCTCACGGTGACAAGTTGAGTGTGACACCACCAAGAAGGTTAGCTTGGTATTCTCGGTATGAAAAACCAGAGGATGGGCTCTATTCAGACTTGGAATGAGGCAGACGAAGGAGGAATGAATAATCGTGTACACGATTGGGCAAGTGGGAGAAGACAGAAAACTATTGCATAGGTTGATGCCCAATCGTTTAGCTAAAGCTAAGCGATCGTTTAGCTCATCGTTTAGCTCAGTGTCTGTCCCCTACAAAACACTACACGATCGTTTAGTAAAATACGTTGTCTCTTAGTAAATCGGTATTTACTTGACAAGCACTCGTGAGTTTCCTGTTGCGAGAGAAATCTCAAAAACAATTTTTCAACCTTTGTAAAAACTTACTAAAATTAGGAAAATAATTTTCCTTTTAACTCACAGTTACCATGAACCATCAATAACCTCCCACTCAATTGATTATTAGAGAAAAAGAATTAATTATCCAATAATTAATATTATTATAAATATAAATGATAACCAACTTATCAGACTATATTTTTAACCTATAGTTTTAATATTTCATCTCATGAAACATATAAACCATAGTTCTTTTTCTATTCCATGGTACTTAATGTAAAACTCATTTACATCAATCCTCTACTAGATGTATCTCATACATCATACCGAATATATCATATATAATCAACATACCTCTTATCAATTTGAACATTTCAAATCAACACCAAGAACTGATCCTCAACTGAATCTATTGAACTACCAAGGGGACCTTATGGACCTGTAGCTCAAGCTCCAATGGTATGTGAATAACTGACTAAACTCTTTAGTCACGGGATTCACCATCCATTAAGGCACTCAACTAAAGACCGACAGCTAAACTCTTCTTACTACAGATATATTATGTGTCCATCTTAACCAATCAGAAGTGCGACAACCCTTCATAGATCGCTCGTATGTACAGCTGGGCCAATAACCGTTTTGCCCCTGCAGTTACATCTAACTCCTTAAGTACCACCGATCCCTCTAATGAACATAAGTCATAGTCCTACTATGACTGAGTCTTCTCTTCCAAAGAGAAGTTTTGGCTACTATGTTCAAGCCCCGGAATCAGCCCTTAAAGGTGGAATCTCTCTACTCATCCCTGCTTCGGGAAAGAAATGAATTTCAACTTGTGGATTGAGTTCCCAACTCCCAGATTCGACAAGTCCCCAAAAAGGTAGGCATGTTGAGTTGGCAATCTGGCCACTCTCCCCCATACTAATCAAAAGACCGCTCTCAGGAGTTCCCAAAACACTCAGGATTGAGGTCGTGTCACCTATGGTCGTTTAGGTGAGATATAAGTCTCTAGTATCAACAACGTTATATACAGAGTCTAGTCATCTCGTAGTCCAGATCTTATACAAACTCTTTGTATAGGACACCTTCGCTCGCACGTCTCCACATGAGTGGTTAGGATCTACCATCTATAGTAGTTTACAACACTTGCAAACCTCTACAAAGCAGGCCGTATCCATAGTGTCACCAGGATCAGGTATACCACCTTAACCCTTATACTACAAACCTATTTAGATTATCACTTAAGACATGATCCACTTATTTATCACATATACATACTTAAGTTCACATAAGATAACCAATGAGCTTTATTTATTGGATATGAGTAAATTCCAGAATTAAATAACAATTATTTTATTCATTAAACAATGTGTATTTTTACAAAACAACAAGACTCCGAGAGAATTAGGACACCAATTCTAACAACAGCCCGAGGGATTCATTGCCCAAGGTCAAGAGCAAAAGGTTTGCAAACTGAATCGGTCCATTTATGGCCTGAAACAGGCATCTCGATCATGGAACATTCGGTTTGATACTACGATCAAATCATATGGCTTTGACCAAAATGGTTATGAACCTTGTGTCTACAAGAAGATCATCAACGGTTCAGTAGTTTTCTTAGTGTTATATGTAGACGATATCCTACTCATTGGGAATGATGTAGGTCTACTGACTGCAGTTAAGAACTGGCTAACGACCCAATTCCAAATGAAAATTTAAGAAAGACTCAGTTTGTTCTGGGTATATAGATCTTTCGGGATCATAAGAACAAAGTGCTAGCGCTGTCTCAGGCATTGTATATTGACAAGATGTTGCTCAAATACTTGATGCAGGACTCCAAAAGGGGCCTACTTTCGTTCAGGCATGAAGTCACGCTGTCTAAGGACATGTGTTCTAAGATGCCTCAAGAGGTTGAGGAGATGAGACGGGTCTCATATGCATCTGTCTTTGGTAGTTTGATGTATGTGATGCTCTGTACTAGGCTAGACATCTACTAAGCTGTGGGAATAGTCAGTAGGTATTAGTCTAACCCAGACCAGGGTCACTGGACAGTAATTAGGAACATTCTCAAGTATCTTTGGAGAACGAGGGACTACACGTTCATCTATGGGTCTAGGGATTTTATCCTTACTCGATACACGGATTCTGACTTTCAGACTGATAAGGACTCTAGGAAGTCCACTTCAGGGTCAGTTTTTACTCTTAACAAAGGAGCTGTAGTATGGCAAAGCACTAAGCAGGGGTGCATCGCCGACTCCACGATGGAGGCCGAGTACGTAGTGGCTTGTGAAGCTGCTAAGGAGGTCGTCTGGCTCAGAGCTGGAAGTTCCTGACAGAGCTAGAAGTTGTTCAAGATATGTCTAGGCTCATCACCCTCTGTTGTGATAATAGTGGACTGTGCCAAGCTCCAAGGAGCCTAGAAGTCACAGGCATGGCAAACACATAGAGCGGAAGTATCACCTGATCCACAAGATAGTGCATTGAGAAGACGTGATCAACACGAAGTTCTCTTTGGAGCACAACGTTGTTTACCCGTTTACGAAGGCTCTCACGGCTATAGTGTTTGAGGGACACCTTTAGAGCATGGGTCTACAGGACCGCTCGCGGCTGGACTAGGGCAAGTGGGAGATTTTATTGTACTGGGCCTTAGTTCCCTAGTTTATTATTTTATACTAGTTATTTGTACACCCCACTCGCTTTTGGACAAATGGGAGATTGTTGGGATGCCCTAAAGTCTCGTGTCCTGTAGTTTGTAAACACAGTTTGTATGAATGCTTGTGTTGTATAATATATGATATTTTCTTCACTACTTGACTTTTCACATTGGATGTTTTATTTTCTTTACCACAAACCAATAAACTAAAATTCCTGGTTTTCATTATGTAACTTAAGCATGTATGCGGTGGTATATGATAGCTGGTAGAAATACAAGTTATTGTAGCCTTTATTTAGAATTATGAGGGCTAACAAGTAGAATATGCGGTGATTATACTAAGAATTTATGTGAAAAAAGAGCTTGCGTTGATCAACATCGAAAATCTCGGCTAACCCAATATTATGCGTTATTCTGCGTCAAAATGTCTATTATTGTAGCTATCGCAGGAATCGGTCGCATGTGGTGAACCCCAGACCATCGCAAGGGTAATCGCATGCTTCATCGTATGGATGTTGCGACTACAAAGTAATAACCTTGATAGAAGGGTGATTGTAAGGTTGGTGGAATGCGACGGTACTTCGACAAAAACGAGCATGAACGCATACCTTAGGAGTACTGAAAAGATGATGTTGACATTTTACCTACCGCGTCGTTAGTGGCAGAGGTTCAGAGCAGGACCATTATGACGTTAGTGGTAGAGATTCAAAGCAAGACCATTAATGTTTTCGGTGATTAAGCTCTATAAATAGAGTCGTAGAGCCCAAATTCAAAGTATCCGAGCTACTGCCTTAAGGCAGATCCTTGTGATCATAGATGAGAGCGTGAGAAAAAATTCTTTGAGAGTTTTTCATTCCTTCAACCTATTCCGAGTGACGACCGGAGCTTTTCTGGAGATAGATCTCGAAAGAGACTACTCCACCGCCCTTCTATGGCACCACCAGCAGCCTTGACACACATCTGATGGAAGCAAGAGATTGCCTACATCTAATCCTCCATCTCTCTTCTTATCTTTGTATTGTATTACATTTTGGCTTAAGACATTAATACATTTTGTAATCAATGCATCTCTTTAACTCCTTCGACTCCATCTTCATTAACTTCTTCTTTATCATCCCGTACTTTCATTGCAATGAACTAAGTAAGATTGCAAGAGTATCGCATACTCAATCATGCGGCATAGACATATGAAGCATGTAGCAAACCACCAAGAGGTGTGTGTTGCGTGAGTATAGTGAGTAAATTCTCTTTGCTTAGTGTGAGGCTGTAGCAACACTTGTCTATGAGCGGTCGCAATGCTTGTCTATAAGCTGATCAGCGGGGACTAATGGCCCGAGAGGGTAAGTGGTGGAACTCATTAAGCAAAGTAAGCAGTGTTTCTAGAGATAGGAATAATCTTATGTTCAACCATGCTCTATGTGATCATCTTGCCTTATGAGTGCATCATTCATCATTTAGACATACTTGGGAGAGTAGTCTAAAGACAAAATCTAGGCTTGGGAGAGTCAGATTGGATCGCATAAGCAAGAGTAGAAACTTAGGAATAAGTTCTATCTACTATTTACACATCGAATGCACCCTAGAAATAGGATATGGTGGTATGTGGTCACCTTATTTTATGTATGTGAGATCGCATAAGCAAGAATAGAGACTTAGACATAAGTTCTATCGACATTTTCGCATATGCATCGCATGCGTATATTTGTGTATAGCATGATCACAAAACTTGTGCTGGCTGAGATTACCCTTGCGATCAAGCTTAGTCATGCGGTGAATTTATCCCCTCCACCATTTTATCTATTTTTTCATGCATCTTATTATGCGTTAACAGTTGCCGCGTTTCTACCAATTCTCATAGTCATACTTCCATTGCTCAATCTGTTTAGTTTGGAGTAGGAGTAGCGCATAGTCCTTTAACTTCCTCATTCTTTTATTCTTCGCCGCAAACACATTACTTCGTAACATTTAGTTACAAGTCCCTGAGTTCAACCTCGGATCACCTCGAGAAACTGGCGATCTCGTTATACTTGGCGAGAAAGCAAGAAAACTTGCGGCATAAACGCATGGTCATCGCATATATTCTTAAACGCATATTGCATATTTCTTAGTCTAATGCATGACCATCGATGCATGGAGAACAACGCATATCATAAGATGCACGCATATTTGCGCTCCATTTTCCACCCATTAAGTTTTTTGTGCCATGGTCGGGGACTTGGTAGCTAATAGTTTTTTGAGTTTTGTGTTTTCGCGGGCACCCTTTTTATCATGGGTGTATTGTAGCTTGTGCGACCAAGTTGCAAACAATATTTGAAGTGTAGACGATGTGCCAAAAGCCAATATTGACCCCGAGATAGAAAGGCTATCCATTGCATGAGCTGAAAGCAGTCTTAGGTGCGTGTCAACTAACAATTGCTGGAAGCTCTGATGATCAAGTCGAGTCTCTTGACCTAAGCAGTTGAGATAAATCTCCTACATGGAAGACTCCTTGCGGTGACTTCACTCCAATTTCTCCAGGGATATCTTCTACTTTATCTCTACCTTTCTTTCCTAGTTTAGTTTATTTATTTGATTATTGTCATTTTGGATTTGCGACTGCTTTCTTGGATGTGGTGTGTGTTCGCTCCTTGTAGGTGCAATAATAATTCTCCTCGATGTGCAGTTTCAACGGAAGAATCCTCTCCATCATTCAACATATGGCTATGACCGCATGAATTCTAAAGTATGGTCGCAAGTGTTATTCTACTCGAAGCTTCTTTTCTTATTATCTTTTATGCATTATCCTTTTGAAATTCTCTTTTGTCTGCTTGCCTACGTTTGTATTGATAAATTAGCATCCATGATGATACTTATAATTCACTATATCTGCTAATTAAACATCGCAAGGCTCATCTCACTTTAATAGCCTCTTCAAGATTTGACAGTCTAAGTTTTATCATGTGTAAACCTTTGCTCAAATATTTGTTACCGCATTCATGTGTAAACCTAACTAACGCATGCGAATGAATTCCCAAGGTAAGCCAAAACGAAAGTAAGTAACTAAGATCAACACATAAGAACAACTCCTCTGTCTGGCGCAAGCCCAAATTAAGCTAAGGCAAGAGTTGAGTTGAATATGGCACGCAACCGAAGTTGGATGCCCACATGACACCTGTGGAGACAAGCCAAAACGAATAGCGTAACCAGGTTCAGCGCCCCACTTCAATATATATTGCAAAGCTTAGAATTGTTTTAAGTGTACGCATTGTAAAAAGTTAAATGCAAAGTTGCTTGAAATGAGTAAAAAAAATTTTAGCAGAGGCTTGCCAGATTTAAACTTAAAAAAGATCTCTTTGAAGAAGAGCCAAAGTAGTCGAGAGCATTGCTGCCAAGGTTAGAGGTATGAGTGAATTATATTTTGAAAAGCTGGTCATCGCAAAGGACAAGCCAGAGGGTGAATTTTGAATTTCCTAAGTATAAGGCATGCTTGAGGACAAGCATGATTCTAAGTTTGGGGGTGTGATAGCTGGTAGAAATACAAGTTATTGTAGCCTTTTATTTAGAATTATGATGGCTAACAAGTGAAATATGTGATGATTATACTAAGAATTTATGTGAAAAATGAGCTTGCGTTGATCAACATCGAAAATCTCGGCTAACCCAATATTATACGTTATTCTGCATCAAAATGTCTATTTTTGTAGATATCGCAGGAATCGGTCGCATGCGGTGAATCTCAGACCATCGCAAGGGTGATCGCATGCGTTCATCGCATGGATGTTGCGACTACAAAGTAATAACCATGATAGAAGGGTGATCGCAAGGGTAACAAAAACGAGCAAAATAACGACTCGAAGCATCACCCGGTCCTAAGGGAAGGTGTTTGGCCTCGACCTCAACCTGGCCAAACGTGAAATAAGACATGTCCCTCAGTCCGATGAGATGAAGAATTATTCCAAAGCAACTCTAAAATCCTCTCAAGATAATCTAGATCAACCATTTCTATAAATCTATCATTATAGCTCCAGGGAAAGTAAGTTTATTCTCCACTCATAATCTCTTAACTTGCTACACTTATTCGCTCTCCAAGTACTACAGAAATTTTAACCTTTCAAAATGGTAAAAATCATCAGAAAAAGCTCAAAAAATGTTGGGATAAACATTTTCAATGCTTTTTAGCCCATCGGGATTGACGTCAGCAAAGTTTCATGGGGAAAGTTTTGCCAACGTCGAAAATTCATTATGTCAGGGAAAAAGATCTCCTGAAGCCGTAGAATTGATGCCAAAAAAAGTACTCTCGACGCCACTTAAATAGCATCGAGAAAAATAGGCTATGTCGACTCTAATTTTAGTTCTTTAGTGTCAGCATATCTTCTCCCAACACCTAAATAATAGCGTCGGAAAAAGTCCTTCAAATTTTTTCATTAATTTTACAGGGAGATTTTGGAATTTCCTCCCCCAACGCCATACAAAATCGTCGAGATAGATCCTAACTAAAAGTTTTTATGAATAGTTCTCTCGACATTGCTTAAAATAACATCAGGAAAATAACATATCCCAACAGTTTCCCAAATAAGTGTCGGGACACTATCCTAATGATAATAAAACCTTTGGGGTAGATCCTTTTTCCCAATGCTATTTCTAACGTCAAGAAAAGTTTCATCAAGATTTTTTTTTTTTTTTTTTTACATTTTGCCTCTATAGTTTGTTGATTTCTTTGTTTTATTATCTAATTTTTAAAAGTGATTTAAAAAACTCAGCCAAATTTTTGAAAGAAAAAAATTGTATTCTTTAAAGACATATTTTTGTTTTTAAAATTTGGCCAAAAGCCATACACATTTGAAACCTCTCATTTTGAAACCCTCAAAATCTAAAAACCTTGCTTTGCAATCCTTTCCATCTGCATCCTACCTTCGTAGCCATCGTTTGAAGAAACTCAATTCAATAGATGTTTAGCCCCACCATCTACCCGTTGCACTAATTGGTGAAACCCTTGCGAGAGACCAAATTTGTTGGAACAAACACATTCTCATTGGAATGTAGGTATCTTCTTTCTTCTTTTACTACTTTCGAAATTTATATGAGGTATTCATCCTATTCACCCCATCTCCTCGTTTGTTTATGTGATTGTCAACAAGAAATTTGGTAAAGTTTTGGTTTTTCACCTACGATGCTCAAATAGATATGGATTAAATCTATTAATTTCACAAGTTTTTTTCTTAAAAAGTCTAAGTATAAACTTAATAGAGGTATTTCCTGATGAGAACCAAAGTTGAACATGGAGATTTATGTTTGTTCCAACTAATCTAGAAACGATTTTCTACTCAGTTTTATAGATCAAAGTTTAACGAAGTTCATGTGAGATTTCAAAATAGAAAACAACATAAAAGTAAAAGATTTTAGTGGACATGGAAGACGATTAATGTGGACTGTGAAGAAGTAGAGGAAAATGTGTAGATGAGAGAAATAGGGTTGAGATGAATACCATCAATCCTTTGGACATAATATCAAGTTTCTATTCATGTTCATAACCAAAGGAATACTCCATCTCTCAGTGGGTTAGCCACATAGTTCATATCTCTATGATGCATGCTTTAGATTATTTAAACGTAAGGTTGTATCATCTTTAAAGACACTTCTTACTTTGATAAACGAGATCCACATCCACTTACCCTCTCGAGCAGTTAATTGTTATTACTTGATCCGGTTAGCTAGATAGAACCAAGAGACAGACATATTAACACATTAACCAAACTGAACTTCAACCCTTATTATGTTAACCGGAATGATGATAAACTCACTCCAACCCCACTAATGTTTTAGCTACTCATGGCGAAAGAAGAAATGAAAATGGAGAAGATGAAGAAGATGAAGTTCATGATATATTAAGAAATAAAATAGTAGCTACAATAGGTTGAATGTCAAAATAAAATAAAGATAAAGGGGTGATGATGGGTGAGAAATGATAGGATAAGCTTCTAGTGATAATGTCTTACTTCTTGTCGACTTGAACTTGATATTGCTCTTCCACCAGAGGGAAGAAGATGACTCTCTCTAGCTCTCTGGTTCCTAGATGATTCTCCCTTCACATATTTCTCTATTTCAGGGTCACTCTTTATATAGTTGAACGTGGGAAACATTCTTTACCATTCAGAACCACAACGAGTGCATCAGACAGCTTTTTCACGTTGCTCCTTGTAGTTGTCAATGGTCTCAAAGTTGCTTTTTACTTTTTCTAAAGCAGTGGGTGCAAGGTGGGATTCTGTTGGTGAGTAATGTTGGACAATACGTTGGAGCAAGGGCAAGCCATGCACTGACTATAACATGCTTTGAACATTCCATGTGTCCAACCTTGCTTTGCACTTGGTCATGCGTCCAACATTGCCTTACTTTGGATCTTGCAATGCTTCCAACCATTTCCTACAAAATTAAGTATATATTAACCACATCTTAACATATTGGGAAAAAAACATCTTTAATGTAATGCTCGGCTAAATTCATAAAAATATCCATAAATGGATACTTCTTATGCTCTCAAAATATGAAATAATCTAATTTTTAGAATTAATAATTTATACTTTTACAAGTTATCGAGTATGAAGATCTTACTTCTAATATAGACTAGATAACAATTTTAAAGTATATATGCCTAGATTTGAAGATTTAAATCTAGGGGAACTAATCTTTGAAACGATTGTTGAAGTTTTTATTTTATTTTTATTTTTTTTTAAAAAAAAAACAAAGTTCTTAGAAAATGACGAGAGAATAAATAAATAAATAAATTTCAAAACAAAATAGAATTTTTTGGGATAATTGTGGTGTAAATACGTGTATATACTAAGGGTATAAATGTAAAAAGAATGAAATCTTTTCACACTCGTCTCCAAATTTGGAGTCTAAACAATCTTTTTTAAAAGGAAAAATAATAAAATTTCAGCTGGAATAGTTTGATTGTAAATACACACATATATTAAGGGTATGAACATAAATCTTTAACTAAATGTAACATTTTGATAAATCTATAGTTATATGTGGTTTTTATTGACTTTTTTTTTTTCTTTTACAAGGTCCTTTCTCTCTCTTATTATTTTGTTAGTATTTATCATTATGTTTTTTAGCACAATAATTGTAAGATTCAAACTTTTAACTTTTCTAATCAAAAGTCTCTATTTTGTCACTTGCACTATGTTCATGTTGATTTCTATCATGATGGATTTTTTGTAATTAAAAGTCTATCAATAATAGAAGTTCACCATTAAGACATAGACGGTATAGACCAACAATTTTTAAACTCAAGAAATAAACTAAGATGGAATAACAACAAATAAAACCTTAAGATATTGTGAAAAATCAATGAATATATATTAAAATACATGTCTATTTGCTTTTAAGTGCAAGTGGAAGATGGTTGAAATTTGTGTCCTAAAGTCCCATAATTAATATTTTATTATTTTATTTATATACTAGATCATCCATTGTATGTAAAATCCAAGATCATTATCATAATCTTAAACTATATGTAGTTTTAAAGTAATAAATTAAAGGGTCTATACTATATGAATACAAATTTTTTTTCTTTCTTTTTGAGAAAACAGGGTCAGCTTAGCTATAGGCGAGTGAGGCAATCGCCTAAGGCTTCTTATTCTGCATATATGTATTTATATATATAATGTATGTGTATGATATAACATTAGTATCTATTTAATTTAATTTTTTTATGAAACTAAATTTAAAATATAAAATAATATACATTACTTTTCATAAAAATTTTCTTATAATATTGAAAATATAAACCACTCAAGAAAAATAAATGGGCCCATAAACTCTTCCAATTTTTATTGGTTGACATTTCAAATTTATTAACCTTTATCTTTTTGTTCATAATACCTCTCAATTTTTTTAAAAAATCTCAACCATTAATATAACTCCATCAAAACTCTCAGAAGTTTATACGGGGAGAGTTGAAGATCTTTTGTATTTCTTACCTTTTTTTATTTATTTTTCTCAAAACTAAAACTCTTCCGGTTCCCTTATAAATATATTATGTAAGGTAGGTTAGATTCATTTTAAGTTGAACTTCTCTCCCTCTCCCTAAATTTTTCTCAACTCTCATATTTTCATCGATATTTTGTGTAGTCTCATGAGTCCAAATTTGATGATCAATTGCTAGAGCATAAATCATTTTCTCAATTCAATCTAGCTACTTCAAACTTCCACTTTTTTTTTTGTTCAAATTCTTTTACCTTTTAAAAAAAATCATATTAATTGATTGTTCAATACCTTAACATCTAAGATTTGTTTATATTTGCATACTTAGAATATCAATATGTCTATAGAAAATATGAATCTAGATATGAAAAGCTCAAGAAGAAAAGAAGAATAGAAAAATTGAGTGAATGTCTCGATAAATTTGTTATTGAAAGTAAAAGTAAGAAAACGGATGAAATAATAGAAGAAATGATAGGTATAGACAAATCAAAAGATGAAACAAAAATAGTAGATAATTATATAATTGAAAATGAAGCATGTGATCAAATAAACTTGAACAAGAAAGAAACTAGAAAGCGAAGAGGAAAGTGAAAAGAGAAAACAAAGATGATATTAATAATGATAATGAACCATGTATGGTATATTTTGAAAATAATATATATGATCCCATTCGAGAAAGTCATTTAATTTTTCCAAAAGATGAATATTCTAGACATTTTTCTAATATTCACTATACCAAAAAATATCTAATGGCGAAAAACATGATAGAAATTAACTAGTTTACTTAAAGGATTTCGATAAAGTTTATTTTATTTTTGTTGTAAGTTATTCAGTACTAGATATATTACAGTTCAATTGGATAATGAAGTAGTTAATGATTGGAAAAATCTTACTTCTCAGTTTAAAAGTCATAAAACTTGTAATGTACACATATCTAATATGAATGATTGGGTTGATTTACAAATTAGATGGTTAAAAAATAAAATAATTGACAAAGATGTTCAAGAATTAATTAATAAAGAATAAGTGGAATTAAATATTAACACGAATTATATTGTTGTTAAAAATCTTACTGAAAATAATTTAGCATTTCGATGAAGTAATGAAAAATTTTATCAAAAAAATGATGGAATTTTTTTAAGCTTAATTGAAATGATAGTCGAATTTGATCCAATAATGCAAAAACATGTTCGTCATATTCAAAATAAAGAAATTTATTATCATTATCTTGGACATAATATACAAAATGAACTCGACTTGAAATAAAAAAATATACTTATTGAAAAAATTAAAGAAGCAAAATTCAGTTATATTAGATTGTATATGATGTAAGTCATTGAGAACAAATGTCTCTTATATTGAGGTATGTTGATATTTCAACAAGTCTAATAAAAATAGAAGAATTCTTTTTAGAATTTTTAAAATTTGAAGATACTATTGAAAAATGTTTATTTGATGTACTTATAAACACAATTAACGATCTTAAACTTAATATATTGAATATAAGAGGACAAGGATATGACAAAGAATCTACTATGAAGTGAAAACAACAAGGTGTATAAAAAGATTATTGAAAATAAATCCTATAGCCTTTTATACATCTTGATTAAAATTAAACGTCTCAAATAAAGGATGCTTTATTAAAATTAAGAGAAACTAGTGAAGATTCTAAAGTGAAAAGTGAAGCTAATTATTTAGCTACTTATGATCTTGAAAATTTTGAATTCTTGTTAGGCATGACTATATGGTATGATATCTTATTTGCGGTAAATTCTACGAGTAAAGTCTTACAGCACAAAAATATGCATTGATGTTGCTTTAGATCACTTGAAAGATTTGGTTTCATTTTTAGAAAAATATTGAAAAAAAAATGGATTCACAGGTGCTATGATTTCATCTAAATAAATTGTAAATGATCTGGACATACAACCAATATTTCGTAAAAAAAAAAAAAAAGAATTATTCAAAGAAAAAACAATTTTATGAGAATATTGACATTGAAAAAACACGACCACCTGAAAATTCTTTTAGAATGGATTACTTTTACTATATTATAAATCAAACAATTTATTCACTTAAAAATATACTGGAGCAATTTCAAATATACGAAAATATTTCCAACTTTTTATTGATATTAAATTTTTAAAGTCATTAGACGATGATAATTTGAAAAGATATTGTATTAATCTTGAAAATACATTAAAACGTGATATATTGTTTTACATTAACACTTTATATTTATTTTTTGAATTAAAAATATTAAGAAAAGTCTTGCAAAATGAAATTGATTGTCCTATTAAAATATTAAATTATATATAAAAAAAAGTAAATGTTTTTCTAAATGTGTATATTGCTTATAGAATATTATTAACAATACTAATAACGATTGTTTTTGTTGAAATAAGCTTTTCAAAATTAAAATTAATTAAATTTTATTTAAAATCAACTATATTGGAAGAAAGATTAAATGAATTGGTCATATTATTTATTATTAAGTCAAATAAATATATTTTGCATATAAATTATGAGATGACCCTTGAAAACTTTGAAATGAAAATGGAAAAAGAATTAATTAATATGTTGGTGACAAAAAGTCGATCTTAACCCCATTCTTATATTGTCCATATCCCCCAAACAAAGTTATTTATTTATTTTTTTGGTACTATCCACAAACAAAGTTAGGACTTAGGAGTTTGGATGTACATTTGTACCCATTTCCAATTCCCTAGATTTTTGGCAATTCCAAGGATTTTCTAAAAAAAACCCCCCAAATAATCAAGTTTGTTGAAAAGGGCCCCACCAACATGTGCATGTGCTTTGCTGAACATAAGCAACTTTATAAAAATAATGACAGTAATAATAAAGAAAAAGAGACTGTTTTCTTGTTTTTCTTTTTCCTTTTCTTTATACATAGACTTTAATATTTGTTCTTTATATCTTTAAAGTTTCATTTACTTTATTTTAATCCAATTTTCAACTTTTTTTTCTTTTTTTTTAGTATTAACATGGGTAAAAAGAAAAGAGAATGTATGTCAATTATTGTTGAGTCAAACTCAGTTTAACTTTAAATATTTGATTCTAGTACAGAGATAATGAAGTACGAGAGATTTGAACTTCTAACTTCAAGAGAAATTTAGTGTAGATATCAATTATAGTTAAGTTACACTTACTTTAACTGAAAAGTAGTTAATTGTCATCTAATTTTCATTAGTAATTTGATAAAAGCTTATATTTTTTTAGAAACGCTGCCATCTAACTTGACTTTCACATACAGTTTCAAAATTTTATTTTATGTGAACATTATTCATTTCTTTTTCAACAATTCTAAAGTAGGGGACAAACCAATCCACTTCTAAAATGATAATTAATACTTTTTTTACTGTGAACTATGCTCGTATTGGCATATTGAAATATTTATTGGTGAGATAAATAAATAAATAAAAAGATATTTTATCATTTATCATGGATCATGCATTTATTATTTAACAAGTACAAAAATCAATTTAAAAACTCAACATTTTTTTTATTTCAATGTGGGAGAGAATTGGAGATTTGAAAATTTAATCTCTTGGTTGAAAGTATATATCATAAACAAGTGGGTCATTAGATCATCAAATATCTATGTGAAAAAAATTGTTTGGATTCATATGTAATATGCTAGGTTAGAAGCAAGTTTCTATTAAAATAAACACAAAAGTTATCAAGAAAATAAGGTTTATTATTATTATTTAGTCAACTTTCTAAGTTAATTCATCAACTTTTTAAGTCCTTGAATTTTAAAAATTATCTAAAAGGTCTCTGAAGTTTTAGATTTATGTGTAATAAATCTCCAAATTTTAACAAGTATTGTCCCTAAACTTCCCATTTTGTTTATCTAATAAAAGTCTTCGAACTTTCGATTTTAAGTATAATAAGTCTTTGATCTATTTAAAAAATTTTAAAAATTTTTAAATCTATTGAATACGAAATTGAAAGTTAACATTCTATATTGAACAAAAAATTTTTATAGTTATGTCTACTCGATTCATTAACTTTAACAAAAATATGATATTGAATAAATCAAAAACCTATCTGACATATCATCGAAAGTTAAAAGTATTTGACCGTTTAAAATGTGTTGAACCTATTTAATACTATAGAAAGAACTTATGACATCCAAACATAAAATTTTGGGATCAAAATTATAATTTTTTTTTTTTTTTTTTTTTTTTTTGGAGAATTGTTATTAGTATAAAGTGTTTATGAGAGGAGATTTGTGATGAGATGGAAGTGGCAGGTGATTCCCTTCATTCATGCAATTTGTCTACTATTATCTCAACATCAGACAAGGGACACACATCTCATCTCTTCTCTTCATGTGCACCCCTTTTGTGGGACCATGCTTTTACTAATCAAATGTCCTCATGTTTTTTTTTTAATTATTATTATCATCTTATTTTTTGGTGGGGCCATTTTCGTACAATTCATTAAACTCAAAAATTTATATTTTATAATTAAAAAATAGGGCTAGTTGTAAAATGAATAAAATAAGTTCTTTTATTAGGCCCGTAGCACATACCTTTCGGTTTTGCGAAAAAATAAGTTCAACCCACGATTTAAAACAAAAATGTTAAAAATGTATGGATACACCTAATACACCTTTGATATACTTGATATCCCTTTGATACACTACTGATGTACACTTGATACACTTGATATCCGTTAATACGCTTGAATTAAAATGATATAATTATCATTTTAAAAAAAAAAAAAAAAAAAAAAACTTAAACTTTTTCTTCTCTGAAAGCAAGAGGCCTCTCTCCCCTTCTATAATATCTCTCTTCAAATATCCAGCACTGCTCTACACAATCTGTCACTGGCTACTCCTCCATTTCCCCGTTGTTTATCTTCGTCGACCTCCGCACGTCCGATCACCGATCGTTGGTTGTTGGTCGCCATTTTTCTCTTTCTCCCTCTATCTTTCTTTCTCTCAATATCTCTCTTTCACCAACTCCAAACCATTTTCGCTGACCACTGCTCCATCTGTCCACCACTTACCCTCTGTCGACCACCGCACATCTGGACACCAATCGTCGAACACCACTCTCTCTCTCTATCTTTCTTTCTCTCTCTATCAATTAATTGTTTAGAGATTTATGTCGTAAAAAATAATCAGAAATTCATAATTGCTAAACCAAGACATTGTTTCGGAATTGTATATTTGTCATATTTACAAAATTTGAAAACTGAAAATCATAAATGCTAAACTCTAAACTTAATTTGCTACCCAATACAATTTTCCTACGGTTAAAATAGTATTTTGGTCTATTACTCATAGGGTCGACCTTTGAGCCTAAGGAGGTAGACCCATAGGGTCGGCCATGGAACCTGAAGAGACAAACCATAGTAGGGTTGGCAAAATTTCTCGCGGGGTCGGGTCCCCGATCGGGGTGAGGAATCTCCGGTTTGACTGGGGATGGAGTCAAACCGGAAATTTTTTCGGGGCCCCGTCCGGAATCATACACAATTTATTTTCAAAACGTCCATTTTATTTATTTATTTAATTTTTTGGCTTTCTTTTCCTTTTTCTTTATATATTTTTCTTCCAAATTTGGTAGCCTTTTTACCATCCCAATAAATATCATCTAATTTTTACTGTGTCCAAACGTAATTGTTCCCCAATCCCGACCCCGACTCCGATTTTATATAGTTATATTTTTAATATTTTATAAATATATATTTGTAATATATAAAATAACTTATTTATATGTATGTTTATAATGTATACTATAAACTTATAGTGTTGTGAGCTCAATATTGAATATATAAATTCTAAATTTAAGCCTAAAAGTCAAACCCAAACTTAAAATATTAAAAGAAAAAAATAGGGAATCCCTATGGGGATCTAATAGGGGATTCTCTGCAGGGAATTAGTAGGGAAATCCTCGCGGGAAAACAGGGAATGGGGCCCCACGAGGGCCCCGTTTCCCTGACGGGGAATCCCCGTCCCCGTCCCCTCCTTCAAATGGTGGGGATGGGGGCGGGGATGGGGGGTGGGGACGGGGGCGGGGATGGGGGGAATTTTCCCCACGAGGCCGGGGACGGGGGACCCTCCCTCGCCTTGCCCCGCCCCGGCCCCGTTGCCAACTCTAACCCACATGACTGACCATAAGAGACAAAGTATCACCAAGTGTTCGTTTATAAGCAAACTACGTGTGCTTGGATCCATTCATAACAGTTAGATGAAGTTAGTAACGGTCAAATTAATTAATTAGTCAAATGACCATGACGAAACCAACTTTCTATATAATTAAAAGGGCTTGAGGCATTTGAGATAGGGCTAAAATAGATCCAGAATTTTCTATTTTCTGACTCTCTAAACGACTAACTTGATCATCGGGGTGGTGGTGGCCAAGCACTATATCGGATACAAGGCGTTTGTTGGATTTTTCTCTCCTGTATTAAAAACTCACCGTGGGTATCAAAATTCGGTATCAAGACAAATAATTATTGTCAATAAGTTTAAGAAGGGAAGTATGTAATGGTGTTAGGGTTGGGTTGAAAAGAAAAAGAAAAGAATAGATAAGAAAAACATACCCATTTTTCTCTCCAAATGATCTATTAATGGTGTATTTGTTTAACTTTTTATTTCCAAATGATTAAGAAGCATTGGATTCAGCAAAATTAAAATAATTTTGATAAATAATAAAAATTTGGATTTTAGTTTCAATTGATTCCAAGCTTGTAATTTACCTCAACCTCACACCTCCAATTTCCAACTCTTTATAAAAGGCAGCTGTTTGTGTTAATATTGAGAGAGAGAAAAGCAAAGCAAAAGCTGAGAAGAAGTGAGAGTTGGAAGTTATTCTTCTTTTTGGCTGATAGTGGGAGGCCCCATTCTAATTTACTTTAGTTGGGAAAGATATTTTTCTTTTTTTCAGAAATTGTTTTAAAGAATTATAGCTAAATAATTGTAAAAAGTAATATTATTCCTATTCTTCATATATTCAAATCATTCTTTTCCTTTTAGTGGAGGTTAGAATTACTCCAACTTTTTATGATATTTTCCTTTTAGGGCGATGAGAGTTTGAAGAAAATTAATTAATGGAAAAAAGTAAAAGCATGAAATTAAAAATCAAGAATAAACTCACTATACAACCTAGCTTAGAGGAAGGGAGTCCACTCAGTTGCAATGGTAGACATCTTTTCATTCAAGTATTTAGCCAAATCGTTTGATAAATCTAAAACGAGTGTCCTACGACATTGACTAATTAGACAAAGTAATCGATCTACTGGACTTCTTAAGTCTCGAAAGTGTTACAACGTTGTAATAAAATATTGCGATGTTTACCTTCTGTCTTATTATGTTGAGCAGTCCTAAGCAAGGGCATTTTGGTCTTTTAACATTCATTTGAGCATGGTTGCTCAAATAAAACCCAAAAATGCTCTATTTAGGCTCAAAACACTTGGAATCAATTCAAAGGACTCTCGAGCTCGATGTTATGCAATTAAGCACATTAAATCATAAAATTTCTTCGAACTAACACGATTTAGGCCCAAAAAGATGATAATTTTATGGAGCTACTAAAACTAACTTATTCTTTTCTTTCTTTTTGAGTTCAACTACATTATAAAAGTGAGGAATTCCGAATCTCTAATTTTTCTTTTTTATTGAGAATATATATGTTTCAATCAATGGTATAATAGGGGTCTAACTTCATGAATAAATAAATTTCAAACAGTAATAAATGTATAATTAAGACATGGGTGGACCTAATAAATATATTAATTGTTATTGTGTACTAAACTAAATAAAAATATGTAGTTGCCAACTTTTAATTACAATAAATGCATGCACGAATGGGTGAAACTTGAAAGTATGTGTTCTATGTCAATCCCTACTACGTTTCATTTATTGTAAGTACAAATGCTAGCTTTTGTATTAAAAGGCTTGAAAAATTATTCAAGTTTTTGCCCTTATTTTGATCATGAGGTATACTTAGATTTTGAGTGAATTTATATTTCTATATGGAATTTGATGTCCAATTTTATTTCCTTCCATACGTAAACGTTCTTGTTGTTTTTTTTTTAAATTTTATTATTGATATTTGAAAGTTTCGAATAGATGTTGAGATTACTTTTAGTATTTTATTGTCCCAATCTCCCTCTTATGATCATTACTTTTTGATATTATAATCGAAAAGTCATATACAAGATGAAAGAAATGAAGTCTCCTCGTCAACAGAGGAAGAGAAAGCTTTGGAGTCTAAATGTCCCAACTAAAACAAAAACCTATTTTGTGGCATCGTGCATTAAAGCCCTCCCCAACATTGATTTTGCCTCTTTTTTTTTTGTAGGGTTATCCATGATTTTAGAATCTTTCACAAATTGTGAGAGTGTGAAATGATTTATCCTTAATCTTTGAAGATTAAAAATATCACTTAAATAGATCGGGGAGATTACAATAAGTTGAAACTAGAAAATAACAACTTGCTTAACAAATAATTAAATAGAAAGTAACTAACCTTATTACATAACATTATTTTGGTTACATAGAGTTGAAAATATTTTCTTTCACTATAATATACAACAAATCTGAGCCAACATAATTTGAATCTTTTGATTCAGCAAATAGATTGTTCAAGGACGATCTAATATCAACTAGGTATTGGATTTTTTGAGGATATAAAAATTTACTTGAACAATAGTTTGCATGGGTGTTTGAACTTTTACGCAAAGATCAATTCGTTCATTCTCTTCAGCATCCGTTAAATGTTTTGTGATCATTATTTGATTTGTAATGCAAGGAAAACCAACATTTCATGTGTGTATGTATTGAAGAACAATCTCCGTAAATCGATGTAGTTGTGTCTAGAGATAGGTTTTCCCTTTAATTTTGTTTATTTTCTTTCTAACTAGAAAACACTTTGTTTATGTTTTATGCTTTTTAAGTTTCCAAAAAAAATCTTTATAAAGTAGCTTTTTAAAAGTTACAAAGAAGTGTTCTTCAAACGATATTGTCATGACACTGTTTTAGTTTTACTTGCAAACTTTTTCAATTTGAGAATGGTTTAGTACGAAAAAAAAAATAATACCACACAAAATAGTTTGAGCTTCCTTTGAGCCATGGTTGAACTCAAAAAGTAATGATAGTAATAAGTTTATTCATGAACATTTTTACTAAAACACAAATCTTAATTTTGTTGAGTTAATTTCATTAATTATATACGTTGAAGTCAAAATCTGGACAAGAAAAAAGTTTGATCTTCATGTGACAACAAAGGTAGATTTGTTTAAAGGGAGGAAGAACGTGATATATAAAACAAAAGCTACACACTAATGTAGTATTTATCACATACACTCCAATGCTTAAGTCAAAAAAATGAAAGGGTGTGGAAGCTTTAGGATTTCAGAGTTAAAGTTGATTTACTTTCTATGGAGCTATAATATTGTACTTATAGGAATAGATAACCAAGGTTATTGTCTATAGATTTTCAGAGCTACATTACGATAACCTTTTATCTCCTCGGATGAGGGCATGCGATGGGTAGGCTTCATTGGCTATTTTATTAGGATCGAGGTTGAGCATCTCCCCTTAGACCCATTTTAGTATTAAGATGGTATTTTTAAGCCAGAGTATGCATGGGCATGCCCCGTTAGGCATTTTGTTAGGCTTAGCCAAGCACACTAACTTGGGCCAATTCTCTCCCCTAGGTCTGTTTTGGTCCTAAGGTGCTATACTTTTGGTGTGATCTTGTTGATTTCTTTGTCATGTCGCAAAT
Source organism: Benincasa hispida (assembly GCF_027475165.1). Lineage (NCBI taxonomy): Eukaryota > Viridiplantae > Streptophyta > Magnoliopsida > Cucurbitales > Cucurbitaceae > Benincasa > Benincasa hispida. The sequence continues at coordinate 38,992,718 of NC_143486.1, read as the reverse complement.
GTTTCTATGTTATGTCGATTATGTCCTACAATCCAAAATCATCCATAATAATATATATTTGAATTATGTATTTAATGCCTCTCTAATGGCGTTTCCATATTGTCTTGTGATGTGTGTCCAAACAATTATATTTTCAATATGATTTTTTTTTTCTTTTGTACACCATATTTTTCATAAATATCCTAAAGTTTTACATGAAAAAATTATATAATTGGATTTAGCCTACTCGAATAATTAATCCCTATCAAACATACTTTTGAATACCTATTTAATGAATAAGTAAATCTTAGTAACATTACTCCTTCACTAGAGAGGGGAAAAAATCATGTAATGAAATTACGAATAACTTTACGCACATATTATCTAAGAATGTCCAAATAAAAAGAATATAAAGTAGCAAATAAAAAGAATATAAAATAGTTGCTACATTTTCAAAATCATACTCCTATTGGCTGTTACTATATTTGTAATATGTACTGTGAATGCAAATGTCACTCATTACCATTTTTGAGAACGTATTTATTATTTGTTTCTCAAAATTGGAAAATGATTTCCCACACCCCAAGGTGAGAGTTTAAAGTTGAATGTTGTGATCGGAATATATTTTCGAATGTTTAATTTAAAAAATAAATCATTTTAGAAGAAAAATTTAAGTATTTTATCAACCATACAAAATAGTTTTTTAAGTGTATTTTGAATAAATTTCATCAAAAGTGTTTTAATAAAAGTAAATTTTTTAAAAAATATTTTGTTCTATTAATTCAAACGGACCCGAAATCGATTAAAATAAGATGTGAACAAGTCCATCTAGAATTGAATATAGTAGGTTTCAGTATCTAGTTAGGAATAAGATAAAGAATATTAGATTGGATCTTAGGAAATATTTTTTTTTAAAAAAAAAAGAACAAAAAGACAAAAACAATATGAAAATAGTTATGGAGATATATAATAGCGGCAAGAGTTTAGATGGAGGTAATTACATTACTCTTGGGTTTAAAATGTTAAATACTGTATTTTGATTCTTGTACTTTTTCCATTAGTTCATTGTGATTTATATACTTTCAAAATATTTATTTTCGTCTCTACATTTTTAATCGCCAAAAAACCCATGAGTCGAAGATCAAGGAGCTCGTCACGTCAGCATTTAATAAGGGAAGATGTTACAAAGGAACCTGCCAAAGAGCCCACGAGCCAGAACTGAGGGGCTCATTGCATCTATATTTCTCGAAAGGAAAGGGACTACATCATGTGTCATAAAGGCCAAGTCGGGCTAACCCTGATCTTGCCTCTCATCTTCACAAAAGGGGTAAAGACTATAATGCCCCAAGCCCAAGCACTCCTCCATTTCTACCATAAAGCCCTTGAGTACAAGACCTAAGGATAGTGTAAGTGGAGAGGGTGGTATAAATAGGGGGTATACCTCTAATCGATCAGATGTGTGAGCAACAAAGTGTTATGGATAAGTGAGGTCCCAATATAAGCCTACGCTATCGATGAAGTAATAAATTCGGAGTGTTTCAAGTGTCGAATCCCACAGGTCTATATTGATTTTTAATTTAGTTATGACTATGAATCAATGAAACCGAGGTAACCAAGGAAGAGTTTATATTGTGATGAGTGAAAAAAAGCTTTAGAAACAGTAAACAATGTTAATCGAATCGGGGCAAGCAAAGTTTCAACCTTTCAGGTGCTATACCTTAAGTGATGTGGTCACATCACACCTTAACAATGAATTACACATGAACAGAAAACTACATTTATTCGGTCTTGTGTCAAGTTCCTTTAGGTGGTTTAAGCAACGAATGTCTAATGTTTCCATGGTTAGTTGGATCTTAGATTAATTCAAGTTCATTTTCTTTATCCTATAGTGCCCCTTATTTCTAAAGTGATGTGACAGTCTTATTTCTAGGCTCGAAGTCTCATATCCCTTTGTGACATCCGTTTACACCCTAACTTTCTCAGCATTAAAGATTTGCTAGATCGTTAAATTAAGTGGTCAGTTTAACTTACCGATTTTATCTTTTAATTCAACAAAAAGGAAGTGTAAAACAAAGTGATGTGATGTGCTAGATATCTTAAGCCATGACAACCATGGCGTCTACATTACTAGATCCCTAGGAAGATTTAGCCCATGATAAATGACAAAATAACAAACTTTATTAAATCATAAATCGTAGCTACAAGATAGAGTTCGATTGGTGAAAGAAAATTAAAAAAAAAAAAATTGATAAATAAATGGATATAAATGTTGGAAAAATACAACTCAATGGGTCTTAAGACAAATCCTCAATTCCTTAGTTTTTTCCTAAGTTGATTCTCCTTCTCAAGGAAGAATCGTTCATCACCACATACTTTCACGAGATGAGATGACCTAAAGCCACTATGCCTTAGAGGAACTTTCGTTCTTGAGGCTACTGCATTAAGAAGCTGAGAAAACGTCCAAGGGGCTGGCTAATGACAGAAATGGTGAAGAATGGTGATGATTTCGGCGATGGAAAGTTGGTCCTCTCAAATGAAAGACTTACGTTCTTTGTATAAACTCCAAATCGGTTGGGGAGAGCTGAAACTCATGTTTTGAGGGTTTACCAGGTAAAATCGGGGCTGGCCAACTGATTGGAGTGTGAAAATCGCAACTATTATTGATTAGTTTGAAATATGGAAAATTAGGGCCTATTAATGCGGCCACAACAGATCTGTTGATATGGCCACATCAGACAAAAATTGTCAATATGGCCTCAATTTCCTGCAAAAATCCACAAAAACAACTTCAAATAAGCAAATAACATCTTTTAAGCTCAGTCAAACCATCCTAAACTCATTTGAACTAATTAGGACTAATTTTAGGAGAAAACACAAGCAAAATTTCATTTTTCTAAATAAAAGTGCACAAATAAAAGCCCAAAAACATGCATTTCATGGCATATATCAACTTCCTCCTTTAAAGGTATGTGATAATATATACTTCATTTGCCCTCAACTCAATAATACTTTAACTTACATTGACTTAAGCACCAGAGTGTGTTGGGCATAACACCATACCGATGTGAGATTCTGACTCACAATTCAACTCGAAGGAGGTGACTAAGAGCAGCTTAGATCACCACATTAATCCAAATCCATGTAATAGATCATAATTGCACATCAACAATAATATATTTGATTATTCTTTTGTTACAACTTAAAATTAAAACATCTAACATATATAATCGATACATACAAATGTATGTGTCAAATTATAATATATTTAAACGTTTTAACACCATATATCTTTCACAAGAGAGATTGGGATTACAATTATGCTTACCTATTGGAATGACTTGCCAATTTTATATAGGTGACACGAAATTTCATGCAAGTTCCTCAATCAATCTAAATGTACAAATCAAACAAATTTCAATGGATTAACAATTTTAAAGCATAGATTCAGTCGTTGGTTTAATCGTGTCAGTTAATCAGCCTAAGGGGACTGAATCACTATAAACTACATGAACTTAGAAGCCTTAGATTCTGAATTTCCTGTCTCAATCTCATTCTTTCCTTACACTTAGCATTTAATATCAAACGCTCTATAAACAAAACATTATCATGATATTACAATCCTTCATGACCAGTTTCTATCATTTTCCTATCACTATCATGCATAATTAAATGAAAGTCCATTTTTTAGATCTAGCTAACTTCTCTCTTGACCAATGACATCATAACACAAACGAAAAGCAATGGCCAATTGATTGCAGTCGATTAATACAAAAAAAAAAAAAAAATTATTAACAATTTCAATCCCAAAATGTGCAACCAACAATACATTGATCCTCAAACCGATCTCCATACCATAGAAGTAATGAGTTTAGTTGATCATGATTACATAATACAAATCCAAGACTAAATTAGCCACATATTTAGAACATATAAAGAGAAAGGGAAAGGGAAAACAACTTAGCAATTGTCATCGACACCGTGTAGATTATTCGGCAAGCTCTCGACTGAAGTCATTAAGCTCACATTCATTCTTCAACAGCTTCTTGAAATGACTTTCTCGATACCCTAAACTCTAATCTTCGTTGAAATTTGATACTCCCAACTCTTACATGAATGCCTCTTAAGTAACACTCTGGTCAATCGTATCGCAACTCAATCAAGTGTTGGCCTCATCGCCCTGGAGTGTCGAGTGATGCTAATGAAACTTCACCTTCAAAATGTCGCAACGCTTTATTGTCCTCCAATGGTTCTTGGGTTGTTAGCGTTGTGAACTTTTATTTTTATAACTTTTTTCTTTTTTTTTTTCTCCATGTATTGGTCCTAGAATTCGTTATTAGGCTAAATTTCCACCATTTTTCACTTCCAACTTCTCAAATCTCATTTTATAATTCAGTTTGTAGAAAATACTAGCATAACGATACTAAATCATACAATTAAAGTCCAATTTGAGTCTTAAAATAGCACTTTTGGAGTGTCTTCAATAACGATCAATTTAGTACATCAATTAGTTTCCTTTCAACGCAGAGGTAGAAATTTGAAGATCTAATTTTTGAAAAACACAAATATAATGTCTTACTCTTACCTAGTTAAATTATACTCAAGTTGGCATATAATACATAGAATTATGGTTAAATAGAGTCAAACACAAAAAAGAAGAAATAAAAAATCAATTTTTGCTAAATCCACCCACTAATTTGATCAAAAGTAAAGTACAAATCTCCCAAAAACTCACCAAGTTGAAAGTAAAAAATTGAAGGGAAAAAAGAAAGAAAAAGTAGAAATTAAATGATGAAAGCACCGCACCAAAAAAAACAAAGAAAAATGAGCTGCATTACACATTTGCACCCCCAACCCCCACTTCTAAAAGTACCGCACATACCGCTCATCTCTCTCTTTTCCTTTCCATTATAATATCTTCTCTTTACTCTTTCCTCCCAAATATCACACTCAAAATTATGGAATTCCATTCTATACTCAAAATTCTCCTCCTCTTCCTCTTCCTTTCCGCCGCCTCCCCCGCCGCATCGGAGTTTCAAACCTTAACTCTCCGCCCTCTTCCAACCCCCTCTCCTCCTACCTTCTTCCCACAATCCGAATCCCTCCAATCGGCCGCCGCCCTCACGGTTGAGCTCCACCATTTGGACTCACTCTCTCTCAACAAAACCCCCTCTGATCTCTTCACTTTACGACTCCACCGCGATGCCCTCCGTGTCCACGCGCTCAATTCTCTTGTTGCACGCGCCGCCGGTTTCAGCAGCTCCGTCATCTCCGGCCTCGCCCAAGGCAGCGGCGAGTACTTCACCCGCCTCGGCGTCGGAACCCCTCCGAGATACCTCTACATGGTTCTCGACACCGGCAGCGACGTCGTTTGGCTTCAATGCTCCCCTTGCCGGAAATGCTACTCCCAATCTGACCCCATTTTCAACCCTTATAAATCCAAATCCTTCGCCGGAATCCCCTGTTCCTCCCCTCTCTGCCGCCGCCTCGATTCCTCCGGCTGCAGCACTCGCCGCCACACCTGCCTCTACCAAGTCTCGTACGGCGATGGTTCCTTCACCACCGGCGATTTCGCCACCGAAACCCTCACGTTTCGCGGCAATAAAATCGCGAAAGTCGCCCTCGGCTGCGGCCACCACAATGAGGGTTTGTTCGTCGGAGCAGCCGGTTTGTTGGGCCTTGGTCGAGGCCGGTTGTCTTTCCCTTCCCAAACTGGAATCCGGTTCAACCATAAATTCTCTTATTGTTTGGTAGACCGGTCCGCTTCCTCTAAACCGTCTTCCATGGTTTTCGGCGATGCGGCGATTTCCCGTTTTGCCCGGTTCACTCCTCTAATTCGGAACCCGAAATTAGAGACGTTCTATTACGTTGAACTTATCGGAATCAGCGTCGGTGGAGTCCGAGTCCGTGGCGTTTCCGCCTCACTCTTCAAGCTCGATCCGGCAGGAAACGGCGGCGTCATCATCGATTCCGGTACGTCCGTGACTCGTCTGACTCGGCCGGCTTACACGGCTCTTCGCGACGCATTCCGGGCCGGAGCGGCGCATTTGAAAAAAGGGCCGGAGTTTTCATTGTTCGATACGTGTTACGACTTGTCGGGTCAGTCGACGGTGAAGGTGCCGACGGTGGTGTTGCATTTTCGGGGAGCCGACATGTCGTTGCCGGCGACGAATTATTTGATTCCGGTTGACGACAATGGGAGCTTTTGCTTTGCGTTTGCGGGTACCATTTCGGGTTTGTCGATTATTGGGAATATTCAACAGCAAGGATTTCGGGTTGTGTACGATTTGTCGGGTTCTCGGATCGGGTTTGCTCCACGTGGCTGCACGTGATCTCCGACTTTGAGATGAGATTTGTGACATTTGTCTTTTCATAGGAACAAAAGAGTGATAACCAAAAAAAAAAAAAAGAAAAGAAAAGGAAAATTAAACAGAAAAATTAGTAATTTTTCGTGATGAAGATTGAAGATTTTCTTAAGGTTTGTTTTTGCTGTGTATTGTATTTATTATCCATTTAAAGTAATTAAAGCCTCTAACTTGGAGGTGATTTGGTTTGTGTTAATGATTTGGACATGTGTCCTTTTGTTTTTAGTGGAATACTTTTAAGTCAACTAAAGAATCTAATTTTATGTGTGTTATCATCTCAAATTGAATGTATTTTTCATTTCCACCAACTATCCAACTTCATTTCCTAGGCTCGTAATTATTTTTATTTTAGTTTAGTCACTTCAATTTATTCCCATTTTAATCTATAGAATGTAGAAATTGAAAAATATTTTGGTGCACATCCATCCCAAATTGTATCAATCTTTTTTCAGATCACATAAGTGCCAAACCACAGATTGTCATGTGGTAACTTTGTTAGGAAAAAGCCTCTTAGTAATACAAAATTAACATGTAAAAACTCTAAATTAGGTAAAAATATGGATCATAAAAGTTCCACGCTGTGAAAAAGTATTACAAATTTCTTTTTTTTTTTTAAAATATTTTTTAATATTTTTTTCATTTATGATTGAAAGTCTACATGGAAATAAATACAATATGGGTGCACCCAAGTATTGTTAAAAAAAAATATTGTTTGTTTTTATTTCCACTATTATTTTATCATTTATTATTTGACTCAATAGCATGTCCAAATAGTGAGTCATATCCAATCCAATAAATAAATAAGTTGGGTTAAGCTAATCAAATGTTAACTTTGAATCAAGCTTAGATCCAGTCTGGATTGGGTTTGGGTCAGCTTTTAGACTTTGAGCCCGTTGATAAAACTGAAACTTAGGTAGTGTTGAAGTCTCACGAGTTTTGCCTACATAATATTGAGTGGACTAATTTATTCTAGGTGTTAGAGCTATGAAAATATTAGATATTTAGAAAATATATATAAAGTAAATTTGTGGATAGTAAAGTTTAAATTTAAACATGAAAAAGTAAAATAAAAATGAAAATTCCTAAAGATTTGTGATTGTTATAAAACTGAAGTGTGAAACGAGGCACTATGAGAACAAAAATATCAAGAAATTATAATATTTGAAAGAAATAAATAGCTCAGAGAATTAGTCCTTGGCGGCAATTGGAAGCTAGAGAGATGACGATGCGGGTTGGAATTGGGCATATCGTCTCAGTTGTGGCAGTGAGAGGTTTCCAGTTAACTTTACAGAATAAATATATTTTCCTAGAAAATGTATATATAGTTCCTGGTTTGAAGAGGAACTTAATTTTTGTAAAGTGTTTATTAGAACAAAGTTATTGTATAAATTTTTCTGTAAATAAAGTGTTTATTTCAAATAATAGTGTCAATATTTGTTCTGTTGAACTGGAAAACAATCTTTATATGCTAGGACCATTAGCGACTAAAACCGTCCATAACACTTAAATGTTCTTCTGTAACTCAACATAAAAGACTTAGAATTTCTCATAAATAAATGTCCAACTTTGGCACCTGAGATTATGATACATCAATCTCAATAGGATTGAGAGGTTGGTGAAGAATGAATTTCTAAGCGAGTTAAAAGAAAATTCTTTACCTGCGTGTGAGTCATGCCTCGAAGGAAAAATGACTAAAAGACTTTTTAGTGGAAAAGGTCACAGGGCCAAAAAAAAAAAAAAAAACCCTAGAGCTAGTACGTTCAGACCTTTGTGGTTTGGTGAATGTAAAAGTAAGAGGAGGATTTGAATATTTCATCACCTTTATTAATGATTATTCAAGATATGATATGTTTATTTAATGCAACATAAGTCGGAATCCTTTGAGAAGTTAAAAGAGTTCAAGGCAGAAGTTGAAAATGCATTCAATAAAACAATTAAGACATTTCAATCTAATCGAGGTGGAGACTTTTTGGATCTAACATTCCAGAACTATTTGATAGAGCATGGAATTGTATCCCAATTCTCAGCACCTAGTACACCTCAGCAGAATGGTGTATCAGAATAGAGAAATTGAACCTTAATGGACATAGTTTAGTCTATGATGAGTTACTCTTCCTTACTTGATTCGTTTTGAGGTTTTGCAATATAGATTGCAACGTATATTTTGAACTTTGTTCCATCCAAAAGTGTTACAATAACACCTTTAGAGTTATGGAATTGTTGTAAAGCTAGTTTATGTCATTTCAGAATCTGGGGTTGCCTAGCACTATGCTTAAGAAAAATCCTAAGAAACTGGAACCTCATTCAAAACTGTGCCTATTTGTAGGCTACCCCAAAGGAACGAAAGGTGGTTACTTTTTCGACCCTAAAGAAAATAAAGTGTTTGTGTCGACAAACACTATTTTTCTGGAAGAAGACTATATAAAGGAGCACAAGCCCCACATTAAAGTTGCGTTGAATGAACTTTCCAAGGAATCAACTAAACCTTCAATAAGAGTTGTTGAAGAAGCCAACACCTCAACAAGAGTTGTTGAAATTGGTCATCTAGTAGGTCAAATCCACCTCAAGAGTTGAGTAAGCCCCGACCCAGTGGGAAGGTTGTGAACTCACCTATTCGTTACATGAGTTTAACAAAAATCCTAGCTATAGTAGTTGACGGAGATGTTGAGGATCCATTGTCTTAAAAGAAGACAATGGAGGATGTTGATAAAGATCAGTGGATAAAAGCTATGGATCTCGAAATGGAGTTGATGTACTTCAATTCGGTTTGGGATCTTGTAAATCTACTTGATGGGGTTAAACCTATAGATCGCAAATGGATCTACAAAAGGAAACGGGGTGCTGACAAGAAGGTGTAAAATTTCAAAGCTAGAGGAATGGCAAAGGGTTATACCCAAGTTGAGGGAGTCGACTATGAGGAGACTTTCTCACCTGTTGCCATGATAAAATCTATTCAAATCCTCTTGCCCATTGCCTCATATTATGACTTTGAGATTTGACAAATGGACATTAAAACTGTCTTTCTGAATGGCAATCTTGAGGAGACCATTTATATGGAGCAGCCCAAGGGATTCATAACCCAAAGTCAAGAGCAAAAGGTTTGCAAGCTTAATCGATCTATTTATGAACTGAATCCTGATGCAAGCTTCTCAATCTTGGAATATAAGGTTTGATACTACGATTAAATCTTATGGATTTGATCAAAATGTTGATGAGCCTTGTGTTTACAAGAGGATTATTAGCAGTTCAGTAGCTTTCTTAGTGTTATATATAGATGATATCCTACTCATTGGGAATGATATAGGTCTACTGACTGAAGTTAAGAACTGGTTAGTGACCCAATTCCAAATGAAAGATTTGGGACAGGCTTAGTTTGTTCTAGGAATTCAGGTCTTTTAGAGATCGAAAGAACAAAACGCTAGCTCTGTCTCAAGCATCATAAATTGCCAAGATGCTTGTCAAGTATTCGATGCATAACTCCAAGAGAGGCTTACTACCTTTCAAGCATGGAGTAATATTGTCTAAAACATCTCAAGAGGTTGAGGAAATGAGACAGATCCCCTATGAATCGGCTGTTGGCAGCCTAATATATACGATGTTATGTACTCGACCTGACATTTGCTATGCAATGGGGATAGTCAGTAGATATTAGTCTAATCCAGGATATGATCACTAGATTGCCATTAAGAATATCCTTAAGTATCTACGAAGAACGAAGGACTACATGCTCGTGTATGGTTCTAAGGATATGATCCTTACATAATACACGAACTCTGGCTTTCATACTAATAAGGATTATAGGAAATCCACATCAGGATCAGTGGTCACTCTTAACGGAGGAGCAGTAGTCTGGAGGAGCATCAAGCAAGAGTGCAATGCTGACTCCACTATGGAGACAGAGTATGTAGCGACTTGTGAAGCTACTAAGGAAGTTGTTTGGCTCAGGAAATTCTTGACTGATCTAGAAGTCGTTCCATACATGTCAAAGCCCATCATACTTTATTGTGATAATAGTAGTGTTATAGCTAATTCTTGAGAACCTAGGAGTAATAAGCACGGGAAACACATAGAGCGAAAGTATCATCTCATCCGAAAGATTATGCATCGAGGTGACGTGATCGTCATGCAGATAGCTTTGGAGCACAAAGTTGTTAATCCATTTACAAAGACCCTTATGGCTAAGGTGTTTAAGGGTCACCTACAGAGTATGGGTCTATGAGACAATCCACGTTTAGACTAGGGCAAGTGGAAGATTTGTACTGGGCGTTTTGTGCCCTAGTTTATTGATTTGTGTACTTTGTATTTTAGTTTAGATTTTACATTGTACATCCCACTAGCTTTAGGTCAAGAGGGAGATTGTTGGATTTGATGCCCTAAATCTTATAGGGTTCTATAATTTGTAATTGTATTGTACAAACATTTTTTATGTAATAAAATATATGATGTTTTATTTCAAAATTAGTTGCATTAACCAGAAACTAATAAACTGACATCCAAGGTTATCTTGTAGCTTAAACATGTATGTAGAGACATATGAGTGGATCATGTTTAAGTGATAACCTAGTAGATGGATAAGGTAGGATACCTTATCCTGGCGACACTACGAGTATGGCCTACTTTGTAGATGTTACAATTGTTGTAAAGTGTTACAAATGGTCTGATCCTGATCATTCATGTGGAGGCATGTGAGCCGGGATATTCTATACAAAGGAGTTTGTTATAAGACTGGACCACGAAATGTTTAGTCTCATTATATAACGCCTTTCATAATAGAGACTTACATTTTACCAGGATGACTATAGGTAACATGACCTAAATCCTGAGTGAGTTGTGAACTTCTGCCCATGAGGACGGTCCTATGATTTGTATGGGTGAGAGTGGCCAGATCGCCAACTCAATAAGCCTACCATTTTAAGAATTCATCTGATTGAGGAGCAAGAAACACAACTACACAAGAAGGAGTTTCCCCAGTGTCGAGGCAAGTAGATAAATTGTTCCCTTAAGGGTTGATTCCAGGACTTGAACAATGTGGTGCCACACTCTCTTCTAGCCCGAGAGGGGTTTGGTCATAGTTGGACTATGATTTATTGTTCATTAGAAGGATCAATGGTACTTCAGAAGTTAGATGTAACAACACGGGCAAAACGGTAATTTTGGCCCAGCTGTACTTACGAGAATTTTGTGAAGGGTCATCATACTGTTGACTGGTTATATCCAATTGACACAGAAATATATCTGTAGTGCGAAGAGTGCAGCTGATGATCTTTAGTGGAGTATCCGTCAGTTAATGGATGGTGAATAAATCAATTAAAGAGTTTAATTAATTATTCACATACCAAATGGAGCTTCAAACTACATGTCCATGAGGTCCCCTCGGTAGCTCAACAAGAATTAATAAGAATAATTTTTTGGATTAATTTGAATTGTACAAATTAATTGAGGGAATTAATTAATTATATGTGATATAATTAATTCTAATTATATATGATATAATTACTATGATATATTTGATACATTATATTATTAAGTATTTATGAGAGGAAATAAATATTTGAATATGATTCATCAAGGAACTCTTATCAAAGAGGACCTATGAGCAGAAGTAAGAACATTCCAAATTCATTATGATAGAAATACCGCATGAACAAACAAACATACAAGTTATGCATTTACTAATAAATTACGGCATGCTTTACACAATTAAGTAACAAAGGACCGAGAGACATACCTCTTGAAGAAATTTTCTTCTTTGATCTCTCGCTCTCATCAGAACCAACAACTCTCGCTGTCGTTATGCACACGAAGACTATCATTCACCAAATCTCACTGTCGCTCACCACCGAATGGTCTTCTACACGAACAGACAGCAAGGAGGACACCACCACTCAGTAACCTCGGCATTATCGGAGTGAGAATCCAGAAGGTGTGGGCTTTGTTGGATTTGATAGAGGGGAAGAGGAAACTATGATCGTTTACAATGACCAAGCAAGTGGGAGAGATTTTGTGTCTATCGCATAGACGGGTGCTTGATCGTTTAGCAAAGGGTGCACGGTCGTTTAGTAAAACGGTGTTGATCGTTTAGACGATCGTTTAGGTAAATCACTCGCGCGATCGTTTAGGAAAAGTTATACGACCATTTAGGAAATCTGCATGTGTACACGATCGTTTAGTAAAATTTGAGCTATCGCATATGCTCACGTTAGCTAGACGATGGGCAATGTACTAATCAGAAGGCGATTATCTGATTTACATGCAAAATGAAAACTATTTTCATTTTATCCTTCAGTAACAAAAATTGAATGCAACCTCCCACTATCTCATTCGGTTATGGAGAAAAACCACCAACAGTTATCTCATAATTGTTTAATTAAAAATAAATATAATCATATTATATTTATAACCTATAGTTTAATATCACATCACATGCAACATATAAACTATAGTCCTAGGGGTGTTCAAAAAACCCGATGACCCGAAAAAACCTATCAACCCAACCTAACCCGCGCGATTTGGGTTGAGTTGGGTTCAAATAAATGAAAATTTTATGGGTTGGGTTGGTTCAGGGGTTCATCTAATATAACCCAAACCAACTCGAACCAACCCTAATTTATTATTACCTTTAAAATATGGTTTTTTATTATTTATAACACAATTATTTACACATATATTGATTTATTTAATTCCAATATTTTTGAATAATTTATTCTTCAACAACTCTTAAAAGTAGTTTCTTTGCACTTTAGAAAGAAAATTTTCACTATTTAAATTGAAATTGAGTTGTTAATCTTAATTCAATATATGAAAATAATTAAATAAGATTTTTACATATTTACGTTGTGCTTCTTTTTAGAACAAAATTTTAAACAAATGATTCGATTAATCCGAACCAATCCAACCTAAATATTTCATGGTTTGGTTGAGTTGGGTTCATTTTTTAATAAAGGTTATTTGGGTTGAAGAAATTTATAACCCGAACAATTGGGTTGGGTCTAAAATGTCTTTCAACCCAACCCATGAATATCCCTGCATAGTCTTTTTTCTCCTCCACTAGATATAAATCATATTTATATCATTTTCCTCCAATTAATGTATCTCATACATCATGTCAACTATATCATATATAATTGACCCATTTAATCATATCATATATAATCAAACTCTCTGTTGTCAATTTGTACATCTCAAACTGACCCAAAAAATGATTCTCAACTTGAATCCATTGAACTACCAAGGGGACCTTATGAACCTGTGGCTTGAAGCTCCAACGGTATGGGAATAGCTGGCTAAACTCTTTAGCCATGAAATCCACCATCCGTTAACTTCCAAGCATTCTACTAAAGACTGATAGTTGCACTCTTCTCACCACAGATATATTTCTGTGTCCATCGGATATAACCAATCAACAGTACGATAACCCTTCATAGATGCTTGTAAGTACAGCTGAGCCAATTTATCGTTTTTCCCCTATAGTTACATCTAACTCCTTAAGTACCACTGATCCCTCTAATGAACAATACAACATAGTCCTACTATGTGTGGACACCTCTTGGGCCATGAGAAGGTGTGTGGCGCTACATCGTTCAAACCCCGGAATCAACCCTTAAGGGAGAAATCTATCTACTTACCCCTGCTTCGGGGAAGGAGAGAATTTCATCTTGTGTAGCTGAGTTCCCAACTCTCCAATTAGACGAATCCCCAAAGTGGTAGGTTTAAGTTGGCAATCTGGCCACTCGCACCCATGCAAATCAAAGGACCGCCCTCAAAGAAAGGAGTTCCCAACTCACTCAGGATTAAGGTCATGTTACCTATGGTCATCTTAGTGAAGTGAACTCTCTGTCATGAACGACGTTATATAACGAGACTACAACACTTCGTGGTTCGGTCTTATACAAACTCCTTTGTATAGGATGCCCCCCGCTCACATGTCTCCACATGAATGATTAGAATTAGACCATCTGTAGCAAGTCACAACACTTGTAACTATTCTATAAAGCGGACCGCATCCGTAGCATCACCAATATAAGGTTTTCCTCCTATATCCATATACTACAGATCATTTTGGTTATCACTTAAGGCATGATCCACTCGTATGTCTCCACATACATGCTTAAGTTACAACAACAACCAGGGATCTTAGTTTATTGGTTTGTGGTAAAGCAAATAAACATCTCATGTTTCATAGACAATAGTGAATAAAATATCATATATTATTACATCTCAAGCGTTTGTTCCATACTGTGTTTACAAACTACAGGACCCAACGAGAGTTTAGAGCATCAACCCCAACAATTCAAATATTAATTGTATGAATTGGATTCATATGATTAAATTTAATACAAATGAGATTTATATTAAATGTCATTAGTGAGAGAATAGAAACTATAGATTATATTGTATATGATACAATATAAAAATTATAGGTTATATGTTATATTTGATACAACATATAATTTAATGTATATATCATATGATAAGGTAGTTATCATATAATTTTATATATTAAATGATTTATTAAATAAATAAATTATTTAATTTATTTTTAAAATCAATTTTTGGGAGGGAATTGTAACTCCCTCCCTATCTTTCTCTCTAGGACGTGTAAGTGGGAGTTAAAGGATCTTCTCTTGTTTTTGGTTTTTACAGAAACTAAGAGACGGAGGTGAAGTGTGAAGAATTCTGTGTTTTTTCTTCTCAATCTATCTCTACTTTCTCCTCCCTTGCTTTTCTATGTCTCCCTCACCAAAATAGCCAGAGCCCTACTCCTCATGGTGGTGTTCATCAGTTCGAGGGAATCCATTGAAGACTATTCTTCAAAGGTAAAGGTTTTTGAACCCTTCTAATTTCTTCTCTTTAATTAAGCTTATGCATGCTATAATTTTTAGATGCATAATGTATGGTCACTGTAAAATTAGTATTCTGTGAAATTTTGGGAATTGAGACAATCCGCTTCCATTACGGACCCTTCATAAGGATCCTTCAGTTGTTTGATCTTCTCCCTCTGGCTTTCATACAAATCAACACACAAATTTTATAGAAGAGTTCTGGAAAAAGTTCTATATCTCCTCCTCCTCTCTTATCTCTCTCAAAATTCCCCTATTCCAAAATAGTTAGAGCTCACACACTCCTGGATTCTCACCTAAAGAATATTGAGGTAGCTTTCGTGGTGGTATTCGTTCCGTTCAAGGGATTTCCATTGAAGATCAGTCTTCAAAGGTAAGGGTTTTTTAAACCCATTTTCTCTTTTGTATTTTTTTCGAGCATGTTGTAAAATTCTTTAATTGAATGCATAATTTATGTATCTTATTCTGTAAATTTTGGGATTTGGATCCGATCCTCGTTTCTGTTCATGAACCTTAATCGGTTCCATTAGTTTTTTCATAGTCCACCCCTTTTTTGGGTATAACTCTTTTCCACCAGTCGAGCCCTAAAGATTTGTACTTTACCGGGAGAATATTGAGCTAGCTTTCGTGGTGGTGTTCATTCCGTTCAAGGGATTTCCATTGAAGATCGGTCTTCAAAGGTAAGGGTTTTTTAAACCCATTTTTCTCTTTTGTATTTTTTCGAGCATGTTGTATAATTATTTAATTGAATGCATAATTTATGTATCTTATTTTGTAAAATTCATATTCTGTAAATTTTGGAATTTGGATCTGATCTTCGTTTTCGCTCATGAACCTTAACCGATTCCATAAGTTTTTTCATAGTTCACCCCCTCTCTGAGTATAACTCTTTGCCACCAGTTGAGCCTTAAAGACTTGTACTTTATCGGCTTGGTCTCGTTTTCTTTTATAGATCCATTTACGACCAATAGGTTTTACCTCATCCGATTGATCTACAAGTTTCTAGACCGAATTGAAGTACATAGACTCCATTTCGAGGTCCATTGCTTTGATCCACTGGTCTCGGTTTATATCATTTATTTCATGTTCATAGGTCAATGGATCCTCAGTGCCATCTTTGGGTATGATGACCTGAGTTTCTATTAAACACATGTAACGACTAGGCTGATGGAAAACCCTTCAATTACGTCGAGGCACTTTCAAATGTGACTGACTAGAATTATCTGTTTTATCTACAACTCTTGTTGAAGAGCCAGCCCGATTAACAACTCTTGTTGGTTTATCTGTAACTTCCTTGAAAATTTCACATAATACTAGTTTACTATGAGGTTGATAATCTCTCATATGGCCTTCTTCTAAGAATGTAGCATTTTATGACACAAATACTTTGTTATCTTGAGGATTATAAAACAAACCACATTTTGTTTCTTTAAGGTATCATATGATTTTGAACGACGTTCCAATTTCTTTGGATTTTACACTAACACATGTGTAGGACATTCCCAAATTCTGAAGAGACGTAAATTATCTTTATGCCCTCTCCACAACTTATATGGTGTTTCATAAATATTTTTTGAAGGAATCATGTTCAAAATGTATACAGCAGTCTCTACTGCATATCTCAAAAACGAATTAGGCAATTGAGCATAGCTCATCAGGAACAAACCATGTCTAACATGGTTCTATTTCTCCTTTCCAATACACTATCCTACTGAGACGTATCGGGTGCTGAGAGCAGAGACTAGATTCCATGTTCTATCAAATAGTCCCGAACTCTCAAGTCCATACATTCTCCACCTCGATTTGATTGAAGTGTTTTAATTATTTTGCTTAACAAGTTCTCAACCTCTGCCTTATATTCCTTGAACTTTTTAAGGGTTTTAGACTTGTAATGCATTAGGTAAACATAGTCATACCTAGAATAATCATCAATAAAACTGATGAAATACTCATACCCTCCTCGTGCTTTGACATTCATTGGAACACAAAGATTTGAATGCACGAGTTCTAAGGGTTTTTTGGCTCTAAGACCTTTTCCTGTAAAAGATCTTTTGGTCATCTTACACTCAAGATAGAACTTACATGGAGGTAATGAGTTGTCTTCTAATTGACTTAGGAGTCCACTCTTGACCAATCTCCCAATCTTATTGATATTAATGTGGCCAAGTCTCAAGTGCCAAAGATAGGTATTAGGAGAAACTTTTTGCCTTTTATTTTAAGTTTCAACTATTATAAACATCTCGGTAATTAAAATAGCTTTTGCCTTGGTTGGTCTTAACACATATACGTTGTTTCCAAGTTTTGCAGAATAACTTTGAACACCTCTTGAGCTAACAAACACTTCATTAACTTCAAAAGATACTTTGTACATTTGTTCTAACAAACAAGAAATAGATATTAGATTCCTTCTCATAGTAGGAACCAAAAGTACATTTTCCAATAAAATGAATCTATCCTCAAAAAACAACTTCAAGTCTCCCACTGCTTTAGTTGAGACGACCTCTCCTATTCCAACTTTAAGAGTTGTCTCGCCTTTTTTAAGTGGTCGTTGGGAACTAGTTTCTTTGTTTTACTTTCTCAGCTCCTTTCTACGTAAGGTATTTTGGGCAGTTTCGTTTCCAGTGACCGTCTTCGTTGTAGTGAAAACACTTTTCTTTGCCTTTCCGAGTTACAGGAGCCTTACTTTTCTTTTTTCGTTTATTTTTCATTTGAATACTTTTATTCTTTAAAGTGGAAGGTCTAGAGTTAGTTCCTAAAGATAATCCCTTTTTTAACTTCTTTAAGGTAACAACATTTGTTTTCCCTTCTTGTCCCTTAGTCTTCATAAGAGACTCGTATGTCTGGAGCTCGTTCAAAAGAGTAGTCAGATTGTACTCAATCTTGTTCACCATCGCATTTGTGTAGGACTATAGGAAACTTTTCAGAAGAGACTCCATGATGAAACTAACTTGACTTTTCTCATCAATGACAACACAGTTTACCTCCGCTATATTGAAGTGGACCATCATATCCAGTCATGTTCTCTAATATAGGTTCTTTCCTACATATGAGTTGTAAACATATTTGAGACAATCATGCTTGACAGATGAGAAAGGTTGTCCAAACATTGCATGCAACGAATCCATGATCCCCTTAGCAGTGACCATGCTCTCATGCTTCTTAGACAGAACATCAGATATGTTCGCTAAGATATAGACTTGGGCCTTATCATTTGCCCTAATCCATCTGTCATAGGATTCCCGAACATTTCGATTTGTTGATGAGCTGGGATTCGGAGGACATCTCTCTATTAAAACGAACCAAAGATCATTGATTACTAGTATCATATTTAAATTTGATTTCTAAGTTACGTAGTTGTCTACATTTAATTTTTCAGAAGCGAGTAGTTGAACTAATGAGCTAGACATGCTGAAAAATAAACAAGTTCTATTAGTGAATTGTTTGTTTAAATTCAATCAGGTTTTAGCAAAAGTAATAATGTATCCAAATAATTTATTAATTTTGCAATGATACATCAGTGAGTCAGAATAACCGTTACCAAGGGGCAATCAATTACTCCATCACTTAACCAAGACATTCTTGACAAAACACTAATACTAGAATAACTCTTATTCCTATAGCTTTTAGTTATCGCTTATCTAGTCAAGAAC
Source organism: Benincasa hispida (assembly GCF_027475165.1). NCBI lineage: Eukaryota > Viridiplantae > Streptophyta > Magnoliopsida > Cucurbitales > Cucurbitaceae > Benincasa > Benincasa hispida. The sequence goes on along the minus strand of NC_143486.1, from coordinate 38,973,887 downwards.
TTACTAACATTTAGTATTTCTTGTAAGTGTAACCCTCCATTTCAGATCCTAGAGATCGATCCCAACAAGCTATCGAATGAAAAGACAATGCTAAGAATGAACCTAAGAGACCCTATTCATTTATGAAGTTTACATTGTATCGATCCCCATATTATGACCCTCTAAATGGATGGTCGCTCTAAGACGATATGAAGGTGGAATATGGGAATCTCACGGGGATGTATTGACACATTTTCTTCTCCCACTTACTATGAACAACTTTCCCTATTCACCTTGCTATTGGCCCATGCAAACACTTTCTAAATGGAGGTCGTGCCCAGGGTGACACGAGCATGAATCTCACAGTGTGAACTCTTAGGGACGTGAGAGCTAAAAATAATATATCATTTATACCAATTTTCTCCTACTTAAGTGTTCTAGATGGTTTTGGTATACTTTTACTTAAGTATATTCCGGCTAATTAAACATATCCTAAGTCTAGGTGTTTATTCGAGTATAACTTTTATACTGGACTTAACCTACAATGTCTAAGTGGTAAACTCTTTAAAACCTTACATTGCTCACGCATGATCATAAAATCGAGTTAACCTAACTCAACGACTGGCTCGATCCCCAGGTAGTAGGTGTTCCATAAACCATCAACTTAAGTACCTCCAACCTGAGATAGGATCTTGTTGGGTGAATTTTTTTGTATCCTTAGTTTTACAAGTTATTAACCTATTTTAACTATTTAAAAATGGTTGTGATTGTTGACTCCATGTGAGCATGCAATTATCTTTATTATAGATTTTAAAAGTCTAATTTATTTTATAACACTTATAACTCAGACAATATCCATAACATACATCAAACATTTCATAAATTAATATAACAATTAATATCAATTCTCATGAAATCCTATACATGCATACTATATAATATAATACTTATAACATACTTTGCTTATCCTATGGTGAGATTTTAAATCTATATGGCATACTTTATGCACAAACAAATTTAATTTAATTAAAACATATATTAATAATTTGTAATTAATTAAACACACTAAAGTGGAACAAGTTTGGCATCCTAGGCTATCAAACAACTAAATTATGACAATAATAATTGAAAAATGGCTTGAACAACTCTAGAACACTTCGAACGGGCCCAAACCAAGTGAAAACGGCTTGAACCAAACCCCAAAAACTTCAAATAAAGCAAAATTGGTTGGATAAAGGCTGAACCGGACTAAACCAGTCCTCTTGGATCGTTCTTCCTCTTGCGTGCGTTTCTGGAAAAAATGATAAACAACGTTGTAATGCTGTTATAGAGCATTGCAATGCTTTACCTCGGCTCCCAGCTTCCTATTTCAATTTTGCTCCAAATTTCTTCAAATTACAACCTAATTTCAACTCTAATGACTCTAGCAAAATTACATACCCTTCTTCACACATTAAAGCTCAAATATAAGTGGGTAATTACAATAATTTCAACAAAATGAAGCTTAATTTGATGCCAAAACCGTAATATATCCAACTTTAGCAACCAACACATTCATCTCACGAAATTTCATCCATAAAGCTTAAATTAATGCAAATTGAGTGCTTAAAATATGCTCTCATACCAATTGTTGAAGTAAATAACATGCAAGTGGAAGAAATTTGGATCTAAAACACTCTAATTACATTGATTTTTAGGATTAAGCATGCTTATTTAAAATTATAAAACAAATTTTGTGAAGCAAACCTTGATGTAGTTCAAAATCAAAGCAATTCTTTGGATTTTTTTTATCACGAACACTTTGTGGACCACCGCTAGAGTCTTCCCCGCTATTGTCCGACCTTAGAACGGATTGTGGGATCTAAGTTTGTGATGAATTTGAAGGAAAAAATAGAGTTTGAGAGTGATTGGTGCTGTGTACTTTGAGAGAAAGTTTCAACTTCACAAGTCAGCCAAGAAGAACAAAATCTTTGCAAACTCTCTTCTATTTAAATAAGAAAACATGCAGAATTAAATTCATCTCAAAGCGACACATAAATTATTAAATTTAAGTGGGATTATATGTGTTTCAAAATGGTGTAATGAAAGTGATTTTAGGAAAAATCCACCAAAATCCACTTTTAAATTTCCATTAATTTTAAATAAGATTAATTCAATTAATTAATGTTAAATAAAATTCATTTAAAACTAATTTTAAATAAAACTAACTCTAACAATTAATTTTAAATATTAATTTAATAATTTAATTAATAATATTAATTCAATATCAAATTAAGTTAATAATTAACACCAATCCCGACCATAAATCCTTATTCATGTGTTTGGCCTTTAAATCATATTTAAAAAATTCCAACTCTACATATCATTTTAATTCATAATTAAACAATAAGTCATTAAGATATCAAATATAATTAATGCTTACTCCTAAAATAAAATTTGAATGTTTCAAATTTTCTCATTACACTGTTCTAAGATTTAGTCCGATATGAGTTAGCAGGGAGACCTAATGGATCTACAGATTATAAGCTCCAACGATTCGAGATTAATCGACTAAACTCTTTAACCTAGTTAACCAACATCCATTAACTACCGGAAAACTCCACTATAGCCCAGTAGTTGCACTCTTCTCACTATAGATATATTTCTGTCCCCTCGATATAATGATGATTAGTAACTCGATCCGTCATAGGTTGTTCGTAACTACAGCTAGGTGAAAAATAATCATTTTATCCCTGCAATTACATCTTGTTTCTTAAGTCCCACTGTTTCTCTAATGAACAATTGGTTTGTTGTCTAACCACTAAACCGAGTCCCTCTCGGGCCAATGAGAGGGTAAGGCCCCTTGTTCAAGACCCGGAGTCAGTATTTAAGAGAACAACCCATCTACTATCCTTAAAATTAGGTAGGAGTGAACTACATCTTGCAAGATTATGTCCCCCGCTATCTACCCAGTCTTACCCCTAAAATAGTAGGCTTATTGGGTCGGCGAACTTGGGCCACTCTCACCCATGGAGATTAAAGGATAATTTCGAATAAACAGAAGTTCATAGTTAGCTCGAGATTAAGATCAAGTTACCTAGGTCATCGTATTGAAATAGTCAGACTTAATAGTAAACATCATTAAAAAGTAAAAGTGACTATTTCTTGGTTTGGTCTTATGCAAACTCATTGTATAGGACACCTCCACTTGCATGTCTTCACATGAATGATTCAGGATCACATCGTTTGTATCAAATACAATGTGGGCCGCATCCATAGTGTCCTAGGATAAGGTACCCAGTCTTATCCCTATACTATAGATCGTTTTGGCTATTAACTCGAACTTGATCCACTTTTATGTCTCCACATATAGTTCAAGTATTCATGCTATAGCCAGGGGTTCTTAGTTTATTGGATTTAGGGTTTTTAATTGTAATTCACATATTTAATAACATCTTTACTAAATAAACCTCGATAACAACTTTATTATAAAATAGAATCTATTTTATTGTTTACTAACCATGAGTTTTAGGACATAAAACCCAACATAAACAAAAATTGATAAACATGGATTAAAGTCTAGTTTCAACTAAAAAGGTAATATCCTTGCAGCCGCATTAGGTCGACAATAACTTAACATAGACAAAAAAATATTGTCTCTTATTCGATCTTGTATCAAGTTTCTTTAGGAGCCTAAGTAGTTAGACCTATATCTCTATGGCTAATTGAATCTTAGATCATTTTCATGCAATTTCTTTATCCTATAGTGTACCTTATCTCTAAGCGCAAGTGGCAGTCCTATCTCTAGGCTCTTAGTCCCATATTCCTTTGTGAAATCGGTTTATATCTTAACTTTCTCAGCATTAAGACTCCACTAGTATGTTAAATTAAGTGGCCAATTCAACTTAACACATTGTCATTAAAACCAATAAAGGAAGTGCAAAAGTCAAAGTAGAAAGAGGTGCATTAGCAATTGCTCGAGCCATAAGATCTTAGAGTATCCACATGATCTAATCCCTTAAAAATTTAGCTCATAACTAAGAAAAAATGAATATATTTCATTGATCCAGAAGTCATGGTTACAATATCTACATTTAAAAGGAAAAATAAAGGAAATAAAAAAAAAGTGCAAAAGTAGAAATGAAACAAAGGTGGAAGATTAAAAAATAGAACTCCCTTGAATCAATCTCATACTCTCTAGTGCTTCCCAGGTCGAATTCACCTTTCCCAAGGATGAATCCTCTCTTTATACAATAGGGATGAGCTAACCCTAGGGTTCCTTAGAGGAACTCTAATTCTTTAAGAGTTTTTGGACGGAATGCTGAGATTTCTCCTCAAGAAAGCTGAATTTCAAGGATGATTGAAGGTAAGGCCTTCACTCCTTTATATAGGCCAAGTTGGTTGAGAGGTGGCCGAATTTCACGTTTTGAACGACTCCCAGGAAATTTCAGCATTGAAAAATTATTGTGGACCGAGAAAATAGCACTCACGCACAATTGGGCATGATTATGGAATTTAGGGTTTTTTATGCGGGCGCATCCTTTGGACGATGTGGGTGCATCACAACCAACTTGTGCAAAATAGTTAAAAACAACGGTAAAAGCTTATAGAGTCAACCCAATTCAGTAAAAATATACTTTAGACCGTTATAATACATATACTCGATCATTTTATCAAATTAAACTAACTAAAGGGGTAAATAACATATATATAACAACTTTGACTAAGCAAAATTATCAAATTATATGTCCAAAAATCATGCATTGTGTACATTTATCAATAATGCTTTTATAAATAAGTCTGCTAGGTTATTGTTCAAATAAATTTATTGTATAGTGATGTTGCCATTTTTTTTTAAAATTATGAGTGTAGAAAAAGTTTATTGAAAATGCTTTGTTCTATTTTTTTTAATATATCCTCATTTGATTTGAGCTATACATGTTGTGTTGTCTTCATATAATATCGTTGGAATATTTTTACTAGAAGACAAGCGACACATATTCCATGAATGTGTTCAGTCATTGATCTTAGCCATACACATTCTCGACTAGCCTCGTTGAATTGCAAAAATTTTAACATGACTTGAGGAAGTGATCTTACGGTCTGTTTCACTTATCATCATGATATAGTAGTTCCTCTATTGGGTTTTACGTCCTAAAACTCATGATTTATAAACAATAAACTTATTTTGTTGATCAATAAAGATGTTAGTGAAGTATTGATTCAATAAATTTATTATTCGATGTATGAATAGCTCATTTCATTTTAGAATTAATCGAAATCCAATAAAATAAAGATCCATGGTCATTACATGAGTACTTAAACTTTATACAAAGACATAAGAGTAGATCAATTTCGAGTAAATAGCCAAAACGGTCTTAGTACATGAATAATGTTGGGCACCTTATTCTGGTAACACTATCGAATGATGCCCACTTTGTAGATGTTACAATTGTTATAAAGTACTACAAATGAAGTGGTCCTAATTTGTGCATGTAGAGACATGCGAATGAGGGCATCCTATGCAAAGAGTTTGTATAAGATTCGGACCAAGAAATTAGTCACTTGTACTTTATAACGTTGTTTACTGTTTAAGACAGACTATTTCAAAGCGATGACCTAGGTAACTTAACCTTAATTCTGAACTAATAATGGACTCTTGTTTATTCGGGATTATCCTTAGAATTGCATGGGTGAGGGTTGGCTCAATAGCGCCGGCTCAATAAGCCTCCCATTTCAAGGGTAAGACCAGGTAGATAGCTGGGTATATACGGTGCAAGATAAAATTCACTCCTACCCACTTTTAGGGATAGTAGAAAGGTTGTTCTCTTAAGTGCTGACTCTGGGTCTTGAACAAGGGGCCCCACCCTCTTATTCACCCGAGAGGGACTCAATTTGCTGATTGGATCACAAACTAATTGTTCATTAAAGGATCAATGGGACTTAAGAAACAATATGTAATCTCGAGGGTAAAACAGCTATTGACCCAGCCATTATTACGAATAACCTATGAAGGGTTAACTTACTTATTATGGTTATATCGAGTGGAATCAATTATATCTACAGTGAGGGGAGTGCAACTACTGGGCTTTAGTGTAGTGACCCGGTAGTTAACGAATGTTGATTAATTTGGTTTAATGAGTTTAGCCAATTAATCTCGAATCATTGGAGCCCATGATCTATAAATCCATTAGGTTCCCTTATTAGCTCACAAATGGATTAAAACTTGGAATAGAGTGATGAGTTTAATTTGAAACGTTCAAAATCGAATTAAGAAAATTAGTAATTATATGTGATATAATCACACGTTTAATTATTAAATTAAACGAGATTGGAGAATCATATAATATTTTAAATATGATTTTAATATTAATTATACGAATGAGAATTCATGGTTGTGACATTGATGTTTAAATTAATTTAATATTTGATATTAAATTAAAGAATTAATTAAATTATTTAATTAATTATTAATTTTTTTTCAAAATTAATGAAATTGTTTAATTAATTATTAATTTTATTTGAAAAATTAATATTAAATTTTCACTTTTATTAAAGAATTTGAAACTGAAATTTGATATTAATTTTGAAAAAGAATTTCAAAATTAATAAGAAAATTGTTTTTTGGATAATTCCACTAAAGTGGGATTTTCCCATTATTGTGACACCAAAATTCCACTAACTCTTCAAGGTGGAGCTGTCCAATTCATGTGCAATCTGATTGCATGGAATAAATTGAACAAAAGTTGGTTTCAATTTTTGAAATAACATGCCATGGATTCTGAATTCTTGGGAGAAAAAATTGATGAAGAAAGGGTTCTTCATGTTCAGCTGAAAACCAAAAAAAAATCTCTCTAAATTCCTTCAATTCAGCTCATTTTCATTTCCTCAAATCAATCTAAGGTCCAAAGAGAATAGTAAGGAAGATCTTTCGGTGGTCTACACCTTGTACCTAAGGAGATTGGAGTTGAATTTGAAGTTCATGTTAAGTTTTATGTCCTAAAACTCGTGGTTTGTAAACAGTAAAACTTATTCTGAAAATTTAATAAGTTGTTATTGAATATATTATTTTTTCGAAATCCAATAAACCTAAAGTCCCTTAACTATTACATGAGTACTTGAACTTTATGTGGAGACATACAAGTGGATCAGGTTCGAGTAAATAGTCAAAATGATCTATAGTATATGAATAAGATTGGGTGTTTTATTCTGGTAACACTATTGGATGCGGCCTACCCTATAGTTGTTACAAAAAGTTGTAAAGTGCTACAAACGAAGTGATCATAATTCGTTCATATTGGGACATGAGGAGTGAGGGTGTCCTTGTACAAAAGGGTTTGTACAAGATCAGACTATGAAACTAGTCACTCTTACTTTATAACGTTGTTTACTGTTTAAGACTGACTATTTCAAAACGATGACCTAGGTAACTTGACCTTAATCCTAAGCTAACTATGAACTCCTGTTTGTTCGGGATTATCCTTTGATCTGCAAACGGTGAGAGTAGACCAACGTCTCTGCTTAATAAGCCTCCCATTTTGGGGATAAGACCAGATGAATAGCTGGGGACATAGCCCTACAAGATAGAATTCTTTCCTACCCAATTAGGGTTAGTAGAGAGGTTGTTCCCTTCAAATGCTGATTATAGGTCTTGAACAAGAGGTCTCACCCTCTCATTGGCCCGAAAGGGATTCGATTTGTTGATTGGATCACAAATCAATTGTTCATTAAGAGATCAGTGGGACTTAAGGAACAAGAGGTAATTTTGGGGGTAAAACAGAGATTCGACCCAGCCGTTATTATGAACAACCTGTGAAGGGTTAACTTACTAATCATGGTTATATCGAGTGGACATCATATATCTACAGTGAGAGGAGTTCAGCTATGGGCTTTAGTGGAATCACCCATTAGTTAACGAATGGGGGTTAGTTCGGTCTAATGAGTTTAGCCAATTAATCTTGGATCGTTGGAGCCCATGATCTGTAGGTCCGCGAGGTCCCCTTACTAGCTCATAAATGGATTAGCTTTAGAGTAGCGTGATAAGTTCATTTGAAATATTCAAATTAGAATTAAATGAAATTAGAGAAATAATATTTAAATATGATTTAAATATTTGAAGATGAAATTGTGTAAAATTAGTTTAATATTTGATATTAAATTATTTAAATAATTATTTATTAATTTTAATAAGAAAATTAATTTATGAAATTAATTTTATAAAATTAATAATATTTTCAATTTTATAAAATCAATTGATTTATGAAATCAATTTATCAAAAGTTTAAAAAGAAGAGAAAAACACAAAAATGGAAAATAGGCATTTTCCATTACATCTTCAAGTAGCTCACAAACATCCCATCATCTTCAAGCTTTAATTACTCCAAGCATGAGCTGCATCTCATGCAGCTAATCTCTTTGCATGATAGTCTGCAATATATTGAATAGATTGGAGTAATTTTGAGGCAATGCAACCGACAGAATTTTAGTTGAAAATTCGTGTGAATAAGGTATTCTTCCTTTCGGTTGCTACTGTGAGTTTGTCTCCAAATTTCCTTGATTCCAGCTTATTTTGAGTCCCTCAACTTAATCTAGAGCACCAAGAGGATAGTAGAGAAGATCTTGGGGTGGTCTACAACAAGATTCAGGGAGATTAGCAGCTGGAATTCAAGCTTTGAGGAAGTTCTACAAAGGTATATCATGAAACTCATTTATTTATACTATAGCATGCTTTCATTTCTACCAAAATTAATAAATTAGAGTGCTTATGGATCCTTGTCGCTTTTGCTGCACTTGGTTCATTCCAACAATTAGTATCAGAGCATCATATAAGCATTCAATTCGGTTTAATTTTGGTGTGGTGAGTGTTTTATATGAGTTATATGAAACTGTTGCACTTATATGGTTTTTCCAGTTTTGGCATTTATTTTCTCTTTGATTTCTCAACTAAATTTATAATTGGCTCTTGTTTGATAAGCTTATATGTGTTCCCAAAAGTTTGTAATTTATTTGGAGTCATTAGAGTTGAAATTAATTTGTAATTGAAGAAACAAGAAAGGAGACCGAGTTGCAGATTCCAGATTTTCAGCCTCTGTTCATGTCGTCGTTGAGCTTCAGTAGTTAGACGATCGTTTAGCTTTATGTATTAGATGATGTGAAGAAAAGTTAAACAATCGTGTAGCTTCAGGCGTTGATCGTTGAAGAAAAGTTGGGCGATCGTTTAGCTTCGAACTAAGCAATGCGTGGAAGTGCTATGCGATGGCACTAAGAAATCGTGTAGTTTTGCGTAGGAGCTAAGCGATACGTTGTATTGCTATACGATGGCACTACACGGTCGTGTAGCTTCGCGTGGGAACTAAGCGATGCGGTGAAGAGCTATGCGATAGCACTACATGATCATTTACCTCTTTGTGGCAGCTAAGTGATACGTCGAGAAGCTATGCGATAGTAGTAAACGATCGCTTACCTTTGCGCACGCTAAGCGATCAACTTCAGGCATTATACTGGCGCTAAGCGATCGTGTAGTAATTTTCTGCCGTAAGACAATGGAGCTGCACAATAGTGTTAGACACTAAGAGACCATGTAGCGTTGTTCGAGACTAGACGATGACACTATGTGATAGAAGGCAAACACTACACGATTGTATAACTTGGTTAGTCACCATGCGTTGGTGCTAAACGATCAGGCAAATGCATGATGATGGTAGTCATTGCTAAACGATGAACCTAACAAGATATTGAGCATAGAGCGACAGCAGCCGGTTCGACCGGTTCAGCCTTAAATGGTTTTTGGCTGGTCCGGTTCAGATAGTTCGGGTCCCGTTCAAGCTTTTTGAGTTCGTTTTGGAGCAGTTTGAGCGGTCCGTAAGCAGTTTAAAAGCTATTTTGTAATAATTCGGTTTTTATTTACTTATTTTTGCCAAAACTAAAACCATATCAGTTAGTGTTTAATTATTTATGCATGTGGTGTATGTTATAATTAAATAAATCTTGTATGTGCATATTGTATGACAAGTAGATTTAAAATTCCATCGTAGGAAGCATATTACATGCATTGAAAGCATGTTATAAAATGTTATAATATATAGTATGCATGTTAGGGTTTCTTTTATTTAATATAATGGTTATATTAGATATTGAATGCCTCTGTTGTTTGTTGTGGATGTTTAACATGGCTAAAATTTTGTAAGCTGTTATAAACTTGGGTTAGACATTTAAAATCCATAACAAAGAACAGTTGCATGCTCACTTAGGTTAACCACTTGTTTTAATAGTTAAAATAGGTCTCATTAAACTTATAAAACTAGGGTTACAAACTCAATCGGTATATAATCCTGTCGAAGGCTGGGGGTACTTAAGTTGACGGTCTACGGAACACTTCCTACTTGGGGATTATGACCAAATTATTGAGTGTTGGTTACCGGTTTTATGAGTACATGTGAGTGATATGAGGTAATAAAAATGGTTTATCACCTAGACATCATAGGCTTAAAATCCATTTATAAGTGTTATACTTGGATAAACCATCTAGACTTAGGGTTGTTTTTATTAGCCGAAAAGAACCTAAGTATAAATTTACCCAAACATTTAGCACACTTCAGTGGGAGATTAAAAGTTATTAGCTCTCACGTCCTCAAGAGTTCACATCGTGAGGTCCATGCTCGGCTTCATGTCAATTTTACCTTGACTGCTCCATTTGGAAAGTGTTTGCTTGGGTCAATAACAAGGTGAATGAAGGAAGTCGTTCATAGTAAGTGGGTGAAGGAAATGTGTCAACATTGTCCCTGTGGTCTCCTCCATTAGTCTGAACTGTGAGATTCCTATGTTGCGTCTGCTATCGTTTTTAGGCAGCACTTGTTAGTCGTTAACCACGACGATCCCCACGAAGGGTTGTAACATAGGATTCGGAACAACCCAAGCTTCAATAAAATGAATAGGGTCTTATAGTTCCATCTTGGGTATTGTCTTCTATTTCGGGGACGTACTCATACCGTTCTGTAAGATCTAAAAATGGTGGGTCTACACTTACAAGAATTACTAAGTGTTAGTAAAGATCTTGATTGAAAACGATAACTAAATGACTATCAGAATATGAGTTATTCTGGAGATAGTATTTGATCAAGAACTGTCTTGCTTCTGTGAAGGAATTCTTGATTGCCACCAATAGAAATTATTCTAAATCACTTAAATATCATTGCAAAAATAATGATTATGGGTACATTATCATTTTGATAAAACTTGATTGGATTTAAAAGCAATTCACTTATAGAATTTGTTTATAATGTCAGAATGACGGGTTCAATTATACAAATGTTGGCATCAGAAAAATTGATCGGGGATAACTATGTGACATGGAAATCAAATTTGAACATGATACTTACGATAGACGATTTGCGTTTTGTCTTAACAGAGGAATGTTCTCCTATTCCTAGCTCTAATTCCAACCGAATTGTTCAGGAAGTGCGTGATAGATGGATCAGGGCGAATGATAAAGTCCGTGCTTACATTCTTGCAAGTTTATTTGGCGTTTTGGCGAATAAACACGAGAATATGAGTACTGCCAAAGAGATTATGGAATCTCTGAGAGGGATGTTTGGATAACTGTCCTTCACCCTGAGGTATGATGCTATCAAATACGTTTATAATAGCCGCATACAAGTGCCCCTTGACTATTACATGAGTATATGAACTTTATGTGGAGACATACAAGTGGATCAGGTTCGAGTAAATAGTCAAAATGATCTATAATATATGAATAAGGTTGGGTGCCTTATTCTGGTAACACTATTGGATGCAACCTACTCTATAGTTGTTACAAAAAGTTGTAAAGTGCTACAAACGAAGTGATCCTAATTCGTTCATGTTGGGACATGAGAAGTGGGGGTGTCCTTGTGCAAAAGAGTTTGTACAAGATCGGACCACGAAACTAGTCACTCTTACTTTATAACGTTGTTTACTGTTTAAGACTGACTATTTCAAAACGATGACCTAGGTAACTTGACCTTAATCCTGAGCAAACTATGAACTCCTATTTGTTCGGGATTATCCTTTGATCTGCAAACGATAAGAATAGACCAACGTCTCTGCTCAATAAGCCTCCCATTTTGGGAATAAGACCGAATGAATAACTGGGAATATAGCCCTACAAGATGGAATTCTCTCCTACCCGATTAGGGTTAGTAGAGAGGTTGTTCCCTTCAAGGGCTGATTTTGGGTCTTGAACAAGAGGTTTCACCCTCTCATTGGCCTGAGAGGGATTCGATTTGTTGATTGGATCATAAATCAATTGTTCATTAGGGGATCTGTGGGACTCAAGGAACAAGAGGTAATTTCAGGGGTAAAACAGAGATTCGACCCAGCCATTATTACGAACAACCTGTGAAGGGTTAACTTACTAATCATGGTTATATCGAGTGGACATCATATATCTACAGTGAGGGGAGTTTAGCTCTGGGTTTTAGTGGAATCACCCATTAGTTAACGAATGGAGGATAATTCGGTCTAATGAGTTTAGCCAACTAATCTCGGATCGTTGGAGCCCATTATCTATAGGTCCGCGAGGTCTTCTTATTAGCTCGTAAATGGATTAGCTCTAGAGTAGCGTGATAAGTTCATGTAAAATGTTCAAATTAGAATTAAATGAAATTAGAGAAATAATATTTAAATATGATTTAAATATTTGAAGATGAAATTGTGTAAAATTAGTTTAATATTTGATATTAAATTAATTAGATCTGTTTAAATTGTTTAAATAATTATTTATTAATTTTATTAAGAAAAATTAATTTATAAAATTAATAATATTTTCAATTTTATAAAATAAATTGATTTATGAAATCAATTTATCAAAAGTTGAAAAAGAAGAGAAAAACACAAAAATGGAAAATAGGCATTTTCCATTACATCTTCAAGTAGCTCACAAATAACCCATCATCTTCAAGCTTTAATTACTCCAAGCATGAGCTGCATCTCATATAGTTAATCTCTTTGCATGATAGTCTGCAATATATTGAATAGACTGGAGTAATTTTGAGGCAATGCAACCGACAGAATTTTAATTAAAAATTCGTGTGAATAAGGTGTTCTTCCTTTGGGTTGCTGTTGTGAGTTTGTCTCCAAATTTCCTTGATTCTAGCTTATTTTGAGTCCTCCAACTTAATCTAGAGCATCAAGAGGATAATATAGAAGATCTTAGGATGGTCTACAACAAGATTCAGAGGAGATTAGCAGCTGGAATTCAAGCTTTGAGGAAGTTTTGCAAAGGTATGTCATGAAACCCATTTATTTATGCTATAGCATGCTTTCATTTCTGCCAAAATTAATGAATTAGAGTGTTTATGGATCTTGGTCACTTTCGCTGCGCATTGGTTCGTTCCAACAGTTCAAAGTCTTCAAATATGAGTTATATTGAAACCCACTTTTTCTGATATGAATATGTTTAATTTGATGCTAAAATCGATGAATTAGAGTGCTTAATGATTCTGAATTCTTCCGCTAATTATATGCTAACTCCAACATCCTCCACATATGAACAAATAATTTGTTTGAGGTCTAGCTTTACGTGGATTAGATACATATGCAGAATTTGCGTAACCAACTAGATCAAAATTTTATTTTTTGAACAAAAAGACTCATATCAATTGTTCCTTGGGGATTACGGAGTATATGCTTAATTTCATTGTAATGCCTTTTTTATGGAGAAAAACTATATCTAGCTAATAAATTTACTTAAAATGCAATATCAGGTCTTATATTATTAGCAAGATACATAAGTGTACAAATTGCACTAAGATATAGTACTTCAAGACCAAGAAATTCTTTATTAATTTTTCTTTACATACAGAGAACGAACTTCCATTAGAATGTTCAATGGATGTGTTTTATCCATATAGATTTTCTTTTTTTTTTAAAAAAAATCCTATATAAGTTGGCTGGTGAACAAATATCTCATATTCTAAATGCTCAATTTGTAAACCAAGGCAAAATTTTGTCTTTTAGAGATCTTTAATCTCATATTCTTCTTTAAGATATTTTATTGTCTTTGAGAGCTCTTCAGGAGTTCCAATTATATTTAAATCATCAACATATATAGTTATAATAGTAAATTCTGACTGTGATTTCTTTATAAAAATATACAGACATATTGGATTATTTTGATATCCAACGTATCCATTTGTAACGAGTTTTAGGAAGAATAATTGTTTTCTGATGATCATATCTTTCTTTTAAACTCTCCCACAGGATGCAAGAGTTTTTTTTTTTATTGTAAGACATTCCATCTTCAAACTCTCACGGAGATGATGGCGAAGAAAAATTGTGGCTTTTGCTTTTTTTTTTTTTTTTAATTGGATGTCGTATTTTCTTCTTTAAAGATTCCTCCAAGGTTCATAGCATCCAAGTGTATTTCGGCATGAAACACTCATGACAAATAATTATTACCGTTGATGTCAAGGATTGCAAATTCTAATTTTGTAATATTTTTCATGGTAATACTATCACATATAATTATATTTATATTAGAAAGTTAATATATACCAAACATGCAAAACAAAATTTAATTTACTAATTATAATGAAAAGGGAAAAAAATGACCTATTTTTAGGACCTACCTTCAGAGGTGAAATGATAAAGACTCATGCTGATAATGTGTTGTAAATTTGAGGAGAAAAACAATGCACCACGGGAACAAGAATACCGAGAAATTTAGAAAACAAAAAAAAAAAAAAAATGAAACATAGGAAATTATAGAAATTTCTCTTTTATTTCTCACCAAAATTGCATATATACAAAATCTATATAAAAAAAACATTATTTATAAGCAATTTGGCAACTAGGATGTTGAACCATTTGGACACTAAAGATATGTAGTGATAAGACACATGGATAATTTGGCATTAAATACAAGGACAATGAGAGATAAGACACGTAGGGGGCGTTTGGGGTAAGGAGTTGGTTATTATAGTCATAGATTATTATAATTGGATTATAATAGTTTGTGTTTGGGGTGTAGATGATTTTGGTTTGAGTTATAATAGTATGTATTTGAAGTGTAAACTATTTTAGTTTGAGAAGGAAATAGTAAACATTGTAGTAAAGAATAAAAAAAATGATGAATGTAAAATAGTAAGAACTGTAGCAAATAGTAAATAGTATAGCAAATGAGGTTTTGAAATATAACTTTAGCTAATTGGAGATTACAAAATAGAATTTATTATTGCAAAAAGTGGTTATTATAATCTTTTAGAACACCAAATATGGACATTTATTTTTGTTTAAAATATTTATAATAGTAAGAGGCATACAAGTTTTCAAAATCTCAAAAGTTGATGTTAACCATATCTAAACAAATCAACTTAATTAAAAAAAATGTTTAAATTAACTTAAAATCATTTTTATCAAATCCGAAATATAGTGAAAATGCTCTCACAAAAGTTGTTTTAAAATTATACATTTAAATTTAAATTTTAGTGTTACATTTTTTTTAAATATAAAAATTTGAAAAAGTAAATAAAAACGATAAAGAATGTTTCCATTCTTATAACATATTCACTGATTAAAAGTATAAAAAGGGCATTCTCATCTATATTTCATTCGGTTTTCTATGAAGTAAACCACGTCAATAAATTTTTTATTATTATTTGATCCATTTGTAGTAACCGTAGAACGTGTTTGAAATGATTCTCAAGAGTTTAATTTAAAAAAGAAAAATTATTTTTAAAAAAAGTTGGTATGTATTACAATCATTTAAAATAATTTTTAAATAGTATTTTTAACAATTTTTATAAAAAATATTTAAATAAAAATGAGATTTTTGAAAAACATTTTTTGATCATCCAATACAAAGGGACCCATAATAATAATAATAATAATAATAAAAAATCTTATTTCTTTTTGCGATTAAGATTCATTGATACATATATTTTGGCGCCCAAATTTTCCTTACCCTTTTCTTTGCAAGAGAAGCCATGGCCATTCCAACAGAAACCACAATCCGTCGTTTTATAGGGCACACATTACAATGAAGCGCAATCCCAAACCTTCAATTTCTAATGGTTCTTCTTCGATTCTTCTCTACTACCTTCCGTTCTATTATTTTCATTTATCATGTTTTTGGGTTCCTTTAATTTTGATATCTTGTTGTTGCTACCCTTTCATATTTGAAGTATTTTCCGAGAATTTTGTTCCTTAGAGAATCGATTTTGTTTGTTAACTCTATTCTTAATCATTTCATTCTGCCTCTAATGTATTTAAGTTATTATTGTGGTTATGTTCGAATTCGTTCTCGATGGGTTCCTTTCTGGCTGATTATACCTCGACTTCTTTTAATTAATGAATGTTTGACGGTGTATTAGTTTTTGCTCTCACAGAATTCTTTGTTGATTTTAACGTAATTTGGTATATTCCATAATGAGAAGTCTGAAGTGATCAATCTTGTACATGGTCCCTTAAGATAATAATGTCCATAAATCCTTCATGAACATTCCCTTATAGATAGTAGCCGATGGAAGAGATCAAAAGTTGGAGATCTTGATTGTGATAGACCTTTGACAAGCAGAAGAGATTCTTCTCCCATATCCTTGAAAGAAAGACATGTTACATACCGTGAGTTTTCCACATTACCCAACTCTCAATTGCAGTTTCCTGCAGTAGCGAGCTATTGGAGGCTCCCAGTATTATCAATTCTCTTTGTCCTTTGTTCTTTTTTGAGTTTCATTCTAGTTAAGTTTCTTATTGTCTTAATGCATGACCCATTAAATAGTTGAAATGTGGATATATTTTCTTTTATGGGTGCAATGAACAGCAAATAATGCAAAAACTTCTGAGTTTGCATTTTTTAAGAAGTTCAGGGAAGATGCAAACCATAGATTCAGTTCATCTCTTCCACGTCAAAAGGAACTTCAATCAAAGAATTTCAACACGAGCGATAGTTTCAGAGGTAAGCAAAGAACTTTAATTGCAATATCGGTTTTAGCAGGGGAAAAATAACTTCGGGATCTGAACATTGTGGATCTTTTTAAGAACTATACTTTCAGTATCTGCCTTATCAGCTCAATGTTGACGTGTACTTTTTCTTCAAGTTTAAACCATTCTTAGAATCAACCATTTAAGATAGTACCAATAACTCCCGATAAAAGTTGCAATTTGCAAGTAACTTGTCACTTATAAATATTATTTTCTTTCCAAGCAGAGAGAGCAAACCCTGTTGAAAACCGCTGTAAAGACTTCACATCACATCATCTTGTTGAGAACGTCACTCCTGTTAACTTTAACTCGATGCATTTACCTCTGAGCAATTCATCCAAAATTTCAGGTATGCACTTCAAGCAAACATTCATTAGTGTTTTGTGTACTCTTTCCTGTGAAGGAAGATGTATAATTAAGTTGTCCGCAGTATTTTGTAACATGACTTTTTTCCTTTAATCATGCATTAGTTCCATGTATTCTTATGCAGGTTAACCTAGTTGAATAAATTAAATGGTATCAAGCAGATCAACATAAATTATGAATTTTGATTTGATAAATGAAGTCTGATAAGCATCTTATTGAGATATCAGTATTTTATATGTCACTGGAAATATATTCGCTAAATGTGTAAAACATAATTTTTATATAATATACTGATTGGTTTTTATATTTTGATATATTTTCCCTTTAAAGTGGTATTCATTATTTGGTTTTTCTTTTCTTTTCTTTTCTTTTCTTTTCTTTCCATTCACTTGGATTTCTTTCATTTAATCCATTTTGTCTAGGTTCTCATTTTCTTTCAAGCAAAGGGAAGAATAAGAATTCCATGCTTATATATTCTACGTATTGGAAAAATACATTTTTATTCCATGTACTGAACTAAGCCATTCTGCTTTGCCAATAGAGGATGAGTCGGAGATTTTGTTTCACATATTGCATGTTGGAAGCTTTCCCTTACAATAATTCTTTCAGTCTTTTACGTACCAAGACTTTTCCCGAAATACTAAATAAAAGGCCCAACAAAAGGAAAATGGGCCTTACACAAAAAGGCCCAACAAACACAACATCTAACAACTAAAAAGTAAGGATAAAGCCCGAAATACTAAAAATCCCCAAAATCCAATTACTCCCTTCTCACACGTCTTGTGTATTGGAGGTCTAAGACATGTATCAATATAATGTCTTTCAATTTGCTTGTTGATATTTTGGGTTTGAAGTACACGATGAAATGAAAGCCTACGGGAAACCACAACAGTTTCGAAATAGTAATTTGTGCTCTTTGTTTTATTGCAGAGGTAGATGTGAAACACACTCATAAAACATTGAAGGATATAGAGAGCAAACAGAGCAACGTGGAAAATGATGGTAATTCTCTCGTCTGAGCTTCTTTCTTCCTTCCTTCCTTTCTCTCTCTTTTTTTCTTTTTTAAGTAGAGAATAACAATTTTGAGTTTTATGCACAAAACTTTTCGCCTTTTGTGTATGTGGTTTCTTTTCTTCTTTTTTTTTAATCCATTTCTGCATTAACATAGTTGGGGAGCCTTGATCCTATAGATTTAAAAAAAATATGAGTTGTGTAATGTATACATGTAGTCGTTTGCATTAGAAAGAGATATGGATAATCATGATAACATTTTTAATCAGGCACTCTTTATATTCATGCAGATATTTTTAGTAGGAAGAGGCAGAAATTACGTCAGTTCATTCAGAATATGTCGTTCCATGGAGCTGGTGAATCATATGAGAAGGGGTCAGACTCGCCTTTATCTTTTGTTTCATCGTCTTTCTGGCTGCAACTATGTAGTTTTTTTTTATACTTGTCCAGGTACGGTGTTGTTTCCATGCTACTTAGCCGGCTTATACCTGATAGCAATCAGTGTAAGGTATGCTCTTTTACCATCTTCCAATAATTTCCACTTTTTTGCCGATTCTTTTCTCAATTAAAATTGTTCTTCAGAATTTTTTGGTTATAGTTCTACGTGAATACGTACTGACTTTAGAATGAACCTGATTCTCCACAGTTTAATAATAGCTTGGAAAAACTACAAAGGTTGCCTGGAAGGTGCTGTCCAAGGCTTGATTATGAGCATCATTTGAATAATAGTTCATCACCATGTCGTTTGAATGAATCGAGAGGAAGAGTTTTTTCCCATTCTGATTTCTCAACCAATAGCGATGATAACAATTTCCAAGATTACAGAACCAAGGAGTTTGACTGTGATGTAGAAACAAAAATGACTTTGCTGGATGTCAATGTTTCACCTCTTACTGCTGCAGTTGATAACTATAGATCACTTATTTCCAGCCTTTTCAAACCGCAATATGGTTTGTATGATCAAGGTGAACATTTGTACCTAAGAAAGCAAGAGCTAGAACCTCTTCTGCTAGGTTGGGATACCGACAACATAAAAGATGTAAGCTTTTCTTCTCAACTTACAGAGTTGAACACATTTGCCGAGTTACCAATTACCTTCGCTGATGATCATCAGCCGAACTTGCACAAGAGTTTTGGTGCTGTTGCGCTATGTTCATCCCCTTTCCCTTCCAGTAATCGTAGAAACTTGTACTCATTGCCATACTCCAGTTTAGCCAGCTATCAAATCCGTGGATTAAGTTGGCATAATGTTGAAAAGGAGGAAGATATAGATGCCACTTTCAACAACATGCATTTGAATTTCTCATCTGTACCCAAATGCCTTCGTCAGTGTGATAACTATGTCAACGACGAAGGCAGCCGTGACTTCTGTGCACAAAGTGCTGATTGGGTTATGAATAATGTGTTGGATGACAAACACCAAAATCCTTCTGTAGAAAGTCTGTGTGCTTCTGACATCGTCTTTGATTTTGGACGGAAATATCTCTCAGGCTCAAAGGAGCAATGCCAAACAGCTTATCATATACTTCAGTACCCACCTGATGAAATGAACCTATAGCCCTTGTCAATGAAGAATGTAATAATGACAGTTCAGATGATGTCCTCGCAGATTATTGGCTGCCCTTCTTTATCCAACCTGAGTCATTCTTTCAAGAAGGGAAGGTATGCTCCATAGTGGCTGATAAACTTAGCTGGGATGCAGCCAGAAGTGAAATAAATGTTGATATAACTGAAATGAATTGCATATTATAGCAGGTTCAATTTATAATTGTTCCTTTACGTTTGACCCTGTGCCATCTCTGGCCTGTCTTTTTATCGTACATTGTGAGGGAGAGGGAGATTTCTGGCTAGAAGAACAATTCCACTAACATAATTGAAAAGAAAAATAAGGTTTCTTGGTTGAGAGAGAATTCAACTTGATTTTCTTGGTGGAGAAAGAGTGAAACTCTGTGTCAGGTAGTTTGTCATGATAGGATGAGAATTCATTTCAAAGAGATTCAAGTTCTGTATTGCAAAACAGACAGATTGAGAATCATTGCCTTGAGAAAACCACTTTTATGCATCCTGTCTACATATTTTTCCAGTAAGTTCAGTATGAATTGCTTTGCTTTTTGCATTTAGAAGCCATGGGAACATCATGCACTTTGTCAAGGTAAACGATTTCAAGCCACTAATTTGAGTATAGTTTCATGGATAAAGCTATCAATTGCCATCTTAAAGGTCGATGGTTTAATCTCCCATTCCTACCATAGTTGAAGTCATAGAAACAAAAACAATCTCCCATTCCTACCATAGTTGAAGTCATAGAAACAAAAACAGATTCCAAGCCGGTCCACTAGTGTTATTGCATGTCGTATCTGTAAACCATCAATTGTATTGTAGAAGAAGAGAGTGGATTGATTGAACAAGTGATGAAGTCCAAGTTTACGATTAGCATTAAAACTAATTTCTTCAAAGTAGCTTGGAAGCAAACATCATACTTAGATAATTTTGAATAGGGAATTTGAGGCTTCTTTGGTATCCTCAGACCTCAATTATGTATATATCTAATCCTACTTTGCAATATTTTTGTCTCCCATTTCTGAAATTTTTGCAGAAGCTTTTACAGGATTTTAAAGTCACCAGGTTTTATGTTTTGATATGGTGAAAAGGGAGCTCAAATATTTGGTCTTAGAATCACCAGCTCCATGGTTTTTTCTGTCCTCTCTCTCAATTGGGTTATTGCATATCTCATTTGGAAATTGTTATGGGCAACATTATTTTCTTAAAATATGCACAAATATGTTCTTAAAAAGCATTTGCAAGTAAGTACATTTTTGGAAAATAACTCCAAATGTGGTAATTTTTTTTTAAAAAATGTAAAAATAACTGATATTCCTATGCAATAATTAATATTAACTATTGATATATTTGCACATATTCTTTTAAGTTCTATTTTTGTAATATTTTGTGTATTATACTAGCTTTGCCATTACTCCTCGCTACTATATGGAAATAATTTTTAACATTTTCGAATATATATATATATATATATGATAAAGTGTTATTTTTCAATATTTATTTTCTGGGTTATTTACCGTTATTTCTAATTTTACTGGTTTGTTGTAGGGTTACCAATGCTGGGCTTTTACTCTTTCATTATATTCGGTTGTTTTCGTCTTCCCCAATACAGAAGAATTACTATTCATTCTAGTCAGTCTCTCTTCTTTTTTTTTTTTTTTTTTTTTTTTTTTATTATTATTATTATTATTTTAATATAAGAGACTTATTTGATACAAACTTGAAACCATAAAAATATATCAAACACATAATAAAAAATTTAGGGGCCTATTATTTATAGTTTAGGGAGACCATATATAGAAACAAACTCAGAAACCCATAGGATAAATTATCGATTTTATATGAAATTGTGTCCTTAACATAAAATTTTGGATTGTTGTGTTTATGCAACTAAAAGAGTTCTAAATTAAAATATTTGGTTTGTTTTAAGTAACATTTAATTTATCTCAAGTTATAGGTCACTTACACTTTGATTATACGTATATATATGATTTTAACACTTTTGCATAGATAATAAAACTACAAATCAAAAGTAAACTTGAGTTCTTTTTCTTATCTCATTTATTTATTTACTAAAAAAAAATCATATTTTAGCCAAAATTTTCTAAAGATATTGTGTAACTATTTCACAAGTCTAACTAAACAACTTAAAAAACAATTACACTCTTTTAGTAATAGAAAGATATTTTTGTAAGAAACAACTTGCAATTAGTGTAGAATTGTATTTAGTTTTTGAAAAAAGAATTGAGAAAGAGAAATTTGGTGGGGAGTAACATGGGTTGGCATTAAATAAATTAGAAAGAAATGTACCTACAAATTGACTTTTGATGGTTTTATTTGTTCCACCAAAGCCATAGTTGTTAGGTGGTTGTTATGATATGACTATGACTCCATATGCTCCTTTCCCTTTCCACCAAATACCATAATCCAATTATTATTTTCTTTTTCTGTCTGATTTTTTACCATGTTATACATATACTTGAGAGAAAATTGTAGGTACCAATGTCTCATTTCACAAAAGTCTAAATGAAACTTTGACCTACTTTTTAAACCGTAAACAATTTTGTAACCTTTTACTTGTGTTATTACGAAGTTAAATTACAAGATCGACTTGTTGTGTATGAATGTTGGTATTTGGCTCTCACACTTGTTACTTGTTAAGTTTTCTTTTCCTCTTCTTTTGACCTTTTTTTGAGTTTTCCTTTCTTTAAAAGTATGAGTAGCAAGTGACATGTAACGAGAACGAGAAGCGAATAGCGAGTAACAAGTAATGAGAATTTCTTTTAAGAAGAAGAAAATACTAATAAATCACAAAAAGATAAATAACCTTTAAAAAGAAAAAGAAAAAAGAAGAAGAGCGAGTAGCCAGAATGGAGATTCGAAAGTGAAGGTGAAGTATCAGCACACGTACATAATGGAATCAATTTCATAATTTCACTTTATAATAATTTAACCAAAATGTTATAAAATTCACGGTTTTAAAAAGTGGATTAGATTTCATTTGGAATATCCATTAAAAAAACATATAATCGATAATCTAAAAAGAATATGGGAGTTGTGTGCGATACTAGTCTTAGACTTATCTTTTTCAAAACAATCATTTTTCTTCTGAAAATTGTTTTTTAATTTAAAAGCAGTTACTGATCCAAAAGGAATTTAGAATAAATTGTCATTTCCTTCTTTTTTTTTTTTTTTTTCCGAGTACAACAATTGTGTGGTGGGGAGATTGAATCTCCGATCTCTGGGGGACAAAAGTCATATCAATACCACTTAACTAAATTCACGTTGGTAATCAAAATCCCGTAACATGAATTTCTTTTTTTAATTTTGACCTACACAAAATCCCCAAATTTCTCTATTCTTGCAACTTACTAAACAAGTTATAAATTTGTGATAATCCTTTAGTTCGTATACTTTTAACTCTCCTTGTATTTTCAAATTGTCTATTTAATTTTTCATATTTTTCGCTCCTTTATTTCCAACTTTTATTCATTTTGATTACAACGCTTATTTTGGTTCTTTCATTATCTTTTTCCTCTATCATTTTCTTGTTTGCAACTTCAACATGATAATTGCATTTAATAAATTTCTTGATATGTAGTCATAGCTTTACACCAAATGCTTTCTATTGTGTATGGAATTTACATTCAAAATTATAAATATCCACCAAAATAGCCACTTTTAAAAGTATTAGGTCATCAACTAACAATTTTTTTTTTATAAATTGACGGAATTTAATAACATGAATTTGTTAGAAACAATAGTGAAAATTAAGAACAACATAGAAATAT
Organism: Benincasa hispida; assembly: GCF_027475165.1. NCBI lineage: Eukaryota > Viridiplantae > Streptophyta > Magnoliopsida > Cucurbitales > Cucurbitaceae > Benincasa > Benincasa hispida. The sequence continues at coordinate 38,950,242 of NC_143486.1, read as the reverse complement.
TATGAGGTATATAGCAATCTACCTTGATAAAATTTTCATTTTTAGTTTTACATTTTAAAATTTATGTTTGTTTCTTCCGATTTCTTACTAATTTTTTAGCTTTTGTTAATAAAACATTTGAACACTCCGAAGTCAAATTCCAAAAATAAAATGCAAGGTTTTGAAAACTAAATTTTTTTTTTTTTTTTTTAAGACTTGACTGTATATATCTGAATATATTAGTAGAAATAGAAAGTAGATAACAAAACATATAAATATATAAGGGAAAATAGTGTGTGTATAAGCTTAATTTTCAAAAATTAAAAGTCAAATGAGTGTGTAACATACCTTAAGATTTTTTTTAGTATAAAAACTAAGTAGACTAATTTTCATGTTGACAGAAAAGTCGATGTCTTAGTTAAAAAAATAAGATTGTAAGCAACAAAGTTTCAAATGTCGGTGTTAAGCCAAAGCCAACGTAGTTTAACTGCATACGAAAGTTCCAATCCCTACCTCTATTGTACTAAAAAAATGTTGATGTCAACAAAGATATCGATCGAGGTCTCAATTTTATTATAATTTCAATGGAGAAATAAAAAGCAATGTTGATGATGATGAATATTTATGAAAAAAATATTACAAAAATAAGGAGTCATAAAAATATTTAAATTAACAGATAATCATTTCATTTAATATTCTCATTTTTAAATAAGTAGAAAATTCTTACTATTAATATTATGTACACATTTATAACATTTTGTCGATATTTTTTTTATATTTCGGTAGATTTTTCTACGATGCAATTGAAATATTGGTGTCCATACATTTTTCGATTAAGATATAGGTCATCAATTTTGAAATGTTAAAAATTTTAAATCTCCATCTTTATATATTGTTATTATTATTTTTTAAGTGAAAATATCCATTCATGTTTTATGTCAAATTTATAGACATATAAAAATGTTGAGGTTGGTAAATTTTAATACCCTTTTAAATGAAACATTTTTCTATATTTCATTTTTTTAATAGTGATTAATTTTTTTCTAAAGAAAATAGAGTTTTGAAATGTATAAATATATTTATAGTTTTTTGAAGCACTTTTGGATATCTAATCAAAACACTAGGAATATCTTATTAAATGCTCTTAATTGGATAGAAACAACCTCACAAATTAAACTATACAGTTTTCATTTTTTATATAAACAAATCTCCAAATTCTTAGAATAGAATAGTAATTTTTATGACCAAATAAATCAAATAGGACCCCATGTCCCTCTCATATCTCAATTGGCATAGAGAGAAAGAGAGAGGAAAATGTATTTGTGTTTATTAAGTAACAATTAATGTATTGTGTTTATTAAATAACAATTAATGGTCCAATTAAAAGATGCCATTTTAAATGTATTTTTTCTACTTTTAGTCCATATATTAATTTGACAGAAAAAATTAGATGTTAAGGATATTCTCCAACCAACATTATACTTTATTAAAGAGAGAGAATTTAAAAAAAAATGATTAGTTTAATAGCATTTGGTAGATATGATTTGGTGGAAGAAAATTTATTGTAAATTATTATTTTATGAATACCAAATAACTTCGAATGGTAAGAAAATGAGTATATGTCAATTACGATTGATTTATATGCTATTTTTTAAAATTCTTTTATCAAGTAATGTTCATAATTTTTTTTTCTTTTCTCCATTTCTCCCTTATTTTTCATTTCATTGTTCTCTTAAAATACTAATTTGAAATAAGTTTCAATATATTTTTTTTAAAATAAAGAAAAAGTTGATATGACAACCTTTAATTTGTGTAAATATTAAAATATGTACGTAGTTTCATTTATTTCATTTTAAAAGATATCATTAAAATTATTTACACTATCAATTTTTTTTACACATCATTTGTCATGTGTCAATTTTCTGTTTAAAACAATGTCATATATGTCTTTTAATTTCTACATATTAATTATTGTGAGAATGTAATCTTACTTTAAGAAGAAACAAACTTTCTAAAAATACTTTTTAGAACAAACCTCAAAATTCATGGATCAAAGTAAACTTTTTTAAAGTTTACGATCATAATTAAAACCCTAATACAATTGGTTACTATCCTTAATTCCTTTTTACGCTTTCGAATTCGAAGTTGTTCAAAAAGATAACAAGAATTTGAAGGGAAAATTTGTACAGATGACCCAAAAAATTGGGCCCAAAATGTCAAATGACCCTTTTTTAAACAATAATGTCAAATGACCCTCTGCTAACATCATCGCCATACCAAATTACTTAATTTGCCCTTATTTCGTCTTCTTACCTTTTTACTGAGAAAACCCACAAAAACTAAACTATTATTCATTCAAATTTTCCAAGGTTAATGGCTTCGTATTTCTCATAAACGAAAAAAAACTATTTCCGGCTTGCAAACGATTCTACTTCCGGCTTTCAATCGAATCTTATCGGTAAATCTTTCTTTCAATATGGTTTTTTTTGTTTGTTTTTTTGGTTTTGGATGTGTTCTGTGGTTGAAGACGAGTAGAAAGAGTTTGAGAGTGACACCGGAGAGATAAGTGAACCTATGGTTTGTTTGTTTGTTTTTCTGGTTTTCGATGTGTTATGTGGTTGAAGATGAGTAAAAAGAGAGAATGTGAGGGAGATAAGGGGGAGCAACACCGGATAGAGTGACACCAGAGAGAGCGACACCAGCGAGAGCGATTCTAGCGAGATCAATTCTAGTGAGATCGATACCAGTGAGAGCCATTCTAGCAAGAACGATGCCAGCGAGAGCCATTCTAACGAGATTTAAATAGAATGTTGTTTTACATTTTTTTTCCTAAAGGAGTTTACTGATTGAATTTTTTAATAAATGCAGGAGTGATTTAAGATGGCTACACGTTTCAGAATAGCTGAAGCTGACAGATTTTCCAGTTAAGTAACCAGCTTGGCCCACATTGTCAATGCAAACAAGATTGTCAAAGAGAAGTTCACGCCAACACAATTGGCCATGTTCAAGAGAATAGTTTTTAGGCAATTTGTTGATGTTGATATTCAACAGCCCAATTGTCCATCACATGTTGCTCAGAGAAATGAAAAGGACAAAATCAGACTCAATGACATTCGCTGTCTGTAGGAAGGTTGTCACCTTTTCGAAGGATGACTTTTTGGTGATGACTGGTTTGTGGCAATTCCCATCACGAGTTGATTGGAACCAGTAGTCCTCATATGAGCTTGCCATAAAGTATTTTGGTAATCGAGTGACGAAGGACACTTTATACCTCTGTGAACTCGAAGAAAAATACAAGGACTTAGAGTTTGAAAACGATGATGATGCTGTGAAGATCAACCTAATTTACTATACTGAGGTCGCAATGATGGGGAAAAACAAGCAGAAAAATGCAGTCGATCTCAAATGTTTCAAGGATATTCAAAGCTTGGAGTACTACAATAGTCTTGATTGGGGTACCATTATTTGGGAGAGGACATTGGATGCCCTAAAGACTGCCTTGAATGATAAGAGCAGTCTATACAAGACGAGGGTCAAATCAAATAAAAACTACGTTGTGAAGTACTCCTTACGTGGATTTCCACAAGCGTTCCAGGTAAATTTGATTAACATAATAATCGTGTTGTTTGATCTAACATTACTATTGTTCTTAATATATTTTAAATTTTTTTAGGTATGGACGTACGAGATCCTAGCTTCATCGATAGATAGGAACATTGCGGAGCGAAGGAGCAAGGTGGTTTTGCCCCGCATATTACGATGGTCATGCTCCCACTCAGTGTCCTTCAAAGTATTCGAGAGAAAGATATTCGAGTCTAACAATGTAAGTTTACTCTATGCATAACATGTTTATCTGGTTGTTAAATTGACACTAACCAGTTTGCTGGGTTGTTAATGCAGATAAAGGTTAAAGAGGGCACTGTGATGTCAAATGCTGAAAGGGAGTTTCGGGATACCCCAGTGGAACGACGACCTATATTTGAGCTAAGTGCGGATGATGATAGTTCTAAAAGTGGCTCAAGGTCGACGAGTGGGGGGGGTAGTCCCGAGAGTGAAAGTGATAATGATGACCATCGTGGAGATGCTAATGATGAGGTTGTCAGGGTGGAGGGAGGGGATGATCCCGAACATTCTGAGCACGAGGATGCTGAATATGGAAGGGTGGAAGGAGGGACATACACACGTAGTGATGATATGTTCGATGATATGATAGGGGACGTACGCGAGGAGGACGAGTTGAACCAAGTTGATGTCTTTCATGCTAACTCCAGTACAAAGCGTCTTGTGGATGAGGAATGTTCTAAGTATACTGCCCGCCGCAGGAAAGAAGCCAATGCAGACGAGTCTACTTATTCGTACCTGCGGTCCATTGACAGCGCATTATCAAGGTTGGATGGCCATATATCGGATTTAGATATTCGTGTCTTCAGTATGGAGGAAAACATGACTGACATGAAAGGGCAATTGTCGGCCATCCTTTCATTGTTGCAGTCAATGCACAAGGTTTGCATCCTTTTATTTCTTTATGTGTTTAGCTTTTACATGTTCGTGAACTCACCGTTTTTCTTTACTAATTGAAGGGTTCCACAGTGAATGAGGAGACGACCAGGTCACCCATCCCATCTCGGGAGCTCGATACGACTGCGACTGTCTCTGACACTCCCATCCCCCCTCTACAGCCTGATACCACCCCTTCACCTACTCCTAACCCCCCTGTACAACCCGATACCACCATTACCACGACATCACCGATTGACGTCGAACCTATACAGGCCAATGTTCCACAGACAGAGCCCGACATGTCTGCCTTACTCACCATGCCATCTACAGAGGCTGATATGTCTGGCATCCCAGAGGCAGACACTTCTAGGATTGTTACGACCACAGAAGAAGTTCCACTGGTGAGTAATTTATTGATCAGTAATCTTTGTTTATATTTTTATATTTCTTGATGAGTAACGTTTTATTTTCTGTTTATGTAGGATTCTTGAAGAATTAGTCATAAGAGAAAATCGGTTGATAAATATACACCCCCAGCCCAAGTAAAGAAGAAAAGTGTGGCTAAACATCCTCTCCCAGGTGTAGCTACGTCAACATCCAGATCGATCGTCACATATAACGTAGCACACGCCATTCCACACAATATCATAACAGAAATGATGGGTTGGATCTCGAACGAAAATACAAACAACGAGGTTTGAGAGAACTCCTTCAAACTACTCGACAAGCAATTCTTCAAGGAATTGATTACCCCGAATCCGTTGGTTGAGTGCAATGTAAGTGTCCTAGTCTTTACGTCTTTACATGTTGACTATCGTGTACTTTTACTGAAATATTCTTTTTTCGTGCAGACCATAAACACTTTATTTCATTTTATGAAAGATAAATTTTATACCCAGCCGGACATGTGCATACATAAGTTCACCATCTTGCCAATTGGTGTTCGGTAAATTTTGATATTTCGTTTCTTAACTTCTCATTTCGTTAAGTTTCCTGGTCTTTACTTCTTTATTTAACTATTTTATAGAGTCACCTTAATGCTCGTGGTGGGGTATTTAAAAGAATAAAGAATAAGTCACTTCTGGAGGCTGCCCTAGCTTGGAAAGATGAAGACACGTATAAGGACTACGTCACCGGTAAATTCGATGTCAAATGGGCAGATGTGATTTCATTTACACGGTGATGAATATCGACTGGATGGTCCTTGCCATGGACATTAACAGAGGCCACATATTCGTGTTTAATTCACTTCCGTCATACACACCAATGACAAAGCTGGTGAATTGGCTAGAGCCATTGACAGTCACAGTACCATCCCTACTTCACTACTGTGACGTGGATCGATCAAAGTCGGCCCTGTCCACAGCCCGTTGGAAAATCTCGCAACCTAAGAACGTCGACATACAACACGGGTCACTTGATTGTGGCATTTTCGCAATAAAACTTCTGGAACACCTGGTGATTGGTGCTGATCCATCCGTAATCACTTAGGAGAAGATGAGTGAATATAGGATGCAATTAACGTGTCATCTATGGGCAAACACTCCATATTTTTTATATGTATAGAACATTGTATTTTTTATTCTTTGTAAAAGCATTCATTTATTATTTATGTATGTAAAAACATTCATTGTATAATTGAACATATATTTTTTATGAAAGTTCAAAGTTCAAAGCTCAAAGTTCAGTATCAGAATTTTATCAGAACATGTATTTTTTATGTATAATGGAGCTACTGCTCTTTTCATTGTATAATTGAATTTTATCAGTATCAGAACAGAGCACATCCAAAACCAATTATACAATGCATCCAATTGAAAGAATATTCATTGTATAATCTTTGTTTGTTATCCATTTTGTTTCAAGTATGTGTTCTGTAAAACATTCATTGTATAATTGGTTTTGGATGTGTTCTGCTACTGCTCTTATTAGTATCAGAATTTTATCAGAACATGTAAGTTTAAAGTTCAAAGTTCAACATCAAAATTTTATCAGAACATGCATAATTGAGCTTAAAACATTATATGGTTCAAGGTTCAAAGTTCAAAGATTGAGAGAGCGAGATGTTCAGAGAGAGCGAGATTGAGAGAGAGCGAGATTGTGAGAGAGAGCGAGATTGAGAGAGAGCGAGATTGTAAGAGAGAGCGAGATTGTAAGAGAGAGCGAGATTGAGAGAGTATTTGTTATCCATTTTGTTACAAGTATGAGGATTGAGAGAATATGAAGTCATTGTTTTTACACGTATGAAGATTGAGATAGTATTTTTTATCCATTTTGTTTCAAGTATGAAGATTGAGAGAGTATGAAGTCATTGTTTTTTGTTACACGTATGAAGATTGATAGAGTATGAAGTTATTGTTTTTTGTTTTCAGGATGAAGATTGAGAGAGTATGAAGTTATCCATTTTTGTTACAAATATGAAGACTGAGAGAGTATGACGATAGAGAGAGTATGAAGATTGAGAGAGTATGAATATTGCTATTATATAAATACTCCAGCTTGTTATTGTTTTTTGTTTACAAGATGAAAGTATGAAGTATCAAGTGTTACAAGTATGAAGTATGAAAAACAATGAAGTATGTTACAAGTATGAAAAAGTATGAAGTATGTTACAAGTATGACATATGAAAAAATGGTCAATGGTATTTATAACTAAATTGGATGAGGGGTGTTTGTGTCTCGGTCTCTGGCATTTTCGGCACGTCGCACGGTTGTAAGCGGTTCAGTACAATTTCGGCGGTTATGTCCATAATTCCCACACCACCACACTTTATTTGTATGCAAAATTCTCCTCTAGATGGTATTCGTCTCACTCTCCTTCGCCCAACTTGTGGCAAAAACTTCGGAGGAAGGATAATCTTTTCTACATATCCAGAAGGTCTTTTCCATTCAGATATATGGCCAAGTGGATTTATAGGCTCCGCATACACAGTCATTAGAGAGTCAACTGTATAAAATCGACTGCAAAGACCGTGGATGGTATATTTCTTTCCTTGGCAGCAACAATTTCCTGGGAACATGGGATACCAAGTGATTTGAATTCCTTACACATGCATTCCTTCGTGTGAAGATTGGCAATACCGTCCAATCGATTATCTCACACGTGTACTCGATAACAATCAATGCGCTCCACTCGATATCGTCTGCCCTTATCAGCTTCACTTGCCAATCGAGTTTCACAGTAGTTAGAGTGCAATGTCGTTCGAGATGCCTAGTAATTCCTCCGTTCGTAGAACCACGATTGGAGCATTCCTCTAACATGTTCAATCAAGCATACTATGGGCATCAGTCGATACTCTTTAGTTAAGAAATTGAAATACTCTGCACTGTTAGATGTCATGTTATCATATCTTCGTTCTGTTTGATAAACCCGTGCCCACCTTTGAAGACCGATGTCTTCTAAATATTTCATGACAACACTGTCTCTAAAACTGTGGAGTTCGTCCCATTTTGTCTGGAACTCTGTCATGCGAAATGCCCTTGATGCATCTCTAAATATCCCAACAACCGTGCTATCCTTAAAGTTTGTAACCAGATTCTGTTCTATATGCCATGTGTACAATCCATGAAATGTTGTGGGAAAAAATGCACGAATAGCATTGCCAATAGATACCATCGGATCAGACACAAACACCAGATTATCGAGTTCTCCAATACTGCATTTCAAGTTTTACATAAACCATTTCCATGATCGATCGGTTTCATTGTCCACTATTGCATATGCTAGTGGGTATAACTGATTGAGCCTGTCCATAGAAACTGCAACCAACATGGTGCCTTTGTATTTTCCTTTCAAGTGCGACCCATCAACAATAATACAAGGCCGACAGCTTGCAAAACCTCTAATACAAGGCCCTAATGCCATAAACATATACTTGAAATGCACCTCATCTTCAAGTTCGATCTCAAAGACTTACCCGGATTCTCTATTTTTAGTGCTTCTGCATAGACATGTAGTATGGAGTATGAGTATTCTGGAGTACCTCTAGTGAGATCATACGCGGCTTCCCTTACACGCCATGCTTTATCATAATTTATGTTCACGCCATAATCTCACCTCATATCCTCAACGATATGACAAGGTTTATAAACACGTCCTATGCCCGTGAACTTATCTTTGATGAATTGACCAACAACCGTAGCAGTTGCTTGTCTATGGTCGTGATTCAAAATTCTTATGGAACATGTGTGCGAACTGCAGTACTTTGTGATCTTCAATATATCAGACCCTTCCATTTTGACTGCACGGAGGCTCTACTTACATATCTCCCCAATGCATTTGACAGTGAACAGAGACTTGGTTGATTTTCTGACCTTAAATTCAAAATTTTTGTTGATGAACAAAATAGACAATCTCATTTTCAAGTCCTTTTTGCTCAAAAATAGTTAACCAACTTCAACGTCCTCTGTCTCAGATGAAGAGGTGCCAGGCATAATCAACTCTGTCCTATGACTTGAAGACACAGATGGTGGAACCACTGAAGCTATTGTAGAACGACGCATATCTCCATGATCACAATCCATTTCATTCAATCCTACTGGTTGCTCATCCACATCCACATCCACTGAAGGACCACAATCCATATAATCGAATGATGATCGTACAGTATTGGTAGACAGTGGAATATTATCCTCTTCCCGACAAAACTGATATGATTCCTCATATTGTCTGTCCATATCCGTATCATCATGACTTACATCTCCAAACCCCATTCCAACCCTTTCGTCCTGTTTAGACTTCAACGTTACAGCTATCTGAAGTCTACTAACCTTTTCTCGCAAAAGAAAGAACTCAAGATCATCATCATCCGTTATGCATTGTGGAGGGGATTCAAATTCAAGATTATATTTAACTTTCATGGTAAGATCAAACTCTAAAGAACTGATTTTTGTAGCCCTGTAAATGCGAGATTTAAGTTCTTCATAATTCACTGTAGGGGGCACAACGATTCCTTTCAACTATCCCCCAATATACGAACTTTCATTCTCATCCCAAGCACCTCCAAATCGAATAAATAGACACTTTTCCGTCATCCTACAAAGCAAGAGAATATTTGTCATTAAGCTGTACAAGAAATTGAAGTGTACTCTCGCTCTCTCTCAAAATCTCGTTCTCTCAATCTCACTCTCGCTCTCTCTCTTACTCTTCCTCTTTCTTACTCTCTCCCAATACAAAATTTCATAATGCTACCTTTCCAGAAATAACACATCAAAAATAATTAAACAGACTCAAAATAATGTTTCACCTTTTTGAAAAAGTTGTTCTATTCCTTGCCGAGAAAGCCTCGTCTTGGAAATCCCCATTCGAAAAATCTCCGTTCAACAAAACGCCGTCGAAAACCAGAGAAGTAATCAACTTTGAAATGAAGTTTAGAGTTTAAAGAAATCACAATTGTATTGTGTTTAGGTATTATTGATTTGATTTGAGGCTTCCGTCGTGACATTTTGTCAAATCAACAGTACACTAACGAGCAATCACATCAACCAAGGAATTTCAAGCAAGAGCAAGAGCGAGATCGAGAGCATCTCATTAGACAATAGCGAGATTTACCTCGTGAGGCTGGTGTAAGGGAAATTTAAGTAATTTGGTATGGCGATGATGTCAGCAGAGGGTCAATTGACATTATTTTTTAAAAAATGGTCATTTGACATTTTGGACCCAATTTGTGGGTCATCCGTACAAATTTTCCAAGTTGAAGTTCAATACTCATTTTTTAAAGTTCAATATCCTATTCTATTTTGATACAAAATATTTTTACACGTTATTGACAGAACAAATATGGATATAGATACTTGAATATTCAACCTACGAAAACAGCGTAGTATATGTCAATTACTCTTTAATTATCTGCATGTTGGGCAAATACCATCGTGCTATTACTCTCATAATCTTATACATATATTTCCATAGTTACTTTAGTGCATATGTTTATAACTAAATAACACAAGATATGTATGTATTAGATTATACACCAACAATTTTGGGTTGATTTAATTAAACAAATTAATTTCATCAAAATTAATTATATTGACTACAGAAATGACCATGAACAAAAATACTCAAACACAGCATAAAAATGATCAATAAGAATCATTCAATTTTTTTTTTTAAAAAAAGAAGAAGCATAAATTATAATGGCCTCAAATAAGTAGACACAATTTGTTACAAATCTACCAAACTAAACATAACTCAATTAGCATTTGAGTGTGTTAGAAATTACGAAGTATGTGATTCAAATCCCCTTATTCCAATTATACTAAAAAAATTGTTACAAATCTAAAGAAAGAAAAAATTAAACTACACTCGCGTAGCTATATAGGCATAAAGGGGGCATTTGGTGTGCAAGTTTAGAATCTTAAGTCTGTGAATATTAAGCCTGAGAGTTAGATTGTGAGATATAGGTAGCCTGAGTTTGAGTTTAAGAAGTATGTGTTTCACAAATATTTTCTTGTATTTAATCAATATTAGATTTTAAATTAGTTCAAATTTGTCATCTTAATTATTTTAATATAGCTAGGTTTAAAATAAACTAAAAAAATTAGAAGAATGTTTGTTTTTTTAAAAAAAAAAAATTGAAATATAAATGTGACTAAATTTATAGTCCTATTTGATTTTTTGTTTTAGTAATTTGGTATTTCAATTTTACTAGGTTTTGATAAAAACTTCATAGACTTTGCCACTTTAACTAATTTGAAAATGATCGGTTTTTTTATTATAAATTGAAATAAACTAATTTGAGATGTGACTAAAGAGTATATGTATATATAATATAATAAAATATCATGTAGGTAAGCTAACACAACTCAACTAACATATGAATATGTTGACAATCTAGAGATCAGTGGTTTAAATTCTCGTATTTTAAAAAGTGTAAGAATTACAAAGTATAATTTATTTTCTATAATTATCTAAATAAAAATGTTTTAACGCAATGATATTAACATATAAATTGATATTTTAACCCTAATGAGGACTAGTTGGGTTCGAATTACTGATTTTTTAAAAAACAAAATTCATGAAAACTCTTACCGTTAAGTTCAAAGACTATTTAGGTGATAAATAATATTTATTTAAATGGTTTTTACTTAAATCTTACCGTTGAACATTTGTATTATATTGCAATCTCGGTGAAGTTATATGCAAAAAAAAAAGTATAAGCGTATTTCAAAAATGACAATCGCCCTTTTTTAAGTAAATAGTACGCTCGTATATTCTTTCTCCTCTTAAATATTATCTCTGAAGTTCAAGATTTTTTATTTTGACAATCAATAACACAAGCATTGACGATCGATTTCTGATCTCCTATCTCCGATAATCTTCATGATCTCGTATCAATGATCATCTTCATGTTTCGGATAATCGATCAATCAGCGACAATCGGACAATTGATCAACATCCATCACAATCAATCATAAACATCTTCAAAAGCGATCATGGATTTCCGATCACAAGCATATTTGAATAAGTTCACAAATAGAGAGATGAGGTGAAGCATCTTCTTTTATTTTCTTGTCTCTGTTTTCCTTGTGTATGTGTACGTATTTCTTGTTTTTGTTGTGAATTGAGATGTAGACTTTGATAGAATGAGGATGTAGAGAAGATGGTATAAACTGAGATTGATTTGAATCACTATCTATTAGTATTAGTTGCTTATACACTTTGTTTTCTTTCTGCAGTAATTTGAAACCATAGTTAATCTTACTATGGTTATTTTTAATGGTGGACAATGGGATCATAATAATTGTTATGAGAATTACAAGATTACTTTAATTTTGGTGGATGAGAGGATGGAGTTTAAGGCTTTTGTTGCTTTAATATTGGGGAAAGTTCAATTTCTCTATTTCCTCTGTACAATTATCAATTCTTTTGGATTTTGTTAAGAATGACATTCAAACTGTGATCCAAATTAATGTAGATAAGGATGTTATATGGTTTATGACTTTATCTAAGGATCAAAATACTAAACATCATTTACATTACTAATTGCTGTGTGGAAGGAGCTTCTAATGCCTATAGAATGTTAGCCTTAGCTGCTGCTGCTTCTTCTTCTTCACATTATATTGATTTTCAAGTGATAAAAGATGTCATTTTGCTGGTGATTTTCCTTCAAATATGTTTGTAACTAAAGTAATCCTCTCAAAGTGTTCTTACATTATGGATAAAATTCAAAGACAATTGAGTTCCAACGTGTCCAAGCAAATTGTAAATGGTATGTCAAGGCATCTCATTACGAGGAGAGCGAATTGTGGATGTTTAAGATGTTGGGATGCATATCCTAAAGCCTTGTAGTTAATAGGTTATTTGAAATAATGGTTTATTATTTTTTAATGCAAATATCCATTAAAGAAAGATCCAAGGTTTTTTACGTAACTTGAGCAGTATTTGGTAGACATACAGGTGGATCATGTTCAAGTAATAATCTAAATGATCTATAGTATATAGATAAGGTTGGGTGCCGTATCCTTGAGACATTACGGATACGAGTCATTTTGTAAATGTTATAAGAGTTGTAAGTGTTACAAACTATTTGATCCAAATCATCCATGTGGAGACATTCGAATAGATGTATCCTATACAAAGAGTTCGTATAAGACCAAATTGTAAAATGATTAATCTCTTTATAACACTGTTGACTGAAAAGATTAACATTTCATAGGATGACCATTGGTAACTTGACATCAATATTGAGTGATTTATGAACTCATATCTATGAGAGCAGTACTTTGATTTTGAGGATTTGTTCGAGTAGAGAGTTGGGAATAGCTATACAAGATGAAATTAACTTCTTCTTATCTTTAGGGTAAGCAGATGAATTGCTCCCTTAAATGTTGATTCCGAGTCTTGAACAATGGGGCCCCTCCCTCTCATTGGCTTGAGAAGGTTTTGTTTTTTATAGGATCATAAACAGATTGTTCATTTGAAGATTATTAGGAATTAAGGAGTAAGAGGTAACTATAAGGATAAAACAGTAATTTGACCTAGTTGTAGTTACAAGTAATTCGTGAAGGGTTGATTTATTGATAATTGGTTATATCCATGGATACAAAAATATATTTGTAGTGCGAATAGTGCAGTTGTGGGTGTTTAGTGGAGTGACCCACAATTGATGAAGGTTGATTAATTTAATTAAAGAGTTTAATTAACTCATCTCATATCATTGGACCTTCTAATCTATAAGTCCATTAGGTCCCCTTGCTAGCTCACTAAGGATAAAACAATAAATATTGAGTTTTTGAAGAATTTGAATTGTTCAAATTATAAGGGAATCTAAATTAATTGTATTCACAATTAATATAATGTATGTAGATACATTATATTATGTAGTTAATTTTGAATGAGATTTAAAATTAAACTATATGATATAAGATAATAATATAATTGAATGAATCAAATTCTTGCATAAGTGTGTGAACGCGTTGCATTTAAACATTCGATTTTTATAGAAACAAAAACAATAAAATAAAACATGCATTTGTAGGATAAACATTCAAACAAAACTATAAACATGCTAGAAAATAGGAAGAAAAGAAGAAATAAAAAATCACCTTTGTTGATTATTCTAGCTTTCCTCTTCCACCATTATTAACGATTTCAAACTTCTCCAATGAAGGACATCACCAACAAAGTTACCTTGTTATTCTCGAAGATTACAAAGAACTTGGAAGAGTACTCACCAATAACTTTTGAGGAGAAAAAAAGTAGAGAATTTTTAGAGAGAAGGTGGAGGCTTGGAGTTTTTTTTTTTTTTTTTTTTAATCAAAACTCTTATCCTAGATGAGCTATAAGGATATATTTTTATGGAGAAAGGTTAACCCATTTTCCAAGTATTTTCCTTTATACCCTTAGTGCTAATTAATTAAATAACTCTTATTTAATTAATTGGCACATTAGTTAAATGACTATATATTAAATCCTATTTAATATACATTTAATTAATTATTATAAATATCATATATTTATACTAACCTCCAATATCTATTATTTCTTAATCAATTAATTAACCATTAGTTAATCAATTAAATCATATTTAATATGGAGTTAATTACCATATAAATATCACATATTTATATGTGTACATCTCTTTATAATTCCAATTCATATAAATCTAATATTTGAATCTTATTCAAATATATCTCTCTTACATAATTTGGATTATAGATCATATCTATAATTAATCATTATATATTGATCTCATTAATATAAAATTCTCTCATTTTATTTGAACAATTTAAACCATTTCTCATTACTATCCTTTAGTGAGCTAATTAGAGGACCTTATGGATCTATAGATTAGAAAATCCAATGATATGAGATTAATTGATTAAACTCCTTTAATTCAATTAATTGATATTCATTAACTACCTATCACTCCACAAAAGACCGATAGCTACACTCTTAGGAAATTCGACATGAGGAGATTATTAAGCGGAAGCAGATCATCCAAATTCTATTAATTATTGAATACAAAATTTACATTAAACATACAATAGATATATGCATTTAATATTAAATTACAACATGCTTTTAAACAAGAAAACAAGTTCAAGAGATATCACCTTTCAAGAACCTTTCTTCACGAATCCCTCGAACAATCACGAACGGAACTCCTTCCTCACAGATCTTCTTCTTCTTGCATGGACACTACCAATCGAGAACCCTCTATATTCTCTTTTGGGATTAAAGGATTCAAGCAGGAGTTGTAGGCTTTGATTGAATCCTTGAAGAAGGAATGAGAAGGAGAGGATGAGATTTTTCTTAGAGAACTCTTCTCTTAGACTGAGAACACTTGAAGGAGAGGATCTCACTCCAACCAATTTGAAAAACACGTTAGTTATCTTGAGAGAATGTGGGAGGAAGTTATAACTCCTTCCCTTTTATTAATTTCAAATAAATTAATAAAATAGAATATATAATAACTACTTTATTATATATATATACTATATGTTATATCAAATATAACATATGCTATAGTTTTATATTCATCAAATACAACATAAACTATAGATTTTATTCTCTCTCAAATATATATGGCATTTAATATAAATCACATTTATATTAAATCCACTTATATGAATTTCATTAATATAAATGATATTTGGATCATATCCAAATATTTTATTTCTCTCAATATAATTATATTATATTTAATTACATGAATCTCGTTCATATAATTGGCATTTGAATCATATTCAAATTCCTCTTATAATGTATCAAATACATTATAATTAATTTCCTCAATTAATTTGAACACTTCAAATTAATCCAAAGATTAAATCCCTGTTGAGCTACAGCGGGGATCTTATGGACCTGTAGATTCAGGCCATGTCACCTATGATCATCCTATTGAAATGTAAGTCTCTATTATTAACGGCGTTATATAAAGAGACTAATCATTTCATGGTCCAATCTTATACAAACTCTTTGTATAGGATACCCTCGCTCGCATGTCTCCACATGAATAATCATGATCAGATCATTTGTAGCACTTTACAATACTTGTAACACCTACAAAGCGCGTCGTATCCGTAGTATCACCAAGATAAGGTATTCAAATCTTATCCATCTACTACAGATCATTTAGGTTATCATTTAAACAATATCCACTTGTATGTCTCTACATACTTGTTTAAATTACATGACTCGGATCTTAGTTTATTGAATTGAGTATATGCTTATAAAATAACACTTATTTTATTAACAACAATATGTTTATACAGAGTTTACAAACTACGAGATTACAAGAAGATTTAGGACATCATTCCAACAATCTTCCACTTGTCTTAAAGCTTAGGGAGACTAATGTACAATACAAATAAAGTACAAAAATATAATAAACTAGGGCATACACTATACCCTAGTAACATTTTCCACTTGCCCTAGACAATGTGTCATATATCCCGTAGACCCAGACTTTCTAGATGACCCTCGAACACTTTAGTCGTGGGAGCCTTTGTAAACGGATTAGCAACGTTGTGCTCCAACGTGATCTGACAATCACATCACCGCAATGCACAATCTCCCAAATCAAATGATATTTTCGTTCTAGATTCCTTAGAATTTGCCACAGCACCACTGTTATCACAATAAAGTGTGGTGGGCAAAGACATATTTAGAACAGCTTCCAAATCAGTAAGGAACTTTTTAAGCTAAACAGCCTATTTAGCAATTTCACAAGCAGCTATGTATTCGGCTTCCATAGTGGAGTCCACGATGCATCCTTGCTTAATGCTTCGTCATACTATAGCTCCTCCATTCAAAGTGAACACTGACCCTGATGTGGATTTCCAAGAATCCTAATCAGTCTTAAAATCAGAGTTTGTGTATCCTGTAAGGATCAAATCTTTATCTCTATATATGAGCATATAGACCCTCGTTCTCCGAAGATACTTGAAGATCATTTTGGCTGTCATTCAGTGATCTAATCCTGGATTGGACTAATACCGACTAACAATCCCTACTGCATAGAAAATTTCAAGTCTAGTACATAACATTGCATACATAAGGCTACCAATAGCCGATGCATAGGGAATTCGTCTCATTTCCTCAAAATCTTGAGGAGTCTTAGGCCACCGTTCCTTAGACAATACAATTCCATGCCTGAAAGGTAATAAACTCTTCTTGGAATTATGCATCGAATATCTGAGAAGCATCTTGTCAATATATGATGCCTGAGACAAGGCCAACCTTTTGTTCTTATGATCCCTTATAATCTGAATCCCTAGAACAAACTACGCCTCTCCCAAATCCTTAATTTGGAATTGGGTGGCTATTTCTTAACAACAGTAAAAAAACCTACATCATACTCAATGAGTAGGATATCATCCACATACAACACGAGGAAAGCTACTGAGCTGTTGATAATTTTCTTGTAAACACAAGGCTCATCAACATTCTAATCAAAGCCATAAGATTTGATCGCAGTATTAAATCTTATATTCCAAGATTGAGATGCTTGTTTCAGTCTATAAATGGACTGATTAAGCTTGTAAACCTTTTGCTCTTGATCTTGTTCAATGAATCTTTCTAGTTGAATCATGTAGATGGTCTTTTCAAGATTACCATTCCAAAAGATAGTCTTGACATCCATTTTCCATATCTCATAGTCATAATATGTGGCTATGGACAAGAGAATCCTGATAGACTTTAACATGACAACAGGTGAGAAAGTTTCTTCATAGTCCACTCCTTCAACCTGGATATAACCCTTTGCCACAAGTCTAGCTTTAAAGGTCTATACCTTTCCATCTACACCTCTTTTCCTCTTATAGATCCATTTACAACCTATAGATTTTATCCCATAGATTAATTTACAAGCTCCTAGACAGAATTGAAGTACATAAACTTCATTTTTTGATTCATAGTTTTAATTCATTCATCCTTGTTAACATCTTTCATTGCTTGTTTATAAGACAATGGATCCTCAACACCATAATCAGATATGATGTTTTGGGCTTCTATTAAACCCATGTAGCACACAGGTGGGTACATAACCCTCCCACTTTGTCGAGGAAATCTCAACCCTTGAGATGGTTGACTAGATGAACTGACATCAACAACCCTTGTTGATTTATTAGCTTGTTCAATAACTCTTGTTGAAGTCTCATCAGTCTCATTAGAAATATCATTTAAAATAAGTTTACTTCGTGGTTTATGATCCCTCATGTGGTCTTCTTCCAAGAAGGTAGCGTTTGTCGATACAAACACTTTATTCTCACTTGGATCATAGAAGTATCCACCTCTTGTTTCCTTGGGGTAACCTACAAATAGGCACACTTTTGAACGAGGTTCCAACTTTTTGGGATTTTCCATAAGCACGTGGGCTGGACATCCCCAAATTCTGAAGTAGTGTAAACTACCTTTACGACCTCTCCATAACTCAGAAGGTGTTTCAGAAACACTCTTTGATGGAACGTTGTTCAAAATATAAACTGCAATCTCTACTGCATATCCCAAAATGAGTCTGGAAGATGAGCATAACTCATCATAGACCGAACCATATCCAACAGGGTTCTGTTTCTCCTTTCTGATACACCATTCTGCTGAGGTGTACCTGGGGCTGAGAGTTGAGACGTGATTCCATGTTCTATCATATAGTTTTAGAATTTTAAGTTCATATACTCTCCATCATGATCAAGATCGTAATGTTTTTGTCTTCTTACCTAATAAGTTTTCAACTTCAGTATTGTACTCCTTGAACTTTTCAAGAGCTTTAGACTTATGTTGCATTACGTATAGATACCCAAATCCAGAATAATCATCTATGAAAGAGATGAAATATTCATACCCACCTCGTGCTCTTATATTCATCAGACCACAAAGGTCTAAATGTATAAGCTTGAAGGTTTCCTTGGCTTTATAGCCTTTTCCAGTAAAAGGTCGTTTGGTTATTTTGCCTTTAAAGAATGACTCACATACTAGTAAAGAGTTTTCTTCTAAACCATTTAGAAGTCCACTTTTCACCAACTTCTCAATCCTATTGAGATTGATGTGACCTAACCTTAAATGCAAAAGATGGGCATTTTCTTTAGGAGAAATTCTTGGTCTTTTAATAGTTGTTGCTGTTTTGAACATTTTAGTATTGAGCACTGATGCATTGTAAATGCGATGCAATTATGGTGTATGTTTGCGGTGATGAGTTATGCATTGCACATGCAATTTTTCCTAGTAAAACCGAAGTATAAATCTCACTAGGTTTCCTGGTAAGTCCAGGGTCGAACACGGGACTACTAAGTTACTATGCGACAGTAAATTTGATTCCTTTGCGGTGGCAAAAACAAATAAGTTGGTTGGTATTTTGATTAAATATATTTCCTATATGAAGGATTCGTGTAAAGAGTTGATGAAATTGAGAATTACAATGAGTATGCAATGAAGGGGTCGAGAAGGGGTTTAGCTAACACTTCCTAAGATTGCGTTCAAGTTATGCAATCATGGTACACACACACAACAGCATGTCATCTTCCAATGCAAATGTCGTAACTTCTATTTCTAGGACGCATGCGATGTATACAAAAATGTCGATAGGACTTATGTCTAAGCCTTTATTCTTGTCTATGTGATGATAAATTATGCACACATACACAAGGTGACCGCATACTATAATATCTTATCTCTAGGGTGCATGGGATGCGTAATAGCAAACAGAACTTATTTCTAAGTTTTTATCTCTTGCTTATGCGATTCTAATCTAACTCTCCCAAGCCTAGATTCTATCTTTAGACCACTCTCCCGAGCATCTCTAAAGGGTGAATAATGCATACATAAGACAAAATGATCGTATAAAGTGAAGATCTTAGGTCATGCTAGCTAAGTACTTCTCAACCCATTCGAAAATTTAGCTACTCATGCAAAGTATGGAGAAATTAAATATAAGTTGAAATGAGATTTCCATTGTCTATAAACTAAATGCAGAATAAAGAATAACAATAGAATGTAGAGATAAGAAGCCTAGTAGCAATGTCTTGCTTCCCGTGGCCTTTTACACTGTCTTTTCACCCCAACTCTCCCCAGAAGAATATCCTTGCTTCCGCAAGTGTTGGCCATCTCTTTTTTGCAGCGCTTCCCGGCAGTCTTCCGAGCTATCCAGGAATGATCTCTTGGCGTCTTCTTCTCTTCGCACGTCTCCATCTTCTAAGTATAAAAATGACTATGAACAGAATAACGGTTAACTATCTTGTATATGATCACTATATTGTCTCCCCCAACTTGTTTACCTGGTGGCCTTCGATATTTATAGAGCACAAGGTGGAAAAGCTTTTCTCACTAATGATTGCAATGATGGGCAATCATTAAATCTTCTGCTCCGATGCGTCGATTAGTGGTCATCGAAAGTTGAGTGTACTTGTTACATCGTGTCGTTAACGGCTTGTCAATTAAATTCGGATTCGACCGTCATCAGCTTTCCGTCCCATCATGATTTATTATGCTTTCACTTTGATGCATCGTCTTTATGCGCACACCTTCTTGAGCAACTTCTCGCGAGCACATACGATCGCAAGACTTTGCAATCGTAATCTTGGAATGCGTGCGGACGCCGAATTCCTTGGATCGCAATTTTACTTGCGCCAACACATTTTTCTTACACAAGATAAGTAAATTAGCTGTTTTTATGCGATGGGCGCATGTGATCGCAATATTTTCAGTTTAACACTTTTGGACATGATTTTGTATATTTTTACCGTCGCATTCCCTCATTGTTATACTTATTTGTGTTGTAATAATGTGCATTTTTGCCCGTTATTACACCTCCAAATTTAAAACAATGTTTGTCCTCAAGCATAAACTAAAGATTTTCTTTAATGAGTCAGCCGCCTTTTTCCTACCTAGATTTCTCGAGGTGCCTTATTCAAATTTTGTGAACCAAAATCTTCTTAATTTCTATCCTGGTCTCTTTCCTAAATATTTCTAATACTTAAGGACCACAAGCTTAACCTTCAAAAAGATTTTACTTGTTTCCAGGACATCGCATGATTTATTTCAAAACTTTTTCCAACCGGGGTGTTTCCAAATGATTTTTTTATCCTTGCGCGGATTAGATATTTTTTTTGTGACCTTGCGCTGATCCAAGTGTCTCGCCTTCATTTTGACTTGCCCCCAAGGGTCATGCGAGGCGCTCTTTCTCAGTCTAAACTCATGCCCATTTGGCAGTGGAGTTGCGATCACTTGATTTATGCGTTGATCACGATCCCCACCTTCATTTTGACTTGCCCCCACGGGTGTCATGCGGACATCCAACTACGAGTAGGATCCGATCTCAAAGTTATGATTTTTTTAAAAAAGTAGCAAGGTTGAAAATAAATATTGGCACCCCTAAATTTATTTGTAGCAACGTCCTCTTTGCTGATAGACTGAAATAACTCATGCGGTGCTCTTAGGAAGTTTCATAAAAATCATTTTGAAAGAAAGCTGGTGGACCACTAACTTCTAGAAATATTTCATGAATTTACCATTTGGAAATTAAGTTGATTCTAGTACATGCGATGAGAAATAAAGGCATGCGTTTCATCATTGAAATCATAATTGGTATAGAAAAAAATTGCGGTGACTGAATAAAGTAATCAACATTCATTGATTGCACCAAACTGAAGAGGATGCGATCATAAAATTAGCAATGTTAAAAATGAGATGCGAGAGTGCAAAATTTGGAATAAAAAAGTCAAAGAAAGACACAACCCCAAATTTTCTTTGTTGCCCGCATCATTTGTGATCGCATCTTTCTTTACGGCGGGTTGATTCCTCGATTGCGATGGGTTTAACGAACTGGTCGCATGTTTTTAGTTTATCGTGTAGCTCCACCGCAATCGTTTACTACGATCGTTGCTAAAAATTGAAAGGGTAAAAATTATGAAAGACATAGTTGGAAATTCCAAAGAGTAGTGTTTGTACAAAAAAATAAAGTAAGTTCATGAACCAAAGGGTTGAAACTTGATGCGTTCACCAGCAACGGCGCCAAAAACTTGATGCGTTGTAAATGTGATGCGATTATGGTGTATGTTTGCGGTGATGAGTTATGCGTTGCACATGCAGTTTTCCTAGTAAAACCCAAGTATAAATCTCACTAGGTTTCCTGGTAAGTCCAGGGTCAAACACAAGGACTACTGAGTTACTATGCGACAGTAAATTTGATTCCTTTGCGGTGGCAAAAACAAATAAGTTGGTTGGTGTTTTGATTAAGTATATTTCCTATGCAATGGATTCGAGTAAAGAGTTGATGAAATCGAGAATTACAATGAGTATGCGATGAAGGGGTCGAGAAGGGGTTTAGCTAACACTTCCTAAGATTGCGTTCAAGTTATGCGATCATGCTACACACACACAACAGCATGTCATCTTCCAATGCAAATGTCGTAACTCCTATTTCTAGGACGCATGCGATGTATACGAAAAATGTCGATAGGACTTATGTCTAAGCCTCTATTCTTGTCTATGCGATGATGAATGATGCACACATACACAAGGAGACCACATACTATCATATCCTATCTCTATGGTGCATGTGATGCATAATAGAAAATAGAACTTATCCCTAAGTTTCTATCTCTTGCTTATGCGGTTCTAATATGATACTCCCAAGCCTAGATTCTATCTTTAGACCACTCTCCCGAACATCTCTAAAGGGTGAATGACACATACATAAGACAAGATGATCATATAAAGTGAAGATCTTAGGTCATGCTAGCTAAGTACTTCTCAACCCATTCAGAAATTTAGCTACTCATGCGAAGTATAGAGAGATTGAACATAAGTTGAAATGAGATTTCCATTGTCTATAAACTAAATGCAGAATAAAGAATAACAATAGAATGTAGAGATAGGAAGCCCGGTAGCAATGTCTTGCTTCCCGTGGCCTTTTATACTGTCTTTTCACCCCAACTCTGCCCAAAAGAATATCCTTGCTTCCGAAAGTGTTGGCTCTCTCTCCTTTTGCAGCGCTTCCCGGCAGTCTTCCGACTGTACGGGAATGATCTCTCAGTGTCTTCTTCTCTTCTCGCTCGTTTTCATCTTCTAAGTATAAAAATGACTATGAACAGACTAACGGCTAACTATCTTGTATATGATCTCTATATTGTCTCCCCTAACTTGTTAACTTAGTGGCCTTCGATATTTATAGAGCTCAAGGTGGAGAAGCTTTTCTCTCTAATGATTGCAATGAGGGGCGATCATTAAATCTTCTGCTCTGATGCGTCGATTAGTGGTTACCGAAAGTTGAGTGTACTTGCTACATCGTGTCGTTAACGGCTTGTCAACTAAATTCGGATTCGACCGTCATCAGCTTTCCGTCCTATCCTGATTTATTATGCTTTCACCTTGATGCACCGTCTTTATGCGGCCACCTTCTTGAGCAACTTCTCGCGAGTGCTTACGATCGCATGACTTTGCGATCGCAATCTTGCAATACGCGCGGACGTCGAATTTCTTGGATCGCAATTTTACTTGCGCCAACACATTTTTCCTGCACAAGATAAGTAAATTAGCTGCTTTTATGCGATGGACGCATGTGATCGCAATATTCTCAATTTAACGCTTTTGGACATGATTTTGTATATTTTACTGTCGCATTCCCTCATTGTTTTACTTATTTGCGCTGTAATAACATGCATTTCTACCTGTTATCAAGCACAGCTTTAATGACTAACGACCTTAGTACATACAAGTTATTTTCCATTGAACCAAAATCTAACTCCATTCCATTCTTAAAAACAAACACTTTATTCTTAAAGATTGAAATGGAATAATTTTGTTCAATCAGACAAGAAACAGAAATTAGGTTCCTCTTGATATGAGGAACTACATATACGTTATCCAATAACAGATAACGTTTCTTATCCAAAAATAACTTAAGTCTGCCTACAGCAACAGCTGAAACGGCCTCACCAATATTGACTCTAAGAGTCATTTCTCCAGCTTCCAACTGTTTTCAAGAACTAGATCCTTGATAGGAAGAATACCCATGGTTAGTAGCCCCTGAATCAATTATTCAGGCAGAATCATCATTCTCTACTAAGCACATCTCTAAGACAGATAAATCATGTTTATCGTCTTTGGAGTTCTTCCTTTTCTAGAGAATAGTGGGATCAGTACCAAAACCCATATCATAAACTCCAAGTTTCATCCCAGAGGATAATCCTTGTCGATGAACTTCATCAAAGTTGGCAACAATTGCTTTCTCTGTTAGTTCTTTGACATTCAATGTGGATTGGAGATTATCTTGGGAACTGACACTACTAGTTTTATTGTCATCAATTCCATTTTGCTTGAATAGTGAGAACTTTCGTTCAAACAATTCTCGCATTGATTCCATGATCTCGTGTGCAATGACCATGTTCTCAAATCTTTTGGCCAAGGCATCAGGTATGCTTGCCAAAATGTGAACTCTGGCCCTCAAATTAGCCTTCATCCACACCTCATATACATTACGAACATTTTGGTGCATCAGGGCTTGGAACTTGAGGACAATCCTCATTCATGACAACTTAGAGGTCGTTTACCATGAAAAATATTTTAATGGATTATTTTCACGTCATGTAATTAAAACCGGTCAAACTTGAAAAGAAACTAATGAAAAATCACTATTTGATACATTTGCTGAAAAAAAAAACATATTGATCTACATTAGATTTTAGTATAACTATTTTTTTAAAAAAAAATCCAATAGTTTTAGGAAAATCTAAATGAACCCCATTTAACATCTAATTTTACAACGATACTTCAGTGATTTAGGACAAAAACCACCAAAGGGTGGTCAATTTCTCCCTTCACTGAATTGAGACACTCTCAACTAATCATTACACTAGAATAATTCTTATTCCTATAATAATCAGTCATCATTTATTTGGTCAAGAAATCATTAACTTGCTTAATAATTTCACATAAGTGTGACCCTTCATTTTAAATCCTAGAGTTCCACCCCAATGAGACAACTGAAGGGAAAACCGATTGGGGTAAAAACTAAAGCGACCCTATCCATTTATGGAATTCGCCTTTATATTGACCAATTACACAAACCATCTGAAGGGGGACGATCCCAGGGCACTTTGAGGCCGTGTAAGAAGGTCTCACAATGCAAACCAATGAAAGAGACCGTAGGACATATTGACACACATCCTTCTCCCACTTACTATAAATAATCTCTCCATTCACCTTGATATTGACCCATGCAAACACTATCCGAAGGGGACGCTCCCAGGGCGCCTCAAGGCCAAGCATGAGTATCACGATGTGAATATTAAGGGAGAAACGTGAATGGAAAAATGATGTATCATATAAATCTTTCCCTCCCATTAAGTATTTTACAACCTAGGGTTTAATTTACTTAGGAAAAATACGGTTAATTATTTTTACTAAGTGATTGTTTAAGTTTGCCCAAAAGTAACACTTACTTTGGAAAGTTAAACAATTTTGATTTTCATTAAACACTTTAACAAATATTAATCAGCAATTGCATGCTTGTAGTAAATCTATCTAATTCAACTTTTCAGGTAGGTTCCTAGGTAGGGGCGTTCCGTTTCCGTCAGCTTAAATACTCCAACCTAGCTAGAACCTACCATAGACAAAAGGTTCCTTATAGATATATTTGCAACAAATTTAATCTTTTATGGAATTAATTTAATCCTATTAAATCAATTTTAAAAATTAATCTAATTTATAATCTCATTAGAAATCAGTGAACTTAAGTCTATCTCAATCATATTTTAAAACTATTTTTAAAAAAAATTATTTTTACCTTAGTTTGCATGCAACTTTTTGGTTATTGGTTTTAATTTCTAATTTCATTTATTTATAACTCTTATAAAGTAAATGAAACAAATTAAAACTCACATTACAAGTATTGACATACTTTATAAAATTATAATGTTTATAAGATTGCCTAAAGTAATATCATGCATCATGCAATGTTCATTCATTACTAATATATAACAATTATATAACTAAGTAATGAACCATGCTATAGCATATATTCCATACAACCATTCAATCTTATATTATAACACTTATAATATAAATGATGCATGAATATGTTATAATGCATGCATACATATATTATAACTCTTATATTATATGATGCATGAGCATGCTTTATGTAATTTAAATCATGCATATTAGTATTATAACACTTATAATATAAAATGATGCATGAAAATAAATGCATAACCTATGGTGGTTTTTAAAGCTATATGACATACATTATGGCATATAATAAAAACATACATCACATGTACATTTAAACCAAAGTTGATAGACCAGATAGAAATTCTCTAAAACGGAAATTAAACGACTAACTTTACCAAAATTGAGTCTACCGATTCGAAACAAGTGAACCGGGTCTTGAATCGCTCGCCTCGAACCGCTCCACAAAAAACCCTTGCAGCTAATTGTGTAGCAAATGCCTGACCGTCGAGCAGCGAGGTGTCGAGTATAGACAATAGTTTATATGTGATCACATAGTTTAAGACTATACGATGAGCATGAAAGTCTACGCAATCGTGTAACAAACATCCATGCGTCGAGTATCATATACTGTGCAATCGTGTAGCTAATGACTATGCGATGAGCAAGATAGTCTACACGATCGTTTAGCACGCAAGGATGCGTCAAGTATCCAATACCGCATGATCGTTTAGTAAGCGAGCGCCTATGCGATCATACAGCCAATGCAACACGATCGTGTAGCAAACTCTACACAATCGCGTAGCATTAGCTATGTGATGGTTTAGCAAATGCTACACGACCATGTAGCAAACTCTACACAATTGCATAACAAATTCTAAACGAACGTTTAGCTCTAGCTACACGATGTGACATCCTTCGTTTCGTCTTCTCCATCGAAACGTATTGCAACCCTTCTTCTGAAGCCTCATGAGCGACTCAAAAAACTTAACAAATACAAATTCGATTGCAAAATTTACAGTAAAAATACAATAGATATATGCATTTAACATTAAATTACAACATGCTTTTAAACAAGAAAACAAGTTCAAGAGATATCACCTTTGAAGAACCTTTCTTCATGAATCTCTCAATCAATCACGAACAGAACTCTTTCCTTGCGGATCTTCTTCTTCTCGCACGGACACTACCAGTCGAGAACCCTATGTATTCTCTTTTGGGATTAAAGGATTTAAATAGGAGTTGTGGGCTTCGTTTGAATCCTTGGAAGAGGGAATGAAAAGGAGATGATGAGATTTTTCTTAGACAACTCTTCTCTTAGACTGAGAACACTTGAAGGAGATGATCTCACTTCAACCAATTTGAAAAACACGTTAGTTATCTTGAGAGAATGTGGGAGGGAGTTATAACTCCTTCCCTTTTATTAATTTCAAACTAGAATATATAATAACTATTTTATTATATATATATATATATATATATATACATACATACATACATATACTATATGTTATATCAAATATAACATATAGCCTATAGTTTTATATTGCATCAAATACAACATAAACTATAGATTTTATTCTCTCTCAATTATACATGTTATTTAATATAAATCACATTTATATTAAATCCACTTATATGAATCTCATTCATATAAATGATATTTGGATCATATCCAAATATTTTACTCCTCTCAATATAAATCATATTTATATTTAATTACATGAATCCCATTCATATAATTGGTATTTGAATCATATTCCTCATAATATATCAAATACTTTATAATTAATTATATCATATATAATTAATTCCCTCAATTAATTTAAACACTTCAAATTAATCCAAAGATTAAATCCCTGTTGAGCTACAGTGGGGACCTTATGGACATGTAGATTGAAGCTCCAATAGTACTTGGATAAATAATTAAACTCTTTAATTAAATTACCCAACATCTGTTAACTACTGGTCACTTCATTAAAGACTGACAACTGTACTCTTCGCACTATAGATATATTTCTGTGTCCATTGGATATAATAAATCAATAGCGCGATGACCCTGCACAAATTGCTCGTAAGTACAGCTGGGCCAAAAAACCGTTTTGCCCCTGTAGAGTCTAACTTCTTAAGTACTACTGGTTCCTCTAATGAACAATAAGTCATAGTCCCACTATGACTAAGTCCTCTCCAGCCAGGAGAGGGTGTGACCACTATGTTCAAGACCCGGAATCAGCCTTTAAGGGAGCAATTTATCTACTTGCCCCTACATCTGGGAAGGAGTCAATTCCGTCTTGTGTAGCTGAATTTCTAGCTCCCTAGTCAGACGAATCCCCAAAATGGTAGGCTTGTTGAGTTGGCAATTTGGCTACTCTCACTCATACAAATCAAAGGACCGCTTTCATGAGCAAGAGTTCACAACTCACTTAGGATTTAGGTCATGTCACCTATGGTCATCCTAGTGAAATGTAAGTCTCTATTATTAACGACGTTATATAAAGAGACTAATCATTTTGTGGTCCGGTCTTATATAAATTCTTTGTATATGATACCCCTCTCGTATGTCTCCACATGAATGATCAAGATCAGATCATTTGTAGCACTTTACAACAATTGTAACACCTATAAAGTGAGTCGTATCCATAGTGTCACCAGGATAAGGTACCTAACCTTATCCATCTACCACAGATCATTTAGGTTATCATTTAAACAAGATCCATTTGTATGTCTCTACATACTTCGTTAAATTACATGAAATAACCTCGGATCTTAGTTTATTGGATTGAGATATGTTTATAAATCAACACTTATTTTATTAACAATAATATGTTTATATAGAGTTTACAAACTATGAGATTACAAAGAGATTTAGGACACCATTCCCAATACTCTTTGCACTATAGATACATTTCTGTGTCCATGGATATAACCAATCAACAGAGCGATGATCCTTACAAATGCTCATAACAACATCTAGGTCAAAATACCATTTTACCCCTGCAGTTACATTTAACTCCTTAAGTACCACTCATTCCTCTAATGAACAAACAGTTTATAGTTCAACTATAAACTAACACCTCTTAGGTCAATGAGAGGTTGAGATCTCATTCTTCAAGATCCAGAACCAGCTATTAAGGAAGCAATTTATCTACTTTCCTAAGACATGGGAATGAGTAAATAACATCTTGTGTAGCTGTGTTCCCAGCTCCATAATCAGACAAGTCCCCAAAATGGTAGGCTTCTTGAGTTGGCTATTATGGCCACTCTCACCGATACAGATCAAAGGACTATCGTCACAAATAGGAGTTCACAACTCACTCAGAATTAAGGTCAAGTCGCCAATAGTCATCCTAGTGAAATATTAGTTTCTACAAGTAACGGTGTTATAAAGAGAAACTAATTATTTCGTGGTTCGGTCTATGTATAAACTCCTTTACACGAGATACCCTCACTTACATATTTTTACATGAACAATATGGTTCGTATTGTTTATAACACTTACATATCAAATAAGAATTATAAAGTTGGTCGTATCCGCAGTGTTACCAAGATAAGGCACCCAACCTTCATCTATTTACTGCAGACTTTTTAGGTTATTACTTCAACATAAACCACCTGATGTCAACCACATATTGTTCAATGACATCATATAACCTTGGATCTTAGTTTATTGAATTGAATTAATGTTGTCTAAATTTCAAATAAAATACCTCTGATTTTATTAGATAAAAAAGTTGTGTTAACAATGAAGGATCTCATATCGAGAGTTCCATGAGCGGGTTCAAATCGCTCCGATTTCACAATGACCGAAATACAAAAGATATACATTCAACACTTACAGTTATGTATATAAACCTAATTATCGACATGCTCAAAATACAATGAATAATAGGGAAGGGTTCATACTAGTTGAAGACTCTCTTCGCACGTCTTAACCCTAAGCAGCGGAAACCCTCCAACAATTCTACCAACACCCGGCGGGTATGTCGACTACAACAGCACAATCAATACAAGCATGAATACTGCAGTGGGGACGACACCACCATAAGTGAAACCCAGGTATCCTCAGAGTGAAAACCCAAAGAGTGGGTTTTGGTGAGTTTGGTAGAGGACGGCGCACAACGCGTCGTGTAGATGATATGCAAGTGAAAGATAACACTGTGTTATCGTATAGCAGAAGTGCTTATTGTATAGAAAAGCTACACGATCATGTATGAAAGTCTGAACGATCGTCTAGGAAAAATGTATACGATCATTTAGAGAAATCGTGAAGCAGACGATCGTTTAGATGGAAGAGCTTCTATCGTATAGGCTCTCGCGATCGTTTTCACGAATTCTTTTTAAGCGGATGAAAAATTGAATGCTTTATCGTGAAAAATGAAAATGATTTTCATTTTTAACCCGCCGGTTACCATAACCAGCGCTGCCCACTTCCCACGTCCGAACATGGAAAAATTAGTTAATTATCATATAATTAATTAATTAATATAATCATATTATATTTATATCCTATAGTTTGATATCATATATCTACTATAGTATTTTCTCCTCTACTTAATATAAGTCATATTTATATCTAATTTCTTCCAAATTAATGTATCTCATACATTTAGCCAATTATATCATATATAATTAACCAATACAATTATATCATATATAATTGAAATTCCTCTTGTCAATTTGAACATTTCAAATTAACCCAAACACTGGTTCTCGACTTTATCCAAGCTACCTAGGTGACCTAATGGACCTGTCGCTCAAAGCTCAACGGTACGTGAATAGCTGACTAAACTCTTTAACCACGAGATCCACCATCCATTCACTGTCAGTGATTCCACTAAAGACCAACAGCTGAACTCTTCTTGCCACAGATATATTTTTGTGTCCATCGAATATAACCAATCATGAGTACTATGACCTTTCACAGATGCTTGTAAGTAAAGTTGGACCAATTTACCATTTTGCCCCTATAGTTACATCTCACTTCTTAAATACCACTGATTCCTCTAATGAACAATAAAACATAGTCTAACTATGTGTGAACACCTCTCGAGCCAAGAGAAGGTGTGTGGCGCCACATCGTTCAAGCCCCAAAATCAGCCCTTAAGGGAGCCATCTATCTACTTATCCCTACCTCGGGGAAGGAGTGAATTCCATCTTGTGTAGCTGAGTTCTCAGCTCCCAAATCAGATGAATCTCCAAAATGGTAGGTTTGAATCGGCGACCTGGCCACTCGCACCCATACAAATCAAAGAACCACCCTCAATGGCAGGAGTTCCCAACTCACTCAGGATTAAGGTCATGTTATCTATGGTCATTCTAGTGAAGTGAAGTCTCCGTCATGAACGGTGTTATATAACGAGACGTCAACACTTCGTGGTCAGGTCTTATACAAACTTTTTATATAGGACGTCTCCGCTCGCATGTCCCCAACACAAATGATCAGGATTAAACCATCTGTGACAAGTGACAACACTTGTGACCATTCCACAAAGCGGGCCGCGTCCGTAGCGTTACCAGGATAAGGTTTCCCTCCTTTATCCATTTACTACAGACCATTTTGGTTTTCACTCAAGACATGATCTACTTGTATGTCACCACATACATGATTGAGTCACATACAAATAACCAGAGATTTTATGTTTATTAGTTTATGGTAAAGCAAATAAAACAATTAACTGAGAAAAATACAAGATGTGAAGTAAATATCATATATTAACACTCAGGTGTTCGTATATACTGTTTACAAACTACAGGACACGAAACTTTAGGGCATCAACCTCAACAAACAAAACTACAAACCACGAGATACATTAGATTTAGAACATCAATCTGCGTTTGAATATAATTCAAATGTAATATTAATTAAATATATGATATTTAATTAATACTAATTAATCAAATTAATTAATATTTATTTAATTTAATTTAATTAAATGTTGACTCCCATACAGTTATAGGGAATTAAAGTGAGAGCAATCTCTCCACTTACTTGGTTTTACATAAATGTTATGTAATTCTCAAGGAGAAGAAGAAGAGTTATTCTAAGACCATCACACTCTCTTAAGAACTCTCTCTCAATTCTCTCAATCTTTTATCACTAAAATTCACAGAGAAAAGTTTCTCCAAAAATCTCTCCCTTTTGTCTTTCAAAAAGATTCCCACAAACCTTTTCCTTGCTAGAGAATAGCGGGAAAGATCTTATTGGTGGTCTCCGGTTCATGACTGGAGAGGTCAGGATCACAACAAGGATTTGGGGAAGATTAAAGAAGTAGTCTTTAAAGGTAACTTGTTCTCCTTGAATTACTTTACTGTTTAAAGCATGCTTAATTAGAATGTATTTATGTTCTCTATAATTTCTTGTAAATTGAAAACATCAATTGAAAGCACACACTTCTACTATAGGATTCGATCCCTTCATAGGAAATATGCTTTCAATCATTATTGTCTAATGAATATAGTTTAAACTTCTCATACGCGAGCTTCTTCATCCCTTTTATTTAATTGCTTGAAAGATAGTTTAGATTAAGCTCTTCTGATCTATCAATTCCTAAAGATATTATACATAAAGTGCACCGAAAACTTGATGTTAATATTAGGTATCATAAAGCTTGGAGAGCAAAAGAATATATAATGAAGTTGTTAAAAGGTGATGCAGTTAAATCTATGCTTGATTCCAAAGTTCTTTATGTAGTAAAAAGAAATGAATCCAGGTTTATTTACTTTATTTGTTCATATATATTTTATATTACCACTTATAAATTTCTATTAGTGGTAGATTATTATCAACGATAAAATTCTATCACTGTCTATCATTGATAGACTTTGAAAAAGATGAATCTAATACATAACAACAGAAGTCATATACAATGTTATAAACAATAGGAAAGACAAGAAGGCAAAATATGAGAGAAATTAAAATGTAAAGATATAGAGATTGACAACTCTGTTCGGTGCAATATCATCTATGTTCAGGAGCAATGTGGCCAATAGAAAGAACTTCACTAATAAAAAGTTAAGTGATTACAATGAAGTGTTTACCTGTTGAAAATCCTTTACAGTGACTCTCTAACAGCTTATTCCTAAGGCCAGTTTGGATTGTAAATATTACTTCATCAATATAAATATTAAATATATGGGATTTGAATGTCTGAGTTTTAAGTGTCTGAGATAATTAATGTATGTGTTTAAATATGCTGGATAATTAATGTCTACAAGTTAAATATATGTGTTATAACAATTTTATATACATAAACCAAAACTAAATAATTACTTAATTAAATGTAAGAGACCAATAAATGCATTCATCAATTAAATTTAGCATTATTTAATTTTTTGTTATATTAATTAATAATTAAGTCAATTAAAATAAAAATAAATTAATACTTTTATATTAAACATATAATTAAATTATTTAAATTAATTGCTAAAAACAATAAAATTAATATAAGTTAATTAGAATATTTATAATTATTAGTAATAATTTTTAGTAAATAGTTAAGAAAACATAAAGTATTAATTGTAAAGGTATGAGTTGAAATTTATTAAGTCTAAAAAATATATTTATCTTTATCAATTAATTAAAATTAATAGTAATGAATAATTGGTATTAATTTATTAATTTATTGGGTCATATTTTTACTATTCATCTTCAAGGCATAAAAATCTCATCATTATATAGGGTATTAAAAAACTCATGTCGGATATAAATTTAAAAGTTTTTTAGATAATATATCCTGGGTTTTAAAAAGTGAAATTATGTTAAACAAATAAAAATATTAAATATATGTCTGAAATCATATGGAAAATACCCCCGAAATAAAGAGACCTTTAGTAATAAGCTTAAGTCCTCCTAAACTTCAGAATGTTTCTCTTGTTGTAGTAGCACTCATTCCACCTCTTGTTGGAAACACACACTTCAAACAAGCTTACTTATATTCCCCCTCACTATAATCAAACTTAGACTCCTCTAAATATGAATCAATAACCAACTTCTTCACACAAAGTAGAAGCTTGAACGAACTTTTCAGCTGAAACTCAAAAGCTTACGACAACAACCTCACAAAGAGGTTCACACAAAATTATTGTCAATAATACTTCATTCACTTTAAGTACAGGCACACACCTTCAAAAGGGATGACCTTAAAAGACACCAAACCCACAATATATATGAACATCAAAAGGAAACAACTCTATAAGAAAGAAAATCTTCGTCGAGAAGGATAAAGAAGGTTGCTTTAGTGATACTGTAACAAATAAGGATAAGACATTTTTTCAGATAGAAACTGCTCAGACAACTGTGAGATGCCCTTGACAAACAATGAAACAAGTTGCATAACATTTTTTCTAATTAAAAAATAACCAACTAATCAACTGTAGTAATAGACATTAATCATTGATTCTACTGATGATAGAAGTCTAATACTCATAGACAGTGATAGAAGTCTAACACTAATAAACAATGATAGAAGTCACTGATAGAAGTCTATATCTATCTATCAACTGTAGATAGTGATAGACTTCTATCAATGATAGATTATTATCACTGGTAGAAGTCTATCAATGATAACACTTTATCATTGACATGTCTTAATAGACCCTGACTAACATACATGTTTTCACCAATTTTTGCAGGTATATACTTTTCTTTTGAAACTGATGCAGATGGACATTTCAACTATTGCTTTATGGCTATTACTGCATCTATTGAAGGTTGAAAGTATTGTAGACCTACAGTATCCGTTGATGGCACATATTTGTTGGTACTCTATTGACAGTCTCAACTCTAGATGATAAATATCAAATATTTTCTCATGCATTTAGTATTGTAGATTTATAGAATGATGCATCATGGAAATGATTTTATATTTTAGAAACATACAAAGTAATTTTTGAGATTTAGTGATTATTTATGATAGGCATATGAGCGTTCCAAAAGATGTTTTGAGTGTTTTTTCAAATATTGAGCATTGTGTTAGCATATAATATCTTTTTAGAAGTTTGAAGCATCATTTATGAAGGAACTCTAATTATAAAGGACCTTTGAGCGGAGCGGATCGTCCCAAACTTCATTGAGAAAGAACACATACATTCACAGTCATACTAAACAAATTATGCACATAAGTTAAATTACAGCATGCCTTTTGAATTAAATACAAAGGATAAAAAAAAAAATCTTTGAAGAACTTTTCTTCAAGTGTTTCCCTCGATCAAACTCAACCGCAACGAACAAGAATTCGAACTCCCTCGAACACCAGCAACGAGTAAAACTCGATCCTCGAACAACCAGACACAACCACAAGATTACCTTAGTATTCTCGGTGTGAGAATCTAAGAGTTGTGGGCTCTAGCTTATTTTGGATTGAGGGAAGGATTGGAGAGAATAAAGAAACAATCGGGTAGATGATGACAATATCGTGTAGCAGATGGAAGCCTATCGCATAGACTCGATACTCGATCCTTTAGAAAAGAATACTATCGTATAGTAAACTTGATCCTTTCAGGTAGTCACTTGATAGTCAATTCTGTAAGACGTTTCGTTGAATGATAAGAAAAACTATTTTTCATTTTATCCCACTTAGCCATAAAATTGTATAACCACCCATTAAGGGTGGTTATTGAGAAAAAAGAATCTTAATTATCATATAATTAATAAATTATAAATAAATACAATAACTAACTTATCATATTATATTTATATCCTATAATTTTATATTGCATCATATACAATACATAAACTATAGTTCTTTTCTCTTTTTATGGCATTTAATATAAATCATATTTATATTAATTCCTCAAATCAAATAATGATGTATCAAATACATTATATCAATTATATCATATATAATTGAATTAATTTAATTATATCATATATAATTAAATTCCCTCTTGTTAATTTGAACATTTCAAACTAACCTAAAAATTGATTCTCAACTTAAATCCATTGAGCTACCAAGGGGACCTTATGGACCTATAACTTGAAGCTCCAACGGTACGTGAATAATTGACTAAACTCTTTAATCACATTATCCACCATCCGTTAACTGCAGAGCACTCCACTAAAGACCGACAGCTACACTCTTCGCACTACAGATATATTTTTGTGTCCATCGGATATAACTAATCAACAATACGATGACCCATTACAAATCGCTCGTAGGTACAACTGGGTCAAATTACCATTTTGCCCCTATAGTTATATCTAACTCCTTAAGTACCACTGATCCCTCTAATGAACAATAGATCATAATCCCACTATGGCTAAACCCTTCTTGGTCCAAGAGAAGGTGTGGTGCCACATTGTTCAAGCCCCGTAATTAGCACTTAAGGGAGCAATTTATCTACTTACTCCTGCACCGGGGAAGGAGTGAATTCTATCTTGCGTAGCTAAGTTCCCAGTTCCCCAATTAGACGAATCGCTAAAGTGGTAGGCTTGTTGAGTCGGCGATCTGGTCGCTCTCATCCATGCAAATCAAATGACCGCCCTCATAGGCGAGTTCACAACTCACTCAAGATTAAGGTCATGTTACCTATGATCATCCTAGTGAAATGAAAGTCTCAATTATGAACAACGTTATATAATGAGACTAAACATTTTGTAGTCCAGTCTTATACAAACTCCTTTGTATAGAATATCCCCACTCGTATGTCTAATACATGAATGATCAAGATCAAATCATTTGTAGCACTTTATAATATTTGTAACACCTACAAAGTGGGCAACATTCGTAGTGTCACTAGGATAAGGTATCCTTCCTTATTCATATACTACAGACCATTTAGGTTATTACTTAAAACACGATATACTTGTATGTCTCCACATACATGTTTAAGTTACAACGATAACCATGGATCTTAGTTTATTGGTTTGTGGTTAATGAAACTAAAATATCTCATATTTCATAGACTGGAGTGAATAAAATATCATATATTATAAATCACTAAATGTTTGTTCATACAAGTGTTTACAAACTACAGGACCCTACGAGATTTAGGGCATCAACCCCAACAATTTAAAGATTTTTTTTATTGACAAGATCTATTGTAATTGTGCTAAAGTTTATATTATTGATGATTTTGAGCTAAATGTGAGATGGAGAGTAAATTTATTCAAATATACGAGGTATCTTAGTAATGTTGCATTTAAGAGGTGGTCTCGTGCACATTCTTGAAAAAGATAATATGGGATGATGACTACGAACAGTTCTAAAAACATGTATTCAATTTTAGAAGACTCTAGAGATTTTCCTATTGCAAGCTTATTTGATTCAATTAGAGATTTATTGTGCAAATGTGGTTCTATAATTGAAGGGTCGAGAAAAACTATTTTGACTACTTGGGCTAAAAGTAAATTATGAAAACAACATGATAAATTAAGAAGTTTCTTGGTAAGAGCTCTCTATTTTGTTTTGGATTTATTTTTAACTATAACCAATTGTCAATAATGGACTTCTAAGTTCTATCAATGACATTAGCTTATCACTGTCTATCAGTGATAGAAGTGAAGGGATCGGATCCCAGCATAAGTATTTAGATAAAAAAAATTCATAAAATTGAAGAAATTAAATTACATAACAAATTATCATCTTGTAATTTCAATAGGATAATCATAGAATTAGAAAGAAGAATGAATACCTTTCTAGAAACCTCTTTCACAACAATTCTTCTTCTTCAATGAATTGAACTCCTCCTCCTCTGTGAGAACGCCTCCAAAAGGATTTTCGTAATTTGACTCAGACAAGGTACTGACTTGTGGGAGCCTCCTTAATAGAGAGATTTACTGTCTGGTGGGGTTGATGCTCTAAATATCATAGGTCTTGTAGTTTGTAATTGTAATGTACAAACAATTTTATTTATCTAATAAAATATGAGATGTTTTATTCGACATTTAGTATCATTAACCCACAAAACCAATAAACTAACATCCAAGGTTATCTTCTGTAGCTTAAATATGTATGTAGAGACATACATGTGGATCATGTTTAAGCGATAACCTAAATCGTCTGTAGTAGATGGATAAGGTTGGATATCTTATCCTAGTGACACTACAGATACGACTGTATCCTTGTGACACTACAGATACGACCCACTTTATAGATGTTACAATTGTTGTAAAGTGCTACAAATGATGATCCTGATCATTCATGTAGAGACATATGAGCGGACGTATTCAATACCAAAGAGTTTGTATAAGACTGGACCACGAAATGTTTAGTCTCATTATATAACGCTGTTAATAATAGAGACTTACATTTCATCAGGATGACCATAAATGACATGACCTGAATCCTGAGTGAGTTGTGAACACTTGCCTATGAAGGCTGTCCTTTGATTTGTATGGGTGAAAGTGGCCAGATTACCAATTCAATAAGCCTACCATTTTGGGAATTCGTCTGATTGGGGAGCTAGAAACACAGCTAAACAAGACGTAATTCACTTCTTCCCTAATGTCGGGGTAAGTAGATAAATTGCTCCCTTAAAGGCTGATTCCAGGGCTTAAACAATGTGGTGTCACACATCTCTTGGCCCGAGAAGGATTTGGTCATAGTTGGACTATGACTTATTGTTCATTAAAGGGATCAGTAATACTTAAGGAGTTAAATATAACTATAGGGGTAAAACGGTAATTTTGGCCAGTTGTACTTATGATCAATTTATGAAGGATCATCGTGCTATTGACTAGTTATATCCAATGGACACAGAAATATATTTGTAGTGCAAAAAATGCAGTTGTCGGTCTTTAGTGGAGTGACCAACAGTTAATGGATGTTGAATATTTTAATTAAAGAAATTTAATTAATTATTCAAGTACCATTGGAGTTTTAATCTACAAGTCCATAAGGTTTCCTCTGTAGCTCAATAGGGATTATTGAGAATCAATTTTGGATTAATTTGAATTGCTCAAATTAATTGAGGAAATTAATTATATGTGATATAACTAATTTAACTTAATTATATATGATATAATTAATATAATGTATTTGATACATTATAATATAAAGTTAAGTTTGAGAGGAACTAAATATTTAAATATGATTCAAATACTAATTATATGAATGAGATTCATATAATTAAATTTAGTATAAATGTGATTTATATTAAATGTCATGCATTATTGAGAGAGAAACAAACTATAAGTTATATTGTATTTGATACGATATAAAAACTATAGGTTATATGTTATATTTGATACAACATATAGTTTAATATATATTATATGATAAGGTAGTTATATGATAACTACCTTATTAATATGATTGAAGGAAATCGAACACGAGGATTTCCATGAGTAACGGAATGATCTTTCCAAATTTCAATCGTATATGAACATTACAATTACAATCACAAACGAAAACATACGGTTATGCATTAAATAGAAATTACAGCATATTTTTCAATAGATCAAGAACAAGAAATAACAAACCTTTGCAGATTCATCTTCAATTTCCTTGATCACGAACGCTCGATCACATCAACATAACAACACACGAACGTTTGTCCAACACAACTGCTACACTGCACGAACACCCCAAACACTGTGAACGGCCTCCACAGAACCTCGACAGTGTCGAGTTGAGTATGACACCACCAAGAGTGTTACCTTGATATTCTCGGTGTGAGAATCCAGAGGGTGGGCTCTGTGTGGACTTTGTTTGAGGCAGAAAACCGGAGGAACCACAATCGTGTAAACGATTGAGCAAGTGGGAGAAGGAAAAACTTATCGTATAGGTTGATGCCCAATCGTTTAGAAAAAGCTATGCGATCGTCTAGCAAAAGCTATGCAATCGTTTAGCTTATCATTTAGTTGAGTGCCTATCATGTACTAATACTCCACGATCGTTTAAACTATAGTTATCATATATTTATATGCTAGGGTAGTTATCATATATATATATATATATATATATATATATATATATATATATATATATTAAATTTTTTATTAAAATAATTTCATTAAATTATTTTATTTTTAATATTGATTTTTTGAAATTGATATGGGAGGGAGTTCCATCTTTTCTCTCTCAATAAGATGTGTAGTATAGAGTGAGGGGAAGTAACACTTCTTCTCTCTTGCCTTTTATGCAGAGTAGGGGTTTGGCTTTTCCCCAAGGAACACACAAAAAGAATTCTCCTCTTCTCCTCTCTAAATTTTTCTTCCCTCTTCCCAAAAGAAATCAGAGCCCCAACTCTTGAAGACAGAGAATACAAAGGAAATTCTTATAGTGGTGGCCATTGTGGTTTCTTGTTCGTGATAGCTCGTGAAGAGAAGGGATTACATGAAGAACGGTTCTTCAAGGGTGAGCATGATCCAAACCCTTCTCTTTGTTTTATTAAAGAAGTATGCTGTAATTTTTCTGTTGATATGTATAATTTTTGTACTGTAACTTTTGATTTCTGTGAAAATAAAATTTGGGAGCGATCTCGCTTCCGCTATGGATTTCAGGTTTAGTTAAATTAATTCTCTAGCTAAAGTGGTAAATAGGAAGGAGAGTTTGTGTGGAGAGTCATAGGTGAGTAAAAAATAAAAGTAACGGGCAAATGTAACGTAGGATAGGAAAATCTAGTTTCGAGGACAAGAGAGATTCCTATGCAAATTTGATCATTGATTTTTGTTAATTAAACATGCATTCGATTTATGTATGCATAATGCATTCAATTTATAGTATTTGGCCGAACAAAACTCATCGACGCTACAGACAGTCGAGTCATTCGATTAAACCAAGAAAATGTCCTAATAAATAATTAAAGCTTAAGCTTTAATTAAACTACATGCTTTAGTCCTATTGAGTTCTATAGATGCCATCTAAGTTTAAGAACATGCACCTTACAATTGAGGGTTCGTTGTGTGATTAATTAATTAGATAGTCTAACCAATTAATCAATTTTATCTTTGAACCTAGTTAAAGCATGCATTCTAGAGTAGTTATAAAATACATGATTAATTTGTTGCTACTTAGGTGATTCAAGTCAAACAAACAATGAAATCCATCGAACAATCCTAAATTGATTAGCAAGGGCGACACATATTTATGAAGCAATAGGAAATCCACAAACATGCATCTAGAAGTTAAATGAGATTCAAAGAAAGCACAAATAGATATGCATTCGGTTCAATAAACAAAAATCTTAATAAATTCATAGATCTTGCTCCCAAAGCTAGATTAAACCTTATCTCATTGATCCTTAGACAAATCGAAGAGGGGGAACTTCAATCCTTAGTTAAAACCTAAAATAAATTTAAAATCTAACTTAAAAGAAGCTAAAAATATAGAGGAAGAAGAAGAATTTATAGAAACTCTTTGTCCTCCATTGTTTTCAGCGTAAAAAGTCCTAAAAAGAAGAGGGTTCTTTTATAATACTTGAGGCAACACCGTGACGTTGAAGCCCTTTGTCGAATCACAGGACAATGCATTGTTGCACCCCACCCTCGATCTACGTGCATGCAAGCATTCATCATTTCTATCAAAATCCGCAGCGCCACAATGCTATTGCAATTTATCATTTTTTGGAAAAAGCGTCGCGTGCGGTGCCAGCTCTTAAGGGCATAATTGTCATTTTGCATCTTTTGATGCTCCAGGTGCTTAATATCACTTCCAATAGCTTCAAATTAACCCCAAATGGCCCACAAAGCTCCGATACGAGAAGGAGTGAATCTCATCTTGTGAAATTACATTCCCAGCTTCCTATTTGTTCAAGTCCCCAAAATAGTAGGCATATTAAGTCAGCGGCTCGAGCCACTCCCACCCATACAAATCAAGGGACGAGCCTTCACAGGTAGGAGTTCATAACTCACTCAAGATTAGGGTCGAGTTACTTATGATTATCCTGTGAAATATTAATCTTTTTAATTAACGGATTGACATAGAAAGATTTATTATTTCGAGGTCTAGTCTTATACAAACTCTTTGTATAGGATACCCCCACTCACAAATCTCCACATGAACAATTTGGATCATATCATTTGTAACTATTACAAAGTGGGCCGTATCCATAATGCACAAGGATAAGGCACCTAACCTTATTCATATACTATAGACCATTTAGGTTATTACTTGAACATGATTCACTTGCATATCAACCACATATTGTTCAAGATTATATATAATGACATTGGATTTTTACTATAGTGGATAATTCAGTATTTCTTATTTAATAAAATAATCGAATAGTATATTAAATAACTAATTAACTATGATGCTTTAGGGCACAAATCCCAACAATCTCCCGTTTGCATTAAAGTCAGTGAAACATATATCCTAGGACATACTTTATACCCAACAAGAAATATATCACTGATAGATAGTGATAATACTCTCTATCAGTGATGGACTTCTATCATTATCTATCAGTGATGGATTTCTATCACTTTTTATAAGTGATAGACTTCTATCACTTTTTATAAGTGATAGACTTCTATCACTTTCTATTAGTGATAGACTTCAATATTATTTCATAGATTTTTCCATTGATAGTGATTACTTTTTTTTGTTTAGTTTTTTTGTTTTTCAGGTTGAACTCGTTAGCAACATTGAGTACAAAGTAATAGATGGAAATAAACAATTCATGATAAAGTTGGACTCAGGATCTTGTAGTTGTCGAGTATAGAATTTCAACAAAATTCCATGTGCTCATGCACTCCTTGTTCTTTGTTTGCTTAATTTGAATATTTATTCTCATGTGTCTAAGTATTATTTTTCAAGAACATTGTTATTAACACATAAAGGTGTTGTTCTTCATGTTGGAGTCCATTTTTATTGTAATGTTGTGGATGGTGGCGTTAATGCATTACCTCCTATCATTAAACTTCAAGCAGGAAAGCCTAAAAAACAAAGGAGGCTATTTGTAGGTGAATTCAAAAGTTTCACAAAATGCAATCATGTAATCGCAACGATCAGACATATGGGATAGGGCATGTAAATTTGCCCCAATTAAACAACGATAATCATGGTAATTGGATTTTTTTTTTTTTTTTTTTTTACATTGTTATACATTTGATTGTAGTGTATTAAAATAGTATATGTAATTTTTTGATTCATTGTCTTCATGAATTGTAAACAAATGAACAAAATCTTTCAATTTTATGTTTTGTTATTTGAGTATTCATATATCATTGTTTAATGTAACTCTACTAATAGACCTTGTTATATTAATATCATTTCATAGACTGATATCATACTATCGAAGTTTACACTGATAGAATATTGAAATGGCTAAAGTCGATTTCATTGGCAAACTTAGAAAAAAGACCATTTACATGGAATTGCTAAATTCGATATCATTAGCTAACTTAGAAAAAGACAATTGACATTTAATGGCTAAAGTCAACCAAATTATAAAATTGGCATTAACTGCCAATATGAGCGTAAGACATAGTGTTTATACTATCGACCTCGAGATCAGAAGTTCGATTTTCCTATCTCACACTTTAATTACAATACATTTGTCAAAAAAAAAAGAGCATTAACTAATCCTAAAATGCAAAAAATAAAAAAATAAAATCTAGAATCAATAACCTTGTTATCTTTCGGTCAAAGTTTGCACTATCATCCATTAGCCGTGGTGAGTGTCTTGTTGTCCTATTTGGAGAGTCCAAAACTTTTTTTG
Source organism: Benincasa hispida (assembly GCF_027475165.1). Lineage (NCBI taxonomy): Eukaryota > Viridiplantae > Streptophyta > Magnoliopsida > Cucurbitales > Cucurbitaceae > Benincasa > Benincasa hispida. Next base: position 38,906,771 of record NC_143486.1, on the reverse strand, counting down.
GTTTTGTTGTCTCTTTGGTCTTAAATTGTCAAGATGACTATTGTCTACCGCCTTCGTCTAATCTTTTTAGGTTTAATAGATGCATTCTCTTCAACAACAAGTATGTAACGATATAAAATTTGAATACAACATTATACAATACCTTAATTTTCTTCTTTTCTAAAAAGGTTTCCCCTTTTATCAACTTTCTTTTCTTTGAAGAGGTTTCTCCTTTTATCAAACTTCTTTTCCTTTTGTTGTCCATCTAGATATTATTAAATTAGTTTAACAAGAATGAAACTGTGATTGATTTTGATAAAACATAAAAAACAAACAAACAAACAAAACCTTTCAGTTAGGGTAAAGTTTTCTAGCAACTTTAGAATGAGCAATTTTGATTTCTTTGAATGTTGCGAAGAAGAACGATCGACTGATAAAGAGGAATCGAGCAACTGATTTTTTAGTATGAGAAGAGGAAGAAACGAGAATAATGAGGAAAAATGAGAAGGAGAAGGTGAAGAAATCAATCAAGAGGAAGAAACGCATTGGGAAGAAGGCATACAATCATCTGAGTTTCTGGAAGAAATGCATGGAACGTGGGATTTCGAGTCAGATCACGTTGATTTTTAAGTCGGACATGCATTTTTACAAATTATTTTGGATTTTGCTTATCTACATTTATTTTGGCACATTTCGTTATATTTGCAACCAATCATTTTTTTAAAAAAATAATACATAGTAAAATAATTTGATACATTTTAAGAAAAGACAGAAAATTATAACTACAGAAAGTTAGTTTTGTTTGCAGTTAAATAACCTAATAATAATAGTGCATAAATGATATTTGGATCTTTGTAAAAGGGGAAAAGTCAACACTAGCCGTAGGTTTGTAGAGTAATTTTTTTTAGTTCAATAACAAATAATGAGTGAAAATTTTCTTAATCAGACGAATCTGGTGATGTTCGTGTTAATATTTTTAGAATGAACTAATTGTAACTATTATACGTATTTTATAAGGATGAAAATGAAATATATACATATAAGTAGAAGTAAGAGTCTTATAATATAACACAAGATAAAATAAATTTGAATTTGAGTACTTAATGAGTGAGAATGGTAGAAACCCTCCTCACCCCTACATACAAAAGATGGAATTTATGTTTGATCTTAAATGAACTTTCTTTTGTATTTATAATCATTTATCTCAATTAAAAGAGAAACAAAAAGATAGATAGAATTTAGATTTGATCTTAAACCAAATCTTAAAAAATAAAAATTTGTAGTTATATTTATGATCATTTATCTTCAACTCGAAAAGAATATCGTGAGGTGCATAAAATAAATTAATAAAATATAAAATTTTGTATGTAGCGTAAGAATAAATTTTTTATATACATTAAATGAAAGATAAATAAAATCTCCATATGTAACAAAGGAATAATAAATATATTTACATTAATAAAAATAAATATGAACAGAAGCTTCCTGTTTATATTTCCTCTCCTCCTTCACCTAGCAAATGAGCTTAACAAACAACAAAAAGAAACTCATAGATGCATATCAAACTAAAGGGAAAAGTTAAATTAAAACAAAAACAAAAACAAAGGTTAAGTACCTTTGAGAAACAAAAACAAAAAATACCAATGAAATATTTAAAAATAGAGAGTGAGGAAAATAGGAACCTTAGAAAATTGGGAGCGTACTTCACTCAATTTATTGAAGAAATTTAAATTCAAATTTCGATTCGTTTTGATTCTAAATCAAAATTGGAGAAAAAAATCTAAAACTAAAACCAATTTTTTAAAGAGAAATATTATTTTAAATAAAATGATTTTAATATTATCATTTCAACGTGAATGCATATGAAGGAACTCTTATTCAAGAGTACCTATGAGCGGAAGTGGATCTTTCCAATTTATTGTGACAAAATTTCCACATATACATTCAGACATACAAATATGCATTCACAACGCTAAATTATTGATATGTTTAGAGAATCAATAAATTAGAGACCGAGAGATCATACCAATTAAAGATTTTTTCTTCACAGCAAATCTCGCTTTCACTGGAACAGCAAGCTATCGTTTAGCAACTCTCAATCATCTACCTCGAACAGTCTCCACACGAACAGAAGGAAACAGGGACAACACCACCACTAAGAGCCCTCAGTATTTTCGGAGTGAGAATCCAAAGGGTAGAGGAGAGAAGGTAAAGAGATCATATACAACGATCAAGTAAGTGGGAGAAAGGTTCGTCTATCGTATAGACAAAATGCTTGATCGTTTAGGCGATTATGTAGGAAAAGGTAATTGATCATTTAAGCGATCGTGTAGAAAAATCTAAGTGATCGTCTATACGATCGTTTAAAAAAACTCGAGCGCTAAACAATCATTTAGTAAAAGGTAAGTGATCGTTTAGTAAATAGTGCATGCGAGTGTAAACGTTAAGCGATCGTACAACACTATCGTATAGGTAAGCGATCGTTCAGCACTATTGTATAGGATCTGATTTTTACTAAGCGATGACACACTTCAACACTTGTCTGTACATCCAATGCTTAACACACCGTGAGCTATTTAAGCGTCTCAAAGCGATTCTTCATCTTACTCATCCGTTATGAAAATAGAAGAGACACCGACCAATTATCCCTTAACCGTCCAATTAATAGACAATAAATATAATCACATTATATTCATAACCTATGAATTAATATCATATATTAACCATAGTATTTTTCCTCCTCTAGATATAAATTATATTTATATCCAATTTCCTCCAAATTAATGTATCTCATACATAAAATTAATTATATCATATATAATTAACTAGTTCAATTTTATCATATATAATCGAACTCCCTCTTGTCAATTTGAACATTTCAAAATGACTCAAAAACTGATTCTCAACTTTTATCCAAGCTACCAAGGGGACCTTATGGATCTACGGCTCAAAGCTCCAACGGTACGTGAATAACTGACTAAATTCTTTAGCCACGACATCTATCATCCGTTAACTGCTAAGCATTCTACTAAAGACCAACAACTGAACTCTTCTTACCATAGATATATTTCTATGTCCATTGGATATAACCAATCATCAGTACGATGACCCTTCACAGATGCTCATAAGTACAGTTGGGTCAATTTACCGTTTTGCCCCTGTAGTTATATCTTACTCCTTAAGTACCACTGATCCCTCTAATGAACAATACAACATAGTCCTACTATGTGTGAACACCTCTCCGGCCATGAGAAGGTGTATGGTGTCACATCGTTCAAGCCCCAGGATCAGCCCTTAAGGGAGCAATCTATCTACTTACCCATGCTTCGGGGAATGAGTCAACTCCATCTTGTGAAACTGAGTTCCCAGCTCTCAAAACAGACGAATCCCCAAACTGGTAGGTTTGAACCGGCGCTCTGGCCACTCTCACCCGTGAAAATCAAAAGATCGCCCTCAGTGGCAGGAGTTCCCAACTCACTCAGGATTGAGGTCATGTTACCTATGGTCATCCCAGTGAAGTGATGTCTCTGTCATGAACGAAGTTATATAATGAGACGTTAACACTTCGTGGTCAGGTCTTATACAAATTCTTTGTATAGGATGCCCCCGCTCGCATGTCCCCTATACGAATGATCAAGATCAGACCATTTGTAACAAGTCACAACACTTGTAACTATTCCACAAAGCGGGTTGCGTTCGTAGTGTTACCAAAATAAGGTTTCCCTCCTATATCCATATACTATAAACCATTTTGGTTATCACTTAAGACATGATCCACTGGTATATCACTACATACATGCTTAAGTTACATAAAGACAATGATGCATTTTAATTTTATTGGTTTGGGGTAAAGCAAATAAAAAAACATCTAAATGTACAAAGTCAAGAAATAAAGTAAATATCATATATTATACATTACAAGTGTTCGTACAAAAGGTGTTTACAAACTACTGGACACGAGACTTTAGGGCATCAACCCTAACAATCTCCCACTTATCTTAAAGCGAAGTGGGGAGTACAAAAATCAAGTACAAAACAATAAACTAGGGCATAAAAACCCAGTACAATAAAATCTCCCACTTGCCCTAGTCCAGCCACGAGCGGACCTGTAGACCCATGCTCTGAAGGTAACCCTCAAACATTGTAGTCGTGAGAGCCTCCATAAATGAACAGCAACATTTTGCTCCGAGGCGATCTTCGTGACGGTCACATCTCCTCGATGCACTATCTTACAGATCACATGATATTTCCGTTCTATGTGTTCATCGCGCTTGTGACTCCTGGGCTCCTTGGAGTTCGCCACAACACCACTATTTTCACAATAGAGGGTGATGGGCCTAGACATATTTGGAACAACTTCTAGCTTCGTAAAAAAACATCATAAGTCAGACGGTCTCCTTAACAGCTTCACAGGCCGCTACGTACTCGACCTCCATCGTGGAGTCAGCAATGGACCCCTGCTTAGTGTTCCACCACACTATAGCTCCTCCGTTAAAAGTAATAATTGACCCTGAAGAGGACTTCCGAGAGTCCTTATCAGTCTGAAAATCATAATACGTGTATCCAGTAAGGATCAAATCCCTAGACCCATACACGAGCATGTAGTCTCTCATTCTTCGAAGATACTTGAGGATGTTCTTAACTGCAGTCCAGTGACCCTGCCCTGGGTTAGATTGATACTACTGACTATTCCCACAGCATAGCAAATGCCTGGCCTAGTGCAGAGCATCGCATACATCAAACTGGCAACGAAAAATGCATATGAAACCCAACTCATTTCCTCAATCTCTTGAGGCGTCTTAGGACACATGTCCTTAGACAAAGTGACTCCATGCATGAATTGTAGTAAGCCCTTTTTAAAGTCTTGCATCAAGTACTTGAGCAAGATTTTGTCAATATACGATGCCTGAGACAGCGATAGCACTTTGTTCTTACGATCCCGAAAGATCTGTATACCCAGAACAAATTGAGCCTCTCCCAAATCTTTTCATTTAGAATTGGGTCACTAACCAGTTCTTAACTGCAGTCAGTAGACCTACATCATTTCCAATGAGTAGTATATTGTCTACATACAATATTAAGAAAACTACTGAATTGTTGACGATCTTCTTGTAACATAAGATTCATCAACGTCGCCATCTGCCACCATAGCTGGAATTTTCGTGAAACCCAGATAGCGAACAGGCAAGTTCTAACCTCCCACTGCATTGAGGTTCCCTTAACTCTTGAGGTGGAACCGACCTACCAGATGAACTATCATCAACAACTCTCATTGATGAAGCAGGTTCTTCAACAACTCTTGTTGAAGTTTTAGTAGTTTCGTTGGAAAGGTCACATAACACGACTTTACTATGTGGACTACTATGTAGACTGTGCTCCCTGGTATGATCCTCCTCCATGAAAGTAGCGTTCGTGGAAACAGACATCCTGTTTTCGGACGAATCATAAAAGTAACCCCCTCGTGTACCTTTGAGGTAGCCTACAAAGAGGCACAACCTCAACCGTGATTCCAATTTCTTGGGATTTACTTCAAGCACATGTGCTGAGCAATCCCATATGCAGAAGTGACGTAAACTAGCTTTATGCCTGTTCCACAAGTCTAGAGGTGTTCTCGCAACACTCTTAGAAGGAACACAGTTGAGTATGTATACCACAGTCTCCACTGCGAAACCCCAAAACTTGTCTGATAAGGAAGCGTAACTCATCATCGAATGAACCATGTCCAACAAGGTTCTATTTCTCCTCTCCGCTACACCATTCTGTTGAGGTGTACCCGGTGCTGAGAGTTAGAAAACGATTCTATGTTCTAATAAATAGTCCTGAAACTCAGAATCCAAAAACTTTCCACCTCGGTTTGATCGAAGTATTTTAATCCGTCTATCCAAAGCATTCTCAACTTCAGCCTTGAATACTTTGAACTTTTCAAAAGATTCGGACTTTCGTTGCATCAAATAAACATACCCATATCTAGAGAATACTTTGAACTTTTCAAAAGATTCGGACTTTCGTTGCATCAGATAAACATACCCATATCTAGAGTAATTATCAGTAAAACTGATAAAGTACTCATAGCCTCCTCGAGCTCGCACATTCACAAGACCGCAAAGATCATAATGTACTAATTCTAGAGGCTCTTTGGCTCGATAACCTTTTCCAGTAAAAGGTCTTTTAGTCATCTTACCCTCAAGGCAAGATTCACACACTGGTAAAGAATTTTCTTCTAACTCGCTTAGAAGGTCATTCTTCACCAATCGCTCAATCCTATTGAGATTGATATGCCCTAATCGAAGGAGTCAAAGTTGGGTATTTTCTTTTGGAGAAACTCGTTTGCGTTTAGATTGAGTTACGGTAGATTTAAACATCTCTATGTTATGGAGGGAACTTAAGGCTAACGGTCTTAGCACATACAAGTTATTTTCCAGTTTAGCTGTACAAATTTCAACATCATCCTTATGAATAAACACTTTATTCAATTTAAAAGAAAGAGTGTAATTGCATTGTAACAGACATTTTATAGAAATAAGGTTTCTTTTTAGTTCGAGAACTACAAAGACATCTTTTAATACAAGAAACCTATTTTGTAAAGTTAACTGGATGTCTCCCACCACCACAGTTGAGACGACGTGCCCGGTGCCTTCTTGCAACGTCATCTCACCAGCCTTCAGCTATCGCCAGAATCTAATCCATTGAAAAGTAAAACAAATATGATTAGTGGTGCCTGAATCAATTATCCAGGCAAAAGCATCATTCTCCACTAAACAAGTTTCTAACATAAATAAATCACATTTACCTTTGTCTGCCTTGGCCTTAGCCTTGGTTGCCTTCCTTTCCTTCAGATAGTGAGGACAATTCCTCTTTCAGTGTCTATCTTGGTTGCTGGAAACATGTTCCTTTTTCAACCGGTGGTGGACGCTTCTTCTGGACGACAGATGGCGGGTTAGCAGATGCTTTCCCTTTTCCTTTACCACCCTTCTTTTTCTTCACCTTTCGAGAGTTAGAAGTTGAAGGTGCAGACTTTATCCTGAGGTCGAATCTCGTTGGAACCTTTTAGAAGATGAGATAACATTTGCCTCACCTCCCTTTTCCTCCTTACTTTTCAGCAAGGATTGGTAAGTTTGCAACTCATTGAAGAGAGTAATAAGGGTATAATCCACTTTGTTAAGAATCATATTGCTAACAAAATGGAGGAAGCACTCCAGCAATGAATGCAGGATAATGCTAACTTGACTACCTTTATAGATTTTAGACCCATTCATCTCCATCACGTTAAAGTGGACCATCATATTCAGCACGTATTCACGAACAGAGGTGCCTTCCTCCATTTCAGAGCTGAAGATGTGTTCGTGCTTGAGCTTTCCAGACGGCTGTCAGAACATTCTCCATAGGGACTCCATGATCTCACGTGCTGAGACCATGGGTTCATGGTTCTTACCCAACACATCACTAAGACTAGCCAAGATATAGGCTCGGGCCTTCTCGTTTGCCTGTGTCCAATGCTCGTATGCCGCTCGAACATTACAAGTAGCATCCTAAGGTGGAATAGAAGGATAGTCTTTTGTAAGGACAAACTTCATATCCTCGAAGATGAGTATCGTCATGAGCATATGTTTCCAACTTGAATAGTTTTGGCCATTCAATTTTTCGGCGCTAAGTAAACTGATAGTGGCTATAGCCATTTAAAACTGTTGCTGAAAAACGAACAAACTTTTATAAGACTTTGCAAAACCACTTTTTTAACCAATTAGTTTTAACAAAACAGTTTCCAAGTACCCTAAGTGATAAGACTTCTATTTTGCAATGATGCCCCAGCGAGGCAGGACAAATGTCACCAGTGGGGTGATCACATGTCCCTTCACTGGGATGAGACATTCTTAACTATTAGGCAGAACCAACTCTTGGAACTAAACCTAACAGCCACCATTTGTTCAGTCCAGAACTGTTAACCTTTAACAATTCCGCATAAGTGTAACCCCTCATTTTCGGCCCCAGAGTCCCGCCCTAATGCGTCCACCGTAGGGAAAAAGCAGATTAAGACAAGAGACTAAGAAACCATATCCTCTTACAAGAGATCAAATAAAGAAACGCGCAAAACAACCATCTTATAGCGGGACACTCCCAGGGTGCCTCGAGGTGATGCACAGAAACTTTATTTAATCCAACGAGAGAGATCGTGGGATATGCTGTCGCACCTCCCACTCCCACTTACTATGAACATTTTCTCCATCCACCTTGATATTTACCTATCCAAACACCATCCTTTAGGGAGACACTCCCATGGTGTCACGAGGCCGATGATAGATCCACGGTGTGGACTATAAAAGAGAAACGTGAAAAGTTTAAATGAAGCATCAAATACCCCAAGTACCTCCCACTGAATGTTCTACCTAGGGATTTATTAATCTAGACAATCCGGCTACTGATTATAATCTAAGTCATTCATTAAGTCTGCTAAAAAACAACTTTTGTCTTTGAAATAAAACAAGTTCAAGTAGTCACATTAAACTCTTTAATGGATTGTCCTTAACTTGCATACATGCATCAAATCTATCTAATTTACCTTTCCAAGTAGGTTCCTAGGTAGGAGTGTTCCATTGCCGTCACCTTAAATACCCCAACCTAGACAGAACCTGCCTTATACAAAAGGTCCTTTATAGATAGATTTGCTACACTTTGACCTTTTATTATTGATTTTAATTCTAATTTCATTTTATAAGCTTTATAAAAGAAACAACTAAAACATACATTGCCACAAAACGAGGTATTTATAAAGCTTATAGATATAACGCTATAATGCATGCATAAATATAACCCTTATATAATATGATGCATGAGCATGCTCTTACTTAATTTAAATCATATTTTTCTAAATCATACAACTTATAATAAAGAGAATATGCATGACCAATGCATAACCTAAAGTGGGATTTATCTATATGTGCATACCATATGACATAAAAAAATATGCATCGCATGTATAAAACTATGGATTAATGGACCGGGATGAACCAACACAAAACCGAAATGAAAATTCTATCTATTACATTATTTCACCGAGCAAACCAGTTCACAAGTGAACCGGGTCTTGAACCACCGGGCGAAGCTCCCATCGTTTAGTAAACACCTCCAGGTAAACGATCATGTAGCGCACACTAGACGATAGCACGAAAGCTAAACGATCGCATAGACGACAACGAGGCCGTGAAGCCTGATCGTCTAAACGATCGTTTAGCACGCGAAAAGTAAACGATTTACCACGCATTTACTCCACGATCGTATAGTCAATAACTAAGTGATGAGGCTTACTGAGCTATACGACCGTCTAGTGCATGCGCATATTTAACAACAGCTGAGCATCAGCGATCGTCTACCTCATCATCTACACGACACGACCAACGCTTAATCCTCTTCTTCCTCGAAGAACAGCAACCCTTGCTCCGAACTTCTTCACGAACGACTTAAGACCTAAACTAACTTTGAAATTACAGACTCGATAGCAATTAATTGTGTCAAAAAATACAGGGGCCTTTACAATTAACTGGAGAATTTAACAAACTGAGGTTACATCCCAGAAAACTCCATTAATCCATACATCCACAAACAAATTAACAATTAAAACAGAGAGTAGACATGCTGCACCCACCGAGAATGTAAATGCAATTCTTTTGTAGTAATGAATTGGAATATCAAAAACCTAGCTCTGATACCAATTGAAGGAACTCTTATTCAATAGTACCTATGAGTAGAAGCAGATCTTTCCAATTCATTGTGACAGAATTTCCACATATACATTAAAACATACAAATATGCATTCACAACGTTAAATTACTAGCATACTTAAAGAATCAATAAATAAGAGATCATAACAGTTGAAGACTTTTTCTTCACAACAAATCTCGCTTTCACTGGAACAGCAAGCTATCATTCAGCAACTCCCAATCATCTACCTCAAACAGTCTCCACACAAACAGAAGAAAACGGGGACGACACCATCACTCAAAGCCCTCAGTATTCTTGGAGTGGGAATTCAAAGGGTAGGATTTGTTCGAATTTGGTAGAGGGGAGAAGATAAAGAGATCATATACAACGATCAAGCAAGTGGGAGAAAGGCTCGTCTATCGTATAGACAAAATGTTTGATCGTTTATGTGAAGTATACGATCGTGTAGGAAAAGATAAGCGATCATCTATACAATTGTTTAGAAAAACTCGGGCGCTAAACGATCGTTTAGTAAAAGGTAAGCGATCGTTTAATAAATAGCGCGTAGGGATGTAAGCGTCAAGCAATCGTTCAGCACTATCGTATTGGTAAGCGATTGTTCAGCACTATTGTATAGGCTCTGATTTTTACTAATCGATGACACACTTCAACACTATGTCTGCGCATCCAATGCTTAATACACCGTGAGCTATTTAAGCATCTCAAAGCGATTCTTCATCTTACTCATCCGTTATGAAAACAGAAGAGACGCCAACCAATTATCCCTTAACCGTCCAATTAATAGACAATAAATATAATCACATTATATCCATAACCTATGGATTAATATCATATATTAACCATAGTATTTTTCCTCCACTAGATATAAATCATATTTATATCTAATTTCCTCCAAATTAATGTATCTCATACATAACATTAATTATATCATATATAATTAACTAGTTCAATTATATCATATATAATCGAACTCCCTCTTCTCAATTTGAACATTTCAAACTGACCCAAAAACTGATTCTCAACTTTTATCCAAGCTACCAATGAGACCTTATGGATCTATGGCTCGAAGCTCCAACGGTACGTGAATAACTGACTAAACTCTTTAGTCACGATATCCACCATCCAGTAACTGCCAAGCATTCCACTAAAGACCGACAACTAAACTCTTCTTACAATAAATATATTTCTATGTCCATTGGATATAACCAATTATCAGTACGATGACCCTTCACAGATGCTCGTAAGTATAATTGGGCTAATTTACCATTTTGCTCCTATAGTTACATCTTACTCCTTAAGTATCATTGATCCCTCTAATGAACAATACAACATAGTCCTATTATGTGTGAACACCTCTCAGGCCATGAGAAAGTGTGTGGCGCCACATCGTTCAAGCCCCAGGATCAGCCCTTAAGGGAACAATCTATCTACTTACCCATACTTTGACGAAGGAGTGAACTCTATCTTGTGAAGCTGAGTTCTCAACTCCCAAATCAGATGAATCTCTAAAGTGGTAGGTTTAGGTCGGCGCTCTGGCCACTCGCATCCATGCAAATCAAAGAACCGTCCTCAATGGCAGGAGTTCCCAACTCACTCAAGATTAAGGTCATGTTACCCATAATCATCCCAGTGAAGTGATGTCTCTGTCATGAACGGAGTTATATGACGAGACATTAACACTTCGTGGTCAGGTCTTATACAAACTCTTTGTATAGGACGCCCTCGCTCGCATGTCCCTACACAAATGATCAGGATCAGACCATCTGTGACAAGTCACAACACTTGTAACTATTCCACAAAACGGGTCGCATCCATAGTGTCACCAGGATAAGGTTTCCCTCCTATATCCATATACTATACACCATTTTGGTTATCATTTAAGACATGATCCACTTGTATGAATATGGCTTGTTAAGAGATAAAATGTGATTTTTTTATTAAAAAAATCATTTAATTTGAATGGGTAAAATGTGATTTTTGGAAAAAAAAAATCCTTTATTTAAGGTGAATAAAGATTATTAAAGATAAAATGTGATTTAATTATTTTTCTTTTGTTTGTTAGAGATAAAAATTGATGAATAGGATTTTTTCCCCTTATTTTAAGGTGAAGAGGGATTGTTAGAGCATTGAGAGACATGTATGTTGTTATTTGAAATATAAATAAATTTCATCCAGAAGAACGCAACTATTTAAATATAATAAATGGATAGGAATAACTAGATACCAAAATATACACTTTGTGCCAACAAGAGCGTAGCTCAACTGGCACGATGCTTGTACTATCAATCTCGTCTGAGGTTCGAATTTCCCATCCCACACTTTAATTACAATACCTTTGCCAAATATATATATATATATATATATATATACACACACTTTGTAAAGAAAACTCAATGTAATCTCCCTTACAAAGTAACCAAATATTAGGAAGAAAAATCAAAATTGAAACCAATATATCCTTTGGTTAACGTGAATGATAAACGAACGGTAATTTTTTTTATTCTTTTTTAAATCCTTTTCAATTTACTTAGTATATAGATTTATTATTATTATTTTTCCTTTTTAACGTGATTTAGATATTGTTGTTTTCTTTTTCTTTTAAAAAAATCTTTTAAATGTGATTTTATTATTATTATTATTTTAAACCTTTTCTTTGTGGATGCTGAAAAAAGAGGTGGTTTTTTTTTTTTTAAAAAAAAAAAAAGAAATCATCTATTTTGACGTGGATGCCAAAAAAAAAATAGAGGAAATCAAATATTAGAGACAACCAAATATTAGATAATAAAATCATGAACGATAATTTTTTTTATCCACATGACTGATATTCTTTTTTTAATGATGAGTTTTGGAATCAAAAGCATAAGTTTAATTTACATGAATTATAAACTATTTTTTAAATAATTTAAATATAAAATTACATTATATAACTAACCCTATGACCAATAGTCAAAGAAGAAATGAAATATTTCTCCATAGTCATTTTTAGATAGTATATAGATATAATTCATAAAATAAAATAAAATAAAAAGTGGATTTAATTCCCTATATAGAAATATGAAGCTAAAAATAAAATCAACATATGTCACATATTGGCAATCATTTTTATGAGATTTATTTTTGGATCATTTACCAAAAATGGATCCAAAAATAGCAGACATATCCATTTTGTCTTTAAATCAAATATTTCAAGCAATACTTTTTTTAATCACTTCAAAACAAAATTTCTCTATAGATAGGAAATTTAAATAAAAATTTAATTTAATTAATTTTCTATAATTTTCAATAAGGAAAAAGATCCATAAAAAAATTATTTGAAAAAGGTGTTGGTTTCCTAACCAAGAATCTCTTTCTTTATGGGCATAACCTAAAATTCATGTTCTCAAATATCAAACACACAAACTTATTAATTATTCTCTTTGAAGCGACAAATTTATTTATTATAATTGGTAATTGACATTATTTTATATAAACATTATATATAAGAAACGTATAAAGAAAAAAAAAATCAATTTCCTCTAATATCAATTAAACTTCATATCGATAATTATATTGATTTAAACTTTCAAGTTAATTTAGGTTCTATATTGATGATTCATAACTATTTTTACTTGTAAGAATGAGATATAATCTTTTTTTTGCTAGAAGTTGAAGGTTCAATGTCCCACCTTTGTTAAAAAAAAAAAACCTACTTTTACTTAATTTTTCATATTAATTAAGCACTACTATTCCATTTATTGGACATTTTTTTTATATGTTTCTTATTTCCAACACTTAAATAAGTCACTTACACAATTTGTGAATTATACAATAATGTGGTCTTAAAATATAATGCTAATGGAGGTGTGAGGCACATACATTCTTTTGTTTTTCGGGTTGAATGCTTTGGAGCTCAATAATTCTCCTTTTTAGGTCACATCTTTGTATTCGAGTGATTTTTCTTTTCTGATTGTCTATAGAGTCCTGTAGTTATTGTTTATGTTCATTTGTTTCAACAACAACAATAATAATAATGAAAAATGTAAGCTAATTAACTCGTGAAAGTTTAGGGGTTTAATGGTTACAATTTATTAGTTTTTAGGGTATAATAACACGCACACCATGCGTGCCCATATACACACAAAAAATCACTCATGGAAGAAAAAGAATCACATAGCACACACATTTGCACTGAGAGAAAAAAGACCATATAACACACATACACCATTGGAAAAAAAACCATATAGTCACAGTCAATAAAAATGTCAATATCTCAATTTTACAAAAATATTAATGAAAATATTGATAAAATATCGATGTTATTGGATATTTCAAGAGAAATAATAGGAAAAAAATTAATAAAATATAATTAAATTAATAAACCTGTCATTTATGCTTTTTAAACTAATTAACATGTTTATTATTAAAGTAATATATATATATATATAATATTTTTTATGATTCATGAATTTATATACAATATAATGAAAATATAAATTCATGTTGATTTATGTTGATTCATGTTGATGTTGAATTCATAAAAAATTAGAAATATAGATAAAAAAAAATCGACAAAAATTTAATACTACCGTAGGAACGTGCAAAACAATCCAAAAATCTAAATTAAACGGTTCAAAATTAGTTTTTTTTTTCCCTTAAAAAATAACCGCTTCCTCTATGCACAAACATATTGCCATGCAACTAAAAGAAAGGGGAAAAAATAATAATAATAAGGGGATAAAACCCAAATTGAGTTAAAAATAAATTAAATCACCCAAATCAAATCAACCTTTTTTTTTTCCCATTGGAAATCAAATCAATCTTGAACTTTGTCTCCAAAGATAGTGACCTTTGTGGTAATAAAATGATTAATTACATGTGGGAGAAGACATTAATTATTCAAACGGTTATAATATAAAGTTATAATTTCATCATCTATTTGAATTTTGGGATCTTGCTTGCCTAACATCAATATGTATAATAATCATGAATAGATTTTCATCTTAATTTTTTTATTAAACAAATAAAAAAAAATCACGATCTAAACAATTAATAATTGTAATCGATATGTATGACTGGTTGTGGACTATGTAATAATTGATGTGAAATTAAAAACATAATAATTACAATTTAGTAAACAGATCTATGGAAGAAAACGTTGATTATATTTTTATCATAATTTTAACTTGTTTGATATCTAAATCTTAGATGTCTATTATATTTGAACTTACTTGAATTTTTTTTTTTTGGGGTTAAGAACAAACATCAACTTATATTGTAAAAAATACCAACAACACTCATAAGTACTCAATCCACAAAGTTCTTAATAAAGATTTACAAGAAAATTGTCTATATAAGTACATGGATTTAATAATTAAAAAAAATCTAAACGTGTACAAATAATTTTAAGAATAAATTTATAGATTAACCATTACTATTTTCTTGCAAAAAGATTTGGAAATTTTTATTTTTGAAGAAAAGATTTGGAAGCCCTATATATGGACAGAATATTACAATATAAAGACAAAATTCGCAAAATTTAATAAATAAAAACCTTTCTCAACGCCAAATTACCAAATACCAATACACGGTTTCATTCGTAATCGAAAATTTTAATTAAATTACAGTTTATAAAATGTTTTGAAATCCGACGGCGAGTCGGTGGAGAGAGAGGAAAAATACAACTTATACCCTCCCGCACGAGTACGCTATTCTTCTTCTTCATCTCTCTTACTCGCTTACAGATCCCGGCCAACTTTCCGGCGACATTTCCGGTCACTCCTCCGCCTTCCGACCTCACTCCTTTTCAAACTCTCTCAATCATACGCTTGGTGGGAATGCTTCTCTCATTGTCAGAATGTTGGTTGGTTCTTTACTCCGCCGCTACTGTGTAATTTCTTCTGCATTTTTCTGTTTCCCTTTCGATCTCTCGTTTTCCGAAGCTCTTCTCCTTTTCAGCTGTTTTCGAATCTCTTCTGATGTAATTTCAGCTTTTCCTTTTTCTTTGGTATTTTTTTTTTTGAAACTAGATTCTCTTTTTCTATCTTTACACTTGTTCCTTTTTAGTTTCCGGAGTAAATTTTGGTTTTGAATTGACTTACTGCTAATTGCGAGTTAGCTTTGTTGTTTAATCTTTGGATTATCGGATAGTGATTGCTGGGTTTTGCTGCTTTCTTTCTGTTGATGTCATTCTGCTGTTTTGCTGTTTTTTTAGGGGGAATTCTCGATCCAGGTGCTTCTTATACTCTGATTTTGAACGTCAAGTTGAATTTTGGGTTCTTTGAAACCTCGACCAGTGAGCTCCATCCCCCTGAGAACTCAGCAGCGTTAAATTAAGTGTGTAATTTGAAAGTTTCTTGGGTTATCGAGCTGTGACGTAAGAATTGATGTGATGCTTCGTGTGAACATGCAGAATTATCTGTCTGCATTGCTCAGTCCTTTGTTCTGTGTCGATTGAATGAATGGTTTCTTCCCCTCTTTGAATAATCTTCGACTTCTCCCGCCCTCTCTTCTCTCTTCTCTTTTCTCTCTTCTTATCTCTTTGTGTTCATATGGTCATTGGCTTCTTCCTTCTTGAAACTCGGGATCTTACCTTCCAAATTTGGCGCTCTCTTTGTCTCTCTCTCTCTCTCTCTCTCTCTATCTCGAGGTTGAAGCCTGAAACCAGAAACTTTAAGGTACGAAACTACCCTGTTTATGGGTTCTGTTCTTTTTGAAGAAATTAGTTGATGTTATCTTGTTGATTTAGCTGGAATCCTATTTTTACAGTGATCAAATGAAGGAGATTCAAAGAAGAAAAGTCCGTAATAATACGGAGAAACCTTTCCCTGGATGCTTGGGAAGAATGGTAAACTTGTTTGACTTGAGTGCAGGCGTTAGTAGGAACAAGCTTCTGACGGATAAACCGCATCGTGATGGTGACTACCTCCTTTATTTTCTAATTGTTTTCGAAATTGATACAATTTCTTCCTTGAAGGTTTGACAGTCTGCTACTAGTGTGAGGTGCTAATGCGAATTTATTGGTCAACGGATGAATTTTGTTCTCAAATCTTGGTTTTCTGTGCACACGCGTGAATGTTAAACTTGATTGCCTTTTCAAATGATGATTGCTCGTGATTTTGGTTGCCCCATATGTTTTTTCTAACTTCCAGACTTTGAAGCTTAACTGGTGGGGAATATGCACTGTTTATGGCTTTTCCCAATTTGTAGATCCAGAACGCATGATATCAAATTGGCCCCTTAAAAAAACCTACTTTGCTCTTGGTCACGTTTAACTAATGCATCACACTTTACAGAACTATCTTGCCTGGACAAAAGTAGAGAAGAAAAATAAAACAAAAATTAAGCATAAGATACGATTAAATAAAAATTGTTCTGATCAGCGGTTGGTAAGTTTGTAGTAGAATTCTTCTTCTTCTTCTTTTTTTCTTCCTGCATTTTTCTAATGTTTAAAGCTCCTCCTTATGATGCCATTAGATTAACCAGTGTGCTTTTTTGTCAGTTGTGTTTGTTAATGTGCCAATAATTGTTGATATTGACATGCTTTTTTGCAGTTTCTTTACTCCCAAGAAGCCATTCAGATGCAGCTATTATGTCGAGTCCCTCCCGTGATAGTCAGATAGAGGATGGACTGGTAAATTGTTAGCAGGCTTTGTTAACAGTACAGTGATGCATATTGTTTGAAGCATGAAAAATCTATGCATTACATGCCCATTTTCTACCCTATGTTAAAATTTTGTTTTCCTTTTTTAGTTGTGTAAAATGTTTGGTTTATTACTGTATTGCAGGGGCATTCAATTGGGAAGGCAAATCGAACACCCATGAAGATGCTCATAGACCAGGAAATGTCGAAAGATGCAGAGTCTAAGATTGCTCCCCCAAATGTTGTTGCAAAGTTAATGGGTCTAGATACTCTGCCCGAGCAGGTTGGTTCAGCTGCTAATAAAACACCTTCAAGAGGTTCCCAGTCTACAGCTAAAGAATCTAGGTTAGCACTAGAATGTACGGAACTAGTTGATCACCATTTGGAGAAGGGAGCTCTGTGTCAAATTCATCAAAGCTCTGTAGACGTTTATGGAATATGGCAGCAATGTTTGAAAACAAATAATGATAGAGAAAAGTTGCACTATGGAAGTTTTGATAAAAGTATTGATGAAAAAAAAATGGCTCTTGTTCGTCAGAAATTCACTGAAGCAAAACGTCTAGCAACAGATGAGAAACTTAGGCAATCAAAAGAATTCCAAGATGCCTTAGAAGTTCTCAGCTCCAATAAAGAGTTGTTTGTCAAATTTTTGCAAGAACCCAATTCCTTATTTTCTCAGCATAGTTTTCAACTTTGTTCACTCCCTACATCTCCTGAGAAGAAGTGTATCACAATCCTTAGGCCCTCAAAGTTAGTTGGTAGTGAAAACATTTCTGAGGCAGGGAAAAGATGTGAGAAACAGATGAAAAAACCAGCTCAGGTCTGCCATTCGACTGCTTGTGACAAGTCCGGTAATGTGCGTACTTTGCCAAACCAGAAATTTGATGAATATGTTCAACCCACACGAATAGTGGTATTGAAGCCTAACATTGGTAAGAATCATGGTGTTAAACCTTTGGTAACTCAACAACCTTGCTCATCACCTAATAAAAGCTCCGGAAACTTTTATGAGGAAGTTGAGGACGTTGAGGTGCCAGAATCAAGGGAAGCAACTGAGATATCTGAACAATTGAGTGAAGATCAAATGGGGCATCGAAGGGATGAAACTTTGATCTCTTCTCTCTTTTCCAATGGTTATACTGGTGATGAGAGTTCATTTTACAAGTCAGACAATGAGTATGCTGGTGGGGTTCTCAGTGATTTAGAATTAATGTCACCATCTTCCAGGCATTCTTGGGACTATGTTAACAAATTTGATAGCCCTTATTCTATTTCTTCCATTAGCCGTATTTCATGTTCTCCAGAGTCATCAGTTTGCCGAGAAGCCAAAAAGCGCCTCTCAGAAAGATGGTCATTGATGGCATTAAATGCCAATTCTCAAGAACCAAGGCATATAAGGAGGAGCTCTAGTACCTTGGGTGAGATGCTCTCTTTATCTGATCAAAAAAAGCCCATCGAACCTATTGATCAGAGAACCAATGAGGAAGAAGAGCGGGGGGAGTTTGCATCCTGCTTAAGTACTGACTTCAGTAAGGAAGACATTAGAAACTCTCCTAGAAGTCTCCAGAGGTCAAAGTCTGCTCCCGTGTCTCCTTTGATGTCTACTACAGCAGATGTTACCACAGAGAAAGCCAGTCCGACAAAAGTTAAATTATCATTTAAAGGAAAAATTTCTAGCTTATTTTTCTCCAGGAATAAGAAACTCACCAAAGAAAAACGTAATGCATCTCAATGCAAAGAGGAATTGGATACTTCTGTTGTAGAAACACTTGGTGCTTCTCTACCTCCTGGCAGGGTTGGTGATGCGTCTTGTGTGAACAATAGTCGACTTGAAGAATGCTCATCTTCTGCTCTGTGTGAATCATCAGGCACATCTCCGGATTTAACCAGCAAATTGGGGGTGGTCTCTCTTGAGGTAATTTATCTTCATATAGAGGATTTGCATTTGACTCCATTCAGTAATTACTTCCGCTTAAGTATCATATAAGGCAGGGTTATGTTTATCTGATCGCCACTAACATTTGTAAGCAACTGTGTTTAGTTTCATAAATTGTGTTTACTAACAATTTATCTGGTCTTTCTTCCTGAGCTTGCCTACCTACTTAGCTACCATGTACCAGGACATTATTCTAATCGTTCAGAATAGTTGGCTGAAGTATGTTATAGGCTTCTGGTACAATTAAGTGGTTAATAATTCAGAGCCATTTAGGAATTCCTGAATGTTTGTTATCTTGTGAACTGGAATTCGATGAATTTTGATTAAATATTTGCAACAAGAACAGATATGGAAGTGGTGTTCTGTTATGCTTTTGTTGAGAAAAGAAATATGGTGTCTGAATTTCTGATTGTTACTGTTCTGTATGGAGTTAAGAAATCGAAGTTTTCAAATTGAAAGTCCGATAATTGCTGGCATCTAATTGTTCCAGCCTCTAGTAGGCAGTCAGTTTTTGTTACTCTCGGAAACACTGTAGCACCAAGTAGTCTAGTTCTTCATGCGTGTTGAATAGAGAAGCTTAATCATTATTGCTGGTTGTTGCTTCCAGTAGTGTGCATAATAATGTCTCTTTATTCAGTTAACTTACATAGCTAAATTTAAATTTTGCAGGCAGGGTTGCCTTTCTCTAGACATTTGATGCCTGGAAATGCCAGTGAGAACCCGGACCATCCAAGTCCATGCTCTGTTTTAGAACCACCATTCGATGACGATGACATCATGCATGTGTCTTTCAGCCATATAAAGCCAAACTCCAGAGGTACTCATACTCTTTTTAACTATCTGTGACTTAGCATGTTTGGATTGATTAGAGAAAAAAATGTTTTTCACAAAAGTCATTTTGAGTGGTTGCCAAATACTTCAATTTTTTAACAAAATGGCTTATTTTTAAAATTAAACACTTGAAAAGTTAAACTAAACACTCTTAATTCAGTTTCAAAGATTCATCTCAAAATGATTAATTAGTTTCAAATTTGTCCTTTCCGCTGGACTATGGGTAACTTCAGTGCGGTTGAGCATTAGTGAAAAGTTTGTGTAATTTGATTGATGGTGGAACTTTCACAGAAAAAGAAAGTTCAGGCGAAATGTACCCTATGATTTATGGACTAAAGTTATTGTTTGATTTTGACCTATAACCTATTGTGGTACTGTCTAGAGTAATCCACATTCCAAATGCTATTTCTTGATTGCCTATTTTCCAGGAATTCATGTACCTACGAAGTCCAGCTTAATTGACAAATCACCTCCCATAGAATCCATTTCTCGAACTTTGACATGGGAAGATACATATTCGGAGAACACCGAACCGTATTTGTTTAAACCCTCATTAGCATGTGAAGATAGAGAAGAAGAGGAACAAAAGTGGCTCGGCCTTGTCCGTAGTCTGTTCTCGGCAGCTGGCCTCAATGACAGCGTGCAGCTCAACTCATTCCTCTCAAGATGGCATTCCCTCGAAAACCCATTGGATCCATCACTGAGAAACAACTTTGCCAACCTTAGCGATAAAGAACCAGAACAGGAGGCGAAAAGAAGGCAATCAAGATCAAACTGGAAACTCATCTTTGACAGCGTCAGTGCAGTCTTGGTCGAAATCACAGGCTTTCGATCAGAAATGAGCATGATGGTGCTATCATCCAACTGGGTTCATGCTGATGCTCCGTCCCAACCTTTGATCGATGTTGTGTGGGACCAATTGAAGGATTGGCTGTCGGGCGAAACCCAATGTGTTGGTTGTGAGATTGGGGACAGTAACAGCCTGGTGGTGGAGAGGGTAGTTAGGAAGGAGGTTGTAGGGAAGGGCTGGATTCAGCAATTACAAGAAGAAATGGATGATTTAGGGAAGGAAATAGAAGGGAAATTGTTGGAAGAACTTGTGGAAGAGACACTGCTTGATTTGACAGGTTCCTGCCCATGATCAACCTACCTTTCTTTTTTATTCTTATTATTATATATTATACTTTTCTTTCATATACAGCTTCAAATAATTTGTGCCATTTTTATTTGTGTGCATTTTGCCATCCCTCTCTACCTACTCCTTTTCTTCTGTACATTTTGGACTGCACAGTTTGTTTCTATCTAATAAGATTATAAATATATGCCAGCAATAGAATCATTTTCACTCGAACAAAACTTAGGTGTATACACTCACATCTTCTAAATATTCTTGAATTTTCTTTATTATGTGATTGAGATAGATTGGAGGATGATGAGTACGGTCCAGGATTTATTCTGAGTGTTGCTCTTTTCTTTCTTTTCCTACTATTTATTCTTTTTAGTTCTCATTTCTCTCTCTTCTTACTTGATCTTGGCATTAAATAGTTAGCATTAATTATTAGTTCTTTTATTCTCATTCTTATATCAACCTTTGTGTTCATGTTGTCTTTGGTTTTTACTATCACATAGTTTCTAGGACTTGGTAGATGTGGTATGTTAGAGATGCAAACAAGTCCCACATTTGAAGGGAAGATCCAAAACGTTGTCATATACAAGTAAAAAGACCACATCTTTGTTAATACAAAAATAACTACATACACGTTTTAGGCTTAGTTGGAATGATATCATATCATTGTAGAAATATAAGGAGTGTTTGGCGCATCAATTTCATAAGTCGATGTTAAATAACTCATTTTCAATAGTGTTTATTATTGAAGTTTGTATGTTTATTGAATAACTCTATATTCTTCTCTCTCTTGCACATTTATCGAGAATCTTTATCTTACAACTCTGTATCTCAAATATAGATTTCTTAACTTTAACATATTAACTCGGAGACTTCCTAACTCAACTTAGTACTTCAACACTCTATAGAGAGATTTGTTCTCATCCTACCTAATTATAGGTGGTAAATTGGGTACAAGCACATGGTGGTAGTTCATGTGCTTGTTTAGTTAGGATGTGAAGTTTTGGTGTTGTAGGAGGCAAATCCATATGCATACACCAAGGGGCGTATAGAGATACAAAAAGTGAACAAAAAACAGATGGGAAAAAAATAAGAGAAGTTGGAACTTGGAATGAAAATGGTAGCAAAGCAACGTGACAGGCAAGGTGAGCCCAATTCATTAATGCATTTGGTAACAATATCTGTAGCTACACACATGTGCTGTCTCCATTGCACTTTAATGCCGACTGCCTCTTCTGTCTCACCTTATTGTATATACTCCAATACTTTAATTATATGTATGTACTTTTTTAGCACCTAATCCCTATGCCTCATCTAACTCTTTCGTTTTTGGTCCATTGTTTTTCAATTTTAAGTGTATAAATATTATTTTTGTAACGCCCTCAAGTCAGGATTAGGATCAGGTTTCAAAATTTGTATTCGGCACTTGATGGTGTCGGTCTCTTTCAACCTGGCTATATCATCCTTACTTATTTTGTATAGTTCTAAAATTGAAAGTTATGTTCATAAACCAACACGAGTTCTTTCATAATGTTTTGTCTTTACTCACATATATCCTATGAAGATCCCAAAAGATCACCCAACATAGGATTGCTCAAAGCTAAGCGCTTAGCTTCAAAGTTCCTATAATTGAGCGACCAAAAAGAAAGGTGATCTTGTTGGTGCAAGTAGCAAATCCCAATTCTTTTAATCTTTACCTAACTATATTTTTATGTCCTTTCACTCATGTACCTGGTTAAACTTGAGTGGTTACAATTTTCGCTCATAAATTTCTATGTTTTATATCGCCGTCTTATTAATATTCTAAAAGAATTAAGTCAGTTCTGAAAATTGAAAAAAGAAAAGTTCAAATTCAACTAGAATATTGAGTGTTTCTATTTTAAAAGGTTGGAATCATATTGGAAAATGGGGAGAAATAATTGGAAATTAAATTTTATACTCTTAATTTAGCTAGTGCTAATTAATTAACTATATATTGTCGACTAATTAATCAACCACTTCAATATGTAAATGATTGCATTAAATTGTAAAACTAAATTAAGCATGTACTTTAGTAAAATATTATAGATTTATTCTATTAAGTATATTAATCCTTCAATTAAATTATTAACTATCCAAAATAAATAGTAAAGAAAAAAAAACTCACTCTTGAATATCCTGTCCATTAGAATGACAATGCTGGAAAAACAACAAAATCTCATACCCATTACCATAAATTTATACCAAAACAAGGGTATCATACATCCTTATCTATTTCCATCCATAATTTCCTTGTACTGAACATCCCTAGAGGGAAATATATATCTATATGACTATGAAATCACTTTACTATTCTCAATCTGAGTTGATATAATCAAGTAGCTGTGGAATATGAGAGGCGAAAATCGAGAAGGTAAAATTAGGTCTCGTTTGATTATCATCTTTTTAATTGTTTTTTAAAAAAATTAAACTTATAAACATTATTTTTTTTTTTTTTTTTTTAATTTGGTCGATATACAAATAATCAAATTGAATAGTTTAAGTTGCTGAACTTGGTCCTACTAGTCTAGGTATTAGTAACAAATTTTTAATTAATTTGATTAAAATTCAAATATTTATTTAAGAAGGTAAAATTATGATTGAGAAATTGAGAGTGGTAAGCATAAATTTCAAAAACATAAAATTAAAAACGAAATCGTTAGAAAATGTAGGGTTACAAGTTAACTTGAGTTTTATGAATAAAACTCCCATGCAGACTGGTTTTCCAGCTCCTAAAAATTATATATGTGACTCATTCTGGTGGTGCCACGTGGCAAACCATTTTCTTTTTTTTTTTTTACTTCTTTTTACCATTTCGATTTCCTTTGTTTTCTCTTCATTTTTTTCTCTTTAATCAATATAATATTGATTTTGATTTTATATATTTTTTCACTTTTAAATCTAAATTTCTAATCTCCAAGTTTAAAATAGAAGAGGAGAAAAACGTACCACAGTTTCTTAAATTTTATTTTTTTTAATATAATTTTTATTCGACATCCTTTTCTTATTTCTCATCTATGTTACAAGTTTATTCTCAACTGATTAATTGATCAATTGAATATTAATAATATCTATATCTTTTAAATTAAAACCACATAAATTATTAATTCATTTGATTCAGAAGAAGAATGAGGTCTATGTTGAAATGTTAATCCAACCACGTAGAGAAATTCCAAGTTCATTCGATGAATTTTTTGAGGCCAGTGACAGATTTTGAAACGAAGATTTGAAGGGTGCAAAAGAATAATTTTGCTATTTATTTCATTTTTTATTTTTCACAATTTCTAAAGGATTCTTCCAAATATGATATTTTTAATTATATTGTAAACGCCATAAGATGTAAAATAAGTAACAAAATATATCAATGATATGAATATAATATTGATTATGAAATTTTCATCAACTTTAAGTTATGGAATATATTTCTCGTCTTATTATTTTTAATTTTTAATAGATTAATTGAAAATAACGATACCGTGTAGGTGAAAAAAGAACAAAAAGAAAAAGGAGAAAAGAAACCCATAAAAAAGGAGAGGGAAACGGTTAATAGTTAAATTAAAAAGGAAGAAGAAAGCAAAAAGTTGGTTTGCCATGTGGCACCACTAGAATGCGCCACGTACGTGGTTGGTAGGATGGGTTTAGACCAATCTGCAGGTAAGTTTTACTCTTGAGTTTTAATTTTAAAAAAGATTTCTAGTTGAACTTAGGTCACGTTTTCACTCGAATAATCAAAATTGATCCAATTGTAATAAGTCTCATTCATGTATCAATTATATGGATCTCAATTACAAAAGAGATGGGTTTTGAACTCATTTATACTAGATAGTATGTGATCGTAATTTGATGTCCATAGGATCCGTTAACATTAACACCGGTATTGAAATAAAGCATGTGTGATTACTATAATGTCCTCGAGATATAATTAAAAAATTACCAAACAATTCACATAATTGTTTCATCTCCATTCTTCGCAGTTTCAAACTTTCTAACATTCAACTGTCTTGCACTTTTAGGTGTCTTCCTCTTGCTCTTCTTTGCTCAAATGCTCTTTGTTCGTTGTTTGTTTAATATTTGGTAGGTTTTTTTTTTATTATCTATTTGATTGTTCTTTTCATTTGCTTCATTTGATTATTGCTTTATGGGTCAATTATTGTTCATGAGTCGATTGCTTTGGGTTAGGGGTTTTCTATTTATGTTGTTTCCTATTTATCGAATGATAGGGGTCTTCAGTTTACCATGTTGGGAATGATTAGTCAATTAGTCATTTGTTGGAATGACTTGTCATAAAACTATTTCTAAATGTATTTTGATATTTAATTTAAATTTGAAAACGATTTTCTGCATTTAATTCAGATATGAAACGTTTTTCTATTTAATTTAAATATGAAACGTTTTTGTATTTAATTAAGATCTAAAATGTTTTCTATATTTAATTTAGAAAAATGTTTTTGTTGGATTCTTATAAAAAGAAAAAATGGTTGTTTTAGTTTTTAAGGGTGAGATATGAGTTTGGCATGATATTTTTCTCTATTAAAAATGATTTAATTTTGAGCAAAGTTTTCACTCGATTCCAATCATTCTTCAACGAGTGCACAAAACTAAAACTTATAGTGGTCCATAACCCTTTATTTGAATGGTCTATTGCGATAGATTTGACGGTCCATAGCCCTTCATTGGGTGGTTCTAGTACGGATTTGATGAACAAAACTAAAACTTTTAAAAATTCCATAGCCCTTCCTTTGAATGGTCCTGGTATGGACTTGATGGATAATTGTAAAATCTTCATTTTTGAGTGGTTTGTTTTTGATAGACTTGATGAAGTTGTTCCTGGTATGGACTAGATGTGAAGTCTTCATAGCTTAATTTTTTATTGGTCTATTGTGATAGTTTTGATGAAGCAATTAACGTGATTGTGAAGGTGTGCCCACCTTCTATGAAAAAGTTTAAGGGTCTTTTCTAGAGCTTTCACGCTGACCCAAGGTTTTATGTACATGACCTTAAATAGCATGCTTTTATCGTGAAGTCGATGGAAATTTAAGGAGTGAAATGTGTTGTAGGGGTCTCAACCATAATTATTGAAAGTTCAACCGATAACTCACTCTCTTTAATCAAGTTGTTGCCCTACTTCACCATTCTCCTATATTTGCTCAGATAAATTATTTATTATTTTTTAATTGCCAGTCATTCATGGAGAATTGTTCAGAATGACAAGTCAATTAGTCATTTGCTAGAATGACTTTCATAAAATTAGCCAAAGATTTCTAAATATATTTTCATATTTAATTTAAATTTAGAAACGATTTTTTTGTATTTAATTTAGATATGAAATATTTTTCTATTTAATTTAGATAAGAAACATTTTTGTATTTAATTAAGATCTAAAACATTTTCTACATTTAATTTATAAAAACGCTTTTGTTGGATTCTTATAAAAAGAAAAAATGGTCGTTTTAGTCCTAGGGTGAGATTTGAGATTGACATGATATTTTTCTCTATTAAAAATGATTTAATTCTGAGCAAGAAGGGTATTGTGTTAACCTTGGGGAGCAACCAACTTTCGGCGATTTAGCCGATTTTGCTTTTAAGGTCGTGGATCTTCTACGACACAACAATGATTGAGATCTGAAATTGACGACGACTAACATATCTTATGTGGCATGTTGTTCATTGTACACACATTTGAAATTGTAGATGATTTTTAGGGGTAACTGATGTTGCATGCCATTAGACATCATTCGTTTTCGTGGTTCCTTGTACAATGAACAACATGCCACATAAGATATTGCAGATGATTTTTAGGGGTAACTAACATAACTGATGTTGCATGCCATTGTACACACATCTGAAACTGATTTTCTAAGAACACAACCTGCTGCTTTACTATTCAATCCAATTCTATTCAAAAGTCAGGATTGTAATAACTTGGTTCCTTTATTTTACCAAGGTGGAAATGAGTTAGGGATTGATATAGAATCAACAAACAAAGAATACGAAAAATATAATAGTAGAGAATCGACATACAGATTTACGTGGTTCACTAACACTATATTAGTTACGTTCATGGGGTAGAGGGGTAACAATTTTATTAGAGAGAATCTTACATAGTACAAAACAATGACACCTCTAAGGTTAGAGAGTTATATAGTGTACTTCTCTAAACCCTAGCGAGACTCGTACAAGGTTTATATAGTGTATTTCTCTAAACCCTAGCAAGACCTCACACGTGGTCGTTTGAACCACCATATAACATATTCAAGGCATTCCAATAGGGCATATTTTGGACCGATTTTGAAATGGTTAAAATCAATTTTGTCATGTTCAAAATTATTCTAAAACAGCTTTTAATCATTCAAAACTAACTTTGATAATATGAAAATTGCATTTAAAAGTGTAAAACTAACTAATAAATTGATTTGAGTGATTAAATGTGTGTTTAAGGATGATTAAAAACATGATAAAAGTGATTTTAACAATGGTAAAATTACTTTCAAACATGCAATTGAACTTTATTACTCTCACTTTTGTAGTTTCAATTTAGTTTATGTACTTTCTTTTAAATTTCAATTCTATTTTTATTTCTTCATCTCATGTTCAATTGTAATATTTAGAGCTATTTTTAAATATAAGAAAAATGACTAATCTTATTTATAAATATAACAAAATGTCACTGTTTATCAATATCTACCACTAAATACTAATAGGTAATAACATTTTACTACATTTGAAAATATTTTCAATATTTTTACCATTTAAAATGGTTATCCTATTTTTTTATCATTTATTTTATAGTTTGCAAAAATTCTATTTAGCTTTAATATGACAAAACGTTAACTTTCACTGATATCTTGAAAATTTTGTTTTTCCTTGGTAAAAGTGTTGTGGAAATTTTCTTATCTTCATTTTTTTAATGAGCTAGAGTTTCTTCTTTCATATTCAAATATGTGAATGTCCCAAACGATAAAAAGCATAGTATGTGAAAAGTAATTTGGGTCAATTTCATAATTTGGTTTGCTTTTATTGATATTGTTAATCATTATTATTCTAGACTAATCACATAGATTAGTATATAGAAATTGTGTCAAATACTCAAAGAGTTAGATAAAATTTTATGTTCATAAAATCAATTTAAAAAAGAGCTTAGAAATAAAGCTTTGGTTTTTTCCCTAGACATATAACAAAAATTTTCGAACTAAAACTCCATTTGGTAATCATTTTTTTTTTTTAAAAAAAATTAAGTCTACGGAGAGTACATCCACCTCCAAATTTCTTCCTTTGTAATATATTTTCCACCAATAGTTTAAAAAACAAGCCAAAATTTGAGAACTAAAAAAAGTAGCTTGAAAAAAGTTATTTTTGTTTTTGGAATTTTACTAAGAATTTAACTGTTGTACTTAAGAAAGATGCAAATCATAGTAAGAAATGTGCATGATATAAGCTTAATTTTTAAAAACAAAAACAAAAAAATAAAGTGGTTACCAAACAATGCCCAAATTATTGTAATATAATTAAGGTCAGATTAACCATACACATATAGGTTTGGTGACGCATCCAAAAGGTATTTTATAGAAAGTGGAATAGGTGTTGAATTCTATTTACTAAGTTACACATGCATATTTGGAATTTTTTGTACAGACAGCCTTTTTTAGGAGACCCAAATGAAAAATGACTACCTGTAGAAAAAATAATGGAAAGTAACCTTCTGCTGATGTCATCCACGTGTGATTTTACCGCTTCGCCCCTGAGATGCACCTTGCACGCCTAGGCCTACCAAGGAACTTGATCCTCCATTGCCTGTCACTCGATCCTCGATTACTCGTCACACGATCCTCGATGCATGATCACTCGATACCCAGATGCATGGTCACTCGATATGTGTGCAATCGACACGTGTATACTCGATCATATCCACGTCATACTCGATACTTGATTAACTTAGACTCGATCATTTTGAACTACATACGCCCGTCGAAGGACCTGCTCTATAGTTAATGCTCATATACGAACATACACAAATTGGGAAATTTTCTGATAATTCTCATTATTTTTTCAAATCAATTTCTTGAAATGTGAAGTACTTTTTTTTATTAACTAAGAACAAACAGAACTAAAACACAAAAGAGAAAATCAGGCTCATTTTTCCTCCAAAAAATCCATTTCACAAAACCTGTTTTTCTTGGTAGTGATCAAGTTATAAAGCTATTCATATCATTTCACTTTATTGTCTCACACCTCAAGTAAGTAAATGTACTAGTTTTGTTCTCATTTTTTGCTCACGTATTTTTAGAGATGTCCACAGAGCGGAGTAGGGTCGGGGATGTCATTCTCCATCCCTGTCCCCTCTCCCCATTTCATTCCTCATCCCCGTGAAATTTCCCACAGGGATCGGGGTAGGGATTCCCCGCGAGGAATTCGTGAGGATCGGGTTCTCCGGAGGAAATTTTTCCTCGTTACATTTTTTTTGTAAAAACCTAATTAATTTAAATTACTAATGTGAACAAATTTTAATTAAATAATAACTTTCTCACTTAATTGTTTATTATGGTTAGTTTTACATGAAAAATTGAATTTACAGATAAATTACTCAAATTTAGCCTAAAAAAGCTAATTAATTCTTTTTAGTAGAAAGAAATAAATATAAATCAAATTATTCACGAATATAATCTAAATTTAAATATTCATTATCTTTCCCAATAAACAATCAAATTTGAAATTTAAATGTAATATTTATATAATAATAATAATAACAACATAACATTAGATAACTATACTAAATAAATATGCAGAAACTAATCGGGGCGGGGATGGGGAATTTTTTTTCCCCACTCCCTCCCCCATTCCCTACCTCGTTTGGGCGGGGCCCATCCCCGTGGAAAAATTGTACATCTCTACGTATTTTACTTTTTTGACGTTATGCGAGACATACAAATGTAGCAAAGAGATCGAGTGAGTGTGAGTTTGTGAGTGTGCATTGAGACATGCAAGTAGCTCCCAATTGAGCGAGGATGAGGGGAGAGAAGTCTATGAAACAGTAAGTATCGAGTTAAGAATACCGAGTATCAGGGGACGAGTATCGAGTATCGAGTAGTGAAAAGCGAGTAGTGAGGATCGAGTATAGCAAGTATTTAACATTAACCAATTTTCCTAATTTCTCACTTTGTGTATTGTTTTTCTTTAAACGCTCGCTTAGTATTCTCTATCCGATCGGTTAATATTCTCTCAATGATCAAGAAATGAACAAAATGGAGGGAGACCCTATCGTTCTAAAGTATTTGTAGAGACGCGCGTTCACCAAATAGTTTGAAGGCTTTTTTAAAATTGTGGGTAATTTTGAAATTTCGCATGAGCAAAAGATCAGTGGTAGAAAAAGTTTTAGGAAGAGGTTATAGGTAGAAAAGTTTTTAGGTTCCGGGTCATTTCGGGTCATTGGTAGAAAAGTAAGTATTTTTGAAATTTTTTAAAGTTTAAGGTTATTTTTTATACCAAATACAAAGTTTAGGAGTATTTTATATAATTTAACCATTTATTTTGTTGGCATCTTCGATCTCTAAGGTATCTCTTATCTGGTTTAGCTAAAATAATCACTCGTTTTGGTATGTGTTTATTTGTATTCTTTAAAATCTTGACTTTTAAATGGGTTTGAATTATTTAAATTATTGTTTTGTTTATGAGAATAATTGGAAAAATGAACTTGTATCGGGAGAGATATTGGTGGACACTTAACTACAAAAAAATACCTCAATCTGTTAATAATCTCAAAATGAAAGTTGATGGCCTTATTTATAGGCTACAAGCTGAAGTTTACAGCACATGGTAACCCTAACCAAGGATAAAAAAATCGCGATATATCACCAAAATATCTACAATAACAAAGCACGATAAAAAAAAAATCGCGATATATCCCCAAAATATTCGCAATAACAAAACCCGAAAAATCGCGATATATCACCAAGTTTCAGATCAGTGAATAAAATAAACCGAAACGGAAGAAGAGACGTTTCTTGCTCGGTGCCTAAAGCGCACTATGCTCCCCTTCAACAAATGAGAGTTTTCGGTGGAATCGGTGAACCACGCGAGCGGGTTAGATGCGTGGGACAGAGGGCTTGTAGTACCTGCTATAGCAGCTATGCAGTGGAAGGGAAGGAGCCTAAATCGACCCCCTTCTTTCTTTTTTTTTTTTTCAAAGAAAAAAAAAACGGTACAAAGAGATTAGACTCTCGGATGAGACTAAGCAGCCACCGACCGTTCCGACGCGCTCCTGACCTATCTTGATTAAGACCGAAAACCTATCAAAAAAATATCCGCACTAACAAAGCTCTCTCACCTACGTAGTAATCAATTCAATCCTTCTCACATCTTCTCCCCTCTTCTTTTTCCATAGACCAACCACTTCACTCTTTTCTTTTCTTTTTTTTTAAGGAAAAAAACCGCTTCACTTACCTTGATCCTACATTATTTTTGCTTTATTATTGTTTTTTTATATTTATAATTAAATATTCATGCATTTATCATCTTCACTCTTTAATTACTTTCATCTCTCTATATTTTTTTTTTACTTTTTTTATTTAATTTAATTAATTTATTCTAATTATATTATTTATAATAAAAAAAACGGATAGTTTATGATTAGTTTAATTATTTTCTTAATAGAAAAATAAATAGTTTTAACTTTTTTTAAAAAAAATTATATTTCTCCTCGTCTCTCAATCTCATGACACTATCTATTTTCTATTTTTTTTAAATATAAATTTAGAATTCTAATAATTAATATCAAAATCTTAAAAGCTTTTTCTTTGTTATTATTAAATGTTACATTTGTTTGTATAAAGAATCAATCTAATTCTTGTTGATCCATTAATATCCATTGCAATTATATTTTTCAAATCCAATAATCACTTGCGGTACTCAGTATTATCTATTTTTCATTAGCAATCATTATTGATTTATATGTTTAAAATCCTAGTTTATTACTTAAATAAATTTGTTTTAAAGTTTCACAAAAAAATTCACAATATTTCTATAAATTCTTGTGATATTCATGATTTTTATCCAAATATTCATTGATATATCCATAAATTTGAGCTACCGATATTTATATGGATATCGATATTTTCATCTTGAGTGTTACTAATTTATGGGTAACTAAAGAATTACAAGTTAAAGTTTAAAATCGACATTAAACATAGTGTTATTAAAGGCAAGTCCAAAATTGTTGTAGTGTTAAAATGAATAAAATATTTTTACCAAGGGGTAAAAAGTAAAAATAATAGAAAATATCCTAATTAAAGAACCCAACAAGATTCATACAAGAATATCCTAATTGAAACAAGAATTCCAAGAAACAAACAAGAATCTCAAAAGATATTACATCAAATCCACCCTCCTAAGAATAAACTCATCCTCAAGTACTGTGCAGCTAGCTAGAATACTGTTGAATGTCGGACTAATCCACAATGAAGTGGGAAGATCTACTCGATAAGCATTGAGGTCGAATTTCTCTAGAATTGCAAATGGACACAGACGTTTGTTGGCTAATTTGAATTTAGGAAGGTGAACCATCAATAAGTCACCCACTTGAAAATCCAATGACATAATTTTCTTATTTTCTGTTGCAACTTTATACTGAAGGTTGGCTTATCCTCCAAATGTTGTGTGAACTCGATATGAAAGTTGTTGCACTCAGCCAGCCAAAAGCCTTAGAATTGAGATCAACAGAAAAAGGGTAATCAAATAAATCCATAGTTAAACGAGGTAAGTGAATGTTAGCTCTCGGAAACAGTTAATTTTATGTCTCTAATCTTACTTGCTTATTAAGTTCAATGTGTCTTAATGTCTATTTTTATAGGAACTTGAGGCCATTCAGGATTAATTTGGAGCTATAGGAAGTGATATCAGACACTTAACACTTCAAAGGACGCAAAAAGATGAAATTATCCCAAGAGTCTAACGCAACGACGCTCACACGACGCATTTTCCAAAAGGCACAATATTAGTACAGCGTCGCGGTGCTTCCCTGTGGTGTTGTAGAGGTACATGGTTGCATGACAAGGCAAAGGTCGCGCGTGTGTGCATGCGAGGCATTCCAAGCGGTCGCTGCGGCAGTGTGCTACTTCCAGAGGAATTTTAGGGCATGATGCTGCTGCGCCATCACGATTTTTATAAATTGTCTCTTCATTTTCTTTAGGTTTTCATGTTGGAATTCAAGGAGACCAAGGAGTTCTCTCAATTTTCTCCTTTTATCTTCATATTTCTAGCATTTTAGCTAAGAATTTTTATATTATTTTAGGTTGTCATGGATTGGATGCTCCCTCTCTATATCTTGTCTATGGATTATGGAGGTAAGTAGATTTTTCTAGTTTTTAGGAGCAAGAACCTTTGTAATTTTGTGAGAATTTCTTTTGATTGAACCTAATGCACTTGTTTTATGTTCTTCTGAATCTTGTTCGTATTTAGATGTATGTTTGTGTGTGAATTGACGCACCTATCATGAATGTATGTCTTAGTTATAGATTTTTAGCTTGTGTCCTTCTTGTTCGTCTAGCTAGAATCACCTAAGTAGCAAAGATTTAATATATATACTAAGGAATAG
Source organism: Benincasa hispida (assembly GCF_027475165.1). Taxonomy (NCBI): domain Eukaryota; kingdom Viridiplantae; phylum Streptophyta; class Magnoliopsida; order Cucurbitales; family Cucurbitaceae; genus Benincasa; species Benincasa hispida. The sequence goes on along the minus strand of NC_143486.1, from coordinate 38,872,960 downwards.
AGCCTATCCATAAACCTTAAAGTGCATGTTAGACTTAGGTTCAAAGATAAATTCAATTGATTAATCACGCAATGGAAGCCTTAATCGTAATGCAAATGGTTTAGTTCTACGTGGAAGCTATCAAACTCAATAGAATGAAGCATTTAGTTTAATTAAGCTCTAGACTTTAATTAATAATTAAGGTGCTTACTTGGTTTACCCCGACGATTCGGTTGCCTGTAGTGTCGATGAGTTTGGTTGCCCCAAGTAAGTTATTGTACATGCATGAATCAAGTGTATATTTAATTAAGAGAAATCAATGATCGAAATTACTTATGAATCTCTCTTGCTCTCATAACTAGATTTTCCAATCTTAGGTTACATTTATCCGTTACTTTTATTTTCATGCAATCTATCACTTCATCCATATCAAACTCCCATTTATCACAATAACTAAAGATTAGCTTAACAAAACTTATTAAAGAACCAAACAAGATTCATACAAGAATATCCTAATTGAAACAAGAATTCCTAAGAAACAAACAAGAATCCAAAAGATATTATATCAGATATGATCAAATTTATGATAAATGTAAATTATAAAAAATTACCCTTGAACTTTGTATTTTGTATTACAAATACCTCAAACTTGCATAAGTTTTAAAAATATCTTTGAATTTTCAAAAAGAGTTCAAAAATATCCTCATAGTTGGTTTGAATGGAAACTATTAGTGTTTTGTTTCAAAAAGACCCCTGAGCCTTCAAAATTATAAGAAATACCCTTAAACTTTAAAAAAAAAAATGTCTTTTATGTTAGTATATGAACAGAAGTCGTTAATACCCCGTTGCAAAAATAACTCTAAACTCAAAAAAAAAAAAAAAAAAAAAAAAAACAAGTTTAAAGAAATTCCTACCATTAGTATAGTGATCAATTTGTTTTAGCCAAATACAAATACATACATATATATATATATATTTAGTTGTTAACACACATTCAACTGCTATCTTACAACCTAGTTAAATTATAAATCCTAATTTTCTTTAGTGTTTCCATTATTCTTTTTCTTATTATTATAGTCTATATACTTCAACTAAAGTGGTGATTTTATTTATTTATTTTATAAATAAATGCTAAACAATTAACTAAAAGGGGAATATGAGGGTATCGAAGAAGAGCGAGGAGAAAAAAGAGGGAAAATATATAAGTAGGAGGGTATTGATGGATTTTATTTAATATATACTAACATGAGTATGTTTTTTTAATTCAAGAGTATTTTTAAAACTTTTAAAAGTTTATGAGTATTTTTTATTTCCATCCATTTTTTTTAGTTTTCAAAAATAGAAAAATAAGGAAAACTATTTACACAAAATAGTAAAATTTTAATCTTTTTTTATAGAGGCTGATAGAGATCGATAGACTTAAGAAACGAAAATCCATAGAAGAGTGGAAGTAGGTGCAAGAGAAAAGCCCTAGCTTTTTGTATATATTATAGTGAATATCACAACAACAATATATAGAAAAGCTGGGAGAAAAAACTCTTGCTAAACTCACACACACCAAATCATACCTCAGGAATAAAAGGAATAAAAAATAGTTGAAAAGAGGCCCTTATAATATGGCTTACAAGAAACAAAATATTGAAAAATAGGCACAACTCAGTGGGCTTCCTTAACACCCCTACAAATTGATGGCGACAGTAGCAATAATGGTGAGTTTGCCCTTCAAGCAATGAAAAGTAGTAGTTAACAATGGTTTGGTAAGAGCATAGGCTATTTGTTCAATAGTAGGAAGGTGTCAAATTAAAAGCTTCTGTTTAAAAACCAAATCTCGAAAAACACCATATCCCGAGAAGAGTTGAAGATGGTGCAAGATCGAATCCTCTTACCTTACTTCGAATGGAAGCTTAGCTCACCTCACTTGTTTTCTTTACTGCATAAGTGCACAAACGAAGTCAACGGATTTTCTTCTAACTAGCGGTTGAGAGTAAGCAAGCTACCTTTGTTCAATAGCTTTGTGGTTGATATCAAGTTCAACATATTTAGTCTTCAAGTGTAACACTGGTTTTACACTTAATTGAACTACACTAAGTTTGTCACACCACGAAGTAGGAGGATGAGATAAATCAATACAAAATTCAGTCAAAAGAGAACGAATCCATACCATTTCGGTGGCCACAAGAGCAAAACGCCTCTATTCTGCTTTTGTGCTTGAACGAGATATAATAGATTATTTCTTAGATCCCTTAGTGATCAAATTTTCACCAAAATAAACACAAAACCCCAATGTTGATTTTTTGTCATCAGGGTCTGGTGCCTAGTCGACATCAACAAAGCTAAACAAGTTGAGTTCATTAGGAGCCTTAAACAACAAACCAAGAGATAAAGCCCCTTCAAATATTGTATTATACATTTAACCAATTGTTAGTGAAGATTAGTTAGAGAATGCATAAATTGGCATGCCTTATTTACACTATAAGATATTTCAGGACGTGTAAGGTTAGGATACTGCAATGCACCAACAATGTTATGATACATATGAGGATCATGAAATTTTTCTCCTTGATAAGCAGAGAGAATAGCACCATTGACCATAGGAGTGGCAATTGGTTTTTCCCCAACCATTTTTTTGCGATTTAAAAGATCTAAAATGTACTTAGATTGAGATAGAAACATACCTCTATGTGAAAAATATGCTGATGTAAATTTTATGATGACTCACCTTTGCAGCCTTTATTTTACCCTTTTACTTTGCTATAAATAAAATTAGATAAGGCTTCTAGAAGCAGTTGATTACAATTTGTTAGAAGGGAATTCGAGACATTCGGTCGATTTTGCATTTGGGTGAGCTGAGTATAAATCTCCTTTTCTACCTCAGCTCTGTACATCATCATTTTGAGGGATTTTGCATATTTGATGAATGAAAATAATCTTCCTTTCTGATTTGAAAGTGGATGTACATCATGTCAAACCACCATAACTATCAGTGTTAATTCTTCTTCTCTACTTTTCATCTCACACTTATTATTTTACTTTGTCCTTGTCCATTTGATTCAATAGATGCCTCAATGCCAAGAAAATAGTTAAGGCAACCAAGATATTTTAGAGCAAAGTTAGATGCAAAGATTTAACCAAATCATCCAAAATATGAGAAAAGTTGCTCATTACAGTCATGTCATCAACATAGATTAGAACATAACAAGTAGTGGAGTTAACACGGATCAACAAATAAGTGTCAACTTGAAAAGTTCGAAACCCAAGTTGGTGTAAACAAACACTTAATCGTTCATATCAAGCTCGAGGGGCTTGTTTTAAACCATATAAAGCTTTTTTTTAGATTGCATATGAGAGGTTGAGAACTCTGAACTTTAAACCCTGGAGGTTTTTCTATGTAAACCAAATCTTGAAGAAATCCATGGAGAAAAGCATTATTGACATCAAGTTGATGAATAAACCAACCCTTTATAAGAGCAAGAGTTAATAGAATACGAATAATCATAGGCTTAACAACTGGGTTAAATGTCTCAGTATATCAATATTAGGAGTTTGATGAAATCCCTTGGCAACTAACCGAGCCTTGTATTTAGAGATAGATCAAGTAGAGTTCCTTTTAATTTTAGACACCCATTTACAACTGTTAATCTTTTTATCATCGAGCTTAGGAACTACCACCGATGTTTTATATTTAAGTAAGGCGTTATACTCATCTTCCATGGTTTTTTTCCAGTAAGGATATTCAAGAGTTTCTTTAACGTTACATGGTTTATTTTGAGTATAATCAACATGATAAGCTTTGGGTTTAAAAATACCACATTTACCTCTAGTCCTCATCGAATGTCTATTAATAATGAGAACAATAGTAGGGGGAACAAAAACATCTATATCCATATGGTACAATCAAGATGACCTTGTTGGGAATGTCCTAGAACTCGCAGTTCGTGTTAAACATTCTATTTTATCAATAATAATGATTTGTTGATTTTGCATCTTATTATGAAAATCCAATAAACGCATCCTCGTCTATAGTCTGAATGTTGTAACTTCATGTAATGACATAAACAAGATCAAGTTGACAGTATATAGCCTAAATGGTTTGATAAGTATATGGATGAAATTGGGTATCTCATCCTGGTAACATTATTGGATGCAGCCCACTCTATAGTTGTTACAATAAGTTGTAAGGTGCTACAAATGATGTGATCCACAAACCGTTCATGTTGAGACATGAGAGTGAGGGCATCCTATGCAATGAGTTTGCATATAGACTGGACCACGAAAATAGTCACTTTTTTTTATAACAATCGTTTACTGTTAAAACTGACTATTTCATTTAGTATATAACCTAGGTTAACTCGATCTTAATTCTAAGCTAGCTATGAACTCTTGTTTGTTTGGGATTATTCTTTGATCTGCAAACGGTGAGAGTAGTCCAACAGCACTGCTCAATAAGCTTACCATTTTGGGGATAAGACCGGATGAATAGTTGGGGACATAGCTTTGCAAGATGGAATTCACTCCGACCCTATTTAAAGTTAGCAGATAAGTTGTTCTCTTAAGTACTGATTCCAAGTATTAAACAATCGGGGTCCTGCCTTCTCTTAATAGAGAAAGGATTTGATTCATAGGGATTATGAATCAGAATTTTTCATTAGAGGATCAGTAAGGACTTAAAGAACAAGATGTATTCATAGGGGTAAAACAATATATTTGACCTAGTTGTGATTATGAACAACCTATGAGGGATCGACTTACTAATTATGGTTATTAAATGGACATAATACATCTACAGTGAGCGGAGTTCAACTATGGACTATAGTGGAGTGTCCCATTAGTTAACGAATGGGGGTTAGATCGGACTAATGAGTTTAGTCGATTAATCTCGAATCGTTGGAGCCCATGATCTGTATATCCGCGAGGTCCCCTTACTAGCTCATAAATGAATAAGCTTTAGAGTAGCTTGAGAAATTAATTTGAAACGTTCAAATTAAACAGAAAAAGAGAATATATATTTAAATATGATTTAAATATATGAAGATGATTATTGTGCAAAAATTACCTTAATATTTTATATTAAATTAATTTATGAAATTAATATTAGAAAATAATTTTTCAATCAAAATGGTTTTGAAATCATTTTGTGTTTTAAAAGAAAAATGAAAATCGGATTATGCATGTTGCACAAAATGGAAAATGTACTTTTTCCATTATCTTCATCTTCATGCTCACACAAAAGCCATTAACTTCTCTTCATTAATTCTCCAAGCATGAGCTGCAAGTCATGCACTTCACTTCTTTGCATGTTCATCTGCAATATATAAAGAAGTTTGGAGTCATTTGGGAAGAACTAATGCAGAAATTTTGAGAGAAAAATCTCTGTGAGAAGAAATCGTTCTTCTTATCCGGCTGCTATGTGTTCTTCATTGTTCTTCACCTTTCAAGCTATTCTTGAGACCCAAAACTTCTTCTAAAGCTCCAAGAGGATAGTAGGGAAGACTTTGAGTGGTTCATGGTGATATCTGGTGAAAACTGCTGTTGTACATTTGGATTATTGGAGAGTTCTTCAAATGTATGATTTTAAAACCTTCTTTTTAGAAAAACATGCTTTAGTTTCTGCCAAAATTAGTGAATTTGAATGCTTATGGATCTTTGATACTTCCACTGCTTGTTATTTAACACTTTCAATTGGTATCAGAGCATCTTTTAAGTATTCAATTCGGTTTAATTTTGGCAAGGTGGGTGTTTTTCATGAGATATATGAAACTGATGCACTGCTATGGTTTTATGAGTTTTGACATCTTAATTCTCTTTAATTTCTCAATTAAATTTGTAATTGGCTCTTGTTTGATGAGCTTTTTTGTGTTAGCAAGAGTCTGTAATTTATTTGGAGTCATTAGAGTTGAAATTAAGATGTAATTGAAGAAACAAGCGAAGGAGGTCGAGCTACTATTCCAGTTTTTTCAGCTTCTGCTCAAATTTATTACTGAGGTCCATTTGCTAAGCGATCGTTTAGTTCCAGACGTTACACGATGTGAAGAAAAGTTAGACGATCATTTAGCAATGGACACTGTTCGTTGTGATGTTGAATGTTAAGCGATCGTGTACCTGTAGGAGTTAAGCGATGCGTGAATTTGCTATAAGATAGCACTACGCGATCATTTAGCTTTATCTGGGAACTAAATGATACGTTGAATTTGCTATACGATGGCACTATACGATCGTTTAGCTACGATGCACGCTAAGCGATACGATGAAATGCTACACGATAGCACTGAGCGATCGTTTAGTCGCGGAGCTAAGCGATCGTGTAGATAAATGCTAAGTGACGCAATGATGTTCTATACGATGGAGCTAAGCAATTGTTTAGCTGCGGCGGATACTAACCGATGACTTGAAGACGCTGGCGATGGTGTTAAGCGATCGTTTAGTTCTATGCAATGGAGCTAAACGATAGCATGGCGATGGAACTAAGCGATCGTCTAGTCCTATACGATAGAGCTAAATGATCGTTTAGCTTTTAGCAAACACTAAGCAATCGTGTACTTCATCTCAACCTAAGGCGATGACACTAGACGATTACCTTTAACTCTACATGATCGACTTTAGCAGCACTTTGAGGTTGGATTGAGAGCAGCCAGTTCGACCAATTTTCTCAAGGTTCAATCCGATTTAGCCTCAAAGGGTTTTGGCTGGTCCGGTTCAGACTCATCTAGCCCGGTTCAAGATGTGTAGGTTGGTTTGGAGCAGTTCAAGCGATTCAAAGATAGTTTTTGAAGGCGTTGCCATCTGTTTGCTTGTTTATGCCAAAACGAAAACCATAACAATTAGTATTTAATTGTTTATGCATGAGATGTATGTGATAATTAAATAATTCATGTATATGCATATAGTATGCCATGTAGATTTAAAACCCCACCGTAGGAAGCATGTTACATGCATTGAAAGTATGTTATAATTGTTATAATATATAGTATGCATGTTCGGGTTGTGTTTAATATAATAGTTATATTAGATATCTTTGTTGAATGTTGTAGATGTTAAGCATGTCTAAATTTTGTAAGTTGTTATAAAACTGGTTAGACGTTTAAAATCCATAACAAAGAATAGTTGCATGTTCACTTAGGTTAACAACTAATTTTAAACGTTAAAATAGATTTTTACCTTATAAAATACGGTTACATACTCATATCGGTTCATAAACCTGTCTAAGGCTAAGGGTACTTAAGTTGACGGTTTACGGAACTTCTTCTACCTGGGGATTATGACCGAATTATTGAGAGTTGTTACCTGATTTTATGAGTTTGCGTGAGCGATGTGAGCTAATAAAATGGTTTATCACCTAGACATTGTAGGTTAAATCCAATTATAAGAGTTATATTTGGATAAACCACTTAGACTTAGGTTGTATGAAATTAGCCATCATACCTAAGTAAATTACCCAAACATTTAAAACACTTCAGTGGGAGATTAACAATATATTTGATATCTGGTTATTAGTTCTCACGTCCTCAAGAGTTCACACCTGAGATCCATGATTGGCTTCTTGTCGATTTTACCTCAACTGCTCCATACGGAAAGTGTTTGCATGGGTCAATAACAAGGTGAATGAGGGAAGTGGTTCATAGTAAGTGAGTGAAGGAAATGTGTCAACATTATCATATGGCCTCCTCCATTAGTTTGAACCGTGAGATTCCTATGTTGCTTCTACTGTCGTTTTTATGCGGCACTAGCTAGTCATTAACCACGGCGATCCTTACAGAGGGTTGTAACATAGGATTCAGAACAATCCAGGCTTCAGTAAAATGAATAGGGTCTTATAGTCTTGGATATTGTCTTCTATCTCGGAGGCATATTCATACCGTTTTATAAGATATGAAAATGGCGGGTCACACTTACAAGAATTACTAAGTGTTAGTAAATATCTTGACCGAAAACGATAACCAAAAGAACTATTTGAATATGAGTTATTCTAGATAATAATATTTGGTTAAAAATTGTCTTGCTTCTGTGAAGGAATTCTTGACTGCCTCACGGTAGCACTTGTTCTAAATCACTTAAGTATCGTTGCAAATAAATAAAGATTTATTAGGTACTTTATCAGTTTTGCTAAAATGGATTTAGATGCATATTTAATAGAGTTTGTTTAAAATGTTTCAGTAATGTCGAACTCAATCATACAATTACTTGTTTCTGACAAATTTAACGAAGAGGGTCACTCGAAGTGGAAGTCAAATATCAATACAATATTAGTAGTAGACGACTTGAGGTTTGTGTTAACGGAGGAGCGTCCTCCAGTTCCCAATTCAACGGCTACCCAAAATGTTCGGGATGTCTATGATAGGTGGGTGAAGGCGAACCAAAAAGCCCGGGCCTATATCTTGGCGAGTATATCTGATGTACTCAACAAGAAACATGAGGTCATGCCCACAACTCGTGAGATCATGGCATCATTACAAGAGATGTTTGGGCAACTGTTATCTCTGTTAGACATGAAGCCATAAAATATGTATATGTGACACGTATGAAGGATGGGATCAACGTAAGAGAAAACGTTCTCGACATGATGGTCCACTTTAACGTTGCGGAGGCTCATGAGGCTATGATAAATGAGATAAGTCAAGTGAGCATGATACTGGAATCTCTTCCTGAGAGCTATCTGTCATTCAGGACAAATTCTATCATGAATAAAATCACTTATTACTTAACAACGTTGTTGAATGAATTACAAACTTATCAATCTATGATGAAACTTAAGGAAAAAGAAATAAATGTTATTTCCAAACCGAAAAAGTTTTACAAAGGGTCGACGTCTGGTACGAAACCCGTTGATGATAAGAAAGTTGGTCCTACTTCTTCTAAGGATAAAATCGTATAGATGAAGAATAAAAAAAAGGGAAAAAATCGTTGCGAAGAAAAACAAAAATAAAACTTCCAAGGGAAAATGTTTCCATTGTGGAGAGTTTAGGCATTGGAAGCATAATTGCCCAAAATATCTGGCTGAAAAGAAAGCAGAAAAGACTAAACAAGGTAAATATGATTTACTAGTTGTTGAAACATATATAGTGGAAAATTCTCACCTTACCTGGATATTAGATTCAGGCGCCGCTAATCATGTTTGTACTTTTCTACAGGAAACTAGTTCTTAAAGAAGACTATCTGAATATGAGATGACTTTCAAGGTGGGCACATGTGAAGTCGTTTCAGCTGAAGCATTGGGAGATGTGAAGTTGTTTTTTTAGAGATTCTTTTATCTTGCTCAAGAATGTGTTCTTTGTACCTAAGATGAAAAGAAATCTGATCTCCATTTCTTGCCTTTTAGAGAATATGTACAGTGTATCTTTTGAATGTAATGAAGTATTTGTTTATTCAAGAGGTGTTCATATTTGTTTTGCTAGATTTGTAAATAACTTATACATATTACAACCAACTGAAGCAAAAGCTATTTTATATATAGAGATGTTTAAAACAACTGAAACTCATAATAAGAAGCGGAAAATTTCTCCTAACGCCTATCTTTGGCACCTCAGGCTTGGTCACATTAATCTCAACAGGATTGAGAGATTGGTAAAAAATGGTCATCTAAATCAGTTAGAAGACAGTTCCTTACCTCCATGTGAATCGTGTCTTGAGGGAAAAATGACGAAAAGAATTTTTTCTGACAAAGGTCTTCGTGCCAAAGAACCTCTTGAACTTATACATTTAGACCTTTGTGGTCCGATGAATGTTAAAGCTCCAGGAGGATATCAGTACTTCGTCATTTTTATTGACGATTACTCTCGATATGGCTATATTTACTTAATCAGTCACAAGTCTGAAACTCTTGAAAAGTTCAAAGAATTTAAGGCTAAGACTGAAAATCAATTAAGTAAAAGAATTAAAACACTTCGATCTGATTAAGGTGGTGAGTATATGGATTTGCAATTCCAGAACTATCTAGTAGATCATGAAATTCAATCCCAACTCACAACACCTCAAACACCACAATAAAACGGTGTCGTAGAAAGGAAAAATCGAACTTTGTTGCACATGGTTGATCTATGATGAGTTATGCTCAATTACCTCAATCCTTTTAGGGATATGCAGTACAGACTGCAGTTTATATTTTGAATATTGTTCCATCCAAAAGTGTTTCAGAAACATCATATGAATTATGGAAAGGATGCAAAGAAAGTTTGCGTCATTTTCGTATTTGGGGTTGTCCAACACACGTGTGATAAAATTATCCTTCTAAGAAATTGGAAACGCGTTCGAAATTATGCCTATTTGTAGGATATCCCATGGAAACAAAAGAAGGATAATTTTATGATCCCCAAGATGATAAAATGTTTGTATCGACGAATGAAACATTCTTGGAAGAGGATTATATTAAAAATCATCTACCTCAGAGTAAACTAATATTGCAAGAATTGTCTAAAGATACTACAGAAAGATTAACAAGAATTGTTGATTAAGCTGGTCCATCAACAACGGTTGTTATCTTGTCACATCCATCCCAAGAATTAGGAATGCCTCGTCATAGTGGGAGGGTTATTCAATAGCCTGAACACTTCATAGGTTTAACAGAAACTCAACACATCATACAAGATGATGTTTAGAGGATTCATTAACTTTTAAGAAGGCAATGGAAGATGTCGACATGGAACAATGGATAAAAGCCATGGACGATGAAATGGAGTCTATATACTTCAACTCAGTCTGGGAACTTGTAGATCAACCATAAGGTGTTACATCTATAGGTTGTAAGTGGATTTACAAGAGAAAACGAGACCAAACTGACAAGGTACAGACCTATAAAGCCAGACTCGTGGCAAAGGGTTTTACCCAAAGAGAAGAAGTTGATTATGAAGAAACTTTTTCTCCTGTTGTCATAATCAAATCAATAAGAACAGTTCTTGCCATGCCACATATTATGACTATGAGATATGGCAAACGGATGTCAAGACAGCTTTTCTGAATGGCTATCTTGATGAAAGTATTTTTATGTCTCAACTAGAGGGGTTTGTCGAAAAAGGACAGGAACAGAAAGTCTGTAAGCTTAATTGATCTATTTATGGATTGAAACAAGCATCCAGATCCTAGAATATAAGATTTGACACTGTGATTAAATCTTATGGCTTTGAACAGAACGTTGACAAACCTTGTGTATACAAGAAGATAGTCAACAAAACTATAGCATTCTTAGTTCTATACGTTGATGATATCTTGCTCATTGGGAATGAGACAAGTTTTCTTATTGACATAAAGAAATGGTTAGCAACACAGTTCCAAATGAAAGATTTGGGTATGCTCAGTATGTTCTAGGAATACAGATCTTTTGAGACTAAAAGAATAGAACATTGGCACTGTCTCCGGCATCTTATATTGACAAGATGTTGTCAAGGTATAATATGTAAAATTCCAAGAAAGGTTTATTACCTTTTAGGCATGGAATTCATTTGTCGAAGGAACAATGTCTTAAGACACCTCAAGAGGTTGAGGAGATGAACAGAATTATATATGCTTCTGCAGTTGGGAGTTTGATGTACGTTATGTTGTGTACATACCCCGACATATGTTTTGTAGTTGGAATCGTTAGCAGGTTCCAATCCAATCCTGGACATGGTCATTGGACTGTTATAAAAAATATCCTCAAGTATCTTAGGAGAACGAGAGACAATATGCTTGTGTATGGACCTAAAGATTTAATCCTTCAGGATACACTGATTCTGATTTTCAGATTGACGTAGATTTCAGGAAATCTACCTCAGGATCAGTTTTCACTCTTAACGAAGGAGCTATAGTTTGAAGAAGCATCAAGCAAATTTGTATCGTTGATTCCACCATGGAAGCGAAATACGTGGCTGCATGCGAAACTTCTAAGGAAGCAGTATGGCTATGCAAATTCTTAGCTGATTTGGAAGTCGTTCCAAACATGCACTTGTCTATCACACTGTATTGTGACAACAATGGCGCAGTTGCTAACTCAAAGGAACCCAAGAGTCACAAGCGTGGAAAACACATTGAAAGAAAGTACCATCTCATCCAGGAGATCGTACACAGAGAAGATGTGCTCATCACAGAGATAGCTTCTAATGACAACCTTGCTGATCCATTCACCAAGGCCCTCTCGGTTAAAGTTTTTGAGGGCCACCTAGTTGGACTAGGACTCCAAGTAGTGTAATCTAGGGCAAGTGGGAGAATGTCTATGGTATTATAGATGCTCTAGTTTATTGTATTTTTCCCATTATGTATCTCAAAATTATATTGTATATATTTGTTTTCACTGGAGTTTTAGTCCAAGTGGGAGATTGTTGGGAATGTTCTAAAACTCGCAGTTTGTGTTAAACATTCTATTTTATCAATAACAACGACTTGTTGATTTCGCATCATATTATGAAAATCCAATAAACGCATCCTCGGCTATAGTTTGAATGTTGTAACTTTATGTAATGACATAAACAAGATCAAGTTGACAGTATATAGCCTAAATGGTCTGATAAGTTTATGGATGAAATTGGGTATCTCATCCTGGTAACACTATTGGATGCAGCCCACTCTATAGTTGTTACAAGAAGTTGTAAGGTGCTATAAATGATGTGATCCACAAACCATTCATGTTGAGACATGAGAGTGAGGGCATCCTATGCAATGAGTTTGCATATAGACTGGACCACGAAAATAGTCACTTTTCTTTATAACGACCGTTTACTGTTAAAACTGACTATTTCATTTAGTACATAACCTAGGTTAACTCGATCTTAATCCTAAGCTAGCTATGAACTCTTGTTTGTTTGGGATTATCCTTTGATCTGCAAACGGTGAGAGTAGTCCAACAGCACTGCTCAATAAGCTTACCATTTTGGGGATAAGACCGGATGAATAGTTGGGGACATAGCCTTGCAAGATGGAATTCACTCCGACCCTATTTAAGGTTAACAGATAGGTTGTTCTCTTAAGTATTGACTCCAGGTCTTGAACAATCAGGGCCCGCCTTCTAATGATAGAGAAAGGATTTGATTCATAGAGATTATGAATCAGAATTGCTCATTAGAGGATTAGTAAAAACTTAAGGAACAAGATGTATTCACAGGGGTAAAATGATATTTTTGACCTAATTGTGATTACGAACAACCTGGGAAGGATCGACTTACTGATTATGGTTATTAAGTGGACATAATATATCTATAGTGAGGGGAGATCAACTATGGGCTATAGTGGAGTGTCTCATTAGTTAACGAATGGAGGTTAGATCGGACTAATGAGTTTAGCTGATTAATCTCGAAACGTTGGAGCCCATGATCTATAGTTTCGCGAGGTCCCCCTACTAACTCGTAAATGGATAAGCTTTAGAGTAGCTTAAAAAATTAATTTGAAACGTTCAAATTAAACAGAACAAGAGAATATATATTTAAATATGATTTAAATATAAGAAGATAATTATTGTTTAAAAATTAATTTAATATTTGATATTAAATTAATTATTATTTTTAAATTAATTTATGAAATTAATATTCGAAAATCATTTTTCAATCAAGATGATTTTGAAATCATTTTGTGTTTTAAAAGAAAAATGAAAATCGGATTATGCGTGTTGCACAAAATGGAAAATGCACTTTTTCCATTATCTTCATCTTCATGCTCACACAAAAGCCGTTAACTTCTCTTCATTAATTCTCCCAGCATGAGCTGCAAGCCATGCACTTCACTTCTTTGCATGTTCATCTGCAATATATAAAGAAGTTTGGAGTCATTTGAAAAGAACTAATGCAGAAATTTTGAGAGAAAAATCTCTGTGAGAAGAAACTGTTCTTCTTATCGAGCTGCTGTATGTTCTTCATTGTTCTTCACCTTTCAAGCTGTTCTTAAGTTCCACAACTCTATCTAAAGCTCCAAGAGGATAGTAGGGAAGACTTTGAGGTAGTTCACGATGATACCTGGTGAAGACTGCTGCTGTACATTCAGATTCTTAGGGAGTTCTTCAAATGTATGATCTTAAAACCCTTTTTTTAGAAAAACATGCTTTAGTTTCTACTAAAATTAGTGAATTTGAATGCTTATAGATCCTTGATACTTCTGTTGCTTGTTATTTAACTCTTTCAGACCTTCAACAAAAGTAGGTGAAGAAGCAAGAGTAAGAGAAATTTGCCCGATAAGAGGAGTTTAACTCATCAACACCCTGTGAATCATCATGATAACTTGTCTCTAGAGGATACATATTAGTAGGATTCAGATTCTCTGAGTTATTAGAAAATGTAACATGTCAAGCTTCATTATGGTTCTTGGATTTAGAATCAATAATGGATGAAATGAAAAACATAGAGACTCCGTTTGATGCATGAGAAACAAATGAGATGTTTTAGCTTTTGATGCATAGGGAAAGGACAACTCATCAAATAAAACATGATGAGAAATATAAAGACGACCATCAGAAGATAAGCATTTGTACCCTTTATGGGAGTAATCATACCCTTGAAAGGTGCAAGAATAGACCAAAGGGATAGTTTATGGTTTTGATAAAGTCGCAAGTAAGGAAAGCATTTGCATCCAAAAGTTCTTAGTGAAGGATAATTTGGCTTAAGACCAAAGAGCTTCTTCAAGGGACTGATATGACTCAAAATAGGTGTATGAAGTCTGTTAATAAGATAAACAGCAATAGAGAAAACCTCATCTAAAAGATGAATAGGTAATGAAGCTTGGGATATAAAAGTTTGGCCTATGTCCGTTATATGTTTATGTTTTCTTTCAATGATACCATTTTGTTGGAAAGTATGAGGACAAGTGATACAACGTTCAATACTATATTTTGTCAAAATAGGAATGAATGGCTTAAACTCACCATCCTTATGAAGGAACTCATGTGAAGAGAACCTTGAGTAGAAGCAGATCTTCCAAATTCCATTAATTATCAAATACTAAGCTTACAGTAAACATACAATAGATATGCATTCAAAATAAATTAAAGCATGTTTTTTCAAGAAAAAAGGGTTTAAAGATTTCACCTTTGAAGAACCTTTCTTCATGAAACTTCCTTTGAACATTCACAAACCTCGAACGAAATCGGCAACTTCTTGAAGAACTTCTTCAAGATTTTCTCAAACCAAAACTTGGACACAACCACAAAGAGTCCTTGGTATTCTCGGGGTGAGAACCCAAGAGTGGTGGACTCTGACTATTTTGGTTAGGAGGGATAAGATTTGGTAGAGGAAGAAGGAGATTGAGAAAGCTCTCTAGAACAAGAATGCAGAACACTTCTGTAGCTTTTCTATCGTTCAACAACCTCAACGTAGAAGAAGAAGAAAAACCATTTTTCTTTTATTCTCCTTTTTGCCATAAAAACATAACCACCCACTAAAGTGGTGGAGAGAAAATATGGGGAATATTATTCAAAATAATAATATTATAATATAAATTAATATGACAACTAACTTATCATATTATATTTATATTAAATTATATGTTATATCAAATATAACATATAACCTATAGTTCTAATATTGTATCACATATAATATAAACTATAGTTTCTTTTCTCTATTTTATGGCATTTAATATAAATCCCATTTATATTAAATTTAACAACTATGAATCACAATCATAGAAAATATATTTGAATCTCATTCAAATATTTACTTCCTCATATTTAAACTATAATGTATCAAATACATTATTACAATTATATCACATATAATTAAAATAATTTAAACATATTATATATAATTAAATCATTCTATTAATTTGAATAATTCAAATTAATCCAAAAACTGATTCTCAACTAAATTCTTTTGAGCTACCAAGGGGACCTTATGGAACTGTAACTTGAAGCTCCAATGGTACATGAATAATTAATTAAACTCTTTAATTACATTATTCACCACTCGTTAACTATCGGACACTCCACTAAAGATCGACAGCTACACTCTTCGCACTATAGATATATTTCTGTGTCCATTGGATATAATCAATCAACAGTGCGATGACCCTTCAAAAATTGCTCGTAAGTACAACTAGGCCAAATTACCATTTTGCTCATGTAGTTACATCTAACTTCGTACCACTAATTCCTCTTATGAACAATAGGTCATAGTCCTACTATGACTAAACCCCTCTCAAGCTAGGAGAGGGTGTGGCGCCACATTGTTCAAGACCCGAAATCAGCCCTTAAGGGAGCAATTTATCTACTTACCCCTATTTTTGGGGAAGAAGTGAATTCCATCTTGTGTAATTGTGTTCCCAACTCCCCAATCAGACAAATCCCCAAAATAGTAGGCTTCTTGAGTCGACGATCTGATCACTCTCACCCATATAAATCAAATGACCGCCCTCATAGGTATGAGTTCACAACTCACTTAGGATTCAGATCATGTTACCTATGGTCATCCTGGTGAAATATAAGTCTCTATTATAAATGGTGTTATATAATGAAACTAAACATTTTGTGGTCCGATCTTATACAAACTTCTTTGTATAGAATATCCTCGCTCGCATGTCTAATACATGAATGATCAGGATCATAACATTTGTAGCACTTTACAACAATTGTAACACCTACAAAACGGGCCATACTCATAGTGTTACCAAGATAAGGTACCCAGCCTTATCCATCTGCTACAGACCATGTAGGTTATCACTTAAACATGATCCACCCATATGTCTCTATACATGTTTAAGTTACAAAGATAACCTTGGATGTTAGTTTATTGATTTGTGGTTAATGCAACTAAAATATCACATATTTTATAGACAAAGTGAATAAAATATCATATATTTTATTAATCACATAAACAGTTTATTCAGCAATGTTTACAAACTATAAGACCCTACGAGATTTAGGGCATCAACCCAAACACTCTATTAGTTTTTAAACGTAAATTAGGATGCCCCAACAAGTTTTCCGTAAGAGTTTTCAATTTTATGAAGGCAGAAACAACATCAGATTTATATTAGAGAAAATAAATCCAAGTATATATACTAAAAACATCAATAAAACTTATATAGTATTGATAACTGGCAAAAATGCCAGTTACTATAAGCCTTTTATTTAGAATTATGGGGCTAACAAGTAGAAAATGCGGTGATAATACTTAGAATTTGTGAAAAATTGAGTTTTGCGTCGATCAGCACCTAAATCCTCACTAACCCCAATATTATGCATTATTCTGTGCCAAAGTGTCTATTTTTGTAGCTACCGTAGGAATCAAACGCATGCGCTGAAAGCCAAGCTATCACATAGACGAACGCATGCGGTGATCGCATGTGTCCATCACATGGAAGTTGCGGTGATCGAATGCGTCCATCGCATGGAAGTTGCGGTCGTCAAGCGAATGCGGTAATCACTTGGAGATTGCGACCATGGAGTGATAACCTTAAATAAAAGGGTGATCGCAAGATGGGTAGAATGCGTTGATACTTCAGTTGAATCAAGCTCGAACACATACTTTGGGAGTATCAACAAGATAAGATGATGTGACATTGCACATACCGCGACAAAGGCAACAGTAAGACATAACGCAATCATGATTGTTGTCGGCGTTTAAACTCTATAAATAGCCCTTTGAACCTTCATTTCAAGACATCCGAACTTTTTTCGCCGAAGATAGAGCTCAAGAGAGACGTCTCCACCATCCATCCATGGCACCACTAGCAGCCTTGATGCAGAGTCTTTCATTTCTTCTCTAATCTCTGTATTGTATTACATTTTAGCTTAAGATATTAAGACATTTTGTAATCAATTCATATCTTGATTCCTTCAATACCATCTTCTGCATCGTCTTTATCTTTATAATCATTTACCTTCATCGTTTATTTATCAAAGGCGGTCACATACTCAATTGTGTAGCCTAGAGATAGGACGCATGTAGTAACCCACCGAGAGGTGTGCATTGTGCGAGTATAGTGAGTTAATCCTCTTTGCTTGGTGAAAGGCTGTAGCAACGCTTGTCGATGGGTTGTTGCAATGCTTGTCTATAAGTTAATTAGCCGCATCTAACTGCCTAAAAAAGTAAGAGATGGAATGCACTAAAGCAAAGTATGCATTGTTTATAGAGATAGGCACGATCTTATGCTCGACGCAACCATGCACTATAGAGATATAGTCATACGACTAACCACCGAGAGGTGTGCGATGCGTTAGTATGACGAGCTGGGATTACTCGAGTGATTTAAGATAATAAACGTTACTATGCATTGACGGTTGTTGTGTATCTACCAATTCTCATCGCAAGTCTTCCATTGCTCAATTTGTTTAGTTAGGAGTAGGAGTAGTGTGTAATCCATTAAACTTCTTCTTTTTACTTTTATTCATCGTCTCAAACGTATTGCTTCACAAGCATTATTGAGTGAGTCCCTGTATTCGACCTCGGATTACCCGAGAAACTTGGGTTCTTGTTATATTTGGCGAGAAGGCAAGAAAACTTGTGATAGGAATGCATAGTTATTGTATACTAGATTAACGCATACTTTCCATTCCAACGCATGACCTTCGACACATAGGCATAAATGCATAATTTAAGACATACAACACACAATATTGCATCACCCTCATTTTTCCTCAACAAGTATTGAAATCCATTTCGAGACATACACATGAGTGAGTCTCCATGGATCATACAAAATAAGTTGTAATGGTTTATTACATTAAGTAGTGGATGCTGGAAAAGGAAGAGCATGATGTTTATCCACAAAACAAGCATTATAGAAGCTGATTTTATTTTATTTTAACATTGGTATATTTGAAATTGTTAAGTACATAACGAACAACAGAGGGATTGGGATGCCCAAATGTCTATGCCAAACATCATCAACGTTATGAGATAAAACTTTTTGATATAGTGGAGACATCGCTCAACACTTGAGAATTAGAGAAATAAGAACTAGACTTCGTGGGAGAATCATGAGACAGAGATATATTAAGACGATATAAGCCATCACGGAGCTGCCCTTGGAGGAGAATTTGACCAGTAAGACGATCCTTCACATAACAAAAATTCGAATGAAATTCAAAATACATATTATTATCCTTCGCAAATTGAGAGACACTAATCAAATTCTTTTTAATTGAAGGAACATGAAACAAATTGTTTAAGACAAGTGATTGAGTAGATGAAGACAAGGAATTAAAAGATGAAAAACCATAATGAAGAATCAACAAACCTGATCCATTTGCTGCATAGATTTGACTCCCTCATCCATACTCAAATCCAATAGATAGATTATTGAAGTTATTTTGAGGTGATTCGTAGGACCGGAATCAAGATACTAATTGCTATCCACATTTAGATCAGGAGAGGCAACCATAGATGACAGGGGAGAAAAGCCAGTCGGATTAGTAGAATTCGAAGATAAAACATGATTAGATTAACCTAATGGTGGAACAAATTAAGACGGTATATAACGAAGAAAACATCGATCAGTTGTATGACTAAATTTAGTACAAATGTGACATTGAGGTTTGTTTCGACCATTCCATTTCGAACGACCTCTTTGGTTTCGACCACCACCACAACCTTTCTGATTATTTTAATTAAATTGTTAAAAGTTATTGGATTTAGTGGATTGGTCTCCTTCTTTTTCTGAGGTTTGAGAAGTTAAATTAGCTGCTGGTCACGCTCCTTCAGGGATAATCTTAGTTTCAATCCGAGTTTCCTCTGTAAGCAACAGAGAAGTGGTATCTTGTATTGAAGGAGAATCAGTTCTAGCAAAAATAACTGGGATCATAGACTCATATTCAGATCTTAACCCATATAATATATAGAGTATATGATCATCTTGAGTAACAGGCTTACCAACAAATGCAAGGGCATCTACACACTGTTGAATCTTTATGAAATATTCTTTTAAAGGCATAGCTCCCTCATTCATATATTGTAGTTTATTTTTAAATTGCACGACTTGAGTAAGACAACGAACTGATTAAATACCTTGTACTGTTGCCCAAATATCCTTCATTGATTGATAGTTTAACATCTGATTTAGAATATCCTCATTCATCAAGCCAAGTAACCACAATGATATAAATCGATCTTGCCGTTTCCATGATTAAGGATCTGAACTATAGTCAATGAAGAAAAGGCAGTCGCGATAGGTTCTGTTTCACTTGCAGTGGTGATGAACTTTGGTGGAGGTTCCGATTTAGATTGGAGAAAAAATTCAAGCTCATATCCTTCTAACGTAGTAAAAACCTGAAACTTTCATAGAAGAAAGTTGTCATCATTAAGTTTAACAATGAAGATTTTGTTACTCAAGCTAAACATTTGTGAAAAAAATGAAGATGATCTTCCAATCCTTCAATCTCTGTTGTGGAAGATTGAGAGCTCATCAGAAAACAAGCCCTAGATCGAGAGAATTAAGAACAATGCAGAAAAAAAATAACAAAGTCATTTGACAATATTCTGATACCAACTTAGGAAATAAAATTTCATAGAAGGGAGAAAGTAGATGCAAGATAAAAGCCTAACTTTTTGTATAGTTATTATGAATATCACAAAAATAGAAAAGTTGGAGGAGAAACTCTTGCTAAACTCACACGCACCAAATCATACCTCGGGTAACATAATGAATAAAAGGAATAAAAAAAAAAACAATTGAAAAGAGGCCCTTTATAATTTGGGGTTACAATAAATGAAATATTGAAAAATAGGCCTAACTCAATGGGCTTCCTTAACAGATAGAAGTCTGTCTATCAATGATAGATACTGATAAACTATAGACGTTACTATCCATGTCCATCAATATTTTTTTTTGTCATTTTTGTAAATAGTTTGACATATTTTCCATAGGTGAAAATTTCTTTATTATTTTAAAAAACCTTTTTTTTTTCAAAAAAAAAAAAAGTTTTAGGGTATGTATGTTTTCAAAACATGTAGATATTTTCTAATTATTTTTGAGAGATATGTTGTATAATTTAACAAAAACAAAATCAACAACAGCCACGTCGCACGGTGAGAGGTACGCCGTAGGAACTCCCGGTGCCGCCCCCCTCCGGTAATTATACCAAATCTTGGAACTCTTCGCTGACCATTATCCATTTCTGTTTACAACTCCGTTGTTTTTCATTCCAGTTTTCATGGCGGAAGCTCCGTCGCTGCTCTTTCTATGCACCGCCTTACTCAGAGATGAGATTGTTCACAGTAATTATCTCCATAATTCTTGTGTTACTTATACTCAGTTCCTCCGTATTCGTTTCTCTGCCGTGTTTTCTTAATCCGTTGTTCTTTTTGACTGTTAGGGGGTGACATTCCACCGGCCGTCTATGACCTTCCTCCTGACTTGTTGGATACTCTGGCTTCGCAGCTCCCGCCGTTGGCTTTACAGAATTTACATTCTGGAATGTACGTTGTCCCACCCTAATTAACCTATTATCTCTTGCCATTTCGCATGATTGGAGGCGGTCTTATCCTTGTGGTTTTATCGGATTAAAAATTGAACTGAAAACCTTTGTTTTTGTTTGTTTTTTTTCTTCTCAATTTTCTCTTCAAGTTCAACAAATATGAGAGTGGAGATTTAACTTTCTACCTTGAGAAAGATCTGCCTTAACCAGTGACTTATATATGTTGAACTTTCAGGTAGATGTTTTAGCTAAGCTTCTTATAGGGCAAATTTCTGCCACGATCACTACGTTCCATACTTTTGGGTGTGTCAAACAGTTATATGTTTGGCACTTGATGGGACGTTTAAATAGCTTGGGTTGGAAATTTGTTTAGCCTATACCTGGATTGTATGGAAGAATGAGTTAAGAAAAATTGTGCCTATATAACTTGTGTTTGGTTAGTTGCTTTATGATGGGTAAAAATAACTGTATAGCTTGAGTGAAAGGCAGATTTCTGAATCCTAAAGAGGCATTTGGGGGTGTTGAGTTGGTTACTATAGTTTGAGGTTATTATAGTCTATGGTTTATAATAGTCTGTATTTGGAGTGCAGACTATTTTAGTCTTAGTTAATAAGGATAGGTAATAAATAGTAAACACTGTACCAAAGAGAGAGAGAGGATAAGTAGGAAATAGTAAATATTGTAACAAAGAGATATTTCAAATAGTATTACTGTAGTTAATTATAGGTTATAAATAGTTATAAATACCACACTATATTTGGAGCCTTAAATATGGAGTATGCTATAGTAACCACTCCACCAACTTCAAGTTAGGGGACCAAACAACCCTTAAGTTTATGTGGTCTGTGAGTTCAGTAAGTTGATAGCATGAATTTAAAGTTTGCCCCTTGATATATAGCTTGAGTGAAAGGTGGATTTTTGAATCTTTCATGTGGTCCATGAAATTAGAAAGTTGATAGTGTGAGTTCAACGAACCTATGTGTTAAGGCGCATGTTGTACAACCCACCTTGTGAGTTGAATGATCTTCAAGAGTTTTCAGATTTTATCATCTATATGGGGAAAAAACTACACAATGTGTGTTTACTTTCTGTTTAGATTATATTAAAAAAGAAAGTTCTATCTCCGATGATTTGTCAATTATCTTGAAGGAGACCCTATGTTTTGCACCGCTAGTGGCTTTGGGAAGGATTGACACCATTTGAGTCATTACTCGTTGGCATTTTGCAGAGTTCCGTCTTGTGGTCTACGTCCTTATGCTTACAATGAAATGAAACAAAAATCAGTGAACACCTATCAAAGCCACACCACGAGCTCTGAAAATGAGCTAACTATGCCATCGTAAAGTCAACTAAAAACTTGTCTTCATCTCTCTAATTGGTCGATTTTTTTGTTGTATCGTGGTTTGTTTGACTGGAACGTAATAGAGAACATGTTGGTAAAGTAGATAGGCCATAAAACGATGTTTGGGGTTCCATACATATTGGTGCTACTCCCTTGGTCTTATTTCAAATTATGAAAATTGTGAAAATGCATGAGTTATTTCACATAATAGTGAAATCTTCCTCCAGAATCATCAAACATTCAATAACAGCCCGAAGACCTATTCCTGCTTTTTATTTCTTCATCTGATTATACATAGAACCAGGGACGAAAATCAATTACCAAACCACAAATCAATTCTCATAGACAATCAGAATAATTGAGGAACATTCTCTATGAAGATTATTTCACTCCAGTTCTGCAGTGGAGGAGACCAAAAAAATTGTGATTGAAGAATCCAAATATGTAGTGACAAAATGATTCTGAAGTGAATATGAGGATTGGGATGACATGAAGAAATGAGGGTTTTGGAATGATTATTTGGGTCTTGGGAAAGGGAATGGGAAAAGAGGGATTGAAAGAACATGAGGAAGAACTCTCTTTAAATTTGGTGAGAGGGAAATGGGAGGAAAGAGGAGGAAGAAGAGGACGCTATTGTCTTGTATTAAAAGGTGATTGGGTTTTCGTGAGGTCTTAGAAACTATAGAGAAGTTACAGAATGTAAAAATGGGTGATTGAGTTGTTCTTGTCTTCTTGGAATTGAGTTTTTTGCCAAAGCCATGGTAATGGGAGGAAGTTTTGGGCTTCCTTCAAGAGCTGTGGAATAGAGAGATGGGTTTCCTTTAATAGGCACGATAATGGCAAAACAAAGAGAGTTTTTTTTTGAGTCATGGATGGTGTCCGTGGAAAAACAGAGGAGGGAGAAATTTTAAATGGCTTCAAAGGAGAAAGAGAGGGAAAAGTGACCAAAGGAGAAAACGAAGAAAGGTCACATGATAAAATTGGAGTATAAAATTACTAAAATTTGGCACATCATATAAAATTGTAGTCATCACTTAACTGCAACATCATAGTCAAATAATATGAAGGACTATTTAGAACTATTTTTTAAACCTTAGAGATCGTCAATTTTGAAATTCTAGGTATCGAAACTCCAAATTATAGAGACCGAAAAGTGTAATTTGTTTGAAATTGTGTCATTCTTAATGGAAACCACTTACTTTATTACATTAGAGAGGCTCTAGATGCTGGAGCTTACCTTTATTGGAGAATATTCTAATTTGGCCATGGAGTTGGGATATGTGTTATTGGTCTCTTGATCCTTCGAAAGGGCTCTCTTGTGGTTCTTTCTTTAACCTCTTTTGTAACCCTTGTCCATCCACTCCCCCTTGTTTTCTTTGTTTTTTGTTTTTTGTTTTCCTTTTTTGAAAATGGTACTTAAAACTTTTCATCAAGGAAATGAAAAGAAGCTAATGCTCCAAAGTACAAAAAATCTATTAAGAAAAAACTGTAACTGAAAAGGTAGACGAAATAGAAGTACAAAAAAACAAGATAGCAATCAAAAGAGAACAATGAAACTCTCCCAATTTCTATTCAATTCTTGAATAGAGTATCCTTTGAAGTCATTAGATAATGAACGCCAAGATGAAGCCTCTATATGGGCTGAATCGAAGCACTCAACGCATGAACAAGGTGAATCTTGAAAATGCCCTGATTTTTTTCGACCTTTAACTGCATTGGTCCACAATAATTGCACTTTTGATTTCAGAGATGGCCCACCGAGAATTTGAAGGACGCTATCCCTAAAACGGTTGGCAAAGATCCATTTGAGACAAACAAATGAAATAAATTAAACCAACACCATCGAGAGTAAGAGCAAAGGAAGAAGATATGATTGAGGCATTCTCCATTCTTCTAGCACAAAGGGCAAACCAATGTTTAATCCATTTATTTTCTTTATTGTTGAAGGTTAATTTTCCCAAGGACGTCAAATTCTATTAATGGCAGGTTTTGCACAGGGTGTGAATTAATGCTATGGATTAGATTTAGAGTCATTCTTTCTTTTCGTCTTCTTGGGTCCGCTGTGGTGTATTCTTGGTAAGAAGGCATTTTGGTTCTTGGGTCATTTGCTTTGGAGTTGTCAGTTTGCTTGCTCAATTTAGGATTAGTTGTTTGAGGCTTTTGGTCTTTGGCTTGTAGTATACTCATAGGGGGGTGTTGTCTGATGATGGGGGAGATTTTGCTTCATTCTTCCCCCGGGGAAAAGGGTTTTATGGAGGGTTGGGGGGTTTTTTTTTCCTCCCTTCGTTTGCACTTTGCGCAGTTCTTTGGGGCATATAGATGGAGAGAAATAATTGAATCTTTAGGGGTGGTTATGGGAGGAGGTTTTATTTGTAGCTAGATTTAATTGCTTACTTTGGGCATTCGTGTTTAAAGATTTTTGTAATTGTTCATTAGGTCTTATTCTCTTGGACTGGAACCATTCTTAGGTGACAAGGTCCTGTTTGTTGGTTTCTGTAGCC
The DNA here is from genome assembly GCF_027475165.1 of Benincasa hispida. Classification (NCBI taxonomy): domain Eukaryota; kingdom Viridiplantae; phylum Streptophyta; class Magnoliopsida; order Cucurbitales; family Cucurbitaceae; genus Benincasa; species Benincasa hispida. The sequence continues at coordinate 38,847,840 of NC_143486.1, read as the reverse complement.
CCTTCTCTTTGTTGGTTTGTGCTTTCTGGCCCTAGTTAATCTTCTTGTATTCGTTCTTTCTTTCTTCCCCCCCCCGAATGAAAAATAAAAACTTCATTTATTACTTTCGTATTAATATATTCTTTGATGCTTGTGAGTGCATTTCTGATTGAACTTTCAATGAATGCTTCCTATCCCACTGATTCGATGTTAGGAAGTTGAGTTACACGATGCTCCATCAAATTTCACCCATTTCAAACATGCCAACTATCTTCTAGTCTGAACCATTTTTTTCTCTTTTTGATAATAAACTATTTTGTAGTCAGATGAGAATTTGTGATTCTGAACATTTGGAATGAATTCAATGAGAATCTGAAATATATCAATGATACATCACTTCGGTAACAACCATTTTCAAGTGTTAACTGTACACTGAATTTTAAAAATATTCCTCGAGCAGGCCATTTGAGCTCCAGAATGAGGATGAATATGATAATGATTGTGTTAAGGGTGGGCAGAAGCGTAGAAGGTTTTTCAATTTCACCATATTCTAGTTTAGCATTTTTTTTTTCTTGGTTGTGGTGTAAGATTAAACATTCGGGAAGGAAAAGAAGCCTTAATGATGCGTGTATAACTTTATAGGCACTGTAATTTTAATTTAGCATGGAAGAAGAATTTCAATTTACGATGGTCAAAGCTAACTGATACTATCCAGCCAGTTGACTGGCAGCAGATATATTGGGAGAGGCACTTGCAAAGGTATACCTACCTGATAAGATGGTGTGTTCTTCTCATTGACTCTTGATTCATCTTTTATTTATGATCTGTACTTTTTACCATGTCAATCATTAAAAACAGTTGCCTAGATGAAGCAGCAGAAATAGCCTCCCTACCATCTTTTTCTAAGTGTATTGGAGAAATAGAGACGTCAGGTGATAATGATGGTTTTGTTTCTGTGTTTTAAAATATTGTATGGTAATTCTGTGGAACTTTCTTCTAGCATCAGTTATCTTTTATAATAAATGAGGAACCATACTTTTATAGAGCAAATGGAAGGTTATATATTGGGCAATAAATTCAAAGCCCTTACACCTATTGGTAAACTTTGTTGGAAATCGCCACTTAACATCAGTGAGGTGAAAGCTGAAATACACCTAGTAGCTCTTTATATCTGGATATTTTTGCCGCAGGGTTTGGTTGACTATACTCTCTTTTTTGTGTGTCTGTTGGAGGTGCCTTTTTTTTTGGGGGGGGCACATGGCATTCTGCTAACCATTAAATTCTCGTCCTTTCTTTTGCAGATTCTATATTGAAATTTATTGCCAGCGAAGGGTCTGCTCATTTCTGGTGTGCAAAGTATAGAAAATTAAGCTATCATTGCCAAGAATTTGGGTGCTATGCTCTGTAAGTCGTTCATTATGGAATTTAACTTGGTCTCATATATAAATTGGCAGTTGGATGCATTTTGTTTATGTTGATTATTTCCGTTATTGTGAAGTTTTATATTGTATTTATTGTATTATTTTTGTTGTATTTTATTCTTTCCTTTTTTGTATTTGGGTATTTCTTCTATTTAAGAAACCCTTTTCTCCTAAGATTAATAAGAGAAAAAATAATGGTTTTTAGCATGGTATCAGAGCAACAAAATTTTTGAAACCCTAAAAAAAAAAAAAACCCTATTTTTTTTCTTTTCGAAACCCTAGAAAAAACCCAGCCTTTTGTCGACCACCTGAAGCTCCACCGCCGGACATCCGCCTGAAAATTGCGAACGTTGTTTAAGTCGCGTTTTTTTGTTGCGATTTCGCAGTCTTGCCGTCCGACTGTGTTTGCGCTGCCAACCGCCGTTTCCGCTGTCGACAGATTGCCGCTGTCCGTCAGCTATAATTTTTCTAGTTGCTGGTTCGTTTAAGGCTCAGTTTTTTTTTCCCATCTATTGATTTTGTATTTTGGGTTTCCTTTTTTTCAACGATATGTCGAACACTAAGGTATCCATCATTCGAGTTTGCGACAATCGTGGCCATTCAACCGGTCCCACTATCCAAATAACTACCATTCGACTCAATGGGGATAATTTTCTTCGTTGGTCCCAAAGTGTTCGAATGTATATTCGTGGACAAGGGAAGATTGGTTACATCACAGGAGAAAAAACCATTCCTAGTCCAGATGACCCTTCATTCGCCGAATGGGACGCTGAAAACTCCATGGTTATGACTTGGCTTGTCAATTCCATGGTCGAAGACATTGGTTGTAACTATATGTGTTACTCTATTGCCAAGGAATTATGGGATAGTGTAACTCAGATGTATTTTGATTTGGGCAACCAGTCACAAGTATTTGAGTTGAACTTAAAATTGGGTGATATACGACAAGGAACTAGCTCCGTTACACAGTACTTTCACTCATTAAAAAGGATTTGGCAAGACCTTAACCTATTTGGTACGTATGAGTGGAAGTCTACAGAGGACCAAAAGCACTATAGGAAAACTATTGAAGATGATTGTATTTACAAATTCCTTGTTGGCCTCAATGTTGAGTTCGATGAAGTTAGAGGTAGAATACTTGGAAAAACTACTCTTCCAACTATTAATGATGTTTTTTCTAAAGTTCGCAGGGAAGAAAGCTACAGGAATGTTATGATTTGCAAAAAACCTATTGACTTAGTTGAATGCTCTGCATTGGTGATTGAAAATACTGCAATGAAGGCTTCTAATCAATCCAATAAGCCACATGAAAAGCCTCGTGTCTAGTGCGACCATTGCAATAAACCTCGACATACACGTGAAACTTGTTGAAAACTTCATGGAAAACCTGCGAATTGGAAAAGTTCTAAGCAACATGCCTCTAATGCTAATGTTGTTGACTCCAACCCGTTTAATAAAGAGCAAATTGATCAAATTCTGAAGCTGCTACAGACCAATTCATCATCTGGTAATCCTAGTGTTTTCTTGGCACAATCAGGTACTTGTCCTCAAGCTCTCTCTTGCCTTAATTCATCTCCATGGATTATAGACTCTAGAGCTTTTGATCATATGACCAGTTCCTCTTGTTTATTTGAATCATATTCTCCTGTGTATTGCAATGAAAAAATTCGCATTGCCGATGGCAGCTTCACCCCTATTGTAGGAAAAGGAACTATTCCTTTGACTATAAAACTTATATAACGTTCTGTCCTTCATATTCCAAAATTAGCTTGTAACTTGTTGTCTGTTAGTAAACTCTCTAAGGATGCTAACTGTCGTGTTATCTTTTGTGAAACTCATTGTATCTTTCAGGATCAGGAATCGGGGGGGACGATTGGACGTGCTAGGATGATTGATGGTCTCTATTACTTTGATGAAGTTTCTGCTAGTCATAAAAAAGTTCAGGGCTTGAGTAGTGTTTGTTCTCCTCCTGCTAAAGAAAACATCATGCTTTGACATCGTAGATTAGGGAATCCACATTTCTTTTATTTAAAGTATCTATTTCCCGATTTATTTAAAGGATTTGATTGTTCAGTTTTTCAATGTGAAAGTTGTATTTTTGTCAAACATCATCGATCCACCTATTTGCCTAAACCGTACAAGGCTTCATCACCTTTTTCCTTAATTCATACTGATGTTTGGGGTCCGTCTAAAGTCTTAACTCATAGTGGTAAGTGTTGGTTTGTTACCTTTATAGATGACCACACTCGTTTAACTTGGCTTTATTTGTTAACAAAAAAGTCAGAGGTAAAAGAGGTTTTTATTCGGTTTTACAATATGATAGAGACTCAATTTCAAACTAAAATTCAAATTCTTCACTCTGATAACGACACTGAATATTTCAATGAACAATTAACCAATTTTTTGCAAGAAAAAGACATTTTTCATCAAGCTACGTGTCGTGACACGCCTCAGCAGAATGCCATTGCTGAGCGAAAGAATAGACACTTACTTGAAGTTGCTCGTGCCCTTATGTTCTCTATGAATGTTCCAAACTATTTGTGGTGTGATGTCGTTCTTACAGCTACATATCTGATAAATCAAATGTCGTCTAAGGTTTTGAATAATAAAACTCCTCTTAATCACTTCAATGAGTTTTTTCCTAATAACCAATTGTTTTCTGATTTACCAATTACATTGTTTGGGTGTACTGCTTATGTCCATACTTCTCTTTCTCGAACTAAGCTTGATCCTCAAGCCACTAAATGCATTTTTGTAGGCTATGTTTCTCATAAGAAAGCTTACAAATGTTTTGATCCTTTGACCCACAAGCATTTTGAGTGTATGAATGTGTCTTTTTTGGAAAATCAACCTTTTTTTGGCCCAAATTTTCTTCCGTGGGAGATATCTAACCTTGAAGATAATTTTTGGGATACTTTATCTCTCCCAAACATCAGTGGTCCTTGCAATTATGAGCTCTAGTCCTTCGATACCAAGTATGGAGAGTTCTTCTTTAGGGGGAGAAACACTACAAAATGACTCTACAAGTCGAAATCCTGAACTTCAGGTTTATACTAGAAGAAACTTGACTCAAAGAGTCCGAGAACAGACAATTGACTTATCATAGGACCAATCTAATACTCCGATGAATGATCTTGAAGATCTAGGTATTAGACACTCTACTCCTTGTTCTCCTAGTTCTTCATCTCCTTCTAATCCTTTACCTGACGTCTCTAATCTTGATATTCCAATTGCCCATAGGAAATGTACTCGTAAATGCACTAAATATCCCATTGAAAACTATCTTTCTTATCATAGATTGTCCGATTGTCATAAAGCCTTCACATCCAAAATAACCAACCTATTTGTTTCAAGGAATATACAGGAAGCCCTAAATGATTTAAATTGGAAATTAGCAGTGATGGAAGAGTTCAATGCACTGAAACAAAATAGCATATGAGACATAGTTGAACTACCAAAAGATAAGAAGACAGTGGGATGCAAATGGGTGTTCATTGTAAAATGTAAAGTTGATGGTAGTATTGAAAGGTACAAGGTCAGATTGGTTGCCAAGGGGTTCACTCAGACCTATGGCATTGATTATCAAGAAACATTTGCTCCAGTAGCTAAAATTAATTTTATTAGAATCTTGTTGTTTGTGCAGTTAATTTTGATTGGCCACTTTATCAACTTGATGTGAAGAATGCATTTCTCAATGGGGATCTTGAAGAAGAGATTTTTATGGACTTGCCACCTGGTTTTGAGGTAGATCTCGGGATTAACAAAGTGTGCAAGTTAAAAGAAATCATTCTATGGGCTTAAACAATCTCCCAGAGCATGGTTTGAACGGTTTGAAAAGGCAGTCACAAGCTATGGATTAAGTCAAAGTCAAGCTGATTATACTATGTTCTATAAACATACTGGAAGTGGTAAGTTGGTCGTTTTGAAAGTGTATATTGATGATATCATTCTTACAGGTAATGATGAGACAGGACTGAATATCTTGAAGAAAAACTTTGCTAATGATTTTCAAATCAAGGACCTGGGAACCTTAAAAGTATTTTCTAGGAATGGAGTTTGCCAGATCTAAAAATGACATTCTTGTCAACCAGAGGAAGTATATTCTTGACCTACTGAATGAGACAGGTTTACTTGGTTGCAAGATAGCAAAAGCTCCTATTGAGCAAAATTTAAAATTGGTTGCTGCAACTGAAAAAGAAGTAAAAGGAAAGGAAAAGTACCAGAGGCTTGTAGGGAGACTCATATACCTCTCTCACACGTCCTGACATTGCTTTCGCAATTAGTGTAGTAAGTCAATTCATACATGCTCCCAGGTCAGTTCACTTTGAAGCAGTTTATAGAATTTTGAGATATTTGAAAGGTACTTTAGGAAAAGGTATATTATTCACAAAGCATGACCACCTAAACATTGAGGTTTACACTGATATTGATTGGGCAGGAAGCACGACTGATAGAAGATCTACTTCGGGGTATTGCTCTTTTGTTGGAGGAAATTTGGTTACTTGGCGAAGTAAAAAACAAAGTGTGGTTGCAAGAAGTAGTGCTGGAGCATAATTTAGGACATTAGCCCATGGTATTTGTGAGGACATATGGATAAGAAGACTACTGGAAGAATTGAATTTCTCTCAGACAATGCCCATACACATTTATTGTGATAACAAGTCAGCAATTTCCATTGCCCACAATCCAGTCCTTCATGATAGGACCAAACATATTGAAGTTAATAAATACTTCATAAAGGAAAAGATTGATGCAGGAATAATATATGCATTCCCTTTCTCCCAACAGCAAAGCAAATTGCAGATGTGTTAACCAAAGGTCTTCCAAAGTGGCAATTCAACAAGTTGATTGACAAGCTGGCTATGAATGATATCTTCAAACCAGCTTGAGGGGAGTGTAGATTATTTCTTTTATTGTGAAATTTTATATTGTACTTATTGTATTATTTTTGCTGTATTTTATTCTTTCCTTATTTGTAATTGGGTATTTCTTCTATTTAAGAAACCCTTTTCCCCTAAGATTAATAAGGGAAAAAATAATGGTTTTTAGCAGTTTACTTCCTGTGGCCACTATACTTGTTGATTTGGCCACTATACTTGTTGATTATAGAGTATTTACTAGTGCTGCTTAAGATTGAATTCTTACTAGTGGGTTTTTTCAATGTGCTCAATGCCTTATAGAGGTTCTACTGCTAATGCCATTTAAGTACACACATTTTAATTTTTAAGACTATCCGTTGTGATTTAATCTGATTTATGCCTATGAATTCTTCACACACACACATCTATCGTTTTTACAAGAATTATAGACTTTTCATTGAGATTTGAAAAGTTACAGAACTATCAACTACAATAAACAAAATAACAGAAAACACCCCTCCCAACTACAATCTAACATAGAAATGGTCTTGAAATTACAAAATAGGGCGAGGCTTTATGTCATTTGAATAATATCATTTGTTTCTCATTAAAAAAAAAAAAAAAAAAATAGGGGTCTTTACCAGATAAAAGCATAAAAGATGGCTCCCTTCATGCTAAATCAGTATAAACTTACCAAAAAAATGAGTTAATTTCAGTGATTGAATGATTTCGATTTTTCTTAGCACATTTTGGTCCTTTACAATACAATTCATATTTTGGGTTCAGCAGAACATCTTATTCTATGCGCTTTTATTGGTACAGATGTTTGAGGCTTCAGAGTGTTCTCTGTGTTTCGGAAATTTGTGTAAGTTAATGATTTTTTTTTAAAAAAAACTTTTAATGCAATTGTTGTCCTTCAGATTTCAGTGGTATCATCATTCATGTTCTGGGTAAATCTTGTGCATATCAGTAAAATGTGTTTTCAATTCATGTTATAAATGTAAAAAGTATTATAAAATTTTTGTATTGTCTCCTTTGGTTGCTTTTTCATTTTTCTTAATAAACATCGGTTTCTCATTAAATCAAAAAATAATAATGAAAAATAATTGACGAACTTATTTGTGTCAAGTTCTGCAAGACAAGCAGAGCTAGCCCCGTCTCTTTAGAACTTATTTGTGTCACAGTATTTTTACCTTCTTTTATGTATTACTTCAGTAAAAAGGTACTTGTTTTGCCATCTTCTTGCTTTTTTTCATAGCTCTTATTTCTAATGTTGCAGCATGTATTAAGGAGCTGCAAGTTGCAGACTTTGGTGTTAAGGTGGATCAGATTCCAGGGGCAAGTGAGCTCAGTTTTTATTTATATTTTAATTAATAGATAATTTACATTTGCATATAAGGTGAGGATAAGAAAATGCCTAGATTGGGTGTTGAGTCCTAGTTGTTGTCTTTTGTGTTTTAACTTTTAAGGATTGAGAAGCCATTCATCATTTATTCTTGTTTAAATGGCAAGTTTAGTTTCTGAACTTTAAAAAGTGTGTGATTGTTTCTTGAACACCTTTTTTCTGAAAAAAAAAAAAGAAAAGAAAATTGAAGACTTCGTTCCTTAAAAATAAAAAAATAAAAAAGAAAGAAAAGAAAAAAGGAAACAGCCTAGAGCCTCTCCTTAACCAAAGATTACAAAAAGACGTACAATCTATGTGATAGTGAGAGTGGTATAGTTACAAAAAAATTTGTGAAGGCTACTCCAATTAGAGGTCATAAACTGTAAAAGATTTGAACTTTCAATTTTCTGTCCATCCATGACCTTTCCAAATCATTTAATATGTCTTTAAAATTTTCAGTTCTGTATCCAACCACCGATATGTCTTTGAGGTTTCAATTTTGTGTCTAATAGGTCCTTGACCTATTCAAGATCTTTTATGAATGTATTAGACACAAATTTGAAAGTTCAGAGGGTGTTTGGACCACCAACTTTATAAGTTGGTGTTATATAACTCAACTTCAATTGTGAACACTATCGAAGTTTGAACATTTATCGGAACTCCATCTTCTCATCTTTCTCTATTTTGCACATTTATTGAGGAACTTCATTTCACAACTTTGCACCCCAAACATATACTTGAAAAAATGGCATGGAAACCCAAAAATGGGAGGCCTTCATGTGTGTTTTGGGGTTAAATGGGTACTTTTACATGTGGTTGACGTCAATAGAAGACTATTTTTCATTCAGTTTTGAACCTTGGGCCAAATTTCAGTTGGACCCCTAAAAAGGGGCCATCCGTACAAATTTTCCCATGGACTTCCTAACTCCAAACTCCATAACTCAACTTAGTGCTCCAAACACTCCCTTAGATCACATTAGACTTCAAAATTTAATTTTATATCTATTAGATCAATTAGGTCCCACTTGATAACAATTCGGTTTTTGGTTTTTGAATATTGTGCTTGTTTCTTCTCAATTTTTTACATGATTTTCACATTCTCTAAGCGAAAAAGTTGAATTCTTAACCAAATTCCTAAAACAAAAACAATTTTTTAAAAACTACTCTTTTTAGTTTTCAAAGTTTGACTTGGTTTTTGAAAACATTGGTAGAAAGTTAGAAAACAAAGCAAAGAAACCTAGAGCTGGAGGGGTATTTATTAGTTTAATTTTCAAAAACCAAATGGTTACGAAACATGGCCTTAATTGTTCATAATTTTGAATAGGTCACGAACCTATTGGACACAAAATTGAAAGTTGAAGGACCTATTAGGTCCTTTTAAAGTTTAGTGACCTATTAGACACTTTTTAAAGTTGGAGAACTAAATAGACACAAACTTGAAAGTCTAGGACTAAACTTGTAATATAATAACATTTATTCTTCTATTGCTTGTACAGCAAGCATTCATGGGAGGCATATTTTCAAATTTTTGGATATGCTAGATTTTGGGGCTCGAAGCAATATCATCAATTCTCTTTGCAGTCATAGCTTTAGAGGGGAAACAAGAATCTTTTGAGTCAACATTGCTAAATTTGTTATTTGGAGAATATGATATGAAGGATATAAGAGGGTCTGCAAAATTACTCGTGGGGAAGGAAGTTTTGATTCTTTTGAACTTATCAAGCTTCATGGTGTGGTCTCTCCAAAGCTTTTCAAAATTATGTAATCCATATATATATTCTGTTTGGAATGCTTTGTTTTTTGTTTTTTTGTGTAATGCTATTTGTGAGAGGTTATAGTGTTGTGATCTCATGGTAGATTGTTTTTTGGTATTTATGAAGTTTATAATGCGCATAATTTTAGTATTGGAGTTCCTTTATGTTTTGATCTCTTCGGAAAATTGGTAGCAATTTCAAGTAACTTGTAACTTTTCTAATATCAATGAAAATGTTTTATCTTGACTTGGCTTTTACATTTGATCAGGTTGATGGATTATGCAAACTCCTAAATCAAAACAGGGAAACTTTAACTTCTCTTGAACTCATTCATTGCAAGCTATCTTCAACTTCTGTTAATTCAATTTGTGATGCTCTAATCCATAATAGAAAAACACATGATATACTGCACTTCTCAATCAATGCATCATACTTTGATGAAGCTGACCCTGTCGCACTGCCATCGGGACTGGTATCATTTTTTTCATCGGGAAGGTATCTCCACCAATTTGAATTTCATGTATTATCATTTCAATAATACAATGGGAAATATATTGTATTGAGTGTTATATATAGAAGCAAGAAGTATGCCGGTAAGACTTCAACAGTATGGTACTCTTAGTTATCCACCCTTTTGTTCTATATTTTTTACCCAATCAATTGGGAAAGTAAAAGGAGTTCCTTGCACGGGCTTCTATTTTATTTTGAATTTCCTATAGATTATATCTCTTTCATTTTTCTTAAAACTTGGTTTCAACTACTTTTTCTATTTATTTTCAGGTACTTATATTCTTTCAAACTATGTGAGAACAACCTGGGTAAAAACTTTGGAAAACTCGTCTTTCACACTCTTCTCGATGCTTCATCTTGTTTGTCTGTCCTTGATCTTTCAGAAAATAATGTAAGTATGCATATTTTTTTCTTTTTAAATTTTGGTTGTTATGAGCCAGTCGATGCAATACCTTCTCAACAACTTTGTAGATGGCAGGATGGCTCTCCAATTTTAATAGGAGATCTTTGACTGGCATTCAGGCGTTTTCCATGGTTGGAAAATCCTTGCAATCATTGCGTATACTCAATTTAAGGTATCAAAGATACTTGTTGTGATGTGGTAGGATAAGGGTGAATTGGGGTAAATTCATTTTAATATTTGTTAAAACTTGGTTAATTCCTCTTTAGTTTCATTTTTGTATTTTCTTTCCTAGTTTCTTTCCAATTCTCTAAAAATAGAGAATTGCCCTTATGTATTCAATAATCTTCATTCATAATTAAGACTTTTGATTGATTCTTAGAGAAAACTTCCTTTTTATCCTCTTAGACTACACCAATTTGGTATTAGAGGACTCACTTGAGCCAACGTTGGCTACCATCAGTGGAAGATCAAGAAACTCTTGTCAACATAGATCGCAAGAGGAAGCTTTGTGAGCTGTACTCGTTACCAAACAATGCACATCTAAGGGGAACCCTAGAAAGAAAACTGTCAGAATTGCCTAAGAAGGGAGGATTTCCATGCTAGAAGAACATTCAAATACAAACTTCTGTCTCGAATATGGAACACGAGAAAGGAATGCGGAAATCTATTCAAGAACATGCCAGTTTTTGGATCAAACATGAATTGGGAGGAATTCTGGAAGAGATTGGATGAAATCTAGCGTCTTTGAGAGATATATCTGAACGACAAGAACGTAAAGGGCTAGTATTGTGGTTTTTGAAAGGAACATTCAAGATAACCAAAGAAATTCCCCAAAGCTGTGAAACCATGCAAAAAACGCACAAAACAAAAATCTCAAAGTTTTATAATTCGTGTGTGAAGAAGTGTCAAGCAAACAAGATGAAGAAAATTCTAAAAATGAAGGCAAAGAAGAACGTAGGGGTAAAATTGCAGAACCCATATGTTGAAGAAGTGAAATTTGCAGAAGAAGATGTGTGAAGAAGAGGACATGATCGACAATGAAGAAAAATGCCGACGAAGACCTTTTTGTGAGATGGAAACCCAAATTACAGTCTTGCACGAAGAAGAAATAACAAAGAAGGAAGAAGGAAAAGGCGAATCAATCAACGCTGCAAAAGATCAAGTGTGTAGAAGGCGACAAGGAAGATGAAGATGAGAAGAAGAGGAGAACGTAGAACCCACGCGAAGATGACCTGGCCTAGGACCTACTTGACGTATGTGCCGTTTTTTGTTGTGTAAAACTCTTAGGTTTGAGAGAATCTGAATAGTTTATTCCGTTTACTAAAGAGATATATATATACAAGTGTACTAGAGTGACCCAAGTAAGAAAGTGTAAAAAGACCATAAAGGACAGTATAATAAAAATATTTACAATAATAAAATAATCCTAATGTTAGCACTATGACACTCCCTCTCAAGTTGGAGCTTATATATTAATCATGTCCAACTTATTACATAGATAGCCTACACGTGCTCCATTTAACGTTTTCGTGAAGATATCTCCTAACTGTTCTCCAGTCTTCACATACCCTATAGATACCAAACCTTGTTGAATTTTCACGTACAAAATGACAATCTACTTCAATATGTTTAGTCCTTTCATGGAATACTAGATTAGATGCGATATGAAATGTTGTTTGATTATCACGCCACAATTTTGTCGGTGTGGTGATATCAAATCCCAATTCAACAAGAAGTTGATATATCCAAATCAATTCACACACAGATTGTGTCATTGCTCTATATTTTGATTCAACACTTGAACGTGACACCACATTTTGTTTCTTAATCCTCCAAGAAATCAAATTACCATCGACAAAACCAGAATATCCTGAAGTTGATCTTCTATCTTCTTTAGATCTTGCCTAATCGGCATCTGAGAAACATTTAATATTAGTATGGCTATAATCCTTATATAATAAACCATACCCAGGAGCAACCTTGAGATAACACAAAATTTGTTCCAATGCAGCCCAATGATCAATTGCAGGACATGGCAAATACTGGCTCACAATACTCACTGAATAGGCTATGTTTGGTCGAGTCACCATAAGATAATTAAGTTTCCCACTAACCTCCTATATCTTCAGGATCTTTTAGCAATTCTCCATCTTTTGTGAGCCGTAAGTTAGGCATCGTTGGGGTACTACATGACCTAGCCTCTAACTTCCCTGTTTCAGTCAACAAGTTAAGTACATATTTTCTCTGTGATAACAATATTCCTCTCTTGCTCATTATTACCTTAATTCCTAAAAAGTATTTCAACATTTTCAAATCTTTCGCATGGAATTACCGTGGAGAAAGGTTTGTAGGGACTTAATACCTAAAGCGTCATCACCAGTAATCTCAATATCATCGACATATTTAACTGACACCACTCTTAGATCTCTTAAAGAAGACTGAATGATCTGACGTGCTCTTCTACATTCCAAAGTTTTCAATCACCTGACTAAATTTCCCAAACCAAGCTTGGAGACTTTGCTTTAATCCATATGAAGATTTACGAAGGCGACATACCTTTCCATTCTCACCCTAAGAAACAAACCCTGGTGGTTGCTCCATATACACCTCTTCTTGAAGATCACCGTGAAGAAAAGCATTTTTAATATCAAGGTGATACAAAAACCAGTGATTGATTGAAGCTAATGAAATCAACAACCCTCACAAATGTCATTTTAGCTACTGGAGAAAAAGTATCAACATAGTCAACACCATAAGTTTGTGCATAGCCTTTAGCAACAAGACGTGCTTTTAATCGAGCTATAGAACCATCAAGATTGACTTTAACTGCAAACGCCCATTTATCACTGATAGGCTTCTTTCTTTCAGGGAGAGAAACTAAATCCCTAGTACAATTATCATCTAAGGCAGCCATCTCCTCCACCATAGCGGCACACTATCCAGGATGAGACAAAACTTCATGAACAGTTTTAAAAGGTGACATGACATCAGGAGAGACAAGATATTTATCCAAACTAGGACAATAACACTGATACCCCTTCTGAACATGAGAATAACCTAAGAAAATATATTTTAAGGACTTTGGATCTAGCTTGGTAAGTTGAGACTGAACATCCGGAACAAAGCAAATACAACCAAATATTTTAGGTGTAATAGGAAACAAAGGTTTTTTGGGGCATAAAGTACGAAAAGGTATCTTACCCTTAAGAATGGAAGAGGACATGTGACTTATTAAGAAACAAGTTGTTGAAACAGCATCAACCCAAGAGGATTTTAGAACATGCATATGAAACATTAAGGCTCTAGTTGTTTCAAGAAGAAGACGATTCTTTCATTTTGCAACCCCATTTTGAGATGGAGTATTGATGCAATAAGATTGATGGAGAATGCGATGGGCATCTAAATAAGAATCGAGTGCGAGAAATATTCTTCAAAATTATCGCTTCATAAGATTTTAAGAGAACCACAAAAATGAGTTCGAATTTCAGCATGAAAATTACGAAAATGAGAAAGTAACTTAGGACGATGTTTCATTAGATATAACCACGTTGCATGAGAATAGTCATCGATAAATGTAACAAAATGTTGAAACCTTCTTTTGGACCCAATAGGATATGAACACCAGACATCAGAATGGACTAATTCAAATGGAGCACTAGCTCATTTATTTACTTGAGGATACAAACTCAAACTATGAAACTTAGCAAACCAACATGACTCACAATCTAAAGAAGACAAATGCTGAAACTGAGGACGAAGACTTTTCAACACAGAGATAGATGAATGACCCAAACGACAATGTTCTTCAAAGGGAGACGAAGCACTAGAGCATATGATGGTTGTAGGCATTTAAGGTTAGAAAATGTAAAGACCTCCACATTCATGTCCTCTACCAATAGTCTGCTTCATCATAAGATCCTTAAATAAGCAATAACCAGGAAAAAAAAATGAGACACAACAATGAAGATCACGAGTGAATTTACTGACAGAAATCAAATTAAAGGAGAACTGTGGTAAGTTTAAAACCGATGACAGAGACATTGATTTAGTAAAATGGACAATTCCTGATCCTAACACAGGAGTGGTGGTTCCATCAACTATAGTGACATTAGATGAAGAAGTAGATGGACAAAGGTTAGAAAATAAACTAGGGTTATCTGTCATATGTTCTGTAGAGCCAGAGTCAGTGACCCATTTTGAAGGGGAGGAAAGAAGACATTCAGAGATATTACTTATCTCTATGCTAGTAGTAATGGGAGTAGAATATGATGTTGTCAATGACTCCTGATACTGTTGAAATTTAGTAAACTCCTCTGTAAAGATCGTAATGGACTTCTCAAGACTATTAGTATTAGAAGCAATATGTGCATCGATACCCTCTGACTCTTATTCAACAATCTTCTACAATCACATATTGTATGGACCTGGTTTATGATAGTAATAGCAAACATCTCTTGAATGGTTGGTTATTGGGATAACCTTTGAAGCTATTTGATCCACACCCCTTATTACCTCTATAGTCATTTGTGCGTCCAATCAAAAGCTAGAATTAGATGGCATAATTGCTTGTGGCTTTTCTGTATGAAGTATACGAGTCTAAGCTTCTTCCAACAATGAGATACTTGAGCTTGACAAAAATTGATCTTTGGTCATCTCATATTTCAGTGCAAAACCGACTAGGAAACTCATGATAAACAACTTTTCACATTGAGTCACTTGAATTTTTGGATCGATGCTAATTGGCATCAATGCATTGAATTCTACACGTATTTTTCACCTCCATAAAGTAATTTGTAAGGGGTTTCTCTCCTTGATCAGGTTGATATAGTCTTACAAACGTCAAACACTCTTGATATTTTCTTTTCCAGAATAGAGAAAATCTAGATATTCCAATAGGTCTTTGGTTGATTCACAATGATTTACTAACCCAACGACTTCACGCTCAATAGAATTCTTGATTAGTATAAGCATTCTTGAATTGCCTTGCAACCAAATTTTGTTAGTAGCATCTGTCACTGCCTCTTCAGTGATGTGATCATCCATCTCAATGCTCCTTATAAAATGACGAACATTTGATCTCCATGAACAATAATTAGATCCATTCAACTTATGTTTGGTAACTTTCAACACCACGGAATCATCTCGGAAACGATTGCTAGTTTCTTATCAGCCATAACCTTCAAAATAGACAGAAATACAAATTAAAATCTAAAAGAAATTTGTATTGAAGAAACCTCTAATATTCCAAAGAGGTTGTGCTCTAGCAAACCACAAAATAGAGAATACAAGGCCACAACAATCAAACCAACGACAACGGCTGAAGGAGATGATTCTGATCACACGCATGGAAGACAAAAGGACAGAATATGGCGGCGGTGCGTGTGCTTCACGTGTTGCTCAGACAATCACCAGACCACGAAGATTCTCTAGATCAGCGGTTAGGCTTCCTGTTGGAATGAGCATTGTCAAAAAAGGACCTAACTTGCGTCGGTGGCGGTAGCGAACAACGACAACGACAACAGTGACGGCATACGACGATGAATAGAAGTATAGACCCAACCACTCCACAAAACCCTAGATGCAACACAGATGGGTTTTAAACTTTCAAACCCTAAAGTTCACGAAACCCTAATTTCCTAGAGCTCTGATATCACGTAAAACTCTTAGGTTTGAGAGAATTCGAATAGTTTATTCTATTCACTAAAGTGATATATATATATATACACACACACTAGTGTACAAGAGTGACCTAAGTTGGAAAGTGTAAAAAAGCCATAAAGATATTTACAATAATAAAATAACCCTAATATTAGCACTATAACATGTTGCAAGGTTTGTATGATTGTGATTCAGCTTGCAACAATCCAATCTTTTTTACACCTTTGAATTGACCCATACCTTAACCATATTATTTAATGAAACCCAACCCAAGATGGATCTTCTCAAGGTATATGAGGATTTTGACAAAGGATTTTGTTGGGCACATGTAGAAGATCTTGAGTCAAGTTTGTTTTATAATTATATATATATTAATGACCTTACTTGAATAGGATCTGTTCTATAGGTTGTACAACTATGTCCTTGAGTTTTAAAATAGCTTTATTTATATTATGGTAAGTTGGAGTTCTCTCTACTTTGTGTTTTTTTACTCCGAACTTTTGATTTGGGACTTCCTTTTGTGTGTGGATCTCTATGTTGTTCTTTCACTGATTGAAGTTTTCCATATTAAAAAATGAGAGAGAGAGAGAGAGATGTCATACATCCCATGACCAATAAATGCAGTTAAACTAATCTTGATTTCATATCTAGTTTAATATTTGTAATTTAGTAGAATAGTTTTCTTCTGTTACTACTTGTGCAGAGAACAGAGATGAATCACCTTTTTCTTATTTTAGGGGAAATGAGCTAAGGAAAGATGATGCAGATAACCTAAGATATGCTTTGGCTCATATTCCAAACTTGGAGTTCCTGGATATAAGTGATAATCCTATTGAGGATGATGGAATCAGGTCCTTCTTTTCTTCTTTAGTTTTTATTTATTTGTTTGTTTGTTTATTATTATTATTATTATTTTATTGTATATTATTTAGCTCTAGTATAAGCAAGTTTTTACCAACCTTGTGCATTTACAGGAATTTAATCCCCTATTTTATTGAAGCTTCTGAAAGGAGCTTTCCCTTTGCTGATCTGAATTTAGAGAACTGTGAGCTTTCCTGTGATGGAGTCACACAACTCTTGAATGTGCTGTCAACTTTGAGGAAACCACTTAGGTCACTTTCTGTTGCAGATAATAGCCTTGGAAGGTTTGCATATTTGACAATAGCCAGAAATCACGACTATTTCATAGTTTCCACTCAAATATTTGATTGCTGTGTACTCTTGTTTTGAAGCTCGGTAGCAGGAGCCTTGGGCGTTTTCATGAGGAAATCAATTCAAGTACTGAATGTTGAAGGCATTGGCTTGGGTACATGCGGGTTTAAGGATTTAATTGAAGGAGTAGCTGAAGGGTCAAATATTGTGAACATCAACATAAGGTTCAAAATTAACGTTCATGAACTAGTTCATTATTCTTTTTTCTAAATGGCGCACTGAAATATAAATGTCTATGTTTTTTATTGTAGCAAAAATCGTGGTGGGATAGAGATAGCAACATTTTTGTTGAAGCTTTTGTCTGGGGCATCAGATCTTGTCTCTGTCAATGCATCTTACAATCTAATGCCCGTTGAATCCTTAGACATCATACGTTCTGCCCTGAAAATTGCTAAAGGTACTTATTCTATACGTTACTGATAATTTATTATCGTCTTGTTTCTGGTTTGAGGTTTAAAAACATTCAAGGCTTGAGTTGGGGGGTTTTGAGTGGAAATGCAATTTCATTTCCATCCTTTAAAAAAAGCACAAATATCGTCCTTGCACTATTGTCAAAGAATCGTTTCAAGTATAGATTCTAGGCTGGGAGATATACCCTATGCAATATTGTCCTTGTCCTTGTTCTTTTGTTTCTCTTGGCTGGTATTCCTACTGGAAGATCATCAAATGATGAGGCTGCGTCCTACTTTCTTTTCTCACCCATTTCCTATCAAAATTGGAATAAGCTTCTGGACTACTTCAACTTCTAGGCGCTTCCTTCAAAGACTTGGGAGTTTACTCGTATTATATTTTTCTTGAAGAACACAAACTAATATTCTATGATCCTTCATGATTGGAAGATTTTTTGTAAGTAGCTCTTGCTGAGAGAGGGTACTCTCATCCCTCGGCCCTTGGGCTATTTTTGTTCTTGTGGAATGCTATTCACAAGTTTCTTATCACCAAATAATAATAATAATAAATTAAAAAAATCTAAACACAGAGAGAAACATGTTTGAGCAGAAAGAGACAAACCCAAGCCGTGAAGAAGGATAGGAAACAAAAGTCAGAGACAACTAGGAAAGAAGGAAAGATTGAGAAAAAGTGACAAAGAAGTGAAAGCTCAAGTAGAAGCAGAAGCAGCCTCATGGAGGCAAACCTGGCAACTTAAACAATTGGAGGCCTATGGAGGCGACAAGGAGATATAGCGTGAGCAGAGGCCACAAAGGACACAACGGGACAAGGAGAGTTGTGCAATGGTGAGTGTGGCACAGCGGTGAGAGCTGTCCCTGATAGCAGTAGCTACAAATAGTCATGAACACAACTCGAACCTACGAGCATAATGGTGCACAGCCACTTGGGAAGATGAGCAAGGAGGAGAGGCCATTAAATGTGAGAGTGCTGTTGGCTGGGTTTAAGAACGTAGCTTTTAAGCTTTGAGATGTATGAAAGATATTTTACTTTTACTTTTCTTTTGTCGAGTAGTGAATAGTAAGTTTTATACAAAAGTACTCCACTCATAGATCCTAAAGAATTTGCAATTAACCTAATCTGAAAAAAGAAAGAGAAATTACAACCATGAAAGTATACAAGAAAATAGATAATATCCCAAAATTTCCAACTTAGATTTTCACCAAACGTATTGAACTCTCATTTTCATGAATTCTGCTTCGGCAGTTACGCTTTGGGGAATATCCAGACACGAACATATAATGCCAAGGAAGAGGATTTTTCAATATGAGCTAAATGTTTATTGCTATATGGAGTCATGATTTGGTTTATTTGATGTAAGCTACTGAGTATAATAAATCCTTAGAATTCATGATACGTTATTACTTTATGTTGTTGATGGAGTGATAAGACATTCAAGGCTTTGTCTTAAAATATAGGTAATCTTGAGCTATTGGACTTGAGGGGAAATAATTGGGATGATCAAAATGTCGAAGATTCATTGATCGCGGAGTTTCAGAACAGTCCCAAGAAAATTTTAACATATTCATCATCACCAACTTTGGATGGACTTTATGACGGTGACCCGTAGGCGACTTGGCTGTGGCATCATGACCATTCAAGCTAAGGACATTGGGACTGCATTTATAAACCACCAACACCAACATGTATTGTCAAGTTGTCTTTGACTTTGTTCGTTTTTTGCTTTATTTACAGGTACTTGTACCTTCACTTCTAGTAGTAAAAGCAGATAGTGCACCTTTGATTATGTTCAGTTATTGGTCAATGTATTTGGCTGTAAAGAGAGAATGTATGTAGAAATTATAAATCATTGATTATTATTTTTAAAAAATAGGACGTTCTGTACATCTTTTTTCTTGATTAAAGTGTCATACCCTTCCATATTTTGGGGTATAAAATTGATTTACAATCATGGACGGATCTATGAAAGGGCCAGGAGGAACATGTGCCCCTTTACATCATATCGTATTACATAATAGACTGTTTTTTATTAAATATATAAAAAAAAATATTTTTTATTTTTGTATATTGATTATATAGTAACGTGTACCCCTTCGAGAAATAAGATAGAATCTTGCTTTAACAGTGGTGGAAGTTTACTAATTTGGCAACCAGAGTTCGATTATCATATGCACATATATATGATAGCTTAAAAAACTTCATTCCAATGTTTTTTTTCCACGTGTTCATGTTTATATATAAATATTTTTTAAATTTTAGGCTTGCCTAGGGATAACTATTTGATTATTGATTTTTAGTTTTTGAAAATTATGGCATATAAGTACCATTCTACATATAGATCTTTTGCTTTATTATTTACTTTGCCATTATTTTAAAATTACATTGAAGTCATCACAAGTTATATTTTTAGCGTTTAAAATTATGACTAATAAGTATCTTAACTTTTAATTTTAACTTTAATAAATCTCTTAAAAATGTCTATGGATATATAAACTTTCCGTTTAGTATATAAAAATCTTATAAAATATTAAAAATGCTTAAAACTTAATCATTGTATTAGATAAAAAAATATTTTTGTTTCTAATTGAACCTACCATTTCAATTTTGTAGCCAATAATTTAATCCATTTTTTTTAGTATATATTTTTAAAGTTCAAGAATTATATATGACACAAATTTAAATGTTAATGGACTAAAATTTTAATCTTATATAAAATTGTGCCTCCTAACACAATTTTGGATCTACCCTATACATATGTTAATTAGTTATGATCATTTGAATGATATTATATGATTTGAATATTATATCGATGTATCTAAAATTGTATTTATAAAAACTTGTGCCCCTTGCATAAAATTCAGGGTGGTTCCATTTTCGATCAATGTCATCGTGCTTTAGATTGTCTCTTGTATACGAGTGCGAAGATAAAATTTCGGCTTCGAGGAGTGCAGATGTAACCAAGGCAACTCCAAAACAATTTCAGACTTCTCTGTGTTAGATTATCTACGTTCACTGGAATTTGGACAAAGAACTTCAAAGGCAATTGTATAATTTAACTTTGTTCATTGCATATCCTAGAGTGTTATTGTAGTGTAGAAATTCTGCATTGGACATTTGGCAACCATTGTCTATTGACATACTGTTGAAGTGACATCCACTGATTCTTCAGACTACTTTGTATGGTAGTCGAATAATTTTTGAGTTTTTAAAATATGTTTGAAATGTATTTTCAATTGTTTAATTTAAAAAATAAGTTATTTTGAAAAAAAATTGGAATGTTTGGCAACTATCACACCAATTTTGGGAAAACAACAGCTTTTGAGGTGTATTTTCAATCATTTTTATCAAAAATATTTAAATAAAAATGAATTTTTTTATAAATACTTCTTTCTTAAGTTAATCCAAACAGAACTTTATTTAATGCTTCTGTGTTGGTATTGATCACTGAGCTTGTTGTAGTTATGATTTTCATCTCATTCTTTTGAATGGTTCTTTTTGTAGTTAGTATTGGAATCCACTTCTTTGGGGCTTTTTCTTTTATGTCTTATATTTTTTTTCCAATGAAAGTTTGGTTTTTTTTTTTTTTCCTTCAACTTTATGTTAAAAATTATATTTGAGTGAAGTACCAAGAAGGGGTGACAAGAATAGGATTGAAAATTTATAGATATATTCAAGTGTGATGATTTATTGTTAAATATGTGGTATAGTTCTTTTTGCAGGTTAGATGCTCACTTCCATGAGATTTCTGTACGAATGATCTAAACGGGAGGGAAAAAAATAAAATTTACCCCACTTTTCGAAAATTGATATTTTTTTTATCCTTTATTGACGTCAAATTTGAGTGAAATTATCACAATCAAACTCTCACGCATGCCAATTGGCTCTCTCGCACTTCTCGGCTGTCCTCTCGCTTCCTTTCCCTTCTCACAAATCGCTCTTCTCACTCCCTCGGTTCTCACAATCTCACTCTCCTCTCTCACTATCTCGCAATAAGAAGAAAGAAGAAGCTGGAGCAAGAAAAGCTTCTCATGTTTTTTGGTAGGACAAGGAACAAAGGCTGCTGCTACTTCAGTTTGTTTGGGTCACAGCCACCATTCAAATCAATGTCTATAGTCAACTTTTCCATTATCTTCTGATAAAATGAAAAAGGTGATTTTCTAGGTATGTATATACTAAACTTTTGAGTTAATTTGTATAAATCTTGACTAATCTCACGAAACAATCCATTATTTATATAACATTTTACATTGAAGAAACTTAGAAACTTTTAATAACCTACGTAGGTGACTATTATAAATTTGAATCTATTTTTTTAAAATCTTTTAATCCTTTTATATCTAAGTCAATTCATGGTGGATTGAACACTAAAACAAAAGAAAAATAATGTGTCAAACTAAGCATAACTCAATTGATGTATAAATGTGTTAATAACCACGAGGTGTGTGGTTTGAATTCTCCTAACCTAGTTGTACTAAAAAAAAAGTTCTCTCGACTTCCAAAGGCAGCATGATAAGATATTTTCTAAGCGAGTCTTGTTCATAAGGTACTCTTTTTTATAACTTAACCAAAAAAATAACTAGGTTTTCTTAATTTTTATCACTTTTTAATAAGCATCGAGGAAAAGATAAGGGGAAAACAATTATTAAAAATATCATATCATTATTAAAAGAAAATAAAAACAACTATTTTTAGGGACCTTTTAATTATGATCTTATAAATTTTGGACTAAAAATTTACATTTTAAAAATTTAAAAACCAAAAATACCTATTCCTCAAAACTCGGAGATTAAAAAGATCATTTCTCTTATACTTATCATGTGTGTATATATGATAATGTATATATAAAAAAAAAATAGAATATTTTCAAAAATAGAAAAATAAGGGAAATTATTTACACAAAATAGCAACATTTTAATCTTTTTTGATAGAGAATAACAAAGGTTGATAAAAGTCTATCAGTGTCTATCGTAATAAAAACAAATAAAAATCTATCATTGACTGACTCTATTTCTATCAGTATCTATTAGTATTTTTTATTTTTGTAAAAAAATAGTTTCTTTTTTTTATCAATGAAATTTTTTCAAATGAAGTAAACAAAAGACATCAATAAACACTAAAACACATGTAGACCCATAGTTATTTGTTAGGAAGGGGATGAAGGCATAATTCAATGAATTAGAATAATGATAAAGAAAAATTAAGATTGATGAAATAAAATATGTTTGTAATAAGTTATTGGTCATACATCATAATTGTGTTATAAGATTGAGGATGTTGATTGGGCTAATTGGTTCAATTTCAACAACAAAAGATGCTATTCTCTATTGTCCCATTCTAATATCATTTTCCTTTTTCTTTTGGAGTTGTTGGAAGATTTCTCCACCTAATTATGTTGTAATTGTAAAACAACCTTACTAATTGTGGATTATTTTCTAAATGGTTCAAATTAGTCACATTATCTTTACATTAAAAGCTAAATTTTCATAATTCCTCTTAACCAACCAAGATAACATAACTAAATACACCTTTTTAACTTTTGGCTTTCAAACATAAAAGGTATACAAACAACAAGCAATTTTCTTGAATTTTCCATTTGTTTTTAAAATATACTTTTATTCTTTCAAAAATTGCAATATTATCCTTAACTAACCTTTCATAGATGTTTCGAAACTATCCTTGAAATGATGTGGTAACGATCTGAAATAGTGTGTGAAGTCACTGCCACGTTGTTTTAAGTTCCAATTTTTGTCCAACATTCTACTGGATTTTTATTTTAGATTATAGTTCTGAAACAATTATGATAGATCAAGAGTAATAGCATAGCTTTTGAAAGAATATGAGTATTTTTTTTTAAACAAAAGACAGAGTTTGAAAGATTTTGTTTGTTTAATTTAATAATTTCTTAGTCGCCAAAAAGAACATAACTCAACTGACATCTATTTGTGTTATCTACCACGAAATCTGTATTGTACTAAAAAAAATTCATTTCTTAGTCAAAATCAAACAACTTTATTTTAAGTGATTTCATCAACCCTTATTTCCAAATTTGATTTACACAACAAAATGAAAGGTGCAAGTAAGGAAGATTGTGAATGTGAAACAATTGCAAGCACTCTTCACAAGTGAGAGATAAAAGGGAAAAAGTGAAGAAAAGAAGAAAGGAAAAGTGAAAGGTGAAGATGACCTTTTTCAATGTTATATATATATATAATAATTGAAGAAAGTGTCCAAAAGAAGTAGTTGAGTTGTGTGTATCATTGTATTGAGTCAGACTATTTTATAAATATTTTATAACTATTTGTTGTGTGTTTTTGTTCAAATCATCCTTTTCCTTTGTAAGAAAACAATCATCACTTCCTAAACTCCCACTTCTTTGAATGACAATTCAACCAACCTTTTCATTTGGTGCACCTTATCTTCAACTTCAACTAATCTTATTTCATGTTTTTGTTTCATTTTATCAATATTAACCTCTTCATTTTATTTTATTTTATTTTTTATTTATTTTAACCCAAATGGTTTGGCGGCCTTTTTTATTTTTTGTTTTTTTTAAAAAAAAAATAACTCATCAACTTTGCTCTTTGTTTAAACATACCTTTATTCTTTTAAAAGTTACAATATTATCCTTAATTTTTCATCAACATTTCAAAACTACTCTTAAAGTATAAATGGGTTAGAATGTTAGACAAAAATTTGCATTTGAAACAGTGTTTTCGTGACCTGGAATGAAAATTGTGACAGCTATACACCGTTTCAAGTCATCGCCATATTATGTCAAGTTCCAATTTTCGTCTAAAATTATTTGAGTCTCTACTTCAGAAGTAGTTTTAAACTGTTTATAAAATTATCAAGGGTAATTGTTGTAATTTAAAATTAATATGGGTATTTCTTAAAATAAAATAGAAATTTCATAGTTCTTTTTTGTAATAGTTTTAAATACCAAAACTGTTGAAAATATTTTCAAATATAACAAAATGTCATTCTTTGTCAGTTTGACACTATGTCTACCACTATTTAAGATTAATAGACAGTAACAATTTGCTATATTTTTAAATAAACTGACTCATTTTTCTATATTTGAAAATAATTCATTCTTTTTTTATTTAACAAAAAAATCCATTTAAAACACCCCTCATCATAAGATGCTAATCCCCATTTGGACTAGGTTAAATTACCATTTTTTTTCTTTCTCCATCTACATTCATTTCATTTTCAAATTTTACAAAGAAGTATCTCCTTATCATGAGTGAAAAATGACAAAATGTTAACGGTATTAAAGTTGTTTTTCTCTAATTCTCTTCTTGCTTCTTATTAAAACAATATCTTACAAATCCAATTGAAATTCATGTATTTTCACTTCAAGAATTTGGTTAAATCCCAACGATCGAAGGTATCAAAATAAATTGAAAACACTGTCGGGACAACCTTTCTCGATGATAAAAAAGTCGTTGGCAACACCATCGGGATACCGTCGTCGGAGAAACCTTTCCCGACAGTTGGGAAGTCTTGTCGTAGGGGACAAGAATTATCTCGACGGATAAGAATGGTGCATTTCCCCGATCCAAAAGAAAACCATCGGGAAAAAGGGACAACGCCCGACGATTAGCCGTCGAAATTTATACGTTAACCCGACTCCCGACCGTCGAGATTTTTCTTTCGCTCGACGACCGAACGTTGGCATTTATAGATAAGCCTGTCGGGATTTATTCCAACCCATATAACCCTTCTAAACTTCCAATTTATAAAAATAAAGTTTTACTTCATGGATTTATCTACCTAAATAGAAAACTTTTAATATGTCATGTTTTTTGTAGTGATGTTTGATAAGCTTTAAAGGTGTATTTGGAATACATTTTCAAGTGTTTAATTTAAAAAATAAGTCATTTTGGAAGAAATTTTAGTGTTCAGCAATCACTCAAAATAAATTTTCAAGTATATTTTAATCATTTTTTTATCGAAAGTGTTTAAATAAAAATGAGTTTTTTAAAAAATATTTTTTTCTCAAGTTAATCCAAACGTTTTATATAAGTTAAAGTACTAAAAATGTAATTTAATATATATGTTTTAAAAGTTTAGGTAGAGATTAAAATAATTAATAATTATTTGTGAAAAAAAAAAAAAAAAAAAAAAAAAAAAAAAAAAGCCAAAGCATCAAGGAAGGAATAGCGTACTTGATGTTATGTAGTATCCTAAATTCTTGCTTATTATTTCCCTCTATAACCAAACAAAAGCAAGCAATATAATCATGAAACCAAACAACTTCTATCTAAATCATTTGATAATAATTGTATTTTCTTTTTCTTTTTCTTTTTCTTTTTCTTTTTTTTTTTTTTTTTAGAATCATATTTGACCAAATTTCATAAGTTCAGAAAAAAAAAAGTTGATAAAAAAGATGCTTCCTTTTGCTCTTGAAATTTTGCTAAAAACTCAAATTAACAAATTCTCTTATCAAGTACTATTCTTTTAAATATATATATATATATATATATATATATATATATATTATCAATCAATTTAATTATTAAAAATAGAAAACAGAAATATTTTTGTAATGAAGACTACAATATAAGATCTTTTAATTGAAACATAGAAACCTTATCAACCATATTCCGTAATTTAAAGAAGAAAAAAAAGGCTAGCTAACGAGTAATATTGTTTTCTTAAGTTTATGTTCTAAACATAAAGTTGAATTTTTGAAGAAAAAAATATAGTCATAAATTTGCACAGGACTAACATATTATGTTGCTCTTCATTGTATGCTCACAAAGTTAAGGGTTAACAATCCTATTCTTAGTGGAAAAAAAGAATTATTTGAATGATCTCATCATGTTCTTTTTAAAACTCAAATATCTACAACATTATATTAATATTATTTAAACTACAATATTAAGAAGTGTTTGGGCATTGAGTTGAGTTATGGAGTCCAGAGTTATTATGTTGAAGTTAGGAAACTTATGTTTTGATTGTGAAGATAGAGATCCTCGATCAAAAGATAGAAAGAATGGAAGATAGAGTTATTCGATAAATGTGCAAACATCAAGAGTGGACACTATTAAAATCGGTGGAATTGAGTTACTTAACATCAACTTATGAAGTCGATTGACCAAACACCACCTCGTAAATATCAAATACTCAATTGTTAGAAAGAAAACATATTTTCTTGACCCTTTAATCCTCTCACTCGTGTTGAACTCAAAAAATATATAAATAAATGAAAATAAAAACTATGACATTAAATTATTGTTAGTAGGTTGTCCATATCTTGTAAAGAGTTTTCTTTACAAGTTCTCTTGGCCTCATGCTCATCCCACTAAAATGCTAAGTTCATATCAAGCCCATCATCTTCATTTCAACTACTCATATGAAGATCGAGTTGCATGCATTACCATAAATTTGATCTTAAATGCACATTTATAAAGAAGGATAGACTAATAATTTAAAAAAAGTGATTTTAAAAACAAATTCTAATTGTCTCAAGTTATGAATTGGCTACAATACTTTTGACGTCGTTAGGTAAACCTAAGTTACATACACACCAAACTTAAGAAAAATATTTGTCAATTCTTAATTATTCAAGTTAACTCAATACGATTATGCTACATAAATGAACTTCTACGTTCATAAACTTATATATATATATAAACCCATATACATATGCCTCTAAATTTATTTATTGGCAATACCAATATAACACAATCATATGTTTATTTCATTCTCTCAAACTTGTCAAATCTAATTAGATCTCCAAAGAGTTCATATATATCACAATTTTTTTAGATTTGTCCTTAAATTTGATCCAAGGTGTAGAGTACAAGGAAAGAACAAAGAAAAAAGAGAGAGAAAAAAAAGTAGAGTGTGCTTAGAAGTATTAACAAAGGGTTAAAGTTTAGGTGGGTGAGTGTCAACATCTTGGACCATTATGAGGGAGGTGCCTAATTACATCAAAGAGTGAAACAAGGCTATTTCTAGTGTCAATATAAGAAAATGCCAATTACATGAAAAGTTAATTAATTTCCTTGGATTTATCATAGTGTTTGAGGTAACTTATCAAGTTAAAGAAATTTACCTAGATTTTACTAATCAATATGAATAATTACTTCAATATAGGTTTGAAAGTGAAATTAGATTTGAATAATAATAATACTATCAAATATCAGCTATAGTTTTTGATGTAATGCACCTTTGAACCATGAAAATAAATTCATAAAATATAAAATATAAAAAGTCTAACTAAAACAACTTTTTATTTCCAAAATGTGTATATCTAAACTGACAAAATGGATGTTAGCGACCAAATTGTATGTGGTTCGAATTCAAGTCATTTTTTTTATTGAAGGAGAGAAATTTCTAACTGCAACATGTACATTTAGGTAATCCTTCATGGACTACTACTTCTTTCTAAATATTCTTTTTCAAAATTTTCTTCATATTTTATTGTCTAAGGTCATTTGTTTTCCTTTCAAATGGCTTTAGGATCTCGTAATCAATTTGAAGTATTATACCAATATGAGTTTAGCTCAATGATAATTGACATAATCTTTCTCCTTAGAGGTCGTAAGTTCAATCTCTCATGCATCCCCACAATTGTAAGAAGAAAAAAAACTTGAAGTATTATGTGCTAATATTCTAAATAGTTTAATTAGATCGTGGACAAACACAATGTTATAATATATCATAGGGTTAAATATAGTCTCTAAATTTCTCACTTCTATGTATTGTGTGTTATGTAATTTTAAAAAATTATTAGAAAATTAAAAATAGGAAAATTATTTCAAATGATAAAACTGTTGAAAATATTTACAAGATATAGCAAAATTTTAGAACTATCCATGATAGACACTGATAGACTTTTATCAGTGTCTATCAATGTCACTGATAAACACTAATAGAAGTCTATCGGTGTCTATCTGCGTCTATCATTAATTATTCTAAAATTTTGCTATATTTTGTAAATATTTTCGTTCATTTTTCTATATTTGAAAACAACCCTTAAAAATAACAAAAAAAAACTATAGTCACAAACAAAAGTTAAAAAATAATCACAAGTTAAAATTTGATTGTTTGTACTCTTCTTCAATCTTTCACCTCTTTTATCCCACACAATCATTAGCTAAGGTGGAACAATTTTTGTCATACAAAAAACAAATAGAAGGTAATTTAGTTATATATGTTAAGGGAAGTTTTGGACTTAGGGAAAAAGTCTTAAAAGGGAAAACAACACTAAATGTAAAATCCCGTATTCCCTTTTTACCCTCAAAGAAGTTGTGGAAATAAGATGCATTCCCTGTATTTTTTTGAATCGAAGTCGTTGTATACTAATATGTTTACAGAGATTCTCTCGGCTAAAGTGTTTGAGGATCACCTAGTGAGACTAAGACTACGGGTTGTATAACCTAAGGAAAGTGGGAGAAAAACCCATGGGTATATGATACCTAAGGATGGGTATGTGATATCTAAGGGTGGGTATGTGATACCTAAAAGCAAACCATAGGTATGTGATACCCTAGTTTATTGTATTTCTTTGTAAACTCAAAAACTCAATGTATTCATATGTATGTTACCACTGGAGTTTTAGTCCAAGTAGGATTTTGTTGGATTTTATGTCCTAAAACTCGTGTTTGTAAATAATAAACTCATTCTGTTAATCGATAAAATTGTTATTGAATATATGAATTGCTTATTCGTTTTAGAAATAAATCCAATAAACTAAAAGATCCATGACTATTACATGAGTACTTGAACTTTATGTGGAGACATAAGAGTGGATCAAGTTCAAGTAAATAGTCAAAATGATCTATAGTCTATGAATAAGATTGGGTGTCTTATTCTGGTAACACTATCAGATGCAGCCCACTCTGTAGTTGTTACAAAGAGTTGTAAAATGCTATAAACGAAGTGATCCTGATTCGTTCATGTGGTGACATGAGGAGCGAGGGTGTCCTATGCAATTAGTTTGCATAAGATCGGATCGAGAAATAAGTCACTCTTACTTTATAACGCTATTTACTGTTTAAGATTGACTATTTCGTAGTGATGACCTAGGTAACTTAACCTTAATTTTGAGCTAACTATGAACTTCTATTTATTCAGGATTATCCTTAAATTTGCATAGGTGGGGGTTGGCTTAACAACGTCGGCTCAATAAGCCTTTCATTTCAGGGGTAAGACCGGGTAGATAGCTGGGGACATAGGGTGCAAGATGGAATTCACTTCTACCCACTTTCAGGGATAGTAGAGAGGTTTTTCCCTTAAGTGCTAATTTCGGGTCTTGAATAAGGGGCCCCACCCTCTCATTGGCCCGAGAGAGACTCGGTTTGATGATGGGATCACAAACCAATTATTCATTAGAGGATCAATGGGACTTAAGTAACAAGAGGTAATCTCGGAGGTAAAACAACCTTTTGACCCAACCGTTATTACGAACAATTTATGAAGGGTTAACTTACTAATTATAGTTATATCGAGTAGACACAATATATTTACAGTGAGGGGAGTGTCACTGCTAGGCTTTAATGGAATGACCCGGTAGTTAACGAATGAGGGTTAATTCGGTGTAAAGAGTTTAGTCAATTAATCTCAAATAGTTGGAGTCCATGATTTGTAGGTCCATTAGGTCCCTCACTAGCTCACAAACGGATTAGCCTTAGAATAACGTGATAAGTTGATTTGAAACGTTCAAGTGGGTGAGTGTCAACATCTTGGACCATTATGACGGAGGTGCCTAATTATATCAAATAGTGAAATAAGGATATTTCTAGTGTCAATATTAGAAAATGCAAATTACATGAAAAGTTAATTAATTTCCTTGGATGTATCATAGTGTTTGAGGTAAATTATCAAGTTAAAGAAATTTACCTAGATTTTACTAATCAATATGAATAATTACTTCAATATAGGTTTGAAAGTGAAATTGGAAATTGGTTTTATGATCTTTAATAGTGACTTATGCATAAGTTGGAGTCCATTGGTGAAGTAATAAAGTGGATTTGGATTTAGACTAATTTCTAGGTATGTCGTATTGGTAAGTTTGGAATGATTGGTTGGTTGGATTTGGGCTTAATTTTTTATTCGTGTTCTATGTTCTAATTTAAGGTTTGTGGGGAGCTAGACAGGAGTTTGTTCGCTTGGACTAATTTTGAGCTTAATTAGAGGTAAGTAATCTTACTACTGGAAACTGCCTACGGGCCAAGCACTAGATGTATGCTCACATGCCAGATTGATATTATGACAGAACGATAGCATGACAGACTAATAGTATAGTATATTCGATGTATGTTTTCGTATGAGGATCTGAAAGATTAAATGCTCATATAGATACTTGAATGCGAGCTTAAGATGATATTTGATTTCATGAGATTGTATTTGATCTGAGGATGTTGAGACGTATATGTATGTTATAGAGCCATGATGTTGAGATGTATATGTGTGTTTCCTTCGGGATTCACTAGAGGTGGTGATTTCCTTCGGGATCCACCAGAGGTTGTGTTTCCTTCGGAATTCACTAGAATTGGTGGTTTCCTTCGAGATCCACCAGAGGTTGTGTTTCCTTCGGAATTCACTAGAACTGGTGGTTTCTTTCGAGATCCACCAGAGGTTGTGTTTCCTTTGGGATTCAATAGAGGTGGTGCTTTCCTTCGGGATTCACTAGAGGTTATGGGTCTTATAGGACTTACTAGAGGTAATGGGTATATTAACTACAGTAGGATCAAAATCAGTTATTCATGTATGAGTCCCACGAGGACTAGAGGAGTTTATATATTCCACTAGAGGTAGGCATCTAAAAGACATAGATGCCTAGCCTAACCCCAGTAGTGGGGTTATTAACTGAGTATTTTATACTCATCTTTTCTGATATTTCAGGTAAGGGTAGAAATGTACCGACGATTGACAAACGGAATCCGTGATCGAGCCATTGGGACCATTTTTATGCTTCCACTCATGATATTTAGATTCTTTTCATGTTTTTTTCATCTTTCAATTTTGATGTTTGAAACTTACTGTTAAGATTTATTTTCAGACCTATTTATTATCCTTTATGATTTATGGTACTCTATCGTTTGTTTTTAATATTTGAATTTAATGGAGGTCTTTTAAACTTACCTTATTTATTGAGCATTTATTTCATTATAAAAGGGTGTCGTTTTAAGTTCCAATGCATGTGTTTAGTAACGGCCTAACTTGAGTCCTAGGGGATCGGGTCGTTACAAATTTTCTCTACAGAAAAAGTTCTGTGAGATTCATTCCTCTCTTTATCTAATCTCTCAAAATTCTTCCCTCTCTACCAAAATAGTCAGAGTTCACAACTCTTGGATTCTTATCCCAAAGAATACCAAAGTTTCCTTCGCAGTGGTGCCCAATTGGAGATTGAGGGTTTTTCACAGTGAAGATTAGATTTTCAAAGGTAAGGGTTCTTGAATCCATTTTTATTCTTCTGCATTTATTTTTTAGCATGATGTAATTTTTGTACTAAATGCATAATTGTACGTTCTTCTTCTGTAAAATTCTATATTCTATGAGAATTGGAAAACTGGGATGATCCGCTTCCGCTCAAGGACCTTTAACCGGGTTCCTTCAAGCAAACATCTTTTGCATAAGATGCCCCCACTCGCATGTCTCCACATGAACAATTCAAGATCATATCGTTTGTAACACTTTACAACTATTATAACAATTACAAAGTGGTCCGCATCCATAGTATCCCCAGATAAGGAATTCAACCTAATCCCTATACTTATAGACCATTTTGGCTATTACTCGAACTTGATCCACTTTTATGTCTCTACATAAAGTTCAAGTATTCATGTTATAGTTGGGGTTTCTTAGTGTAATGGATTTGAAGTTTAAAATGGTGCAATTCACATATTCAATAACAACTTTACTAAATAAACCTCAATAACATCTTTATTGTAAATAGAATATGTTTAATGTTTACAAACCATGAGTTTCAAGACATGCAACCCAACACTTTATGTTATGATTTATATGTGGGACTCTATTCTATGATGGATGATATTGATGTTAGTGATAGTTACCCCCTACCCGTAGATATGTACTTACCAGAGGTTTGTGATTCCTTCGGCACCCACCAGAGGTTTGTGATTCCTATGGGATTTACCAGAGGTTAGTGTCTCCTTCAGAATTCACCAGAGGTTTGTGTTTCCTTCAGGATTTCACCAGAGGTTAGTGTTTCCTTTGGGATTGACCAGAGGTTTGTGTTTCCTTCGAGATTTACCAAAGGTTAGTGATCTCTTTCAGGATTTTACCAGAGGTTAGTGATTTCCTACAAAATTTCACCAGAGGTTTGTGGGTACATCTTATCTACGGTAGGTCGGGTTATACTATTCATTAGATGGCCATCGAGGATTAGTAGAGGTTTTTGCAGGTCTCACTAGAAGGTTGCATTTATTGGACATAAATACATAGTTTGACCCTGATATGGGGTTACTCACTGAGTATTTTATACTCATCTTTCTCATGTTTCCTTTTTCAATTAAAGGTAAGAATACATCGGCGAATGACAATCAAAGTCCATGATCAAGTACTAGGACCAGTACAAAGCATGCTAAAAAGACCCATGTTGTTCTGTGGGGACAACTTTCACTTCTAGAAGCATTCAAGACACGTAAGCACCATAGCTAGGTCGTAGGGGACGCAGGGGAATGTCGGGGTCATCAAGTGTTGAATTCAGGTTCCAAATCCTCATTCGAATTCTGGGTTTGGGGCATTACAGGATACACTCACTCACATGTCTCCACATGAATGATCAGGATCAGATCATTTATAGCACTTTACAACAAACATAACAACTACAAAGTGGGTTATATCTATAGTGTAACCACGATAAGGTACCCAACCTTATCCATCTACTGCAAACTGTTCAGGTTATCACTTAAATATGATCCACCTGTATGTCTTCACATACATGTTTAAGTTACAGCATATAACCTTAAATCTTAGTTTATTGGTTTTTTGGTTAATGCAACTAAATGTCGAATAAAATACCTCTTATTTTATTAAATAAATAAAATGTTTGAATAAATACAATTACAAACTACAAGACCACAAGATTTGGGACATTAACCCCAATAATTTTTCACTTATCTTAAAGCTAGTGGGGTGTACATGATAAAAGTACAAACTAGTATAAACAATACACAAAAACAAGAAACTAGGGCATACAATATACGCCCAATAGTTGTAACATTCAAAAGTTTTGATACTCAATGTTCGATATATATCACGATTTATATCATAAATTCCATTTATATCACAGTATATATCATAAATTAAAAGTAGTCAGAGACAAACAAAAATATCTACCCTGATATATATAATCTCATATGGACTCAATTTTCAATATAAATCATAAAATATATCATATATCATAGTATATCATACTTGGGGATATATATATATATTGAAGGAACTGTAAAGTTTCACGGCGGAAACGAGGATTGCCTAATTTTTCAGAGAACAAGAAATTTACAGAACACACTTATGTAGAATTTCATAAAATTACAGCATGCAAAAGGAGAAGGAAAATAGATTAGGGTTAGGGTTTTAAGAAACTTATCCTTGTAGATACCGAAACCTTCACGAACTCCCCTCTCCAAAAGAATCACAAACAATAAACCACGAATGGTAAAACCAAGGGGCACCATCATACTCTGCAAGTGACCCTCAAATACCTTAGCTGTGAGGGCCTTTGTAAATGGTGTTGGGGTTGATACCCTGAACTCTCGTTGGGTCCTGTAGTTTGTAAACACGGTATTGAACAAACTCTTGTGATGTAATAATATATGATATTTTTCTTCACTATTTTCTATGAAACATGGGATGTTTTATTTGCTTTACCACAAACCAATAAACTAAGATCCCTGGTTGTCGTTGTAACTTAAGCATGTATGTGGAGACATACAGGTGGATCATGCCTTAAGTGACAACCAAAATGGTCTGTAGTATATGGATATAGGAGTGAAACCTTATCCTGGTGACACTACGGATACGACCCACTTTGTAAAAGAGTTACAAGTGTTGTGACTTGCTACAGATGATCTGATCCTGATCATTCATGTGGAGACATGTGAGCGGAGGCGTCCTGTACAAAGGAGTTTGTATAAGACCGGGCCACGAAGTGTTATAGTCTCCTTATATAACGTCGTTCATGACAGAGTCTTCACTTCACTAGAATGATCATAGGTAACATGACCTCAATCCTAAGTGAGTTGGGAACTCTTGCTTTTAAGGCCGGTCCTTTGATTTGCATAGGTGCGAGTGGCCAGATTGCCGACTCAAACCTACCACTTTGGGGATTCATCTGATTGAGGAGTTGGAAACTCAGCTACACAAGATGGAATTCACTCCTTCCCTAAAGCAGGGGTAAATAAATAGATTGCTCCCTTAAGGGATGATTCCGGGGCTTGAACGATGTAGCGCCACACACCTTCTCATAGACCGAGAGGTGTCCACACATAGTAGGACTATGTTGTATTGTTCATTAGAGGGATCAGTGGTACTTAAGGAGTTAGATGTAACTATAGGGGGAAAACGGTAAATTGGCCAAATTGTACTTACGAGCATTTGTGAAGGGTTATCGTACTGTTGATTGGTTATATCCGATGGACACATAAATCTATATGTGGTGAGAAGAATGCAGTTGTCGGTCTTTAATGGAATTCCTGGCAGTTAACGGATGGTGGATCTCGTTGCTAAAGAGTTTAGTCAGTTATTCACGTACCGTTGGTCGTTGTAAACTATCGTAGTTTCCTTCTTCCCTCTACTAAATCCAACAGAGCTCACACCTCCTAGATTCTCACTCCAAGAATACTGAGGTTACTGAGTGGTAGTGTCTTTCTTGCTGCCTGTTCGTGTAGAAGACCATTCGGTGGTGAGCGACAGCGAGATTTAGTGAATAATTGGCTTGGCGTGCACAACGATAGCGAGGGGTGTTGTTCCTTGACGAGAGCGAGGGAAAGGCAGAAGAAGTGTTCTTGAAAGGTGTCTCCTGATCTTTTATATTTCTAGTTAAAAGCATGTCATTATTTATTTATAGATGCATAACTTATTGTATGTTTGTGAATGCGGTATTCCTGTCACAATGAATTTGGAACAATCTTGTTTCCATTCATAGGTTCTCTTTGATAAGAGTTCCTTCAATTGGTATCAGAGCCAGATTCTAATATTCTAAATTCATTATTGTATAGAATAGCATTTACTTTCTCGGTGGGTAAAGCATGTCTGCACTCTATTTAATTGTTAAATAGTTTTGTGGATGTGAATTAATGCAGTTTTTTGGGATGATACCTCTGGTTATTTAATTCTTTTACACTCAAAGTTAATTGTAAGGGCCCCTGTGATTTTAGGCGTATTAACTTGCTATCGAGTCTATAATTTAAAGAGTTTGAGTCACTGTGAGTCGCACGTGATGAGGCTTCAAGGCAAGAAATTGCACTGTACTTCGAGGATGAAGACGACCAAACATTGGTTAGGTCGTGTAAACGATGGGGTAAGCGATCCTTGAGTATGGGATACTCAGCAGCATGTTGACGCGCACGCACTAGACAATCGTGTAGCTCAGCAAACTTCATCGCTTAGTTACTGACTACACGGTCGGGGAGTAAATTGTTGCTTAAGCCCTTATTCTATGATCATCTAGATGATCGTGCTTCACAGCAACACCATCATCTAAACGATCTTCTAGACTTGCATGTTTGTATTTGGTGCACTAAACGATCGAGTGCCTCGTGCTTCATCACATTGTCAATGGTACTCGATCATAGCTAAACTATCGTGGATACCAGGCCAATTTTGTAAACGATCAGGGAGGTTTCACCCGGGCGGTTTAAGACCTGATTCGCCTGTGAACCGGTTTTCTTGATGGAGTTAATGTAATAGATAGAATTTTATTTCTGATTTTTTAGGCTTAATCATCCCAGTCCATTAGTCTTTGATAAATGTACATAGGATGTATGTTTGATTATATGTCATATGGTATGCCATATAGTTGAAATCCCACCTTAGGTTATGAGTTGGTCATGCATCATCTCTATATTGTAAGTGTTACGATTTAGAGTTTGCATGATTTAAATTACATAAGAGCGCATCATATAATATAAGAGTTATATTTATGCATGCATTAAGCATAGGCATGCATCATCTTTATATTATAAGTGTTATAGTATAAGGATGTATGGAAGCATGTTTGCTTAGTTCATTACAAGTATATAAAAGTTATATATAGTAATGAATGGACATTACATGAAGCATGACACATAGGTTAAATTTATAAGAGTTATAAGTACGTAGTTGTGCATGGCAATGTGTATGGGTTTTAGTTGTTTCTTTTATAAGGGTTATAAGGAAATTAGAACTAAAATTTATAAGAAAGATATGCATGCGAACTTAGGCTTGAATCATGGTTTTAAAACTTGGTGGAGATAGACCTAAGATCACGGTTTTAATGAGATTAACAACCTAAGGTTTAATCTTTTAATCAGTTTAATAGGATTAAATTGACTAATAAAAGATTAAAAGTGTACCAATTCTATCTATAAGGAACCTTTTATCTAAGGCGGGTTCTGTCTAGGCTAGGGTATTTAAGCTGACGGAAATGGAACACCCCTATCTGGGAACCTATATGGAAAGGTGAATTAGATAGATTTGATGCATACATGCAAATTTGAGGATAGTCTG
The DNA here is from genome assembly GCF_027475165.1 of Benincasa hispida. Lineage (NCBI taxonomy): Eukaryota > Viridiplantae > Streptophyta > Magnoliopsida > Cucurbitales > Cucurbitaceae > Benincasa > Benincasa hispida. The sequence goes on along the minus strand of NC_143486.1, from coordinate 38,810,560 downwards.
TTAAAGAGTTTAATGTGACTACTTGAACTTGTTTAATTTCAAAGATAAGAGTTGTTTTTTAGCAAACTAAACTGACGTAGATAAAATCAGTAGTCGGATGGTCTAAGTTAATGAACCCCTAGGTAGAACATTCAGTGGGAGGTACTTGGGATATATGATACTTCATTTAAACCTCTTCGCATTTCTCCCTTTTATGTTCACACCGTGAGATCTATCCTCGGCTTCGTGGCACCCTGGGAGTGTCCCCCTAAAAGATGGTGTTTGGGTAGGTCAATATCAAGGTGAACGGAGAGAATGTTCATAGTAAGTGGGAGCGGGACGTGCGATAGCATATCCCATAGTCTCTCTCGTTAGGTTGGATAACGTTTCTATGCATCGCCTCGAGGCACCCTGAGAGTATCCCCCTATAGGATGGCAGTTTTGCACGATTCTTTATCTGATCTTCTGTATAGGATAAGGTCGCTTTAGTCTCTTGTCCTAATCTGCTTTTTCCCTACGGGGGCCGCATTAGGGCGGGACTCTAGGGCTGAAAATGAGGAGTCACAGTTACGCATAATTATTAAGGGTTAACAGTTCTGGACCGAACTAATGGTGACTGTTAGGGTCAGTTACAAGAGTTGTTTTTGCCTAATGGTTGAGAGTGTCTCATCCCAGTGAAGAGGCATTTGATCATCCCACCGGTGACGTTTATCCTGCCTCGCTGGGGCATCATTGCAAAATAGAAGTCTTTTCACTTAGGGTACTTTGAAACTATTTTGCTAAAACTAAAATTGGTGTTAAAATGTGGTATTGCATAGACTTATTAAGTTTGTTCATTTTTCAGCAACATAATTATGGCTACTGCCACATTAGCTCTACTTAGTGCCAACAAATTAACTAGTGAAAACTACGCTAGTTAGAAACACACGATCACAACAATTTTAATCATCGATGACCTGAGGTTTATCCTTACGGAGGAGTGTCCTCTTATTCCACCTCAAAATGCCACTCGAAATGTTCAGAGGGCCTATGAGCGTTGAACACGGGCGAACGAGATGCCTGAGCCTATATCTTGGCCAGTCTTAATGACATTTTGGCCAAGAAGCATGAGCCTAAAGTCTCAACATGTGAGATCATGGAGTCCTTACGGGGAATGTTCGGACAACCGTCTGGACAGCTCAAGCATGAGGCTCTGAAATGCATCTTCAACTCCAAAATGGAGGAAGGCATCTCTGTTCGTGAACATATGCTTAATATGATGGTCCACTTCAACGTGGTAGAGATGAATGGATCTCGAATCGATGAGGGCAGCCAAATTAGCATAATCCTGCACTCGTTGTCGGACAACTTCCTGTACTTTGTCAGTAATGCAATTCTGAACAAAGTGGAATATACCCTTACAACTCTCCTTAACGAGTTACAGACATTCCAATCCTTGTTGAAAAGTAAGGAGAAGAAGAGAGGTGAGGCAAATGTTGCTTCATCTTTAAAGACGTTTCGTAAAGATTCGACCTTAGGAATAAAGTCTGCACCTTCTACTTCTAACACTTCCAAGTGGAAGAAGAAGAAGAAGAGTGGTAAGGGGAAGAGGAAGGTACCTGCTAATCCACAGCCTGTTGCCCAGCGGGGAAGGTGACCAGCACCCAGAGACAAAGGAAAGTGTTTCCATTGTAACCAGGATGGGCATTGGATAAGAAATTGTCCTCGTTCGATCAAAGAGAAGAAGAAGGCTAAGGCCAAGACCAAGGCAAAACAAGGTAAATATGACTTACTAGTTTTGGAAACTTGTTTAGTGGAGAATGATGATTCTTCCTGGATTATTGACCCTGAGACCGTTATTCATATTTGTTCTTCTTTTCAAGGGATTAGATCCTGGCGGTAGCTAAAGGCTAGAGAGATGGCACCAGGCATGTCGTCTGAATTGTGGCACCGGGAGAGGTCCAGTTGACTTTATAGAAGAAGTTTATCATTTTGCATGATGTTTATGTAGTTCCTGAGTTAAAAAGGGACTTGATTTCTGTAAAGTCTCTAATACGGTGTAATTATACTCTAAATTTTCAATTGAATAAAGTGTTTATTCATAAAGATGGAGTTGAAATTTGTTCAGCAAATTTAAAAAATAACTTGTATGTGCTAAGGCCGTTAGCAACAGTTCCCTTCATAATATAGAGATATTTAAATCTGTCGTAACTCAAAATAAACGACAAAAGGTTTCTCCTAAAGAAAATGCCCAACTTTGACACCTTCGATTAGGACACATCAATCTCAATAGAATTGAGAGGTCGGTGGAGAATGGACTTTTATACGAGTTAGAGGAAATTTTTTTATCGGTAAGTTCAGCGAGTTCAAGGTTGAAGTTGAAAATGCATTGGATAGACGGATTAAAACACTTCGATTGGATCGGGGTGGAGAGTTTTTGAATTCGGGGTTTCAGAATTATTTGATAGAACATGGGATCGTTTCCCAACTCTCAGCGCCGTGTACACCTTAGCAGCATGGTGTAGCGAAGAGGAAAAATAGAACCTTGTTGGACATGGTCCGATCGATGATGAGTTACACTTCCTTACCGGACTCGTTTTGGGGTTTTGCAGTGGAGACTGCAGTGTATATCCTCAACTGTGTTCTTTCCAAGAGTGTTGCGAGAACACCTTTGAAGTTGTGGAACGGGCGTAAAGCTAGTTTGCATCACTTCCATATATAGGGTTTCCCAGCACATGTGCTTGAGGCTAATCCAAAGAAAGTGGAACCACGGTCGAGGTTGTGCCTCTTTGTAGGCAACCTCAAAAGTACACAAGGGGGTTACTTTTATGATCCTACGGAAAACATAGTGCTTATGTCTACAAACGCTACCTTCCTCGATGAGGATCATATTAGGGAGCACAGTCCACGTAGTAAGATCGTGTTACGTGAGCTTTCCAACGAAACTACTGAAACTTCAACAAGAGTTGTTGAATGGTCTGCTTCATCAACCAGAGTTATTAATGATAGTTCATCTGGTAGGTCAGTTCCACCTCAAGAGTTTAGGGAACCTCGACGTAATAGGAGGGTTGCGAACCCACCTGTTCGCTATCTGGGTTTCACGAAAATTCTGGCTATGGTAGCTGATGGCGACATTGAGGATCCATTGTCTTATCAAAAGGCAATAAAAGATGTTGACCGGGATGAATGGGTCAAAGCCATGGATCTCGAAATGGAGTCGATGTACTTCAACTCAGTATAGGATCTTGTAGATCAACTTGATGGGGTAAAACTAATAGGTTGCAAATGGATCTACAAGAGGAAACAGGATGTCGATGGGAAGGTGCAAACCTTCAAGGCTAGACTTCTGGCAAAGGGTTATACACAGGTGGAGGGAGTTGACTATGAGGAGACTTTCTTGCCTATTGCCATGTTGAAGTTTATTCGCATCGTCCTATCCATTGCCGCATTTTATGACTGTGAGATATGGCAAATGGACGTCAAGACTACCTTTCTGAATGACAATCTTAAGGAGACCATTTATATGGTATAACCCGAGGGATTCATTACCCAAGGTCAAGAGCAAAAAGTTTGCAAACTGAACCGATTCATTTATGAACTGAAACAGATGTCTCGATCTTGGAACATTTTATTTGATATTGCAATTAAATCGTACGACTTTGATCAAAACGTTGATGAGCCTTGTGTCTACAAGAAAATCATCAATAGTTTAGTAGTTTTCCTAGTATTGTATGTAGACGATATCCTACTCATTGGGAATGATGTAGGACTACTGACTGCAGTTAAGAACTGGCTAATGACCCAATTCCAAATGAAAGATTTGGGAGATGCTCAATTTGTTCTTGGTATACAGATCTTTCCGGTTCGGAAGAATAAAGTGCTAGCGCTGTCTCGGGCATCGTACATTGACATGATGTTACTCAAGTACTCGATGCAGAACTCCAAAAGGGGCCTATTGCCTTTCAGGCATGGAGTTACATTGTCTAAGAAAATGTCTCCTAGGACGCCTCAAGAAGTTGAGGAGATGAGACGGGTCCCATATGCATCTGTCGTTGGCAGTTTGATGTATGTAATGCTCTGTACTAGACCAGATATTTACTCCACTGTGAGGATTGTCAGTAGGTATTAGTCTAATCCAGGACAGGGTCATTGGACCGCAGTCAATAATATCCCTAAGTATCTTCGGAGAATGAGGGACTACATGCTTGTGTATAGAACTAAGGATTTTATCTTTACTGAATACACATATTTTAACTTCCAGACTGATAAGGATTCTCAGAAATCCATTTTAGGGTCATTTTTCATTCTTAACGGAGGAACAGTAGTGTCAAAGCACTAAGCAGGGTTACATCGTCGATTCTACGATGGAACCCAAGTATGTAGCGGCTTTTGAAGCTGCTAAGGAGGTCATTGGCTTAGAAAGTTTCTAACTGATCTGGAAGTTGTTCCAAACATGCCTAGGCCCATCACCCTCTATTGTGACAATAGTGATGTGTGGTAAACTCCAGGGAGCCTAGAAGTCACAAGCTTGCAAATATATAGAGTGGAAGTATCATCTCATCCGCGAGATAGTGCATCGAGGGGATGTGATGGTCACGAAGATCACTTCAGAGCATAACGTTGCTGACCCGTTTACAAAGGCTCTTATGGCTACAGTTTTTACGAGTCACCTTTAAAGCATGGGTCTACAGGACCGCCCAAGGCTGAACTAGGGCAAGTGGGAGATTTTTTGTACTGGGCCTTAGTGCTCTAGTTTATTGTTTTGTACTAGTTGTTTTATGCACCCCACTCGCTTTAGGACAAGTGGGAGATTGTTGTGGTTGATGCCCTAAACTCTCGTTGGATTGTGTAGTTTGTAAACACTGTATTGAACAAACACTTGTGATGTAATAATATATGATATTTTTTTCACTATTGTCTATGAAACATGGGATGTTTTATTTGCTTTACCACAAACCAATAAATTAATATCCTTGGTTGTCGTTGTAACTTAAGCATGTATATGGAGACATACAGGTGGATCATGCCTTAAGTGATAACCAAAATGGTCTGTAGTATATGGATATAAGAGGGAAACTTTATCCTTGTGACACTACGGATGCGGCTCGCTTTGTAGAAGAGTTATAAGTGTTGTGACTTACTACAGATGATCTAATCCTGATCATTCATATGGAGACATGCGAGCAGGAGCGTCCTATACAAAGAAGTTTGTATAAGACCAGACCACGAAGTGTTATAGTCTCCTTATCTAACGTCATTCATGACAAAGACTTCATGGATGACCCTAGGTAACATGACCTCAATCCCGAGTGAGTTGGGAACTCCTGCCTTTGAAGGTAGTCCATTGATTTGCATGGGCGTGAGTGGCCAGATTGCGGACTCAAACCTACCATTTTGGGGATTCGTCTGATGGTGAAGTTGGGAACTCAGCTACACAAGATGGAATTCACTCATTCCCCAAAGCAGGGGTAAGTAGATAGATTGCTCCCTTAAGGGCTGATTCCGGGGCTTGAACGATGTAGCGTCACACACCTTCTCATGGACCGAGAGGTGTCCACACATAGTAGGACTATGTTGTATTGTTCATTAGAGGGATCAGTGGTACTTAAGGAGTTAGATGTAACTACGGGGGAAAAAGGGTAAATTGGCCAAGTTGTACTTACGAGCATTTGTGAAGGGTTATCGTACTGTTGATTGGTTATATTTGATAGACACAGAAATATATATAGTGAGAAGAGTGCAATTGCAGTCTTTAGTGGAATTCCTGGCAGTTAACGGATGGTGGATCTTGTGGCTAAAGTGTTTAGTCAACTATTCACATACCGTTAGAGCTTCAAGCCACAGGTCCATAAGGTCCCTTTGGTAGCTCAATGGATTCAAGTTGAGAATCAGTTTTTTGGGTCAGTTTGAAGTGTTCAAATTGACAAGAGGGAGTTTGATTATATATGATATGATTAAACAGGTCAATTATATAGGATATAGTTGACATGATGTATGAGATACATTAATTGGAGGAAAATTATATAAATAAGATTTATATCTAGTGGAGGAGAAAATGACTATAGTTTATATGTTGCATATGATGTTATATTAAAGCTATAGGTTATAAATATAATATGATTATATTTATTTTTAATTAAACAATTATGAGATAATTGTTGGTGGTTTTTCTCCATAACCGTATGAGATAGTGGGAGGTTACATTCAGTTTTCATAACTGAAGGATATAATAAAATTAGTTTTCATTTTGCAAAGAGATCGGATATCGCTTCACGGTTAGTACACTACCCATCGTCTACCTAACGAGTGTAGACACGATAGCTCAAGTTTTCCTAAATGATCGTGTGCACGCGCAGATTTCCTAAACGATCATATAGCTTTTTCTAAACGATCGCGCACGAAGGCGAGATTTCCTAAATGATTGTTTAAACGATCAGCCCCGATTTACTAAACGATCATGCACCTGTTTCTAAACGATCAACTCTAAATCACTCTCACTTGCTTGGTCATTGTAAACGATCGTAGTTTCCTTCTTCCCTCTACCAAATCCAATAGAGTCCACACTTCCTAGATTCTCACTCTGAGAATACCAATGTTACTAAGTGGTGGTATCCTTCTTGTTGCTTGTTCGTGTAGAAGACCATTCGATGGTGAGCGACAGCGATATTTGATGGATGATTGGCGACAGCGAGAGGTGCTGTTCCTTGATGAGAGCGAGAGAAAGGCAAAAAAAGTGTTCTTCAAATATGAGTTTCTCGATCTTTTATATTTCTAGTTAAAAGCATGTCATAATTTGTTTATAGATGCATAACTTGTTGTATGTTTATGAATGCGGTATTTCTATCACAATAAATTTGGAACGCTTCCGCTCATAGGTTCTCTTTGATAAGAGTGCCTTCAAATGGATCGGCAACGTTATACTCCGAAGCTATCTACATGACGATCACGTCCCCTCGATGCACAATCTCTCGGATGAGATGATACTTCCGCTCTATATGCTTCCCACGCTTGTAACTTCTAGGCTCTCAAGAATTAGCCATAACACCACTATTATCACAATAAAGGCTGATGGGCTTTGACATGTCTAAAACCACTTCTAGATCAGTCAGGAATTTCCTGAGCCACACAACTTCCTTAGCAGCTTCACAAGCCGCTACGTACTCAGCTTTTATAGTGGAGTCAACAATGCACCCCTGCTTGGTGCTCCTCTAGATTATTGCCCCTCTGTTAAGAATGAACACTGATCTTGATATGGATTTCTTAGAATTCTTATTAGTCTGAAAATTAGAGTTTGTGTATCCCGTAAGGATCAGATCCTTAGAACCATACACGAACATATAGTCCTTCATTCTCCATAAATACTTAAGGATATTCTTAATGGCGGTTCAGTGATCAAATCTTGGATTAGATTGATATCTACTGACTATCCTCACTGCATAGCAGATGTCAAGTCTAGTACATAACACCACATACATCAGGCTACCAACAATCGACGCATAGGGGATCCGTCTCATTTCCTCAACCTCTTGAGGTGTCTTAGGACACTATTCCTTAGACAATATAACTCTATGTTTGAAAGGAGTAAACCTATATTTGAATTTTGCATCGAAAACTTGACAAGCATCTTGTCAATATACAATGCTTGAAACAGGGTTGGTGTTTTATTCTTTCAATCTTTGAAGATCTAAATGCCCAGAATAAACTACGTCTCTCCCAAATCTTTCATTTGGAATTGGGTCGCTAACCAATTCTTAATTTCAGTTAGTAGACCTACATCATTTCCAATAAGTAGGATATCGTTTACATACAAATTAGAAAAGTTACTGAATTGTTGATAATTCTCTTGTATACATAAGGCTCATTAAAATTTTGATCAAAGCCACAAGATTTGATCGTAGTGTCAAATCTTATATTCCAAGATCGAGAAGCTTGCTTCAATCCATAAATGGACCAATTAAGTTTGTAAACCTTTTGCTCTTGACCTTGGGTTATGAATCACTCAGGCTGCTCCTTATAAATGGTCTCCTCAAGACTACCATCTAGAAAGACAATCTTGATGTCCACTTTCCAAATCTCATAGTCATAATATGAGGCAATAGACAAGAGGATCCAGATAGATTTCAATATGGCAACAGGTGAGAAAGTCTCCTCATAGTCGACTCCCTCAACTTGGGTATAATCCTTTGCCACAAGTCTAGCCTTAAAGGTTTGCACCTTCCCATCAGTACTCCGCTTTGTCTTGTAGATCCACTTGCAACCTATAGGTTTAACCCCATCAGTTTGATCTACAAGATCCCAAACCGAATTGAAGTACATAGACTCAATTTCGAGATCTATAACTTTGATCCACATATCTTTGTCAATATCCTTCATTTCTACTCATCTTTGTCAACATCCTCTATTTCCTTCTTGCAAGACAATGGATCCTCAACATCTCTGTCAGCTACGATAGCTAGGGTTTCTGTTAAACCCATATAACGAACAGGTGGGTCTGCAACATTCTCACTACGTCGAGGCTCCCTCAACACTTGAGGTGGATTTGATCTACTAGATGATCCAACTTCAATAACTCTTGTTAAGGTATTGGATTCTTCAACAACTCTTATTGAAGATTTAGTAACTTCGTTGGAAATCTCACTCAACACAATCTTATTGCGGGGTTTATGCTCCCTTATGTGGTCCTCTTCTAAAAAAAGTAGTGTTTGTCAACACAAACACCTTATTATCCTTAGGATCGTAGAAGTAACCACCTCTCGTTCCTTTAGGATAACCTACAAATAGGCACAATTTTAAACGAGATTCCAATTTCTTAGGATTTACCTCAAGCACATGTGCTGGGTAACCTCAGGTCCTGAAATAGTGTAAATTACCTTTACGACCATTCCATAATTTCAAAGGTATTATAGTAATACTTTTGGACGGAACACAGTTCAAAATGTAAGTTGTAGTTTGTATTGCATAATCCCAAAACAAGTCTGGTAGGGAAACATAACTCATCATAAACCAAATCATGTCCAACAGGATTCAATTTCTCCTTTTTGATACATCATTCTGCTAAGGTATACCAAGTGTCGAGAGCTGGGATAAAATTCCATGTTCTATCAAATCGTTTTGGAATTTTAGATCCGAATACTCTCCACCTCGATCAAATTAAAATGTTTTATTAGTTTTATTTAATGCGTTTTCAACTTCAGCCTTGTACTTCTTGAACTTTTCAAGGGCTTCAGACTTATGTTGCATTAAATAAACATACTCATATCTAGAATAATTAGCAGCAAAAGTGATGAAATATTCAAATTCTCCTCTTACCTTAACATTCATCGAACCATAAAGATCTGAATGTACAAGTTCTAAGGGTTCTTTGGCCCTACGACCTTTTTCCGTAAAAGATCTTTTAGTCATTTTGCCTTCAAGGCATGACTCTCACACAGGTAAAGAATTTTCTTCTAACTCGTTAGAAGTCCATTCTTGATCAGTATCTCAATCCTATTGAGGTTTATGTGTCCTAATCTTAGGTGCCAAATTTAGGCATTTTCCTTCAGAGAAATTTTAAGTCTTTTATTCTAAGTTATCGCAGTTTTTTCAGTGTTTAGGACTACTTTAGTTGCTAACAGAGCATATAAAGATTATTTTCCAGCTTAGCAAAACAAAGTTCTATACCATTCTTATATATAGACGCTTTATTCACAGAAAAATGTACAAAATATTTGTTAGGTTTTATATCCTAAAACTCGTGGTTTGTAAACAATAAAACTTATTTTGAAAATTCAATAAAGTTGTTATTAAATATATGAATTACTTATTTCGTTTAAGAAATAAATCCAATAACTAAAAGATCCATGACTATTACATGAATATTTAAACTTTATGTGGAAACATAAAAGTGGATCAGGTTCGAGTAAATAGTCAAAATGGTCTATAGTATGTGAATAAGGTTGGGTGCCTTATTCTGGTAACATTATTGGATGTGGCCCACTCTGTAGTTGTTACAAGGAGTTGTAAAGTGCTATAGAAGAGGTGATCCTAATTCGTACATGTAATGACATGAGGAGTGGGGGTGTCCTGTGCAATGAGTTTGCGCAAGATTGAACCACGAAATAAGCCACTTTTACTTTATAACGTTGTTTACTATTTCAAAGTGATGACCTAGGTAACTTGGCCTTAATCCTGAGTCAACTATGAACTCCTGTTTATTTGGGATTATCCTTAGATTTTCATAGGTAAGAGTTGACTCAACAACACCGACTCAATAAACCTCCCATTTCAGGGGTAAGACTGGGTAGATAGCTAGAGACATAGGGTGCAAGATGGAATTCGCTCCTACTCTCTTTAAGGGATAGTAGAGAGATTGTTCCCTTAAGTGCTAACTCTGGGTCTTGAACAAGGGGCCCCGCCTTCTCATTGGCCTGAGAAGGACTCGGTTTGATGATCGGATCACAAACCAATTGTTCATTAGAGGATCATATGACTTAAAAAACAAGAGGTAATCTCGGGGGTAAAACAGTCATTTGACCCAGCCGTCATTACGAATAACCTGTGAAGGGTCAACTTACTAATCATGGTTATATCGAATGGACACAATATATCTACATCGAGGGGTGTGCAACTCTAGGCTTTAGTGGAGTGACCTAGTAGTTAACGAATAGGGGTGAATTTGGTGTAAAGAGTTCAGTCAATTAAAAAAATGGACCAAAAACCTCGCTCTTATACTAATTGAAGGAACTGTGAAGTTCTGCAACGGAAGTGGGGATCGACCCAATTTATATTTTCACAAAACAAGAAATTTATAGAACATAATTATGCAAAATTTCATTAAAATATAGCATGCAAAAGGAGAAGAAAAAGAGATTAGAGTTAGGGTTTCAAGAAACTTACCCTTATAGATACCGAAATCTTTACGAACTCCCCTTTCCAAAAGAATCACAAACAATAAACTTCGAACGATAAAACCAAGAGGCACAACCACAAAAATTACCTTTGTATTCCCTTGGGATGAGAATTTCTCAGAAGGTGTGAACTCTAAGATTTTGGAAGAGAGGGAGAGATTTTTTAGAGAGATGAATTAGTGTGGTCTCTTTTTGAAAATTACAGAGAGTTATCTTTTCTGTATCAATCCAAAAGAGAAGAAAAAGAGTTTATATATATATATATATATATATATAACTTCCCTGCAAAACCACCAAACAATCACGTATCAAGTTGAGAGAATAGTGGGTAGGGAGTTATAACTCCCACCCAATAATTAATTCAAAAATTAAATAATATAACAAATTATTTAATATATATATATACACACACACACCTTATCATATATTATATATGTTATATCAAATATAACACATGACCTATAGTTTTATATTGTATCAAATAAAATATAATCTATTGTTGGGTTTTATGTTCTAAAACTCGTGGTTTGTAAAAAATAAACTTATTCTGTTATCAATAAAGATATTATTGAGGCCTGTTCAATAAAGTTGTTATTGAATGTATGAATTGATCATTTCATTTTAGAAATAACCTAAATCCAATAAACTAAAGATCCATGACTATTAAATGAATACTTGAACTTTATGTGGAGACATAAGAGTGGATCAAGTTCGGTTAATAGCCAAAACGGTCTATAGTATATGAATAAGATTGTGTACCTTATTCTAGTAACTATCGGATGCGGCCCACTCTGTAGTTATTACAATTTGTTGTAAAGTGCTACAAACAAAGTGATCCTGATTCGTTCATGTATTGACATGAAGAGTGGGGGCGTCCTATACAATGAGTTTGCATAAGATTGGACCAAGAAGTAAGTTACTCTTACTTTATAACGTTGTTTACTGTTTAAGACTGATTATTTCAAAGCGATGACCTAAGTAACTTGACCTTAATCCTGAGCTAAATATTAACTCCTATTTATTTGGGATTATTCTTAGATTTGCATGGGTGAGGATTGGCTCAATAGCGCCATCTCAATAAGCCTCCCATTTCAGGGGTAAGATCGGATAGATAGCCGAGGACATAGGATGCAAGACAGAATTCACTCCTACCCACTTTTAGGGATAATAGAGAGGTTATTCCCTTAAGTGTTAACTCTGGGTCTTGAATAAGGGGCCCCACCCTTTCATTGGCCCAAAGAGACTCGGTTTAGTGATTGGATCACAAACCAATTATTCATTAGAGGATCAGTGGGACTTAAGGAGCAAGATGTATTATCAGGGGTAAAACAACTTTTGACCCGACCGTTATTACGAACAACCTGTGAAGGGTTGACTTACTAATCATGGTTATATTGAGTGGACATAATATATCTACAGTAAGGGAAGTGCAACTACTGGGCTTTAATGGAGTGACCCGGTAGTTAACGAAAGGTGGTTAATTAAATTAAAGAGTTTAGCCGGTTAATCTTGGATCATTTGAGCCCATGATCTGTAGGTCCATGAGGTCCCCTTACTAGCTCATATCAGACTAAACCTTATAATAGTGTGACAAAGTGTTCAAATTCGGTTTTTGGAGCAAAACGTTAAATATATACGATATATTTAACCTAATGTTTAATTGTGAATTAAACATAAAGAGAAAAAATAGGAGATATTTAAATAAGATTTAAATATCAAGATTATGAATAGAGATTCATATTAATTGGGATTAGTGTTGGATTTAATATTAAATTAAATTAATTAAAATTTTTAATTAATTATTTAATATTAATTTAATTTTAAAATTAATTATTAGAATTAATTTTGAAATTAAATAAAATTGGTCAAAATTGCATCAAAAGTCAAAATTGTTGACTAGGTAAAAATGTAATGAAAGTCAAAATGTTGACTTTTGACTTTGAAAGTCAAAAAGTCAAATTGTTGACTTTGGACTTTGAGAGTCAAACTTTGACCTTTGACCAAGTTAGTGGAAAGATTCAACAATTGTGAGTGGAAAATTCCAACATTTGCATTGCTAAGTGTTATCTTTATTTGAAGACACTTATCAACTAATCCCAATTTGAGTTAGTGGATTTTTTAGTATCAAATTCTCATCAAACTCAAAGTTGCATATTTTTGCATGAAATGAGCTTTAAAAATAAGAGATTTATGAATTTTTCAATTCTTGGCCAAGTGGAATTTTATGAGATTATTTGACAACCTTAACCATTTTTTCTTTCAAATTCTTAGCCTTTTCCTCTTCAAATTAGTCACTCACCGGATCCCACCATTCCATTCTAAGGTCGGAGAATAGTCGATAAGACTCACGTGGTGGTCTACGAACCGTTCGCGTAAGATGGGAGCTGATTTGAAGAAGATTCGAGTCTATAAAGGTTGTATATCTTTTTTCTCTTTATACTTGTTTTAATTGCATGCTTATTTTTTAAAATAACCTAATTAGAGTACTTTAGATCCATTTTTCCTTCCTTTGCGCATGTGTTCGTTCCATCACCATAGTTTTAATTCTCTCATTATTGCATGGTATTTAATATAAATCCCATTTATACTAAATTTAATTATATGAATCCAATTCACATAATTAAAATTTGAATTATATATTCAAATATTTATTTCCTCTCAATTAAACTTTATAATATAATGTATCAAATACATTATATTAACTATATCATATATAATTAAGTTAAATTAATTATATCACATATAATTAATTCCTTCAATTAATTTGAACAATTCAAATTAATCCAAAGTTGATTCTCATAAATTCCTATTTAGCTACAAAAGGGACCTTATGAACCTGTGAATTGAAGCTTCAATGGTTCTTGAATAATTAATTAAACTCGTTTAATTAATTTAGTCCATATATTTCGATATTTATACTTTTAACTTCATTTTTTTTATCAAATACTCATTTATCGTCTTTTGTGCTAACTTTTGTTGATAAATTAAATACTATTAAAAGAATTATAATAATTAAGCTTCGCTATGTTTTTTTTATTTAAGCTTCATTATGTTTTCTTTTATCACTTTTAAAATTAAATTTAAAATTTCACTTCATAATTTATTTTTAATTAATTAATAGAAATTGACATCAATGATTAAAAATGAGTATTTAATAAAAAAGTGAGATAAAAAATATAAGAGATTGAAGTCGATGGACTAGATTGAAACAAAACTCAAATCTCAAGCGTAAAATTGTAATCGTTTGAAATTTAGGGACTAAATTGAAACAAAACTTAAGAATTAACTGTGTAACATTTTAAAACTTAAGGACTAAATAGAAACTACACGCAAAAGCGATAGATAAAAAAAATATTTAAAAAAAAAACAATTTATCACGTGACAAACTATAGGAAGAAGATACCTAAAGCCTCCACCTTGGAGTTGGCAACGAAACTGGGGTGGGGCGGGAGGACTCCCTGTCCCCTTCTCCGCAGGGTGTATTTCTCCCATCCCTGCTCCTGTCCTCACCAATTGAAGGCAGGAACGAGGACAAGGATTCTCTGTTGGGGAAATGGGTCCCTGCGGAGACCCATTCTCGACTTTATATATATATATATATATATATAATATTAATAAAATTTAATCGAGGATGGGGACGAGATAAGAATACCCTCCCCATCCCCTATCGGGGATCCGATTAGGATCTTTGATTTGACTTCATCCTCGGGATCGGGGTGGGGACCTGCGAAGACCCGACCCCCCGGGAATTTTTGTCAATCCTACCCACTTCAATTTTTCAAAAAAAAAAAAAAAGAAAGAAAGAAGAAGGAAAAGTGGGGTAAGTGGATGAAATCGTAAATTAGAAGCAAAAGGAATGGTAAATAATAAAGAAATATTAAATTTCGATTTTCATTTAGCAGTTCCATTTCGACTTCAGTCTCTTACCTACAAAACTCCCCCACTCCACAGTCACTTTCCTCCTCCATCAAATCTTCACACTCTCTCCATTTTCTCTCTCCATTTTCTCTCTCCTTCGTTGAATTCACTTCCACTGTTCTTCAGTTTTTCTTCTTCTTCTTCCTTCTTCCCCATTTCTCTCGCCTGCTGAATCCCACCCAGTTCCTGAAATTTGTCTGCGCTTCTTCAATTTTGCGGCGATTCGATCCCCTTTTCGTTTTCTCTTCCGTCCTCTTCGCCGGAACTCTTGCTTCTTTGTCTCCCTTTCACTTTCCCACTTTCCACTCTCTTCTTCATGCCACTCTTCCTTTATCCTCTGAATCCCCAACCAATTCTCCTCTTTCTTCTCCAGATCTGACCCTTGGTCCGCCGGATCCGTGCCCACCAACCCCGGATATGGAGGAAGCATTGGAGCTGGCTCGTGCCAAGGACACCAAGGAGCGCATGGCCGGTGTTGAACGCCTCTATGAACTTCTTGAAGCTTCTAGAAAGAGCTTGAATTCCGCCGAGACTACGGCCTTGGTTGATTGCTGCCTCGATCTTCTCAAGGATAACAACTTTAGGGTTTCTCAGGGTGCTCTCCAGGCTTTGGCTTCTGCTGCTGTGCTCTCCGGTGAGCATCTTAAACTGCATTTCAATGCTCTTGTCCCTGCCGTTGTTGAGCGATTGGGTGATGCCAAGCAGCCTGTGAGAGAAGCTGCTAGGAGGCTCTTGCTCACTCTCATGGAGGTACTGGATCAGCCTTTTACTACTGCGGATTGAATGCTTGCAATTGTAGCTGTTTATGTGGGAAATGAATCCGAATCTTTGATTGGAGACGGCTGAGTTTGATTGAAATATAATCACCTGGATTCGATTTAGTTTCTTTCTTCCGACTTCCGCTGAGCTTTTTCCTCCCCTATTTACAACTACTCAGATATTTTAGTGCATATGTGTATTAAAATGATGTTTAATCGGGTTGTGATAGTGATTTACTAGGTGCGATTTTAATATTGTCTTTGTTTATTGGGTATCGAGTTCTTGTATTTTCTCGGCCTTAAACTTATCTAGTAGACCCAGATGTGTCGATGCTTAAAACCAACAAATTACATATTGTGCTGGCTACAAATTCATTAACCAATATCGCTGCGATTAATTCTGATTTGCGGCTATGCCATATGAACTTTATGATAAGTTCGAATAACCTGTGTCAATCTCTTCCTTTCCTTATTGTTCAGAAGTAGGTTGCGAATATGGTCAATGACCATAGCATAGTTAGTTTGACGTACCTTCCTGATGGCAACCCAAAAATTTCAGGTGGCCGTCATCTTAGTGAACGTTTTATTTTTCCTTTTTTTGTGTGTGAGTGGGGGGTGGAGGCTGGAAGTGTCCCCTCCAACATTCTGAATTATATAAAGGAGCCAATGCCACTTGCTTGCCTATCTCTTGTATTGATACCTCAAGTCTAATCTTTGTGCTTTTATATATCAGGGGCAGGGCGAGCTTTAAGTTGTTCATTCATGGAGTGAAAATTTGAAAGTTCTTATTTTCTTCAATATATTATACATTATTTATTTTAAAATTTTTCGTGTTTACTTGTCTGCATTAAGAAAGGGCATGGAGAATTCTCGTCTCATCCATATGGTCCTACTGAAAGGAAAATAATGGACACCGTCAAACCTAATACCTGTCTCTACGTGCAGATTTCTTCGCCAACAATCATCGTTGAAAGAGCTGGCTCTTATGCATGGTCACATAAGAGTTGGAGAATACGAGAGGAATTCGCAAGAACTGTTACATCAGCCATTGGTTTATTTGCATCAACTGAGCTTACACTTCAGCGGGCCGTTCTACCTTCGGTATAAAATTGAATTTCCAAAAAAAAAAAAAAAAAAAATTAGACATCTTTGCACCCGGATTCACTTATTTCCAACTTAGTAAGTAAATTCTAAAAATTTTTCTCTACAGATTTTGCAGATGTTGAATGATCCAAATCCTGGAGTTAGGGAAGCAGCTATAGTCTGTATTGAGGTTAGCAATATTGATCCTATTGCAACAATGGGTATTCTGTTATATATGCTAATAGCTTCATGACATTTCCTTGTTATTATATTTATATGTGTTTTTTTAATTTTCCATGCAAGATGACTAGAACCCATTTATGAAATATTCTGGTTCAAGCTTATGTCAATGTCATGGATCATGTCAGTTGCAATATGCTATTGTTGAATTCAGTGATTTGACTTCAAATTTATTTTCTTCAGGAGATGTATACACAGGCTGGGCCACAGTTGCGTGATGAGCTTCAGCGCCATCACCTCCCTACCTATATGGTAAGATTTTATTTATTTGTATTTGTTGAGTATTATTATCTCTTCTTCCCCCACTTGTCTCTTTTTGTTATAAGGATTCTTTTAGTCCTTTTTTTCCTAATTTCTTCATATGATCTGGAAGTGCTGGAAGCTGAAAGTTCGACTCTATTTCAGTTAAAGTAGCAAAGTAATTTATGGAAATGGACGTTACTATAATATATACTTTTTTTTCTTACATCATCTATCTACAGGTGAAAGATATTAATGCCCGTTTAGAAAAAATTACACCTCAAGTTCGGTCCTCAGAAGGACTTACAGGGAGTTTTTCCGTTGGGGACATGAAGCCTGTAAATATTAACTCTAAGAAAAATAGTCCCAAGGCTAAAAGTTCCAACAGAGAGGTCTCTCTTTTTGGAGGTCAGTTTTTCAGTTCATATTTGATTTTTTTTTTGAAACAGAAACGTAACCTTTCATTGATATAATGAAAAGTGACAAATGCTCAAAATACAAGAATGAGCAATGATACGATGGAAACATAGAATCTAGAGATCAATAGATGCACCAAAATATCAACTAGGTTGACACATCCTTAGCATCCTCATCACATCCCAATACCAAAGAGATCCACTTGATATACTTAGTGAATGCATAATTACATAGAAAAAACGAGAGCATTCCAATTAAGACAAATATCTTGAATTATCTAATGAAAACAACTGATGGGAACCTATGCCTTCTATTTGATTACTCTAGCTTGGTTTCTTGCCTAATTAGAAGCATTTTATAACTTTTCTCTTCTCCTTTTGTTGGCCATACCCACTAGGTAGTACTGTATAGTCTGTTTGTGTCTCTGGTTATTGTTTCAAATGGTTTGCATTTATTATATAGTTTCCTTAGTATGCTCATTTGCTCCTGTGTGCTGTATTTTTACTGTTATTATTATTGTTAGGAGAAACAGTTATTTAATAATTGATGAATAAAATATAATCAAGGGGTAAGAGGCCACCAATGGCGAAGGGTTTTATTACACAAATAACTTTCACTAGGTCGAAAGAATAGAGAGATTATAAGGAACATGGATGAAATCAGGCCCTTCTAACATGATGTAAGACCCCTAGTCATGCTTATATTAGGATTATTAGTATGGTCATTAGTATGGGGCATATTAGTAAATAGCTAGCAGGTTTGTTAGGGCTTTGGTTATAAATAGAGGGAGTGGATTGAGAGCAAGGTGTGAAGATTTTAGTAGAATATCCAGTGTGGGAAATTTAGGAGAGAGTAGCCCTCCTGAAAGGCTATTGTATATTATAACTTCCTTTGATATTGCAATGTATATTTCTATCTTTTAAATGTTCTTGCAGTCTTTATTGTTCTCGAGAGTTCTTTGTTAGGTGGTAACCTAGTACCAGAATCTTGAATTATGGTATTTGTTAATTATCTTTTCTTAGGAGGTTACTGCCATCATGTGCAGGAGAAAGTGATGTAACTGAAAAGCAGATAGATCCTGTCAAAGTGTATTCGGAGAAGGAACTAATAAGGGAAATTGAGAAGATAGCGTCTATCCTTGTTCCAGATAAAGATTGGTCTATTCGCATAGCAGCCATGCAGAGAGTAGAGGGCCTTGTTTCTGGAGGTTTTTCTACTAGTCCTTCCTCACACTATATAATCACATATTGATGAATATAATAGCTTGAATGAATTGAATTTTTTAACTTAACTATGATTTTGCAAGTTAAAAATCTTCTTTCCCGATAAAGTTGCAGTGTTTCTTCATTTATGAAAATTTTCAAGTATACTACATGTTGATTAACACAGTAGCTACATTTGAGTTTAATTTGATAGGTTGGAAAAATTGTGATAAAAAGGTTTATAAATCTTCTTTTGAAGGATGTTTTCAGTATTAATTGCTTGATTCACACTTATCTTTGATGTTGAATAACCAATTTCATTGAGAAAAAAAATGAAAGAATACACAGGCATCCAAAAACCCAGTCCACAAAAAGGGGAGCATCCTCTAAAGAAAGGGAGTCCAACTATGCAAAATAACACTTATAGAATAGTTACAAAAAGATATCAAAGCTAACGCTTTTTCTTTGATGTTATAGAATAGTTCCTTTGAAGATATGCAAAATAACACTTTTGAAGTTGAACAGCTATGCAAAATATCATAGATAATGCCTATCTTTGATGTTGGGGCTATATCCTAGAGTTTCATCAATGAAATAATCAACATCTTCAATTGGGAATACAATGTTCATGTTTTGGCGAGCTCTAAGCAATCCTTTGATAACTTCATTGATACTGTCAAGAAATCTCTCTAACATCAGATTGAAGACTAAAATATCATAAAATAAGATCAATAATTGACTCTTCTACCATACTTGGGGATTATATTAATAGAATTAACTATTAAGACAATATGGCAATGGAATATGGGATTTCTAGTTTTTCTGCAATTTCAAAATCTCTCTGAAATTTCATCAATATCAATATTTTCTTTATGTTTGTCTATATTTGAGTAAAATTTTATAATCAAGTATTCAAGATATGCACCATGACTTATATTTCATCCTTGGAATGGGATAGTCATATCGAGTGATTGTTTATTGGTCGATAGTTTTTATAAAAGGTTTATTGGTCAATAGAAATTCTAAAATTCAATATAAATGGTGAAAAAAATAAAGAAAATATTGATATTGGTAAACACACAGTGACAAGTTTTCTCCTTTTCTGAAAGGAAAGGAAGATTTAGTTCGAGATGGTTTTCTTGTATTAGTTTAATTTTGAGAAAGAGCCCTAGTTAGAATTAGTAACGATAATTTTATATCAGTATAATTATTGCAAAAACTTTTCAGCACTTTTGGAAAATAAATGAAATATTCGTAGTGATATTTCTCCCTAGTCTAATTGGGGGCTTGAAGTTTACCTAGTGATTAGTGGAGACCTTGAGGTTCAATGTATTAATAGTATTGTCACAGTCATTCTACTGTTACTGCTACTTGAGCTTATTTGTGGGCTGAACTATCACTGCATTGATGTTGTGGAATGATTTTTATTTTATGTTTTCAATTTTTTTTTGATAGGTGCTGCTGACTATCCATGTTTTAAGGGATTGTTGAAACAACTGGTTGGACCTCTCAGTACTCAATTATCTGACAGAAGGTCTAGCATAGTGAAACAGGTGTGATTGCAGCTACTCTTTTTGTTTTGAACTATTGATCTTTACCACACTTTTATCTTTTATTGCTTTTGTTTGACTAAGAACCAGATTTCAATTTGTGTGTGAATGCCTCTGCCCTCTAGATATTTCTTGTGTAAGATTTGTGTTATCATCCAGTGTCATTTAATCTTACACTGACATTTCGTGTTTACAAATTTATAATACTTTCTCTTTCTTTTATGCTTTGATAGTCATTGGGAAACCATTTATTTTACGTTACAAATATATCTTGTTTAGTGTGTTGAATAGGAAACATTACTTGGTCTCTTCCCTCTTTTTGTACTATTTCATATATAATGAAATACTTTGTTTCCTTTTAAAAAGGGTGGCTTTTCCTTATCTCAATAGTCAATTCTACTTTGTATTTCAGGCTTGCCATTTGTTATGCTTTTTGTCCAAGGAACTTTTGGGAGATTTTGAAGCCTGCGCTGAAATGTTTATACCTGTAAGTGAAAGATCTTATAAAAATGCTGTTATCATGCTGGGAATCCTAATTTGTTTTTGTTGTCTGGTTTGTTTCTGTTCAGGTCCTTTTCAAGCTGGTTGTAATTACTGTACTTGTAATTGCGGAGTCTGCTGATAATTGCATAAAAACGGTATTTTTTTTATTGCTTTTTAAATTATTTCTCTTATACCCTTTATACCCTTTCTGTATTCTAGAATTAGTTGTTTTGGCTCCTTTCTCCGGGTTGTGGTTTTTGTAAGGGCCTTTCTATTCTTTCATTTTTCTCAACGAACTGGTTTTTTACCAGAACAAAAAAAAAAAAAAAAAGAATTATTCTCTCCCCAAAAGACAAAATTTCACTTGATTAGCAATGCCCCTTACAATGGACTTGGAGGGTTCGTAATGAAATCATTGAGGTGCTATTACTTCATGTGGACTTGTGTGCACGTAATATTGGGAGAGAAGGAAAACATAAAATAAAACTGTTTGTTGATGAGCTGTACACGATAGTGTACTTTTCCAAGTAACGCAATTTCACTGAAAAAAGAAGGTTGGGTTCCTAAAGATAGCATCCGATATGGTTCTTGTATATCATCACTGGTGAGATTTGAAGGTGGGCTATGTTGGTTGGTTGTTAGATTGACTTGTTCCCCACTTCGTATCTTGGTCTCTCTTGGGCATAATCTGAATAGTTGTCCCGTTTCGGACCCTATGGTTGGCAAGACTCAAATAAGGTTAGCCTCCTGGAAGAGTTTCTTCTTAAAAGGTGGTTGGTTAATGTTCAAGTTCATTCAATCAATGTTAATCCTTCTCCCTTTAGAGATTCTTGTTTGCCCTGATGTGTAGGATGAAAATTGCCAAGTAGGTGAATTTTTTTGTCTGTCAGGTTCTCCATGGTAGGGCGAATACCTTGGACATGTGTAGAGTAAGATGCCTAATTTGATGGGGCCGTGTTGCTGTATTTTGTGTAAAGGGGATGTTGAGGACTTTGGTCGTATCCTTTAGAGTTGTGATTATGCCTTTGCTTTGTGGACTTTGTTGTTGTTGTTTTTTATTGTTCGTTTTTTTCTTTCTTTTTATGGAGTTTGGCTTTGTTTTGGCTAGACCACGTGATTGCAACAATATGATCTAGGAGTTCCTTATCCATTCTCTTTTTACGGAGAAAGGAAAGTTTCTTGGCAAGTGGGTTGTGTCTGATTTTATTTGGAGAGAAAGGAACAATATAATTTTTAGAGGGAAGTAGGTTTTAACTTTTTTGATGTTTGGTTTCTTGCTAGATTCCATGTTTCTGTGTGGGCTTTGGTTAGAAGTGTTCTTTTTTTAGCAATTATTCTCTTAGCTCTAGTTTGCTTGATTGGAGAGCTTTCTTGTAGTTTGTCACAATTCTTTCATGTAGGCTTTCTTTTTCGTATGCCCTTGGTTTCTTTCATTTTTCTCAATGACAACTTAGTTATTGACGTGGTTGTTAAACTCGTACGATACATGAGTTGTATCGTATGACTCAAGTCGAAACGAAGGGAAAACGATTCAGCTCGTGAGTTTGAATTGGAAATGAGTAGTATCGGACGATTCAAGAGTGTGAATCGGTCATGAATTGGATCGATTCAAGAGTGTGAATCGGTCATGAATTGGATCGATTCAATAATCAGTAAAAACTGAGGGGAAAAAAATAGAGCCTACAAGAACTTCTTTTAGGGTTTAATGTTACTGGCGCCTGAGGGAAAGACTCTGTGGAGTAGTTGGCGACTAGCATTGATGAAAATCGCACCCATTTCTTAGCCATGATGAGAAGAAAAATGAAAAGGAAAGGGATAGGGTTTAAGAAGATGAGAAGATGTCTCTTCGTGTTGAAGAAGATAGAGAATAAAGAGGAAGAAAATGAAAGTCCTCACCTTGATATGTGCACAATATATTTCTATTTTTTTAAATGCACAACTAATGTTTAATATAATTAAATTCAAAATAGCAAATATCATTAAATGCAATAATCTCCCTTTCCCTTTCTCCCATACACGTTTCCCTTCAGGCTTCACCCATGTAACTTTTCAATTTTTTTCGATCCTGACCATTTTTAATTGTTTTTAGTGACTTTTTTTTTTAAAATTCTTTTTTCAAGTGTTTTTCTCTCTCCCTTCATGAACATGTAGTATTTTAGATTTCAATCACCCTTCGAAGTTACTTAATATGTTGTTATTTGTTTTACTATTATTATTTATATTTAAATTTTAATGTTATTTGTCAAATTGAAGCTTACGATACACGATACGTTTCGATACACGATACACTAAGATGTCATTTTGATACGTAGTCCGTTTCATGATTTAACAACCTTGGTGTTGACCGACACGTATCCAACACTAACACTTCGTTAGTTTAGAAGTGTCGGTGCTTTATAGATCCCAAGTGTTAATTCTTCCATGCAAAACCTACCACACAAACAACTTAACCTTCTTGGATATCTTAGTATTCCACGGAGGAAGGGAAGAAAAGGCTCGAAGGGGAACTGACCAAACACCAAAAAAATGAACAGTAGGAAGACTTTGGATAGACAACTATAGCAAAAGCGAACATCTCTCCTATTGGAGTAACAATGAAACTCACCCAACAAAGATAACAGAGCCAAACATCTGTCATTTCCCAATTGGTCGACTGATGAAAGAATCCCAAAAAAGGACAAGGTAAGTTCTCATAATGAAAAAGAACTGAAGCCACTAAATGATACATCAATGAGGACAACTGATATAACCAAAGATACAAGGAGTAGAGGAGTCTATCCCCCGACCACTTATCCTCCCAAAAGTGTGTATCCCTCCCTCCTATCTCCCACCATGCCATGAACAAACGAGGAAAAGAAAGGAAGTTTATCCACCATATCTTTCCATGAGTTTTTAGAAGTGCCTTAAACCCCACCAATGGTCCATTCAAAAGGGTGAGGATTATACTTGCTAACCATAACCTTGTGCCATAGATATCAAAATCATGATGGAATTTCCAACGCCATTGAGCCAAAAGGGCCATGTTCCTCGCGACCTCGCCCTTAGGGTACCCATGACTTTGTTAAATTTGATTGGAGTTCTCTCGTGGTTCTTTTATGTTTTAACGCTCATGATGATTGGAGAGAAATTTCGAAGTGTCTTGAATTCTTGTTTAAGCTACTTTTGTGTTAACCCATTTATGTACAATAAATCTTTATTGAAAATGGATGATGGGAGAATCTTAGGAGGTTTCAGCGCAAAGGATAAATGAATAAATATTAAACATTGTCATCTAAAATTTGAAGAATGGTCTAGTGAGAAACATAGTATTCCTGAAGTTAGAAAGGGATACAGTGGTTAGAAAGGGTTTTGCATGATTGGAATAGTTTTTGAACATTCGAATGTTGTGCTTTTATTCCTACAACAATTGAAATTCAAGACAAAACTAGGACAATACTTTTCTCCCATTTGACGATATTTTTTTGATTGATTCCCCCACAACCTTGAATTCTTCTAAACGGGTTTTAACCCTGAATGATTATTCAAATTCCTTGGGTTTGAATCACGTAGAGTTGGTAATTGAAGATGAAAATATCTCTCTTTTCGCAACATCCCTTTTTACCATCAGATAATGAGGATATCTATATTCTCCCAAATGCTCTAAACCAGGCTGTTAAGAGAGGATTATATAATTCAGGGAACGAAGATTCAATTTTGTTGAAGGGAGAAAGTTGTTCTTGGTTTTTTTGTTGTTTTTTAATGAAAACAACTTTCATTTAGAAAAAATGAAAGAATATAGGCCATACAAAAAAAAAAAAAAAATCCCAACCCATGACAAAATGGAGCTCCCTCTACAAAATGGGACTCCAACTATGCAAAATGACACCTATAGAATAGTTATAAAAAGTCTCAAAATTGTAGCCTACAAAGAAACATGAAAACGAATAAGGGACACACTAAGATCCCTATCCACGCCTCTAAAACCATACTATTCTGCTCGCCCCACAAAATCCAAAAAAAAATAACACACCCCTGCAAGCCATAAAAAGCGACTCTTCTCCCACGAATCGGATTAAGAAGGAACTTCTTAAACATAGCACTAACATCTCTATGACGAGCAACCACAATACCAAATTTTTGGTAGAAAGAATCCAAGACTGAACTTATGTATTTCTATTACTATAAAATTCATAAATGAAGTAGTTAATGGTGGGGTATCATTATCCTTTTTGCAAACTCACAATGCTAAAGAATATGGTCCAGGTCTTCCTCCGCTTTCCGACAAAGAATACAACAACAAGGATCAACAAGCAAGGGAAACTTCCTCTTGAGTCGATCCATCGTGTTAACATGACCATATAAAACTTGCCAAGTAAAGAACCTCACTTTCCTAAGGATCTTAATCCTCCAAAGCATTTTGTGTTAATCCACTTTATCTAGCCATTTTTTGTTTTCCTCCTTAGATTCAGCCCTAAGCTTAACTAGAGTTAGTCAGTCTCTTAGGAATTCTATTCCCGTGCATGTATCTTCTCCTTCGCAGGGTGTCACCTCTAATGTTGATTTTGAGGTAAGCTTGAAATGAAGTCTTTATTGTAGCCATGGATCTCAATTTGTTCTTTTTTTTTTTTTTTTTTTGAAACAACTGCTTTCATTGAGAGAAAAAAAAGAATACAAGGGCATCCAGAAAAAACAAACTCACAAAAACCCCACTAAAGAAAGGGTTTCCAACTGGGTAAATTAGAACCTAGAGAACATTGACAAAAACCCTTCAAAACCAAAGCCCAAAGAGAAACATGAAACCTCTCCAAAGATACCTCGCCATGGTCCCTTTCCACACCCCTAACCACTACTATTCCAACACATGGATCTCAGTTTGTTTCTCCATTCCGACTAAATTTGTTTGTCATATTAAAGCCTGTTGACTTGAGTTTCGAGAAATCTGTCCATTGATTAATTAAGTCATATCAGTTTCTAAATTCGCCAACCTTTGTTTTGTTATTTGTTATGATACCACCTATCAAGAAGACTTAAAGAACAAACTAACCACAAAGATAGTAATATGGTGCGATGCAAGGGAAGTTACATTTTACCAATAGCCTTTTGAGAAGACTCCCAAATTCCCATATAGATCCCCTGTTCTTGTATATTTACTTCAAGGAAAGATAACCATTGTCCAACTAATACAATAAGAAAAGAAAGCAGGCAACAACGTAGAAAATATAGAACGAATGCCCTCGGCACATTTGAGAGAGCTGAGAAATTCTCCAGAAAAAAGCATATGCTCTCACAAGGGTGTATAATTGGGGGCATCAAAATCCTAATGTGTGCTGTCACATTACCTCGCCCTTTAAGACACCTTGTCCTGAAGCTGTGGGTATAGCAACCCATACAAGCATAAAACAAGATGCCCACTCCCAAAAGCAAGATCATAAGAATGTTACAAGG
The DNA here is from genome assembly GCF_027475165.1 of Benincasa hispida. NCBI lineage: Eukaryota > Viridiplantae > Streptophyta > Magnoliopsida > Cucurbitales > Cucurbitaceae > Benincasa > Benincasa hispida. Next base: position 38,784,401 of record NC_143486.1, on the reverse strand, counting down.
AAAGCAAACCCAATCTAATGTAAAACCAAACCACAAAGCCCACTAAAACTGGCCCACCAAGCTGCCCAAACCAGTATGGTACAACAGCCCATTCTCTGCCTTTGTGACAAATGGGCCTCACTGATGCATTACAATTCAGCCCATTAAGCCCACTTTCTTCTTTCTTCAAAGTTCTTCATATCGCTGAATTCCACTAAGCCCAATTCTTTTTTCTTATGAAGTACACAAAAGCCAGCTCCAAATTCCCATGAACTACTCTTGACATTGATAGATCTATATGGAACGTCAAAAGCTCCAGAAAGTACTTTATGAAATTGGCTTTCAAAAAGATTTCTTGCAAACCTACCAAGATCAACTCGGCTTTAACCAGCCTAATTTGGAGGCACAAAAGTTTTAGAAAGTGAAAGTTCTTCAGCCCACAGCTTGGACGCTAGATTGCAAAGGAAGTTCAAAGATTAGTCTCTTTTGCCATCTAGATGTAGACTTTGCCTTATAGGAGAATGAATCTTATTGATCACATTTTCCTTCATTGTGGTAGATTTTGCCCACTGTGTGGATTTCCATTGCATCTTTGCTGGGCAATCCTAAAAGAGTGGATGACGGGCTTAAGGAAGGCTTAAATGCCTGGAACTTGAAAGGAAAAAGCTAAGGTGGTCGGCAATAGCTCTTTTGTGGCAAGGGTTTAATGATAAGTCAGTCCTTACACTTTGATTGCTTTTGTAACCATGTACAAAATATGGTTTCTTGTTGGATCACTTTACACAAAAAATTTCTTTTGTAATTACAATTTGTCGATGATTATTAGTGTTTGGCAAGCTCTTTTGAGATAGTTGCTTGGGAGGCGGCAATCTCCACCCCCAGCCCTCGGGCCGTATTTTCCTCTTTTTCTTTAATGTGCCACCTTTTTTTGTTTCTTAAAAAATAAAAAATAATTAATTTTCTAAAAATAATAATAATAATAGTAGTAGTTTAAAATTTAAAATAAAAAAAAAATGAAGAAGAAAAAAAGAAAAAAGTTACACATGCCTAACACCACTTCCTAGCTGCTAACCTTACAAGATGAGTACCTTTCTCCTCATCAACCCCTCCAAGAGAAAATCCCTCATCAATTTCTTTACTGATCTTGGTAACCGTACAGTGGATTTTAAAATGACAAGAAATAAGTCAAGATCCAACTCAAGACTGACTAGATTATGGTAAGTCTACTCCTGTACGAGAAAAAACTTTCCCCAAGATACGAGCCTCTTTTTCAAATCTTCTTTTTTTATCAATAAGACTCGACACACCTTTGACACGTGTCTGACATGCCAACTGGTGTGCATTATTTTATTATTATATTTTTTTTGCTTTCCGACACGACAAGACACTCCATATGCAAAAAAAAAAAAAAAAAGAAACAAGACCCAGTATTGGCAGCCCATTTAAAGGCTATTTTAAGCCAATTAAAATTAACTATTCAGCCCAACTTTTTCAAAATTCTGGAGATTTTTTTACACACGATCTCCATACTAACACTCTTCACCCTCAAGACTTAACCCATAGCCTTTTTTCAAAAAAAATAAGAAACTCACTATACTACTTGATTCTTGTTTCTAGCTTTGTTGACAACGTTAACTTCAATTTCAAGACTCATGACTGCCGACAACTTTTTTTTTTTCTTGAAAAGGACCGCTGATAACTTATGTGACTTCTCTTACTGCTGTTTTTCTTTTATCATTTCTGTTTTTTTCCCTTTCGATTTTATTTTTTCTTTTTTCCATTTCTGTGTTTTCTTACTTTTTGTTAAATATATATGCACATATTATGTCAAATTATGCGCATATATATTTATTTTTTTATATAAAAAAAATAACGTGTCCCCAATGCGTTGTATACTAACCTTTTGTAAATTGATGTGTCACCATGTCGGTGTCATGTAATATTCGTGTCGCGTGCTGTGCTTCTTAGCTTGGGATTGAATCTCGATAGGGATCCGTGTTGAATGGGTTGCTCTCTTGTATTCTTTGCAAGAGGGTGAAAGGGGACCTTGATCATGTACTATGATGATGTGATTATGCCCATTGTTGACGAATGCTTCAATGTCTAACCTAAGAACCATGTTGAACAAGACCCAAAGTACTCCACCCCAACAAACCCTAAAACCAATTTGATCTCAGCCCCTAAGGTAGGCTAGATAATTGATTACTTAGATGATCTAATAAAACAAGGATCGGACAAAGAATTGAAACTCCCATCAACCTTTAATCTTCAAAGCACTCCAAGCAAGCCAAATTAATCCGTACTTGAATGCTCCAAATATTCGTGCATTCACACAAAAAAGAAAGCTTAAAAAACTTCCAAGGTTTTAAACCGAAGATTTTACCTTTCCAAATCTCCTTTTTTTCAAACGTGAAAAATACAACACTATTTATATTAAATGAAAAGACACTTTTAAAGGACACAACCTTTCACCGATATTGTCTAAATTCATCTAAAATCCCTTAAACTACTGTTATAAATGTAAATACATAAAATAAAATTAGTACTTAATTCATAAAGAATGTGGGTGAATCTGAAGTTTCAGATTCATTGCATCTTTTGGGAGGCTTTGAAGCTTGAAAAGTTGCAACTCTTCACCGTAGCTTGGAAGTAAACATCTCTAATGCTTTAGCTCTTGTAAGCCACTTATTTGTGCTTTTGGATGTTTCTTTGAGGTGTTTGGTTTTTGCTTTGTCAACTTCTAGGGTTGTAGAGACTTTTGAGGATCTCCATCTTCATTCGCCTTTCCATGGGCAAGGGCTGGTTTTCTAGCAATTTCTTATTCTTGTTAGATTCTATATTTCTATCTAGCCCGTTGACAAGGCCTTTTTGTAATTATCCTTATTGTCCTACTTAATTGGAGAGACCCGTTGTGTAGTTCAACTCCCTTTTGTGGGCTTTATTTTTTGTATGCCCATGTGTTCTTTCATATCTTCTCAATGAAAATGTTTTGGTTCCTAAAATGAAAAAAAATCTTTAATACCAGCAATCTTTTTCAAAGAGAGACATTATGAAACTAATTCTAAGTTGAAGGACTTCCGAATCTCTGCTGCTCTTTTTCACTTATACTACATTGTGGGTAGGGTATGTCATTTGGTTGTCAGGGATTGTATTGCATTTCTCATTTCTGCTTTGATTTATGATGTGTTCGAAACTAGTATGATGTCATTATCAGGAAAAGAACAATTAGTACGATCTTATGTTCTATAGGTTGTATAATTGAGGAAAAATTAGTAAATTATCACGGACCATTTGAATGGGTATGTTCCTGTCTTTATGGAACCCTATTAAGGCTAAAGTATTTTTTATTTATTTTCTTTTTCCTCTAGATGCTACGTAACTGTAAGGTTTCACGTGTGCTTCCTCGCATAGCTGATAGTGCAAAACGTGATCGAAGTGCTGTACTACGTGCACGGTGAGGATTTCTTTACTTTCCAGAAACTCATACAGCAGCTTTATTCTCCTGATTACTATTTTGACTTTCTTGTACCATAGGTGTTGTGAATATGCACTTCTCATTCTTGAGCATTGGGCTGATGCACCTGAGATACAGCGATCTTCTGATTTGTATGAGGATCTTATCAGGTGTTGTGTTGCTGATGCAATGAGTGAGGTACTTGTTAAAAAAAATTTGAGTTTCATTACTTTGTATGGAGAGTTCCTTTTTGCCTTGTAAATTTTTTTCAGTTGAAATAATGGTCAATTTTTGTTTAGTGTTTCCTTTTTTCTAAAAAAAAGAGATTAGATAATAGCCTCTGGTTGTCTGAATATCTTAATTACATAAATTGGTATAGCCACTCCTTATCCTTAGAGACCCTTTGTTATTTTCCTTTAATTTAAAATATTGTAACTTTAGAAATTTTAACTGCCATTACATGATTACATATATGAAGTCATGTGTAGGTACTACATTCCCTTTCATCTCTCTTATCACTACCTCACTTACGGTATATTTACTTGATAGGTTCGAGCAACTGCACGAGTATTATACAGGATGTTCGCGAAAACTTGGCCAGAGCGTTCAAAACGATTATTTTCCTCATTTGACCTTGTGATTCAAAGGGTATAACTTTCATTTGAAAGAGGTTTCAATATCAATTCCATTATTGAATGTACTATTGTCTAAATTCCAAGCTTTCTTCCAGTTAATTAATGAAGAGGATGGGGGTATACATAGGCGACACGCTTCTCCATCTGTTCGTGATAGAGGTACAATGATGTCACTCAACTCTCAAACATCTACTGGTTCAAGCTTACCTGGATATGGAACTTCTGCTATTGTTGCAATGGATAGAAGTTCAAGTTTATCATCTGGGACATCGCTCTCTTCTGGACTTCTGTCTCAGTCAAAGACTTTTGTTGATGGTTCTGAACGTAGTTTGGAGAGCGTGTTGCATTCAAGCAAACAGAAGGTCAATGCAATTGAAAGCATGCTCAGAGGCTTGGATTTATCTGAGAAACATAATGGAAATCTTCGATCATCTAGTTTGGATCTAGGTACCCAATGACATTTACTGTTAATCTTTTCTTAATCACCTTTTAGCTGTTGGGTTTATTCCTGCTGTTATCTGTTTTGGACCAACTAGCTAAATTTGATGTGTGTGAGCGGCTAAATTTTCCTCTTACTTCCCCTAGTGCAGGAGTTGACCCTCCATCATCTCGTGATCCACCCTTTCCTCAAGCTTTACCCGCATCTAATCATTTCAGTAACTCTTCTACAGCTGATCTAACTGCGTCAAATATGAATAAAGGAAGGAGCCGCCAAGGTGGATTGGGTTTATCTGATATCATCACTCAAATTCAAGCTTCCAAAGGTTCTGGTAAATTGTCACATCGCAGCAATGTGGTTAATGAACCTTTGTCTATTTTTTCATCTTACTCAGCGAAGCGGGTTGTTGACCGACACCAGGAAAGGGGTTTTGTTGAAGAGAATAATGATATTAGAGAGGCTAAGCGGTATATTACCCCACAAATTGAGAAGAATTACTTGGATGCATCTTATAGGGATGGGAATTACAAGGATTCTCATAATAGTTATATTCCCAATTTCCAGAGACCACTGTTGAGAAAGAATGCAGCTGGGCGAATGTCTGCAACTAGGCGTAGGAGTTTTGATGATAGCCAACTACCACTTGGGGAAATGTCAAGTTACGTTGACAGTCCAGCTTCTCTCAGTGATGCTCTTAGCGAGGGTCTTAATCCATCTTCTGACTGGTGCACTAGGGTTGGCACCTTCAATTATCTTCAGTCTCTGCTGCAGCAGGGTCCAAAAGGAATACAAGAAGTGCTTCAAAATTTTGAGAAGGTAATGAAGTTGTTTTTCCAGCACTTGGACGACCCACACCATAAAGTTGCACAGGCAGCACTTTCAACACTGGCCGATATAATTCCAACCTGCCGAAAGCCATTTGAGAGCTATATGGAGAGGATCTTACCCCATGTTTTCTCTCGGTTGATTGATCCAAAGGAGTTAGTTAGGCAACCCTGCTCGACAACTTTGGAAATCGTTAGTAAAACTTATAGTACTGATTCTCTCTTACCTGCTTTACTCCGTTCTTTGGATGAACAGCGGTCCCCAAAGGCAAAGCTGGCTGTTATCGAGTTTGCTATCAATTCTTTTAATAAGCATGTAGTGAGTTCCGAGGGCTACAGTAATAATGGCATCCTAAAGTTATGGCTTGCGAAATTGACACCATTGGTTTATGATAAAAACACCAAGTTGAAGGAAGCAGCCATTACATGTATTATATCTGTTTATTCACACTTTGAACCAGCGGCTGTCTTGAATTATATTCTTAGCCTATCAGTTGAAGAACAAAATTCCTTGAGGCGAGCCCTTAAACAATATACACCTCGCATTGAGGTGGACTTGATGAACTTCTTACAGAACAAGAAAGAACGTCAACGACCCAAATCCTTGTATGACCCATCTGATGTAGTTGGAACATCTTCGGAGGAAGGGTATGTTAGCATGTCCAAAAAGAGTCAATTCTTTGGTAGATATTCAGCTGGTTCTCTTGATGATGAGAGTGGTAGGAAGTGGAATATGAACCAGGAATCAACCCTAGTAACAAGGAGCATTGGTCAAGTTACATCTGATGAACTTCACGAGAATTTGTACCACAATTTTGATTCTGGTTCCAGCAATGATTTTATTAATATGAAAACCAAAGATGTGCATTATTTGGAAAATTCCACACAACAGAACCTGGGCTCACAGACAAGTCTGGTGGATAATGTTGATAATAGTGTTAATATTGATGATTTGTCTTCCCTGCATTTGGTTAATGGCGAGATTGACGACGATCACTTAGGAATTGCTGAAAACATTGCATACAACGAAGAGGCTTCACTAGAACTCGATTCTCATCAACACAAAACTAAAACTGTCAACTCCATGTTGGACATAGGCCCTAGCATTCCTCAAATTCTTCACCTGGTGAGTACTTTGCAAATGGATTGTTTTTTTTTTTTTTTCAATTAATGTTTGTATCTATCACTTATTTTATTCCATCTTAGCTTTAAGAATTTTATATCCTTCCATTAGATGGTATACGAGATGATCGGGATGAGGGGTAAATGATATATGTTGTCCTCTTTCTGCAGATCAGTACTAGCAATAGTGAAAGTCCTTCTGCAAGCAAATGCAGTGCACTTCAGCAGTTAATTGAAACTTCCATAAATAGTGATCCATCCATTTGGACCAAGGTATGATCCAACTATAGTTCTATTGATAGTTCATATTTTCACTTAAGAAGTGAGGTGCAAAGACCTAAGTGTGCACTCTGTGAAGTGCTTACTGACCATATCCTTTTTCATGCTCTGTATTGGTGTAAGCATGCTTTTCCTTTCATCTAGTATAACTTAAGATCTCTTTTATCCAATTGAGAATAGCTTAAGCTCTCTTTTATCCAATTAGGGAAGTTTTTTGTAACTTGATTTGGATGGGTTTCATAATTCATACTATCGGTGAAATTTGTTTAAAAAAAAAAAAAAAGAAAAAGAAAAAACACCTTGGTGTGCACTTTTCTTAAAGAGCGAAAGTGACAGCTTTTTCATCAACTCTTCTAAAAAATTCTTAATTTTTAAACCTTTATTATATATAACAAAGCTTTCCACATTTTTCTATTTTTGGTTGTAGTCTTTTCTTCTTTAGTTTCCTTTTGTTCTTTTAAAATGAAATTATTCTCAATGGAAAATGCTCTCTTTGAAAACAGAAAAATCATGATAGTCCAAAGTCGGGATCTACATTTGTTGGCATCTTGTGTCAAAGCTTGATGTCTTACTCGATGTTCTGGGAAAAGTAAAGAACAAACAAAAAATAAATGATAAGAGAACTAGGTTTGAATCTTCCTCATGAAGAATCTGAGTCAGATTTGGAAATGGAAATCAATTTCGCAATTGGATTTGGTGTGTGAAAAAGAGGCAAGAGATTCAGATCAACGTTGACAAATTATCAAGATAAAGACCCAAAATAAAACAAGCCAAAAGTAGGAAATAAGTTTCAAAGGGAACAAAATGTGATAAAGGTGAAATGAAAGCATCCCAACTTCGGCAGATGTCTTGAATTGAAGAACCACCAAAAAGCTTTGAAAGAAAACACCAATAAGAAGCTTTGAGATGAGCCGAATCAAATCTTTCATGATAAGAAAGATAGGAACTTTGAAAAATTTGAGTTCTCTCCAACTATAATTTAGATAGAATAGCTTTAACTCCATTAATCCAAAGAAAATTTGCAACATTGGAGCCAATAAAGTACCGGTAAGGATTTGGAAGACATTATCTTTCAAATTATTTGTGCAAACAAAGATTAATCCATAGGAGATGGAGACTCCAAATAACCAGTCAATGACTTCACTAAAAACATACCCGAGGGTCCACGGGACCATTTTCGAGAATCTTCATTTGAGATAATTTTTAAAGTGGAGATAATCGATTACAGATTCTGAAAACCAACTATCTCTTCATCCTTTAGAAAACGTCCAAGGAAAAACTCCATGATGATGTTGAAGAATCCCAAAATGATGAAATCGATCCCTCTTGATTTAAGAAGTGCAAATAACCTAGAGAAAATAGAGAAAATACTGGGAGAATTATTGATCTGAAGGATCGAGCCAGAAGTAAATCCTTTGACCATTCCCCAAAATAAAAAAGGCCAATGCTTTCAGTTTCTGCCATGTCTTAGAGATATTCACCTGTCGACTTCTAAGACTCAAGTTATTTCTGCCATGTTATTTCTATGCTTCAAAGCTCCAATTCCGAGTCCGCCTTTATTTTGAGCTTCAGATGCTAAATTCCTCTTAACCAAGTGGTTTATGCTGCTTCCGTCCTTTCCTTCCCAGAAAGAAGCCCACAATAGGCATTCCAATTCCAAACTAACCATGAAGGCATAACAAACAATGACATTATATTAAAGGTATGCATGAAAGAAGCGAATTACAGAGTCATACAGCCTCCTCATGAGAGATTTGACTATAAATAGTTTTGTGTGTCAGGTTTGTGTATGCCAAGACCCACATGTCAGCTCGGACCTGTATAGATTTCTTAACAAGGGGTCAACCAACCCCCTTCAATGTTGCACAATCCCAAGGAATTTTCTAAGCAGTTTTTTGATAGTCTTTAATTTGACTCTGGCTTAATTGCATGAAGTTGATGTCATGTAGTAAATGGCAAGATTGGCCGTAATGCTTGTATAATGGTGAGCTAATTGCCATTTAATGAGTATGCTAGAGTCCTCTACTTTGAAGTTTGCTCAATGCTGGGATCCCAAAATGATGTAGCCTAAAGGATAAAATGAGAGAATTCTTGAAGAAGTAAACTAACATAGAATCTTTATTAGAATTGAAGATGAGAAGAATACATGAGAGGGGACTTTTATTTATAGAGAATAAAATTCTAAAAGAAAACTGAAAAGGAATTAAAGTTCAAATAAGAAACAAAAAAGGATTAAGCATGGAATTACCCAAGATTATCCATTATTTCCCTAATTTTCCTTGAATCACAAAAAGAGCGTGAGCAAGGAACTGTCATTAAGAAATCCTTTTCTTACTTTGGGCCAAACTTTTTCTCTCTTTTGCTTGAAGGTGGCCTTTTTGAGACACTGTCCAGTTGGCAGCTTAAAAAGAAACCAAGGATATTGTGGATCACTTCTGGTAGAGCAGTTCCTGGTAGATTTGGAAGAAAAGAAACAGCAGAGTGTTTTTTTTTTTTTTTTTTTTGTTTTGAAAATGTAAAGTTTACATTCTCAACTTGGGTGCTTTACATGATTCTTTTTGTAATACATAGTTGTTCTCATTGATTTAGATTGGAGGCCAGACCCTTTCTTTTTGACCTTCGAGTGGGGTTTAGGGATCCCTCGTGTCCCTAAGGCCACTAGGGCTGTGTTCCTGTCTTGGTGAATATAGTTTTTTCTTTGTTTCCCATCAAAAAGACCAATTTCAACCATCAAATATATAGAAACCCATCTGCCACTCCCTTGCTGATATTTCTTCCCAGAGAAAAGGTTCCATCCTTGAAATGCAATGTCCAAAACTTGGTAGATAGTTTTGCTTGCTTCCAGAAACTGAATGTATAGATTGGAGAGGCTTTTTTGAAAGGTTGTCACATGGCTATAGTCTTCCCAATAATTTCCTTCTTTCTACTACTTTGAAAGAAATATGAGGATTAAATTCCTGGTAACATTGGACCCTTTTGGAAACATCTTTTGTACTCCCTATAAAATTGGGACCCTTTCTGTATATCTTTGAGGGCTTCTTGAACTGCAGCCAAAAGAATCCTCCCGATGAGGACTATCTAATCTTCATGGCACAGCACATCACTTTCCCGAGTACTGATTGCCATGTTCTTGGCTCTGACTGATGCCAAGGCTCTCTTCCGTGTGATGCCATTCTGTTAGCTTCTCTGTTCTGTTTTCCAAGAAGTGCATATGTTTGATTATCAACTTGTGCTTGATTGACATTTAGTTATCTAGTTGATCATGTTATTTACAAGTATGAATTGTTTTGCCATAGGTCCATTTTCTTCTCATAGTTTGTTTTTTCATTTGCAGTACTTCAATCAAATTTTGACAGTGGTATTGGAAGTGTTGGATAATTCTGATTCCTCTGTACGTGAGCTTGCTCTTTCATTGATAACTGAAATGATTAAGAATCAGGTAAGTTAAATATTAATTTTCTGATGCTTTATGGGGTACCACGTTTATGGATGATTTCACTTGTTTAGAGTATTCTCACTTTTATCCTTCATTTTTGTGATTCCAGAGGGATTCTATGGAAGATTCTGTTGAAATCGTGATTGAGAAACTGCTTCATGTTACCAAGGACATTATTCCCAAAGTAATTTTTCTTAGCATTCTGGAACTTCTTTTGCCTGTTTTTACCCGTCTAAAATTGCTCCTTCCTTGCACCGTTTATTCAGGTATCAAATGATGCAGAGCATTGCCTGACTATTGTGTTATCTCAGTATGATCCATTCAGATGCTTAAGTGTATGTATCTTTGTATTCTATTTTTTCCTTCTTTGGATTATGGATAGTTCTTCATTTTCAATACTCTTGACTATTTCGTTGATAATATAACGTATAAGAGAAAAAAAATAGCCTTGGAGATGTGGTTTTTTCTTTTTAAATGACTATTCTTTTTAATTCTTTCACTAAGCTCTAAAGGTTTAGTATATAACATGAGCCATGTACTTCATTTTGCAGGTCATTGCTCCTTTGTTAGTTACCGAGGATGAGAAAACTCTTGTTACCTGCATCAACTGCTTGACAAAGGTTATTCCTTTAGTTAACCCTCCAAAATAAGATAGGAGTTTAGAAGGCTTAAATGCTTTAACTTGACCTCTATTTCCTCGAAGTTTTCACCCAAGAAACTATTGTCTCTAGTACTTTAGGGCATGCACGTAAAAAATGAAGCCAGAACAGTAGTTACTATTTTTATTTGTTCATTTTAGATTCTTACCTACTGCTACTTGGGTTGTTCAGCTTGTAGGTCGGCTCTCGCAAGAAGAGTTGATGTCACAATTGCCCACTTTTTTGCCTGCTCTCTTTGAAGCATTTGGACATCAGAGTGCTGATGTAAGGAAGGTAATGGGCAACTGTTTTTCATTCTTTTATTCACTGGCAGCGATGATACTCCTCTGGTCCTGTTTATACAATAAAATAACAAAAGGCATCGATATCATATTTCACCTAGCCTATTTGCTCACAATTTGTATAAGTTCGAGGGTTCAATTTTTACAATGAAAGTTTGAGGGTATAATTGTAACTATTACCATATAAAACAACAGAAGACATTCATATCTCACATAGCCTTTTCGCTGACAATTTGCTGCAGACTGTTGTATTCTGTCTCGTTGACATCTACATAATGCTTGGGAAACAATTTTTGCCACATTTGGAAGGACTCAACAGCACTCAACTACGTTTGGTTACAATTTACGCCAATCGAATTTCGCAAGCTAGGACGGGAACCACCATTGACGCCAATCATGATTAGGGAGTTTGGTTGCGTGTAATGTAATTTCTGATGTGAAGAAGTGTTCGTATATTCCATTCCTTGGTGTAATTCTGTATATTGTGTGCATACATTATGGAGGCTTTCTGTCCATTGGCCTATATTTTTTTTTTACCCATTATATATTCTTTTCTGTCATTTCATTTTTCTAGATGCCAGTTTGGTTTGGAGTCCAGAGTGTTTGATACCCATTATGAAATTCAAATTACTGTGCCCAATTTTGTATTTTACTGTTCCAGAGTATTATTTATATGTTATTGGATGGGGGAGGGGCTTGAATTTTATTTTATTCCTTTCTCTTAATATCATTTATGTGAATATTAATGTCAGTTCGTTTATTTATGATTTGAACTTTGAGAGGTTCTTTGCTGAGAACCACACTTGGTTTACCTTGTTTTGAAGATAGTTTTATTTCTCAATGATATACCACGATCAGAAAGCAACTTATGCTATAGCCAGTATTATATTTCGTTCATATCCTTGCAATCAGAACAAGTATTTAGATATTTAAACAAATAATCGTGCATGGAAGACTGACGTGTATTTTAACTTATAATTACACTGTATCTCATCAAAGTAGAGCATGACTATCGGTTATCATTTACAAACAATAATGTATATCTTATAACTGATGGATCTCAATCGGACTTTTGTCAATGATAAGTCTCGAAATTAACATTTAAGAGAATTACACACATTTACTTACTCGATATGAGCAGTGACTTCCACCTTGTGAGATTGTTTACAACTTATTTGGTCAAACTTATTGAATTGACTACAAGGATCATTCTCCCTCGTGAAAATCAAAGGACAAATCTTCACATAAAAGAGCTCATAACTCACCAAAGATAAATATTGAGTCACATATGATTATCAAGTGAAATATTAATCTTCTCCTTTAACAAAATTATAAAGAGATTAAATCTCTCGTAGTCAAATCTTATACAAACTAAATATACTATACCCTCGCTCACATAGCTCTACTTGAATGATTTGAATAAAATAATTTATTACACTTATAGAATGAGTCATAATGTGTTATTAGGATAAAAGGCAGAAAACCTTATCCATATACTATCAATGTTGTTTGATCATGCAACAAAATAGGAAAACAGGAATTGATGATGAAAACGGATAATGGTATGCTTCGTCGTTTAGTTGCAAAGAAATTTAATGCTATGTGCAAAGTTAAGTCTTTAAGAATCAATTATGTTTGCTTAGTGTGTGACTATTTAAATGCTTGCCTATGATCACTCATTGAGTCAAGTAGCTATAACCAACTGCCAAAATGGGTAGTAGTTGTGGATCTCACTAAGCAAAATAAGAAGTATTTCTAGAGATAGAAACAACCTTATGCTCAACGCAACATCATTCATGCATCATAGAGATATGATAAATGTGGCTGGCCGCCGAGAGGTGCGTGATGAATGAATGTTGTGAGCGTGGATTATCCTTGAAGCTAAGCTTAGGAACTAGGCGTAGACTTCACCCAAACCTTGCTTCTCCATACATTTTTTTTACACACGTTAAAGCTGCTATCTATCTAAGTTTTCTCAGAATTAAACTTGAAGTGTTCATTGCTTGTTTAGATAATTCCACTGCATAGTTTCTTTAATAGCATGATTTTTGACTCTACTACAATTATTTTAGTCCTTATCGCATACATGTTACTTTCCAAACATTCGTAGTTACAAATCCTTGAGTTCGACCTCGGCTCACACCGAGAAACTTGTAGTTTGTTTATACTTGGCAAACTATAAGAAAACTTGTGATCAGTGCATAATTAACTAGAATTCGATGTATAGTAAGTTCAATGCATAGTCATTCTAGCATATTTCATGTTAATTGCATCGAAAGCAACAAGTTTTTGGCACCATTACTCAGGATTTGTCAATTATTAAGTGTCTGATCTTGTGTTTTTGTAGGCACCCTCTTGATTTTAGGTGTATTTCTGGCTTGAGTGACAAAGCGGATAATAGTATATTGAGTATGGGTACTGAGCCTAAATTCAATATTGACCCTGAAATTGAACGAACCTTTTGTTGTTGAGCAAGACAGAACATAAACAGAAGAAGAAAGAATGTGGCTAACAATCAGAACAACAACTAGCCTGGGGGAAATGGAGTACATGGGCACGAATAACAGAACCCTATCATGCTGGTCATTGACTGCAACATTCTAATGCGGAATTATGCAGCCCTGAACCTGTATGATTTCTTGTCTGGTATCATGTGGCCAACCATTGACGGGAATGTGAGATTTAAGATAAAACCAGTCATGCTACAAATGATCCAAACCGAAGGCTAGTTTGGAGGGGTGCTTGAAGAAGATCCTCATGCCCATCTGACTAGTTTTTCTGGAATTGTGCAACACTTTTTCTATCCTCGGGCTGACGCCATAGGGGATCCAACTTTCACTCTGTCCTTACACTCTTTGAGATGAGGCCAAACAATGAGCCTATTCCTTAGAACCTAATGAGATCGTGTCCTAGGACCAGTTGGTCGAGAAATTTATGATGAAATTCTTTCCACCAGTCATCAACGCAAGGAGACGACGGGACATCGTTACTTTTGAACAAGGAGATTCAGAGACTTTGAGTGTTTTCTGGCCAGGTTTAAGCGTCTTGTTTGTAACTTTCCACAAACTGGCATCCCTAATTGAGTACTAATGGAGCCCTTTTATAACGGGTTAAATAGAGCCTCAGAAGCAGTGGCCGATGCATCAGCAACAAGCGAACTTAGATCGAATGTACAAAGAGGCGAAGGGAATTTTAGATCAGATAGCTAGGAATACTTAAGAATGGGTGGATGATGGATATGAGAACATAAACTATGATAAACAAAAAATGGAAGGTGCGCTAGTCAAGAAAGATGCGTAAGCTCATTAGCAACACAGATGACGAAAATCACCTCCCTCTTAAAAAAAATGGCCATTAACCAGAGTGCGCTGAGCACAAATGCTGCTCCTCTTAATACGATGAATCAGGTTGTGACTGTAAGTTGCATATAATACAGGGGACCTCACTCCCTTGAAGCATGCCTACAAGATCCTCAAGCTGTATTTCCAATTTAGAACAACCGCTTTAGCAAAACATATAATCAGGGTTGAAGGAATCATCCCAACTTCTCTTGGGAAGGCAATGAGTAGTAGCATGAGCAACAAAGCGCATCTTAGCAGCAAGCACATAGAGGAAATCCTCTTAGATTCAATCAACACAATCAAGGCCATCAGCATGCCCAAAATCGTCCCCACCACAACCATGGTCGAGCTCCAATGCATCTTCATCATTAGAATCACTTTTAAAAGAATATATCCAGAAGAATGATGTGTTAATCCAATCCCAAGCATCCTCAATCCAAAATCTCGAGTTCAGGTGGGGCAGATTGCAAATGAAAAAATAGACAACTTGACACCCTACCAAGTAGCACAGAACCTCCTCCCGTAATGACAAAGAGTAGTGTCAAGCTGTGACATTGCGTAGTGGAAGGACTGATAGGATGTAGAAACATGCAACGGAAGCAATCAGAATCAATAAGCACTCTAATTACATTTAATTTGAGTTCTAAAATGCATGCAAAACATAATTTCCAGAAGAGTGTTTCAAGAACATCGTACCTTTGTTGAATTCCTCCAATTCCAAGCTGTTCCTCATGAACTTTCAGCTTCAAATCTTCAGCGAACTACCAAGAGATCTACTATACTATTTTCAGCCTTGAATTTGAGTGGTGGAACTCACAATTGAAGTGAATTGTGCAGGGAAATGGAGTAGGTTTTAGAGAAGATGAATAATTCTCCAGAAATCTCAATTTTCAGCAGCTCTCCTCTTTTCAATTTGAAAAATCAATTTTTTTTTTTTATCTCAATTCTTCATGCAAGCATCGAAGAGAAGAGTCAATGCCACATCCAATTGAACAAAGGAAGTGGGCTAAGTGTGTATCTTGGAATCTATCCACCTCATACTTCAAAAAATATGAGATTATTCCACTATGGCTTCCAATTTCCAATTTCCATTTTTTCATTTCCAATTTTAATTAATTCAAAATTAAAAATCAAAGACTCAATTTTTGAAAATGAATAAAATGAAAATTAATTTGATTTTAATTAATTAATAAATAATAATTTAATATCAAATATTAAATTGATCACACACCTAATTTTGAACATGAATCATATTCAAGTAATTAATATTTAAATCAATTTTTAAATATTATAAACTCTCCAATTTCATTTAATTTCGATAAGTTAAACGTTAATTATATCGAATATAATTATACAAACCCTAATTTGAAATTGAACAATTCAAATTCAAACCCTAATTTACAATTTGAATACTTCAAATTCACTCAATTTACTAATTCAAGGTGTTCATGTTTTACGAGCTAGTAAAGGGACCTTATGGACATACATTGAGCTCCAACGATTTGATATTAATTGGCTAAAACTTTTTAGACCGAATTAATCAATATTCGTTAACTACCGAGTCACACCACTATAGCTCGATAGTTACACTCTCCTCACTGGTGATATATTTGTGTTCACTTGATTTAACAATAATTAATAAGTCGACCCTTCACAGGTTGTTTGTAATAACTGCTGGGTCAAATGCTGTTTTACCCCCAAAAACATCTTGCTCTTTAAGTTTCATTGATCCTCTAATGAACAATTAGTTTGTGATCCAATCATTAAATCGGATCCCTCTCTGGCCAATGAGAGGGTAGAGCCTCTTGTTCAAGACCTGGATTCAACACTTAAGCGAAACTTCCTCCTATCCCTAAATCAAGTAGACGTGAATTCCATCTTGTACCCTATGTCCCCAGCTATCTACTCGGTCTTACCTCTGAAATGGAAGGCTCATTGAGTCTGGCTCTTGAGCCAACCCTCACATATGTAAATCTATGGATATTCCTAAATAAACAGGAGTTCATAGTTAACTCAGGATTAAGATCGAGTTACCTAGGTCATCTAAGCGAAATAATCAGTCTTAAACAATAAACAATGTTATAAAGTAAGAGTGACTTATTTATTGGTCTGATTTATGAAAATTCATTGCATAGGATGCCCCCACTCCTCATGTCAATACATGAACAAATTAGGATCACTTCGTTTGTAGCACCTTTCAACAAATTGTAACAACTACAGAGTGGGCCATATCTGATAGTATTACTAGAATAAGACACTAACCTTATTCGTATACTATAGACTATTTTGGCTATTTACTCGAACTTGATCCATCTTTATGTCTCCACATAAAGTTCAAATATTCATATAATAGCCATGGATCTTAGTTTATTGGATTTAGTATTTATAAGTACAATTTATAAATTCAATAACAACTTTATTGAATAAATGTTGGATAACATCTTTATTGATAATATAAAATGTTTAACTCTACAAATTGCGAGTTTTAGGACATACAACTCAATAAGGATGACAACCAATTTGATAGCAGATCCACGAAACTCCAAACAAGTAAAATCACTAGCTCTAGATAGACCATAAACTGAAATCCCTAAACCACAATCCACTCCAATGATATCAAATCAATAAAAAATTTTCCTAGCAAAACTTTTAAACCCTCTGATAAATCTTCACCAAATTCAAACCCTAATGGCAGAGAAACCTCATCATCACCACGACCAGACTTCTCATTGCAAGACTCTGATACGATGAAAGATAAAAACAAAGCAAGCAAACTCTTGCATGTGCCACCTCTATTTCCAAACAGATTGAAAAAGAATGATGATAGGCAATAATTCAAAAGGTTTCTAGATGTACTGAAATAGCTTCACATAAATATCCCTCTAGTAGAAGTCCTTAAACAAATGCCAAACTACATAAAGTTTCTAAAGGATATCTTAGCTAAAAAGCGAAGGTTGGGGGAATTCGAGACCATTGCGCTAACTCATGAGTGCAACATATTATTAAAAAACAATATCTCGGCCAAAGTGAAAGATCTAGAAAGGTTTACCCTACCTTTCTCTATTGGTGGAAAGGAGGTCAGCCATGCGTTATGTGATCTGAGCACAAGCATCAATTTTATGCCATTATCTATTTTAAAAAAGTTGGGCATTGGTGAGACTTGACCTACCACTGTCGCCCTACAACTAGCTGACAGATCCATAACATATCCATAACATATCCTGAAGGGAAGATAGAATATGTACTTGTGCAGTTTGACAAGTTCATTTTCCCAACTGACTTCATCATTCTGGACTATGAGGCTGATATTGAGATCCCTATCATCCTTGGGTGCCCATTCCTGTCAATCGGGCATGCGCTAATTGATGTACAGAAAGGCAAGCTGACCATGAGAGTTGATGATCAAGAGGTTAAGTTCAATGTGTTCAAAATATTGTAGTATCTGGACGAATTGGAAACCAGTCAGCGCATTGATGATTTGGGCGCAAGTTTGTGGGATGTGTTTGAAGGAGTTGAGAGAAAAAGAAGAAATTGAATTGGAAATGGAAGAAGTCCACGCTGTGACCAAGTTTGACCCGATCTTTGATTCAATAAACTTTGAAGAAAGAGAAGTAGCGAAATAAAACCGTCATTAGAAGAGCTCTCTCTTTTGGAGCTAAAGACCTTACTTGCGCACCTTAAGTACGCATGTCTGTCGACAATGACACCTTATCTGTCATTATCTCCACCACATTAAGCAGAGACGATGAGGTGGCTCTATTGCAGGCATTGAGAAAGTATACTAAAGCCATTGGATGGACTTTAGCAGAAATTTGGGGGATCAGCCCCTCTTATTGTATGGATAAAATCAGGCTGGAAGGAAGGGAAAGGGGGCTTTTTTGAAAGGCAACATAGGCTCAATCCAGCTATGCACGAAGTGGTCAATAAAGAGAATAAAGTGGCTCGACATAGGGGTCATTTATCCAATATTTGATAGCAGCTGGGTGAGCCCAGTGCAGTACGTGCCAAATAAGGACGGTATGACAATCATTGCTAATAGTAAAACCGAACAGATGCCTACAAGAGCTATCATCGGGTGGTGAATATGCATGGACTACTGTAAGCTTAATTAGGCGACCAAGAAAGATCATTTTTCTTTGCCCTTTATTGATCAAGTGTTGGATAGGTTAGCAAAAAATGAGCTCTTATGCTTTTTGGATGGGTACTTCGAGTACAATCAGATAGCAATAATGCCTGAGGATTAGGAGAAGATAATGTTCACTTGCCCCTTTGGTACCTTCGCCTTTTGATACATGCCCTTCGGGCTTTGTAAAATGCTAGGGACTTTCTAACTATGCATGATGACCATATTCTCAGATTTTTTGAAATAGTTAGTGGAGGTTTTTATGGACAACTTCTCCATTTTTGGTAATTCATACAACGTCTGCCTAGAATCCTGTGTGTCCTAGAAAGCTTCTCAAGGTCTTAACATTCATGGGCACTGGTAACTTGGCGATCCCATCAATCTTCGCCTGATCTACTTCAAGTCTTGCCTTGGAAACTTTATGTCCCAACACAAAGCCTTAAGTGACCATGAAATGACACTTTTTCTAGTTAAGGACAAGGTTGGTTTCCTTGCATCGTTTTAGCACTTTTTCCAAATTTAGGAGATTCATTAGAGGTTTTTCCCAGATTTCCTGAACCTTTAGTGCACTCCTTGCAGTAGATTGACATTACAATTTTGATGATGCTTGCACCCAGTCATTTTAAACACTTAGGGATGCTCTTATTTCCGCGCCCATTTTGGTGGCACCGAATTATTCGCAACCTTTTAAGTTCATGTTCGACGCAAGAAACTATGCGGTGGGAGTTGTATTAGGTTAGCGCAAAGAAAGAATCCTTCATTCTATCTTTTACGCCAGTAAAATTTTTAATGATGCCCAAGAAAACTGCACGACCATAGAGAAAAAGATGCTAGCTGTGATATTTGCGATAGACAAATTCAGACCGTATCTAGTGGGATCTAAGATCAAAATACCACCAACTTAGCTCCTGATTATCCCGAGCAAGTTTAAAAAGTAGAAATATGCATTCAATCAAGCAAAATGGGAATTTGTTTATTGTGACTTTTCAAATCAACTTATTCAAATTGTTCACATGCTTAATTGTCTTTATACAAAAATTTGATTATCATCTCTTTTATCAATAATCAAGGAAGTAATGATACAAACATCTATTTAGAAATTTAAAATTTTGCTAACGAAGAGTTGAAACTTATTTTTGAAGATAAAAGGTCTTTTTTCTTGCAACGTCATAAAAGAAAAGACTACAAAGTTTTAGCTTTATTTTAAGGCCGAAACTAGTGGAAAGGTGACATCTAACTCTCAATTTCTCTTTGCGCTACATTAGTCCAGTTATCGATCTAAGATATACCTAAATTGCATTGGAGAGAGGCAATTCTAAGGCAAGGATGCCTTTTATAAATTCACACACAAAAATCTTAATTGGCATTTCTTTTACATAGAGGGATAGCTTTCACACTCACATTGCCAGGAACCTATCACTTTTTTCTCGCGAGCCCTAACAAGACACAATGGAGGTAGCTCTTTTCACCTTTATCCATGTACACACACACGTTAGTGAAAGTCATATTATTTTGCAAGCTTGCTTAATTAACATTTTTTTTAGTGCTAGCAGCTTTCTTCCCTTTTTTTTTATAAGGCCCTATTTTATCCTCTTTGTCTAGACTTGCTACTCTAACAAGATGATTGTTCTAGACCAAAAGTTGTCCTATTGGGGTGACAAAGAAAATTAAGTAGACATGACATTTCTAAAAGTTTTAAGATTCTAAATAAATCTAAATGCTAAGTATTCAATTTTTTATGAAATTAAAAGGAAAAGAATTTTTCTTTTGAAAAATGGTTTTAAAAAAATTGTTTGATAATGTTAAGAGGTCTAAAATTTTGCTTGTGTCTTTACTTAAAAGAGTGCATCATCAAAATTTCATTGATAAGAATGGAATGATTGTGTAAAAATAAAATAATGCATGAAACAAAATGAATGTGATTCTTTTATTGTGTGTTTTCATGCATTTATTCATTTGAAGCAAAATGAATAAAGAATCAAAGAATAATCTTTGGAGCATTAAAAATTCAATGGTTATGTTCTCAGAGAATCAAAAGCTATCAAAATGTATCGGAGCCTCAAATATATCAAGATATGTCAAATCATAGTTACAAAATCTAATTAGTTAATTAACTAGCTAACTCGAGCTCAGATGCTCAAGGGTTCTAGACATGCATTATTGTATACCATAGAGCAAAAAAAATTAGTAAGACTCATTTTTCCAAACTAAAGATTTAATCAAAGAATGTAAAAAAACATGCAATGTTTCCCACCCCCAATTTAAAGATTTAACATTGTCCTCAATGTTTAAAATATGCAGATATGTTCAAGGACAAAAAAGTAACGGATGTAGAGAGAAACTTCCCTGGTTTTTGGAATTGATCATTATTTGCTTGAGAGAGAATTTCGTGTTTTTGTTTTGTTTTTCCTTTTTCTTGAGTTTACCTGAAAAGAAAAAGAAAAAGAAAAATTTTCTTTATTAACAAAATATGCTAAAAAATGCAAAAATAAGAAAAAGAGAAGAAAAAATTGAAAAAGAAGAAAAAAATGAAAATGAAAAGAAAGAAAAAATTTGTCTTGTTTTGAAAATTTATAGCATCGTTTACTCGATGCTGGTGAAGAGGGAGATCAAATGTATGAGGGATTAGTCAAACGCAAATCCAATTGAACTTGGTTTACGTGCCCTTCGTTGTATACTGCTTGGAGCTAAGTAGGTGTCGTTAATTCTACCTAACCCGAAACAAACAATATTTGTAATGGTCGAATAACAACCTAAACTAACTCGTAGTTAAAGTGGAAGTGAGAGGTTGATCCACAAGAAAATGTTATTTAATCATTTCCTTAACCAAACTTAACTATGAAAGCTATAAAACGGGGCTTTTTGATTAAGACAAGAAACATACTAAAAATCAAAAGATAAAGGACAATTGTAAACAAATTTAGAACAATCTTGCTTCTAATCCAAGTTTGATGTTCAATGTAATTATTATCATTGAATTCTACAAATTTAATTCACAATCGGATTAAGCTTGCAACGACCCATTTAACTAGATTAAACTAGTCTCTACAAGGGTGGACAACTAGCATAACCCTAGTCAAGAAAGCATCCTAATCAACAATTAAGGTAGGATAGCCCTAACCCTAATCAATCTATATGCTTCTACCTCTATTCGGTTTGATAGCAACCATATAGAAGAGAAAACACGCACACTCAATTAACCAATTTTTCCTCAAATCTAGCAATTAGTACATCCTAGGAAAACCATTGAACACACAATTACTATTGCCTCTTGGAGATCTTGGCTAGACATTCTATCAAACACATTAAAAGAAACGTATCCAATCATGAGTGAATATGACAAAACCAAGCATCTAGGCTAAACATGTTCAAGATATAGATCATTCAACATGCTTTAAGAACTAAAACGGATTCAAGAATGCTCAATTCAGATTGTTAATGATAGAGACAAATAGAAAACTCAAAAGAATTTGCAAGAACTCTTGAAATAAAAACAAGATTGAATTACTTCACAAATCCATAGAAAAATTCATGAAGAACGACAAGTTATTGATTACAATTCAAAAAGAAATCAAAATCTAAACTAAGTAGAAAATAAAATTACCATAGAGACTAATTGATATAGAGAGAAATTCCAGCCTCCATTGAAATCGTGCTTCCCCTTTCAGCAAAAATGAAAGAAAAACTATTTATACTTGCGGGGTAGTGTCGTGATGCTGAGGTTAGCATTGCAATGTTAAATCGAAAAAAAAACCAAGAAGCATTATGCTTGAGACATGACATTGACGCTTGATGCTGCGTTGCTCAAGGCACGCATGGGATGAATCACGTTAAAATCCGGAGCGTTGCAATGCTATGGGGAGCATTACAACCCTACCCTGTTTTGCAGCAGAAGTGAATGTTCTGTTTCAAGCATTGCTCAACGCTTCTTATAGGGTCGTGATGCTGAAACTCGACAACCTTACTCGATACTCGATGCTTGGTGGTACTCGATGCTACTTGATGGTTTTTTGGTATTTACTCAATGGCATTTACTCGATAGCATTTACTTGATGGTACTCAATGGTACTCGTTGGTACTCGATTACTCGATGAAATTTTGGTAATTTTCTGATTCTCTTCAATTTTTTGATTTTCTTGGTCATTTTTTTTTTTTTTTTTTAATCTTTTTGGCCTAATTTTCTCGGAATGACTCTTAAAAGCCTCGGGACCGTTTTACCTACAAAACTAGCAGTAAAAGCAAATATTTAACACGATTGTGGGGGAATTAACATAGAAAATATATATCCTTTAAAAACCTAACAAAACACCCCAACTTAACTCTTGGTTGTCCCAAGCAAGCCTAAACTATAAATATTCATACATTCAAGCAGAAACATGAATATCAATTTTGCATTCATTCAAAGAAGTCATTAAAAAATGTTAATATGTTCATGTTGTTTACTAAAAAATTTGATTCATATCTCTCTTTTCAACAATCAAGCAAATGAATGATACAAATGGGCATTTAAACCTTAAAAATTTTTCTAACAAAGAATTGAAGCCTATTTTTGAAAAGAAAACATTTTTTTTTCTTGTAAAGACATAAAAGAAAAGACTACTCAGTTTTAGTTTATTTAAAGGCTAAAACTAGTAGAAAAGCTATATCCAACTCTCAATTCCTCTTCATCCTATACTGGTTCGGTTATCGGTCTATGATATACCTAACTTACATTGGAGAGAGGTTATTCTAAGACAAGAGTGCCTTTTTTTTAGACTCACACACACAAAATGTAATTGACTTTTCTTTTACTTAGAGGGATAACTTTCACACTCGCACCGTTGGGAATCTATCACTCTTTTCTTGCGGGCCCTAATAGAAACACGATGAAGGTAGCTCTTTTTACCTCTACCCATGCGCACACACACACGTTAGTGAAGGTTATATTAAATTTGCAAATTTGCTTTATTTTTTTTGTGCTAGCAATTTTTTTATATACTAGGCCCTTTTTATTTCACTATGTCTAGACTTGCCTTTAAAATGAGATAGTTTACCGTAGACAAAAATTTGTCCTATCGAGGTAACAAAGAAAATTAAGTGGATATGACATTACTAAATTCTGAAGGGGAAGGAAGAAGAATGAAGGTTAACTTCAGCCTCCAATTTAGCCCCCAAAAGTTAGCATATTTTGACCTAAAGATGAAGAGAGGTATTTATAGAAATCATCGTAGTGTTGCAATGCTAGCGTTGTGCAAACCTCGGAGCGTTGCAATGTTGCAGGTAGCATTGTAGCACTGCATATCCTGCCTTCTAGTGTCAGGCTTGCGTTGCAACTATGTGACAGTGGCATTTTTATAATTTATGTTCTTTTGAAGCTTAGATGCTCAAATCACCTCCAAATTTCTTCAAATTAACTCCTTTCAGCTCCAAATCGCCAATTCTACCTTTTGATTGATTGGTACCTACAAAATAGGAAAATAAACACATAAGATCCAATAACGAGCCCAAATTAAGCTAGAAATAATAGCTCTTTTTGGGAGTTATCAAACCTTATAGCCCATTAGGGTAATGAGTTTTTTTGACACAAGCCTCCACCTTCTATCTAACTTCTCTCTAAAATTCTCTACCCTTTTCCTCCTCAAATGTTCTTGGAGACCACTCTTCAAAGTTCTTTGGAATCCTAGAGAATAGGAAAGTAACTTTGTTGGTGGTGTCCTTCTTCATTGGAGATGTTCGACGTCGTTGATAACGATGGAAGAGGAAAGCTAGAAAAATCAATAAATGTGAGTTTTGATTTCCTCTCTTCTTCCTCTTTTCTAGCATACTTATAGTTGTTTGAATGTTTATCCTACAAATTCATGTTTTATTTTACTATTTTTATTTTCGTAAAAACGAATGTCTAAATGCATAGCATTCACACGTTTCCACGGGAATTTGATTCGTTCACTTACAAGGTCGAGAAGCTATTTCATGGAAATCTACAAAGAAGACATGCATAGTAAGGTCCACCATGGTCCTTCCTTTGGGCCATCTAGGTATGGACTTGATGAGGAATTGTAAAATCTTCATAGCTCAGTTTTTGATTGGTTTATCTTTGACAAACTCAATGAAGTTTGTCCTTGTACGGACTAGATGTTGAAATGTTTATAGCTCGATTTTTGAGTGGTTTGTCTCCGATCGACGTGATAAAGCAATTTATGTGATTGTGAAGGTACGTCCACGTTCTCTAGAAAAGTTTAAAGGCCTTTTCCTAGAGATTTCACATTGACTCGAGGTTTATATACATGACCATAAATACCGTGCATTGTATTGCAGAATCAAGGAAATTTAAAGAGTAAAATGTGTTGTGGGGTCTCAACCATAGTTATTGGAAGTTCAAGAAGTAACTCACTCTCTCTAATAAAGTTGTTACCTTACTTCACTGTGCATCAATTCAAATTGTTGGATATTATGATGGTTAAGTTTGTTCTCCTTACCTAAATTTATTCTCCTATCTTTGCTCAGAAACAATTTTTAATTTTTTTTCTTTGTTGTTTTGTTATTTGCTATACCAATCATTCATGGAGGATTGTTGAGAATGACTTTGACCAACGCCTATGGCAAAAGCAAATGTGGGAAAGGAAGGGATTTTGTCCCACCTTGAAAAATTAAGCATTGCCAAGATAACATAAATATAAAGGCATGCAAGGGAACTTCCAAATTGTGGTTGTGGTGGAAATATGATCTTTTCCCACACGCGTGCATCGTCACTGCCGCTGTCATTCGTCGGGTCACCTGAGTGGGTCAACGAGCAGGGGGGGTTCGGGTAACCGCACAAAAAAGAACTAACTTTATATTACCCTTCCATTTAAAAATGTGATTGTTTGTGTTCCTTTGGGATCATCAGAGGTTTGGGTTCCTTCAGGTTCACCAGAGGTTGTATTTCTTTGGGTTCACTAGATTTCATGAGAACATCTCACCTATGGTAGAACGAGTTTAATTGTTCACTTAGATGACCATCTCAGTTCAATTTAGCACTCCAATTTAGGTCCACTAATTTTTGACATTTAGTTGCATGTTATTGTATAGCCTAACTCCAGTAATGGGTTACTTACTGAATATTTTAAATATTCAATCTTTTCTTAAAATGTTTTTCAGGTAAAGGCAAAAGTGTACTAGGCACTTGATGAGCAGATCCATTAAAGGTGCCATATAGGACTAGTGTATCACTTCTTCTTTAGTGTCATGTTTTCAAGATGTGTTTTGAATGTTAAAAGATAACTATTAAGTTTAGTGATTTCAACTTTGAATGTTTTATTTTTCTTTAATATTTTTTTTAGGGATCCCGAACTAAACTTCACTTTGTTTTCTTACAAAATATTTTTAATGATGGTTTATTTATTTAGAAAAGTTCTAGTTTTAGTTAATTGGCCAATTAGTCTTTGTCTTAGAATTGCATGCATGGTAGTAATGACCTTAGTTAGAGATCTCGAAAAATCGGGTCATTACAGAGCGTGAAATTGAAAGGTGTGAGTAGTATAAATGCTTTGAAAGAGTGCTCTTGTAATTAGGATAAGGAGATAGAATTATTTCGTGTGATTGTAACAATTTTCACATACTGGATTTCTTTCTAGCGGGTCATGATTTTTCTCTAGTTTGGAGTTTTTCCACATTAATTCTTGTATTTCCTATTTCATTGCTTTATTTTAATTTCTCTATTATTTTTTCAGCTTATTCCTATGGTATTAGTGGGAGTTTTTTTTTTTTAGCCAGCAAGTGATATCAGAGCTATAAGTTCGTAATGTATTGAACTTCTTGTTATGCTTTATAGTTGCAACATTGTTTGAACTTTCACATCAGAAAAGAAATCTTAAAAGGGGCTACAATATTATGAATAGTGGGGGTTGTTCACTATTTCCTTATTTTATAGAGTGAACCTGATATGTCAAGCTTTATGAGTCCAGTATAGCTTGATGTGGAGAAATTTGATGAAAGAATCAACTTTGACTTATGAAAAGTGCAAGTCAAAGATAGATTGATAAAAAGCGGTGATGGTGGTCCAATGAAATTCATGAGTGATTCCGGCAAAGGTTTTAAGAAGAGAGTCTTCACGCAGAAGATAGACTGCTTGAAGTGTAGACAGTTTGAGCACAGAAAATACAAAGTTGGTTCATCAAAAAGCTCTAGATCGGATACTGACGTTGTCTTTTGCATCAGGGAAGATGGTTACTTTCTCTAAGGAAAAGCAAAATTTATCCCCATGGTATGTTCATTTTACGATGATAAAGGATGTGATGTTGTGGTTCCATGATTTTGCACAAGGGGCATTGACTTGGCAGTTATGCAAGGTTTGTGGTGGAAGTTATATTGATGGTTGAAAAACTTCCAAGTGAGCCAAGTAGGTGGAAGTTGCACTATAAATTTTAGTAAGGTTTATCAGCATGTGACGAAAAAGAAAAATCTAGGAAGGTGGTATTCCAAGTCTACGCGTTATGGTGGAGTGAGTTAATTCTCTGATTGTCAGTAAAGACAATGGATGTAACAAAAGCTGTGGACTCTTCAAATATCTTGCTAAGGTTGAATTTGTTGTTTTTATAAAATATTTGAAGTGTAGTTATCTCACATCGAAAAAATTTAAGGAAGTCATGGGCTCTAAGCACTATAAAAAGAATCTATGTCTTTGATTTCAAGTCGTCTCAATTAGAAACACTTTAAACTTAGGTGTGCTAACTCTAGTTAAATTCCCTTTTCTAATATCTAGTTTGAGAGTGAGACTAAAGGTTGTAAGTAGTGTAATATCTTTGAGAGAGTGATCTTGTAATTGGGATCGAGAGAGAATTATTTTTTGTGATTGTAACAATATTTTACATAGTACATTTTTTTTTCTGGTGGGCTGTTTTTCTCTAGTTTGGAGTTTTTCCACTTTAGTTCTTATGTTTTCAGTTTTATTGCTTTCTTTTAATTTTTCTATTATTTTCTGCTTATTCCTACAGTAGTAGTGCAAGGTTTTTTTCTCTCAACATTATGTGTTATGTTTAGTTCATGATTTAATAGATTTTATGAGCATGCTATTTCATGAGCTATTATGATATGATTTTATGATATGGTACCCATTTATTGTATATTGCATGCTAGCTTAGTTTAGTGACAATTGCCCTCCTATCTGTAGCTATATACACCTTATGATTGTATTCCTACAAGTTTACTACCTATGTATTTACTTTTGCACACAAAAACCATTCCAACTTATTTTTAATTGGTTGCACTCATATAACGAGTTGGTTAATTACTTACCTATTTTGTTAAGCACAATAAAGTCTTTTGCCCTGTGGATTCGACCTTAGAATACTCTTAGGTATTACTTGCCAAGACCTAGTTTATACCTGAGCTAGTATGTTGGGTGACAAATATTTCAGGGTGTCTACTTTTATTGATCATATCACAATATACTCACTTCACCTACCATCTATTTTCATTGCATCTTGCCCACATTTATATCACATCATTTTTCCAATCAATTAGGTTCCACCAGTTCATAATATTCAATACTCGTTGTATATGATTGCATAGCCTGACCCCAATAGTGTGGTTACTTACTGAGTACTTTATATACTCGTCTTTTCATCAAATATTTCTTTCAGATAAAGGCAAGAATATATTGGGCATATGATGAGGAGATCCGCCACTGTGTCATAGGACTAGATTCAATGCTTCCACTCAATTATATATTTTTCAAGTCATTAGGCCTCATTTGAAAACCATTTGGTTTATGGTTTTTGTTTTTGACAATTAAGCCTATTTTATCCACATTTCTTATAATGATTTGCATCTTTTTTGAGTACAATGGTTGAATTCTTAACCAAATTTCAAAAACAAAAACAACTTTTTGAAAGCTACTTTTTTTAGTTCTCAAAATTTGGCTTTGTTTTTTTTAAGCCATTGGTGAAAAGTAAAAGGAAGAAATTTGGAGGTGGAAGTAGTGTCCATAGATTTAATTTTCAAAAAACAAAAACAAAAAAGAAAATGGTTACCAAATGGGGTCTTAATGCTTTGGAATAGAATTTTATGTTAGATAGAAAACTTCAGGTTTTGAATATTATTTTTCATGAATATTTTTATGGGACCCTGAATAAAAGTTTCAATTTTTTCCTTTATAAATTGTTTTCATAATTTCATATTTTTTGAGTGAAATTTTATTTTTATGTCAAAATGGTCAAAATTTTTTGGTTTGAAATTTTCATAATGGAGTAATAACCCAATTAGAAATCTCAAAAAGTCAGTTCGTTATAATTGGTATATCAGAGCCCAATGTTATGGGTTATGTAGATTGAACTTTCATCGTAAGTCCAGAGTATCCCTACTGGCCCATTAACAGATCCTTTGTCATTGTTAGCATGTATTTCAAGTCAATGTTTATAGTATTTTATGCATGAGATCCTGCTTGAATTAGTACCTTACAACCATGATAGCTCTCAATTTGGTCGACCCGAAAATGTGTGTCGTTGCCACACTTCCAAGGACCAAATAAATTTATAACTCCAATCCAACAACCTACACTAACACGTAGTATAGATGGCAAGAAAGGGATCGTTTGCATAGAATCTAATGATTGTTTAACGTAATTTTGAATTCGAGTGGTAACTGAAGGGTGTTTTCGTAAAGAAATTATTGCAAAGAAGAAATTTTAAAACAAGAATGTAAATGAGAGATTGAAAAGTGAAATATCGATTTTTAAAATGATCTAGCCTAGTTTAGGTGTCCTCTTAATCTTTCTTGCTATTCATAGACATTTAACATAATCAAGATTCTCGCTAGTTATTTACTTAATTTATGCACCCTAAAAGCATAGGAATGCATAAATATAATTTCTTGATTAAACAATTAATCAACCTAAATGATACAATCAACAGGTTTTGATAGCTCTTTATTAATTGTTCATTTTCATTAAGAAAAAACATCTTGACTAAGATTGGATTAGTAAATCGAAAAGCCTAGATTTACTAGCCTAATAATTCTTGAATTTAACTAAGGATGCATAATTGTGAACAAGATTAATCACAATAACCTAAATTCACACGTTTGTACTTTTTAGTTTCATTGCCCTAAGAAATTAGGCACATAGACATGCTATTATTTCTAGCAATTATTGAATTAAAGAAAGTTGATAAAAAATTTTGAAACTCAATGTATAGAAGTTATCTCAACATTCACGAATCAATTTCAGCAAAAATTTATTACAAAAATCAAGAAATTACATGACAAATTATAAAAGATTCAATCTCATACCAAGAAAATTAGGAATTTATCCTAACTAGACTAGAATTACTTACCTTAATCTTGCATTTCTTCAAAATTCATCAAGGAATTGCAAGAATCCAAGAAAGGTAAGAAAAGAATGAAGAAAAATTCTAGAAAACTAAAAACTTTGAGAGAAAATCGAGTGAAGACTAGTTCTCCTACGCAAATGGCTGAATTTTTCCTTTTATACTTAGGTCGTAGCGTTGCAATGTTCTTGCCGCATCCAGACCTCGAGCGTAGAGGTAGGGTAGCAACGGTGGCATTACATTGGTCAGATGGTGAGGTATGCGTGCGTTCGTGTTGCATTTCCATCAAACTTTGTAGCGTAACAACGCTGAAGATAGCGTTGTAACGATGTCCTGCATCCACAGCTACTGCCTTCGAGTGTAGTGCACCAACATGAAGCAAGGGTAATAATGCTACGTGCATTGCTTGATGCCTTTGTTTTTGTAGGAGTGTATCAGCAACAACGGAAGCAACAAGGATTATTTAAGCACTCTAATTCATTATTTTGATAAAATATGAAGCACGCTTTTGAGTTTCATGACATACGTTTGTAGAACTTCTTCAATGCTCGATCTCCAGCTGCAATCTTCTCCAAATCCCATTGCAGACCACCTTAAGATCTTCCCCACTATTCTCTTGGTACTTTAGATTGAGTTGTGGGACTCAAAACAAGCTTGAATCAAGGGATTGTGGAGAATTGCTCAAAGCATCAATCTTGCTGAAGAACACTTTCTTGAGCATGATTTTTTAACTAAAATTCTCTTGATTGCATCCCTCAAATTCACTCCAATCTATTCAATATATTGTAGACCACTGTCACACCCCACCCTCAGACCACATTCTCAGCCTGGGAGAGGGATGCGACTGCAGCAGTTATCAACCCTTGAGCTGACACTTACTGCCTGATTCTTGCGGAATAACTCTGATACCATACTATAACTTATACATAGCGGAATGATTAAGTCAAGGAGATAACTATAACGGATTAAGTAGGCCCATCTTTTATCACGACAGTGATATAATGTTTATACAACTTAAGGACTTAACAACAAAGTTTACAACGACAACCGTAAAAACCCTCCGGAAGTGTAATTGGGGCACGTGGCAGACCTTGACCTTAGCAGCACCCTGGAACTCCTCATCTTTCGCTACCTGGGGGGGGGGGGGGGTTAAGAAAACATTTTGAAGAGTGTGAGCTACTAAGCCCAGTGAGTGGTTCTTTTAAAGATGAAAATCGTTTTGAAAATCATCATTTTTGGAAAATCAATCACATAATAATAATCATAGTGTACTCATGCATGATCATGGATTTATTCATGCAATGATTAACCTTTATTCCAAAATGCTATATGTGGCATGCATATCATATCATGAATCAATGCAATCACCTATGGAAACCTTCCTATGACCCCAATTCCCGCCCATGTGCACATCGACCATTTTATTTATCCCGATAGTCATGCTTAGGTACTTGACCATATTTCCCGCCGGTCGTCACCGACTATTTTTTCCCGCCGACCGAAGCCGACCAATTTTTCAGCCGATCGAAGCCGACCATTATTTCCGCCAAGCACCTTTTGTTAAGCATGCTAACCACTTCCCGGGCATAATCGCAGTTTCCATAGTCACACACAAACAATATCATGACAATCATCTTATCACCAAAGCATGTATTTTGTATCTCCAGATGCATATATTCTAATATCAGAGTATAAAGCTAAATGAATACTCACAATATGCATTTACTATCAAAGCGACCTAACACTCACGATATATCGAACCTATAACGCTATAACATTCACACTATGTGTTAATTATCAAAGCTATAACACTCACAACATATGTTAACTATCAAAACTATAACACTCACCTTAGTTGCTTAGGAGCCTTTCTAATAGTTCCCTTTTCTACCTCGGGCTCCCTTTTTACCCCTAGAATCCAGATCCAACTTATAGCTTAGATTACTCATAGTTTTAAACCTTATTTTAAGATACTTCCTTCTATAAAACTATTCTAAAATGTCTCAAAAAGCTTACCATAAAATCTTAGCTCATAACTCTTCATGGTTTAGCCGAAATCATCCAAACATCAAGACTGGCCCAGCTTACCCGATAGCTCGACCCCTCTGTCTTTTCCTCATTCTCCAATCCAATTCCTTAGAGCTTCTTCTCCGGCAGCCTCACCATGAAAACTATACTCTCTTATCTTTAAGATGGCTTTAGAATTACATCAAACGCTCGAGTAGATTGGGAGATCTCCTCGTCTCAAGTTGATGCATTTTCCTTCACCCTCATTGTTCAATGCACTCTACTCTCCCCCTCTTTTTACAAATTTTATGATTTTTGATTTGAAAATGAAATCCCAACGGCTCTATTTATAGGTGTCCCAACCTCCTATGGTGTTGACATCACCTATTTGGCTGCATGACCAAATGTTTAATTCTCCCTTTATCAACGTAAGCTGACTTCACCTTAGTTCAATGTGTTCTTCCCAAACGCATTCAACAAAATTTCTTAGGGTTTAAGAATTCCTCTTAATCGGACACCTAAATTTTAATTGACGTTTGTCCTTATGTCTTCAAGCTTTGTTTGTATTCAATTTAGGGTTTTCAATGCATAATCCACCCCAACGCGTCCAAATACAACACATAAATGCCCGACCATTCGATGCACAGGCGGTTTCCTTCGATCGCGTGGGTGTGACGTTCGAATGAGGCGTTCAGGCTGCTCTCGATCTCTCCCACTTTCTCGTTGGTCTCGCTCTTTTCACTCTCGCTCTCTCCCACTTTCTCGCTCACAATCTCGCTCTCTCTGCTCTCGCTCTCTAACTATCTCGCTCAAACTCCCGCTTTATCCACTCTCACTAAGGATCTCGCTCTCTCCAGCCTTCTCGCTAGCTTGGATCTCGACAGTGTCGCTCTCCCTCATTCTCTCGCTTAGCCAGTCTCACTCTCTCCCATTCTCTTGCTCAACCAGTCTCGCTCTTTCCCATTCTCTCGCTCAACCAGTCTCGCTCTCTCCTATTCTCTCGCTCAAATCTCGCTCTCTCCATTCTCTCCAACTTCCTCCAATCTCGTTAGCTACTATGAATATGGTTTATCTCCGTGCAACTTCCACACGAATTTTCCCAAATAATGTTCTATATTTTCCTCAGTTCTTCAATCCTTTCTTCACTATTCAGGATTTAAGTCTTCAAGGTTTTCTCTTCTTTTTATCCTTTTAGGGTCCTCTCTACTCGTACTCTAGAATCAAGTATGGTTATCGTAATTATAATACCTAACCATTATAGCATTCACTCTTACTAATTGTTGATCCACAGAACGTGACAATTATTACAGTTATTATGATAATTGTAAAATTATTAGATTATTTACATAACATAGGATTTAACTTTCTCCTAATTAACCCTTTAATCACTTACTTAAATAGGAAAATGGAGATCTGGCTTTCACAACCATCATGTAAAGAAGAGAGCTGCATGAGTTGCAGCTCATGCTTGAAGTTAATGAAGAAGAGGAAATGGATATTGTGTGAGCATGAAAAAGATGGATAATGGAATATTTCTATATTCCATTTTTGCATGGTATTTTCAAATTTTCCAATTTTATCTCAAAATCAAAATTTGATTTTAAAACTGGAAAATTTAATTTTATAAAATTAATTTCATAAATTAAGTTTAAATAAAACTAATTAATTTAATATCAAATATTAAATTAATTTTTACACATATCCATTTTTATATATTTAAATTATATTTAAACATTCTCTTATTCCGTTTAATTCTCAAATTAAACACGTAACTGTATCTCATATAATTACTAATCCCTTAATTCTAATTTGAACATTTCAAATTAACTTATCACGCTACTCTAGAGCTAGTCCAATTACGAGCTAGTAGGGGGATCTCATGGACCTATAGATCATGGGCTCCAACGATCCGAGATTAATTGGCTAAACTCATTAGACCAAATTAACCCTCATTCGTTAATTAATGGGTCACTCCACTAAAGTCTATAGTTGCACTTCCCTCACTGTAGATATATTATGTTCACATGATTTAACCATAATCGGTAAGTCGACCCTTCATAGGTTGTTCGTAATAACGGCTGGGTCAAATATCGGTTTTACCCACAAGATTATGTCTTATTCCTCAAGTTCCTACTGATTCTCCAATGAACAACTGGTTTGTAATCCAATCACTAAACCAAACTCTCTCAGCCCAGTGAGAGGGTGGGGCCCCTTGTTCAAGACTTAGATTCAGTACTTGAGGGAACAACCTTTCTTCTATCCCTAAATCAGGTAGGCGTGAACTCCATCTTGCACCTTATGTCTCCAGTTATCTATTAGGTCTTACCCCTGAAATAGGAGGCTTATTGAGCCGGTGCTGATGTGGTAACCTTCACCTAAGGATAATCCCAAATAAACAGGAGTTCATAGTTAGCTCAGGATTAAGATTGAGTTATCTAGGTCATCTAAGTGAAATAGCCAGTCTTATACAGTAAACAACATTATAAAGTAAGAGTGACTTATTTCTTGGTCCGATCTTATACAACTCATTGCATAAGACGTCCCTACTTCTCATGTCATAACATATACGAATTAGGATCACCTCGTAAGTAACATTTTACAACTCTTTGTAACAACTATAGAGTAGGCCGCATCCAATAGTGTTATCAGAATAAGGTACCCAACCTTATTCATGTACTATAGATTATTTTGACTATTTACTCGAACCTGATCCACTCTTATGTCTCCACATAAAGTTCAAGTGCTCATGTAATAGTTATGGGTCTTAGTTTATTGGATTTAGACTTTCATTCAACTTATAAAATCAATAATAAGTTAATTGATTATAGAAAATGTTTATCATTTTGAAATCTGCGAGTATTAGGACATAAAACCCAACAGTTTCTACCTTGTAATGTAGTTTTATGCTGTTGATAGCGTAGCTACATTGCCTTTTGAATGGCAAACTTGTAATTTTTTGTCTTCTTTAATTTTGGTGATTGCAAGCTCATTTTTTACTCATTTTTCCCCTAGGTGGCTTTTTTGACCTCTTGGGATGAAAGTACCTATAAGACAAACATTTAAAGCACCTAAATTATAAAAAATTGATAGAATTAGGGAAATAATATAGCTATTTTTTAGAGCTATCAGGCCACAATTTTTTTTTACTGGGAATCTAATAGAAGCTAGTTATGTATGATTGTTAGGAAATGACATCATGAGTTAGAGATTTGAGTGGATGAGTCAAGAATGTTAGAGGGAGAGTACAAGACCATCAAGTATAAGACCCTCTTGTGCCACGGGACCCTCCCATGACAGGAGCACAAGGGAATGAAATCGAAGGATAGACTAAGAATGAACCAGTAACTTTGCAGACATAGACCTCAAATTATATGATAATTATAAACTATTTTTTTGAACTAAAATTTAGTAATATTAATCTTTTTTTTCTTGGTAAAGTTATCAGAAACATTAAATGGAGGGGAAAAAAAGGAGAAGAAGATAAATTTTCTTGATAAATATTAATACTATTAACATTGGCTGTGTAAAGTTTTTTAACGGTTGGGAAGTATGTGGATTAAACAATGAGTTGATTATTTTGGTCAACTCAATAACCTAATTCTAGTCGGTGGGCCAAACATAACCTCATAAGGTTTTCTTTCGTTTTGAAAAAATAAGAGGGAACCAATTTCTCTAATCCACTTTAGCACCTGCTAGAATGAGTAGCTATCTAATTGAAAAGGTTAAAGATAATATCTTACCTAATACACACAAATAACATTAGGGATGTTCATTGTAATCGACCAAACCAAATTGATTGTCAAAATTGAACTGAATCAAACACTCGTTACACCCCTCCTATGTTCACCTCAACCCGAAAGGAGACGTGAAGGCAACAGAAACCACCATTGTGACACCTACTGTCCACCCTTAAACCAACTCATCGGATAACACATATGTATATTACAATTAAATTTTAAAGACATTTTAAAGTGTTCATACTTAAAACATTTCTGACCTTAGCTAGCCCTAGGGACTTCTAATAATAACCTGACTCAGGATTTCACTTTGAGAGAGTGAAAATTCTAGATCTTGAGTGGTACTTCGAGAATGTCCTTTTTTCCGCTACCTGGGGGGGGGGGGGGGGGAATAAACATTGGAAAACATGAGCTTTAAGTCCATTGAGTGGCATAATTTATAAGAAAATAAGTTTTACTTTGGAAAGTCGTTTTTAGGAAAACAAATTCTATAATCAGACATTCATAACACATAAAAAAAATGTTAAACTCCCAGCCTGGTAACTGGCTTCTTCTAGCATAATCATGTGCTTCCCAAGTAATCTCGTTTATTCCCAATATACAAGTTGATGACACAATTCTAGTACCTACTTAGCCTGCTGAATGTGCACATGTCGACAATATCCCATTAGTCGTGCTTAAGACACGCTAACAATTTCTCAGGGTACAATCCTAGTTTTCCGTCAATTCATATTATCCAGCAAAATCAAGGTCAAACAATCATTCTAGCAAAACAACAGAACTCAATCAACAATGAAAGAAATGAATAAAAGCCAGGAAGATATATTTCTTGATCATGCCCATTTCCAAATCTTACATATATTTGTATAATAGCATGTATACTACAATTCACACATCAATGAAAGTAGGAACCACTCACAGTCTTTGTTGTTACCTTTCTTACTGCTTTCCTTAAATGACTCTTGATCCTGTTTCCTCGAATTGTACTTATTTCAAGGAAATCCTAAATTAGCCCAATTTCTCAAATAAACTAATTTTGATTTTAATATATCCCCAAATTGAATATTTTGACTTACCCACCCCAACTTACTCAAAAATAGATTAAATTTCTGAAAATACAATTTTTTAAGTAAATGGTGTAGGCTAGTGTGCGGCGTGAGCAGTCATCCACGTAAAGTACTAGAAAAGGTACTTTATTCTTGTTGATCTTGTATACAGAAGGCTCATGAACATTTTGGTTAAAACCAAAAGATTTGATCGTAGTATCAAATCTAATGTTCCAAGATCTGGAAACGTGTTTCAACCCATAAATGGATCGACTGAGCTTGCAAATCTTTTGCTCCCGACCTTGAACTATGAACCCTTCGGGCTGAGACATAAAGATGTTATCTTCAAGATTACCATTAAAAAAGGCAATCTTGATGTCAATTTGCCATATTTCATAGTCATAATATGTGGCTAAGGACAAGAGAAGTCTTATAGACTTTAACATAGCAACAGGAGAAAATGTTTCCTCATAGTCAACCTCTTCTCTGGTATAACTCTTTTCTACAAATCTAGCTTTGAAGTAGGTCAATAATATATTATATATATTAGATATAAAAAAAAAAAAACTTTCAAGTATGAGTTATGAATTTTATATACATCCACCATTACATCATTTGAATTTATCAATCCATTATTATATTTTAAATATAACAGTAGTATATGAGATATCAATAGTATATCAAACATCCGTAATCGTATTTTAGTTTATCGGTAGTATGTATATCAATAATATATATCATATATCAATCAAGTTACGTAAGATGGAAAGTGAACATCATCATGTATGTATTTTTTTTCTTTTTTTTTGTTTGTAAAGGTTAAATATTGTTCCTCTCTCGATCATCATCTTTTCTTCTCTCTTGAACATCATCATATATGTATTTTTTGCAATTTTATCTACATACCAACCTTTTCATTTTTTCCATATGCTGTATTTTATTGTTGTTTGATTCCTTTTTTATTTGAATTGTTTTTGGTTGATTTTGTATTTTGTGTTAATGTTCTTTTGTTTGTTTGGCGATTTGTTTTCTCTGATTTATGTTTTGATGGATCATCCTATTTTTAAATTAAGTTTTAATAGTATATTAGATGTAAAACTGATATATCAAATTTGTAGCAGATTAGTTGCATATCAATTATACAATTGATATACCAAGTATTAACTATATCAATTGCATAATTGATATACTTAGACATGTAACTACTGTTGATAACTGAAGAAAGAATACTCAAATAACAACATTTGATATACTAAATATTGATATAAATATTGATACATTGATGATCAGTAAAACTCGTCAATAAAATAGATTAAATTCGTCAATAAAATAGACTAAATTTGATGTATCAGTAAAGCTGATATACCTAAGATTTGGTATATCGATTCTAAAACTAATCTAGTGATATACCTAATATTTTGTATATTAGTTTGACTGATGATATCATTTGAGGATGGCCAATGATTGATTTACTTAGGTTCAAATTTTGGTTTTATAATGATTGCTAAACTAGTTTTGTAGTAGAAAAAACTATATGTTATCTAGAGATATTGTATTGCTTGATATACCTAATATAAAGTACATCAGACACCATTATATTTCAAGTATACTAGTAATGTATCTGATATCGATCAAGTTTCAAATATATCAATAGTATATTAGTTATCAAACAAATTTTAAGAATATCAATAGTATATCAGATATCAAAGTAGCTTTCAATATTTATGAGTAGTGTATCAGACATCCATAGGTATATCAATTATATTTCATATAATATATGAGGTATCAAACAACTTTTAAACATATCAATAATATATCATATGTATCGATAATTCTTTAGGTATATCGATATTATAGCAAAATTTCAAGTATATCCATGGTATATCAAATATCAATTAAAATGGTAAGTGAAATCATATGTTTTAACGGCCCCGAGGAATACATTTTGGATTTTTCTAGCAATTGAGCTGGGCTTATTTTGTTTGCTATTTTTGCAAACTTGAAAAGTTGGAGTCACGGTTTGAATTTTTATAATTTAATTGGCTAGTAATGCAATGGCCCTTGATAAAAAGTAAATAACAAAGTAAGAAATTTAGAAGTGGAAGTAGTGTT
This sequence comes from Benincasa hispida, assembly GCF_027475165.1. Lineage (NCBI taxonomy): Eukaryota > Viridiplantae > Streptophyta > Magnoliopsida > Cucurbitales > Cucurbitaceae > Benincasa > Benincasa hispida. The sequence goes on along the minus strand of NC_143486.1, from coordinate 38,745,645 downwards.
TATAGGCTTAATTTTTTAAATAAAAAATAAAAAACAAAATGATTACAAAACGGGGTTTCAATAAAAAAAATGTAAGAAATAAAGATAAAAGATAATTATTTTATTTATAAAACATAAATTCCAACAAATAATACTTTTGTTTGACTAGAAATTAATTGAGAAATATTGTTCAAAGCTTCATTCATAGGATTCAGTCCCAATTACATACTTTTCTTTCCCTTGCAAACCTCTAATAATTGAATGATCACAAGATGCAAGAATTCTAAGGGAGTATATGTTTGCATAGAACATTATTTCTCAATGGACTAGGAGCAGACCAAGGAACAAAGCCTTTAGGCTTGCAGTCTGTGAACCCCCCAATGGTAATTGGTGGAGTTGCACCCATTACACCATTAAAGTGCTGGGAAAGATCCAAGATGCTAACTCCTCTTGTAGGGTTTTGAATTGTTGGAAGCATGTTTCTAGAAGTTGCCATTATTGTGGAAAAATAGGAGAGAGCCAACAAGGAGACAAGAAAGAAAACTAGAGAACATCTTAGCATAGCCATTATTGATGAGGAAGCCAATTGATTAAAGGATGATTTGTTTTCAATCTTAGAGATGGCTTAAATATAGTGAGGCAAGATAAATTAAGAAAATATTGATTAGAGGCAAGTTGTCCCTAATCTTAAGCTAGTGCATTTCATAACTAGAATCTTCTATATTTATCAACAATTGTTGAATTCTTTGATCACTTTTTAGATTTCAAAAACAAAATTGATCTCAAGTTGTTAGGGTATACAACTATTTTTCCACATTTTGGCAAATTTGATTGGACGAAATTTCTACTCCCACAATTACTCATGAAACATAATATATTTTATAAAATGGGAAAAAAGTTAATTGGTAACTATGTGCTTTTTGGGTTGTATCACTTAAAAGAACAAACTAATGATTGTATAATCTAAAACTCAAAACTTCATAAATGAAACAATTTGACAATTTATTTTTATTTCCTATTAAAATTATAAATGTTGGAAACTTTATTTTGCCATCAATGAGGCCAGTCAAGTTAGCTTTATTCTTGAAACTCTACTTGAGAGCTTCATTCAATTCCGTAGTAACGCTGTTATGAACAAGCTAGACTACAACCTAACCACTCTTCTTAATATATTATAAGCTTACGAATCCTTGACTTATGGAAGAGCAGAAGGGAGAGGCAAATGTTGCCACGTCCTCAAAGAAGTGAAGGAACTCTATTTACAGAGAACCTTTGAGCGGAAGCGGATCGTCCAAATCCCATTTCAATTGAACGCAAACATTTAAAGTCCAGTAGAATAGATTATGCATAAAACTAAATTATAGCATGCTATTGAAATAAAAACAAACTTTACAGATTATACCTTTGAAGAACCCTTCTTCAAGTTAATCCCTTGAACATACTCGTTCACGAACGCGTTGAACAACTTGAACTTTCCTCGAATAGAAGCAAACAGCAATGAGTAAACTCGAACCAAACAAGACACTACCAATTGGTGGCCCTAGTATTCTCGGTGTGAGAATCTAGGAGTGGTGGGCTCTGGCTAATTTTAGTTAGAGGGGATGTTTGGAGTTGGAGGAGGAAGACAAACGAGGAAGCAAGGCTATCGTATAGCTAAATACTCTTGATTGTTTAGAGAAACGAGTTTATTGCATAAGCTCTCAACAATCGTGTAAACTCTCAACAATTGCATAAGCTCGTGAATTCTGATCTCTTGGAATAATTAAAAAATAATTTTCATTTATCCCACTTTTGTCATAAAACCAAATAACTCCCCACTAAGGGGTGGTTAGAGAGAAAAAAGGTTAATTATCAAATAATTAATAAATTATAAATAAATATGATAACCAACTTATCATATTATATTTATAACCTATAGTTTTAATATTGCATAATATACAATATATAAATCCTAGTTCTTTTTCTTTATTTAATGGCATTTAATATAAATCACATATTAAGTTTAATAACTATAAATCCTATTCATAGAAAATATATTTGAATCATATTCAAATATTTGTTCCTCCAATTAAACAATAATGTATCAATTACATTATATCAATTATATCATATATAATTTAATTAATTTAATTATATCATATATAACTAAATTCCCTCTTATTAATTTGAACAATTCAAATTAACCTAAAACCTGATTCTTAACTTAAATCCATTGAGCTACCAAGGGGATCTTATGGACTTGTAGCTTGAAGCTCCAACAGTATATGAATAACTGATTAAACTTTTTAACCACATTATTCACCATTCTTTAACTGCCGGACACTACACTAAAGACCGACAGCTGCACTTTTCGCACTATAGATATATTTTTGTGTCTATTGGATATAATCAATCAACAGTACGATGACCCTTCACAAATCGCTCGTAAGTACAACTGGGCCAAATTACCGTTTTGCTCATGTAGTTATATCTAACTCCTTAAGTACCACTGATCCCTCTAACAAACAATTAATCATAGTCCCACTATGACTAAACCCCTCTCAGGCAAAGAGAGGGTGTGACGCCACATTGTTCAAGACCCGAAATTAGCCCTTAAGGGAGCAATATATCTATTTATCCCTACTTTGGGGAAGGAGTGAATTCCTTCTTGTGCAGTTGAGTTCCCAGCTCCTCAATCAGACGAATCCTCAAAATGGTAGGCTTGCTGAGTCGGCGATCTGGCCACTCTCACCCATGCAATTCAAAGGACTGCCCTCATATATAGGAGTTCACAATTCACTCCAGATTAATGTCATGTTACCTATGGTCATCCTAGTGAAATGAAAGTCTCTATTATGAACAACATTATATAACGAGACTAAACATTTCGTGGTCTGGTCTTATACAAACTCCCTTGTATAGAATATCCCTGCTCGCATGTCTAATACATAATAATTAAGATCAGATCTTTCGCAGCACTTTACAACATTTGTAGCACCTATAAAGGGGGCCATACTCATAGTGTCACCAAGATAAGGTATTCAGCCTTATCCATATACTATAAACCATTTAGGTTATCACTTAAACAAGATCCACCTGTATGTCTCCACATACATGTTTAAGTTACAACGATAACCATAGATGTTAGTTTATTGGTTTGTGGTTAATGCAACTAAAATATCAAATATTTCATAAACAGAAGTAAATAAAATATCAAATATTATTAATCACAGAAATGTTTGTTCATACAAGGTTTACAAACTACAGAACCCTACAAGATTTAGGGCATCAACCCCAACAATCACCAAGCTAGTACGGTGTACAAGATAATCAAATTACAAGTATGCAAATAATAAACTAGGGCACAAACAAGCCCAGTATAAGATCTCCCACTTGCCCTAGTCCAGCTGTGGTCTGTCCCGTGGACCCATACTTTACAGGTGACCCTCAAACACTATAGCCATGAGGTTCTTCATAAACGGATCAGCAACATTGTGCTCCGAAGCTATCTTCGTGACAATTATGTCCCCTCGATGCATAATCTCTCGGATGAGATTGTATTTCCGCTCAATATGCTTATCGCGTTTATGACTCCTAGGCTCACAGGAATTCGCCACAACACTACAATTATCACAATAAAGTGTGATGGGCTTAGACATGTCTGAAACAACTTCCAGATCAGTCAGGAATTTCCTGAGCCAAATGGCCTCCTTAGCAACTTCACAAGCCGCTACATACTCGGCCTCTATGGTGGAGTTCGCGATGCACCGTTGCTTGGTGCTTCGTCATACTACAACTCCTTCGTTAAGAGTGAACACTGATCCTAAAGTGGATTTTCGAGAACCCTATCAGTCTAAAAATCAGAGTTCGTGTATCCTGTTAGGATAAAATCCTTAGAACCATAAACAAGCATGTAGTCCCTCGTTTTCCAAAGATACTTGAGGATGTTCTTGACGGTTGTCCAGTGGTCATATCCTGGATTAGATTGATATCTACTGACTATCCCCACTACATAAAGATGTCAGGTCTAGTACATAACATCGCATACATCAAACTACCCACGACAGATGCATAGGGGACCCGTCTCATTTCTTCAACCTTTTAAGGTGTTTTAGGACATTGTTCCTTAGACAAAGTAACTCCGTGCCTGAAAGGCAATAGATCCCTCTTGGAGTTTTGCATCAAATATTTGATCAACATGTTGTCAATATATGATACCTAAGACAGTGCTAGCATTTTGTTCTTATGATCCTGAAAGATCTAAATTCCAAGAGCAAATTGAGCCTTTCCTAAATATTTCATTTAGAATTAGGTCGCTAGTCAGTTCTTAACTGTAGTCAGTAAGCCTACATCATTCCCAATGAGTAGGATATCATCTACATATAACACTAGGAAAACTATTGAATTGTTGATGATCTTCTTGTAGACACAAGGCTTCATCAATATTTTGATCAAAGCCATAAGATTTGATCGCAGTATCAAACCTTATATTCCAAGATCAAGATACCTGTTTCAATCCATAAATGGACTGATTCAGCTTGCAAACCTTTTGCTCTTAACCTTGGGCTATGAGTCCCTCGGGCTGCATCATATAAATGGTCTTTTCAAGATTGTCATTCCGGAAAGCAATCTTGAAATCCATTTGCCATATCTCATAGTCATAATATAATGCAATGGATAGGAGGATCCATATAGACTTTAGCATGGAAATAGGCGAGAAAGTCTCCTCATAGTTGACTCCCTCTACCTGGGTATAACCTTTTGCCACTAGTCTAGCTTTGAAGGTTTGCACCTTCCCATCAGCACCTCATTTCCTCTTGTAGATCCATTTACAACCTATAGGTTTAACCTCATCAGGTTGATCTACAAGATCCCAAACTAAAATGAAGTACATAGACTCCATTTCGAGATACATGGCTTTAATCCATTCATCTCTGTCAACATCCTCCATTGCCTTCTTATAAGACAGTAGATCCTCAACCTCGCCATCAACTACCATAGCTAGGATTTTAGTTAAACCCATATAGCGAATTTGTGGGTTCGCAACCCTCCCATTATGTCGAGATTCTCTTAATACTTGAGGTGGATTTAACCTACCAGATGAACCTACATCAACAACTCTTGTTGAGGTAGTGGGCTCTTTAACAACTCTTGTTGAAGATTCCATAGTTTCTTTGGAAAGCTCATTCAACACGATTTCTTCTAGGTCTGTGCTCCCTTATATGATTTTCCTCAAGAAAAGTAGCATTTGTTGATACAAATACTTTGTTTTCCTTAGGATTATAAAAAAAACCCCTCTCGTTCCCTTGGGGTAGCCTACAAATAGGCACAACCTCTTACGTGGTTCCGATTTCTTAGGATTAGCCTTAAGCACATGTGCTGGGCAACCCCAGATACGAAAATGACGTAAACTAGCTTTGCAACCATACCATAACTCCAAAGGTGTTTTGGCAACACTCTTGGAGGAAACACAGTTCAGGATATAAGCTGTATTCTCCACTGCAAAATGCAAAAACAAGCCGGGTTCATCATCGACCAAAGTGTAACTCATCATTGACCAAACCATGTCCAACATGGTTCAATTTCTCCCTCTGATACACCATTTTTCTGAGGTGTACTAGGTGTTGAGAGTTGGAAAACTTTTCCATGTTCTATCATATAGTTCTGGAACTTAGAATCCAAAAATTCTCCACCTTGATCAGATCGAAGTGTTTTAATCATTTTACTTAATGAGTTTTCAACTATAATCTTGAACTCTTTGGACTTTTCAAACAACTCAGACTTATGTTGCATTAAATAAACGTACCCATACTTTGAATAATCATCAGTAAAAGTGATGAAGTATTCATAACCTTCCCTGGCTCGTACATTCATCGGACCACAAAGGTCTGAATTGTTGGAAGGTACCAATGTGCAGTGGAAGAAACCAAGATCCATAAGCACTCTAATTCATTAATTTTCACTGAAAAGAAAACATGGTTCAACAGAAACAAATGGGTTTCATGACATACCTTTGAAGAACTTCCTCTAAGCTTCGATTCAGTTGCAACTCTCCACAGGATCTTTTTGTAGACCACTCCAAGATCTTCCCTACTGACCTCTTGGAGCTCAAGATTGAGTAGTGGGACTCAAAATAAGCTGAAATTAAGGGAATTTGGAGAAGCTCACAGCAGCAACCATGGAGAAGAACACCCTTCTTCTCTCAAATTTTTCTCAAAATTTCTGTTCGGTTGCACTCTCTTCAAAACACTCCAAAAACTTCTATATATTGCAGATATTCATGCAAAGAAGTTTGCTACATGAGATGCACCTCATGCTTGGAGTTAATGAAGAGTTAAAGTGGGTTGTTGGTGAGCTAGTTCATGAAGTAAATGGAAAATCAAATTTTCCAACTTTGTGTTTTTCTTTTCTTTTTCTATTTTATCAAAATTGATTTCAAAAATCAATTTTATTTAATAAAACTAAAAATCTTATTAATTTTACAAAATTAATTTCATAAATTAATTTTCTTAAATAAAATTAATAAATAATTATTTAAACAATTTAAATAATTCTAATTAATTTAATATCAAATATTAAATTATTTTTTAACACAATTCCATCTTGAAATATTTAAATCATATTTAAATTTTATTTCTCCAAATTCATTTAATTTTAATTTGAACACTTCAAATTAACTTATCACACTATTCTAGAGCTTATCCATTTACGAGCTAGTAGGGGGACCTCGTGGACCTACAGATCATGTGCTCTAATGATCCAAGATTAATCGGCTAAATTCATTAGACCGATCTAACCCCCATTCGTTAACTAATGGGTGATTCCACTAAATCTCATAGCTGAACTTCGTTGACCGTAGATATATTATGTCCACTCGATATAACTATGATTAGTAAGTGAACCCTTCACAGGTTACTCGTAATAACGGATGGGTCGAATCTCTGTTTTACCACCGAAGTTACCTCTTGTTCCTTATGTTCCACTAATCCCCTAATGAATAATTGATTTATGATCCAATCAACAAATCGAATCCCTCTTAGGCCAACGAGATTGTGAGGCCTCTTGTTTAAGACCCAAAATCAGCACTTGAAGGGAACAACCTCTCTACTAACCCTAATCGAGTAGGAGTGAATTCCCTCTTGCACCCTATATTCCCAGCTATTCATTCCGTCTTATCTCCAAAATGGTAGGCTTATTGAGCAGAGGAAATTGGTCTACTTTCACCGTTTGCAGATCAAAGGATAATCTCGAATAAACAGGAGTTCATAGTTAGCTCAGGATTAAAGTTAAGTTACCTAGGTCATCGCTTTGAAATAGTCAGTCTTAAACAGTAAACAGTGTTATAAAGTAAGAGTGACAGGTTTCCTGGTCCGATCTTGCACAAAACTCATTTGCACAGGACACCCCCACTTCTCATGTCTTAACATGCACGAATTAGGATCACTTCGTATGTAGCACTTTACAACACTTTGTAACAACTACAGAGTAGGCCGCATCCAATAGTGTTACCAGAATAAAGTACCCAACCTTATTCATATACTATAGATCATTTTGACTATTTACTCGAACCTGGTTCACTTGTATGTCTCTATATAAAGTTCAAGTACTCATATAATAGTCAAGGGACTTAGGTTTATTGGATTTCTAAAAAACAATATATTCAACAACAACTTTATCGAATTCTTAGAATAAGTTCTAATGTTTACAAACCACGAGTTTTAGGACATAAAACTCAACATGAATGCACTTGCTCTAGAGGCTCTTTGGCCCTATAATCTTTTCCAGTAAAAGATCTCTTAGTCATTTTTCCTTTAAGACATGACTCGCACACAGGTAAAGAATTTTCTTCTAACTCGCTTAAAAGTCCATTCTTTACTAACATCTCAATCCTATTGAGACTAATATGCCCTAAACTTAGGTGTCGAAGTTGGGCATTTTCTTTAAGAGAAAGTTTAAGCTGCTTATTTTGAGTTACGACAGTGTTCAACATCTCTATGTTATGTAGGGCAGTTGTTCCTAACGACCTTAACACATACAAATTATTTTCCAGTTGAGCTAAACATATATCAACACCATTTTTCAAAATAAACACTTTATTAACTGAATAATATATTTGATAATTACATTAAAGCAACGAATTTACAGAAAATAAGTTCCTCTTTAACTTGGGAACTACATACATATCATTCAAAATGATAAACCTAATCTGTAAAGTCAATCGAAGACCTCCCACTACCACAGCTGAGACGACGTGCTCGGTTCCAACTTGCATCGTCATCTCACCAGCACCAAGCTGCCGTCAGGAACTAATTCCTAAAAATGAAGAACAAACATGGTTAGTGGCCTCAGAGTCAATAATCCAGGCAGAATCATCATTCTCCACTAAACAAGTTTCCAAAACTAGTAGATCGCATTTACCTTGTTTGGCCTTCTTCTTTTCAGCTAAATAACGTGGGAAGTTCTGCTTCTAATGTCCATCCTGGTTGCAATATAAACACTTTCCTTTGTCAACCGTCACTGGTTACCTACCCCTTGGAGCAGCAGGTTGTGGGTTAGCAGGCGTCTTCTCCTTACCACTCTTCTTCTTCTTCCACTTTCTAGTGTCAGAGGAAGATGATGCAGACTTAGTTCTAGAGGTCGAACCTTTATGGAACTTTTTGGAAGATAAAGGCAACATTTGCCTCATCAACCTTCTTCTCCTTGCTTTTCAACAAAGGTTAAAAAGTTTGCAAATCATTGAGCAGAGTTGTAAGGTTGTAGTCAACCCTGTTCAGAACAGCGTTGCTAATAAAATGAAGGAATCTTTCTGGTAACGACTCCAAAATAATACTAACCTGGCCGGCCTCATCGATGTTCGACTCGTTCATCTCTGCCACATTAAAGTGGACCATTATGTTGAGAACATATTTTTGAACAGATGTTCCTTCCTTCATGCGTGAATTGAAGATGTACTTAAGAGCGTTGTGCCTGAGCTGCGCAGACGGTTGTCCGAACATTTCACTTAAGGACTCCATGATCTCGGGTGCAGTGATCATGAGCTCATGCTTTTTGACCAAAACGTCGTTAGGCTGGCCAAGATATATGCTCGAGCCTTTTCGTTTGTCTGTGTCCAACGCTCATACGCGTCTCGAACGTTTCGAGTAGCGGTAGAAGGTGGAATAGGAGGACACTCCTCCATTAGGACGAACCTTAGGTCATCGATGAAAATCGTATTAATTATGTTTTTCCAACTAGCGTAATTTTTGCTAGTCAGTTTATCAACGACAAGTAAAGAAAGAGTAGTGGTAGCCATATTTAAAATGTTGAAAAACTGAACAAATTTAATAAGTCTACTTGCATTAAACCACTTTTAGAAAACCAATCAAGTTTTAGAAAAATAGTTCTAGTGTACCTTAAGTGACATCTATTTTGCAGTGATGCTCCAGTGAGGCAGGACAAAAGTCACCGTAAGGTGATCTAGTGCCCCTTCACTGGATTAGACAATCTCAACCATTAGACAGAAATAACTCCTTGTAACTGAATCTAACAACCACCATTGTTTGGTCCAGAATTTGTTAACATCCTTAACAATTCTGTGTAAGTTTAGCCCCTCATTTTAGGCCCTAGAGTCCCACCCTAATGAGCCAACCTTAGGGAAAATTCGATTAGGACAAGAGACTAAAGCAACCTTATCCATTTCTTGAGATTAAATAAAGAGTTGTGCAAAAGACTAAAACCAATTAAGGCTAGACTAGTGGCAAAGGGTTATATCCAAGTTAAGGGAGTGAACTATGAAGAAACTTTCTCACCCATTGCCATGTTAAAGTCTATACGGATTTTTCTATCCATTGTTAGATATTATGACTATGAAATTTAACAAATGGATGTCAAGACTGCCTTTCTGAATGATAATCTTGAGGAGGCCATCTATATATAACAACCAGAAGGATTCATCTCCCAATGTCAAGAGAAAATGGTTTGCAAGCTTAACCGATCCTTTATGGATTGAAACAAGCTTCTTAATCTTGAAATATAAGGTTTGATACTGCAATCAAATCTTATGGCTTTGATCAGAATATTGATGAGCCTTATGTCTACAAGAAAATCATTAATAGTTCAGTAGCTTTCTTAGTATTGTATGTAGATGATATCCTACTCTTTAGGAATGTTGTAGGTCTTCTAACTGATGTTAAACAATGGTAAGCGGCCCAATTTCAAATGAAAGATTTGGGAGAGACACAGTTTGTTCTAGGGATCTAGATCTTCAAAGATCATAAGAATGAAATGCTTGCCTTATCTCAGGCATCGTAAATTGACAAGATGATTGTCAAATATTCGATGCAGAATTCCAAGAGAGGTTTATTACGTTTCAAGCATGGAATTGTCCTATTTAAGGAACAGTGTCCTAAGACACCTCAAGAGGTTGGGGAAATGAGATGGATCCCCTATGCATCGACTGTTAGCAGCCTAATGTATGCAATATTATGTATTAGACCTAACATTTGTAGTGGGGATGTTCAGTAAATATCGATTTAATCTAGGATTAGATCACTGGCCAGCTAGTAAAACCATCCTCAAGTATCTTCGGAGAATGAGGGATTACATGCTTGTATGTGGGTCTAAGGATTTGATCCTTACAGAATACAATGACTTTGATTTTAAAACTGACAGGGATTCTAGGAAATCCACTTCAGGATTAATGTTCACTCTTAACAGATGAGTTGTGATCTGGAGAATCACAAATCAAGGTTTCGTAGTTGACTCTACAATGGAGAAAGATTATGTAGTGGCTTGTGAAGCTGCCAAGGGGGTTGTATGGCTTAGGAAGTTTTTGACTGATCTGGAATTTCCAGACATTCAAAACTCATCACCCTTTATTATGATAATAGTGGTGTTATGGCTAATTCCAAGAAGCCTAGGAGCCACAAGAGAGGAAAGCACATAGAGTACAAATATCATCTCATAAAGGAGATTATGTATCGAGGGGACGTGATCGTCACGAAGATTGCTTTGGAGAACAATGTTGCTGATTCATTTACAAAGGCTCTCAAAGCTAAAGTGTTTGAGCGTCAACTAGAGAGTCTAGGTTTACGAGGCATGTATCATCTAGTCTAGGGAAAGTGGAGAAGTTTCTGAGCGCGTAGTGTATGCTCTAGTTCATTGTTTATTGTATTGTACTTAGCTTCTATACTTTGTATTTGTACACCCCACTAGCTTTAGACAAGTGGGAGATTATTGAAGTTCATGCCTTAAATCTCATAGTATTGTAGTTTGTAATTTTTATTTGTACAAACAAATTATTTAATTAATAAAATAAGTGTCATTTTATTTGACATTTAGTTGCACTAACCAAAAACTAATAAACTAATAAACTAATATCCTAATATCCAAGGTTATTTCATATAGCTTAAAAATGCATATGGTGACATACATGTATTGTTGGGGTTGATGCCCTAAATCATGTAGGGTCTTATAGTTTGTAAACTATGTATAAACAAACTCTTTATGTGATTAATAAAATATGTGATATTTTATTCACTTTGTCTATAAACTATGTGATATTTTTAGTTGCATTACCCCAAACCAATAAACTAACATCCAAGGTTATCTTTGTAACTTAAACATATATGTAGAGACATACAGTTGGATCTTGTTTAAGTGATCACCTAAATGGTCTGTAGTAGATGGATAAGTTTGGGTACCTTATCCTGGTGACACTACGAATATGACCCGCTTTGTAAGCGTTACAATTGTTGTAAAGTGCTACAAATGATCTGATCCTGATCATTCATATATTAGACATGTGAGCGAGGATATTCTATACAAAGAAGTTTGTATAAGACCAGACCACGAAATGTTTAGTCTCATTATATAACACCGTTCATAATAGAGACTTACATTTCACCAGGAATACCATAGGTAACATGACCTGAATCTTGAGTGGGTTGTGAACTCCTGCCTATGAGGGTGATTCTTTGATTTGTATGGGTGACCGTGGCCAGATCACCGATTAACAAGCCTACCATTTTGGGGATTCGTCTGATTGGGGAGCTAGGAGCATAGCCACACAAGGTGGAATTCACTCCTTCCCCGAAGCAGTGGTAAATAGATAAATTGCTCCCTTAAACGCTGATTTCGAGTCTTAAACAATGTGGCACCACACTCTCTCTGGCACCACACTCTCTCCTGGCTCGAGAGGGGTTTAGTCATAGTAGAACTATGATCTATTGTTCAGTAGAGAGATTAGTGGTACTTAAGGAGTTAGATGTAACTACTGGGGCAAAATAGTAATTTGGCCAAACTGTACTTACGAGCAATTTGTAAAGGGTCATCGTACTATTGATTGGTTATATCCAATGGACACAGAAATATATCTGTAGTGTGAAGAGTGCAGTTGTCAGTCTTTAGTGGAGTGTCAAACAGTTAATAGATGGTGAATAATGTAATTAACGAGTTTAATTAATTATTCATGTACCGTTGGAGCTTCAAGCTACAGGTCCATAAGGTCCACTTGGTAGCTCAAAAGAATTTAGTTGAGAATTAGTTTTTCGGTTAGTTTGAATTGTTCAAATTAATAAGAGGGATTTAATGATATATGATATTATTAAATTGTTTCAATTATATGTGAAATAATTGTCGTAATATATTTGATACATTATAGTTTAATTGGTGGAAATAAATATTTGAATGAGATTCAAATATATTATCTATGAATGTGATTCATAGTTGTTAAATTTAATATAAATATGATTTATATTAAATGCCATAAAATAGAGAAAAGAAACTATAGTTTATATTGTATGTGATATAATATTAAAACTATAGGTTATATGTTATATTTGATATAACATATAATTTAATATAAATATAATATGATAAGTTAGTTATCATATTTATTTATATTATTTTATTATCATTTGAATAATAACTTCCCCATTTTTTCTCTACAACTACTTTAGTAGGTGGTTATTAATTTTATGGCAAGAGAAATAAAAGAAAAGAGGTTTTCTCTTCTTCCTCTATGTTTTTGCTATTGTTGATATATGATTGAGAACCTTTGGAAAAAAGTTATGTGAGTTCTTGTGAGAGAATTCTCAATCTATCTCCTCCCCCAAACTTTCCCTCTAACCAAAATAGTCAGAGCCCACCACTCCTAGGTTCTCACCCTGAGAATACCAAGGACCTTTTGTGGTTGTGTTCTGTCATACTTAACTGACACAAAAAGAAAACAAATCAAAGCAAAAGAAATTTTAACTAAAAACTAACTAAGAAGAACTAATTGGCTTCCCCGACAACGACACCAATTTGGTAAGGATCATGTTTACCGTTGCCCATAAACCCTCACTACACAAATAATATTTAAAAATCACTGAACTAATTACTTATACAAACTGGTAGTACAAGTGGCAAGTCCAGGGTCAAACCTCAGGGAAGCGCGAAATATTAGTTCATCGAAGCTTGTTTTCAGTTAAAGAGATAAATAAGGGGGGGGGGGGGGAGTTGGTGTGGATTGATAAATGAAATTGTATAAAATAGAGTGCAAGGAAAGTAAAAATAGAAGCACAATTAATCGAGATATATTAGCTTAGAGGAATAGATTCGTCCAATGTAATTTAGATCATTGAACCAATTTATGACTTAAACTTCTTGTTTATGCCTAGCCCAATTGATTGGAATCCTAACTAATGATCCTAATTATCTAATTAATCAAAATGCACATAAAACAAATCCGTTCCATACAAATTAACAAATCGCATTAAGTTATAGGGATTATGCTAAGATGAGTGTTTAACTTCCAATGTCTAATTAAACAATCAAGATGGTTTTTCTCTAGGTTGATAGGAACAGTCCTTTTTGCCTAACTAACCTATTGTTTCCAATGAGATTAACTTATAATTATATATCACATATTACAAGTTATTTCCAAGCATTAGACTTACACAACAAAATCATTGGGCGTCAATCAACAATTAAAATCATGCAATTCATAAATGTAAATTCGGATTAAAACTCATAGACAAGTTCGTATACATCAATAAATTGAATTCTCACAAAATTACATCGAGTTCCTCCGAATCCCGAAGCTAAGAAACCGAAATTAATGAGAATCAAATTAATTTTGGATTAACTTGAATTGTTTAAATTAATTAAAGGGAATTAATTGTATGTGATACAATTAATATAATATATAAGATATATTATAATATAAAGTTTAATGAGAGAAAAAGATAGTTGGATATGATTTAAATATTAATTATATGAATATGATTCATACATAAAATATAGGTTAAAATTAATATGAATATGATTCATGTTAATACTATAGGTTATACAAGAGAATTTAATCTATAGGCTATATTATATGTGATATAATAAACTATAGGTTATATTTTGTATGAGATATAATATATGGTTCAATTATATTAATTGATTAATATAATTATATTAAATGAATGTTTTTTGAAATTCAAAATTAAATAACTTCTAGAGAGTTATTTTCACTTAGCGGAGAGGTATCCCTCCAACTCTCTCATATGGTGCTTTTTTGGACAGAGAAATAGATACACTTGAACGTGATTTTGATAGAGAATCTCTCTGTTTCATCTCCATCCCTCTATCAAATTCTCTCAAGAATTACTCTTTGTCCCTATCACAAAATTAAACACAGAAGCCCATAAAACTCTTTGTGATTCTCGTGTTGAGAATAACGAGATACCGTTATGGTTGTGTCCTCCTTACCAAGTTTGTGATGTTGTTGTGGTTTCATATTGCTCTAAACGGGAGAGGTTTCTGATCTCTCGTTGGGGAGAGAAAATATGAAGAAGTATTTCTTCAAAGGTCTGTATTCGGCCTATTCCCTTTCCTCTCAGTTTTTCAGTAGAAAAAAACATGTTTAGGACTTGTTGTTTATCCTGTGTTTCCATCTCTCTATTTTATTGAATTGTACAAACAAAATTCGAGACATAAAGTGTTCATACACTACTGCTTCGGGCATCCAATCCCTTCAAAACATATTTTACATAAATCTTTAGCTTAACATAAAAGTTGAAATACACCCAATCCTTTGATAAGTAACACATTCATATGAAGTACATTATGCATTGATTTCTAGCCTAACAAAGAATAGATGAAGGATGATCAAGCCTGACATAAATCCTAAGCATAGAAATTTAAACACATTTAAGAACCACAAAAATTCAATAAGAAATCATAAATTTAGCATAAGTCCTCAAAACCAAACATTGGGCTTCACCAATCTCTAAGGTAGCATACTCACCTTAGTCACAAATTTAGTCTAAGATGAGGTTTACAATCATAAAAAATGCCCAACAACAAGGAAATACAGAGGAATGGAGAAGAATAAAGAGAAATTTTGGATGAGGGGTTGAAAACCCTTGTTAGAATTTGTCCATTTGACCTAAATCAGAAGAAAGTATTTATAAAATCGTGATGGCACTAAGATGATATTGCCCTGGTAGTCCAATACCTACATTTCTGTGTTGTAGCATCGACCTGGCACTGTGTTGTGGACACGCCTCATGCCTTCTTTCAGAATCTACAGAGCCGCGGTGTCGCCGCGCATCATCGCCGAAGCATGCCTTCAAGAAGTTGTGTTGCGCACGACACCACTATGCTAGAGTCCTTAGGGGCATTTTCCTTTTCTCTTCTTTTGTTTGACTAGTTGCTTCATTAGGACTTTGAATTTATTTCTTTTAGCTCCATTTGCTCCATTGCGCTTTGTTCTACCTCTTGGATGCTTG
This sequence comes from Benincasa hispida, assembly GCF_027475165.1. Classification (NCBI taxonomy): domain Eukaryota; kingdom Viridiplantae; phylum Streptophyta; class Magnoliopsida; order Cucurbitales; family Cucurbitaceae; genus Benincasa; species Benincasa hispida. The sequence continues at coordinate 38,729,947 of NC_143486.1, read as the reverse complement.
ATACCTAAAAAACAAGGAATTTAACACATCAAATAGCTTACCGATACAAAATTTAGCTTATTAAAGAAATACCTTTTGAGTATTAACAATGTCAAAAATTAGGTCAAAATTGTAGTTGTGTGTGAGAGAGAGAGAGATAGAGATTTCAGGATAAAAAGAATTGAACTTTTTTTTCTTTTTAGTCCAATGTCAGACCCCCCTCTGTTGGGATTTATGTCCTAAAACCTCGCAGTTAATTAGTTACTTGACATAATAGTTAATTATTTTAAATATGTAATAATGAGTTATCCATTATAGTAAAAATCCAAGGTTATTTCATGAGACTTTAGAAGTATGTAGTTGACATACACGTGGATAATGTTCAAGTAATAACCTAAAGAGTCTATAGTATATGAATAAGGTTGGGTGTCGTGTCCTAGTAAAACTATGGATATAACCCACTTTGTAGAGTTACAAACGATGTGATCCAAATCGTTCATGTGGAGACATGTGAGTAGGGATATCCTATACAATGAGTTTGTATAAGACCAGACTGTGAAGTCGTTACTCTCTCTTTGTAATGTCGTTGACTGAAGAGATTAGTATTTCATAGGATAACCATATGTAATTCAATCTCAATATTAAGTTAGTTATGAACTCTTGCCTATGAGAACTTATCCTTTAATTTGTATAGATGAGAGTGGCCTGAGTTGCCAACTCAACAAGCCTACCATTTTGGAGATGAGACCGAGTAGGTAGTTAGGAACATAACTACACAAGATGGAACTCACACCTTTCCATCTTTAGTGTATGTAGATGAGTAGTTCCCTTTAAGTGCTGATTTCATGTCTTGAACAAAGGGTACGTGCCTTCTCATTGGCCAGAGAGGGACTTGATTTATTATAGGATCATAAATAGATTGTTCATTAGAGGGATCAGTGATATTTAAGGAGTAGGAGGTAATTACAGGGGTAGAACGGTAATTTAACCCAACTGTAATTATGAACAACTCGTGAAGAATCGACTTACTTGTAATGGTTACATCCGTGGACGAAACATGTTCTACGTTGCAAAGAGTGCAACTATGGGTCTTTAGTGGAGTGACCCATAGTTAATGAATGTTGGTTAATTTAATTAAAGATTTTAATGAATTATCCTCGGATCATTGGAGCTTATAATCTGTAGGTTCATTAGGTCTCGTGCTAGTTCACAACAGGAAAACAAAGACTAATAGTTTTGAAAGAATTTGAATTGTTCAAATTAACTAAGAGAATAATATTAATTGTTTATGATACAATTAATATAATGTATATAGATACATTATAATATAAGATTCAAAATTAAACTATATAATGAAATAGATTTATTGTTTTTTTTTAATAAGATTCATATTAAAACTATAGATTAAAAGTTTATATGAATGAGTTTTATATTAATAAGGGTTGGTTGGACAAATAAAAATTAGACCCAAAATAATTAAAAATGTATAAATTAAGGATATGACACAAAATTAACGTCATATATCACTGATAGCAGCTATTAGTGATAGCTATATAAATAAATAAATGATTAAAAAGCTTACACGCAGCCCACCATTTCACGCTTCTTCTTCCGATTTTCTCAAATTATAAACTATCACTGATAACAACTATCAATGATAGTAACTGATAGCAGCTATCACTGATAGCCAATTATAGCTACTATTAGTTGCTATCATGATAGCTGCTATTAGTGATAGCTTTCAATTTGAGGAATATTAATACAACTTCTTGTTTATGCCTAGCCCAATTGATTGGAATCCCAATCAATGGTCCTAGTTATCTAATTAATCAAAATGCATAAAAAACGAATCCGCTCCATACAAATTAACAAATCACATTAAGTTCTAGGGATTACGCTAAGATGAGTGTTTAACTTTCAACGTCTAATTAAACAATCAATATGGTTTTTCTCTAGGTTGATAGGAGTCTTCCTTTTTGCCTAACTAACCTATTGCTTCCAATGGGATTAACTTATAATTATATGTCACATATTACAAGTTATTTCCAAGCATTAGACTTATACAACAAAATCATTGGGCGTCAATCAACAATTAAAATCATGCAATTCATAAATGTAAATTCGGATTAAAACCCATAGACAAGTTCATTTACATCAATAAGTCAGAATATAACAAATTTACATAGAGTTCATCCGAATCCCTAAGCTAAGAAACCAAAATCTTACCTTCCCATGGAGATGGAGAAGCTACAATCCGGCATTACTCAATAAATTACTAAAGAAAGATCCAAAACACAAAGTGAAAGAGAGAAGAGAGAGAAAATTCGACTGGAGACTAAAAGTGGGTGAATGAATCTGACCTAAAGCGAACAAACATATATATAGGGCAGCGTCGCAGTGTTGCAATGCTGCATAGATAAGCATTGCAACGCGCTTCCATCTTCAATTCGTGGCATTGCAATGCTGCCTTATTTTGCCCAAAATAGGTAGCTACTGTCTTATAGCATTGCGCAACGCTCTATCCAGGGGTGTTTTCATCCGTTCACATCCCTTTAAAGCCTGGTTGCTCAAATTAACTCCTAATTGTTTCAAATTAACCCCAAATATCTGTAACGACTGATTTTACCTCCAAGATGCTCAATACTTACAAATTCATCAAATAAACACATTAAACATAGTAACGACCTAGAATTAAGAAGAGGAAAATAGCACATTTTCGTTACTATCAAATACCCTCAACTTAATTCTTGATCGTCCTCGAGCAAGGTAGAATCACACATTCACACAAAAATCTATGCTTGCTCCATCAAAAAGGTTGTTACTTTAGTCTCAACAGTATATAAGGATGAGATTTGCAATAAAAAATGAAATCCAATTACAGTCGATCAGTGAATCACATTTAAAAATGATTCTAAAACTATTCATGCATGAGTGAGTCAAAAGCCCTACTAATTAAGCTCGCAAAATCTGGAATGGTTTTATAAGGCCCTCAATTCGTTTCTCCCCTACACTGGCACAAAGGTTCAAGAGCCAAGCTTTCTAGACTCAACTTTGTATTAGAAACTATAGGTTATAAGAGAGATATATATTTGAATAAAATTCAAATATTTAATTAAATATTAGATATTTAAATTATATAAATAAATAAATTATTTAACTAGTTAATTTACGTTAGTTATTAATTATTGTAATTAATAATTAATTTCATTAAATAAAATTTGTTTAATTCAATTAATGCTAAGGTGAGTGGTTTTCAATCCCATTTCACTTTAAAAACAAGGTGGAGAAGTTTTCTTGTGATACAACTTTTGCAGAAGAAAATCGACGCTCCCCCTAAATATCTCTCAAAATTTTGTAGAGATATGGTTTCTTTGGAAAAACTCTCATGTAACAATAAAAATTTCCTTTTCTCTTCCAAAGGAAGGTTCCCACAAATTCGTTCCTTGTCAGAGAATTGTAGGAAGACATTTTGGAAGCATCCCTGTATATGAGAGATTGGTTTCAGAGAAGAATGAAGACCTAGAGAAGATTTAAAGAAGTGTTCTTCCAAAGAAATGTCTTCTTCTTCCTTGTAACTTTATTATTTGGATGCCTTACCTACCAAAATGACTTGATCGTATGATCCAAATGAAAAATAATCCCATGTCTTACTATAGAATAAGTAGTAAAGTAAAGTACGAAGTCGAACCATAGAGAACCACGAAGGTTTCTTAATCGAAATGCTTAGAGATTGTAACCGAAGAGGGGGGATGTGATTGGTGATTGCAAAATGAACACAAAATGCGTAAAGTAAAATGTGACAGAGTGAACTTATGGAATGCAATGGTGAATTGAGTGCATAAAATCTAGCTTGAGTTGGTTTATACTTTCCTATTCTCTATTAACCTATCATTAATTAATTCTTAAGTAAAGCATAAAATTATCTAATTAGTACAGAGTCATCTCATTTAGGACCCTAGTTTATGTGAGAATCCTCTCCTAAACAATCAAGCAAAAAGCATTACAAACAAGGGCTCGCTAAGTCGAGTAACCCATTTCCATCTTCTAATAGATTAAGCGAAGCTGGAATTAATCTGGAGTAGTTAGAAAATGTATATTGATTGGAACCCCAACAATCTAACTTTTATACAACATCGAAAAAACTTTGAATTCCTCCGTTTTGGCTCCGAATTTCACCGAATTGAAGCTAGAAACAATCCTGAATGACCCGAACTTTAAATTAGAGATTCAATTGAAAATTAATATGCCCATCTAAAACAACGGGCCTTTTACATACCGAATCATAAATAACAACATAAATTCTAAAAGCCAATCTAGAAAACATCCAAAATGTGCAAACTATAGAACTTACATTCATAATGCAGATCTATCCACCCACCATTACTCTGAATAAATTACAAAAATTTAAATAGGGACTAGGAAACTGTGCACTCTGTTACCGATTGAATGATGTGTGAACACTCGATGCGGAAGCAGATCATAGACCTCAATTTTTTTTCACAAAAATATACAATATTTTAGAGGACAGAAACATGAAATACATTCTAATTAAGCATGCTATACAAAATTTTAAGAGGAAATAAGGTTGGGATTGCTTATCTTTAAAGACCAAAATACCTTCACGTTTCCTCTCCGACCACGAACTCCTTGAATTCTCCCACGAACTAGAATACACAAAAATTAAAGCAACACAAAAAACTACTGGGTTGAAATCCCAAGTGCAACGGAAAAAATTTCAGACCATTTTCAGATTTATAACAAATTAAAAGAGGAAATAAATCTAGAAACCATTACTTTCGTTTACGACTCTAGAGGGCTTCACCAACTTTTTGAATATACGATCTTGATTCCTCTGCTGCAAAACAAGTGAACACCATCAAAAAAATTTCACCAGTATTCTCCTGGTCTAGTGAGATAGAAAGAGGTGCGATACTTGGAGGAAATTTCCTTCAGAGAAAAATCTCAAAATACCAAAAGCCAGAAAGATAAAAAAAAAAAAATTGTGATCTAAAGACCACGAGGTTGATAGTATGAACATTATGGCAGTTGAGCTACGCTCTTATTGACATTAATCAAATTAATTAATAATAATTAAATATCTCATATTTAATTCAATGTATTAGAATCATATTCTAATACATCCCTCTCACTTGAAAATTTTCCTTATTTATATATATGTTTTGCCAAAAAGAGCGTAGCTCAACTGACATAATATTCATATTATCAACCTCGTGGTTTGAGGTTCGATTCCTCCATCCCACACTTTAATTACAATACCTCTTCAAAAAAAAAAAAATACATTCCTCTCACACAACCTATCATTTTAATTCCATTAAATTAATTAATTAACTAATCATCAAATTAAATATCACATATTTAATGTAACTTTATAATTGAATCACATTCAATTATTTTTCCTCTTATAAATTTTATATTATAATGTATGGTGCTTTCCCGTGGTAAATTTGAACATTTCAAATTACTTTAATTACCTCAATACTCTTTATGAGCTACCGGTGGGATCTAATGGACCTACAAAGCTTCAACGATAATAGATTAATTGGCTAAACTCATAATCAAGTTAATCAATATTCGTTAATGTGGGTACACTCCACTATAGACCAACAGTTACACTTTTCTCACTACATATATATTTCTGTTTCCACGAATATTGACCAATATGTGAAACCCAAATTTCTATTTTCCTTACTTAAGCAAGTGATAAAAGGAATTAACTAAATGAAAGTTAAATCCTAAGTTAAGGGGAGGGAAATTTCTAAGTGTTAAGTAGATTTTCCTTGAATAATTTAAGTTGAGCTTTAATTGGTAAAATTGTAATGAAATTTGAATAATAAGTAGGTTGATGAGAAAGTTAGTGTGGAATGGTGAAGAAGGAATGGGGATTTGAAAAAGAAAAATATGGAAATTAAGTTTGGGAAATTTAGGAAAAATTGGCTAAGTATGGAAAATTTATATGAAATGTATGTTGTGCACAAAGCACTAGAAGGCAAGTGACTAGTAGCACAATCATGTAGGAATTGCACGGAGACAAACAATGTTCGTAGTGGCTAAGAGCGAGATCGTTGAGAGTGAGATCAGCGAGATCGTTGAGAGCGAGATCATTAAGATCGAGACCGGCGAGATTGGAGAGGAAATGGGAGAAAGCGAGATTGGATAGAAGATGGGAGAGAGCGAGACCAGTGAGAAAGCTGGAGAGAGCGAGAGTGGAGAGAAAAGTTGGAGAGAAAGCTGGAGAGAGCAAGATTGGAGAGAGCAAGACCAGCGAGATTGCCGGAGAGAGCGAGAGTGAAGAGAGCGAGACCAGCGAGAAAGTGGAAGAGAGCGACACTGCCGAGAGTGGAGAGAGCAACACTGTCGAGAGTGGAGAGAGCGACACTGCCGAGAGCGGAAAGAGCGAGAGCGCCTATGCGTTAGCCTTGCTTTGTCCAATTCGAACGTCACGCCCACGCCTCGCCTATGCATTGAACGGCCGAGCAAGCTTCTGGGTGATGTATTTGGACGCGTTGGGGTGGATTATACATTTAAAAATCCTAATTTGAATACAAACAAAGCTTGAAGACGTAAGGGAAAACATCAATTAAAATCTAGGTATCCGATTAAGAGAAATTCTTAAACCCTAAGAAATTGTGTTGGATGCGTTTGGGAAGAACACATTGAACCAAGGTGAAGTCAGCTTACGTTGATAAAGGAAGGATTAAACATTTGGCCATGCAGCCAAATAGGTGCTGTCAACCCCATGATAAATTTGAACGCCTATAAATAGGGAGTTGGGATTTCATTTTCATATCACACAAAAATCATAAATTTCGTAGAGAAAGTAGATGGCAGTGAGGGTTCAAAGGAATGTGTCAAATTTGGACGAGGAGATCTTCCAATATACTCGTGCGTTTGGAGTGATTAGAAAGCCATCTGAAAGCACTGGAAGTCTAGTTTTCAGGTAGGGCTGCCAGAGGAAAAGGCTCAAAGGAACTGGGCTGGAGGTTGAGAAGAATGCAGAAGGGTCAGACTGTCGAATCAGTCTGGGTCAGTCTTGAAGATTTTGAGATTCTAGCCAAACCACTAGGAATTCTGAGCTGAACGTTTAGGGTAAGATTCGTAAGACATTTTAGAATAAGTTTGTAGAAGAAAGTATTTCCAAATAAGGTTCGGAACTATGAATAATCTAAGTTGTAAGTTGAATTTAGATTCTAGGGGTGAGAAAGGGACCCGAGGAGCTACTAGAGTGAAAAGTTCCTAAGAAATCAAGGTGAGTGGCTAAAATGTTTTCGAACTAAAACATTTTAAACTGGTTTGAATACAAACGTTTTACAGAAAGCATGTTTGTGAAAATATTCTCAATCCTACTAGTTTTATAAAGTGGTTTCCAAGCAAGTTTGAATTGTGATTTGAACGCATGCATATTGTTGAAAAACTATTTACATATGTATATGTATTGATTTTATCCAGCATGTGTTATCATCTTTAAAGCCATGTTGTATATGTGTTATACTGTATATGCTTTAAAGAGAAAGGTTGTTTATAAATAATTTTGATAAAATGCGATGCCGAAGTACAAGGAGAAGCCATCCACCCAACTAGATACTGAAGTACAAGGAGAAGGTATCCTAGTTGCTCGATACTGAAGTACAAGGAGAAGGTATCTGAGCAGTAGTACCTAATGTGACCACAGGTGAATAAAGTCAGAGATTGAGCAAAAGGGTTCTCTCTGGACTAGTAGTTGGTGTTGGGATTATTTTACTAGTTATAAAGTACTTTGATTTGAGAAATGCTTTTATTGTTTTATGTTTAAAAAAAATTTACATGTTTTACGCTTGGAAAACGTTTATGCTACAGTACAAGTACTGTAAAAGTTTATGTTTCAGTTAAAAACTCATTACTGAAATCATGCATGAGAATTTACTATGTTTTCTCGATCACTCACTGGGCATAAGCTCACCCCATTTTCAAATATTTTTTGTTTTTCCCCCCCAAAGGTAGCGGTCAAATCCTATGAAGACAGCTTAGTATCTGCTTTGCCACTAAAGAATCAAAAGACTTGTAACCGTTCGTTAGGTGGTTACTGTTAATATTGTACACATGTTACTATTGTTCAAATAGGGACTAGGGTTTATGGGTTTTGGGACTTGTAAATCTAATGTTGTAAATACTCTAAACATATTAAGTTTCTAAGTTAATAAATTGTAGGCCTACAGCCGTCCCATTGCATATAATTTGTATTTGGTATCAGAGTTATTCCGCAAGAGTTTTTAGGCAGTAAGTGTCAGCCTAAGGGTTGATAACTGCTGCAGTCACACCCTTCTCTAGGCTAAGAGGGTGATCTAGGGCGGGGTGTGACAGTTTGATCAATAACAACAAGTTAGTTCTTCACGAGTGTTCGTAACACCAACTGAGTCAAATTATCGTTTTACTCCTAGGTTACCTCTACATCCTTAAGTACCAGTGCTCCTTTAATGAACATCATGTTTGTGGTTCAACCATCAAACAGAAACCTCTCTCTTAAAGTATTAGTAGATTTAGAAAAATATAAAAGAATTTGCAAATATAACAAACTTTAGATCAAACTCTCGAAGTTTATCGATGATAGACTACATTGATGGTTTAAATCATTACCGATTGATTTTGCTATTTTTTGCACGAGGTTTATGAATATGCGTATCTCGTAGGGTTGAACTTGTGTTGATGTAGATTTAATGTAGATGTTGCAAGTACTTGATCATCTGATTTTATCTCAATTTAATTTGATAAGGTGGAAAGCGTGATGTTCTTGAAGTTGAAATCTTGGAAGAATATTCGTATCTTCTGAACTTAAGCTTCAAGGAATGGTTCAGTCTTCAGGAGTTAGGGAGTCTTCTAATTATTGGGAGGATTTTCTCTAGACTCTCTAGAGCAAAATTTCTAAACCTTTAAAATCTCTATTTATAGAGTTTTCTGGTGGGCTTTGTAAGCACGAGTTTATTTGGTCCATGGACCTGACTCTTGCATCATATTAATTGGATTTAGGCCATAGTTGGCCTTTAGGCCCAACTAAGCCTATTTTTTGGGTTCAGACTTTAGCTCAAATATTAATATAAAATTAGATCAAATTAATTTTATTCAATCCAACGATCACGATGAAAATAGCATTGGGATTTGTCAATTTATGTCTTCAATTTTAATTTGTGACACATGTCACTTTTTAATTAGTCACAAATTTGATGATTTGTAATTTTATCATTAGTTTGGTAAATAGTGGTAATTTGTGATTGGTCCAAAATTTCTCATTCAACAACTATATTTACAATTATTTAAAAATGATGCTATACACTTAAATATTATTCCTAAACGTTCTACCCATTGTAATTACCATACATTTTATTCTCACGTTATCTTGTGGATTAATTTTGTATATAACCACTTTTGTATATAGGTTGAGGATTCAAATCCATCTCTTTTCAAATTTGATATGTACATAGCATTTTAAAATTTAAATAGAAATCTACTTTTTTTTTATTTTTTAAAATTTTGAATCAAGAAATGTTTTGAAGATTGAGATTATTAAGAATTGAAAGAAGTTTAAGAGAGGTCAATGGCTTCTCTTGGTAGTCATCAAGGCCAGCTTCTATGAACTCTTGCTTCTTTTTCTCCTTGGTGTGTGATGAAACTCCTGCTATACCACATTGCACACCCATCCCTCTAAGCTCCCTTGTTGCCTAAATTCAAAAAGGTCATCAAAACGTTCTACCATTATGTTTCCCTTTCAATTTTAAATAGTAATTCTATGTGTTTAATCTCTACCATATATATATAGACACTAGTGTAATATCACGTGCAAATGCAAGTATATGTTTTTAAGTTTTTAAATAACTTAGGTTTCATTTGGAAACCGTTTCGCTTTTTGTTTTTTGTTTTTAAAAATTAAGTCTAATTCTTCTCAATTTCTTATCATGATTTGCATATTTCTTTAAGAAATAGTTGAAATCTTAACCGAATTCCAAAAACAACAATTAGTTTGTTTAATTTTCAAAATTAGACTTGGTTTTTAAAATATTGGTAAAAAGTAGATAACAAAACAATAAATTTAGTATCAAAATGAATGTTTATAGGCTTAATTTTTAAAAACCCAGAATAAAAAGTCAAATGGTTATCAAATGGAGTCTTAATTTTTAAATGATTGGCAAATGCACGTGCAAATGCTTGGGGTTTTTTATATTATAGATTTATTTTATGTGTAAATTATTTTAAATGGTAAACTACCAAAAAATATTTTTAAGTGTAGCAAAATCTCACTGTCTATCAGTGATAGACAACGATAGATTACAATAGACATCTATTTGGGTGGTAGATTGTGATAGACATCTACCACTAAGCGATAGACATCTATCATTGGACGGTAGATTGTGATAGACATCTACCACTAAGCGTAGACCGTAATAGACATCTATCAGACACTGATAAATTTTTATTGCAGTCTATCATGATTTATCTGTGATAGATAGTGATATTTTGCTATATTTGTAAATATTTTATCCAACTTTCTAAATTTGAAAACACCCATTGTTTTAAAAGACAAAATTGCTGGAAATATTTTTAAATATAACAAAATGTCATTAGAAATTGATAAATAATGATATACATCTATTAATATCTATAAATTTCTATATTCGAAAACAACCTTGAATTTTTTACTAATATAATTTTATATCGTCAATCGGAGTATAACTTAATTAATCAGTCAATCAAGCATCTATTACCATACCAATAGTGAATAGTTTTATCTTGTAACCTGAATATATAACTTCTTACTTAGGGGTAAAATAACCTACATCTAATTATGTTATCAAACAAACATAAGTAATTTTCTTGTTCTTGAATTCTCCAAAGTTCGTAGGTATAAATATGTAGACATGGTTTAGTAATCATTTGATTTTTTAAAGTTAAACTTATAAAAAAAATTTATTATAGGATTTTTTTTATTTGTTATTCACACCATTAAAGTTTTTAAGAATCAAACCAAAATTTAAAAACAGAAAAAAAAAATAATTTTAATAAAGTAGTTTTTGATTTTAGAATATGACTAAAAATTCTAATGGTTTTTCGAAAATTGTGAAAATCCAAACATAAAGTAAAAACAAAATCTTTACAAAATGGACAATTACCTGGATGCCATTCATGATAGGCATATCCATGTCCATAAGAATGAGGTCAAAGGAAGCTTCACCAAAAGAATGGATGATATCAATGGCTTCTTTGCCATTCCCCACCACCTGGTTTTCAATGCCAAGTTTTTCCAAAAGCCTATGGTGTATCATTTGGTTTGTCTTGTCATCATCTACCACTAATGCTTTTATCTTCTTCATTGCACCCTTCTTTAATTGGCCAAGATTTTCCATTAAAAAAAAAAAAGAAAGAAAAAGAAAAACATTGAAATTATATTTACAAAATATTATTTATTGATATGCTTCTCACCAGCTAGAAATTTGAACAATATTTATAAGCTTTTGTGCAAAAATATTTTGTTCTATTGTTCTTAAACTTTGCATACAAATGAGAACCTTTTAATATGATAATAATGTAACTTTCCCATTTAAATAGTGGATAAAATAAAAAAGCTAATATTTTTTTTGTGTCAATTCACGATGTCTTTTTAATTTTGTCAAGAGGATAAGAACCATGGAATTCACTGTTTTGCCCGTGTTATTGCAACTGACTTTGAGAACATTTTTTAGGAGAATATTTCGTCCAATTTGAAAGATGATGGTGTTTTTTTTTTTGGATTCTTTTTACTCCAATTGATTGTTGAATGTTGTAAATGATGAGTTATTATTATCGATCTCTAGCAATGCTTGATTTTTAGAAGTTCTCTTTAAAAGAAAAATAGAAACCGTAAATGGAATTGACAACAATCTTATTTCAAAACAAAATATCAAATTAGTCTCTCTTCATCGTAATACAATACATAAAATGAGCCAAACCTAAGTTCAATTCAAGTTGTTAATTAGATGGACATTATCACTATAAACATAACTTAATTAACTGTGGCATTACTAACTACTTAGGTAAGTTAAAAATTTGGATCCTCATCTTCCTATCATAATATAATTATAATTAATTAAGAAATTTTTTATAAATAGAAAAAACATCAAACTATTTATAGAAATAGTAAAAACAAAAACACTCATAGATATTGATAGACTTCTATTAACGTCCATAAGTGATAAAGTTTCTTTCATTTATAGACGTTGATAGAAGTTTATCCATGTCTATCAGCAATAGAAACTGATAGAAGTCTAAGATGATTAAATTTTACTGTATTGTATAAATAATTTTTCTTAATTTTCTATTTTTGAAGATGAACCTAATAATTAACAACAAAGCCTTTTAAATGATGAGTGGTAGGGTATAAAACAATTCCCCTCTTTGATAATCTAACTTTGAATATAAAAAACATGAAATGTAAAAGAAAAATAATGGGATAAATTGTGCTAAAATAACAATCATAATAATAATAATAATGGGATAAAGAGAATCCAAAATTGTATTCTGTAAAAAGGGATGTAGAACTTTTATTATAACTTTAAATGCAAAATTAGTGAGAATAGATGGGTTATGTTACCTTGAAAAAGTAAGCACTGAACAAACACCTGATGAACAACTGAAAGGCAAAGCTTCAAATCAGCAATTACATGAGAAACCCACTTTTTAAATCATATATATATATATATGTCCATCTTTGTTTCTTTTAAAGAATTAAATTGTTACTGAATAAGAACAAATGAAAATAAACAAAAAATGCTGAGGTATTCAGAGTATATCAGTTGAGATTTTGTTGGAAAATCACAAATTCTTTCAAGCTGATTTTCTTACTTTTTAAAGCTATTTTCCTTAAACAAATCAATAAAAATCAAAACTTTTTATTCTTTTTCTTCTTCTGTTTACATTATCTCTCTGTTTTTTTTCCAAAAAATATATATATATTTCTTGTTTTTCCCCATTATCTCATTTTTTAAAAATTAATTTTCTCTTTCTTTACCATTATCTCTATATTTCATTCTCCATTCTCCCTTATGATCTCATATCACATGTAGAGTTTGTTAATTCCAAGAAAGTGCGTTTCAAAATTGAAACGCTATTTTTTTTATGCAGAAGTTGCTGAAGATCTCACCCCATCACTTTTAGATTTCTATTGCTTAATCATTTTCGGTATTAAGGACATATTTGAAAATAATTTTAAATGTTTAAAATCATTTTTATTATTCTCAAAATCATCTCGAAATATACCTTTATTAATTATAAAAAATCAATTCAATGTTTGATTTTTTATAATTAAAATAATTTTACAATTTTCAAAGAGATTTTAAGAAGGGAATTTCCAAAAATAGAGAAATAAGAGAAACTTTTACACAAAATTGCAAAATTTAATTATCTTCTTCCTTCTCTGTCTTCCCCGTTCTCCTTCTCCTTCTTCTTCTTCAGTCTGATCTTGGTCTCTTTCTATCTCGCACAAGTCTAATAGCCACTGCACTCATACCCAACCATTAATCCACTGCCATTCACTCTCTCTATTCCTATCGGATTTTCTCTACAACCACCGCGCAAGTCTAACAATCACCGCACTCATGGTTGTACCTCCCGTCCCTACTGGATTTTCTCTCTTGCGCAATTCACTCTCTCTATTCCTCTAACTCTTAGATCCATGCAACCCAATCCTCATCGTCGCTATCTTGTTGCCACCAGCGCTAGAGTTTGCTGGATTTTTTGTCGTTAGCAATAAGATTTTGGGCATTTTGGATTGATTTTGTTTCGTTCTTGAACACCTATTAAATTTTGGTGTTAAAATTGATTTACTCATGAAGTTGGATGCTAGATTTGAGTTTTGTTGCTTCGAGATAGCTATGACAGACATTGTTACAGATAGACGCTGATAGAACAGTGATAGAAACTAATTCAAGTCTATTATTGATAGACACTGCTAGAAGTCTATCTGTGTCTATCAGCTATTAGTCCTAGAAATTGATAAAAGTCTATCATTGATAGAGGTTGATAGAAACTGATACAAGTCTACTAATAATACTATTAACGATAGAAACTTATACAAGTCTATCACTGAGTGATAGAAACCGATATAAGTCTATCATTGATACATATTAATAGAAGTCTATTAGTGTCTATCAGTGATAGAAACTAATCTACCCATGTCTATTAGTTGGTTTTTTTTTTTTTTTTCTTGCAATTTCTATAAATAGTTTTGACATCTTTTCTAGTGAAAATTTTCTTTTAAGAATGATAAAAATGTAATTTTAACTTTTTTAAAACCATCCCTAAATATATGATGATATAAATTAAATTTGGTTCAAAACTATTACGCCGTGACTAAAGTTGATCAAAGTATTAGTGACTTATGTGGAGGTCTGAATTCCTCCACATCTATAATACCATATTTTCTTATAAAAAAAAAAAAAAAACTTTAAATTATCATCAATTGATCTGTGTTTTTATTTTTTACTTTAAAAGTTAATTACATTTCTAAACTTTAAAAGATATATATATATATATATGTTTGTGATTCTTTTTTAATGATCTATATCGTTAATAAAATATTGCGACCTGTATTTCATTTAATTAAAATGAAATCAGTTCAGTTGAAGTGGTAATATTGTAAATATATAATTAGATTTATTGGCTTTCAAACGATCAAATAACCCAAACAACGCTCCGACTATTAAACTCAAATGGTAAAGGTTGGATTTGGTTAATTTTATTTCTGGGTTAGATTAGATTAAATCTTTTTTATTTTTATTGGTTTCGATTGAATCTCAAGTCAGTATACATTTTTTCGAGTTTGACCCAACACAATTCGAATTATATATATATATATATGTGTCTTTATTTAAAACTTATAAAAAATATCATAGATGTTTTGTATTTAACATTTGAATTTTATAAGATTTTAGTTATTAATTAGTCATGTGTGGTAGATAAATTTAGGAAAATTATTTCAAATGGTAATATTGCTGAAAATATTTACAAAATATAACAAAGTTTCGGAACTATCAATGATAGAGGTTGATAGATACTGATAGACTTCTATCAGTGTCTATCAACGTCTATCATTGATAGTTCTAAAATTTTGCTATGTTTTGTGAATATTTTGATTCATTTTTCTATATTTAAAACAATTCATAAATTTATGTATTTTAAATTAATAAGAAAAAAAATCATAACTCTACATCCTAATCAAATTCACTCCAAATTTAAGAGTTTAGTTAGATTAGGTTGGATTAAAAATTCTTGTGTTTAGGAAGTCAACCCGATCCAATCCGATCAGCATATACCCTTAAATTATCTTCATTCTATTGAGATAACATAGGCTTTAATCTATTGAAATATTGTCCAGAGTGACATCATCAACATTGTTTATATTTTTATTCATTGATGGAACAAAATAGTTGAGGCATGTTTAGTACTGTTTCCATTATTATTATTTCTCATTTTTATATTTTTATTTTCTTATAAAAAATGTGCTTGTTTGTTGTTGTTTAATTTATTTTTTATAAAGGAAAAAGAAATTGAAATGTGTAGAAAGTAGTAACTATATATAGGTTTAAGTTCTCTAAACTCTTTTTAAAGGTTTTTAATTTTTAAAAATTTTGTAAGCTATAATCATCTTTTCGCAAATGATGAACAAAAAGATATATATATATATTTTAATTTTTAAACTTCATATAGTTTTAGAAAGGATTCTCACCGATGAGAAAACATGGAACGATGGACAGTCACTTAACTCACCATTACGTTTGTTGTTATAATTTTTTTTTTTTTTTTTTTTTTTTAACTCAGAAACTTTGAGATTTATATGCATTAAAACTTTAAATTAATAAGAATTATTTTCAAATATAGGAAAATGAACCAAAATATTTACAAATATAGTAAAATTTCGCTGTCTATTTACGACAGATTACGATAAACTACGATATGTGTCTATCTATGTTATGATAGACACAAATAGTCGTCTATCGATAGACCATCATTTTCATATTTTGTTATTATTTATAAATATTTTTAGTAGTTTTGTCATTCAACATAAATTTTTAACTAATAAAATAATTGCAATTTAAATCTCAACCTTTTGTAAGTATATCAATTTATACTCTTCTCCAGATTTTATTCAACTCATATTGTGTAAAACTTATCATTTGAATCAATTTTAACTCTCATTTTCATAATTCAATCAATTTAGCCTCTTCATTACAATTACTTCTGAAGTATTAATTCTCAAATGTGTGTAGACACCTTCAAATATGGGTTTTACAAAATAGACAATCAGAGTAAATGTATGGATGATTCTCGAAGGAAATTATGACTAGGTACTTTAACAGATTCATTTATGAAAGTTTAGGGGTTTAATTGATATAATTATAAATTTCACAAGAGACTTTTCCAAATAGAACATAATGGAAGATGTAAATCGATACAAAGGATTTAAACTAAAACAATTATTAATTTAGGGTTTAAATTAGGGCTAGTTGCATAAATAGAATTTAAGCCCAAAATAATAGAATATGTAGTACAAGGACAAAATAATTGCATATATAGATCAAAAAATGGTAGAATACTAAAAAACCCATGCCTGACCACCATTTTTTGCTTCTTCTCGATTTTATCAAATTAAAATCTATCATTGATAGCAGTTATCAGTGATAACCACTAATAGTTGCTATCAGTTGCTATCATTGATAGCAACTGTCAGTGATGACCACTGATAGTTTCTATCAGCTATTATCGTTGATAGCTTATATCAATTACTATCGATGATAGTTGCTATCAGCGATAACTTTCAATTTTAGAAAAATTAATACAATCTTGAAATATTAACTTTTAATTTGCTATCAATTATTATTAGCTATCATTGATTCACTTTCATCAATTGGAATCAACGTTGAAATATTACTACTTAAGGCTATCAGTGGCTTTCAATGATAGATTTATAAATAGTGATCAACTTTGAAAGATGACCAACAACTTTGATTACCATAATAGTTATCACTAATAATCTTTTATCATGGCTATCACTAATAGCAGCTATCAGTCATTATCACTGATAGACTTTCATCAATTAGAATCAACTTGAAATATTAACACTTAAGGCTATTAATGATAGATTTCTATAACTGGTTATTACCTTTGAAAGAAACTCGATATATAGATATCACTTAAGTTTTATCACCGATATCACTAACATCACTCATATTGTGGTTATCAATGATAGCTTCTTTCACTGATAACATCACTAATAAGATGCTATCAATGATCTCACTGATATCATGTTATCAGGGATAGTTCTCTATCATCGATAACGTGCTATCAGTGGTAGCTTCTATCACCGATAATGTGCTATCGGGTAGTTTCTATCATCGATTACATGTTATTAGTATTAGCTTTTATCACTGGTAACATGCTATCAGTAGTAGCTTCTATCAATCATAGCCACTAATACCTTTCTGCCCATTTCTTGTCCTTCCCAAACATTTATAAGTCCCTTTTCTTTTCAATGATAGTTTCTACCACTGATAAACATGCTATTAGTGATAACTTCTAGGCATTCCACTTACATTTTAGTTCGAGATTCAACTTTATTAATTAAATTCACTAAGTTGGCTATCAATGATAGATTTCTATAAGTGGCTATTAACTACGAAAATATAATCAAAGATTAAGGTATCAATGATTGAAAATATTAGTGGGTATCACTGATAGATTTTCATTTGCTATTTATATTTATTATTTGTTATAATAATCAAACTTGATAATTGACTTATTGGTGTTAAGTTACTTATGAATAGAGTACTTTCAAGTTCTACATACGGAACTCAGCCTCATAATTCTTGTGAAAAAAAGGGGAAGAAGAAAAAAATTCAAATAAAGGAAAGAAAAGATTTAAAAATAAGAGAAAGAGAAGAAGCGAAAACTGAAAAAAAGAAAGAAAATTAAATAGAAAAAAATGAAGCAAAAAATCGGACAAATGAAAGAAAAACTAAAAAATGAAAAAGAAATGGACGAAGCAAAAAATCAGAGAAAGAAAAGAAAATAAAATAATAAAAAAAAGATAAGGGAAGAAGCAAAAATCGGAGAAAGAGAAGAAAACAAAAATAAAAAAAGGAATAAGCAAGAACTGAAGAAAGAAAATAAAAATAAAAAAAAGGAATAAGCAAAAATCAAAGAAAGAAAAGAAAAGAAAAGAAAAAAAGGAAAAAAGAAAGGAAAAAAAAGAAAGAAATGAAAGAAAATAAAAAGTAAAGGAAAGAAAAAGAAATGGAAAAAGAAGAAAATGAAGAAAATAAAAAATAAAGAAAAGAAGAAAAATCGGATAAAGGAAAGAATAAAATAAAAAAAATGGGAAAGAAGCAAAAACTGAGAAAGAAAATAAAATGAAAAAATAGGGGGGAAAGCAAAAATCGAAGAAGAAAAAGAAAATAAAAACACTAAAAAAAGGTGTACAATAAGATAAGACAAGCGAGAGCGAAATTGGAAATAAAAAAAAAAAATCAAAGTTTGACTAGTCAACTCATCCATATTTACAAATATTTTAATAATGTAATATATTTTTAGATTTTTTCTTTTATTCTACCATGTATTACAAATATCCTTTAAATTAATATAACATCTAAAGATTGGAATATAATAATTAATATTTTTTTTTTAAAAAAAATATAACATTAAATTTGATTATTGTATATGAAAAGAAAATCGTTCCTAGGTTTATGATGATAGAGAGATTGAACCATGACTTTTAAAATAATATTAAATATCTCATCCACTTAATTATATAATGCTTGTATTGATATATTTTCATGATCATACATATTATTAAATTAAAATTTAAATTTGTAGTTCTTATAAATAATTAATTTCTCTAATTCTTACTTTACATTTTTATATGTCAGATAACTTTAAAACTTGTATTAGTTGAGAAAGAGATGTTCATGTGAAATACCACACAGAATTAATGACCCTCTAAAGATATACAATAATAGACATGCTAGAGGGCATACAAAATGGGCTGAAAATCACATCTCATTAAATTAATAATAACAAGAAATTAAATTCTTATGAATTAATTTTCTGATATAAATTACATTCTAAAAGTATTATCTCTAAAACATGTTTTTCATGCTGTATGTGATTTTGATGTTTTGTTGTGTGTTGCATGCATATGTATTGATATGCATGCTTAATTCTTGTCCTTTTCCCTATATTTTTAAAAGAAAAAATCAAAACAAGGGAAACTATCATTTAGCCTTTAATATTAATCTTATTGTTCAACTTTTCTTTCATAATTTTTTATCAAAATTTCCCTCATATTTTCATCTTTTATTATATTAAGTCCTTCTTCCCATTAACTCTTCACTCTCATTATTAAGGTTTAGAAGGTGAATGATGTATGAATATGCAAGTTTGAACACAAACATAGATTTGTTGTTGTGTAATATATCATCAATTAAGAGTTTAAAAGTTCGAATCTTCTAACTTGTACTTATTTAATATATATATATATATATAAATATAATGTGTTAATGAGAGAATCTTTTTCTCTCCTTTTATCTTTCATAATTTTTAATTTTGTTGTTGCCTCTTCAATTGTTCACACAACAATAGGTATTTGATTATGACATGTGTCATTTTTTTTTAAACACGTGTAGGTATCTATGAAATAAATTTAGCTCATATTAATGGTATTTATAGCTTATAAAGGGTAACTAACGCTTGTAATTATTTTATACAAAATTGATAGCTATGGTATGGAGTATTTCAGCTTAGCAATGACTCTAAATCAAGGATACAAAGTATATATGCAAGATTATATAAGCAAGTAAAGATATATTTAGTTTGGTTTTTCATAAAATATATGTTATCATATGATTTACCAGAATATAAGTCGATCAAATGTGTGTTTGAGGATAAAGGTTTTTTATGATACGAACAACTTATTAAGTTTGAAGAATTAACTGGTATTTTTATTGAATCAATATATGTTGCACATTTACAATTAAAGAACACAATATAAATATATACAAGATGAATAACAACTAAGGTAAATTTCCTAATATTTGGCCTAACTTGTAGCTCATAATACATATATGGTGACACCCTCCCTAGAACTCAAGGTGGTAGAGTAGAAACCAAATTGAGTTTGTGAAGCAACTGAGTAAAGCGGTCGGGTGACGATGCTTTTGTAAAAAAAATCAACCGGTTGCCCTATGGTGGAGACAGATCGTAAGAGGAGAGTGTTGTTCAGAAGATGATGATAGAAAAATGGCAGTCATTTTCAATGTGCTTTATATGCTCATGAAATGCATCATTGTGAGCAATTTGGATAGTACTTCGATTGTCATAGTGAAGGATGGTAGTAGAGAGTTGAGGGGGCTCAATATCTTTAAGGTGCTAGTGAAGCATAATAACTCTGAAGTAGTATTAGCAAGTGCATGATATTTAGACTTTGTGCTAGGACGGGAAATAACTTTTTTGTTTCTTACTATGCCATGAAATAAGTGAAATTCCTAGATAAAAACAGTAGCCTAGGTGGATCATCTATCAGTAGGATCACCAACCTAGTCAACATTAGATTAACCAGATAGAACGGGGGATGACTAAGAAGAAAACTGAAGTTCATGACCAAGAGTGACTTTAATATAGCATAGGATACGAAGCATGATAGTAAACTGTATAGTGTAAGGAGCTGCCATGAATTGACTGAAACCTTGAATAGCATGAGCAATATTTGGGTGAGTCACTGTTAAATAGATATGTAATGACCTGAGTTTAGGAGTGATATATGAATGAACCGAGATCACATCCGAATGAGAGAAATCCTAAGTACATGAAAGTATTTGAGAAAGGCTTAAAAGAATTGGAAGTTATTACCTATACTAACAAGGTGCACCTTCCTTTTCAGTGGTTCAATAATAAGAACTTCAAAGTTGAGCGTGCTTAGTTTGGAGCAATCCTATGTTGGGTAACCTCTTGGGAATTTTTCTAAGATGCATGTGAGTGAGAACAAAGCATGCTGAAAGAACCAGTGTTAGTTTGTGGGGATAGTCTTCAATCTTCGAAGCACAAAATGATAATGTGTTAGGTTGTAGGGGATGTAGCGGTATGCCGAGGCAAATAAGGTATAGAATCAGGATTTCGAATCAAAGTTACTACTTATACCAACAAGGTGCACCCCACTTTTCGGTGGCTTAAGTATTAGAGCTCCAAAGTTAAGCGTGCTTAGCTTGGAGAAGTCCTATGTGTTGGGAATCAAATCCCAAGAGGAAGCGTTAGGATCGTCTTGCATTTGATTTTTACATTTTTTGAGAAACAAAAACAGCTTGCTAAACAGAGTATAAATGGGATAAATATTATACATTAGAAATTACAGCATGCTTTATGAAGAACTAACAAAAGGAAAAATTTGTTCTTACCTTTGTAGACTCCAGAGCTCTTCGAAATTCCTCTTGATCTCCATAGGAACTTCTTCTCGGTGATCACAGGCACTACAACGAAAATAACTTATTATTCCCTAGGAATTCTAATAGTTGAATAGGTGGTATCCAATAATTGGAAGAGGGAGAGGTAGAGGCGCTTCTTTAGGAGAGTGAAGAGAGAATTTTTCTCTTTGATGGTTAGGTAAAAAAAAGGTGAAATCTTACCCTAAAAAGGGCTATAAGGAGGAATTTATATGGAGAAGGGTTAATCCCTTCTCCAAGTCTTTCCTTTTCTACCATTGTGCTAAATTAATCACATAACCTTTATTACTTATTTCTTTATAGTTTATGAGGGGTTATTTAATTATTTCGTTGATGACGTGCCAATTTATTCGCACAACCAGAAAAAACTTGTTTCGTGGAATTGAACTTGTTTTTTTTTCGGTATTAATTTTAGTATAGCGAGTACAATCTATAATATAGAATCTTTTGATGTTTTCAATATAAACTATAATCTTTAAGCTAGTTGATCTTCTTGGATGATCGGTTCTTAGGCTTGTTGATCTTTTTGGATGATCAGCCTTTGGGCTTGATGATCTTCTTAGATGATCAACCTTTGAGCTTGCTAATCTTCTTGGATGACCGACTTTTAGGCTGATGATCTTCTTGGATGACCGACCTTTGGGATTGATGATCTTCTTGGATGACCGACCTTTGGGATTAATGATCTTCTTGGATGATAGGCCTTTGGCCAGTTGATGTTCTTGGATGATCAGTCTTTGGGCTTGATGATCTTCTTGGAGGATCGACCTTTGGACTTGATGATTTTCTTGGATGATCATGCCTTTGGGTTTGATGATCTTATTGAGGGATCAGTGTTCGCACGAGGCTTTCGGAGAAACGTATTTTGTGAAGTTAAACTTGTGTTGATGTAGATTTGATGCAGATGTGGTTTGATCTCTAGTACTTGATCCTTTGATTCTCTCTTGGATGAATGCATATGCTTGATGTATGAAAGCGAAGCGTGTGGATGTTCTTGAACTTGGAGTCTTGGAAAAATACTTGTATCTCTAATGGACTTCAGTCTTCAAGTAAGCAATTCTATACTTCAGAAAGCCTAGAGAGAATTCTCTACAATCAGAAGACTCCTAGACTCCTGAGAGATGGTCCCATTGGACATGCCAATTTGTTCACACGAGAATAATTACTCGAAGTCGTTTCAAGGAAATTCAACAATCTGAAGAGCTGTCACCCTTTGAGTTCATGAAGAATAAATGTTAGCAATTGTTGAAATCAATAACTAGCCGGATTGTCACCAAAGAGAATCCATTGTTTAATGAAGCTACTTCATCTTTCGAACAATCAAGCAAAGAAGCTTTAGAACCCAATATAATGTCAGTCATGATGATAGGCATGGGTACAAATGAAGAAAGAATGGTTGAATTAGAAAAGAAAGTGAGCATGCTAATGAAGGAAATCAAGAGAGAGATTATGAAATCGCGTCTCTAAATAATCACATCGAAAGTCGTGATGCTGCTAAATCAAGTCAAACACTTGTTGTCAAGATAATGAAAAAAGGAAGACAATCTTGCAATAAAAACAACAACAACAATCAACTTCAATCGCTTCGTTATTAGTGCAACAAATGCAAGATATGATCACACATTTTATCAGGGCCCATTATAGTAGTCCTTCTCAAATTTCTCTCTTGTATTCTAAACTATATAAAAAGAGAATTGATAATTTAACAATGTCAACTAGATATCAGCCACCTAAGTTTCAATAATTTGATGAGAAGGGCAATACAAAGCAATATGTTGCTCATTTCATCGAAACATGTGACAATGTTGGAATGCGAGTGGACTTATTGGTCAAACAATTTGTTCGAACATTGAAAGGAAATTCTTTTGCCTGGTACACTAAAATGGAGTCTGAGTCAACCGACAACTAGGAAAAATTTGAAAAAGAGTTTCTGAATCGCTTCTTCAACACTAGGCGAATAGTCGGTATGTCCGAGCTCACCAACACAAGGCAACAAAAATATGAACTCGTAATTGATTATATAAATCATTAGAGAGTTACAAGTCTTGATTGCAAAGATCGTCTCACCGAACTATTTGCTATTGAGATGTGCTTTCAAGGCAAGCACATCAATTAAATAATCATATATATTAAATCCAATTATATATATATATATATATAGTTATTTAATATATATAAACATCACATGTTTATATACATCCACCTCTCTACAAAAATTTCTTAATTAATTAATTAACCATTCATTATTCAATTAAGTAACTATATCAAATCATATTTAATATAGAGTTAACACATAAATATCACATATTTATAAGTATACAACTCTTTATGAATCTAATTCCCATAAAATCTGATATTTGAATCTCATTCAAATATCTCTCTCTCACATAATGTGAATTATAGATCACATATATAATTAATTATATATTAATCACGTTAATATACATTTTCCTCAATTGATTTGAACTATTCAAATCATTCTTCATTAATATCCTCTAGTGAGCTAATAAGGAGACCTTACGGACCTACAAATCAGAAGCTCCAACAATATGAGATTAATTGGTTAAACTCATTAACCAAATTAATCAAAATTTGTTAACTATGGGTACACTCCACTTCTCACCATAGATATATTTATGTGTCCATCATATATTTATGCACTCGTCTTGCATTCGATTTTTATATTTTAAGAGAAACAAAAATAGCATACTAAACAGAGCATAAATGAGATAAACATCATACATTAAAAATTATAGCATGCTTTATGAAGGAATAACAAAAGGGAAGAACTGTTCTTATCTTTGTAGACTTCCGAGCTCCTCAAAATTCCTCTTGATCTCCACACCAACTTCTTCTCGACGATCACAAACATTACCACGAGAATATCTTGTTATTCTCTAGGAATTCCAATAGTTGGATAGGTGGTATCTAACAATTGGAAGATGAAGAGGTGGAGAAATTTATTTAAGAGAGTGAAGAGAGGATTTTCGTTTTGGTGGCTTGGTTAAAATCTCACCAAATGAAATATTACCCTAAAAAGGGCTATAAGGAGGAATTTATATGGAGAATGGTTAAACCCTTCTCCAAGTCTTTCTTTTTCAATCCTTGTGCGAATTAATTAAATAAGCTTTATTTAATTAATTAGCACATCAATTAAATAACTATATATTACATCCAATTTAATATATATATAGTCAATTAATAAATATAAACATCACATGTTTATATGCATCCATCTCTCTATAAAATTTCTTAATCAATTAATTATCCATTAACTAATCAATTGAGTAATTATATGAATTCATATTTAATATAGAGTTAATTAACACATACATAATATCACATATTTATATGTATACAACTCTTTAGGAATCTAATTCCCATAAATCTTATATTTGAATCTCATTCAAATATCTCTATCTCACATAATGTGAATTATAGATCACATCTATAATTAATTATATATTAATCACATTAATATACATTTTCCTCAATTGATTTGAACATTCAAATCATTCCTCATTAATATCTTTTAACAAGCTAACAAAGAGACTTTATGGACCTACAGATAAGAAGTTCCAACGATATAAGATTAATTGGCTAAACTCATTAACCAAATTAATCAAAATTTTTTAATTGTGGGTACACTCCACTAAAGACCCAAAACTACACTCTTCTCACTATAGATATATTTCTGTATCCACGAATACATACTAATAACAATAAGTTAGTCCTTTACGAGTGTTCGTAACACCAACTGGGTAAAATGGAACCATAACCAATCTCCGTTCCATTCTTGAAAATAAACTTTATTCTCAGAAAAAGAGATGGCAAACCCTTGTTCAATGAGACAAGAAACCGAGATTAAGTTCCTTTTAATATGAGGAACTACAAAAACATTACCTAGTAACAGATAACGTTTTTTGTCAACAAATAACTTCAGCCTGCCTATAGCAACAATTGAAATAATAGGAATTGAATCCTTGGTAAGAGGAATTGACATGATTGGAGGATCCAGGAAGAATCATCATTCTCTACCAAACATTTCTCCAAGACCAATAAATCCGATTTACTATCTTGTCTCCTCTTTTGGAGAGTAGTGGGATCAGTGTCAAAACAACTGACACTAGTGGTTTTGTCATCCATCCCTTTATGCTCGAAAAGTAAGAATTGACGTTCAAACAAATCTTGCAACGAGTCCATGATCTTGCGTGTAATGACCATGTTCTCAACCCTTTTGGCCAAGACATCAGATATGTTACTAAAAATGTGAAGTCGGGCCAACGAATTAGCCTTCATCAACACCTCATAAGCATTGCGAATACTTCGCGGTGGATCAAGGGTCGGGACTTGAGGAAATTCCTCAATCATGACAAATACGAGGTTGTTTTCCACGAAATATGTTTCACGCGATTCTTTCCACTGTAAGTAGTCGGTCATATTAAAAGCAAAAAACGAAAATACTAACAGGTTGTTGAAAAGAAAAACACATTGACCTACGTTAGGTTTTAAACAAATACTCATTGTAAAACAAACAACATCCAATAAGGTTTTAGCAAAACTAATATGAACCCCGTGTGACATCTAGTTTCGCAATGACACTTCAAAGGTTTAGGACAAAAGTCGTCGAAGGGAGGTCAATTATCCCTCCTCTGAATTGAGAAGTTCGCAACCAGTCATTAATACCAGAACAACTCTTGCTCCTATAACGACTAACCATCATTGATTTGGCCAAGAGATCATTAACTTACTTAACAATCTCCCGTAAGTGTGACTCGCCATTTTAAGCCCTAAAGATTCGCCCCAAAAAGCCAATCCGAATGGAAAAAATCTGATTGAGGCAAAACCTAAATCGACCCTATCCATTTCTAGAGTTCACCTTAATCTTGCCCAACTGCACAAAACCCATCTGAAGGGGACGCTCCCAGGGCACCACGAGGGAGTACAGAATGATCTCACGGTGTGAACCAATGACAAAGACCATAGGACGTGTTAACACACACCCTTCACCCACTTACGATGAACACTCTCTCCATTCACCTTGATATTGACTCATGCGAAGACCATCAAAAGGGGGATGCTCCCAGGACACCACGAGGCCAAGCATGAATCTTATGGTGTGAACATACAGGGAGAAACGTGAGTGGAATCATAGACATATCAAATACATTTCTTCTTCCCACTGAGTATATTATAACCTAGAGTTTAGCTTAATTAGAAAAAACACGACTAAGGATTTTAAATAAGTGACTTTTAGGTTTGCCCAAGAGTAACTTTTACCTTAGATAGTTAAACAACTTTTGATCATCATCCATTAAACTCTTTAACGGAGTCTTTGACCAAATTATCGCATGCTTGTTGAAAATCTATCTAATTCACTTTTCTAGGTAGGTTCCAAGGTAGGGGTGTTACATTTCCGTCAACTTAAGAACCTCAGCCTAGCCAGAACCCGCCTTAGACAAAAGATTCCTTATAGATAGATTCAAAACAAGTTCAATCTCTTATTCCAACCAATTTAATCCTATTAAACCAATTTTAAAAGATTAATCTAGGTTACTAAACTCTTTAGAACAATTTGAACTTAGATCTATCTCAATCCAATTTTAAAACCCTTTTAAAAAAACTTGAGTTCACTCTAAGTCCGCATGCAACTCTTTCTTATTGTTTTTAGGTCTAATTTTCTTTTATAACACTTATAAACGGAAACAACCAAAACCATAATGCTAAGCTAACACATGCAAGGCATTCATAACAATTATAAACAACCTAAGTGTCATGCTCAATGCATTATTCATTTATTGCTACTCCTTTTATATAACATTTATACAAAATAGCAATGAAACAAGCAAAACATGCTTCCATTCACCCTTAGACTATAACACTTATAATAAAAGGATGATGCATGATAATGCTCACTACATGCAAAATATAACTCTTATATTTCATGATGCATGGGCATGCTTTCAAGTAATTTCTTCATGTAATATTATAACATTTATAATACATGATGCATGAATAATTGCACAACCTAAGGTGGGTTTTTTAAACTATATGTCAAACACTTTGCCATATAAGCACCATACATCATATGTATAATAAAAAAATGTTGATGAACCAGGTAGAATTTCCTTAAAAAAACAAAATTAAAGCTAACTATTACAAAAATAAGGAGTCTTCGGTTCAAATAGGTGAATCGGGTCTTGAACCGTTTGAACGAAGCAACGTGTCTCCAACTATCGTTTATCAAACTCCCCGAGATCGTGTACACGATAACAAACACTTCACGCTATCGTTTAACAACGCTCCCAGAGCTAAACGATCGTTTAGCAAATACTACATGATCGTGTACCTTTTACTAAGCGATGAAGGCCGAGGTACGCGATTGTCTAGCGCGCTCCGCACAACACTCGCCTTCCGCGATCATCTAAACGACTACGATACGGAAAAAGCACCATCGCCTACACGATCACTTAGCGAATGCCTTAGTATTGTATATCGCATGATCGTGTAGATAGTAACTAAACGATGAGGCTTGCTAACTACACGATCGTCTAGCGTGCGCCTTTTACTAAACGATGAGCATCACATGCTCCCACTACGATCGTCTACCTCCAACGCCTATGTGATCGGAAAACCAATGCTACGCAACGATTTACCCCATCGCTTAGCATTAGCTAGACGATCGTTTAGTAAATACTACATGATCGCATAGAAAAATCTACACAATCGCTTAGATAAATTCCAACGATCGTTTACCTTAGGCTACACGATACAACCAACTATTGGTCTTCTTCTTTGTTGAGAACCACATTTCCATGCTTCAAAACATCATCACAAACGACTCGACTAATTCAAACACTTTGAATTAAAGACTCAATTACAAGTTAATTATGCCCAAAAACACAGGGGCCCTTACAAATTAACACTTTGTAATTGAAGAAAGCTTTAACTAAAAGCAATTAATCCCGAAAAAATTCATCAACTCCATCCACAAATGCACTTAACAATGAAATACAAATGTAGAAAACCTACCAAGACTATAAAAGAAGTTCAAAACAAACTTGTAATTTGGAATATCAGAACAACCTAACTCTGATACCAATTGAAGTAAATCAAACACGAGGATTTCCATGAGCAGCGGAAAGATCATTCTAAATTACAATAATATATGAACTTTAAAATTACAGTCATAAACAGAAACATATGGTTATGCATTAATTACAGAAATTACAGCATGATAATGCAAAAGCTCAAGGACTAATGCTACACACTTTTGTAGACTCATTGCCAAGCTCATTGATCACGAACACTCGATCATAGCAACACAGCAACCACGAATATTCATCCGACACGACTGCTACACTGCACGAAAACCACGTACTCGAACTCAGTGATCGCCTCGGCCACGAACACCCCAATAACACGAACAGCCTCCATAGAACCTCAATAGTGTCGAGTTGAGTATGACACCACCAAGAAGGCTACCTTGGTATTCTTGGTGTGAGAATCCAAAGGGTGGGCTCTGTGTAGACTTGGTTTAAGGAAAAAAACGGAGGAAACAATAATCGTGTAAACGATTGAGCAAGTGAGAAATGGCAGAATCTGTCGTATAGGTCGATGCCCAATCGTTTAGGAAAAGCTAAGCGATCGTCTAGCAAAAGCTATGCGATCGTTTAGCTCATCGCTTTGCTGAGTGTCTATCACCTACAAACACTCTACGATCGTTCACCTTATCAAAGCTGTCGCTTAGTAAATCCAATTTACTTGACAACTTCCGTGAGAATATTTTTGAGAGAGGAAATCTCAAATTCACAAAATTCAACCTTACAAAATCATACTAAAACTAGGAAAACATTTTTTCTTTTATCTCACGGTTACCATGAAACTACCAATAACCTCCGACTCAATTGGTTATTAGAGAAAAAGAGTTAATTATCTAATAATTAATATTATTATAAATATAAATGATAACTAACTTATCATATTATATTTATAACCTATAGTTTTAATATTTCATCTTATGAAACATATAAACCATAGCTCTTTTTCTATTCCATGCTACTTAATGTAAATCTCATTTACATTAATTCTCCACTAGATGTATCTCATACATCATATCGATCATATCATATATAATCGAATTACCTCTTGTTAATTTGAACATTTTAAATCGACACCAAGAACTAATCCTTCACTGAATCCATTGAGCTACCAAAGGGTCCTTATGGATCTGTAGCTCGAAGCTTCAACGATACGTGAATAACTGGCCAAACTCTTTAGTCACAGGATCCACCATCCGTTAACTGCCAGGCACTCTACTAAAGACCCACAGCTAAACTCTCTTTACCACAGGTATATTATGTGCCCATCTTGACCAATCAGCAGTGCGAAAACCCTTCACAGATCGCTCATATGTATAGCTCGGCCAATAACCGTTATGCCCCTGTACCATTGATCCCTCTAATGAACATAAGTCGTAGTCTTACTATGACTGAGTCCTCTCTTCCAAAGAGAATCTATGACCACTATGTTCAAGCCCTGAAATCAGCCCTTAAGGAAGTAATCTCTCTACTTATCCCTACTTTGGGAAAGAAGTGAATTCCATTTTGTGTATTGAGTTCTCAGCTCCCAGATCAGTCAAGTCCCCAAAAAGGTAGGCATGTTGAGTTGGCAATCTGGCCACTCTCACCCATACTAATCAAAAGACCGCCATCAAAGGCAGGAGTTCTCAAAACACTCAGGATTGAGGTCGTGTCATCTATGGTTGTTTAGGTGAGATGTAAGTCTCTAGTATCAATGTCGTTATATACTGAGTCTAGTCATCTCGTGGTCCAGTCTTATACAAACTCTTTATATAGGACACCCCCGCTCGCATGTCTCCACATGAATGGTCAGGATCTACCACCTATAGTAGTTTGCAACACTTACAAACTTCTACAAGTGGGCCATATCCGTAGTGTCACCAGGATAAGGTATCCCACTTAATCCTTATACTATCGACCTATTTAGGTTATCACTTAAGGCATGATCCACTTGTATATCACATATACATGTTTAAGTTTGAAGGAAATCGAAAACAAGATTTCCATGAGCAGCGGAATAAGACTTCCAAAATACAATCATGAATCAACAAATATTTACAGTTGACTTCAAACAAACAGTTATGCGATTCATACAGAAATTACAGCATGTAAAATAAAAGTAATTGAGAGTAAAACTCTACGCACATAGGCAGAAGCGTTTCCATGCTCCGTTGCACACTCTGATCACTCGAACAATAATAACCACAAACGTCCGATCTACACAACCATAACACTGCACGAACACAACATGAACACTTCGTGCTCGTCCTCAACGATCTCCTTGATCACGAACAACTTTGCAACACAAACGGCCTCCACAGCACCACGAACGGCCTCCAGAAAACCTCGATGATGTCGAGTTGAGTCTGACACCATCAACAAGGCGACCTTGGTATTCTCGGTGTGTGAATCCAGAGGGTGGGCTATGTTCGGACTTGGTATGAGGTAGACGAACAGAGGAAACAACGATCGCATACACGACTAGGCAAGTTGGAGAACGCAGAGACCTATCGTACAGTTCGATGCCCAATCGTTTAGATAAAGCTATGCGATCGTCTTGCAAAAGCAATGTGATCGTTTAGCTCGGTCTGTCGCGTATAGACTCTACACGATTGTGTACCTTGGGCCAGCGATCGCTAGAAAAGCTATGCGATCATTTAGTAAACATTGCACGATAGTTTAACTCGCATCTGCACGATCGTTTAGCTCGCCCAACCATCGTTTAGTAAATCCAGATTTACTTGACGACTTCATGAATTTCTTTTCGTGGAGAGAAAACTCAAAAAAAAATTTCAATCATTTGTAAAACCTCATTTTCAAAATAGGAAACCAATTTCCTTTTAATCTCATGGTTACCATGATCCAATAACCACCCACTACCTTGGTTATTTAAAATAAAAAGTATTAATTATCCAATAATAAATATTATTACAAATATAAATGATAACCAACTTATTATACTATATTTATAACCTATAGTTTTAATATTTCATCTCATGAAACATATAAACCATAGTTCTTTTTCTATTCCGTGGTACTTAATGTAAATCTCATTACATCAATCCTCCCCTAGATGTATCTCATACATCATACCGATTATATCATATATAATCAAAATACCTCTTGTCAATTTGAACATTTCAAATCAACAACAAGAATTGATCCTCAACAGAATCCAAGCTACAAGGGGACCTCATGGACCTGTAGATCTGAAGCTCCAAAGGTACGTGAATAACTGACTAAACTCTTTAGTCACGGGATCTACCATCCTTTAACTATAAGGCACTCCACTAAAGACCGACAGCTGAACTTTTCTCACTACAGATATATTATGTGTCCATCTTAACCAATCAGTAGGGTGACAACCCTTTACAGATCGCTCGTAAGTACAGTTGGGCCAATAATCGTTATGCTCCTGTAGTTACATCTGTCTCCTTAAGTACCACCGATCTTTCTAATGAACAGAAATCATAGCTCTACTATGACTGGGTCTTCTCTTCCAAAGAGAAGTTGTGGCCACTATGTTCAAGCCCCAGAATCAGCCTTAAGGGAGCAACCTCTCTACTTATCCCTGCTTCAGGAAAGAAGTGAATTCCATATTGTGGATTGAGTTCTTAGCTCCCAGATCAGAAAAATCCCCAAAAAGGTAGGCATGTTAAGTTAGCATTCTTGCCACTCTCACCCATACTAATCAAAGGACCGCCCTTAAAGGCAGGAGTTCCCAAAACACTTAGGATTGAGGTCGTGTCACCTATGGTCGTGTAGGTGAGATGCAAGTCTCTAGTATCAACGGCGTTATATACAGAGTCTAGTCATCTCATGATCCACGTCTTATACAAAATCTTTGTATAGGACAGCCCCGCTCCACGTCTCCATATGAATGGTCAAGATCTACCATCTGTAGTAGTTTACAACACTTGCAAACCTCTACAAAGTGGGTCGTATCCGTAGTGTCACCAAGATTAGGTATCCCACCTTAATTCTTATACTACAGACCGATTTAGGATATCATTAATACTAGAACAACTCTTGCTCCTATAACGACTAGCCATCATTGATTTGGCCAAGAGATCATTAACTTATTTAACAATTTCTCGTAAGTGTGACTTGTCATTTTAAGCCCTAGAGGTCCGTCCCAAAAGGCCAATCCTAAGGGAAAAAATCCGAATGGGGCAAAACCTAATGCGACCCTATCCATTTTTGGAGTTCACCTTGATATTAACCAACTGCACAAAACCTTTCCTAAGGGGCCGCTACCAGGGCGACACGAAGGCATACAAAATGATCTCACGGTGTGAACCAATGACAGAGACCATAGCACGTGTTGACACACACCCTTCACCCACTTAGTATAAATACTCTCTTCGTCCACCTTGATATTGACTCATGCAAACACATCCTAAGGGGGACGCATCCTAGGCCATCTCAAAGCCAAGCATGAATCTCATGGTGTGAACATATAGGGAGAAACGTGAGTGGAATCATAGATATATCTGATACGCCTTCTCCTCCCACTGAGTATTTTATAACCTAGGGTTTAGTTTACTTAGAAAAAACACGGCTAAGGATTTTAACTAAGTGACTTTTAGGTTTTCCCAAGAGTAACTTTTACCTTGGATAGTTGAACAACTTTTGATCATCATCCATTAAACTCTTTAATGGAGTCTTTGACCAAAACGTCGCATGCTTGTTGAAAATCTATCTAATTCACCTTTTCAGGTAGGTTTCCAGGTAGGGGTGTTACATTTTCATCAACTTAAGAACCTCAGCCTAGCCAGAACTCGCCTTAGACAAAAGGTCCTTTATAGATAGGTTTACAACAAATTTAATCTTTTATTCCAATCAATTTAATCCTATTAAACCGATTTGAAAAGATTAATTTAGGTTACTAAACTCTTTAGAACCACTTGAACTTAGGTCTATCTCAATCCAATTTTAAAACCCTTTTAAAAACTTGAGTTCACCCTAAGTCCGCATGCAACTTTGAATTATTGATTTTAGGTTTAATTTCCTTTATAACACTTATAAACAGAAACAACCACAATGCTAAGCTAACACATGCAAGGCATTCATAACGATTATAAATAGTCTAAGTGTCATACTCAATGCATTGTCCATTCATTGCTACTTCTTTTATATAACACTTATACAAAACAGCAATGAAACAAGCAAAACATGCTTCCATTCACCCTTAGACTATAACGTTTATAAGAAAAGGATGATGCATGATAATGCTCACTGCATGTAAAATATAACTCTTATATTTCATGATGCATGTGCATGCTTTCAAGGAATTTCTTCATGCTCGATTATAACATTTATAATACACGATGCATGAATAATTGCACAACCTAAGGTGGGTTTATAACTATATGACAAACACTTTGACATATAAGCACCATACATCATATGTATAAGCAATAAAAGTTGATGAACCGGGTGAAATTGCCTTAAAACACAAAAGGGAAAGCTAACTATTACAAAGACAAGGAGTCTCTAGTTCAAACAGGAAAACCGGGTCTTGAATCGTTCGACAAAGCATCGCTTCTTCAACTATCCATCATGTACTAAGCACCCTCCAATCGTCTACATGATAAAACAAACCCTTTGTTCTATCGCTTACCAGCGCTCCTAGAGTTAAACGATCATTAAGCATTACTATACGATCATCTAGAAAAATCCAAACGATCGTTTAGCTATTACAACATGATCGTGTACCTTTATTAAGCGATGAAGCCTGAAGTACACGATTGCTTAGTGCGCTCCACACAACGCCCGCCTTCCACGATCGCCTAAGCGACTACGATGCCGCGAAGCACCATCGCTTAAGAGATCGCTTAACTAGCGTCTCTGTATCGCATACGTGCGATCACATAGGTAGTAACGAAGCGATGAAGCTTGATAACTACACGATCGTCTAGCGCGCGCCTTCTACTAAACAATGAGCATCGCATGCTCCTACTACGATCGCCTACCTCCAGTGCCTATGCAATCGCGCAACCAATGCTACATGATATGGTAAACGATTTACCCCATCGATTAGCATTAGCTAAACGGTCGATTAGAAAATACTACATGATCGTTTAGAATGAAAAACCTAAACGATCGCTTAGTAAAATCCCGACGATCGTTTACCTGAGGCTACATGATCCAACCAATGCTTGATCTTCTTCTTCATTGAGAACTGCATCGCCATACGTCGAAGCTTCATCATGAACGACTCGATGAACTCAAACTTTTCGAATTACAGACTCGATTGCAAAGTTAATTTCACCCAAAAACATAAGGGCCCTTACAATTAACACTTTGTAATACTGAAAGCTTTAACAAAAAGGCAATTTAAAACCCGAAACGTTCATCAAATTCATCCACAAATGCAGAAACTGGTTAACCACAAATGCAGAAACCCACCGCGACTGTAAAAACAAAACGTTCAATTCAGATCTGTAATTTGGAATATCAGAGAACCTGGCTCTGATACCAATTGAAGGAAATCGAAAACGAGATTTTCATGAGCAGCGGAACAAGACTATTCCAAATTACAATCATGAATCAACAAATATTTACAGTCTACTTCAAACAAACGGTTATGAGATTCATATAGAAATTACAACATGTAAAATACAAAGGAGCTGAGAGTAAAACACTACGCACATAGGCAGAATCGTCTCCACACTCCATTGCGCACTCTGATTGCTCAAACAACAGCAACCACAAATGCCTGATCTACACGACCACAACACTGCATGAACACTTCGCGCTCGTCTTCAACGATCTCCTCGACACGAACAACTCTGCAACACAAACGGCCTCCAGAAAACCATAACGGTATCAAGTTGAGTCTGACACCACCAACAAGGCGACCTTGGTATTCTCGGTGTGAGAATCTAGAGGGTGGGCTCTATTCGAACTTGGTATGAGGCAGACGAACGGAGGAAACAATGATCGCGTACACGATTGGGCAGGTGGGAGAAGGCGGAGACCTATCGTATAGGTTGACGCCTAATCGTTTAGATAAAGCTATGCGATCGTCTAGCAAATGTTATGTGATCGTTTAGCTCTATCATTTAGTTCGGTCTGTCGCGTACAGACTCTACACTATCGCATACCTTGGGCCAGCGATCGTCTAGCAAAGCTATGTGATTGTTTAGTAAACACTGCAAGATCGTTTAGCTCGCACCTGCACGATTGTTTAGCTCGCCCAACCGTCGTTTAGTAAATCCGAATTTACTTGACGACTTCGTGAGTTTCTTTTTGCGGAGAGAAAACTCAAAAACTTTTCTTAATCTTTTGTAAAACCACATTTATAAAATAGTAAACCAATTTCCTTTTAAACTCACGGTTACCATGATCTAATAACCACCCATTACTTTAGTTATTTAAAAGAAAAAGTATGAATTATCCAATAATTAATATTATTATAAATATAAATGATAACCAACTTATCATACTATATTTATGATAGTATAGGTCCAGGTCTTTACAAACTCTTTGTATAGGACACCTCCGCTCCACATCTCCACTTGAATGGTCAGGATCTACCATCTGTAGTAGTTTACAACACTTGCAAACCTCTACAAAGTGGGCCGTATCCGTAGTGTCACCAAGAACAAGTATCCCACCTTAATCCTTATACTACAGACTGATTTAGGTCATCACTTAAGGCATGATCCACTGGTATATCACATATACATGCTTAAGTTCACATAAGATAACCAAAGAGCTTTGTTTATTGGATATGAGTAAATGTCAAAATTAAATAACACTTATTTTATTCATTGAACAATGTGTATCTTTACCAATCAACGAGACTCCAGGAGAATTAGGACACCAATCCCAACAAAGTTTACATAAGATAACCATGGAGCTTTGTTTATTGGATATGAATAAATGCCAGATGGAAATGACAGTTATTTTATTCATCAAACAATGTGTATCATTACAAACAACGGGACTTCGGGAGAATTCGGACACTAATCCCAACAACTTAAGGAGTTAGATGTAACTATAAGGGCAAAATGATAAATTGGCCAAGTTGTACTTACGAGCGATTTGTGAAGGGTCATCACACTGTTGATTGGTCATATGGATACAAAAATATATCTATAGTGAGAAGAGTGAAGTTGTCGGTCTTTAGTGGAGTGACCAATAGTTAACTGATGGTGGATCTCGTGACTAAAGAGTTTAGTTAGTTATTATATTGTTGGAGCTTCAAGCCACAGGTTCATAAGGTCCCCTTAGTAGCTCAATGAGTTTAAGTTGAGAATCGGATTTTGGGTTAATTTTAAATGTTCAAATTAACAAGACGAAATTCAATTATATGTGATATAATTGATATGATGTATTAGATACATTATTTGGAGAAATTAATATAAATATGATTTATATTAAATACCATAAAATAGTTAGTTATATATGATTATTTATAACATATTAATTATATGATAATTAATTCTTTTTCTCTAATAACCGAATTGAGTGGGAGGTTATTGGAAGTTTTATGGTAACCGTGAGATAAAAAGAAAATTATTTTCCAAAATTGACACATTATTCATTTCTGATTAATCTCACGAAAAAGGCTATCATGTAAGTGTTTTTACTAAGTGATAGTGTAGAGAGCATACACGATCGAGTTATGAGTTTACTATACGATTGTTACTTGTTTAATCATTGCTATACGATCGAGTAGTAAAGTCTATACGATAGGTTTTCGTTTACTAAACAATCGAATATTTCTTCTATACAATAGACAGACTTATTTCCCACTTACTTGATCGTCTACTCGATCGTATACCTCCTGTCTTCCTTAATCCAAGATCATACAAAGCCCACAACTCCTGGATTGTCACACCGAGAATACCAAGGTAAAACTTGTGGTAGTATTCTAAATCAGTTTGAGGATCGAGTTGGACTCGATTGGGTTCGAGGTGCATCCAGTTGTTTGTGCTATTGGTTGTTTCATTTGTTGCGTTTGAGTGCTTCGTTGGACGCATTGGAAATCGATCGAGGGATACTTGAAGAATAGTTCTTCAAAGGTTTGCATACTCTATCCCTTGTGTTTTTCTTATAAGTAGCATGCTGTAATTTCTAACTATGCATAATCTGTTCATTTCCGTTTAGATTGTAGATGTTTGTGTTCATTCTCAATAGGATTTGGAACCATCCACTTCCTCTTCTCATGGAGATTTCTTTTTAGATATCCTTCACCTAAAAAAAGCTAGCCAATTGAGCATAGCTCATCATAGAACAAACCACATCTAACAAGGTTCTATTTCTCCATTCTGATACACCGCTCTACTAAGGTATACCAGGTGCTGAGAGTTAGGCTTGAATTCCATGTTCTATCATATAGTTCTAGAATTCTAAATTCATGTACTTTCCATCTCGATCATATCAAATCATTTTAATCGTTTTACGTAATAGGTTTTCAACTTCACTCTTGTACTCTTTGAACTTTTCAAAGGATTCAGACTTATGTCCCATTAGGTATAAGTAACAATACCTTGAATAATCATCTATAGAAAGGATGAAGTATTTGTACCTTTCTCGAGCTTTTACATTCATCGGACCACAAAGAACTGAATGTATGAGCTCTAAAGGTTATTTGGCTTTATAATATTTTCCACTAAAAGGTCTTTTAGTCATTTTTCCTAGACAGGATTCACATGGAGGTAATGAATCATTTTCTAACTCGCTTAGAAGTCCACTCTTTACTAGTCTCCCAATTCTAATTGAGATTTATATGACCTAATCTCAAATACCAAAGATAGGTATTATTGTTACTTGGAGAATTTTTTTGCCTTTTAGTTTGAGTATTCGCAGTTTTAAACATCTCATGATTTAAAAGTACTTTTATTCAGTTGGTCTTAACACATACAACTTGTCTTCTAGTTTAGTTGAACAAATCATGACACCGGTTTTCATAATGAATGCTACATTGAATGAAAAAGAGACAGAATAAGATTGTTCAATTAAATAGGAAATAGATACAAGGTTTCTCCTCATTTTGGGAACTATATATAAGTTTTCTAAAAACAAAAAATCTATTTCCAAAAAACAATGTAGCAACTCCCATTGCATGAGCTGAAATGGCATCTCTCGTTCCAACTCTCAGCATTATTTCACCCTCCTCGAGCTGCTAGAAAGAATTAATTCCTTGTAGAGAAGAACAAAACGTGATTAGTGGCTCTCGAATCATGTATCCAAGCATTATGGTCATCTTCCACTAAACAAGTTTCCAAGACTAGTAAATCATATTTACCTTCTTTCTCTTTCTTCTTCTCGGCAAGGTACTTAGGGCAATTGCATTTTCAATGACCATCCACATTGCAGTGGAAGCATTTGCTCTTATCAGCCACTAAGGGTGTTCAAAAAACCCGATGACTCGAAAAAACCGATCAACCCAACCCAAACCGTGCGATTTCGGTTGGGTTATCAACCCATTTGGGTTGAGTTGGGTTCAAATAAATGAAAATTTTATGGGTTGGGTTGGTTCATGGGTTCACCTAATATAACCCAACCCGAACCAACTCGAATTTATTACTAACTTTAAAATATACTTTTTTGTTAGTTATAACAAATTATTTATACATATATTGATTTTAATTTTATTTAATTCCAATATTTTTTTAATAATTTATTTTTCAACAACTCTTAAAAGTAGTTTATTTGCACTTTATAAAGAAAATTTTCACTATATAAATTGAAATTGAGTTGTTAATCTTAATTCAATATATGTAAATAATTAAATTAGATTTTTACATATTTATGTTTTGCTTCTTTTTAGAACAAAATTTTAAATAAATGACCCGACTAACCCGAACCAACCCAACCCAAATATTTAATGGTTGAGTTGGGTTGGGTTCATTTTTTAATAAGGGTTATTTGGGTTAAAGAAAATTACAAACTGAACAATTGGGTTGGGTCTAAAAAGTCTTTCAACCCAACCCAACCATGAACTTTTTAGACTTTTTAGACTTTCTAGACCCAACCCAATCCAACCCATGAACACCCCTATCAGCCACCTTGGCCTTGCCCTTGCCTTTTCCAATTGCAGGAGCCTTCCCCTTGCCTTCTTTCTTTTTTTGATCTTCTTAAGACCAGAAGATGATGGAACAAACTTAGTTCTAGAGGATGAACCTTTGTAGACCTCTTGGAATGGGCAACATTTGCCTCTTCTTCTATTGGTCCCTTACTTTTCATAAGAGACTGATAAGTCTGTAACTCATTCAGGAGGGTAGTTATGGTGTACTCTATTTTATTCATAACCGCATTATTGTGGAATTGAAGAAAACTCTTCGGAAGATATTCTAAAATAAAGAACACCTGACTCTGCTCGTCGATGATCGCTTCGTTTGTCTCGATGACATTGAAGTGGACCATTAGATCGAGAACATGTTCCTTAATTGATTGGCATTTCTTCATGCGCACGTGATAAACCTACTTGAGGGCCTCATGCCGGATTTTAGAGGACGGTTGTCTAAACATCTTCTAAAGAGACTCCATGATTTGACGTGTAGTGTTCATGGCCTCAAGTTTTTTGGTAAGAACGTCAGAAAGACTTGCCAAGATATAGACTCGAGCCTTATCATTGGCCTTCGTCCAACGATCATAAGCATCCTTCAACGCTTGGGATGCATTATGAGCAGGGATTTGAGGACACTTCATCGTTCAGACGTACAGTAGATCATCTATAATTAGAATTGTATTCAAGTTAGATTTCCACCTCACATAATTTCTCTAGTTAATTTTTCGTTCTTTAGCAA
The DNA here is from genome assembly GCF_027475165.1 of Benincasa hispida. Taxonomy (NCBI): domain Eukaryota; kingdom Viridiplantae; phylum Streptophyta; class Magnoliopsida; order Cucurbitales; family Cucurbitaceae; genus Benincasa; species Benincasa hispida. Next base: position 38,689,615 of record NC_143486.1, on the reverse strand, counting down.
GGAAATGATTATTGAAGACATGATGAAGCAAGTAACGAACAATTGACCGTTTTAGTTATATTTGTCTTAACCCATTACAAAAAACAAGTATCCAATCAATTTAGCAAAAACAAGTAATCAAATAACCCATTAAACTATTGATTTAGTTTTTGTAACGATATTTTAGAGATTTAGGGCAACAACTACTGAAGGGTGATCAATTACTCTTCTCCTGAATTGAGACAATCTCAACTAATTACTAATACCAGAATAACTTTTATTCCTATAGTTCTTAGCTACCGTTGTTCGGTAAAGGATTCATTAACTATTTTAATTCATCCCGTAAGTGTGACCCTACCATTTTCGGGTCCCAAAGGTACGCTTCAATACACTACCAAAGGAAAAGACAACTATTGAAGATTAACCTAAGAAATCCTATCCATTATTGGAGCTTGCGTTGTTCTGAATCCTATGTTCAAGCCCTCTAAAGGGATGGTCATTCAAAGACAACACACAGGTGGATCATAGGACTCTCACAGTGCAACCTAATGGAGGAGACCGTTGTTGGATCGATATGGCAACCCTAGAGGGGGGGTGAATAGGGTTTAATTAAACTTTTTTTTCTAAATTAACCCAATTAAACTAATTAATACACTTTTTATAAATAATAAGAAAAATTCAATTTATGCAACAAATAAGATGACAAAAATTTGATAATTTAATTCTATCAAATTTTAGCAAATAAATAAGAACAAACTAAAATATACAATAAATTGCTTAAATTAATTGCAAAAATAAAAAGGAAAGAGTTAGAGAAGAAGACACCGTAATTTTTATAGTGGTTCGGTCAAACTCGACCTACTCCACTCCCCAAACGCCTCTTGGGAATTTGAATAAAATCTTTCCGTCTCTTTCCATGGATTAGAGCCCAACCGTTACACCACCTCTCCTTTTACGGGTTCAAGAGCAAACCCGATCCTTTCCACGGTTTAGGATCAAACCGTTATAAATATTGGAATTTTTGAAGAACACAATATAACTCTCACTAGAGTGGATTTACAAGTTTAAGCACTCAATAAGTTTATGCTCACAATACAATAACACTCTCTCAAGAATAAGATGAAAAGAAAAAATAATTGGGAACTTAGAGAGCAACAATGGAACTTTTGAGTTTTGGAGGATTATGAAATGTAAAATTTGTTTGTTTAAAATTTGGAGAGGAAGATGGTTTATATAGAGATGGAAAAATTTTTAGAAACCACAATTAATTTGGACCATTGGATTTTGGAAAAGAAAAATCAATGATGGAGATTTTAAACTAAACTAGTCGTTAGATACAAACAAAATATAATATTAAATTCCTTTCTTTTGAAATTTATTTTCTTTTTAAAATTAATCCAAAAAATTAAAAACCATATCATGTGTAAAAAACTAGCCATTAGACACAAACATAAACTAATATTAAATTCATTTTCTTTTTAAATTCATTCTCTTTAAAGTCAATCCAAAAATAAAAAACTAGCTGTTAGACATAAACATAAAATAATATTAAATTTATTTTCCTTTTAAATTTCAATTTTTTTTTATTTTAAATCAATCCAAAAATTAAAAGTCCATCATATGTTAATCTCTTAATGATCCACCATTCAACCAATATGCTGCCACATGTCTACATGCAAATGGTCTGGTTATGCCACGTCATCCACCCCGATATTTTCTCTATAGACTTGTTTCGATCATATCATTTTCGTTTTAGCTCCGATTTGAGTGGTTCAAGAGGTGTTGGAATCGTTGTTCCGAGCTCTATGCTATGGACATATTAAAACACTAAGATTTTCAGTAATTAAAAATTGAGTTTGTTATCATCAAAATATTGATTAATTAATTAATTAAAATTAATTAATTTGAGATTAAGGGCCAAAAGGCCAACAATCTCCCCTTTTTTATGATGAAAAGCCATTCAAGAAAAATAGCTTGAAATACATGTAAACCATATGTAGCACATAATAAAATTCAACATATCACCATAAAGATCATTCTTGAAATTCACTCAAAAAAATAAATTCCCCCCCTAATTAATATAATCAAAATCATAACAAATTTATAGCATATTTTTCTTAAATTTCTCCCCCTTTGGAATCATCAAGAAGAATAATTAAGAAAAATTTAGAACTACATAAATGTTTCCCTTAAAAACATAAACATAAATTTAGCATAACTCCCCCAAAGAATATTAACACATGCTTTCCATATTTCCCCCTATCAAAATGCCTTCTAAAAGATTTAACAAGTAAAATTATAAAATCAAGAGGCATCACAACGAATAATACCGAGCTCAAGCCTATTTTTGCAAAAGTTTTCTTCATTCAAAGGCTTGGTAAAAATATACGCTAATTAATTATTAGAACCTACAAATTCAAGAGTAATATTATCATTTTGCACATGCTCTCTAATAAAGTGATGCCTAATATCAATATGCTTAGTCCTAGAATAATGTATAGGATTTTTAGTCAAATTAATAACACTAGTATTATCACAAAATATAGGCACATTATCAAACTTTAATCCAAAATCACAAAGAGTTTGTTTCATCTAAAGAATTTGAGCACAACAACTAGCAACTGCAATATATTCTGCTTTGGTAGTGGATAAGACAACCGAATTTTGCTTTTTACTAAACAAGAAACTAAGGAACTACCAAGAAATTGACAAGCCCCACTAGTACTCTTACGATCAAGTAAACTACCCGTAAAATCCACATCGGAATATCCTACCAAATTAAATTCAACATTTCTAGGATACCTAAGCCTAAATCAATAGTACCAAACAAATATTTAAAAATTCTTTTAACGGTAAATGTGATTCCTTAGGACAAGATTGAAATCTAGCACAAAGACATACGCTAAACATAATATCGGGTCTACTAGCGGTTAAATAAAGTAAAGATCCAATCATACCTCTATAAGTTTTTATATCCACACACTTACCTTTTTCATCTTTGTCAAGCTTAGTCGATGTGCTCATAGAAGTTTTTGCAATTTTATCTTCATTGAATTTGAATCTTTTGAGCAAATCCCTTGTATATTTTTCTTGACTTATGAAAATACCATCCTTGAGTTGTTTGATTTAGAGTCCAAGGAAGAAGCTAAGTTCTCCCATCATACTCATCTCAGATTTACTATGCATACACGTAGAAAATTCTTCACACAATGATGGATTAGTAGAACAAAAAATAATATCATCCACATAAATTTGTACTAAAAGCATATCATTTTCTTTAGTCTTAATAAAAAGAGTAGTATCAATTTTACCCATTTTAAATCCATTCTCAAGCAAGAAATTACCAAGTCTATCATACCAAGCTCTTGGAGCTTGTTTTAAGCCATAAAGAGCCTTTTTCAACTTACAGACATGATTAGGAAAATCAAAACTTTCAAACCCCGGAGGTTGTTCTACATAAGTTTCCACCTTGATATAACCATTTAAAAATGCACTTTTCACATCCATTTGATACAAAATGAAATTCTTATAAGAAACAAAAGCAAGCAACATTCTAATAGCTTCTAATCTAGCAATGGGTACAAAAGTTTCTTCATAATCTATTCCTTCCTCTTGACAATAACCTTGAGCTACAAGTCTAGCTTTATTTCTAATGATATTTCCATTTCCATCCATTTTATTTCTAAAGACCCATTTAGTTCCAATTATAGAAGCATGAGAGTGCCTAGGGACTAACTCCTAAACTTTATTTCCTTTCAAATTGATTTAATTCTTCTTGCATAGCTAAAATCCAAAATTCATCATTTTCAGCATCTTTAAAACTTTTTGGTTTAATTTGAGAAACAAAAGCAAGATTATTAAACATACTAGAGAGGAACGAGTTTTCACACCTTGTTCGGGATCACCAAGAATTAATTCTTTGGGATGGGAAGGAGCATACCTCCACTCTTTAGGCATGGATGAAGACCAACTTCGTTCTTTTCGATTAAGCTCACCTCTTGCTTACTTGAAACAATTTCTTTGCCTTTGTCACTAACAAGTAAATCTCCAAAAATTCCTTCTAAAACACCACTATAAATAGGCTCATTAGAAATAGCATTGCAAGATACATCAAATACTACATGCATAGAATCCTCAATTACTAAAGTTCTTTTGTTGAAAACTCTATAAGCTTTACTAGTAGAGGAATAGCTAAGGAAAATACCAACATCCGTTTTAGAATCAAATTTTCCAAGTTTTTCTTTGTTATTCAAAATAAAATATTTGCAACCAAAAACTTTGAAATACTCAATATTTGGAATTTTATTATGCCAAAGTTCATAAGGAGTTTTATCCAGAGAAGATCTAATTAAAACTCTATTTAAAATATAACAAGTGGTGTTAACGGCTTCCGCCTAAAAGTATGTAGGTAAACCATACTCATGCAACATTGATCTAGCAAATTCTTGCAAAGTACGATTTTTCCTTTCAACTATACCGTTTTATTGAAGAGTTCTTAGAGCAGAGAAATTATGAGAAAAACCATTTTCTTCACAAAAAGTTTCAAAAGCATTTCTATCAAATTCTCCTCCATGATCTCTCCTAATTTTAGAAATCAAAAAACCTTTTTCATTTTGAACTCTTTTTTCAAAACTAGAAAAGCTTTTCAAAGCATCATCCTTATGTTTTAGCATCAAAACCCAAGTAAATCTTGAAAAATCATCAACTATCACAAAGGCATAATAGTTCCCTCCAAAACTAGCAATTCTAGAAGGGCAAAATAAGTCTGTATAATAGTTGAAGGGGTCTAGTTGTAGAGATTATATTTTTAGATTTGAAAGAGGACTTAGTTTGCTTACCCATTTGACAAGCATCACAAACTTTGTCTTTTTCAAATTTAAATTTGGGAAGACCTCTAACCAAAGAATTCTTGGAAATATTTGAAATTAAGTGCATGCTAGCATGTCCTAGTCTTCTATGCCGTAACCAAAAATCATTATGCAAAGCCGATAAACATTTATCATTAATAGGACAATCATTCAAATCAATAGTATAAACATTTTCATCTCTATTTCCAACAAATATAACTTTTCTATCACTAGCATTTTCAATGATGCAATTCTTTTTATCAAACACAACTCTAAAACCTTTATCACACAATTGACTAATACTAAGTAAATCATACTTCAAACTATCAACCAAAAGTACATTTTCAATTAAAATAGAAGATTCATTACCTATACTACCTTTACCAATTATTTTAGCTTTCTTGTTGTCACCAAAGGTTACAAGACCTCCATCCTTTTTGGAGAGAGAGACAACCTTGGATGGGTCTCCCGTCATGTGCCTCGAGCAACCACTATCCGAGTACCACTTGTTTTTCTTAGAGGCTTTCAAACAAACCTACAAACACAATTGTTCAAATTTGATTCTTTAGTACCCACACTTTTTTGGGTCCTAGATGGTTAGCATTGACAAACTTGGGAATCCATTTCATTTTTGCATAGACATTTAAGGCATTGGATTTAGACAAGTAACAAGAATAAGTTGTATGTCCAAACTTGCCACATGAGAAACAAACAACATTATGCAAAGATTTATCTCTTACAACAAATTTATGCACTCTACTTTTCTTGGAGAAATTATTCCTTGGAGCATTGTGAAACTTCGCCCTTTGAGAAAAAAATTTTCTTGGAGAAATAGTATGAGCATATTTCAATTTAAAACACTTAGGTCTAATATGGCCTTCAACACCACAATAATGACATATAGGCACAAAGTTAGATTTAACATGCTTAGACACAACCTTAGGCATATTAAGCTTAGGCATATTATGAGATGCTTTAACAAAGATAGTTTTAGAACTTGAAGGAGTAGAACATTCATCAATATAGCCTAAACCTCTTTTATCACCAAAAGGCTTGCCTACTTCAATTATCTTGTCTAATCTTTGAGCATCTATTGTCAACTTTTTAATAGATTCTTTAGCCTTATCAAGTTCTTGCAAAGCACTAAATTCCCTTTCTTTGAGTAATTTAATCAAATTATCTTTTTCACAACTATCATGCTCAAGAAATTTAACTTGGTCAAGCAAGACATTTTTCTCATCACAATCAAAAGCATGCTTGTCACAAGAGATATTCATTTCATCAATATGCATAGCATAATGCTCATTCTCTTTTAAGCAAGCAATTTCTTAAAGTAAAGACTTATTTTTACTAGATAAAACATTGTATTTCTTTTTAAGCACAACATACTTAGAACTAAGTTTTTCTAAATCATTTTGCATATTTTCAAAAGCTTCGAACAATTCATTATAAGAAAGAGGTTCTAGAGTTACCTCATCATTTTGTTCATCCTCTTTGTCACTATGAGCCATGAAGCAAAAATTGGCCACTTCTTCATTATCACTCCCACTTTCGCTTTCATCGCTATCATCCCAAGTAGCTTTCATTGCTTTCTTCTTGGATTTCTTGGATGATTTGAGAAAAGGACAATCGGTTCTAATATGACCGGCTTCTTGCATTCATAGCATATTACCTCATCCTTTTTGCTCTTTTCACCTTTTGACTCTTTTTGGTTGGAGAGATGCTTCTTGAATTGCTTCTTTCTCTTGATGAAGTTCTTATACTTACGTGAAAGATAGGCAACATCATCTTCATCAAGGTCATCTTAATCTTGGGAGTCAACTTCTAAAGAGATGTTCTTTAAAGCTATACTCTTTTCTTTCTTTTTCTTCTCATCCTCCATGTTTTTCTTGATCTTTATCTCATGCGTCAACAACGAGCCCATGAGTTCATCAATGGAGAGAGATTTGAGATCCTTTGCCTCTTGAATGGCGGTGACTTTAGGCTCCCATTGTTTAGGCAAAGACCACAATAGCTTCTTTATCTTCTCAAGATTTGAGTACTTTTTCCCAAAGTTCTTCTAAAGCATTGACAATGTTAGTAAATCTAATAAACATATCGGAAATAGCTTCATTTTCATCAATTTTAAACATTTCATATTGATGAACTAACATGTCAATCTTTGTTTCTTTTACTTGACTAGTTCCTTCATGAGTAATTTCTAATTTATCCCATATCTCTTTAGTGGTTTTGCAAATAGACACTCTATTATACTCAACTTCATTCAAAGCACAAAATAAGCAATTAATAGCTTTGGCATAAAAAGCATGCTTTCTTTTCATTTATTGACCATTCTTCCTTAGGTTTTATAGTGCTAACACCATCAACATCTTTTGTTGGAATTTTAAAACCTTCCTCAACAATATCCCATAAATCATAATCAATAGAAAGCAGAAAAATCTCATTCTATTTTTCTAATAACTATAATTAGTACCATTAAAGAAAGGAGGCTTTGTAATAGATTGACTATCGGTAAAAGAGATAAAACCTAAAGTTGCCATAGCTCAAAAACAATTAAGTTTATCAAGAAATAAATATTTCAAGAAGAGCAACCACTCTAATACCAATTGTTGGATCGATATGGCAACCCTAGAGGGGGAGGGTGAATAGGGTTTAATTAAACTTTTTTTTATAAATTAACCCAATTAAACTAATTAATACACTTTTTATAAATAATAAGAAAAATTCAATTTATGCAATAAATAAGATGACAAAAATGTGATAATTTAATTCTATCAAATTTTAGCAAATAAATAAGAACAAACTAAAACATACAATAAATTGCTTAAATTAATTGCAAAAATAAAAAGGAAAGAGTTAGAGAAGAAGACATAGTAATTTTTATAGTGGTTCGGTCAAACTCGACCTACTCCACTCCCCAAACGTTTCTTGGGAATTTGAATAAAATCTTTCCGACTCTTTCCATGGATTAGAGCCCAACCGTTACACCACCGCTCCTTTTACGGGTTCAAGAGCAAACCCGATCCTTTCCACGGTTTAGGATCAAACCATTATCAATGTTGGAATTTTTTAAGAACACAATACAACTCTCACTAGAGTGGATTTACAAGTTTAAGCACTCAACAAGTTTATCCTCACAATACAATAACACTCTCTCAAGAATAAGATGAAAAGAAAAAAAATTGGGAACTTAGAGAGAGCAACAATGGAACTTTTGAGTTTTGGAGGATTATGAAATGTAAAATTTGTTTGTTTAAAATTTGGAGAGGAAGATGGTTTATATAGAGATGGAAAAATTTTTAGAAACCACAATTAATTTGGACCATTGAATTTTGGAAAGGAAAAATCAATGGTGGAGATTTTAAACTAAACTAGTCGTTAGATACAAACAAAATATAATATTAAATTCCTTTTCTTTTAAAATTCATTTTCTTTTTAAAATTAATCCAAAAAATAAAAAAACATTCCATGTGTCAAAAACTAGCCGTTAGACACAAACATAAACTAATATTAAATTTATTTTCCTTTTAAATCATTTTCTTTTTAAATTCATTCTCTTTAAAGTCAATCCAAAAATAAAAAATATACCATGTGTAAAAAACTAGCCTTAGACATGAACATAAAATAATATTAAATTTATTTTTCTTTTAATTTTTTTTAATTTCAATTTTTTTTTTTATTTTAAATCAATCCAAAAATCAAAAGTTCATCATATGTTAATCTCTTAATGATCCACCATTCAACCAATATGCTGCCACATGTCTACATGCAAATGGTCTAGTTATGCCACGTCATCCACCCCGGTATTTTCTCTATAGACTTGTTTCGGTCATATCGTCTTCGTTTTAGCTCCGATTTGAGTGATTCAATAGGTGTTGGAATCGTTGTTCCGAGCTCTATGCTATGGACATGTTAAAACTCTAGGATTTTCAGTAATTAAAAATTGAGTTTGTTATCATCAAAACATTGATTAATTAATTAATTAAAATTAATTAATTTGAGATTAAAGGCTAAAAAGCCAACAACTATAGGATATGTTGACACTCATCCTTCTCCCACTTACTGTGAACACTTTCCCTATCCACTTTGCTATTGATCCATGCAAACACTTTATGAAGGGAGGTCGCGCCCATGGTGACACGAAGCCGAGTATGGATTTCACGGTGTGAAATCTTAGAGACGTGAGAGCTAAAATTTGATATATCCCACATAAAAATTTTCTCCCACTAAAATATTCTATTATTTCAGAGTTTTATTATGCTTAGTTAAAATTTCAACTAATGAATATATCTAAGTCCTTTTAATTTTCTCAATATAACGTTTATATTGATTGTTTCAACAATACCTGATTTCATTTATTAAACTCTTTTCATGCCAAATCAAAAAAGGAAATTCACCCAACAAGACTTCCAACGTTCACAACGGCAAGCAAAAATTTCCCAAAGCACTCAAGGCATACAGTCACAACAGGAGAATCAAACATTCACATATCCTAAGTGTAGAAATTGTGGAAAACACCATCAGGGGCAATGTCTTCCGAACTTAGGGGTGTGTTTCAAATGCGGCCAGACGGGTCACTATGCAAAGGCTTGCCCAGAGCTCATCAACAAGGTATCAACTACCCAGACCACCCAGCCTACTAGTAACAAGGTTACCCAACAACAGAAAGGATGAGTGTTTGCTGTTACACGTCAAGATGTAGAGGCTCAAGATGCAGTTGTTACAGGTACATTACCCATCCTCGGGTATTATGCCTTCACTTTATTTGATTCGAGCTCTAGTCATTCATTTATCTCTACAACATTTGCACCACAAGCTCAATTAACATCAAAGCCCTTAGGCTACATTCTATCCGTAGCTACTCCTGCCAGAGTATCTATGTTGTCCCAATCAGTAGTAGAAGATTGTGAATTGTCAGTATTAGGACATAAACTAGGGGTGGCCCTTATCATCCTAGACATAAGTGATTTTGACATAATACTAGGTATGGACTGGTTAGCAGCAAACTATGCAAGCATAGATTGCCATAATAAAGAGGTCATATTCACCTTTCCAGTAGGAACCAAGTTTAAGTTTAAGAGTTCTAATACACAATCAGCCCCAAGAATAATTTCAGCCTTAAAAACTATACATTTGCTCAACCATGGGGTTGGGCATATTTAGCAAGTGTAGTGGATTTACGAAACCGAAAGGATGAAATTAAGGCCATTCCTGTAATAAGAGAATTTGAAGATATATTCCCAGAAGAGCTACCAGGTTTACCACCTAGTCGAGAAATAAAATTTTGTATAGATCTAATTCCTGGAACTGAACGAATATCTAAAGCACCATATAGAATGGCACATGTGGAATTAAAAGAACTCAAAATAAAATTACAATAATTGTTAGATAAGGGATTTATACGCCCTAGCGTGTCTCCATGGGGAGCACCTGTCTTATTTGTTAAGAAAAAGGATGGATCAATGCGTTTATGTATAGATTATCGGGAGTTGAATAAGTTGACAATAAAGAATAAGTACCAACTTCCACGCATTAATGACCTATTTGACCAATTACAAGGAGCCTCAGTATCCTTCAAAATAGACTTACGATCTGGATATCATCAACTACGAATCAAGGAGTCTGATATACCCAAGATTGCTTTCCGAACAAGATATGGGCCTTATGAATTCGTTGTGATGCCCTTTGGATTAACGAATACCCCAGCAGCCTTCATGGATTTGATGAATAGAATTTTTAAGGACTATCTTGATAACTTTGTGATCGTATTTATAGATGATATTTTGGTCTATTCCAAGTCTGAGGTAGAACATGAAAAACATCTTAGGGACGTCCTTTCCATATTAAGAAATGAAAAGTTGTATGCCAAATTCTCCAAGTGTGAGTTTTAGACGCGGCAAGTCGCCTACCTAGGCCATATTGTAAAGCAAGAAAGAATTTCAGTGGATCCTGCTAAGATTGAAATAGTTAGCAAGTAGCCTCGCTCAACAACAGTCAGCAAAGTGCGAAGCTTCCTTGGATTAGCAGGATATTATAGACGATTTATGAAGAATTTCTCAAGTAAAGAATCACCCTTAACTAACCTCACCAAGAAGAATAATCCTTTTGTCTAGAACCAAATATGTGAGCAAAGCTTCCAGGAACTAAAAGAAAAGTTGATTACAACCCCTATTCTCACTATACCTAACGGATCAGGGGGTTTAACTGTGTACAGTGACGCATTGAAGAAGGGGCTTGGTTGTGTATGATGCAAACTACTCACACTTCAGAAGCACTAGCTCAAATGTACTTAAAAGAAGTCATCTAGTTACATGGAGTCCCAGTATCAATTGTTTCAGATCGAGACCCTTGTTTCGTCTCCAAGTTCTGGAAAAGTTTGCAGAAAGCAATGGCCACACAGTTAAATTTCAGCACAGCCTTCCATCCACAAACTGATGGCCAAACAGAACGAGTTAATCAAATTCTAGAAGACATGTTAAGGGCATGTGCTTTGGATTTTACTGGAGTATGGGATTCGCAGATACATCTTTTAGAATTTGATTATAATAATAGTTATTAGGTAGCAATTGGTATGGCTCCCTTCAAAGCCTTATACGGAAAGAAATGCAGATCCCCTGTATACTAGGATGAAGTCGGGGAGCGAACACTACTAGGACCTGAATTGGTGCAGCAAACATCGGAGTCAATTAAGCTAATTCGGGAAAGAATGCAAACAGCTCAAAGCAGACAGAAGAGTTATGTTGATAACTGTCGAAAAGAGTTGGAATTCAAAGTAGGAGATCGGCATTATGTTTCTAAAGGTAGCACCAATGAAAGGCATTATGCATTTCGGACGAAAAGGCAAACTTAGCCCCCGCTTTATTGGACCCTTTGAAATATTAGAATGTATTGGCCAAGTAGCTTATCGATTAGCATTACCACCTACCCTTTCTACAATACATAATGTCTTTCATGTATCGATGCTTCGAAAATACGTGTTTGACCCATCACATGTAGTAAATTATGAACCTCTACAAATAAATGAAAACTTGGAATATGAAGAGACTCCAGTTGGCATCCTAGCAAGAGAAAAGAAGTCACTTCGTAATCGAAAAGTAAGTTTAGTGAAGGTTCTCTGGAAAAATCAGCAAGTAGAAGAAGCTACATGAGAATGAGAAGAAGAGATGAAAGTCAAATACCCTTATCTGTTTAAGAACCAAGAAACTTTCGAGGACGAAAGTTCTTAAGAGGGGGAGATTATAACAACCCAAATTTGTATGCATACACTATAGGAAATTAAATGTCAAATGTTAAGCAGGACGAAATTTTATTTAAAGAGGTGGTAAATGTAATACCCTAACCCTAATTTAGAAAGCAGGAAAACAAATAAAATATATAATTAATAATGAAAAATATATAAACTTAATCGAAAAATTGGGTGGAAATTTAGAATTGGAAAAAAAAATAAGAAATTTATTAATTATCCAAAAATAATGAATAAGGGGGCAGAATTAGGGAGGATTAATTAGAAGTTAGACGCTAGCTAATTCAAGAGACAAAGGGCAATAGATAACTTTTTGTTTGGGCACTGCTCATTGGAAGAATTGGAGGTGAATTAATTGCCCATATACTCTTAAAATTTGAAAGAGTTAAAAAGGGGAAGTGGAATCCACAAGCAGTGAAGGCAACCCACGCGTGAAAACTAGCGAGATTGAAGAGAAAATTGGAGAGAGCAAGAGTGGAGAGAGCGAGATTCTCAGCGAGACAGTGGGAGCGAGCGAGAGCGAGAGCGAGAGTCACGAGAGCCAAACCAGTGAGAAAGTTGGAGAGAGCGAGATTCTGAGAACAGAAAGAGCGAGATTTGGACAGAAGCGTGGATTATGCGTTGAATTTGGCCACGGTTTTATAGATTATACATGGAGAACCCTAAAATTGAATACAAACAAAGGTTGATAAGGTAAGGGCAAACGTTAGCCAAAATTAGGTGTTTTATTAAGAGAAATTCTTAAACCTAAGTAATTTTAAAGAAGTCATTTGTAGGATGAGTTGTCACACAGAGAAGAGCTGGAAACGGCTATAAATAGGAGGCTTTGGGCTGGAAGTTAAACTCATTCTCAAACAAAACTCAGTAGTAAAAATCGTGTGAAAGGGTGAAGTAATTCTGTTAGTTTGAAGGAGGAAACGCGAGGGAAGTGATGCCCAAATTTCCTTCTGATTTAAGAGGGAAAACTCTACTAATTAAACCATAAGGAATAGTAAGGAATAACTAGGATCGCAGTCAAGGTAAGTAGTTTATCTCACCCTTTCTTTCAGTGTTTCATGGTAGTGTACCTTTAATATGTTGCATAATTATGTTATTGTTATGTTACATTACATGTTTAAAATACGTTTATCGAAAAGGGACCCCATGCATGATGTTTGTTCATAAGATTAAATTTTAATTAGATAAAGGTTATGCTTCTAGGGCTAGCAGGGCATGTATGGTTGCACCCCTCTAGACCCAATTCTATGTCAAGTTTATGCTAGAGACTAACAGGGTATGTATGGTTGCACCCCTCTAGTCCAATCTTACGTTTATGTTAATGTTTGATGTTGGATGCGACTCTGACCCTACTGACTACATAACCCGCTAATCATCAGATGGGTTAGTTTCCGCCTAAGTCCTCATCTTCCTATCAGGGCGGAGAAATTTACGTTAGAAGCATAACCGACCACCACATGTTATTATAAGTTTTCGGTCCCAATCATACGTTTCCAGGACATGTTGCATGTGATTGTGCATTTGGTCACTATCCTATGTGAGAACTACTTACTGGGTATATTATATACTCATCCTATTTTTACAGACTTTGTAGGTAAGGACACAACGTAGGTGGCAGAACTGGACGTCGCTCAAATGGCCAACCATCAAACTCACTATTATAGGCATATGCATTTTTGTATCACTACGCTAGTGTTTTATGGATCCTGGTGTTTTGAAATAAACTTTTTATATAGTTTTCTACCTAATTAATAAAATCTTAGATATGTTCTTTTGAGATTTTTGCCAAAACTCATCTCATGATAGAAAAGTCTAAGTATGCATGTCATAGCAGTCAGACAATAATATGTAAGGATCCGGTTGTTACAGTTTAGGAAAAACGTATACGATCGTTTAGATAAATCGTGAGGTTGACGATCGTTTAGACGGAGAAGCAGCTATCGTATAGGCTTTCGGACGATCATTTCACGAATTTTTTTGGGCGGTCGAAGAAATATTGAATGCACGATCCAAAATGAAAAACTCTTTTCATTTTTAACCTGTCAGTTACCATAACCAATGCTACCCACTACCCACGTCCGAACGCGGAAAAATGGATTAATTATCATATAATTAATCAATTAATTAATAAATAAATATAATCATATTATACTTATATCCTATAGTTTGATATCACATATCTACTATAGTATTTTCTCCTCTACTTGATATAAATCATATTTATATCTAATTTCCTCCAAAATAATGTATCTCATACATTTAGCCAATTATATCATATATAATTAACCAATCCAATTATATCATAGATAATTGAACATCCTCTTGTCAATTTGAACATTTCAAATTAACCTAAACACTGGTTCTCGACTTTATCCAAGCTACCTAGGGGACTTAATGAACCTGTGGCTCGAAACTCCAATGGTACGTGAATAGCTGACTAAACTCTTTAACCACGAGATCATCATCTGTTGACTATCAGTGATTCTACAAAAGACTAATAGTTGAACTCTTCTTACCACAGATATATTTATGTATCTATCGGATATAACCAATCATGAGTACAATGACCCTTCACAGAATCTCGCAAGTACAGTTGGGCCAATTTACCGTTTTGACCCTGTAGTTACATCTCACTCCTTAAGTACCACTGATTCCTCTAATGAACAATGCAACATAGTCCAAATATGTGTGAACACCTCTCGGGCCAAGAGAAGGTGTGTGGCGCCACATCGTTCAAGCCCCGGAATCAGTCCTTAAGAGAGCCATCTATCTACTGACCCCTGCCTCGGGGAAGAAGTGAATTTCATCTTGTGTAGCTGAGTTCCCAGCTCCCAAATCAGATGAATCCCCAAAATGGTAGGTTTGAATCAGCGACCTGACCACTCGAACCCAGACAAATAAAAAGACCGCCCTCAATGGCAGGAGTTCCCAACTCACTCAGGATTGAGGTCATGTTACCTATGGTCATCCTAGTGAAGTGAAGTTTCTGTCATGAACGGTGTTATATAACGAGACGTTAACACTTTGTGGTCAGGTCTTATACAAACTTTTTGTATAGGACGCTCCCGCTCGCATGTCCCCAAAACGAATGATCAGGATCAGACCATCTGTGATAAGTCACAATATTTGTGACCATTCCACAAAGCGAGCCGCGTCCGTAGCGTTACCAGGATAAGGTTTCCCTCATTTATCCATTTACTACAGACCATTTTGGTTATCACTCAAGACATGATCCACTAGTATGTCACCACATACATGCTTGAGTCACATATAGATAACTAGGGATTTTATGTTTATTGGTTTGTGGTAAAGTAAATAAAACAATTAACCGAGCAAAAAACAAGATGTGAAGTAAATATCATATATTAACAACACAAGTGATTGTACATACTGTTTACAAACTTCAGGGCAGGAGACTTTAGGGCATCAACCTCAACACAAAGATCATCACATATAGTAATCATGTCATCAACATAGAGAATGAGAATAACAATACCATGAGAAGTCTAATGGGTGAATAATGCTAAATCATGGGAGCTACAAGTGAATCCCAATTGATGTAAAGATCATATGCCAAGTGGTGGCTTCATATATACTTCTTTAGATAGAATGTTGTTGATGAAGGAACTATGAAATTCCATTGCAGAAGTAGGGATCGACTCAATTTTTAATCTTCACAGAACAATAAAATTATAGGGGACATTAGGCATTATCACAAAAAATTACAACATGCATAAAAGAGGAGGAAAATAGAAAATTAGAGTTAGAGAAGTTCTTACCCTAGAAGATACCAAAACCTTCACGAACTCCCTTCTCTAAAAGGATCATGAATAATAAACCACGAACGGTAAAACCAAGGGGCAGCACCACAAGAATTACCTCTGTATTCTCTTGGGATGAGAATTTCTCAAGATGTGTGGGCTCTGAGATTTTGGAAGAGAGATTGATTTAAAGGAGAAGAGAATATTTAGGAAATTTTTTCAGAGAGATCTAAAAAAACGAGAGAGTCTGTAACAATTCTTCTATGAAGAAGATGAACCAAATCTCTAAAAACTGTCCCACTTTTCACGATCCACCAAGAGAGAAAAAGGGGAGGGAGGTTACTTCCCTCCCTTTAAATTTAAATTAAATTAATTTTAGTTAATAAATATTATATATATATATATATATATAATAACTAACTTATTATAAAAATATATAACTATATATTATATCGTATATAATACATAACCTATAGTTTTATATTGTATCAAATATAAAATAACCTATAGTTTTAATTCTTTCATTAACGTATGATATTTAATATAAATCCCATTTATACTAAATTTGATTATATGAATCCAATTCACATAATTAATATTTGAATCATATTCAAATATTTATTTCCTCTCAAATAAACTTCATATTATAATGTATCAAATACATTATCTTAAGTTAAATTAATAATATAACATATAGTTAATTCACTCAATTAATTCGAACAATTCAAATTATCCAAAATTGATTCTCAATAATCCCTGTTGAGCTATAGAGGGGATCTTATGGACCTGTAGATTGAAGCTCCAATGGTACTTGAATAATTAATTAAACTTCTTTAACTAAATTATTCAACATCCATTGACTATTAATGACTCCATTAAAGACTGACAGCCGCACTCTTCATACTACAGATATATTTCGGAGTCCATTAGATATAACAAGTCAACAGTGTGATAACCCTTCACAAATTGCTGGTAAGTACAGCTCAGTCAAATTACCGTTTTGCCACTATAGTTAAATCTAACTCCTTAAATACCACTGATCCTACTAATGAACAATAAGTCATAGTCCCACTATGACCAAACTTCTCTCAAGCCAAGAGAAGATATGGTGCCACATTGTTTAAGCCCTGGAATCAGCCCTAAAGGGAGCAATTTATCTACTTACCTCGACATCCAGAAATAAATGAATTTCGTCTTGTGTAACTATGTTCCCAATTTTCCAGACAGACGAATCCTCAAAATGGTAGGCTTATTGAGTCAATGATCTAGCCACTCTTACCCATACAAATTAAAGAACCACCTTCATAGGCAGGAGTTCACAACTCACTCAGAATTCAGGTCATGTCATCTATGGTCATCCTAGTGAAATGTAAGTGTCTATTATTCATGGTGTTATATAATAAGAGTAGTCATTTTGTGGTCCGGTCTTATACAAACTTCTTTGTATAGAATACCCCCGCTTACATGTCTTCACATGAGTGATCAGGATCAAATCATTTGTAGCACTTTACAACAATTGTAACATTTACAAAGCGGGTCGTATTCATAGTGTCATCAAGATAAGGTACCTAGCCTTGTCCATCTACTATAGACCATTTAGACTATTAGTTAAACATGATCCACTTGTATGCTCTACATACATGTTCAAGCTACAAAAGATAACCTTAGATGTTAGTTTATTAGTTTGTGGGTTAATGCTACTAAATGTCAAATAAAACATCTGATATTTTATTAAATAAATAAATTATTTGTACTTTACAATTACAAACTACAAGACCCACGAGATTTAGGGCATCAACCCCAACAGTTGAATGATGGGATAAGCTAGCATGCAACATAGGAAAACAAAATCAATAAGCACTATAATTACTTTTAATTTGAGTTCTAAAAGCATGCTTTCACAAGAGGGTTTGAAATAAACATACCTTTGGATGAATACTTCCAATTCCAAGCTGCTCTTCATGTTAATTAAACTCCAAATCGATAGTGAACCACCAAGAGATCTTCTCTACTATTCTCAACCTTGAATTTGAGTGGTGGAACTCAGATTTGAGTGAATTTGGTAAGTTAATGTTATGGGTTTTGAGAGGAAGAAGATGAAGTCTGTAGAAAACCAATTTTCAGCTTCAATCATCCACCTATTACTTCAAATTAGAGTGTTTTTATCCACCACCACCATGCAAGAACTTTAGAATTTCGACAAGGCCAGAAGCTATTTGAACTATATGGTTGGATTTGTGTGTGCTTCATGGGGAAACACCTCCTACTTCAATGAAGTGGGGTGTTTCCTCTTTGGAAACCCAAAATTCAATTTTTTCATATTTTTCAAAACCTTAATTTCCATTTTAATTAATTTCAAATTAGTTAAAATCTATTTGATTAATTCATAATTAATAAAATTCAAAAATTCAAAATCCAATTTTTCAAATTGAGTCCAAAATTGAAAATTAATTTGATTTTTAATTAATTAAATAATTTGAATATCAAATTTTAAATTATTCACACGCTTAATTTTAAACATGAATTTTATTCATGTAATTGATATTTAAATCAATATTTAAATATTATAAACTCTCCAATTTCGTTTAATTTCAATAAATTAAACGTTAATTATATCGAATATAATTATTCAAACCCTAATTTGAATTTGAACTTATTCAAATTCAACCCTAATTTCAATTTAAACATTCTCAAACTTGAAATTCAATTTGAACAATTAAAATTGATATCATTACAAATTCACTCAATTTAATAATTCAAGATGTTCATGTTTTACGAGCTAATAGAGGGACCTTATGAACCTACGGATTATGAGCTTCAACGATTAGGATTAATTTGTTAAACTATTTAGACTGAATTAATCAGTATTCATTGATTATCGAGTCACACCACTATAGCTCGATAGTTGCACTCTCCTCACTGTAGATATATTTGTGTCCACACGATATAACCATAACTAGTAAGTCGACCCTTCACAGGTTGTTTATGATACCGACTGGGTCAATGTGCTATTTTACCCTCAATATTATGTCTTATGTCTTCAATATCAACTGATCCTCTAATGAACAATTAGTTTATGATCCAATCACTAAAACGGATCCCTCTCGAGCCAGTGAGAAGGTGAGGCCCTTTGTTCAGGACCTGGATTCAGTACTTAAGAGAACAACCTTTCTCCTATCCCTAAATTGGGTAGGCATGAATTTCATCTTGCACCCTATGTCCATAGCTATCTACCCGGTCTTATCCCTGAAATAGGAGGCTTATTGAGCCCATGCTATTGAGCCAACCCTCACCTATGCAAATCTAAAGATAATCTCGAATAAACAGGAGTTCATAATTAACTCCGGATTAAGATCGAGTTACCTAGGTCATCTAAGCGAAATAGTCAGTCTTAAATAGTAAACAACGTTAAAAGGTAAGAATGAACTTATTTCTTGGTCTGATCTTATGCAAACTCATTGTATAGGACGTCCCCACTCCTTATGTCAATACATGAACGAATCTGGATCACTTCGTTTGTAATATCTTTACAGCAACTTGGAACAGCTACAGAGTAGGCCGCATCCAATAGTGTTACCAGAATAAGGTACCCAACCTTAATCATGTACTATAGGTCGTTTTGGCTATTTACTCGAACTTGATTCATTTTTATGTCTCTACATAAAGTTCAAGTATTTAATAGTCATGGATCTCAGTTTATTGGATTTAGACTCCATCAAATAGATTCAATACCTTTATTGAAGATGAATAAATGTTGAATAACATCTTTTATTGATAATAGAATATGTTTTAACTTTTACAAATCGCGAGTTTTAAGACGTAAAACCCAACATTGAGAAAAGCATTTTTAACATCCATTTAAAGGAAGGGCCACTATTTGGCAGCTATAATGATCAAAATATTGCAAACAGATGTCATTCGAACTATAGGAGCAAATGTCTCTTCATAGTCAATGACGTATTCTTGAGAATAACCTTTTGCAACAGCAAGCTTTATACCATTCGATAGACCTATTAGAGTGTATTTTAATTTTATAAGGTCACTTACAACCAATAGTTCTTTTTCCATGAGGCAAATGCATGTAGTCCAAAGTATGAGTCTTTTCCAGAGCTTGAACTTCTTCATTTATTGTTTGCTGCCAAAGAATGTTAATATTGGCTCCTGATAGGATGTAGGTTCAACTAGAGACATAATAGTAGAAAAACAATGGCAATCTTAGAGATGACGGGGGAGTTCTCTTACCTGAGTGAAGCATTGAACAATTGTAGGTTCAGGTTTAGCACTAGAGATAGGTGTCAGATTTGGGAGAGTAGAGATGAATGCAGATTGATTGAGCTTGGGGATACGAGAAGGAACAATAATTGAAGGAAAATCATTTGGCGGCCATGTGGATCAGGGGCTAAATGATCAAACTTGGAGATTGAGGGGTCTGACATGGAAAATAAATCATTAGAGAGATCAGCGAAGAATGGTTTGGAACTAGTAAGAGAAGCGAGAAAGAAGGATAGGTTGGTAAACATACTATGTTCCCAAATGATAACATGACAAGAGAAACATAATTTTTTCAAGATAGCATCCTAATAATGAAAACCCTTGTGTTAAATGCCATAGCCGAGCATCATAAGCAAGCATGTCGTTTAAGATTGGTGTGCTCATGAGGCTGGAGTAGAATAAAACCAAGTACAACTAAATACTTTCAGGTGATAAGTAAGAAGGGGAAGTTGCATATAGGCATTCAACGGGAGATATATTCTAGAGAATAAAATACGGGAGACAGTTGATGATATAGATTGATACGAGAGCAGCCTCACCCTAAAACTTCTGTGGACAGGATGCAGAGAGTAGTTGGACATGGATAGAATTTAAGACATGACAATGCTTGCATTTTTCCCATCCATTTTATTGGGATACATAAGGGCATTGTTTGTGCGAAGAATTTTAATAGCATGAAAAAACTATGTTTGAACCATATTGACAAAGGCAATGTATACTTGAGACAAAGTAGAACGCTTTTTAAGAAAATATATCCAAGTAAAGCGAGAATAGTCATTAATTACTAGAAAAAATAACGCTAAACATTGATAGTTCAAGTACGAGCAGGACCCCATATATCATAAAGAACTAACCCAAATGTTGTATCACAAGACGGTGAAGAATTAGGAAAAGACAAGATAGTTTGTTTTGCATGTTTACAAATTAAGCAGTCGAATGAATCAAAATTTGAAATACTATTTAATCTACAAGAAGATACTAACTTGTGAAATTTTTCAGAGGAAGCATGACCAAGACACAGATGCTACTAATATATAGCAGAATCAGTGATAGATGCAGAGATAGGTAGAGAAGTAGGAAGTTGAAGAGATGTGAGCTCAAAGAATCATCACACTTTGTGACATGTACCGACTATCTTCTCTGTATGTGGATCCTAAACTTGAAACCCATGAGAAGAAAAAGAAACTGTTAGGTGAATGTCACAAAGTTGGTCGACAGAAGAAAGGTTAATGTTTAGGTTAAGGACACAATATGTATTGGGAAGATTTATGGTGGGTGTGGCCACATTACCAATATGAGATATAGTCATACAATTTTCATTAGTGGCAAGAATGGAGGGAAGTGATGAAAAGGGGTTGAGGAAGATAGAAGTGAAATGTCAAAAGTCATCTGATTGCAACAAGAAGAATCGAGAAGCCAAAAAATTACTTGATGTAACCGTAAGGATAGGGGAACTAGTAAAGATCACCTGTATTAGTAACTCTCAAAGGGTAGTGAGCAAAAATCTAGTAGAGGATGAATTGTCCAAGGAAGAGGCAACAAAAGCAATAAATGAGGAATAAACTTTCAATAAGCCTTTTGATTGCGTGGATCTACCTGACGGGCAAGGCAGTCGAGTAGGACGATTGTCCAAAACATGATCCTATTTTTGATAGTACCTGCACTCAGTTGTATGACAATCAATGAAATTATGACCATGCAATTTACAATTTGTGCAGAGAAGAGATTCATAATATTTCACTATTATAGATGGATGAACTAAAGCAATTAGTCAAACCAAGTCAAATGAACTAAACTACTGAACCAGACTGGTCTAAATTAACTGAACCGGAATATGCTGACTGATTCAAATCGACTGGAATAAACTAAACTAGTTGAATGAACTGAACCCAATTGATTCGACTGAGTCGGTTAAATTATGATGGCACTCTTCAAACCCTTATGTCTTCAAATTTCATAGAAAAATACTAATAGATGAAATCTAGTCAAATGGAGTCGAACGTGGAAAAATTTGCAACATCATAGACACGACCTTACTTGAACATGATTTTTTCTATAGGTTGTACAATTGTATCCTTAAATTCTAAAAATGCAATAGCATAAACGACAGAATCGACCGGACACGGAATGAACTACCTAGATCTGCAACATATGGATTTGGACGAATCTCTCCCGGATTTGAACGACATGACTGGAACAGATGGAATGGACGAACGACAGATTAAAAAGTGTGAATGGATGGATATAAAATAGATGGACAAATTGAACGAAGAGAATGAACGAACCCAAAAACAACGTGAACGTACAAGAACAAAAACCAGAGACCCACACAAATAAATAAGGTGTGTGGCAAAGATCTGAACAGATAGTGCAGACCAAGTACCTCTCAAGAACGAAGGGCCCTCGGGTCCGATCACAAAAATACAGTAGTGGTGTGAAGTGGCTAATGGTAACGATAACTGAGATAAAAGAAAAACATAGCATTGCTCTGATATCATATGAAGAATTTATTGGTAGTTTTATTGAATCAATATTTGTTGCACATTTATAATTGAAGAATACAATATAAATATATACAAGATAAATAACAACTAAGATAAATCTCCTAATATTTAGTCCAAATTGTAGCTCATAATACATATACGGTAACACTAAATATATTTATGCTTTCATTTTATGGTTTTATGTTATATAACAAGACAATCGTGTAGATGATGGTGAACTTTCAAGGCAATAAAGGGCCATAAGATATGTCGAGTCTTGTTTATTTGAATATTAAAGATATGTAATTCTTTTTTTTTTAGAATAGATAATATTATTATACAACAACAAGGAGGATCCTAATGCCCGAGATCAAGGCATCAACGCAACAAAGCACAAGCAAAGACAGAGCAACAAAATGCAAACAAAGCCAAGAAGATAAAACCTGAACATAATCAAACATAAACGTAAAAAAAACCCAAACACCAGGGAGAAAACCAGAGAAGGAAGACCAAAACCCCACAACTAGGGACAACAGCAAAACAGAGAGCAACAATAAGTTTAAAAAGAAGAAAATCAACTGTAACATGCTAGATAAGACCAAGAAGTTCAACCCGCCAGGAAGCAGCAAGAGCATGAATCGTAGAGACCATAAGGTGAAACAAAGCAGACACCAACCTTGGACCACCTCCGTGCAGCCGCCGATTACGTTCTTGCCAGATGTAGTAGATGGAAGAACACCAAAAAACACGGAAAAACTTACTACGCACCACTTTACCCGACCCCACTCGGCTCAACCAACTCAACTCAACATCCCAACCTACCACCCGATGCGACGAACCCAACTGATGCAATACACCAGACCACACCTCTCTCCTAAACCCACACTCGAAAAATAGATGATCCCGAGACTCTATACCTCTCACACACAGAAGACACCCCCCTTTGACAACACACCCTAGCTCCTAAACCAATCCCGCGTACCTAACCTGTCCCTCACAGCTAACCATGCACAAAAGAAGTGGCGCGGAATATCACCCCCCGCCCACAAAATACTAGCCCAAGAAACCCTAGGACGATGGGGACGCAAACTTTCCCAAGCACTACCAATAGAAAACTGACCACTAGCACTCGGCTCCCAAACCCAATAATCCTCCCCCCACCCCCCCACCCCTAGGCCCTACTGCCTGAATAAAACCTCAGATCTCAAGCAACTCCCAAGACACCGTAGGCCACCTCCAACCTCCCTCACTATCTAAGAACTCCGGTAACCGGGCCTCCAAACTACTTCTTGCATCTCAAACCACCGTAGACCCATATGAATCCAAAATTGCACCCCCCGACAACCAAGGATCCCACCAAACAAAACAAGACCGTCCATTGCCGACCATCAAACGAAACAGATGCTTGAATCTATCTCTACAGCACAAGATAGCCCTCAAGCACCAAGACCTCCCAACCTCACTCCGAATAACCCACAAAGACCGCCCCTGCAAAACATACGCCTACACCCACGCCACCCATAATAAACCCAATTTAATTAAGAGAAGCCAGAGCAGCTTCATAATAGTAGCCTAATTCCATAAAGCCACATGTTTCACACCTAAACCCCCCTCTCCCAACAGCAAGTACACCTCATCCCACGCCACCCGTGCACCACCACGACTCACCGCACTTCCCTTCCATAAATAACTACGTAACAGACGATCAACCTCATGAGTTGCACACGCAGGAAACACGAAGATTCTACACCAAAACACTTGAAAGGACTGTAAAACAGACCTGACAAGCTGGAACCTTCCAGCAAAAGAGAGGGACTGCGCCGCCCAACTTCTAATATGAGCTATAATCTCTTGTATTAAAGGCGCACAATCCATAGCCCTCAGTCGACCAGCCAATAATGGTAACCCTAGATACCTAACAGCCAACGAACCAAGAGAGAACCCCATAAACGCAGCCAACTTCTCTGCCTCACCAGATTCCACACTCGCAATAAACATGGAACTCTTCCCAAAATTTGCAGCTAACCCAAACAGCCCTGCAAAATCCGCTAGGACCTGCACAAAAAATCATCAAATTTTCTGCAAAAACCAAATGAGTCAGGTCGACACGCTCACACCGATCATGGAACCTAAACCACACCGGAGGTTTATTCAACAACCTAGATGAAACCTCTATCACCATCACAAACAAAAAGGGAGACAATAGATCCCCCTGCCTCAACCCCTTTCTACTAGGAAAAGACTCCTCTAGGGTACCATTAATCATCACAGAGAATATAGGTGACGTAACACAAGCCCTCACCCAACTAACAAACTGAAGGGGCGTACCTATAGCCAGCAACACACCAAAAAGAAAATCCCAGTTGACTGAATCCTACACCTTCTGAAGATCTACCTTCAACACACAACGTGGATTTCCTCTGCCCTCCTTGTAGCCCCCCACAAGCTCTTGACACAATAAAATGTTATCAAAAATTTACCAACCAGGAACAAACGTAGACTGGTTACCACTGATGAAAGAAGGCAACCACAACCTCAATCTTTCAGCTAAGATCCTCGAGATACACTTGTACACAACATTGCAACAAGAGATAAGACAAAACTTCTTCATACGTTCAACTCCCCGTCTCTTTGGGATAAGAGTAATAGCAGTAGAATTCACTCCACCAGGCAAGTAACAGGACTCAAAAAAGTTCAGCACGGCATCACAGAAATCATCCCCAACAATATCCCCAATTCGGGCAGTAAGATCCCTATACCCCACCGGTTGAGACCCCAAACTACCTCGAAAGAACTCAATCGCCACCCTTGCCACTCTATCATGCACCGTCTAGTGAGTCCCCCCAACATCCACAACCGTAAATAAACCACTACAACTACGACGAGAACGAACACAACGATGGAAGAATGCCATGTTCATACCATCTAACTCCAGCCACCTCACTCTGGTCTTTTGTTGGAGCAACACCTCCTCCAATCTAGCCACTAACCAGAACACCTCAGTTGCCCGAGCTGCTCTGCACATACTGACTCTGAGTGAGGATCCTCTCCACCTTAGCCTGAGCAGCCTCCATAATCTGCCTTCCCACCTGCACCTCCTCAAATAACATAAAGATACACCTACCAAACGAAGCACGTAACACCCTCTTCACTACCTTCAAATTTTGCACAAAGCTAACCATGGGAGACACATCCTCAGACCTTCTCCACACTGACTTGATAGTATTAATAAAACCATTAGCCTCCACCCAATGAGAAAAATAGCGAAACATAGGAGGCGGCCTACTCATCGTCTCTCCTGTAGAAACCAGAAAATGACTATGATTAGAAATCCCCCACTGTCCAACCCTAACCTCCGAATATGGAAAAGCTACCTTCCATGCCTCATTAGATGAGTAGCAATCCAACCGACGCAAGATACCATCCCCCTGAATTTTACTAGTCCAAGTAAACCAGTTACCTATCACACTCAACTCAACCAGATCTGCCTTCAACAACGTTCTATCAAATTCCTCCATCTCCCTCAAGCTAGGGCAAGCTCTAAAATCCTCCGAATTACTACAAATAGGATTAAAATCCCCCAGAATAACTTTAGGAAGCTGCCACGAGGCACACACATCAATCAATTGAGACCACAAGTTCCTCCTCTCACTCACGTGATTAGAGGCATACACAACACCAATATGCACCTTAGCACTAGATACAATATCCACCAAGGTTCCAGAGATGAACTGATTTCCACCGACATCTGTAAAAAAATCATAGACACTCTTCCGCCACATCACCCAGATCCTTCTAACTCCCCTCCCACTATAACAACACACACACCTCCAAGCATCACCAAACCTACCCACCACCATATCAAAATTCTCGCGATGAACCCTCATCTCAAGCAAACAACAAAAGGTAACAGATGAGGTAACTAGGAAATCTGCCACCACCGTACACTTAACAGGGTCATTCAAACCCCTAATATTCTAGGAACACCAAATCATGAATCTTGCAAGAAATCACACTTACCACCTCCCCCTTGGCTTTTGCCTAAACTTCTGAACATCCCCTCCATAACTGACAATTGATCAAGATCTGCCTGCACTAAAGCCAGTGCCAGCGAGTCTCCCCTCTTATCACACAAACTTCAAACTTATTAGGTTCGTCAATGTGCTTTACAAAACCCGTAATTCCCGGGGACCCATAAAATACTCTGCTCCTCAAGGGCCCGGAACCCAATGACCCATTGCCTCCCTTATGCCCTATACCTCCTTTATCACGCCGACGACGACTAACCATAGTAAACTCATCATCACTCCCCACACCTTTATTCCCAACCATTGGTGAACTTCTCTTCCATCAATACCCAAATCCTGCCCCTTCTTCACACCCACACGTCCCTCATTCTCCCCAAGACACCCCTCATTTACCACCACAATATATAACTCTTGACTCTTTGCCACACCTTGTTTCTCACACATCGCCCCTGGATGCCCAAAGGAATCACAGAAAGCACATCTATGAGGTTTCCACTCATACTACTGGATTAATAAACTCCTGATCGCATGCTAACGGTGACTGTAAAGGGAAATAACAAATCACCATCCACCTAAACACAGACCCTCGCATACGATAACTGCTATTGCTTTCTTGTTGTAACATCAAAAGAGATGGTTTACCCACAGCACTAGCCAACACTGCTAAACCCTTATCCATCCACAACTTTAGGGGGACACACTCTAGTTTAATCTAGATAGGAATAGAATAAAAAAGAGAAGTTTTAGGAACAATACTTGGAGACCATTGTTGTAATAAGATGGGTTTGCCACCCAAGTGCCACGGACCATTCTCCAGCACCTAATCCCGTGACTCGGCCTTTTGAAATTTAAAGATAATCAACCCGTTTTCCAACAAGGTAATAGTTGGCATCTCTATGTGTCCCCAAATTCTCTGAATAAGGCGACAAATAATAGAATATGAGAGTTTAGCATCCATAAGCTGACCAACCAAAGATTTCTCCCACAAATACACACCCACATCAATAATCTCCTTACAGGGTTCAACAATAACTTTGTCATTTTCAACCAAAGGGGGAATAAACCCTAAATTTCCCCTCAAATTTGACCCAAAAAGGGCCGCCAACGAACTTTCATCTTTCACACCAGAACCAGAACCAATTAAACCGTACCGCTCCTTCAACCGATTTGACTTTCAACCAAACCCCCAACTGAATTGGTTTTGAGGACCGGCTCCTCCCTCCCACAAGAACCCCGCTCATCCATCAAATAGCCCTCGCTTCCAATAAGCCCAACCCGTGATACCTCCACATGTCCTAACTTCTGACCCCCCCTCCCCCGAGGCTCCCAACTCCGGCCCAGCACCACGCACCACGCACCCACCAAAGCCCCCTTACTATTCGAACCTATCCTCATCTTCTCCTGCACCAAACCACTCCCTTCACCCAGCTTCATCCCACTCCCAATAGGCCAGCTTACCCCAACACCCCTCGCAACCCAATTTCCTTTCGAGTACCCAACCCCCTCAAGGCTCCCAGAAAAACCCCTCACATCTTGACCCCAACACTTGAGCCTAACCTCCTCTGCCCAACCACCAGCCGAAATCCCTTCGGATCCGGTTCTATCCTCTCAACCCCAATACCTTCAGACTCTAAGCTTAACCCCTCAACCACTGCTAGATCACCCATCATCACCCCCTCCCCCCTTCCCTCAGCCCCTAGCCCCCCCCCCCTGGCCACACTCACCGTACTTGACCCTTCACCCTCCTCAAGCGACCGTCAGACATCCCAAAAACCTTAACCTCCAAAGAACGAGCACCCAATACTGATTCGATCTCTGAACGAAGCAGCCGAAGAGGATGCTGAGCAATTCGTCCTCCATTCTTCTCCTTCAATCTTAAAGGTGACTGCTTACGCACCATCCAACCTCACCATCCACAGATCAAAGTACCCCTCACTGTCCTCAAGGTCCTCACACCGTCCTCATGGTCCTCACACCGTCCTCACTGTCTTCTACTAAAAAAACTACACCGAGAAACACCGTCGGCTAACAAAGCCACTATCCTCACCAATCGTCGGAATGACGGAACGAATCCACTACACACCGAATGAATCCACCGCTGCTACCGAACGACCTCTGTTGCACTAACGAAACTACACCTGATGTCTACTGCTTCGTCGGAACTACACCATCCTCTGCTGCTACCGTAACCCTCCACTACACACCGAACGAAACCACTGCGAGTTGGCGAAACGTCGAAATGGCGACCCTCGGAAGAAGACGCCGCCTCGAAACCCTAAACCGCTTTTTTCTTTAAATCCATAGTTTTTTGGACTCATGGATTTGATTTCATTTCCTAAATAAAGATATGTAATTCCATAACTTGTATTACTATAACATTTAATTTTATTTTAAAGAAATTTTTAGGTCTTTAAGACATTTATTAATAAAAGAAGTTTTTTCTTTGGAAAAGAAATACATTGATACCTCTAAATTTGTAAAATCAATTTATACCTCGAAATTTGTAGTTTGTACACTTAAAACTCTAAACTAATAATTACATAAATTTGAATCCTAATGTTCATAAGTATTAAATCAATATAGACTATTCATTACTATATTATAGTCCTTTTCACACTTGAATTTATTTAATATCTAGGTAAAATTCTCCTTCACCCAATATCCGACGAAGAAACCATTGCTTAGTATATTAGAATTTGAAATTTCTCTCCAATAACGTTAATTTATGTATTCAAAGGAGTCTCACGCTTTAAAGAAAACTAAGCATTAATAGTTTTAAATCGATATCCAAATAAATAGTCAAATTTATTTAAAGTTTAGAGTTTTTATTGATATGATCATTAGTTTTGTATTTGGGCAATTGCAACTTTAATAAATAAAAAAAAAATTAAAATTGAGCGCATGTCCCTAGGTTTTGCTTTTTTACAAACATGTCAAAAAAACTTTTTCCCTGGAAATTTGATTGGTATCTGATTTCTATGTGAGTGTTATGTGATTGGTATCTAATTTCTATGTGATTGCTATGTGATTGTCACACCTGCAATTACAAAAAAAGTTGAAGTCATGACTTTGGTTTCTTAAAATGTATGTGTCATATAATGCAATTTCCCTTTGAAATTTAAGTAATACAACTACAAAAATTGTGGTTACAAATTGATATTTCTCCGTTTTGTACACAAGAAAAATCATGTTTATGAATAATTATATTCCAATTTAAGTTAACTAAGTCTACATCAAAACAAGAATCATTACACACTAAAACGTTAAAACTAGCATATATAGCTCAACTAACTAAAAAAAAAAAAAACTATGTCTTCCGACTTAAAGGTATGTAGTTTGAATCCTCGTTATCATACATTGCTCCACTTTAAAAATAACTTGTATTAAAACGTTGCATAAATTATTCGATCACATGCATTGTACGTAATCGTTGTTGGATTATGGATAAACTTACCAAGTATAGTTTGCTTATTCAAACTACACATATATATGAAAGAAACTTTTCTTCTGAAAATGTGGAAAAATAGTTGTATACCCTAACAACTTGAGATCAATTTTGTTTTTGAAATCTAAAAAGTGATCAAAGAATTCAACAATTGTTGATAAATATAGAAGATTCTAGTTATGAAATGCACTAGCTTAAGATTAGGGACAACTTGCCTCTAATCAATATTTTCTTAATTTATCTTGCCTCACTATATTTAAGCCATCTCTAAGATTGAAAACAAATCATCCTTTAATCAATTGGCTTCCTCATCAATAATGGCTATGCTAAGATGTTCTCTAGTTTTCTTTCTTGTCTCCTTGTTGGCTCTCTCCTATTTTTCCACAATAATGGCAACTTCTAGAAACATGCTTCCAACAATTCAAAACCCTACAAGAGGAGTTAGCATCTTGGATCTTTCCCAGCACTTTAATGGTGTAATGGGTGCAACTCCACCAATTACCATTGGGGGGTTCACAGACTGCAAGCCTAAAGGCTTTGTTCCTTGGTCTGCTCCTAGTCCATTGAGAAATAATGTTCTATGCAAACATATACTCCCTTAGAATTCTTGCATCTTGTGATCATTCAATTATTAGAGGTTTGCAAGGGAAAGAAAAGTATGTAATTGGGACTGAATCCTATGAATGAAGCTTTGAACAATATTTCTCAATTAATTTCTAGTCAAACAAAAGTATTATTTGTTGGAATTTATGTTTTATAAATAAAATAATTATCTTTTATCTTTATTTCTTACATTTTTTTTTATTGAAACAATGTAGCCTTGTTGTGTAACGATTTTGTTTTTTAAAATTAAGCCTATGGACATTACTTCTACCTCCAAATTTTTAACGTTCTTATCTACTTAGCTAAGAATTCAAGCATTGAGATGCAAATCAATATAAGAAATATGAAGAAAATAGGTTTAATTTTCAAAAACAAAAAATAAAAAATGAAGTGGTTACAAAACAGGACCTAAGTTATTTTCTCTTTAACCCAAATAGCCATAACCACGAAATTGAAGGGAATCGATATCCCGCAACGGAAGCGATTGATCGCTTGTGTCTTTGAAATCATTTTACCGAACTTAATAAACAGAGCAAAAATGGAAACAATGATAAACATCCACCTTTAAGCATGCATCTAAAGGAATTACAGAGAGGAAAGGGGATAAGAGCACTAACCCTTGAAGAACCATTCTTATCGCTTCCTCTCCAACAACACGAAAGATCACAAACCATCTTCTTCTCCCGATCTCAACACCACGAACACAAAAGCCCAACAAATATGGCAAGAACACCATAAGGAGTCTTCCTTGTTATCATCAAGGAGAGAACCAACGGAGAGGAGTGGGCTTCCTTGTCAATTTTTATGCCAGAGAGTTTGAGAGGGATTTTGTTCTTCTTAGAGAATTTGCTAGAGGGAAGTGATAAAATACTTGAGAGCAGAGAGAACCCTTCTTCTGTCAGATTTTGTTTAACCAAAACGTGTCCCCCTCTTCCTCTCCAAATCGTATACGAGAGATAACTAAATAACTCCCAAGGAGTTATTGATTTTTTAATTCAAAATTTTAAAAAAATCAATTTTAATTTAATTATATTAACAAACTAATATAATTAACTATATATATTATATCCCGTATAATATATAACCTATAGTTTATTATATCACATATAATAAAACCTACCGTTTATTATTCTCTCATATAACTATAGTATTAACATGAATCGTATTCATATTAATCTTGACGTATAGTTTTTATATGAATCATATTCATACAATCAATGTTTAAAGCTATTCAAATACTTAATTCTCTCATTAAAGTATATAGATATAATAGGAATCATATTCACATTAATTTTAACATATAGTTTTTATATGAATCTAATTCATATAACAAACACTTGAATCATATTTAAATACTTAGTTCTCTCATTAAACTATATATTATATCAACACACATTATACTTTAATGTATCAATGTACATTATGTTAATTATATCTTATAAAATTAATTCCCTTTAATTAATTTGAACAATTCAAATTAAATAAAAATTAATTTAATTTGATTCACATTAGTTTTTACTGAACTAAAAAAGGGACTAAAGGATCTATGAACCTAAATATTGAAGCTCCAATGATACAAGATTAATTGATTAAACTCTTTAATCAAATTAATCACCATTTATTAACTATCGGTCATTCCACTGATGATCGATAGAGAAAAATAACAAATAATAAAAGAAAGCAATAAAAATGGGAACACAACACTTAATGTGAAAAAATTCCAAATCGAGGAATAAACCAAAAACCGAAAAATTCCACTATATGAAAAATTATTACAACAATCACATAGAAATTTATCTCTAACCCTAATTACAAGAGTACTGTCTCAAAACATGATACCACTCACACAATTGAGCTAGTATATCAAGCTTAAAGTGCTTTTCGAATTCTGATGATTTGAAACCAAAGACATAGGCTCTTTTATAGTGTTTGGAGTCTATAACTTTTTTTAATCTTTCAGATGTAGGATAATTGCTCTTCCAATACTTTGCCAAAATATAACAAATTCCACCTTTGCAAAATATTTGAAGAATCTTCAACTCTTGCTGCAACCATTGTCTTGTCAAAATAACATCACATTTTTTTTTTAAAAAAAATATTTCAAAAATATTTTTTAATCATTAAATATTAATTTTAATTATATAAAAATTAAACATTAAATTGGTTTTTGTGTAACTAAAGATGTATTTCCTTGTGATTTTGAAAATGATAAAGGTTATATTTCAAAATCATCCTAAATATGCACTTAATATTGATAGTTGATGAAGCAATAGAAATCTAAAAGTGATGATGTGAAATTTTAGCAACTTCTACATAAAAAAAAAAAAAAAAAAAAAAAGTGTTTCAAACACATTTTCTTGGAATTAACTTAGGACATATTTGAGAGTGGTTTTGAAATAGTTAAAATCACTTTTGTCATATTTAAAATCATTATGAAACACATCTTTATTCACTCAAAATTATTTTAGGGTTTGATTTTGCAGCTTTAAATGTCACACCCCCTCCCGAGCTCACCTCTTGAATCGGAAAAGAGGCATGAGGACCGTAGATACCGCCCTTTTGTAATATCTACTGCTCATCTCACCTTAACTTACCTTAACTAAACTTAATCAAAGAAAAATAGAATTAACTTATTGTTTCTTTTTAAAAGAAATTATAGTTTTAGGGGTTTTACAACATTTACCCAACCTTAACTTTATAACTACTACATAAACATTTAACTCGTGGTAGATCTCGTCTTCTCACATCAACCTAGACTCTTCTGCTATTTGTTTTATTACTACTATATGCACATAGATCCCCCTCTTATGGGCTCAGAAGCTAAACCCATCGGTCCTCTGACCATCCCATATGAGGGCTCAGGAACTAGGCTCTCATAACCCTCTGACCATCCCGTGGGTTCCACGACAGGCTCAAGAACTAGGTCTTTTGACCTCCTGACCATCCCATATGAGGTTCCTCTCACAGGCTTAGGAACCTGGCTCTCATGACCCTCTGACCATCCCGGGGTTCCACGACAGGCTTAGAAACTAGGTCTTTTGACCTCCTGACCATCCTGGGCCATATATTCCCATCATCATTCAAGCTATTCATACATCTATATATGCATAGAGTTTATATCGATATGCTCAAAACCTTAAAAGAATACCACTCACAATTTGTTAGTATGGATATCCTTTTCTTCTCAAGTTCCCTGGTTTCCCCTACTTTCCAAGGCATGGAGTTGTAACACCCGAACCCTCACAGGTTTTCCTTGGAGGGAGAGAAGAGCTTGAAATTCAAGCTTTGGAAGGGAAGAGTTTAACTAAGTATCTAAACCATTTCTGAGAGGAAGAAAAATTTCTAAGTGTTGGAGGCATAGTAATTTAGAGTAAAAGAATTGGCTAAGTGTCCAAACTATACTATGAGAATAAGAGTTGGATTCATACCCTATAGGAGAGGATGAGGAATCTTGGATGAGGTCAACGCATGATGCAATAGAGGAATCATGTTGAATGCATCCCAAGGGGAGATTTTGGACAACTATGGATGTATAAGGATGTGGGAAGCTATGTTATGAGATTATGTTACGAGTGATAGCTCATAGAAATGCAAACTTTTGCAGCCTTTTACTTATAATTCGGAGGGCCAATAAGCAAGAATATGTATTGATAATACTAAGAATTCATGTGAAAAGTGAGCTTGCGTCAGACAGCACAAAAAATCCCCACTAACCCTATACCATGCGTTATTTCAGGACAAAGTGTTCATTTCTGCAGATATTACAAGATCGCATGCGTCGGTCCCAGACCATGGCAAGGTTGAACGCATGAGTTGATTAAGTTCGCCGCATGGGATGTTGCATCTACAGATCGATAAAAGTCTGCTCGCAAGGTAGATGGAATGCATTGGCACCTCAAGAGAAGCAAGCACAAACGCATACCTTGAGAGTATCAATAAGATAAGGTGATGTTGACATTGTCATACAACGACAAAGGTGGCAATGGGGCAGAATGCAATCATGAAGGCTGTCGACGTTTGAGCTCTATAAATAGCACCTTGGACCTTTACTTTAAAGAATTCGAGATTCTACCATAAAGCAGATGCTTGCGATCACAGATGAGAACATGAGCGAGATTTTCTTTGAGGATTCTTCACCTCCACAAACCATTCCGAGTGACGAAAGGAGCTTTTGCCAGAGATAGAGCTCGAGAGAGACATCTCCACCATTCATCCATGGTGCCACCAGCAGCCTTGACGCATTTCGGATGAAAAGCAAGAGATTATTTTCATCGCACCTTCTATTTCTCCTCTTGCCCCTGTATTGTATTACATTTTAACATAATATATTAAGACATGTTGTAATCAATGCATATCTTAATTCCTTCAGCATCATCTTCTTCATCTCTTTTATCTATGTCATCATTTACCTTCATTGTTTAGTTATTAAAGGTGATCGCATACTCAATCGTGTAGCCTAGAGATAGGACACATGTAACAACCCATTGAGAGGTGTGCATTGTGTGAGTATAGTGAGTTAATCCTATTCGTTTGGTGTGAGGCTGTCGCAATGCTTGTCTATGGGTTGTTGTAATGCTTGTCTATGAGCTGATTAGCCACAACTAACAGCTTGAGAGGGCGAGTAATGACACAACTAAAGCGAAGTAGGTATTGTTCTTAGAGATAGGCACGATCTTATGCTCGACGCAACCATGCATTATAGAGATATAAGCATCTGGCCAGCCACCGAGAGGTGCGCGATGCGTTAATGTGGCGCTGGGATTACTCGGGCGACCTAACCTAATGAACATTATTATGCGTTGACGACTGCTGCATCTCTACCAATTCTCTTAGTTAAACTTCCATTGCTCAATCTGTTTAGTTAGGAGTAGGAGTAGTGCATAATACTTCAGCTTTTATCTTTTTACTTTTATCCATCGCCTCAAACGCATTACTTCACAAACAACATTTAGTTACAAGTCCTTGAGTTCGACCTCAGATCACCCCAAGAAACTTGCGTTATTGTTATACTTGGTGAGAGAGCAAGAAAACTTATGGCAGGAACGCATGGCTAAGCCTTTAAGTTCGAGGGAGTAAGTTATGCTTTGAGAAGAAGATAAAAACCAAGGGATAAAGAAGTGGAAGAAATATTGTTGCATGATGTTAGAGTTGGGCGCATAGGACTGGTTTTGGCGTATAGGAGGTCTTGTGGATTCCATTTTGGATCTATGAGCAGTAAGATGGAAGCATATGACGAACCCTTAGGAAAGAGTTACCCCAAGGAAGCCCAAGAACCCTAATTGGATGCATGAATAGGGGAGGAGAATGTGAAGTGGATGCATGCCTTTTCCATAGACCAAAGAGGAAACTATATGATGAATAAGAGACAAGTTGGTGACATAGTTAAGAAACCATGCGTCCAAACCTAAGGGATCTTGCATTGGAATCACTTCATTGACGCACAGAGGAGATGTTGGATGCATAGAGAATGGTTGGTGTAGCAACCATGAAACCATGTGCCCAACATATATTACCATGTGTTAGCTTGGAAACTTGGAGAGCAAGGTTGAATTGACAACAAAAGGGAATAACTATAGTGAGGTGGACGCATCATAGGAGATGTAAGAGGCCGAAATGACAACTCAAGGAGGGCCTATGCATTGAACTTTGCATGGTGGAGACACCTCAAGCTCTCATGCAAGTAGGAGGCGTCAAGGACCCTTGTGCTGGACTTTGCATGGTGCCAACACTTAGGATTTTCATGCAAAACATGTCTCATGCGTTGGTAGTTTAGAAAGGGTGACAATGACACCTTTGAGTGCCTATAAATACCCTGGGAGAACTTCATTTCAACTCAGAACTCAATTCCCTTCAAGGGAAACTCAAAAGAAGAGTTTTAGGGAAAATTAGGGTTTCAGGGTAGGGTCATGCGTTAATCAAAGGGAGGCTATGCATTGATTAGTTATGTCATGCATCTAGCTGAGTCCATGCGTTGCTTAAAGGAATTCTAGGGTTTTAAAAGGGATTGTCATGCATCCAACTGCTTAATGAAGGCCTGTCTTACGTCCAACTGCTGTTCAAGAGTATCTAGAGGCCTAGTTTCATATCAATAGGAGTTGGTGACCTAAGTTTAGGGCCAAGAAGGAATTCTAAGATTATTTCAGCCCTAAACATGAGACTCTAAGCTAATTATTAAAATAGTACAGGCCCGAGACCTAGGAAGGAAGCAGAGGAAATCAGGAAACTTAGAAAGGAAAGAAGATCCCTACTAACAAACAGTGAGTAGTATTCTTTTAAGGTCTTGTGCATATCGATAAAAACTCTATGCATATGTAGATGTATGAGTAACTTGAACGATTATGAGAGTATGTGGTTGGGGATGGTCAGAGGGTTAGAAGACCTAGTTCTTGAGCTTGTGGCAGAAACTCACGGGATGGTCAGGGGGTCATGAGAGCCCAGTTCCTGAGCATGTAAGAAGAACCTCATATGGGATGGTCAGAGGACCAATGGGTCTAACTTTTGACGTAATTCAAAAAATGCATATACCCAAGGAGAGATTGGCGTAATTTGAACCCAATGGGCAAGTTTTATTGGCCGATTTGTGTAAGGATGTACTTCTTGTTTTTTTGTCTCAATAGAATGTAAATGCTAGCTTAGAATGAATCTTGACGAGTTTTGAGTAAAATATGCAAGTTTATAATGAATCCGAAGTACTAATCGTTGGTTTGTGGATAGACGAATTATTATCTAACAATGATTTGTTTATTGGAAGATTTATGTATAATTCTTTTTTGTTTATGGGGTATCTAGTGTAAGTATTCATGGAAGTACTAATTGATATTTGTGAATGAGAGAAATGATTATTATAGAGGTGGTTGATAATTATAATTATTGTTCTATGAAAGTGTGTTATCGATATGTAAATGTTGGTTACTGTGTTTATTTCATATTTGATGAGTACTTATAGAATGGATTGGAGATATTAATACTTATTTGTGGATAAATTATTACAGAAGTGTGCTTCACTGCAGGTAGATTTATATTTAGTTTTATGTAGAGTGTATTGTTCTATCTATTGTTATATTTCAGGTTTGAGTTCAGTGAATTCAGAGGTGGAAGATAAATATTGTTGGCTTGCCATGCAGAATATAATAGGTACGCATTACAATGAACACATTTTTATATTTTTTTTAATAAAAAACAATAACCGACATTTCCTGACCCAACATGAGACATATAATGTTGTTTTTAACTTTTTGACCGATATTAAAAATGGATTTGACAACGGAATTAAAAAAATGGACAATAATTGAAAAAACGGACATGGATTCTGGGCTTCAATGTCGGTTTAAAGGGCTTCAATAGATTCTGGGCTTTAGTTGACAAACAACATTAAAAGGCTTTAATGTCGGTTGCAACCGACATTAAAGACATTGTTATTAAAGTCCTTTTGTCGGTTGTCTTTAATGTCGGTTTAAAATCGACATTGTACACCCTCTTCAATGTCGGTTTAAAACCGACATTAAAGACAACCGACATTAAAGGGCTTTAAAAACACCATCTTTAATGTTGGTTTAAAATTGACATTAAAGCCCAAAATTCTTGTAGTGCCAGTTACACAAAAAACTCTTTTTCCAAATCACACGATGATTTTCATTCAATAAGTAACAACCCTAAAGTATTGAAAGCATTCCACTAAATACTCACAGCTTTAGGAAAGTAGAAAATACGAACCAAGATTAGCCAACCAAGGAAGAAAAGTATCTAGAAAAATAAGGTTGCATACTAAATACAAAAGAAAAATACTTTTCAGACAAAAATAGTGCATGATAAAGCTATGAGATGACTCAACCTTTACAATGATTTAACTGAAGTCAAAGTTGTTATCTTATCATATTAGATGACAAATTAAAGTTGATGGCACTATCATCCTCAAAATATAAATGAGGGTATTGGCAAGGATTAATAGGTCAAAGTCAAATTAAATCAATGTATGATATATATATATAATTTTATTTAATATATATCTTCATACATTAATTTTAATTGATTTTTAATGTATCAAATACAATAAATTTGTTCTTCTTCATTTAGTATGTCAAATATATCAAGTATTAATTTGAACGTTTCAAATTTTATTTCAACTAAATTGATCCATAATTGTTAGTATGAGCTAGTAAAGAGACCTTATGAATTTATAGTTGATAAGATTGAACGATCCAACGTTAATTACTTAAATAATTTTAATCATTATATGCAAGTCGATCCAAAAAATTATGGTTAGGTAAGATATCTATTGAGATAACATTTTCGTATGGGATATTTGGCAATTAACCACTTTTGTAACGTAAATTCCGAATTGGAGCATAAAATGAGTCAGCGATTTCAGTATCCTATATATGGAGATTTCATTTTCCCAAATCCCACACTAAAACCCTATTCTCTGTTATTACAGTTGCAGTTGCAGTTGCAGTTGCAGACAGCCATTCTCAACGTTTCTACTTCTTTCTTCTCCATCTCCATCTCAACCTCTGCAACTTCGTTGCCACTATGCACCGCTTCGCCTCGGGCCTTGCCTCCAAATCCAGGTACTACTTTTCACCATCTCCTTTCATTTCATTCTTGCCCATTGGCTTGTTTCTCATTCATTCCCCCTCTTTTCTTTGTGTAGGTTGGCCAGAAACTCTGCTCACCAGGTATTTTCCCGCTATTCTTATTCATTTTCTTTAATATGATCATGCTTTAACTTGCATTTTCGAGTAATGACATGTGGTAACTATATACAATGTGATCTTCTTTGTTTTCATTAACTTCAACGTATTTTGTTGACTGATTCTGATAGTAGCAACTTTTTATTTTCCTTCCCGAATGTGGGATTTCAGATCAATTCTAGATTCAACTGCAGTAGGAATTATGCAGCGAAGGACATTAAATTTGGGGTTGAAGCGCGTACCTTGATGCTTAGGGGTGTTGAAGAGCTTGTCGATGCTGTGAAAGTTACAATGGGGCCGAAAGTGAGTTGATGTTTTGTTCTTTGTTCTGATGGATTCTGTTAGGCTTATGTGTTTGAACATGATATAAATGCATCATTTCATTTATGAATTTTGTTACATACTTTAGTGTTTAATGACTGACGATCACTTTTAGTCAATCATTGTGTAGACTAAGTCAATTGAAG
Organism: Benincasa hispida; assembly: GCF_027475165.1. Lineage (NCBI taxonomy): Eukaryota > Viridiplantae > Streptophyta > Magnoliopsida > Cucurbitales > Cucurbitaceae > Benincasa > Benincasa hispida. Next base: position 38,649,800 of record NC_143486.1, on the reverse strand, counting down.
TTCATAATAGTAATGCACGCAATCAGAGGTTCCTTTTAGATAGTTCACTGACTGAAGTGTCCTTTCATATTTGTTCTTTCAAGGGACGTAATGTGGTCTTAGAGCAAAGTTTTGGTGGCCCAAAAGTGACTAAAGATGGTGTTACTGTTGCAAAGAGCATCGAATTCAAAGATAAGGTAAAAAATATCGGGGCTAGTTTGGTGAAGCAGGTTGCAAATGCTACTAATGATGTGGCAGGAGATGGTGAGTCTTTGAAAATGTTTATGCAGAAAACTCTGTTCTTTCCTTCAAGCATCTTTTATATTCTTGGTGGGACTCTTTTTTGCAGTTATTCTTATAATACGATTTTTGGCTCGAGAATGCTCAATTATTTAGGAGGAGATAGTTTTTCACATGGTCTGAATTATTCGAACAGGTGGAGTTACTGATATAAAGCTCTTTTTTTTTTTTCCTTTCCTTATTTAAGGGACAACGTGTGCAACGGTTCTTACTCGTGCAATATTTACTGAAGGATGCAAATCTGTGGCTTCTGGAGTGAATGCTATGGACTTAAGACGTGGGATTACTATGGCAATTGATTCTGTTATTACAACCCTGAAGAGCAGAGCACGGATGATAAGTACATCTGAAGAAATAGCCCAGGTTTGTACCAATGATCGAAAGTCTTTTATTTATTTGTCAAAAAACCAAGTTGTTACTAACTTTCTAATTTTTTTAAGGTTGGAACTATATCAGCAAATGGAGAACGAAAGATTGGTGAACTATTAGCCAAGGCCATGGAAAAAGTAGGCAAGGAAGGAGTTATCACCATTTCAGTAAGTTAATTCAATATGCTCTCTTATGCACTATTTGTTTGCGAATACCCTCATGTCTTGAATAGGCTTTGACTCTTTGGCCAAAACCAGGATCGCAATCGGTTTTTGTTTAGTTCACCAGCTTTCACATTGTTTTCTTATTGATTTGGCTTATTAGATGTTTGAATTGATTAATTTATTTCTTCCTATAAAAAAGTATAATATGTCATTTCGTAGAGTTGGAATAATTGAGACAGTACATTTCTTATTCTTCCTTCTACTTCATGACATTTTGTCACACGAACACTGTCTTTCATTTCTAAGAATTATAGTCTGAAGCTATGCATGAATAGCATCATCTGACGTTCATAGTCCTGATTCAGATTTTGGGTCATAAAATTCCTATCTAGTATGATTATTTGATCTCTCCCTTGAATTCTTTGCAGGATGGTAACACACTTGATAACGACTTGGAGATTGTCGAGGGAATGAAGCTGGATAGGGGTTATATATCTCCTTATTTTATTACCAACCAGAAAAACCAATAATGTGTAAGGATTTGGTTTGTGACCTCAGATTTTGACGTCTTGTTCAGCATTATAAATTGTGACAGATTTCTAGGTTGTTTTGTTTTCCAGGAATTGGAAGATCCACTAATTTTAATTCACGAGAAGAAAATCTCAAATTTAAATGCTGTGGTAAAAGTCTTGGAGTTGTCACTGAAGGTAACCTGTCCTATTTAGGGGATATTGACTCTAGTGTATTCTGAACATCACTACATAACAGTGATTTTCTATTTTTGTCATAGAAACAAAGACCTTTACTTATTGTTGCTGAGGATGTGGAAAGTGAGGCATTAGCTACCCTTATTTTAAATAAATTACGTGCTGGTATAAAGGTAATATTAATGCTCTTAGTTACATGTGGATATTTTGTGTTAAATTTTAGTGGTAACACTGGATATACTAACTAAAAGGTTTTAATCACTTAAACAAAATGAAGGTTTGTGCAATTAAAGCCCCCGGGTTCGGAGATAATAGGAAGGCTAGCATGCAGGATTTGGCAATTCTCACAGGAGGCCAAGTAGACTTTCTGACTATTTACAGCTCTTTTAGTTTTACTTTGTTTTTTTAGTTCTCATATTTCATTTTTATTTTTTTTTTCTCTTTACCTTGAATATCAGGTCATAACTGAGGAACTTGGTCTAAACCTTGAAAAAGTTAGTTTTGAATCACTGGGCTCATGCAAACAGGTGAAATATAGCATCAACATCTGTACGTAACATGATCTTAACCTGTTATCATATCGAGGAGAGGGTTCTAGACTTTGCATATCAAATGCTAAAACCTCTACTGTTTTCTTTTTTCTAGTGGTTAATTTAAAGACATATTCCCCCCTTTACCTTATTTTCCACGTCAATATTATACTTCTAATGTTATCAATGTTGTGCATTCGGCATAGGTTACAGTGTCAAAAGATGATACTGTGGTTCTTGATGGGGCTGGTGACAAGAAGACAATTGAAGAGCAGTCCGAACAGGTTTCATTTTCTTCATTTTTTAACAATTTCATGCGGTCTCTTAGACTTCCTTAGGTTCCATGGTTCGTGAATATATAAATAATTTCATGACTGGACGATGGCAGTTGAGATCCTTGATTGAGTTGAGCACTTCAGACTATGACAAAGAAAAACTGCAAGAACGGCTTGCAAAGTTATCTGGCGGAGTTGCCGTTCTTAAGGTAGGTCTTTATGTTATTTATATATATATATATATATTTGGCCCATTGTGAGCACTTTCGGACGTGATTTAACTTGTTCAAATGTTGATCAAGTGGTCATCAATGTTGTTTTTCTTTACTCAGAGAGATTTGTGAACATACATGTAATCTTATCGTTTTTATCTTCATTTTTTTATGGAAACCATGTTTTGATGGAGGGGGAAAAAAAGGAAGAAAAGAAAAGAAAGAATACAAAGGACTGACAAAAGGAAAAGCCCTACCACAAAAGTATGCAAATGAAAACTTGAAATAAAAACAGAAAAGAGGCTCCAATCAATTAAAATAAGCCTAACTGATGGTTAACAAAATCTTTGGTAACAGACACCCACACGAAAGTGTTGAACATACTTAAATCCTAACTCTCCTAATGTTTCTCTACCCCTCATCTAAAAGCTATTTTGTTTCTGAAGTCGGATGATCCACTATACGGGGAAAGAAAAAGAAGGAAAACAAAACAAAAAAAGCATTAACGATTTTGTTGGGCTGTTTTTTTTATGCCCATGTATTCTTTCATTCTTTCGCAATAAAGTCATAGTTTCTATTAAAAAAAAGAAAACAATAACGATTTCCTTGTCTCAAACCAGCACTCCACACCCAACTTAAATCTTGGATTTTTCATGGAACATTCGATGGAGTTGTATAATAAAATAGGTTTGAAGATTTATGCTACCTTAAATAGAGTTCACAAACACTTTATCTTTTTTTGTATAGTTTGGTATATGATATGTGAAATTTAGCACAAACGTTTTTGAATTGGTGAAACATTACATAAATGGTGCCGAACTCTCAACCCTCAAATATTTATAGATTGGCGGGGTTAGTGAAGCTGAAGTTGGGGAAAAGAAGGATAGAGTTACCGATGCGCTAAATGCTACCAAAGCTGCTGTGGAGGAGGGAATTGTAGCTGGTAATGCCATCTTCTTAAACTTTCTGTGCAAGTCCTTTATCTAATGTCAACTAGCGCCCAGATTAATTTCTCTTGTTTCGGATGGCTGACAATTTGAAGCAATAAACAATGTGTTATAACTGTCATTTATTTGAGCCATGCAAGTCCTTAGACATCATTGTCCATATCCTGTTGATGTGGGAGTTGAAACTGGCAGCGTTATGCTATGTCCTATTTGCAAAAGTGAACTTGTGATGACTCAAGAGTTTGCGTGGCAGGTGGTGGTGTTGCTCTGCTCTATGCGTCAAAGGAGTTGGATAAGTTGCAGACAGCAAATTTCGATCAGAAAATTGGTGTTCAAATTATTCAAAATGCTCTAAAGGTTAAAAAAAATTATCATCTTTTCAACTACTAGTTCTATTAGGGTTAAAGAATGATTCAAATGGACTGTCATATTTCAGCATATTGATAGTGGATTATAATGTGCATAAACACCTTATATTGAAACTCACTACGCTTTATTAATGTGTTACCATCATATTTTACAAGTGGTCAATTTGTGGCTGATTTATCTGCAGATGCCTATTTATACAATTGCTTCTAACGCCGGAGTTGAAGGAGCAGTAGTGACTGGCAAGCTACTCGAACAGGACAACCCCGACCTTGGATATGACGCAGCTAAAGGTCTGTATTTTGATGCCACAACATTCAAAATGAATATGAAGGTTTCGATTTGTTTGGTTTCAGATAGAAATGCTATTGGAAAATAATTAGAGTATCAAGAGCATTTTAGCAATTAGTGTTGGAGTTTGTTAGAGAAGGTTGGTTGTAAATAGAGAGTAGGGAAGAAGGAAGGTTGTCGGTATGAATTAGGGCGGGAGAGTACCTCAAAAGATTGGAAGGGTTCAAGTATCTCAAATCCTTGGTTTATCTTGTAACTCTATTATCCTTTTTCTTTCAATATATTGGAGTTTTACAAGTTGTTGCAGCTGTTGCTTATCCAGTTTCCTACATATCTATGTTTAGGTGAATATGTAGACATGATCAAGGCTGGAATTATTGATCCCTTGAAAGTTATCAGAACCGCCCTAGTAGATGCCGCGAGGTAGTTTCGTTAGCATCACATGAGGTTCACTGTCTCTTCGAGTTTCGATAATTAAGCTTTTCCCTCACAACGTTTCTTAATGTACAGTGTATCTTCGCTAATGACAACAACAGAAGCAGTGGTGGTCGAACAACCCAACGATGAGAAGGAAGCCACACCATCTATGGGAGGCATGGGTTATTGAAACTGAACCTGAATGCCGATCATGTTCTGACCCTGATTCCGCTGACAATTGATCATTTAATTGCAAATTGATTCCGTTCTTAAGATTTTTTTTTTATATTTTTTTTTTATTTTTGTAGGAACTGCATGTAAAGACATGTTTTGTTGAGGCAGAAGATCATTAATTTTAGTGAGGAAAACTTTTAGTACGTTTCCTCCTTGTATCTTTGCCATTTTCATTTTCTATAGTATAATAATTCAATTAGGAAAATGGTAGGCTCCATTTAATAACTATTTTGTTTTTTATTTTTATTTTTAAAAATTAAGTCTATGGATACTACTTCTATCTCTAATTTTCTTTCTTTGTCATCTACTTTTCTTCCAGAGTAATTGCAATTGGTAGCATTTTTAGGAATAATAACCAAGTGTATAACATCATTTAAAAAAAATTACAAATATAGACAAATCTATTCGTGATAGACTTCTATGGTTGATACTCTTACCAGTGATATGGTTTATCACTGATAGATTCCTATCAATAATATCTATTTAATTTTGGCTATATTTGCAATCTTTTTTACATTATGTTATATTTGCTAATACTTTCGGTCTAATGTCTGTATTTGCAACTGTCCCTTTCATCAATGGTCCTTTCATCAATGGTTAAAAAAAGTAGCTTTCAAAAAGTTGTTTTTGTGTTTTGAATTTGGTTAATAATTCAACCATGGTACTTAAACAGAGATGCAAATCATTGCAAGAAATGGAGATGAAATAGGTTTAATTTTTTTTAAAAAATCAAATGATTACCAAAAATAAAAAAAATCAAATAGTTTTCAAATGGAACTATAGAAATTTGTATTTGCAATGATTTTGTTTGAGCTATGTAGTGTCAGATAGATATTTAAAGTATGTTTAATCCTGTTTAATATTCTCCTCTCTACGTGAATGTAGATTAATTTGATTCATGTAACTAACAAGAGAGCTGTTTTAATTAGGGATGGGGATAGTTATACATATAGAGTAATCTCATCATTTGCCAAGCAGTGGTGACGAATCATCAACTTTTGACATGATAATTCTTTTATTTTAATTTTAAATTAGGCTTAGATTGACATAAATGAATGAAGTATGATATATGTGATTATCATAAATAAGATTCTTGGGATGCCTTTTGGTCACAAATTTGTTATTAAAAGTTGCAAACAAAGATATTCATTTTTAGACTTTTATATCTCAACTATGGGTGAGTTTGGATTGTCTATGAAAAGAAATGTTCTCCAAAAATTCATTTTCTTTTAAACACTTACCCTAAAAATTGTTTAGAAATTAAACGTTTAAACACTTACACGTTTGGTTATATTTTTTCATAAGTGTTTATATGTATAACTTCATTTGTTTTTTCACACTAAAAGTGTTTATACTAATGTCAAATTACCATAAAGGACTATCAAACTGTCACACCTCGCTCCGAGCCTACATTCTTGAGCCCGATGAGAGGCGTGATATTAACTAATGCTACTCTTTCATGACAACTATTGACATTACCTTACTTGTTTCCTTTTCAAATCTTATTTACTACAATAGCGGAAAAATCTTACATGCTTTATTTAGGAAACTAGTTTACAAATTCAAGTTACATTTACTAGTGTGGTACTACCTTGACTACAAATCTCTTTTAGTACTATTTCTAAACTTGTGGCAGACCTTGACCAACTTTGCAACCTGAACTGTTCTGTTACCTGCGAGAGAAACACATAAAACAAACCATGAGCTTTACAAAGCTTAGTGAGTGGAATCATAAGTACAAATCTTTTACAGACCATAAGTATTATAACACGAGGTTCCAATGCAAACCTCCATTATACCATGAAGCTTTTCACAATCCTACCTACACACATGGTAGATAGTTAACATTTCACATCTAAAAAATATTCATTAACCTATGTGCACATAGTTCTCCCTTTCATGGGCTCAGATGCTAGGCCCGTCGGCCCTCTGACTATCCCATTCAAGGTTTTTCCTTCCCACGGGCTCAGGAACTAGACTCCTTGATCCCCTGACCATCCTGTAAGGATTTATTTTGGGCTCCGATTCTACGTCCATAGACCCCCTGACCATCCCAATTTCATATTCATCTCATATAAACTACAACATATTAATTCTAAATGCTTAAAAGAGTAAAAGGAGAAACCACTTACAACGACCTGCTGAGATTTCTTTTTCCTCCCAGTTCACCCGGTTTCCCTTATTCTTCTGCTGGACCCTATTTTAGATTTAATTTTAAGTTTAGATTACTCACTCTTTCGGGCCTTATCTCAAGACATTCCCTTCTTAAAAAATGTGTGAAAATGTCTTAACCAGATTACCTTAGAGTTTCGCCTTGAAACTCTTTGGCGGTAGTTTGAAGTCTCGAGGTTACTCCCCCTGGCCCAACTGTTTTTCCACTGGTGAGCACCTCTCGGTTTTCTTTGAATTTGACAGCCTTAGAATTAGAATTTCATTAAGGCAATCCTTACACCAAATCTACATTTAATTTAAAAACTTTTGGTCTAAAAATCACCTGATTTGCACGAGTAGTCTGAGATAACTTCTCATTTGAATTTAGCCTAAGTGTCTGTCCGTACATCCAGCTTCCTTCAGTGCCTCTATTCTTACTTTCATCCGTTCAACGCCTCTTTTTCTTCATTCAACGTATGAATGTCTCCAACTTAATCCTTTCTTTGTGATCTTTATGGACTTAAATGGTTTATGGGTTAAAGTGAAGCGTTCTGCTCCTTTTATAGGCATCTCATCCTTCTCCAAGGTTGACATCTCCTACTTGGCCGCATGTCCAAGTGTCTTTTCCCCACACTATCAACGCAACCTTCATGTCATCGCAATCTAAGGTGTCTTTCTCTTCCTTAGCCAACACCTAATGCTTAAATTTGCATGTCTTCTTGTGCATCCACCTCATTTGCTTAAGGCCTAAGATTTCTTCCCAACAAGCCATATGTCCGGATGACGACCTTGAATGTGTCCATCCAATCTCATATGCTCCCATCCTACCTCAATGCGTCCATCAACCACAAATGCATCCGTCCAACCTCATTTGCATCCATCCAATTGGCACAATATACCTATGTCTGGACACCACCAATTGGCGCATGCGTCTATCCAACATCAAAATGCGTTCATTAAATGTGAAACCCGGATTTCCATTTTTCCTACTTCAGCAGGTGGTTAAAGAAATTAACTAAGTGAAAATTAAATCCTATGTTGAAGAGAAGGAAATTTCTAAGTGTTGAATAGATTTTCCTTGAGTAGTTTTAAGCTAAGATTTTTGATTAAATTTAGCTAAGTGTAAGGTCAAAAGAACCCATGCGTTAAGAGTTAGGAGACATTAATGCATAAGTTGAAAAGGCAACCATGCGTTTGTAAGGTTGGATGCATGATTGGCTGAATTATTGGCAAGAGGCTTGCTAAGAGTAACCATGCATTGGAAGCCAAGGAGAAAAATGACTAAGTATTTGACAATGTGTTAGTGTATGCCATGCGTTGGCCATTAGATTTTGAGAGGTTTTTTGAGAGGTTAGTAGTGCATGCAGTAACCAAGGTCTTTAAGAGGTTAGAACAACGCATGCAGCAGCCTCAAGTTCCACATCCAAGGGTGCTGGATGTTGGATGCGTTGGATGCGATGGATAGAGGCATGCAGCAATGGAGGCAGGCACGATGGATGCGTTGGACGCGAGAGTATATGGTCGATGGTTTACGGCTGAAGGGATGCACTGGTAGCATGCGGTGATGGATGGCATGCGGCGATGAAGGATGCAGTGATGGATCGTATGCGGTGATGGGGGCATGCATCGACGGTATGCGGTAGCAGCTATGCGTTGGCATCATGCGACAGTGCTATGTGTTGTGGGTCGAAGGTATGCGTCGACGATATATGACAAGCACTATATGTTGGTATCACACGGTGATGCGACGCATCGATGCTATGCGGTAAAAGGAATGCGTTGGTAGATTGCGATGATGCGAGGGCGTGCGGTGCAAGGGCATGCGGTGATGCGATGGTATGCCACGATGGATGCGATGGACACGATGGACGCGGCAGTGCTATGCAATGGTAAGCAACGATGGAAGCGATGGATGCGGTAGTGCAATACTATGAGTTGGTGATGCACTATGCATTGGTGATGTGCTATGCGTTAGTGATGCACTAGGCATTGGTGATGTGTTATGCGTTGGTGATGTACTATGCGTTGGTGATGTACTATGCGTTGGTGATGTGCTACGCGTTGGACATACGAAGGCATGTGGGCGCATAGGACAGGGCAAGTAGTATGCGTTGAACGAGTGTTGGTCAAGGCAAGTAGTATGCATTGAAGAAGTGTTGGTCATTATCCTAGTTGAATGTATATGAAGTTGGATGAATGCATATGAAGGATAAACGCATATGAAGGATGGACGCATTCAAAGACGTCATCCGTACATGTGGCTTGTTGGGAAGAAATCTTAAGCCTTCAGCAAATGAAGTGGATACATAAGAAGACATGCAAAGTTAAGGGTTATGCGTTGGTAAAAGGGGAGCAAGACACCTTGGGTTGCGGTGATGCAAGGTTGCGTTGATAGTGTGAAGAAGAAATACTTGGACATGCGACCAAGTAGAAGGTGTCGACCTTGGAGAGTTTTTAGATGCCTATAAATAGGGCCGAGGACTTCAGATGAGAACTCAAATTCTCTTCAAAGGACATAAAGAAGAGTGTATTGGGAGGAGACTATTCATTGGTAGCAAGACCATGCGTTGGTCAAGAGGTTCCAAGAGGGGAGATGCTATCGGACAGAAAGGACAGGAAGTAGCATCAAATTGGGACGAAAAGTTCTTCCAGAATTCTCATGCATTTGGAGTAATTCCAAAGCCATCTGAAAGATAGGAGAGTCTAGTTTTCAGGGTAGGGCTTCCGGAGAAGAATCTCCAAGGAATCGTGCTGGAGAACGAGGATAAGACAGAGGGGTCGAGCTGTAGGGTAAACTGGGCCAGTCTTAATATTTTGATGATTCCAGCCAAACCACGAGGCTTATGAGCTAAGATTTTGAGGTAATCTTACTGAGACATTTTAAAGCATATTTGTAGTAGGAAGTAACTCGAGATAAAGCATAGAACTATGAGTAGTCTGAGCTTTAAGTTGAATCTTGAATTTAGGGTTCGAAAGAGGAGCCCAAGAAGATCAAGGAACTTCTAGAGAGAAAGGTTCCTAAACGACCAAGGTGAGTGGTACTTTCCTTTAAGTCTTAAAGCATATATTTTAGAGTAAATTGTATATGCTTATGTTATGAATGTGTATCTAATATGAGAATGAGATCATGTGATCGGGATGGTCAGGGGGTCAATAGACCTAGTTCCTGAGCCCGTGAGCAAAACCTCACGGGATGGTCAGGTGACCGAGAGGTCTAGTTCTTGAGCCTTGGGAGGATCCTCGTATGGGACGGTCAGAGGGCCGACGGGCCTAGTTTCTGAGCCTATGAGCAGGGAGCCATGTGCGCATAGGAAACAAAGGAAACGTAAAATGTAAGCGTTGTATTTAGTAACAGATATCTATCTACCTTGTGTGTAGGTAGACAACATACTCATTCTAGTTAGTTATCAGTTTAACTATCTACCATGCGCGTAGATAGAAGTTGAGACTAGACTCGTTCAATGCTAAGGTTTGATTGTAACCTTGTATCTATGATATGCCTGCTATTTATGAGTTGAAATAGACTCTAGAAGTTGCGTACCACTCACTGAGCTTTGTGAAGCTCATTCTATTTATTACATGTTTTTCTTCCCAGATACCGGAAGGTGAGGAGTTCCAAGGTGCTGCTAAGGTCAAGGTCTACCACATGCCACAGTTACACTTCTAAAGGGTTTTACAGTTGGTTGTTGTTGTAAACTTTGTAGTTAAGTCTTGGAGTTGTATAAACATTACATTGTTGTAATGAAATGGGCCTACTGAATCCATTGTTGTTTGCCTCCTTGACTTAATCAGTTGATTGTTGAATTTTTTTATTGGTAACAGAGTTATTTCCGTAAGAGTTTTTAGGCAGTAAGTGTCAACAAAAGGGTTGATGACTGCTGCAATCATGCCCCTTCTCAGGCTCAGAGGGTAGTCTGAGGCGGAGTGTGACAACTTGGTATCAGAGTATAAGTTTCTGGGAAAATTGAGGAATTAGTCTATACCAGCTTAGTATCAAACTATAAGTTTCTGGGAAAGTTGAAGGGTTAGTTGATACTAGTTTGGTATCAAAGCATAAAGTTCTAGAATACCTGAGGGTTGAATTTAGTAAAACCAGAAGGAAGTGTGGTAGAGTAAAGGTTTAGAAGGAAACCTAAGAAATTAGTCAAGGTAAACTAAGGGGAATGGCAGAAGTGGCATGACCTAGCAAGCAACCGAAGCTAGAACTTCCAATGCTACCTGAAGATCTACCGAGGAAGGTAAGTGTGAATTTAAGTTATTCTCATTTAGTGTTTGAGATAGAAATGATTATGTTGTAGATAGTTTGGTTGAACATCTAGCTTAGAGATGGCTAGGTGAGGTATCGTTGGACAAACTAAGAAAATTGATATCAAAGTAGCACAGTGGAAACGTGGTAATAGACAAGTTTATAAGAGGTTACAATAGTGGTCGTGAAACCTTAAACCAGAGTTAGTTCGAGTAAATTTCGAGGACGAAATTTTCTTATAGGAGAAGTAAATTTGAAACCCAGATTTCCATTTTTCCTACTTACGTAGGTGGATAAGGAAATTAAATAAGTGAAAGTTAAATCCTATGTTAAAGAGAAGGAAATTTCTAAGTGTTGAATAGATTTTCCTTGACTAGTTTTGAGTTAAGCTTTTTTATGAAATTTGGCTAAGTGTAAGATCAAAAGGATCCATGCGTTAAGAGTTAGGAGACATTAACGCATAAGTTGAAAAGGAAACCATGTGTTTGTAAGGTTGGACATATGATTGGCCGAAGTATTGGCAAGAGGCATTGCCAAGAGTAACCATACGTTGGAAGCCAAGGAGAAAAATGACTAAGTATTTGAAAATGCGTTAGTGTGTGCCATGTGTTGGCCATTAGACTTTGAAAGGTTATTTGGGAGGTTAGTAGTGCATGTAGCAGCCAAGGTCTTGAAGAGGTTAGAACAACGCATGTGACAGCCTCAAGTTGCACATCTAAGGGCACTGGTCGTTGGATGCATTGGATGCGATGGATGCGATGGATGCGTTGGATGCGATGGATGCGATGGATAGAGGCATGTGGCGATGGAGGCAGGCGTGATGGATGCGTTGGACACGAGAGTATGCGGCCAAAGGGATGCGTTGGTAGCATGTGGCGATGGATGGCATGTGGTGATGGGGGTATGTGTTGACAGTATGCGGCAGCAACTATGCGTTGGCATCATGCGACGGTGCTATGCGTTGTGTGGCCGAAGGTATGCATCGACGGTATATGGCTAGCACTATGCGTTAGTGTCACACGGTGATGCGATGCATTGATGCTATGTGGCCGTAGGAATGTGTTGGCAGATTGCGGTGATGCGAGGGCATGCGATGCAAGGGCATGTGGTGATGCGATGGTATGCTGCGATGGATGCGATGGACGTGGCAGTTCTATGCGATGATAAGCAGTGATGGATGCGATGGATGCGGCAGTGCAATACTATGCTTTGGTGATGCACTATGCGTTGGTGATGTGTTATGCGTTGGTGATGTGCTACGCATTGGACATCCGAGGGCATGTGGGCAAATAGAACAAAGCAAGTAGTATGTGTTGAAGGAGTGTTGGTCAAGGCAAGTAGTATGCATTGAAGGAGTGTTAGTCATTATCCTAGTTGAACACATATGAAGTTGGATGAACGCATATGAAGGATGAATGTATATGAAGGATGGACGCATTTAAAGACGTCATTCGGACATGTGGCTTGTTGGGAAGAAATCTTAAGCCTTCAGCAAATGAAGTGGATACATAAGAAGACATGTAAAGTTGAGGGCTATGCGTTGGTAAAAGGGGAGAAAGACACCTTGGGTTGCACTGATGCAAGGTTGCGTTGATAGTGTGAAGAAGAAACACTTGGACATGCGACCAAGTAGAAGGTGTCCACCTTGGAGAGTTTTTGGATGCCTATAAATAGGGCCAAGGACTTCAGATGAGAACTCAAATTCTCTTCAAAGGACATAAAGAAGAGTGTATTGGGAGGAGACTATGCGTTGGTAGCAAGACCATGCGTTGGTCAAGAGGTTTCAAGAGCGGAGATGCTGTCAGACAGAAAGGACAGGAAGTAGCATCAACTTGGGACGAGGAGTTCTTCCAGAATACTCGTGCATTTGGAGTGATTTCAAAACCATCTGGAAGTTAGGAGAGTCTAGTTTTCAGGGTAGGGTTTCCGGAGAAGAATCTCCAAGGAATCGGGCTGGAGAACGAGGAAAAGACAGAGGGATCGAGCTGTCGGGTAAGCTGGGCCAGTCTTGATATTTTTATGATTCCGGCCAAACCACGAGGCTTTATGAGCTAAGATTTTGAGGTAATCTTACTGAGACATTTTAGAGCATATTTGTAGAAGGAAGTAACTCGAGATAAAGTATAGAACTATGAGTAGTCTGAGCTTTAAGTTGAATCTTGAATTTAGGGTTCGAAAGAGGAGCCCAAGAAGATCAAGGAACTTCTAGAGAGAAAGGTTCCTAAACGACCAAGGTGAGTGGTACTTTCCTTTAAGTCTCAAAGCATATATTTTAGAATAAATTGTATATGCTTATGTTATGAATGAGTATTTAATATGAGAATGAAATTATGTGATCGGGATAGTTAGGGGGTCAATAGACCTAGTTCCTGAGCCCGTAAGAAAAACCTCACGGGATGGTCAGGGGACCGAGAGGTCTAGTTCCTGAGCCTTTAGAGGATCCTCGTATGGGATGGTCAGAGGGTCGATGGGCCTAGTTTCTGAGCCCATGAGCGGGGAGCTATGTGCTCATAGGAAAAAAAGGAAACGAAAGAGTAAGTGTTGTATTTGGTAACAGATATCTATGTACCGTGTGTGTAGGTAGACAACATACTCATTCTAGTTAGTTATCATTTTAGCTATCTACCGTGCGCGTAGATAGAAGTTGAGACCAGACTCATTCAAGGCTATGGTTTGATGGTAACCTTGTATCTATGATATGCTTTCTATTTATGAGTTGAAATAGACTCTAGAAGTTGCGTACCACTCACTGAGCTTTGTGAACCTCATTCTGTTATTACATGTTTTTCTTCCCAGGTAGCGGAAGCTGAGGAGTTCTAGGGTGCTACTAAGGTCAAGGTCTGCCACATGACACAGTTACACTTCCAAAGGGTTTTACAGTTGGCTGTTGTTGTAAACTTTGTAGTTAAGTCTTGGAGTTGTATAAACGTTACATTGTTGTAATAAAATGGGCCTACAGAATCCGTTGTTGTTTGCCTCCTTGACTTAATCAGTTGATTGTTGAATTTGTTCATTGGTAACATAGTTATTTCGTAAGAGTTTTTAGGCAGTAAATGTCAACAAAAGAGTTGATAACTACTGCAGTCATGCCCCTTCTCAGGCTCAGAGGGTAGTCTGGGGCGGGGTGTGACATTAAGTTTTACCTTGTGCATCCAATTGACGCAACTTGATCACATATGCTAGATGTGCTAGATGCTCGCAAGGCTCATCTTTGGCCGCATATCCTTCTCTTTTGCATGGCTTACCTTTTCCCTATGCGTTCAACTAGGATAATGACCAACACTCTTCCAACGCATATTATTAGCCTTGTCCTATACGCCCACATGCCCTCGGATGTCCAACGCATATAGCACATCACCAACGTATAACAACATTATGTACCGCAAGCTTTAACAATGCAAGATGTTTCACCATGGCTTGGTCTCATCGCCTAGTTCATCGTCTAGTACTGCTATCACATAGCACCATCGCATAGCGTTGCCGCATAGCACCAGTCTACCGCACAACTCTTGCTCATCATGTAGCACTGACGCCCATCTTCTAGCGAAGCATGACTATCGTCTATCGCACACGCCCATCATGTAGCACCATCACCTAGCGTCATCGTCTAACACTGATGCCGATCGTGTAGTGCCAACGCCTTATTGTCTAATGCTATTGCCCTTCGCATAGCACTATCGCCCATCGAATAGCACTATCGCCCATCGCATAGCGCGACTCTCTGCATCATCTAGCGCCACACTTTACCACACGATCGCATCGCTTAGCTCCCCGCATTGCTACACGATCGTCCAGCATCCACTTACATGATTGCCTACGTCATCGTATAGCGCTGCTCACTTACTATATGATCGGCTACCTCATCGTGTAGCGTCACTCCTTTGCTACACGATCGTCCAGCGCCCATGCCCGCATAAACTTGAGGCTGCCGCATGCTTTGCTAACCTCTCAAGTCATTGGCTGCCGCATGCGTTTCTCTTGGTCACACTTTGGCTTCCTTAAATGCCCAAATAACCTCTAAAATAAGCAAGGCCAACGCATGGAACAACACTTCTTAGCCAATTTTCTAGCTTCCAACACATAGTTTTTTTGGATTCATACTTAACCAAATTTTCACTAGTAACGACTTATTTCAAAGCTACTAAACAATCTATTTAAACACTTAGAATTTTCCTACTCTTTAACATAGGATTTAACTTACACTTAGTTAATTTCCTTAATCATCTGCTTAAGTAGGGAAAATGGGAATCTGGGTTTCATATTTACTTCCCCCTTAAGAAAATTTTGTCCTCGAAATTTATTCGGACTTACCCTGATTAAAGGTTTCACAATTTCTTTATTGCAAACTTTTATAACCTTGTCTATTACCATGCTTCCACTGCACTTACTCCGGTTTAAGGGAGAACTATGTGCACATAGGTTAATGAATATTTTTTAGATGTGAAATGTTAACTATCTACCGTGTGTATAGGTAGGATTGTGAAAAGCTTCATGGAATAATGGAGGTTTGCATTGGAACCTCGTGCTATAATACTTATAGTCTGAAAAAGATTTGTACTTATGATTCCACTCACTGAGCTTTGTAAAGCTCATGGTTTGTTTTCTGTGTTTCTCTCACAGGTAGCAGAAGAGTCCAGGTTGCGAAGTTGGTCAAGCTCTGCCACAAGTTTAGAAATAGTACTAAAAGAGATTTGTAGTCGGGGTAGTACCACATTAGTAAATGTAACTTGAATTTGTAAACTAGTTTCCTAAATAAAGCATGTAAGATTTTTCTGTTGTTGTAGTAAATAAGGTTTAAAAAGGAAACTAATAAAGTAATGTCAATAGTTATCATGAAAGAGTAGCATTAGTTAATATCACGCCTCTCCTCAGGCTCAGAAATGCAGGTTCGGGACGGGATGTGACACAAACACTATAAACTAATTATGTTAAAATCAAACATTATTTTCATTACTTTTTTGTATTAAAAATAGAATATTTTTGGACAATTTAATTTTAGAAACATGTCTATTTTGAAATTTAAATCATAAACATTAAAAAAATCAATTTGATTTCCAACAACAATACATAAATAATAATAGTTTTTTTTTTCTAAACAATACAATATCAACAAAAAAAAAAGTTGTGCATTTCCACCACATTTTTCATTCATTTCTATTACATGAACAATTGAGCCCCATGTTCTTCATTAACGTCCTCATTATTTCTGTCATCATATCGTCGCCATAAAACTTCAACTTCTCTTATAAAATTAATAAGAAACAAATACGATGATTTACCTAAATATACAAAATTAACCAACAAGGCACAAGTTAAAAAATCTAACTTATAATTTAACGAAAAAAATCCAAAACAAACCAAACGGAAGTTTGAAAAAAGAAACAAATAAACAAAAGTACAGGGCGGAGAGCTTCACCTTCTTCTTCACATTTTGAAAACTTCCATAAAATAAATATATTCAAAAGAGAAATGGCCGTCCACCTCCAAAAACCCCATAGAATGAACACAGATGTTCACTCCAAGTTCTTTATCAACCATAGCTTTGAAAACTTTAATAACCTAAACCCTTTCCACATTAGCCATTAGATGGGTGAATCCCCTAAAAAATACCCATGAACATAATGAAATGAATCCCATCAAAGAGACAACAATGCAATTAAAACAATTGGAGTATCTCATAAGAGATCGACTAAGAGAAAAATTTTAAGTATAGTGAATTTTTCACACAAAAAATAATTGATGTGTGAAAGCTAGGAAAATCATAAATACATAATCTCTCACCATTATCGGTGTAATAAAGAAATGAAAGAAGTTTAGTTTACATACATAAGATCCCAATAAGAATGGTTAGGATTGTGGAGACAAAACTCTACGAAAGCGCACATGCATGATGAAAAATATATTAATATATATTTACACACAGATATAATTTTGACCGAAGTCAAAATTGAAGGAGCACACTAATGTTGATGAAGGTTCTCTTGTTTTTTGGGCTTCGGCCGATATATGGGCATTAGGTTAAGGTTGCTGCAAATACATATATATGTGTGTTTAATCACAATGTTGAGGGTGCCGCAAGTATTAAAAAAGAAGAAACCTACGGAAGTTTTTTCATTGGCGGTGGGAGTTTACCTTTCTATGCGGCAATTGGGAAAATTACAGAGCGTATTTTTCCATGTTTTTTTTGGTTGATCTTTGTTGTTTATCCTAAGATATGGGGTTAGTGATATTGGAAATCAAATACTTCATATTGAGCTATTTAAGAAAAGATTTGTTGAGTTTGGAACTTTGTTTAGAATCTGCGGACGAATCACTATATTTTTTTGTCTTTTTTCTCTTTATTATTTGGTAATTATATGATCATTACTCTTCTTGGTTCTTACAAAATTTTAGATATAATTTAGTTTCTGCATTTTATTTATATCTTACCATAAATTTCCAACCAGAAGAACATCAACAGCAACAACAAAAAAAATATATATATATGAAATAACTTCCAAAAGTTGTAAGCAAAATAAATTAATGGAATTCAAAGTTTTAACCAAACAAATCTTCTTACCAACAAAAATATGAAATAACCTGGACAAGTTGTATGCAAAATGAATAAATGGAATTCAAGGTTCCAACCAAACAAATTGAGATATAAATCGAAACAAAGTGTTCAGATTGAGCTTGAAATCATGGAATTGACAAAAACAAAGAAAAACCCATCGGCAATATGGAGATAATTAAGAGGAAATCATGCTAGAAAACAAGTTGCAAGATGTGTTCATATGGATTCAAAAAGGCATAAAATGATTATTAGAATCAAAGAGAGTAACAAAGGAATATGATCATTCGAAGAATAAACTAAAACGACGGAGTGGAAATTGGTAAAAAATAGCCAATCACTTCATCAAAACAAAAATTCTCTACTGCATTCCATGAAACTTAACTTCTTCCAGACATTTCATCAAACATCTTTCTTGCACCAAACATTTTTTTGCTGGACCCATAGAAACAAACAAGAGCGTTTCGAACATGAACATCTAAATCTAAACCACAATTTACCAATCATTATTTCCCTATTTCTCTATCTCACTCAAATTGGGAACAAAAATAGATTGAAAATGGTGGAAAATCACATAGGAAAATATGGTAACCTCACGTCAAAGCAATCGAGGAAGAAAAATAAATGAAAAAGAGAAAAACTAACCTTAAATTAGTGGGACACCAGAGGGGTGTTTGGGTGAGGAGATGAGATGAGATGAGTTGAGATATGAACACAACTCACGGTTTGGAAGGCCAACTTTGTATGCCACCAACATTTTATACTATGTCCACCAATACTGCACTCAACCCTCATCACCACTAATATCTCGTTGCTCAACTCCGACGACCAACTTCGGTGACCCCCTTCGACAACCAACTCCAGCGACCTCCTCCAATGACCAACTTCGACGACCTGAAGGAATTGAATTTATTGCAGAAGCATGTGAACCCTGTGCAAGATACATCCAATTTTGAAAACAACAAAAATACAGAGAAGAACATACATATATGAACTACAAGATTAATAATTTTAAACCTATAAGCATGCAATTTTGATAGAGAGGAAGAGGAAAAGAAGAACTTACCCATATAGAACACTTCTTCAAGATTTTTCCTCTACTTGAACTCACGATCTCTTCTCTGCATGAACACAAGAACATTTCCAAAATGCGAACACCAAAAGTCAAAACCATAGGACATTACCACACAATGATTTTGCTATTCTCTATCAAAGAATGAAGTTGTGGGACTTCTTTAGAGGTTTTGGAAAGGGAATGGTAAATTATAGAGAGGTTTGAAAGAAGTAATTTGAGAAAGATTTCTTGATCAAAACTCACATTCAACTTGAACTTCTCTTCCTGTATTTTGAAATACAGATTAAGAGAAAGAGATATAGGGAGGGAATTACTATAACTCTTTTCATCTATTGTTTTAATATGAATCCCATTTACATTAAATTTTAGCCTGTAATATTTATATGAATGACTCATATAAATAAAATTTGAATCTTATTCAAATATTTATCCCTTTCATATTATATAGTTTTAATTATAAATCATATTTATAATTAACTATATACTATAATGTATCAATATATATTATACTTTATATTAATATAATTAATACCTTTAATTTCCTTAAATAATTTGAACAATTCAACTTATTTCAAAAACAATTATTCCTTATTTTATCCTTAGTGAGTTAGCAAGGGAACCTTATGGATCTATAGAATATAAGCTCCAATGATATGATTAATTAACTAAACTCTTTAATTAAATTAATCAACATTCATTAATTGTCAGTGACTCCACTAAAGATTGACAATTGAACTATTCACACTGTAGATATATTCTATGTTCACAGATATAATTAATCAACAGCAAGTGGACCCTTCATAAATTGCTCATAACTATAGTTAGGTCAAATTACCATTTTACCTTTGTAGTTACATCTAACTTCTTAAGTACCACTGATCACTCTTATAAACAATTAGTTATAGTCTAACTATAAATTACACCCCTCTCTGACCATAAGAGAGTGAAATGTCCCATTATTCAAGACCCAAAATTAATCTTAAGGAAACAATTCATCTACTTACTCAATAACCGAGAAGGAGTGAATTTCATCTTGTGTAGTTGTGTTCCCAACTCCATAGTTGGACAAATCTCCAAAATGGTAGACCCATTGAGTTAGCGAATCTAGCCACTCTCATCCATATAGATCAAAGGATCACCCCCTATACAAAGGAGTTCACAACTCACTTAGGATTAAGGCCAAGTCACCTATGGTCTATTGGATTTGGTGTCCTAAATCTCGTCCATCTTGTAGTTTGTAATTTTGCAAATACAAATTATATATTTATTAAAATAAGAATATTTTATGACTTTTAGATAACATTAACTTAATCTAATAAACTAAGATCCAAGGTCGTTTTATGAAACTTGAATAGTATGTAGTAGATATACGAGTGAATCATGTTCAAGTAATGACCTAAAAGATCTGTAGTATATGGTTAAGATTGGGTGCCTTATCTTGGTGACACTGCGGATATGACCCACTTTATAATTATTATATGAGTTGTAAATATTACAAACAATATGATCTGTATTGTTCATGTGAAGACATGTCAGTTGAGGTATACTATATAAAGAGTTTATATAAGACCAGACTACAAAATGATTGCTTTCTTAGTATAACACCGTTGTTTGAAGAAACTAACTTTTCACTAGGATGACCATAGCTAACTTGACCTTAATCCTAAGTGAGAGCAAACCTTTGATTTGTATGGGTGAGAGTGGCCTATTTCATTGACTCAATATGCCTACAATTTTGGGATTTTTTCCGAATAGGGAATTGGGGTTGATGCCTTCAATCTCCTAGAGTCCCATAGTTTGTAATTACAATATACAAACATTTTATTTTTGTAATAAAATATGTGATATTTTATTTCAAAATTAGTTGCATTAACCACAAACCAATAAACTAACATCCAAGGTTATCTGGTAGCTTAAATATGTATGTAGAGACATATGAGTGGATCATGTTTAAGTGATAACCTAAATGGTCTATAGTAGATGGATAAGGCTGGATACCTTATCCTGGTAGCACTACGAGTATGACCTGCTTTGTAAATGTTACAATTGTTGTAAAATGCTACAAATGATCTGATCCTGATCATTCATGTGAACACATGTGAGCAGGGATATTTTATATATAGAAGTTTGTATAAGACCGGACCACAAAATATTTAGTATCATTATATAATGATGTTCATAATAGAGACTTACATTTCACCAAGATGACCATAGGTAACATGACCTAAATTCTGAGTGAGTTGTGAACTTCTGCCCCTGAGAGCGATCCTTTGATTTGTATGGGTGAGAGTGGCCAGACTACTGACTCAACAAACCCTTTTGGGGATTCGTCTGATTGGGGAGCTAGGGAGCTACACAAGAAGGAATTTACTCCTTCCCCAATGTTGGGGCAAGTAGATAAATTGCTCCCTTATGGGCTGATTCCGATGCTTGAACAAAGTGGCTCGAGAGAGGTTTTGATCATAGTTGGACTATGATTTATTGTTCATTACAGGGATGAGTGGTACTTAAGGAGTTCGATGTAACTGCAGGGGTATAACAATGATTTTGGCTCAATTGTACTTACGAGCAATTTGTGAAGGGTCATCGTATTGTTTATTGGTTATATTCAATGGACACAAAAATATATTTGTAGTGCGAAGAGTGCAACTGTCGGTATATAGTGGAGTGCCTGACAGTTAACAAATGGTGAATAATTTAATTAAATATTCACGTACCATTGGAGCTTCAAGCTAAAGGTCCATGAGGTCCCCTCGGTAGCTCAATGAGATTTAACGAGAATCAGATTTTTGATTAATTTGAATGGTTCAAATTATTTGAGAGAATTAATTATATATGATATAATTAATTAAATTTTAATTATATATGATATAATTATTATAATGTATTTAATATATTACAATATTAAGTAATTTAATTGAGAGAATTTAAATATGTTAATATGATTCAAATATTAATTATGTGAATCAAATTCAGATAATTAAATTTAATATAAATGGGATTTATATTAAATATCCTTGTTGAACGATGGGTTATATGTTATATTTAATATAACATATAGTTTAATATATATTATATGATAAAATGGTTATCATATATATATATATATATATATATTAACGTTTGTTATTAAAATTAATTATATTAATTTTAATGTCTTTTTTTTAAAAAAAATAATTTTGGGAGGGAGTTCAACTCCTTCCCCACCTTTTCCTCTCTCAGACGTGAGAGTGAGACGGTCTCACCCTCATTCTGTGCAGTTATTGTGAAAAGGGTTTCACAAATTCTCTCAATATACTGCATCACTTTGTGGAAAAATTTCATCTTCCTTCTCCTCCTCTCTCTCAATCCAAAATCACCAGAGCACCACACATTTCTAGATTCTCACTAGAGAATATCGAGGTCATCTTGTGGTCATGCCATTTTTATTTTTGGATTTTGTTTGAAGAAATGTTCTTCAAAAGTTAATGGTTTTCTAACCCATTTTATTTTTCTACAATTTTGTTTTTAAGCATGCTGAAATTTATGTGTTTAATGCATAATTGTTTTCTTTCTCTGTAAAATCTTTATTTTGTAAGATTTGGGAATTTTGGGATGACCCCGCTTCCGCTCAAGGACCCTTCGTTGGGATCCTTCAATATGTTTGGAACTACTTCTAGATCAATCAAGAACTTCCACATATTATGTCATATCTCATAGTCATAATATGTAGCTATCGATAAGAGAATTCTTATAGACTTAAGAATAGCAACAGGGAAAAAAGTTTCCTCATAGTCAACCATTTCCTTCTGGGTATAACCCTTTGCCACAAGTTTAGCTTTGAAGATCTGTACCTATCTAGCTACATCTCTTTTTCTTTTATAGCTCCATCTATGGGTATAACCACTTCAAATAGATCTACAAGTTTCCATATTGAATTGAAGTATATAGACTCCATTTCATGGTCCATGGCTTTGACCCATTGGTCTTTGTTTATGTTATTCATTATTTACTTATAGAACACTGGACCGGCAACGTCATCATTTGTTATGACAACCTGAGTTTCAATTAAACTCAAGTAATGGTCAGATTGTGATATAACCCTCCCACTGCGTTGAGGCATTCTCAACGATTAAGAAAGACGAGATTGATGTGAAGTGTTGGCTTCTTCATCAACTCTTGATGAAGGACCAGCTGCATCAATTATTAGGGTTGATGCCCTAAAGTCTCGTGTCTTATAGTTTGTAAATAGTTTGTACGAACACTTGTGTTGTATAATTTATGATATTTATTTCACATCTTGTTTTTTATTTGAAGATCGTGCTTAGTTGTATGTTTTATTTGCTTTTCCACAAACCAATAAACATAAAATCCCTGGTTATCTGTATGTAACTTAAGCATGTATATGGTGACATACAAGTGGATCATGTCTTGAGTGAACCAAAATGGTCTATTGTATATGGATATAGGAGGGAAACTTTATTCTGGTAACATTACGAATGCGGTCCGCTTTATGGAATGGTCACAAATGTTGTGACTTGTCACAGATGGTCCGATCCTGATCATTCCTGTAGGGGACATGCAAGAGGGGGCGTCCTATACAAAGAGTTTGTATAAGACCTAACCACAAAGTGTTAACGTCTTGTTATATAACACTGTTCATGATAGAGACTTCACTTCACTAGGATGACCATAGGTAACATGACCTCAATCCTGAGTGAGTTCGAAATTCCTACCATTGAGGGTGGTCCTTTGATTTGTATGGGTGCGAGTGGCCAGGTCGCCAATTCAAACCTACCATTTTGGGGATTCGTCTGATTTGAAAAATGGGAACTTGGCTACACAAGATGAAATTCACTCCTTCCCTGAAGCAGGGGTAAGTAGATAGATAGCTCCCTTGAGGGCTGATTCCAAAGCTTTGAACGATGTGGTGCCACACACCTTCTATTGGCCCGATAGGTGTTCATACATGGTTAGTCTATGTTGTATTGTTCATTAGAGGAATCCGTGGTACTTAAGAAGTGAAAGGTAACTACAGGGGCAAAATGGTAAATTGGCCCAATTGTACTTTTGAGCATCTGTGAAGGGTCATCGTACTCATGATTGGTTATATCTGATCGACACGGAAATATATCGTTGGTAAGAAGAGTTTACTATTGTTCTTTAATGGAATGTTCGACAGTTAACAGATGGTGGATCTCGTGGCTAAAGAGTTTAGTCAGCTATTCACGGATCGTTGGAGCTTCGAGCCACAGGTCCATTAGGTCCTCTAGGTAGCTTGGATAAAGTTAAGAATCAGTGTTTGGGTTAGTTTGAAATGTTCAAATTGACAAGAGGGAGTTCGTATATATATGATATAATTGAACTGGTTAATTATATATGATAAAATTTACTAAATGTATGAGATACATTATTATGGAGCAGTTTAGATATAAATATAATTTATATCATGTGGAGGAGAAATTACTATATTAGATATGTGATTTCAAACTATAGGGTAAGAATATAATATGATTATATTCATTAATTATTAAATTTGTTAATTACATGTTAACTAGCCTAAAACTTCTCTTAGACGTGCGTTAATGGGATAATCCGAAGTCGGTTATTGTAACCGAAGAATAAAATGAAAATTTGTTTCATTTGGCAAAAGTTCTAAAATTCGCAATCGGTGTGAAAATGTAATGATTGCTTAGCTTCAGAGCCTATACGATAGTTTCTCATCGCCTAAACGATCACACACCAGCGCCTAAACGATCGCACGCTTGTCCCTAAATGATTGCTTAGCTTTCCTAAATGATCACATAGTGTACCGCGTTTTCCAAACAATCGTCTACCATTTATTAAACGATCTCTTAGTAAAACCTACAGGATCGTGTTGTTTCTTCTCAACGATAAGCACACAGCTATACGATAGCTCTTTCTCTCCCACTTGTTTATCATCTACACGATTTGTTCTTCCTTCAACCTCTACCAAATTCACTAAAGACCACTCTTTGGATTCTCATTTCGAGAATACCAAGGGCTCCATTTGGTGGTGTCGTCCCTATTGCTATTCACTTGTTCGTGACTGCTCATGTTGCTGTCGTTTGTGTAGACAATTTTGCTGCTACAGCCGATTGTTTTGTTGGGCGATAGAGTGCGAGTGGAGGTTCTTCCGCTGCGTCTGATTTCAAAGCTTGAAGAGGGTCTTCAACTGGTATGAGAACTCTTTCCCTTGTATTTTAGTGTTCAAAGCATGCCTTTAATTAGTGTGAATTTGCATAATTATCTGTTAGAATGTATGTGTTGTATTTCGGTCACGAGAAAATCTGAAAGATCCGAACGCGCTCATGGATGCTCTTTGTTAAGAGTTTCTTCAATTGGCATCAGAGCCAGATTCTGATATTCCAATTTCATTTTTGCTACGAATTACATATACATTCTTGGTGGCTGCATATTTGTTCTATTTAATATTTAAATTGTTGTGGATGTGCGGATTAATGGATGTTTTCGTGGATGTTAGCCTCAGTTTGGTTTAATTCTTTTACATTTTTGGTTTTTTGTAAAGGCCCCTGCATTTTTGGGCATTAATAATCGTTATCGAGTCTATTATTCGAAATTTGTTTGAGTCTTGAGTCGTTCGTGACGAAGATCGGAGTAAGGGTTGCAGTTCTTCGAGGAAGAAGAAAATCAAGGGTCGATCGCATCGTGTAGACGATGGGTAGGCGATCGCTGAGTATCGGGTCATGTAGACGATGGGATATTCACGTATCGTTTAATGCGCGTGCACACTAGACGATCGTTTAGCTCAGCAAGCTTCCTCACTTAGTAACGCAAGGTAAATCGTTTACCTGTCGCCACGTTAAGCGATCGCCTAGACGATCAGGTTTTGTAGCCTCGTTGTCATCTACGCGATCGTTTAGTTTTTGTGTCTATCGTCTAGTGCACGTTGGGCGATCGTCTACCTTCTGCATTTACCACACGATGTAGTCCTCCTGATGGTTCAAGATCCGGTTCGCCTGTGAACCAGTTCGCTTGATTAAAAATGTAATAGATAGGGTTATTTCATTTTGATTTTTTGTAAAGGCTCATCCTTGTCCATTAATCCTTAATTTATTACATGCGATGTATGGTTTTTATATGTCATATGGTATGCACATATACTAAATCTCACCTTAGATTATGCATTGGTCATGCATCATCTCTTTATTGTAAATGTTATAATTTAAAGAAGCATGATTTAATTATGTAAGAGCATGCTCGCGCATCATATAATATAAGAGTTATATTTATGCATGCATAAAAAAAAAAAAGCATTGACATGCATCATCTTTATATTATAATTATTATAGTATACGGGTGAATGATAGCATGTTTTCTTGGTTATTATGCCTTATATAAAAGTTATATATAGTAATGACCGGACATTGCATGAAGCATAACACATAGGTTAGTTTATAAATGTTATAAACACCTTGTTGTGCGCAATGGTTTTTTAGTTGTTTTTTTTTTAAAAGTTAAAGATAAATTAGAACTAAAAGAAATAAGAAAGACATGCATGCTCACTTAGGTTTAATTCATGGTTTTAAAATGTTTAAACTTGGATCACATAGACCTAAGATCACAATTCTAATATGATTAGCAACCCTAAGGCTTTAATCTTTTTCATCAATTTAGTAGGATTAAATTGACTAATAAAATGTTAAAGTGTAGCAAATCTATCTATAAGGGACCTTTTGTCTAAGGCAGTTTCTGTCTAGGTTGGGGTATTTAAGTTGGCGGAAACGTAACACCTCTACTTGGGAACTTACCTAGAAAGGTGAATTAGATAGACTTGATGCATACATGCAAGTTAAGGATAGTCCATTAAAGTGTTTAAATGTGACTACTTGACATTGTTCATTTTTTCATAGACAAACGTTGTTTATGAGTAGACATTAAAAAGACGACTTAGACTAAAATCAGTAGCTTGATTTTCTAGTTTAATGAACCCCTAGGTAGAACATTCAGTGGGAGGTACTTGGGGCATAAGATACTTCACTTAAACCTTTCACGTATCTCCTCAATAGTCCACACCGTGAGATCTACCCTCGGCCTCGAGGCACCTTTGGCGTGTCCCCCTAACAGATAGTGTTTGGTTAAGTCAATATCAAGGTGGATAGAGAGAGTGTTCATAGTAAGTAGGAGCGGGAAGTGCGACAGCATATCCCTTAGTCTCCCTCGTTGGGTTGAATAAAGTTACTGCACATCGCCTCGAGGCACCCTGGGAGTGTCCCCCTAAATTCTTTGTCGGAGAGCTTCCTACACTTTCTTAGTAATGTGATTCTTAACAAAGTGAAATATAACCTTACAACTCTCCTCAACGAGTTGCAGACCTACCAATCTTTACTGAAAAGTAAGGAGAGGAAGAAGGGTGAGGCAAATGTTGCTTCATCGTCCAGGACATTTCATAGAGGTTCGACCTCAGGAACGAAGTCGACACCTTTTACTTCTAACTCTGCAAAGGGGAAGAATAAGAAGGATGGTAAGGGAAAAGGGAAGGCGCATACTATCCCACCACTTGTTGCCCCAAGGAGGAGTCCACCAGTTGAAAAGGAAAAGTGTTTCCACTGCAACTAAGATGGAAACTGGAAGAGGAACTATCCTCGCTATCTAAAAGAGAAGAAAGCAACCAAGGCTAAGGCCAAGGCAGATAAAGGTAAATATGATTTACTTGTACTTGAAACTTGTTTAGTGGAGAATGATGATTCAGCCTGGATAATTGATTCGGGCGCCACTAACCACGTTTGTTCTTCTTTTCAGGGGATTAGATCTTAGCGATGACTGAAGACTGGTGAGATGACGATGCGAGTAGGCATCGGGCACGTCGTCTCAGTTGTTGCAGTGGGAGGGCTTTAGTTAGCTTTACAAAATAGGTTTCTAGTTTTGAATGATGTATGTATTGTTCCCGAACTTAAGAGGAACCTAATTTCTGTAAAGTGTTTATTGCAATGTAAATACACTCTCTTTTAATGTGGATAAAGCGTTTATTCATAAAGATGGTGTTATTATTTGTATAGAAAATCTGAAATATAATTTGTATGTGCTAAGTGATGCGTTATTTTATGCGGTGAATTAATAAAAGGAATTGTGGTGATCGAAAATGCGTTGTGCAACAAGTTTTCTCAGCAGGACCCAAGTATAAATCCTATTGAGTTTCCTGGTAAGCCCAGGGTCGAACTCAGGGACTAAGGAAAACAATATGCGGCAATAATTTTTAGAATACTTTGCAATAACCAATAAATCAAAGAGTTGTTTGGTTGTTGTTTACAATATAAAATGTATGCGGCGAAGTTAAGAAAAGAGTTAATATTATGGAAGATGCGATGAATATGCGGGGGAATGGGTTGAAAAGGGATTCAGCTAACACTTCCTAGGATTTCGTTAATGTTATATGATCATGCTACACACTTACAATAGCAAATCATCTCTCAACGCAAATGCTACGGCTTATAGTTCTAGAACGCATACGATATATGCAATGATGTCTATAGGGCCTACACATAAGCCTCTATTCTTGTCTATGCGATGACGAATGACACACATACATACAAGGCGACCACGTAATACCAGAACCTATCTCTAGGGTGCATGCGACGTATGTTGACAAACAAAGCTTATCTCTAAGTCTCTATCTCTTGCTTATGCAGATCTAATCTTGCTCTCTCGAGTCTAGATTCTAACCTAGCTCTCTCAATTCTTAGGTTCTTTCTTTAGACTCTCTCTCGAGTAGCTCTAAAGGGGTGATGGGCTTAACATAAGACAAGATGATCGCATGCAATGAAAATCCTAGGTCATGTTAGCTAAGTTCTTCTCAACCCATTCGATAGATTTAGCTACTCATGCGTGTTTTAAAGAGAGTGAACAAATGTATATAAGCAAGTTCCATTTTGTAGATATATAATCGAAATACAGAATGACAATGCGGAATAAGAATAAAGAACCTGGTAGCAATCTCTTGTTTCCCAAGGCTTTTACACTGTTCTTCTTTACTCTGCTCAAAATATAATCTTGCTCTCGCAAGAGTCGACCCTCTCTCCATTTTTCCACGCCTTCTGGGTTCTCTCTCGAGCTGACCAGGGCGATCTTCCTACGTCTCTTGCCTTCTCTCGCTCCACTTTCTAAGTATAAGAAAAACTATAAACAAGGACAAGTATCTATATGGAAAATTATCTAACTGAACGAACTCCTTCACTGAAGGTGGCCTCTGGTATTTATAGAGCTTTGGGGTGAAAGGCTTTTTCTTTCTTATGATTGCACTGATGGGATGACATTAATTCTCTGTCTGATGCGCCGAATATTTGTCACCGAAAAATTGAGTGTACTTGCTACAATAGTTTGTTAACGGCTTATCAACTTAATTCGGAATCGACCGTCATCAGCTTTCTCTCCCATCGTGGTTAATTACGCTTTTCACCCGGATCTTCCTACCAAGATGCGCCGGCTCTATGCGGCAAAATTCTCGAGTAGATATTCGCGAGCACAAATGATCGCATAGCCTTGCGTCAACGCAATCTCTTAATGCGCTCGGCCGTTGATTTCTTTGGATCGCATTTTCTGCCTTGCATCAACGTATATTCTGCACAAAAATACATAAGTTAACTATTTTAATGCGATAGATGCATGCGATCGAAATATTGTATATTTTTATCATCACAATCCTGCATTTTTTTATAACTTAGCACTGTAATAACGTGCATTTCTGCCCGTTATCACTAAGGCCGTTAGCCATTAATTCCCTCCATAACACATAATTGTTTAAAACTGCTGTAACTCAAATAAAACGTTGACGTATTTCTCCCGAAGAAAATGTCCATCTTTGGCATCTACGTTTAAGACACATAAATCTCAATAGAATTGAGAGATTGATGAAAAATGGACTTCTAAGTGAGTTAGAAGAAATTTCTTTACCAGTGTGCGAGTCTTGCCTTGAAGGTAAGATGACTAAACGACCTTTTACTGGAAAAGGTTATAGAGCCAAGGAGCCTCTTGGTTAGTATATCCTGACCTTTTTGGTCTTATGGATGTGTGAGCCCGAGGTGGCTATGAGTATTTTATCAGTTTTACTGATGATTACTCCAGGTACAAGTATGTTTATCTTATGCCACGGAAGTCTGGATCCTTTGAAAAGTTCAAAGAGTTCAAGGCTGAAGTTGAAAATGCATTGGATAGACAGATTAAAATACTTTGATTTGATCGAGGTGGAGAGTTTTTGGATTCGGCATTCCAGGACTATTTGATAGAACATTGAATCGTTTCCCAACTCTCAGCACCGGGTACACCTCAGCAGAATGGTGTAGCAGAGAGGAGAAATAGGACCTTGTTGGACATGGTTTTTTTGATGATGAGTTACACTTCTGTGGGGTTTCGTAGTGGAGACTGTGGTATACATACTCAACTTTGTTCCTTCAAGAGGTTGCGAGAACACCTCTGGAATTGTGGAATGGGCGTAAAGCTAGTTTGCGTCACTTCCGTATTTGGGGTTGCCCTGCACATGTGCTTCAGGCTAATCCCAAGAAGTTAGAACCACGGTCGAGGTTATGCCTCTTTGTAGGCTACCTCAAAGGTACACAAAGGGGTTATTTTTATGATCTGACAAAAAATAGGGTGTTTGTTTAAACAAACGCTACTTTCCTAGAGAATGATCATATAAGGGAGCATAGTCCACGTAATAAAGTCTTGTTGTGTGAGCTTTCCAATGAAACTATTGAAACTTCAACAAGAGTTGTTGAAGAGCCTGCTACATCAATAAGAGTTATTGATAGAAGTTCATCTAGTAGGTCGGTTCCAGCTCAAGAGTTTAGGGAACCTCGATGTAGTGGGAGGGTTGCGAACCCGCCCGTTCACTATCTGGGTTTCATGGAAATCCTTGCTATGGTAGCAGATGGTGACGTTGAGGATCCGTTGTCTTATTAGAAGGTAATGGATGATGTTGACCGAGATGAATGGGTCAAGGCCATGGATCTCGAGATAAAGTTGATGTACTTCAACTTAGTATGACATCTTGTAGATCAGCCTGATCGGGTAAGACCCATAGGTTATAAATGTGACAAAAGGTTATACCCAGGTAGAGGGAATCGACTATGAGGAGACTTTCTCACCTGTTGCCATGTTAAAGTCGATCCGCATCCTCCTGTTCATTGCAGCTTATTATAACTATGAGATCTGAAAAATGGACGTTAAGATGGCCTTTTTGAATGGCAATCTTGAGGAGACCATTTATATGGTGCAACCCGAGGGATTCATAGCCCAAGGTTAAAAGCGAAAGGTTTGCAAGCTGAATCGGTCCATTTATGGGCTGAAATAGGCGTCTCAATCTTGGAACATACGATTTGATACTACAGTCAAATCGTATGGCTTTGACTACAACGTTAATGAACCTGGTGTCTACAAGAAGATCATCAACGCTTCAGTAGTCTTCTTAGTGTTGTACGTAGACGATATACTACTCATTGGGAATGATGCAGGTCTACTGACTGTAGTTAAGAACTGGCTAGCGACCCAATTCTAAATGAAAGATTTGGGAGAGGCTAAGTTTGTTCTAGGTTTACAAATCTTTTGGAAGAACAAAGTGCTAGCATTGTCTCAGGCATTGTACATTGACAAGATGTTGCTCAAGTACTCGATGCAGGACTCCAAGAGGGGCCTACTCCCATTTAGGCATGGAGTCACTTTGTTTAAGGACATTTTTTCTAAGATGCCTCAGGAGGTTGAGGAGATGAGACGGGTCCCATATGCATCTGCCGTTGGTAGTTTGATGTACGCGATGCTCTATACTCGTCCAGACATCTACTATGCTGTGGGCATAGTCAGTAGTTATCAGTCTAACCCAGGCCCTGGTCACTAAACCGCAGTGAAGAACATCCTCAAGTATCTTTGGAGAACGAGGGACCACATGCTCATGTATGAATCTAGGAATTTGATCCTTACAGGATACACGGATACTAACTTTCAAACTGATAAGGACTCTTGCAAGTCCACATCAGGGTCAATCTTTATACTTAACGGAGGAGCTGTAGTGTGGCGAAGCACTAAGCAGGGGTGCATTGCCGACTCCACTATGGAGGCGAAGCACGTAGCGACTTGCGAAGCTGCTAAGGATATTTTTGACAGAACTAGAAGTTGTTCCAGATATGTTCAGGCCCATTACCTTATATTTGATAATAGTGGGGCAGTGGCGAACTCCAAGGAGTCGAGGATTCACAGGCACGACAAACACATAGAGCGGAAGTATCATCTGATCCGCGAGATAGTTCATCGAGGGGATGTGATCGTCACGAAGATCGCTTTGGAGCACAATATTGTTGACCTGTTTACGAAGGCTCTCACGGCTATAGTGTTTGAGGGTCACCTATGGAGAATAGATCCAAAGGATCGCCCGCAGCTGGACTAGGGCAAGTGGGAGATTTTATGGGCTTTTATGCCCTAGTTTATTCTTTTGTACTAGTTTCTTGTAAACTTCATTTCTCTTTAGGACAAGTGGGAGATTGTTGGGGTTGATTCCCTAAACTCTCGTGTCCTATAGTTTGTATGAATGCTTATGTTGTATAATATATGATATTTACTTCACATCTTGTTTTTTGCTCAGTTGTATATTTTATTTGCTTTACCACAAATCAATAAACATAAAATCTCTAGTTATCTGTATGTAACTTAAGCATGTATGTCGTGACATACAAGTGAATCATGTCTTGAGTGATAACCAAAATGGTATGTACTATATGGATATAGGACGAAAACCTTATCCTGGTAACGTTACAGATGTAGCCCGCTTTATGGAATGGTCACAAGTGTTGTGACTTATCACAGATGGTCCGATCCTGATCCTTCCTGTAGAGGACATGCAAGAGGGGGCGTCCTATACAAAGAGTTTGTATAAGACTTGACCACAAAGTGTTAACGTCTCGTTATATAACATGGTTCATGATAGAGACTTCACTTCACTAGGATGACCATAGGTAACATGACCTCATTCCTGAGTGAGTTCGAAACTCCTGCCATTGAGGGCAGTTCTTTGATTTGTATAGGTGTGAGTGGCCAGATCGCCAATTCAAACCTACCATTTTGGGGATTTGTCTAATTTGGGAGATGGAAACTCAGCTACACAAGATGGAATTCACTCCTTCCTTGAAACAGGGGTAAGTAGATAAATAGCTCCCTTAAAGGCTGATTCTAGGGCTTGAACGATGTGGCGCCACACACCTTCTCTTGGCCCGAGAGGTGTACACACATAGTTGGACTATGTTATATTGTTCATTAGAGGAATCAGTGGTGCTTAAAAAATGAGATGTAACTACAGGGGCAAAACGATAAATTGGCCCAATTGTACTTACGAGCATCTGTGAAGGATCATCGTACTCATGATTGATTATATCCAATGGATACAGAAATATATTTGTGGTCAGAAGAGTTGAGTTGTTGGTCTTTAGTGGAATACCTGACAGTTAACGGATGGTGGATCTCGTGGCTAAAGAGTTTAGTCAGCTATTCACGGACCGTTGGAGCTTCGAGCCACAAGTCAATTAGGTCCCCTGGTTAGCTTGGATAAAGTCGAGAATCAGTGTTGGGTCAATTTGAAATGTTCAAATTGACAAGAGGGAGATCGATTATATATGATATAATTGAATTGGTTGATTATATATGATATAATTGACTAAATGTATGAGATACGTCATTATGGAGGAATTTAGATATAAATATGATTTATATCATGTGGAGGAGAAATTACTATAGTAGATATGTGATATCAAACTATAAGGTTAGAATATAATATGATTATATTCATTAATTATTAAATTGGTTAATTATATGATAATTGGCCTAAAACTTCTCTCGGACGTGCGTTAATTGGAGAATTCGAAGTCGGTTATTGTAACCGAAGAATAAAATGAAAATTTGTTTCATTTTGAAAAAGTTCGAAAATTCGCAATCGGTGTGAAAACGTAATGACCGTTTAGCTTGAGAGCCTATACGATAGTTGCTCATCGCCTAAACGATCGTACATCAGCGCCTAAACGATCTCTTACCTTTCCTAAACAATCACATAGTGTGCCGCATTTTCTAAATGATCGTCTACCATTTATTAAAAGATCGCTTAGTAAAATCTACACGACCGAGTAGCTTTTTCTAAACGATAAGCACAAAGTTATACGATAGCTATTTCTCTCCCACTTACTTATCATCTACACGATTTGTTCTTTCTCTAACCTCTACCAAATTTACCGAAGACCACTCTTTGGATTCTTAGTCTGAGAATATGAAGGGCTCTATTTGGTGGTGTCGTCCCCGCCGTTGTTCACTTATTCGTGACTGTTCGTGTTGCTGCCATTCGTGTAGACGATCGTGCTGCTGCAGCCGACTGTTTTGCTGGGCGATAAAGTGCAAGTTGAGGTTCTTCCACTGCGTCTGAGTTCAAAGCTTGAAGAGGGTCTTCAACTGGTATGAGAACTCTTTCCCTTGTATTTTAGTGTTCAAAGAATGCCTTTAATTAGTGTGAATTTGTATAACTGTTTGTTAGAATGTATGTGTTGTATTTCAGTCACGATGAAATCAGAAAGATCCAAACACGCCCGTGTATGCTCTTTGTTAAGAGTTCCTTCATTAACAACCCTTGTTGGTTCTTCAATAGTTTCATTTAATACTAATTTGTTCCGTGGTTTATGATCTCTCATGTTGTCTTCCTCCAACAATGTAGCATTTGTTGATACAAAAACCTTGTTTTCTTGAGGGTCGTAGAATAGAACACCTCTCATTTCCATAGGATAACTAACAAATTGGCATAACCTTGAACAAGGTTCCACTTCTTAAGATTTTTCACTAACAAATGTGCAGACCAACCCTAGATTCTGAAGTAACATAAACTAGTTTTACAAGTCCTCCATAACTCGAAAGGTGTTTCAGAAACACTCTTCGAGGGAACATTATTCTTGATATGAACTGCGGTCTCTACTGTATACCCCCAAAACGAGCATTCTGCTGAGGTCATCATAGAACAAACCATGTCTAACAAGGTTCTATTTCTCCTTTCTGATACATCATTCTGCTGAGGTGTACCAGACACTGAAAGTTGGGATTGAATTCTATGTTCTATCATATAGTCATGGAATGCTAAATCCATATACTTTCCACCCCGATCAGATCGAAGTGTTTTAATCGTTTTACCTAACAGATTTACAACTTCAGCTTTATACTCCTTGAACTTTTCATGGGCTTCAGACTTATGTTCTATTAGATATAAGTAACCATACCTTGAATAATCATCTATCAAAGAGATTAATTATTTATATCCTCCTCGAGCTTTTACATTCATTGGACCATAAAGATCTAAATGTATGAGATCTACGGGCTTTTTAGCTCTATAACCTTTTCCACTAAAAGGCCTTTTAGTAATTTTTTCTTTCAAAATAGGATTCACGTGGAGTTAATGAATCATCTTCTAACTTGCTTAGAAGTACATTCTTTACCAATCTCCCGATTCGATCCGATCAAGATTTATGTGATATAATCTCAAATGCCAAAGATATGTATTATTGTTACTAGGAGAAACACTTAGCTTTTTTGTTTGAGTATTAGCAGTTTTAAACATCTGATGATTTAAAAGTGCTTTTGTTTCAGTTGGTCTTAACACGTACAAGTTTTTTTCTAGTTTAGGTGAACAAATAGTCACACAATTTTTCATAATGAATGCTTCATTAGATGAAAAGAAACCGAATACATTTGTTCGACTAGACAAGAAATAGATACAAGGCTTCTCTTAATTTTGGGGACCATATACAAAATTTCTAAAAAACAACTTTGCAGCTCCCATAGCACGAGCTGAAATGGCGCCTTTCGTTCCAACTTTAAGCGTCATTTCACCCTCATCGAGCTGTTGGAAGGAACTAAATTCTCTGCAAAGAAGAACAAACATGATTAGTGGCTCTCGAATCAAGTATCCAAGCATTCTGATCATTTTCCACTAAACAAGTTTCTAGAATCAGTAAATCACATTTACCTTCATTTTCTTTCTTCTTCTTGGTAAGGTACTTGGGGAAATTTCGTTTCTAGTGACCATCCATATTGTAATGAAAGCACTTGTCCTTTTTGGCCACCTTGGGCTTTTGCCCTTGCCTTTCTCAGCAGTGGGAGCCTTCATTTTCCCTCCTTCCTTTTTCTGGATCATCTTACAACTAGACGATGAGGGAACAAACTTAGTTCCAGAAGATGAACCATTGTGGAACTTCTTAGAATGGGCAACATTTGTCTCTCCTTCTATCGGTCCTTTACTTTTCATAAGAGATTGATAAGTTTGTAACTCATTCAAGAAGGTAGTCACAGTGTACTTTATTTTATTCATAACCGCATTGTTGCAATGGAGGAAACTTTTCGAAAGAGATTCCAGAATAAAGGACACCTGACACCACTCGTCGATGGCTGTACCATTCATCTCGACAACATTGAAGTGTACTATAAGGTTGATAACATGTTCTCTCACTAACTGGCCTTCCTTCATTAATGCATTATAAATGTACTTGAGGGCCTCGTGCTATATCTGAGAGGACGATTGTCCAAAAATCTCCAGGAGGGACTTCATGATTTGACATGCAATGAACATAGCCTCGTGTTTCTTTGTAAGAATGTCAGACAGGCTTGCCAAGATATAGACTCGAGCCTTGTTATTGACCCTTATCCAATGATCATAAGCATTCCTCAATGCTTGGGATGCATTTCGAGTGTGGATTGGAGGACATTCCTCGATTAAGAGATCTTTTATAACTAGAATCGTATTTAAGTTAGATTTCCTCATCACATAGTTTTCACTAGTTAATTTTTTGTTCTTAAGCAAGGAAGTTGTGGAAGACATGCTAAAAAAATAACAAACAATTGATAGTATCAGTTATATCTGCCCATTATAAAAACAAGTATCCAATCAATTCAACAAAAAAAACAAAAGCAATCATAGAACCCTAATTCAACTATTGATTTATTTTTTGCAATGATACTTAAGAGATTTAGAGCAATAACCACCTAAGGGTGATCAGTTACCCCTCTCCTAAATTGCGACAATCTCAACTAATTACTAATACTAGAATAACTCTTATTATTATAGCTCTTAGCTACCTTTTTTTTGGTCAATGATTCATTAACTAGCTTAATTCATCCCATAAGTTTGACCCTGCAATTTTTGGACCCGAGAGGTACGCTTCAACAGGCTACCGTAGACAACTATTGAAGATTAATCTAAGATACCATATCCATTACTAGAGTTTTCATTGTTCCAAATCCTATGATCATGCCCTCTGAAGGGATGGTAGCTTTAGGATGACCGCAAGCGAACCATAGGAATCTCACGGTTCAATCTAATGGAGGAGACCGTCGGATACATTGACACAGTTCCTTCTCCCACCTACAATGAACACTTTTCCTATTCACCTTGTATTGACCCATGCAAACACTTTCGGAAGGGAGGCCACGCGCAGGGCGACATGAAGCCGAGCATTAATCTCACAGAGTGAACTCTTAAGGACGCGAGAGCTAAAAATTAATATATCCCATATACTATTTTTCTCCCACTAAAGTGTTCGATCAATTTAGGGTTTTATTATACTCAGTTAAATTCCAGCTAATGAATCTATCTAAGTCTATGTCTATTATAACTCTTATAATATGGTCTTTACTCTAATGTTCTAGGTGAATTAAACCATTTAATTCACCTAGTGACATTGCATGTCAATAGGATTGAAGTTTTTTCAACTCAACTTCCAGGTCAGTTCCCAAGTAGGAGGTGTTCCATAAGTCATCATCTTAAGAACCCCGAACCTAGACAAAAGTTCACTAGTAGAGTTTCCTTATAACCTAAAGTCCTATTTGTCCTATTAGTCATATTTTAAATCTATTGAAACAAATAGAACATAATTCTATTCTTTTAGAATTAATGTGATCTAAAGTCTAAATTAATTTTAAACATTTTAAAATTAATTCTAATTTCTTAAGATCCTAAGTTTGCATGCAATTCTTTATTATAAGTTGATGGTTACTAAAAATTAATTTT
This sequence comes from Benincasa hispida, assembly GCF_027475165.1. Lineage (NCBI taxonomy): Eukaryota > Viridiplantae > Streptophyta > Magnoliopsida > Cucurbitales > Cucurbitaceae > Benincasa > Benincasa hispida. Next base: position 38,611,957 of record NC_143486.1, on the reverse strand, counting down.
ATAACTATTACAAAATTAGTTATTAGCCCTATAATCATGTTTTCTATGGTTTACTTGATTAACATTCAAATTCTAATTTACAAGAATACAATATTACATGCATTTCATGACTTTAATATAACAATTATATTAAAGTATGGATGTATCATGCTGAATGCAAATTAATTTTCAACTTTATTAATATAACACTTATATTAAAAAAATCACGAAAATCCACTAAGCATATACAAGACATTAATAAATATAACTTTTTATATTTACCTAAGTAATGTCATGCATCATGCTTTTCCAATTTCATATATTTAACATATCCAAATATATTAAATAACCCATTAAATCATATCCATATCATACATTAAAACCATATATTATAACACTTATAACATATTAAAATGCATGAACATGCTTAACTTGTGGTGGGATTTATCTAAATGACATCCATAAAGAATTTAAATAGCAAATGAATCGGTAATTTGGCCCCTAGGATTAAATAAAGCAATAAACTATAATAATTGTACTAATTTTATCCTAAATCTACTTTTGCCGCTCCCGAACTGTACCAAACCAACTCGAACTTACCTGGACCGCTTCGAACCGAAACCCAAAACAATGAATTGAGCCAATCTAGTGTAAAATCGGACCAAACCACTTTGAACCAGCTGAACCGGTCCGAACCACCCTAGATCGTAGCTGAACCACGGGCAATGCAACCTTAGCGTCGCATTTTCTTAGCATTGCAATATCGTAGCCAGCGTTGCAACGCTACAATACCATAATGCAATTCTGGGCAGTTTCTTCGATTGTTCTTGGTTTTTGGCCAAAAATAGTCTCGATCTTCATCGATTACAGACTTAATTCTAGACACGGACTTACAGAAAACTCAAATTAGATGATTAAATGCCCAAAAACGCAAGGACCTTTACAATTTAATCGAATAAAAAACATGAAATTTTATGGCCATAAACTACCATGAACATTCATATGCAAAATTACATTCCCAATTCAATTAAACCCACCAAAACCCAGTGTAAATTTCATAAACCTAAATTAATTCTACGAGATGGCTTTGATACCAAGTGTAGGGATGAAAGCCCTAACACAACGGAACAAAATCAAGACAATTACTCGAAATTAATTTAGGTATTCTGAAATACCAATACACTAGAAAATTTAGAAAAAATACAAAGACCAACAAAAACACAGCCTATTGTAAAATAGATCCTGGGTTAAGCATGTTTTAAAGATTATAGAGAAAAGGGAAAGAAATCTTAGTTTTGTAGAATCGATTGAAATCGTCAATTGTCCAATTGGATTGAAATCACGAACACTACCAACAAGGTTACCTCCCTATTCTCTAAGAATTTATGAGGTGTGGTTTGTGGGAACCAGAAGTTAATTGGGGAAAGGATGGAGGAGTTTTTAAGAGAATTGATTACAAAACAATTCTGTATCCAATTGGAACATCCTGCAAAACGTTTTTAAAATGGAGAGAGAGAAAGATGGAATGTGGAAGAGTCCACGTTTCAGATAACTCCCCAACGTTGGAGTTATCTGATTTAGTTAATGATTTCATTTAAATCATATTTAAATGAAACATCTCTCCCATAACCAGTAGTTCTATTGAATTAATCAAATCAAATCAATAGTTAACTAATTCTTCAATTTATTAATTACCAAATTAAATATCAAATATTTACTTTAGCCTACACTTGAATCATATCCAATTGTATTTCTCTCATAACCTATTATTTGAATGTGCATCAAATACACATTAACTTTTAACCTATAGTTTTTTTAAGGAACCATGAGGTTCGAATGCAGAAGCAGGATCATCCAAAATTTAATTTTTTACACAGAATTATAAATTTACAAAATAAAAATTATGCAAAATCATAATTTTATAGCATGAAGGGGACCTCATGGACCTATAGATCAGAAGCTCTAACGACATGAGATTAATTGGCTAAACTCATTAACCACATTAATCAATATCCATTAATTGTGGGTACACTTCACTAAAGACCCACAACTGCACTCTTTTCACTACAAATATATTTCTGTGTCCACAGATATAGACAAATAACAAGTTAGTCCTATACGAGTGTTTTTAACACCAGTAGGGTCAAATTATTGTTTTACCCCTGGGTAACCTCTGTATCCTTAAATACTAGTGCTTCTCTAATGAACAACCTGTTTATGGTCGAACCATTAAATAGAAACCCCTCTCGAGCCAGTGAGAGGGTAGGGTTCTTTGTTCAAGTCTCGGAGACGCTACTTAATGGAACACTCATCTACTTACCCTAGGGTCAGGAATGAGTGAAATCCATCTTGTATTATTATGTTTCAAGCTCCTCACTCAGTCTTCTCCTCAAAATGGTAAACTTATTGAGTCAGCAAACTGATTACTCTCAACTATGTAAATCAAAGGATAATCCCTCGTAAACAAGAGTTCATAATAGACTCAGGATTTAGACTAAGTTGCCTAGGTCATCCAATTGAAATAGAAACCTAACTAGGCAATGGTGTTACATCTAGTGGTTACTATTTCATGGTCCGGTCTTATGCAAACTCATTGCGTAGGATACCTTCACTCGTATGTCACTTACACGAATGCATTGGATCATTCCATTTGTATCAAATACAAAGTGGGTCGTATCCATAGTGTCACTAGGATAAGATACCCAACCTTATCCCTATACTATAGACCCTTTAAGTTGTATCTTGAACATTGATGCTTGTATGTCTCCATATATATTTCAAGACTCATAAGACAACCGAGGATGTTAGTTTATTGGATTTAGGGTTATTGAGACCAAATGAATACAACACAAGCAATAACATTTATTGAAATAACATCGATAACTCTTTATTGGTGACAGTTAATTATTTACATTTACTATCTACAAGTTTTAAGGAATAAAACTCAACAGTCCAAAGATTCCCCTCAGGAACTCCATGATCTCACGGATAGTGAGCGGGCTCATGCTTCTTGGCCAAGACTTCAAATAAGCTTGCCAAGATAGATGCTCGGGACTTTTCATTCGCCCTAACACGTCGCTCATATGCCTCTCAAACATTTCGGGTGGCATTAGCAGGTTGGACTTGAGAACACTCAATGAGGATGAATGACAAGTCATTGTTTATAAGCACAATATTGATAGTATTTTTCCACATGGCATACATATCGTCGTTAAGTTTTTCGGCGACAAGCAAATTTAATATAGCACTTGTGATATTTGAAGTTGTTGAAAACATACAATTTACTTATATTAGCGATACATGCATTACACATAATGACAACCAATCAATTTTAGCAAAATTTTAATGTACCCTAAGTGACATTTATTTTGCAATGATGCTTCAGTGGGGTATGGTAAAAGCATTGTAAGGTGATCAGTTACCCCTTCACTGAATTGAGACTATCTCAACCAATAATTACATTAGAACAACTGTTGTTCCTGTAATTATTAGTCACCATCATTTGGTCCAAAAATTGTTAATTTTCTTAATATTTTCTTATAAATGTAACCCCTCACTTTAGACTCCAGAGTTCCACTCCAATAAGCCAACCAGAGGGAAAAGTTGATTGGGACAAAAACTAAAGCAACCCTATCTATTTATGGAGTTTGAGTAAAATCTCATGCAAATTCCATCCGTAGGGGGACACAAGCAAAGGTGTCTAGAGGTCGAGTATGAAAGTTTACTACAAACTAATGAGAGAGACCATGGGATATGTTGACACATGTCCCGCTCCCACTTACTATAAACACTCTATTCATTCACCTTGTTATTGATCTTTACAAACACCATCGAATAGGGGGACACAAGTAAAGGTGCCTTAAGGTCAAGTAATGTGATAGGAAAAATGAAGTATCATATACCCCATTTTCCTCCAACTGAATGGTTTACCTAGGGTTGATTAACTTAGAAAAGTACGACTAATTATTTTTACTAAGTGTTAAACTTTGCCCAATGTAGCATTTACTTTGGATAGTTTAACAATATTGATTTATGTTCATTAAACATTTTAACAAACATTGATCACTTATTGCATGCATGTAACAAATCTATCTAATTCACCTTCCAGGTCAGTTCCTAGATAAGGGTGTTTCGTTTTTGCCAGCTTAAATACCCTAGCCTAGATAGATCCATCCTTGGAAAAAAAAGGTCCCTTATAGATACATTTGTTACAAATTTAATCTTTTATATCATATCAATTTAATCCTAATAAATTGATTAAAAGATTAAATTTATTTCTAATCTTATTAGAAATATTGTGATCATAGGTCTAATGCGAATAAATTTTTAAACTATTTAAAAAAAATGATTTTAACCTATGTTAGCATGCAACTCTTTTATTATAGATTTTAATTCTAATTTCATTTAACTTATAACTATTATAAAGTATAAATGAATTAACTAAAACCTAAAATTTCATCCAATGACATACTTTGAAAAAATTATAGTAATTATAATTTATTAAAGTGATGTCATGCATCATGCAATTCCATTTTTCATTACATTCCATACATACAATTATATATTATAATAATAAAAAATAAATTAATAACACATTTATACATTCTAACTATATATTATAACATTTATAATATAAATGATGCATGGTAATGTTATAGACATGAAATCATATATTATAACTCTTATACTATATGATGCAGGAGCATGCTCAAAATAATTCACGCAACTATATATTCTAACATTTATAATAAATATAATGCATGAATAATGTTTATCCTAAGGTGGGGATTTTATTATATGACATACAATATGACATATATAAATATAAAACCATACATCACATGTACAATTAAATAAATAGAAATTATGGATCGAAATTAACATTTCTAAACTTTAACAAAATTAATATAATATTTATAATAACTTAATTAAGAAAAAAAAAATTAATTATACAAATAGTAATCAGTAAATAAAATACAAAACAACTGCAATAACTACTTTCCAGGTGTATCGAACGCACGTCGCTCGAACTACTTTATCGCGCGCACACGTCGTCCGAGCACAATGGCACTTACGGAGAGTGTCGCTGCACTCTGGTCCCTTGAGCCAGAGTATTGCAGCACTATGGCCAGTGCAGGGGTGCTCAGCAAAGAGACACGCAACGCCGCTGTGCTCTGTGAAGAGAACCGTGGTGCTGCATAAAGGTGTAGCTACGCTCTAGGCTACTACATTATTCTGAATTCATCAGAATTTCTCCAGTCTACTCCAATTTGAAGCTGGAACAACGACCCGTTCGACATAGATATGAATACAAACTCGACTACAATATTATATGTCCAAAAAATACAACGAGCCCTTACAAATTGAGTAATTTAAAGCAATAAACAGTCTAAATGCCAATTTCGAAACAACAAAATTATAAACCATAAAACAAACATCCATTATGCAAATCTAATGCTCCCACCTTAAACTCTGATTTTAATATAAATGAAATTAAGAGACTCAACCTGTCTCTAATACCAACTAAAGGTTTTGAAAACCGAATCGGAAGCGTGAAAGGCATCATGTCTATTAATTTAATTTTATTGAATAGTAGTAAATCAGAGAAGACACAAACTTTCACGAAAAACATTTATATATCTACAATGCTTTTTACAGAATATAGAGAGAAACTAAAGGAGAGTCACACTTACCCTTGAAGACCGATTCGTGTTTCCTCTCCAATACTGCTTGAACGCAAACTCTCTAGGGATAGCAACACCAAAACTAAGGTGGAAACCATCACGATGAAACCTCAGTATTCTCGGTAAGGTGAGAATCGACAAGAGTGGTGGGCTTTGCTTTAATTTTGGAAGGAAGAAGAGTTTTCTAGAGAGGAGATTACAGATAGTTCTTGTGAGTACTGTGATTCTGAAAGACTAAGATCCTTCCATGAAGAAGATGAAATCTCTATAAAAAAAAAAAAGGACTTACTTTTACTTAAACCAACTTTCACGTGTAAATGAAAGAGTGGTTTGAGGAAGTTACCATAACTCCCTCCCTGATTTAATTTTAAATCCAAAAAATAAATTTAATATTAATATAAGTATTAATATTAAATTAATTTGAAATTATTTATGGAAATTTAAGTAATTAATTATATCAATATGATTAATATAATATATAATGTAAGGTGATGTATTAAAATATATAGTTAATTATAAATAAGATTTATAATTAAAACTATATAATATGTGAGAGAAATATTTGAATAAGTTTTAAATATTTTAAATAGATTTTATACTATAGATTAATATTTAATATGAATTTGATTCATATTAAAACTATAGGTTAAAAGAGGAGGTTGCATTATAATATGATTATAAATGTATGTAATATGATTAATAACGGTTAGTTAACCATATTTTAAATATTATTAATATTATTTTATATTATTTTTATATAATATAATATTAATAAATAAATAAATAACTCCCCATTAGGGGATTTACTTCAGCAAACGGGGAGAGGGGGAGTTAACGTAACTCTTTCCTCCTCGCCCTCTTATTCCTTCTCTACGTAAAACAAAGTATGCAAGATAGAAAAGAAAAATCTCCATGCACTTGTACTCTCTCTCACTCTCATAAAAAACCAAAGAAAACTCCCTCGGCCAAAATTCTCTTGAAGCTTAGACTTCTTTTCCTTATTTCCTGAGAATAACGGACTTTGACTGGTGGAATAATTCTTGGGTTTTTACAGTAGCATTGATCGTGACCTTGGAGGGAATTGCTTGAAGAATTATTGGTACTTCAAAGGTAACATTCTTCATCCTTGATTTTTCTAGATTGAAAAATCAATATGCTTGGCTTATTTTTTTTTTTTTGTAAAAATTAATTTTGAATTTTTCCAATCCCTGTTCAGAGAAAGTAGGACCAATCGTTGCCGCTTTGCGACTCAATCCCTTCATCCTGGTGAAATGTTGATCTCTTCAAGCAACTGTGTTACAAAGAGAGATTAATCATTCTGTGGTATGGTCTTATACAAACTCTTTGTATAGGACACCTCCACTCACATATCTCTATATGAACGATTAGGATCACATCGTTTGTAATATTTTACAACTATTATAAAAATTACAAAGTGAAACATATCCGTAGTGTCACTAAGATAAGGTATCCAATCTTATCCACATACTATAGACCATTTAGGTTCTTACCTAAACATGATCTACCTGTATGTCAATCAATACATATTTAAGTTACATAAAATAACCTTGGATCTTAGTTTATTGGATTGGGTTAATGCTAACTAAATATTGAATAAAACAACATCTTATTTTATTATATAAATAATTCGTACATAAAGCTTACAAACTATGAAACCCACGAGTTTTCGGACATCAACCCCAACACAACCACCTCCAACGACCAACTCCAATGATCACCTCCGACAGCCAACTCCAATAGCATTCATCCATCATAATTGATAGTCAAATCTAGCAACCTCTAATGGTGGCCACTCCACCAACTTCGACTACCATTATTTTAATTATAACTATTACAAATTTGGGTTTTGTTGACGTACGAGCTTTTTTGTTTTGTTGACGCTCATGACATAAAACCATAAAAAACCCTAATTTAATTAAATATACATATAAAATACCAATAAATTTTTATATTTAAGTTGATACACAAAATTGTCAATATTTGTTGACACAAAAGTACGTAAGTTCCATCAAACGTTGAATTTCTGTTTTTTTATTAGTTCATAGTATTTTATAGTTCTTTATAGTAATATAAAATCACTATTATCATGTAAGAAATCAAACAAACTTGTATGTAAATACACTTTGGAGAAAAAATTGTTAGACACATGAGTGTTTTTATTTTAAAAAGTTATTATCAAAAGTGTTAAAATAAAAATGACTTAACTAGAAATGTCACATGCATAAATTTGTAAAATGATTACTTATTTTTTTTTTCTAAAAAAATTGAAATGCATAATCCAAAAGTAAACCCTAAACTCCATTTCCGAAAACCGATCATAACAATACATGTTTGCTTAAAAAGCAATAAAATAAAGCGCAATCTATAGACTATTAAAAATATATTTAGAATTATTGAATAAAAATGTTTTTCAAAAAAATAATCATCATAAAAACAGATTGTTTATGTAAAAAAAAACTGCACAGATACCTCTGATATATGGACTCAGCACCCCAAACACCCAAAATACAAACATATGAACTTCATAGACACATAAACTCTACAGACATACGAAATCTAGACATATGAACTTAACTTAGCATGCCAAACAGCCTCTAGTGAGAAGCTTTTGTGGAAGAGAGAGAATAAAGAAATAGATAGTTTGAACCACGTCAGAATGAATAGGAAATGAAGGAGGTGGAGAGTAATGTAAGAGTACTTTTTTCGTTTTAATATATCATTAAAATTTGGGTGAGATTTCCAGTTACAAACACCTCAATTATTTTAAAAATGACTTAATTTTAAAAATTAAACACTTTAAAAGTAATCCAAACGCATTCTATAATTTAATAATTCCAAACACATTCCTCCAATTTACGCACTTATTTTTATTTAAACAAATTTTATTTTGAATAAAAAGAGTTGAATATGGACATTTAATATTTATTAATTAGGACAAACTAGATAAATTATCATTTACTAAATTTAAAAGTTTTGGTAGGAAATCTATGACTGAAAAAATTACAATAAAACACAAAATATTAGACTATTTGCAAAAAATGATACAATTTTAACCTTTATCATTACATATCACTAACAGACACATATTGTCACACTCCCTCTCGAACTTACCTCTTTCACCTGGAACGAGGCGTAAAGATGGCAGATACCATCTTTTTGTGGTACCTACTGCCCACTTCAACCTGTTTTGTTTAGAAACCTCTTAGCCAAGTAAGTATAACAACAACTTTTTGGCTTAACTTATTTTATTACAAACCAATATAATGTTTATACAATTCTAGATCTAACTTAGATAACTCTAACTCTTAAGTTACAAAACTCATAAAGAATAGACCTTAATCCAGAAGTGTGGCTACAATGTAGAAAACCTTGACCTCAAATGGCACCCCAGAACTTCTTTCTTACGCTACCTAGGAAGAAAGACATAAAAGAAAAGAATGAGCTAAGAGTCCAGTGAGTGGTAAACAAATTACAGAGTTTCTTTCAACCCTTAAGAGTAAAAGCTCGATGACATCATATCAACACCACGAGTTTACTATTCAAACCTCAAGCTTGAATGTATACATTTCATGCTATCCCTACACATATGATAGGCAATTAACCATATTTCCCTATGTACACAAGATCTACCTCATGTGAGCTCAGAAACTATACCCGTCGTCCCTCTGACCATCCCACATGTGGTTCTTCCTACAGGCTTAAGGACTAAGCCTTACAAACATCTGACCATCCTATGAGTTTTTGCCATAAGTTGAAGAACTAGGTCTTATGACCCTCTGACCATCTCGTGCAGTGTATTCTTTATCACCCTACAAATTACACATATACATCTATGGAAATTCACAACAACGTCTAAAGAAATACCACTTACTATTTGTTAGTGAAAATTCCCCTCTTTCACAAGCTTTTCACTTCTTGGTTCTTTCCTGGATCTCAGACCTACATTAGCCCAATTTTAGCTCAGAATCTCATGTTTAGGGCTAGAATAACCTCAAAATACCTTCTTGGCCCTAGATATAGCTGATCAACTCCAAAAGACGTGAAATTAGGCCTTGGAACAACCTAGGAAAGCAGTGGCCACAATGTAACCATTGGCAACCTTATGTATGCAATGTTATGTACCAGACTTGACATTTGTTATACAGTAGGGATTGTCAATGGATATCAATCAAATCCAAAATTAGATCACTAGACAGCGGTCAAAACGATCCTTAAGTATCTATGGAGAACGAATTTCTATATGCTCGTGTATGGTGCTAAGGATTTGATCCTTACAGGATACACTGACTTTGATTTTACGACTAATAAAGATTCAAGGAAATTCACATCAAGATCGTTGTTCACTCTGAATGGATGAGTTATAATATGGTGCAACATTAAACAAGGTTGTATTGCAGATTCCACCATGGAGGCTGAGTTTGTAGCTGCCTGTGAAGTTTCTAAAGAAGTCGTTTGGATCAGAAAATTTCTCACAGATTTGGAAGTTGTTCCAAATATGTCTAAATATGTCTTTGCCCATCACATTTTATTGTGATAACAGTGGTGTTGTGACAAACTCCAAAGAACCTTGTAGCCTCAAACGTGGAAAGCATATAGAGCACATGTATCATCTTATTAGAGAGATTGTGCAACGGGGAAATGTGATCGTCACAAAGATTGCCTCGGAGCATAATATTGTTGATTCATTTACAAAGGCCCTCATGGCTAAAGTTTTTTAGAGTGACGTGGAGGGTCTGGGTCTATGAGATATGAGTCATCTAAGCTAGGGAAAGTGAGAGATTTTAATGGGTATATTGTATGCCCTAGTTCATTATATTGTATATTAATACTTTACTTTCCCACTCATCTTTTATTTTATTTTGATACATTCCACTTGAAGGAACTCTAAAACTAGAGAACCAATGAGCGGAAGCGGATTGTTCCAAACTCCATTGTGAAAGAAAATAAAACATTTACAATCAAACAAATAGATTATGCATTAATATAAGTTACAACATGCTCTTAACAAAGTTACAAAGGATCGAGCAGACAATACCTTTGAAGAACCCTTTCTTCTGGTATTTCCTCGATCAATCATCAACGTGTCCAATAGCACAAACGCAACGAGCAATTGGAAGATCCTCGATCACCAGTGAGTACAACTCAATCCTCGATCCTCGAACCTCGAACAGAAATCGACACCACCACAAGGTTACCTTGGTATTTTCAGTGTGAGAATCTAGAAGCTATGGGCTCTATATGGATAGAGCGATCAAGTAAAAGATAGAGCGATCATGTAGAAGATATCAGTCTATCGTATAGACTCGATCCTCGATCGTGTAGTAATAGGCATTATCGTATAGTGAACTCAATCTATATCATTTAGCCTCTCAACAAGCAATCTGATTACTTGATGTGTGTAGCGTGTAATGAATAATGAAAACTATTTTTCTTCTTTATCCACAGTTGCAATAAACCGTCTAAAACCATCCACTAAGGTTGGTTATCAGAGAAAGAGAAAACTAATTATCTCATAATTAATATATTATAAATAAATACAATAACTAACTTATCATATTATATTTATAACCCATAGTTTTAATATTGCATCATATGCAATATATAAACCATAGTTCTTTTTCTCTTTTTATGGAATTTAATATCAATCATATTTACATTAATTCCTCCAATCAAATATTGTATCAAATACATTATATCAATTATATCATATATAATTGAATTAATTTAATTATATCATATATAATCAAATTTTCTCTTGTTAATTTGAACACTTCAAACTAACCCAAAAACTAATTCTCAACTTGAATCCATTAAGCTACCAAAGGGACCTTATGGACATGTAGCTTGAAGCTCCAACGATATTTGAATAACTGGCTAAACTCTTTAATCACGATTTCCACCATCTGTTAACTGTCAGGCACTCCACTAAAGACCGACAACTGCACTGTTCGCACTACAGATTTATTTTTGTGTCCATTGGATATAACCAATCAATAGTACGACCTTCACAAATCGCTCGTAAGAACAGTTGGGCCAATTTACCTTTTTGCCCTTGTAGTTAGATCTGACTCCTTAAGTACCATTAATTCCTCTAAGAAGCAATAGATCATAATCCCACTATGACTAAACCCTTTTCGGGCCAAGAGAAGGTATGGCGCCACATTGTTCAAGCCCTGAAATCATCCCTTAAGGGAGCAATGTTGTAACAACTCAAATTGTATACAAACACTATAGGAAATTAAATAATAAATGTTAATTAAGGTTTAAGATTAAATCTAGTTATTAGTAAACAAGTTCTAAATTTAAGCCACTAAGTTTAAAATTTGGCCTATAAATCTTATTGGTCATTAAATAAATAACAAACATAATATTGATTTGAAAATTAAACAAATATCCAAGTAAGGGGAAAAATCTAGAAAATAAAATAATGACAATATAAAAACATTTTGAAGAAAATGGAAAAATGATCATAATAATAATAAATAATATGTAGAAGGTTTAAGATAGTAATGGTACATTTTTTTTAAAAAAGATAAATATAAAAAAGATAAACATAAAAAAAAAAAAAAAGAAGAAAGAGATAAATATAAAAGTAGATAAACTTTAAAAGAAAAAAAAAAGGAAAGAAAAGAAAATAAATATAAAAGAAGATAAATATATATATATATATATATATAAAGAAGAATATAAATATAAAAGAATATAAACAAAAAAAAAGAAAAAGAAAAAGAAAGAAGAAGATAAATATAAAAAAAGATGAATATAAAAAAAAAAAGAAAAAGAACAAAAAGAAAAAGAAGATAAACAAAAAAAAAGATAAATATAAAAGAAGATAAACAAAAAAAAAAAAGATAAATTTGAAAGAAGATAAACAAAAAAAAAAGATAAATATAAAAGAAGATAAACAAAAAAAAAAAAGATAAATATAAAAGAAGATAAACATAAAAAAGAAAAGATAAATATACAAAAGATAAACGTAAAAAAAACAAGAAGAAAGAGATAAATATAAAAGTAGATAAACGTTAAAAGAAAAAAAAGGAAAGAAAAGAACATAAATATAAAAGAAGATAAATATATGTATATATATATATATATATATATATATATATATAAAGAAGAAGATAAATATAAAGGAAGATGAATATAAAAAAAAAAGAACAAAAAAAAAAAGATAAATATAAAAGAAGATAAACAAAACAAAAAAAGATAAATATAAAAGAAGATAAACATAAAAAAAAGATGATAAATATAAAAGAAGATAAACATTAAAAAAAAAAAGGTCGGTTAAAACTTCCCTGTAAATAGAGAAGTGAGGCACTTTGTTGGCAAGGAAAAAAGATAAAAAGGAAAAAAGAATCAAGTGCGTTTCAAGATCAAACCATAAGGAATAATTAGGATTACAACAAAGGTAAGTAATTTATCTCACATTCTCATTAAGTGTTTTATGGTAGTGTACCTTTGTTATGTTGCTTTATTATGTTCTTATTGTTATGTTGCATTATATGTTTAAAAACGTTTCTCTACAAGGGATCCCATGCATTATGTTTGTTCACGATTATGTTTTAATTAGGTATAGGTTATGCTTCAAGGGCTGGCAGGGCATGTATGGTTGCACTCCTCTAGGCCCAACCAATATTACGTTATGTTTATGCTAGGGACTAGTAGGGTATGTATGATTGCACCCCTCTAGTCCAATCTTACATTTATGCTAATGGTTGAGGTTGGATGTGGCTCTGGCTCAACTGATTGCATGACCCGCTAATCATCAGATGGGTTAGTTTTTGCTTAAGTCGTCATCTTCCTACCAGGGTAGAGGAACTTACGTTGAAAGCATAACCGACCACCTCATGTTATTATAAGTTTATGTTTTAGGTCCCAATCATATGTTTTCATGACATGTTGCATGTGACTGTGCATTTGGTCACTACCTTAAGTGATAACTACTTACTGGGTATATTATATACTCATTATATTCTAGAACTTTGTAGGTAAGAACACAACGTAGGTGGCATAACCAGACGCCGCTCAAGGGGTCAACCATCAAACTCATTATTTCGGTCATATATGTATTTTGTTATTCTACGCTAATGTTTTATGGATCTTGATGTTTTGTAAAATAAACTTTTTGTATAGTTTTGCTACTTAATTAATAAAATTTTAGACATGTGCTTTTGAATTTTTTTACCAAAACACATCTCATGATAGAAAAACTTTAAGTATGCATGTCGTAGCGGTCGGACCTTATTATGTAAGGGTCTGGTTGTTATAAATTTATCTACTTACCCCTGCTTTGGGGAAGGAATGAATTCCATCTTATGTAGTTGAGTTCCCGGCTCCCCAATCAGATGAATCCCCAAAGTGGTAGGTTTGACTCGGCTATCCGGTCACTCGCACCCATGCAAATCAAAGGACCGCCCTCATAGGCAGAAGTTCACGACTCACTTAGGATTAAGGTCATGTTACCTATGGTCATCCTAGTGAAATGAAATCTGTCATGAACGATGTTTTATAACGAGACTAAACATTTCATGGTCGGTCTTATACAAACTTCTTTGTATAGAGCATCCCCTTCCGTATGTCTAATAAAAAAATAATCAGGATCAGACCATTTGTAGCACTTTACAACATTTGTAACACCTATAAAGTGGGCCACACTCATAGTGTCACCAGGATAAGGTATCTCTCCTTTATCCATATACTACAGACCATTTAGGTTATCACTTAAAGCATAATCCACTTGTATGTCTCCACATACATGCATTGAATAAAATGAAGGAACTCTTATGCATGAGTACCTATGAGTGGAAGCGGATCTTTCCAAAGACATTGTGATAGAATTACCACATTTACATTCAAATAAACAGATATGCATCATACTGTAAAATTGCAGACATGCTTGGAGAATAAACAACATAGAGAACAAGGAAAAATACAAGTTAAAGACTCTCTTCAGAAGAAATCTCGCTCTCTCCAAGGAACGGGTGTTCTCCCTCTCGCAGGAATGTCAAACTATCGTTCAGCAATACTCTAGTCGTCTACCACGAACGACCTCCATACGAATAGATGAATAAGGGGACGACACCACCACTTGGAACCTTTAGTATTATCGGTGTGAGAATCCAAAGAGTGGGTTCTGTTCGGATTTAGTAGAGGGGAGGAGGAAAAGTGATCGTATACAACGATCAAGCAAGTGGGAGTAAGCTACATCTATCGTATAAAGAAAGTGCTTGATCGTTTAGATGAAGTACACAATTGTGTAAGAAAAGGGTGGCAATCGTCTATACGATCATTTAGTAAATGCTCGGGCACTAGACGATCATTTAGAAAAAGGTAGGCAATCGTTTAGAAGATGGCGCGCGAGTGTAAGCGATCGTGTAGTAAATGTGAGCTATCGTATAGTCTTTCAATTTACTAAGCGATAGGCAGCAAACACTTTTGTGAGCAATAATTAACTGTGTTCTTTGCAAAATGAAAACAATTTTAATTTTATTTTCCAGTTACAAAAATCGATTGGAACTTCGCACTAATGAACATTTACGGAGAAAACGGCGTCCAATTATCCTATAATTTTCCAATTAAAAAATAATAAATGTAATCATACTATATTCATTAACCTATAGTTTAATATCATATATCAACCATAGTATTTTCTCCTCCACTAGATATAAACCATATTTATATCCATTTTCCTCCAATTAATGTATCTCATACATAAAGTCAATAATATCATATATAATTAACTAGTTCAATCATATCATATATAATTGAACTCCCTCTTGTCAATTTGAACATTTCAAATTGACCCAAAAACTGATTCTCATTTTGAATCCATTGAGCTACCAAGGAGACCTTATGGACCTATGGCTCGAAGCTCTAACGGTACGTGAATAGTTGACTAAACTCTTTAGCCACGAGATCCACCATCTGTCAACTGCCAGACACTCCACTAAAGACCGACAACTGAACTCTCCTTACTATAGATATAATTTTGTGTCCATCGGATATAACCAATCAACAGTATGATAACACTTCACAGATGCTTGTAAGTACAGTTGGGCCAATTTACCATTTTGCCCCTGTAGTTACATCCAACTCCTTAAGTTTCACTGATCCCTCTAAAGAACAATACAACATCGTCCTACTATGTGTGGATACCTCTTGAGCCATGAAAAGGCGTGTGGCGCCACATTGTTCAAACCCCAGGATCAGCCCTTAAGGGAGTAATCTATCTACTTACCCCTGCTTCGGGGAAGGAGTGAATTCCATTGTGTGTAGCTGAGTTCCCAACTCCCAAATCAAAAGAATCTCCAAAGTGGTAGGTTTGAGTCGGTGACCTGGCCATTCGTACCCATGCAAATTAAAGGGCCGCCCTCAAAGGCAGGAGTTCCCAACTCACTCAGGATTGAGGTCATGTTACCTATGGTCATCCTAGTGAAGTGAAGTCTTTGTTATGAATGGTGTTATATAACGAGACTTTAATACTTTGTCGTTAGGTCTTATATAAACTCTTTGTAAAGGACACCCCCGCTCGCATGTCCCAACATGAATGATCAGGATCAGACCATCTGTAGAAAGTCACAACACTTGTAACAATTCTACAAAGCGGGTCGTATCCGTAGCATTATCAGGATAAGGTTTCTCTCCTATATCCATATACTACAGACCATTTTGGTTATCGCTTAAGACATGATCCACATGTATGTCACCGCATACATGCTTAAGTTACATAATGACAACTAGGGATTTTAGTTTATTGATTTGTGGTAAAGAAAATAAAACATCCAACGTGCAAAGTCAAGTAGTGAAGAAAATATCATACATTATACATTACAAGCATTCGTACAAACTGTGTTTATAAACTACAGGACACGAAACTTTAGGGCATCATCCCCAACAATCTTCCATTTATCCTAAAGTGAGTGGGGTGTAGAAAAACTAGTAGAAAACAATAAACTAGAGCACTAAGGCCCAGTACTTAAAAATCTCCCACTTGTCCTAGTCTAGTCAGGGGCGGTCCCATAGACCCATATTCTGAAGGTGACCCTCAAATACTGTAGCCGTGAGAGCCTTCGTAAACGGATCAGTAACTTTGTGCTCCGAAGCGATCTTTGTCACAAGCACGTCCCCTCAATGCACTATCTCGTGGATCAGATGATACTTCTCTCTGTGTGTCTTCCGCGCTTGTGACTCCCAGGCTCCTTGGAGTTTGTCACAACACCACTATTGTCACAATAGAGGCTGATGGGCCTAAACATATCAGGAACCACTTTCAGCTCTGTCAGAAACTTCCTGAGCCAAATGACCTCCTTAACAGCTTCACAGGCCGCCATGTACATGGCTTCCATAGTGGAGTCGGCGATGCACCTCTGCTTAGTGCTTCACCACACTACAGCTCCTCCATTAAGAGTAAAAATTGACCTTGAAGTGGACTTTCAAGAGTCCTTATTAGTCTGAAAGTCAGAATTTGTGTATCCAGTAAGGATTAAATCCCTAGATCCATACACGAGCATGTAGTCCCTCGTTCTCCGAAGATACTTGAGGATGTTTTTAACTGCAGTCCAGTGACCCTGGCCTGGGTTATACTGATACCTACTGACTATTCCTATAGCGTAGTAGATGTCTGGCCTAGTACAGAGCATAGCGTACATCAAACTGCCAACGGAAGATGCATATGAAACCCGTCTCATCTCCTCAACCTCTTGAGGCGTCTTAGGACACATGTCCTTAAACAAAGTGACTTCATGCCTTAACGGCAGTAGGCCCATTTTGGAGTCTTGCATCGAGTACTTGAGCAACATCTTGTCAATGTACAATGCCTGAGAAAGTGCTAACACTTTGTTCTTACGATCCCAAAAGATCTGTATACCCAGAAAAAGCTTAGCCTCTCCAAAATATTTCATTTGGAATTGGGTCGCTAGCTAGTTCTTAACTACAATCAGTAGACCTACATCATTCCCAATGAGTAGGATATCGTCTACATACAACACTAAGAAAACTACTGAACCATTAACGATCTTCTTGTAAACACAAGGTTCATAAACGTTTTGGTCAAAGCCATACAATTTGATCGCAATATCAAACCGAATGTTCCAAGATCGAGACGCCTGTTTCAGCCAATAAATGGACCGATTCAATTTGCAAACTTTTTGCTTTTGACCTTGGGCAATGAATCCCTCGGGCTGCACCATGTAAATGGTCTCCTCAAGATTGCCATTGAGACAGGCCGTCTTGACGTCCATTTTCCATATCTCATAATTATAATAAACGGTAATGGACATGAGAACGCATGTCGACCTTAACATGGCAACAAGAAAGAAAATCTCCTCATAGTCGACTCCCTCTACCTAGGTATAACCCTTTGCCACAAGTCGAGCCTTGAAGGTTTGCACCATCCCATCAACACCCTATTTCCTCTTGTAAATCCATATACAACCTATAGGTCTTACCTCATCAGGCTAATCTATAAGATCCCATACTGAGTTGAAGTACATGGACTCCATCTCGAGATCCATGGCTTTGACTCATTCATCCTAATCAACATCCTCCATTGCCTTCTGATAAGACAACGAATCCTCAACATCACCATCAACTACCATATCCAGGATTTCCGTGAAACCCACATAGCGAACAGGTGGGTTCGCAACCCTTTCACTACGTCGAGGTTCCCTCAACTCTTGAGGTGGAACCGACCTACCAAATGAACTATCGTCAACAACTCTTGCTAATGAAGCAGGCCCTTCAATAACTCTTGTTGAAATTTCAATAGTTTTGTTGGAAAGCTCACGTAGCACGACTTTACTACGTGAACTATGCTGCCTAATATGATCCTCCTCTAAAAAAGTAGCATTCATGGAAACAAACACCCTATTTTCTAACGAATCATAAAAGTAACCCCCTCGTGTACCTTTGGGGTAGCCTACAAAGAGGCACAACCTCGACCGTGGTTCCAATTTCTTTGGATTTGCCTCAAGCACATGTGTTGGGCAACCTCATATGCGAAAGTGACATAAACTAGCTTTATGCCCGTTCAAAAACTTCAGAGGTCTTCTCGCAACACTCTTGAAAGAAACAAAATTGAGTATGTATACCGTAGTCTCCCCTGCGATAAGGAAGCGTAACTCATCATCGAGCGAACCATGTCCAACAAGGTTCTGTTTCTCCTCTCTGCTACACCATTCTGCTGAGGCGCATCCAGTGCTGAGAATTGGGAAACAATTCCATGTTCTATCAAATAGTTCTGGAATCCTGAATCCAAAAACTCTTCACCTCGATCTGATCGAAGTGTTTTAATTTATCTATCCAATACATTTTTAACTTCAGTCTTGAACTCTTTGAACTTTTCAAATGCATCAGAATTTCGTTGCATCAGATAAACATACCCATACCTAGAGTAATCATCGATAAAACTGATAAAATACTCATAGCCTCCTCGAGCTCACACATTCATAGGACCACAAAGGTCAGAATGTACTAACTCAAGAGGCTCTTTGGCTCGATATTCTTTTCCAGTAAAAGGACTTTTAGTCATCTTACCCTCAACGAAAGATTTGCACACCAGTAAAGAATTTTCTTCTAACTCACTTAGAAGACCATTCTTCACCGATCTCTCAATCCTATTGAGATTGATGTATCCTACAGTGCCAAAGTTGGACATTTTTTTTGGAGAAATTCTTTGACGTTTAGATTCAGTTACGACAGATTTAAGCATCTCTATGTTATGGAGGAAACTTAAAGCTAATGGTCTTAGCACATACAAGTTATTTTCCAGTTTAGCTGTATAAATCTCAATTCTATCTTTATGAATAAACACTTTATCCACATTAAACGAAAGAGTGTATTTACATTGTAACAGATACTTTATAGAAATTAAGTTCCTTTTTAACTCAGGCACTACAAAAACATCTTTTAAAAAGAAGAAATCTATTATGTAAAGTTAACTGGATTCCTCCCATTGCCACAGCTGATACGACGTGTCCGATGCCTACTCGCATCGTCATCCCACTAGCCTCCAGATGTTGCTAGGATCAAATCCCCTAAAAAGAAGAACAAACGTGATTAGTGGCGCCCGAATCAATTATCCAAGCAGAATCATCATTCTCAACTAAGCAAGTTTCTAGAACAAATAAATCATATTTACCTTTGTCTGCCTTGGGCTTAGCCTCGGCTGTCTTCCTTTCCTTCAACCAACGAAGAAAATTCCTCTTCCAATGTCCGTCCTGGTTGTAGTGGAAACATTTTCCTTGTTCAACCGGCGGCAGACGCCTCATCGGGGCGACATGTGGTGGGTTAGCAGGCGTTTTCCCTTTCCTCTTACCACCCTTCTTCTTCTTCCCCTTTCCAGAGTTAGAAGTAGAAGGTGCAGACTTCGTTCCTGAGGTCGAACATCGATGGAACGTCCTAGAAGACAAGGCAACATTTGCCTCACCCCTTTTTCTGTCCTTACTTTTCAGTAAAGATTGGTATGTCTACAACTCATTGAGGAGAGTTATAAAGGTATATTCCACTTTGTTAAGAATCGCATTGCTAACAAAGTGGAGGAAGCTCTCCAGCAATGAATGCAAGATTATGCTAACCTGACTGCCCTCATCGATTCTAAAACCATTCATCTCGGCCACATTAAAGTGGACAATCATGTTAAACACATGTTCACGAACAGAGGTGCCTTCCTCCATTTTGGAGTTGAAGATGTATTTCAGAGCCTCGTGCTTGAGCTGTCCAGATAGTTGTCCGAAAATCCCCCACAGGGACTCCATGATCTCACGTGTTGAGACCATGGGCTCATGCTTCTTGGCCAACACGTCACTAAGACTGGCCAAGATATAGACTCGGGCCTTCTCGTTTGCTTGTGTCCATCACTCGTACACCTCCCGAACATTTCAAGCGGTGTTTGGAGCTGGAAAAGGAGGACAGACCTTTGTAAGGTCAAACATGAGATCCTCAATGATGAGTATCGTCATGATCATATGTTTCAAACTCGAATAGTTGTCGCCAGACAGTTTTTCGGTGCTTAACAATGCAATTGTGGTTGTAGCCATTTTTAAAACCGTTGCTGAAAAAACAAACATACTTTTATAAGATTTTGCTAAACCAAATTTTAACCAATTAATTTTAGTAAAATAGTTTCTAAGTACCATAAATGTTTAAAACTTCTATTTTGCAATGATGCCTCAGCGAGGTAGGACAAACGTCACCGATGGGGTGATTAAATGCCCCTTCACTGCGATGAGACATTCTCAACCATTAGGCAGAACCAACTCTTGGAACTGAACCTAACAGCCACCATTCATTTTGTCCAGAACTGTTATCCCTTAGCAATTCCGTGTAAGTGTAACCCCTCATTTTTGGCCCCAGTGTCCCGCTCTAATGCACCAACCGTAGGGAAGAAGCAGATTAGGAAAAGAGACTAAGTAACCTTATCCTATACATGAGATCAAATAAAGAAACGCGCAAAACTGCCATCCTATAGGGGGACACTCCTAGGGTGTCTCGAGGCGATGCACATAAGCTTTATTCAACCTAACGAGAGAGACCGTGGGACATGCTGTCGCACTTCCTACTCCTACCTACTATGAACATTCTCTCCATCCTCCTTGATATTGATGTACCCAAACACCATCCTTTAAGAGGACACTCCCAGGGTGCCACAAGGTCGAAGATAGGTCTCACGGTGTGAAAAATAAGGGAGAAATGCAAGAGGTTTAAATGAAGCATCATATGGCCCAAGTACCTCCCACTGAATGTTCTACTTAGGGGTTCATTAACCTAGATAATTCGGCTACTGATTTTAGTCTAAATCATTTTTTTTATGCCGCTCAAAAACAACTTTAACTCTTTAATGGACTGTCCTTAACCTTGCATGCATGCATCAAATCTATCTAATTCACCTTTCTAAGTAGGTTTCTAGGTAGGGGTGCTCCATTTCCATCACCTTAAATACCCCAGCCTAGACAGAACCCGCCTTAAACAAAAGGTCCCTTATAGAAAGATTTGCTACACTTTAACCTTTTATTAGTCAATTTAATCCTATTAAACTGATTAAAACATTAAAGCCTAAGTTTTCTAATCATATTAGAACCGTGATCTTAGGTCTATCTCATCCATGTTTTCAAACATTTTTAAAACCATGATTTAAACCTAAGTTGACATGGATACCTTTCTTATAGTTTTTAGTTCTAATTTCCTTATAATGTTGATAAAAGAAACAACTAAAACCATACATTTCCACACAACGAGGTATTTATAACGCTTATAAATTTTACCTATGTGTCATACTTTATGCAATGTTCGGTCATTACTATACACAAGTTTTACATACATGTAACAACCAAGCACACATGCTTTCCATGCACCCTTATACTATAACAATTACAATATAAAGATGATGCATGTCAATGCTTTATGCATGCATAAATATAACTCTTATATTATATAATGCATAAGCATGCTCTTATGTAATTTAAATCATGCTTCTCTAAATCATAACAATTATAATAAAGAGATGATGCATGACCAATGTATAACCTAAGGTGGGATTTTTCTATATGGAATACCATATGACATATAAATAAAACATACATCCTATGTATACTAATGCAGATTAATGGACCGGGATGAACCACCTCAAAACTGGAATGAAAAACTCTTATCTATTACAATTTTCCACTGAGCAAACCGGTTCACACGTGAACCAGGTCTTGAAACGTCGAACGAAGCTCCCATCGTTTAGTAAACGCCTCCAAATAAATGATTGTGTAGCGCACAAGACAAAAACGAGTGGATGTTAAACAATCGTTTAGATGACAACGAAGCTGCAAAGCCCAATCGTCTAGACGATGACTTAACATGTGAAAGGTAAACGATTTACTCCACGATCGTATAGTCAGTAACTAAGCGATGAAGCTTGCTGAGATATACGATCGTCTAATGCACGAGTGTAAAACAGACCCCGGGTATTTGATACTCAACGATAGTCTACCCCATCGTCTACATGACTTAACCAACGCTTGGTCGTCTTCATCTTCAAAGGATAGCAACTCTTGCTACGAAGCTTCTTCACGAACGACTCACAGACTCCAACAACTTTGAAATTATAGACTCGATAGTAGGTAATTAAGCCCAAAAACGCAGAGGCCTTTACATCCCAGAAACTTCATTAATACACACATCCACAAACAATTTAATGATTAAACAAAGAGTAGACATGCTTTTACCCACCGAGAATGTAAACGCAATTCTTTGCATCAATGAATTTGGAATATCAGAAACCTGGCTTTGATACCAATTGAAGGAACTCTTATGCAAGAGTACCTATGAGTGGAAGCGGTTCTTTCTAAAGACATTGTGACAGAATTACCACATTTACATTCAAAAAAACAGATATGTATCATACTGTAAAATTACCGGCATGTTTTAAGATAAACAACCAAGAGAACAAGGAAACTTACCAGTTGAAGACTCTCATTAGCAGAAATCTTGCTCTCTCCAAGGAACATAAACTCTATCTCTTGCTGGAACGTCAAGCTATCGTTCAGCAAAACTCCAGTCGTCTACCACGAATGGCTTCCACACATACAGATGAAGAAGGGGACAACACCACCACTTGGAACCCTTAGTATTCTCGATGTGAGAATCCAAAGATTGGGTTCTGTTCGGATTTGGTAGAGGCGAGGAAGAAAAAAGATCGTATACAACGATCAAGAAAGTGGGAGTAGGTTGCATCTATTGTATAGACAAAGTGCCTGATCGTTTAGATGAAGTACACGATCGTGTAGGAAAAGGGTAGTGATTGTCTATACGATCGTTTAGTAAATGCTCGGACGCTAGAAGATCGTTTAGGAAAAGGTAGGCTATCGTTTAGAAGACGCATGTAAGCAATTGTGTAGTAAATGTGAGCTATCGTATAGTCTTTCAATTTACTAAGCGATAGGTAGCAAACACTTTTTGAGCAATTAACCGTGTTCTTTGAAAAATGAAAAAAAAAAATCATTTTATTCTTCAGTTACGAAAACCAATTAGAACTTCACACTAATGCACATTTACAGAGAAAACAACGGCCAATTATCCTATAATTGGCCAATTAAAAAATAATAAATATAATCATATTATAATCATATTAAATACATTTCCCTCATATTAATGTATCTCATACATAAAGTCAATCATATCATATATAATTAACCAATTCAAATATATCATATATAATCAAACTCCATCTTGTCAATTTGAACATTTCAAACTAACCCAAAAACTAATTCTCAACTTGAATCCATTAAGCTACCAAGGGGACCTTATGGATCTATGGCTTGAAGCTCCAACGGTACATAGATAGTTGACTAAACTCTTTAGCCACGAGATCCACCATCCGTTAGCTGTCAGGAATTCCACCAAAGACCGACAGCTGAACTCTTCTTATCACAGATATATTTTTGTGTCCATCGAATATGACCAATCAACAATACGATAACCCTTCACAGATGCTCGTAAGTACAACTGGGCTAATTTACCATTTTGCTCCTATAGTTACATTTAACTCCTTAAGTACCAAAAATCCCTCTAATGAACAATACAACATAGTTCTACTATGTGTGGACACCTCTCGGGCCATGAAAAGGTATGTGGCACCACATCGTTCAAACCCCGAGATCAACCCTTAAGGGAGCAATCTATCTACTTACCCTTGCTTCGGGGAAGGAGTGAATTCCATCTTGTGTAGCTGAGTTCCCAGCTCCCGAATCAGACGAATCCCCAAAGAACCGCCGTCAAAGACAAAAGTTCCTAACTCAATCAGGATTGAGGTCATGTTACTTATAGTCATCCTAGTGAAGTGAAGTCTCTATCATGAACGACATTATATAACGAGACTTTAACACTTCGTGGTCAGGTCTTATATAAACTCTTTGTATAGGACGCCTCCGCTCGCATGTCCCTACATGAATGATCAAGATCAGACCATCTGTAGCAAGTCACAACACTTGTAACTATTCTACAAAGCGGGTCGCATCTGTAGTTACCAGGATAAGGTTTCCCTCCTATATCCATATACTACAGACCATTTTGGTTATCACTTAAGACATGATTCCCTTGTATATCACCACATACATGCTTAAGTTACATAATGACAACCAGTGATTTTAATTTATTATTTTTTGGTAAAGCAAATAAAACATTCAATGTGCAAAGTCAAGTAGTGAAGAAATATCATATATTATACATCACAAGCGTTCGTACAAACTGTGTTTACAAACTACATGACACGAGACTTTAGGGCATCATCCCCAACATAAAATATCTCATATTATAAATCACAAAATGTTTGTTCATACAAGTGTTTACAAACTATATGACCCTACGAGATTTAGGGCATCAACCCCAACACCATTAACTTTGGACAAGTGGGAGATTTTTGGAATTGATGTCCTAAATCTAGTGTATCTCATGGTTTGTAGTTTTGTTAACACGAACTATTTATCTAATAAAATCAGAGGTATTTTATTTGATGTTTAGACTGCATTAATTCAATCTTACAAACTAAGATCCAATATTATTTTATGAAACTTAAACATGTATGTGGAGACATACAGATGGTTCCTGTTCAAGTAATAACCTAAAAGGTTTGCAGTAAATGGATTAAGGTTAGGTGTCTTATTCTAGTAACACTGCAGATAGGTTCACTTTGTAATTGTTACGTGAGATGTAAAGTGTTACAAACAATATGAACCATATTATTCACGTAAGGACATGTAAGTGGGGGTATCCTATATAAAAGAGTTTATTCATAGACCGGGCCACGAAATAATTAGTTTCTCTTTATAACACTGTTACTTGAAGAAACCAATATTTTACTAGGACGACCAAAGGAGACCTGACCTTAATCCTTAGTGAGTTGCGAACTCCTGTTTATGACGGTAGTCCTTTGATCTGTATGGTTGAGAGTGACCATGATAGCCAACTCAATAAGCCTATCATTTAGGGGATTTATCTGATTATGGAGCTAGGAACACAACTACACAAGATGAAATACATTTCTTCCCATTCTTTGGGAAAGTTGATAAATTGCTCCCTTAATAGTTGATTTCGGGTCTGAACAATGAGGTCTGAAACTCTCATTGGCCCGAAAGGTGTTAGATTATAGTTGGATTATAAACTATTTTTTCATTACAGGAATTAGTGGTAATTAAGGAGTTAGATGTAACTGCAGCAGTAAAACGGTATTTTGACCTAGCTGTAGTTATGATCATTTGTGAAGGATCATCACTTTATCGATTGGTTATATCCATGGACATAAAAATATATCTACAGTGCAGAGAGTGCAGCTATCGGTCTTTTTTGGGAGTGATCGATAGTTAATAATATTGATTAATTGGATTAAAGAAGTTTAATCAATTAATCTCATATCATTGGAGCTTCTATTATGTAGGTCCATAAGGTTTCATTGTTAGCTCACTAGAGGATAGTAATAAGGAATTATTTAAATTATTTAAATCAAATGAGAGATTTTTATATTAATGAGATTACTATATAATGGTTAATTATAGATATGATTTATAATCCAAATATGTCAAAGAGATATATTTGAATAAGATTCAAATATTAAATTCATAAAGAGATGTATGCATATACATATGTGGTATTTATATATTAATTAACTCCATATTAAATATGATTTAACATAGTTATTTAATTGATTAATTAATGTTAATTAATTAATTAATAAATAATGGAGTTTGGAGGTTAGCACAAATATATGATATTTATGATAATTAATTAAATGTAAAATATCGTTATTTAATTAATGTGTCAATTAATTAATTAAGGGTTATTTAATTAATTAGCACTCAAGATATAAAGGAAAATTCTTGGAAAAGGGGTTAACCCTTCTCCATAAAAATATATCCTTATAGCCCATTTTTTGTAAAGGTTTTTATTACACAAAACTTAGCCTCCAAGTCTCCACCTTCTCTCAAGCTTCTCTCTAGAAATTCTCTCCTCTTTTCCTCCTCAAAGTTCTTGGAGACAACCCTCCCAAGTTCTTTAAAATCTAGAGAATAGCAAGGTAACTTTGTTGGTGGTGTCCTTCTTCATTGGAGATGTTCGAGATCGTTAATAATGGTGGAAGAGGAAAGCTAGAAGAATCAACAAAGGTGAGTTTTGATTTCTTTTGTTCTTCCTCTTTTCTAGCATGCTTATAGTTTTGTTTAAATATTTATCCTACAAATGCATGTTTCATTTTACTATTTTTGTTTCCATAAAAATAGATTATCTAAATGCAAGGCGTTCACATGTTTCCGCGGGAATTTGATTCCTTCACCTCCAACTTTGACACTTAGTCAAATTCATGCTATGCTGCCACTTAACATCCTAAGGTGTCTACCACAAAATTCTCCACTTCCTCCTTTGAAATTTGGTCCAACTAGTGCATGCATAACCTAATTCCTCAGCCATCCTGCATCCAATTGTGCCCATTTGTCAAGGTATGAGTCCAACTACTGCATTTTCCACCCTTTATACGTCTAGCATGCCACTACTAGGTGTGTGTCCAACACTTGGGCTCTTTAGAACTGTTCGTAAGTGTTTCCCTAAGAATCAATAGCTAGTCATCGTCAATCTCAGCGTCAATTATGTTTGTGTTAATATGGCTCAATGACATCATGTGCCTGACATCGTCAATGAAAATCCACTTGGTTGATGAGGATATTTTTCCTACCGATGATATTGATATCTCAGGTGAAGTTTCCCATATATCTCCTCATGTTAAAAATTGCATCATGCAGGTCAATTTCTTTGAATCACATGCAGGTCAATTTCTTTGAATCACAAGCTTTGACTATTCTCATTCAGCATTATACTAATTGCACAGTCAATGTAAATGTTATGTTTAAATTGTTGAGGCTTCCTGTTAATGTGTTGATGGGATCTCTATGTCAGGTTGATAACACCTAAAAGATGCTATCTCGTTTAGCTTAATTTGAGATTTTTATGTTTTTGAATGAGTAATTTCTATGATTTTTATAGGCATCAAACACCTAGAAGATAGCTTTGAGCGTTAATGCATAAATGAAGCCAAAGAGGACTAAAACATAGCCTTGATGAAGCAACCAAGTCAAGAAGAGGCGAAACAACAAGAACGCCCCTGCAAAATGGGTGTTGTAGTGCCTATGTGCGCTACTGCGCAACACCCTTCACAGGTACACAGTGCCTCGATGCTACAGGCACGCAAGTATCCTAGCACTGCGGATGCCAGTCCTCGCCAATGCGGCATTGTGCACAGTGTTGCACCACCGCCCATCGGTCTAAATACCATTTTCTCTCACTTTCTTAGTGCGTCTCTCATTCATCCATCATCCTGTCAGCTCCCAATCCGATTCTCTCCTCCCCTCCTCTTTTCCTCTACTTTTACTGAGTTTTTTTAGCATTTTGGATTGTAATTTAAACCCTCGACTGGATTAGTGGCTAAGGTAGGTTTGCTAGCACTTAGGAGTAGGAGGAACCCATTTGTATTGATTATACGGATTTTCTGTTAATTCATATTTCTCACTGAATTCTTGTGGTTTTTCTCCTATTTGAACTTCCATGCTTAGTTGTATGCATGTTAGATTTGATCATTCTTGCATATAAACTTTGTGAAACTAAAGATTAACTTGTGGTCGATGACAATTAGCTATGAGTTTAATCATCAAGTAACAATAAACTGTATATTGAGTGTGCGGCATGCACGACAAAACCAACATCATATAGTTGACTTCATCAACTTAAGATGAAGAACAAAATCGATTAGTAAATTAGGCATTTCCTAGTGGTTAACCATCTTAGCGAACCCTTTAATCGTAATGAGTTTGTTGGATAATTATGGAGCATATTCGTACCAAATCCATCTAGCACTTAGTTTAATTAAGGTATTAGTTAATGCATTAGGACACTTATCATGTCATTACTGTGCAAGTAGGCTAAGCACTTAGATGCATAAGAAAGCACCTTTATAAATCCTATGATGAATCGAATAAATGAGTGGATCCTATCTCCTAGGCTAAGTCATTTTTATTTTCTTGTACTTTTATTTTCTGCACTTTACATTCTCGCACTTTTTATCTTTTCGCACTTCAATTTTAAACCACACCAAACCCACCACCAACTATTTATCGCTTTAACTAGAAATTTAGCTCGTAAAACTAATCTTCACGCTTCCTGTGAATGACCAATCTTACTATTGATACTACTTGAAGTTCATGATTAGTAAATATAAATATTATTTGAGCGATTAAATATCCATGACAGTATTTGGGCCTTCACAGGGCCAAATGCTGAAGCCTCTAGACATGTGTCAGATGATACATACTTTAATGACTTAAATTAATATTTCTAGCGATAGGTTAGAGGATTCGGGACATTCTGATTGTTTTTTACTTATTGTTGGCTGGTCATTTGTTTCTAATCACTTTATTTTGTTGTTTTATATTTTTGTTAACTTTTGGCTATTTTTGTAAGTCTGACAAAAGGGAGAGAGGGAGTTTGGTTTAGAACACTAATAGTACAATTCCTAACGATGGTTTGTGGTTGTGAGGGTTGTTCTGTACAGTCTTCATGGACATAATTTTCATGTAATTGTTCTACATTATATTTTAGTATATTTAATTACATAAGTTCAATGACATATTGTTGAGATTTTACACGTGTATGAAGGAGATTAAAACAACCAAATAAGATATATGTGGAACACTCTCCCCTCACACATACAACAAAAGTTTTACTAATTTTGAAGGAAGAGAAAATGAATTAATCAGATTCACAGATTCTCTATTTCGATTGCTAAAGGTAAGAAGAAGAAGATGCACAATAGATTTTTGAAGTGGTTTGACAAATAGGGGCCTACATCCATTGTGAGAGAGCAAATTTTATTGAATAAGAGGGGATTTTATAGTAGGCTACAGATGAGATTTTTTCTTTCATGGATCTCTAAATTACTAGAACGTATCTATTAATAGGCTAAGCCATGCATCAGTTCATGTAGCTACTTAAATTATTTTTATTTCATAAAACAATAATAACTATTTGGTTGTTTTTCTACAAATCTCCACCTTGAAACGAAAAATAGTATTCACTAATATCTTACTCCATTTCCTACCTCGTGTTATTTCCCTTCAATAAAGCCAATTAGCTCGAGTCAGTGAGAAAATTTCATTCAAGTTATTGGTTTGGTCAGCATGACCGTAGTATTTTCTAAAGTAGGTACTTTTATAACTTTGATTTCTTCCTTTTGTATTTGATCTATTATAAAAGTTGAATTTAATATCAATATGTTTGATTCTTCTATGATGTCTGATTTTTGGATAAATGGATTGTACTCTAATTATCACGATATATTCTTAATTTTTTTTTGTGAAATATCAAAGTCTTTAAGTAAGCCCTCAAAACATAACCCCTCTTTAATAACTTCGAATGGGACTATGTATTCATCTTCTATAGAGGAAAGAGCCACCACAAAATGGCCTTCCAACTAAGTAAATTATTTCCAGTTAGAAAAATGTAGCATGTTAAAACATTCTTTTATCTAGGTCTTCTGCGTAATCATGATCAATAAATCCATAGATTTTATATGGCTCATTTTTGTTTGGTTTATATAAAAGTTTAGCTTCTTGAGACCCTTTGGGATACCTTAGTATCCACTTTGTAGCTTCCTAGTGTCTTCCTCGGATTGACCATATATCTTCTAACTAGGCTAGTAAAATAAGATATATCAGGTCGTATTGATATCATAAGATACATTATGAAAAGGGAATTACCTCAACTATGTTTGAGAACTCCCCTTATTCCATGAGAACACCCACAAAGATAATAACAATAATGTCAAATAAACAAATTAATAACAACTCCAAGAAAGCTAAAACAAATTTGCTTGGAAGATTGATAAAAAATTAAGAAGAAATGAGAACTTGTTCCTAACTCAAGATTGTCAAAGTCTTTAAGTAAGCCCTTAAACCATAACCCCAATTAAATTGGTAAGTAACCTCAAGAAAGCTAAACAGATTTGGTTTCAAAGATTGATCGATGAGTAAGAAGAAAGGAGAATTGCAATTATTCATGTATCAAAAGGCACCTTTTCATCCAAGAGTCATTATGAATCTTAAAATCTAGATTCACCCACATGTTTAATGAATTATGAACCAATTTAACTTCATGTATTTATATTTATGAGTTAGTTGAAAGGGTGTTACAAAAATTTAATCGATTAGAGAAAAGGTTGTGACCTTTCTCAGTGTCTTTTCAATTAGTTTTAACAGAATTTTAATAACCACATTTTGAAAATAAGACTTTGAATTCGAGTGAACTTTTCTTAGAGTTTATTCTCTCAAGCTTTATGTGTTCTTTGTATTCTTGTATTTAGAAGGCATGTTTTAGGATTAATCTAGTTTGGTCAATTAGATTGTGGAGAGTTCAAAATCTTGAAGTTAAGAATAAGTTCTTCTTTCTTTTTTTATCATCGATTAATCTTTCGAGCCAAATATTTTTAGCTTTCTTACGGTTGCTTACCAATTACTTAATCAGGGTTATTCTCATTACTGTTGTGGGGGTTTCACCTTATTTAAGGAGGAGTTCTCAAACGTGATTGAGATAGTCCCTTTATCATCTGGTATTAGAACTTTGCCTTTAAACATATTATATCTTTACTTGTTTTCTTTCAGCATGTCATCTTTCTTTCATTAAATCAATTCGTCTATTCCAATTTTTCTTTCATTAATCAGGGTTAATCATCAAGTAGCAATAAACTGTATATTGAGTGTGCGACATGCATGACAAAACCAACATAATATAGTTGACTTCCTCAATTTAAGCTTAAGAAAAAAATCGATTAGTAAATTAGACATTTCCTAGTGGTTAATCATCTTATCGAACCCCTTAATTGTAATGTGTTTGTTGGATGATTATGGAGAATATTTGTACCCAATCCATCGAGCACTTACTTTAATTAAGGTATTAGTTAATGTATTAGGACGCTTGTCATGTCATTACTGTGCAAGTAGGTTAAGCACCTTCAGAAATCCTATGATAAATCGAATAAATGAGTGGATCCTATCTCCTTGGCTATGTCGTTTTTATTTTCTTGCACTTTTATTTTCTGCACTTTACATTCTTGCACTTTTTATCTTTTCGCACTACAATTCTAAACCACACCAAATCCACAACCAACATTTATCGCTTTAATTTGAAATTTAGCTCGTAAAATTAATCTTCATGCTTCTTTGTGTTACTATTGATACTACTTGAACTTCATGATTAGTAAATATAAATATTATTTGAGCGATTAAATAGCCATAACAGTATTTGGGCCTTCACAAGGCCAAATGCTGAAGCCTCTAGACATGTGTCAGATGTTCTGTACAGGAACTGATGGAGATAGTTTTCATGTAATTGTTCAATATTATATTTTAGTATATTTAATTATATAAGTTCAATGACATGTTGAGATCTTACATGTGTATGAAGGAGATTAAAACAAGAAAATAAGATATGTGTGGCACACTCTCCTTCCCTCACTCATGCAACAAAAGTTTTACTAATTTTGAAGGAAGATAAATTGAATTAATCAGATTCACAGATTCTCTATTTCGATTGTTGAAGACAAAGGTAAGAAGAAGATAAAGGTAAGGAGAAGAAGATACGCAACAGATTCTTAATAAGCTATTAATAGGCTAAGTCATGCATCAGTTCATGTATCTCTAAATTTCATCTAATGAATGTATCTATTAATAGGCTCAGTCATGCATCAGTTCATGTAACTACTCAAGTTACTTTATTTCATAAAACAATAATAACTATTTTGGTTGTTTTTCTACAAATCTCCATCTTGAAATAAAAGTTAGTATTCACTAATATCTTACTCCCTCGTGTTACTTCCTTTTAGTAAAGCCAATTATCTCGAGGCAGTGAGAAAATTTCATTGAAGCTATTGGTTTGGTCAGCATATCTGTAGCATTTTCTAAGGTAGGTACTTTTATAACTTTGATTTCACCCTTTTCTATTTGATCTATTATAAAAGTGGAATTTAATATCAATATGTTTGGTTTTACTATGATATGTCTGATTTTTGGATAAATGGATTGCACTCTAATTATCATGATATATTTTTACTGTTTTTTTGTGAAATGTCAAAGTCTTTAAGTAAGCCCTTAAACCATAACCCCTCTTTAATAACTTCTAATAGGACTATGTATTCATCTTCTACAGAGGAAAGAGCCACCACAAAGTGGCCTTCCAAATGTACCATGTTAAAGACATTCTTTTATCTAGGTCTCCTGCGTAATCATGATCAACAAATCCATAGATTTCATAGGACTCATTTTTGTTTGGTTTATATAAAAGTTTAGCTTCTTGAGACCCTTTGAGATACCTTAGTATCCACTTTGTAGCTTCCTATTGTCTTCCTCGGATTGACCATATATCTACTAACTAGGCTAGTAAAATAAGATATATCAGGTCGTGTTGATATCATAAGATACATTCTGAAAAAGGAACTACCTCAAATATGTTTGAGAACTCCCCTTATTCCATATGAACACCAATAAAGATAATAAGAATAACACCCAATAAATAAATTGATAACAACCCCAAAGCTAATACAAATTTGCTTGGAAGATTGATAAAAAATCAAGAAGAAAGGAGAACTTGTTCCTAACTTCAAGATTTTCAAAGTCTTTAACTAAGCTCTTAAACTATAACCCTAATTAAATTGGTAAGTAACCCAAGAAAGCTAAAGAGATTTGGCTTGGAAGATTGATCAATGATCAAGAAGAAAGGAGAATTGCAAATATTCATGTATCAAAAGATACTTTTTCATCCAAGAGTCATTATGAATCTTAAAATCCAGATTTACCCACATGTTTAATGAATTATGAACCAATTTAATTTTATATATTAATATTTATGAGTTAGTTGAAAGGGTGTTACATCAATTTAGTCGATTAGATGAAAGGTTTCAACCTTTTTTAGTGTCTATTCAATTAGTTTTAATAGGGTTGTAATGACCACATTTTGGAAACAAGACTTTGAATTCGAATGAACTTTTCTTAGAGTTTATTCTCTCAAGCTTTATGCTTTCTTTGTATTCTTGTGTTTAAAATGCATGTTTTAGGATTTTCAATCTAATTTGGTCAATTAGATTGTGGAGAGTTCAAATCTTGAAGTTAAGAAAATGTTCTCCTTTCTTCTTGATCATCGATCAATCTTTCGAGCAAAATCTATTTAGTTTTCTTGGGGTTGCTTACCAATTAGTTAACCAGGGTTATTCTTATTACTGTTGTGGAGGTTTCACCTTATTTAAGGAAAAGTTCTCAAATGTGATTGAGATAGTCCGTTTATCATCTAGTATTAGAGCTTTGGCTCTAAACATATTACATCTTTACTTGTTTTCTATCACTGTGTCATATTTCTTTCATTAAATCAATTCGTGTATTCTCATCTTTCTTCTAGCTATTCATCTTCTCATTTTTCTTGCTTCATACGCTATTGTTCCTGTTGAAAAAAAAAACATATGAAAAAAATAGAAAATGAAATAAAAGTAATTTATCGTTTTCTTGTCACCTTTCATATTCTTTTATTTCCTTCATATTTTGAGTATTCTTGTTGAAAAAATTGGAAAAAGAAATTTCCTTTTATATCTTTCCATAAGTTCTTTTAAAGAAAAAAACTTCGCGATTTTGTGACTTTTCACATTCTATAATATATTAAAATAGTCTTACATGATTCTCATAAGAATACTATAAGATTTGCTGAAGTTAGAGATATTAGAAATCTTATGATATGTGTCATTGAAGAAGAAATTATCATGCGACTTACGGCAATGATGAAATTTTTTTAAAGAACTTTAGAGAAAGTTTGACTGACTTGCAACAATCAATTGATTACATAGGTCAATTGAATAAAAAGTTGAAGTTGCAAAAGCTAGCAAGGAAGAATCATGCCATGTAAGCTATTAAATATCAAAACAATAGTCCATTCCGAGAAACTGATCAATCGATTCCTAATGATAGAGTTCATCCACAAGTCAAAAAGAGAGATTCCAAGGGCAATGTCATTGAGATGAATTAGGGTGATCATCAAAGTTTGAGAGAGGAATCAAAAGGTTTTTTATTTACATAGAGTAAGGAGGTATTTGAAGTGTGTGTTGAGAATAAATCTATAAAAGAATCTCTAGAGAAAAGTAATGAAAGAGAAGTGACTCAAAAAGTAGAGAAAAGTGAGGAGCAAGAAGTGACTAAGAAACTAGAGAAAATGGAGAAAAATGAAGAAGCTGAGAAAGAAAGGAGTAAAGTTGAAAAAGTATTTATGTGAAGAAAATCATGAAAGTGGAGTTTGTTTCCCCACTAACATTCTTTCCTATTGTTTTTCTTATGTTCTTTGTGGTTCATTGAAGACATGGAAAAAGGAGTGCACCATGCTACACATGAAATTTTTATTTAATAGAAACAAAGATATTACGATCCAAGTATTTGAACGAGCTCATGATGATGACTACAAAGTTGCATTATAAGACAATCCTTAAGATTTGAGGATGAATCTTCTTGAATAAGGGGTGTGATAAGGAAATAAATGACAATGATAAGAGCTAAAGCATTTAATTGTTTACTTACAAACTAAGGTTCTTACCTATAGTGAAGAATTCCAAATATTCATGTATCAAAAAGCACCTTTTTATCCAAGAGTCATTATGAATCTTAAAATCCAGATTCATCCATATGTTTAATGATTATGAACGAATTTAATTTCATGTATTTATATTTATGAGTGTAGAAAATAATAAGGTATTTTAAGTCAGTTTTATTGGGTTTTTGGAAAAATTAAAGGTACAATGGCATTGTTGTAAATAATGAGTAGTGGCAAACTTGTAAGTATTCTTTTATTCTCCATTTAGGGCAGCAAATCATGGGTTTGTTTAGCAAAAAAAGAAAACAGAAATTTCTGAAGCCGCCTGAAGAGAGAAGGAACAGTCGCTAAAGCAGGTTTGGGTAAAGATCAGCCGCCTGGAAGCTTATAGGCTGAAGCCGTCTGTGAAGCCGTGCGGCAGCGTGAGGTAAAGTGGTTTGATTTCCGTTCGGCGAGATCGGCAAGGGTGTCCGCGTAGGAGTGCGGTCCGATCTGGGGATGTTCGGTCTGAGCAGCGATTCGTCCGACAGCGGTTTTTAGCAAGAGATATGCGCAGGTCTGCGCGTAGTTCGCCAGTCAGAGGCAGGTAGTACACTGTTTTGGGCTGTTTTGTAATGGGTTGTTCTCAATTGTCAGAGGCGACGTTGTGTGCGGATCTCTCGGTTTTAGTGGATACTAAAATTACAAATTGGTGATTTCATTTATTATCTGTAATTTGTAAAATTCCTTTATTACTCATTAATAAATTAATTCAAGTTGGTTCTCAAAGTGGATGTAAACCAAACTGGTCGAACCACTATATATCTTGGTGTTCTTTACTTGTTTCGATTTATTTTTGCTAATAGTTTGCGTTATGTTTGGCCATCTAAGTTAGGTTCAGAAACTCTCACAAGTGGTACCAGAGCTCCAGTTGATCCAAGGAGGGTGTGTGGTAGTGTGTGCTGGCATATTCTGTGTTTAGGAATATTTTTGTTGGAATTAATTTAATAGATGGCTTCAATATCTATACGGTTCGAAGTTGTTAAATTTGATGGGAAAGGTGATTTTGGGTTCTGGAGGAAAAATATTAGGGCTATTCTGGTACAACAAAGGTAGCCAAAATCTTAGACGAAGATAACCTTCCACCAACAATTATAGAAGCTAAGAAAAGGGATATGGATGAGATGGCCTATTCGACGATAATTCTGTATCTGTCAGATGGAGTGCTTAGACTAGTAGATGATTCCACTACTACAGCGGAGTTGTGGAAGAAATTGGAAAGTCTTTATTTGACTAAGTCCTTGCCAAATAAATTATATCTAAAGGAGAAATTCTTTGGATATAAGGTGGACTCAAGTAATGGCTTAGAAGAGAACCTAGATGAATTCCAGAAGATTATAGTTGATCTCAATAACATCGGTGAGAAGATGTCAGATGAAAATCAAGCAGTTATTCTTCTGAATTCTTTGCCAGAATCGTATCGAGAAGTTAAGGCAGCTATTAAATATGGACGGGATTCATTGTCCATGGATATAGTGTTGGATGCCTTGAGGACGAGAAATCTCGAGATTAAAAAGGAATGCAAGGATGGAGAGTTACTCATAGCCAGAGGTAGAAATGAGAGAAAGAATGGAAAAGGAAAAGAGTCGAGATCCAGGTCAAAATCAAAGGGGAAAAGCAAAAAGTGTTTCCTATTTCATAAAGAAGTACACTTTAGAAAATATTTCCCTTTGAATAAGAGCAAGGAAACATCAAGTAGCAAACATACAGGGGATTCTAGTGCAGCAAATATTACTGATGGGTATGATTCAGTAGAGGTTTTGATGGTGTCCAGTAGGGACATTCAGAATGCTTGGATCATGTATTCAGGGTGCACGTATCACATGACTCCTAATCGGGATTTCTTGATTGACTTTCAAGAAAATGATGGGGGATCAGTTTTGCTTGGTGATAATGGTGCTTGTGATGTAAAAGGAATTAGGTCAGTTCGAATTGCAACACATGATGGTATGATCAGAAGTCTTACAAATGTAAGATATGTTCCAGAACTCAAATGAAATCTAATTTCTCTGGGCGAAATATATAGAGTAGGTTATTCTTCTAAATCTGATAATGGAGTTTTGAAGGTTATCAAGGGCTCTTTGGGTAAGCTGAAGGGGACCTTAAGGAATGGTCTTTATGTGTTGGAGGGTACTGCAGTTTTAGGTAGTACTACTGTTGCATCTGGGAAAGAAACAGATAAATCTATGTTATGGCATAACAGACTAGCGCATGTCAGTGAAAGAGGTCTTCAAGCTCTTTCAGAACAAGGTTTTCTTGGAGGAGTTAAAGACATTGAACTCCCATTTTGTGAACATTGCATAATGGGAAAATCTACCAGAGTGAAGTTTGGGAAAGGGAAGCATTCTACCAAAAGAATTTTGGATTATCTTCATTCATATTTGTGGGGTCCTACACAGGTACCTTCTATGGGAGGTTCGAGATACTTTATGTCGATCATTTATGACTTTTCAAGAAAGGTATAGATGTATCCACTGAAACAAAAGGATGAAGCTTTTGGAAAATTTCTTGAATGGAAAAAGCAGGTTGAGAACTAGACAGGAAGGAAGGTAAAGTATCTGAGGATAGACAATTGTTTGGAATTTGTGAATCACAAATTTGATCAATTTTGCAAATATGAGGGAATTACGAGGCATTTCACTATTACGTACAATCCACAGCAGAATAGTTTAGCTAAGAGGTTCAATAGAACAATTATGGAGCGTACAAGATGTCTCTTGACAAATGCTTCATTACCCTTGAAGTTTTGGGGGAAAGTTGCCCAAACAGTCTGTTATCTTATTAATAGAAGTCCGTCTTCCGCTTTAAGCCTAAAGACTCCTCAGGAGATATGGACACGAAAAGCTCCAAGCTTGGATCATCTCAGAGTGTTTGGATGTTCAGCTTATGCTCATGTTAAGGATGGGAAGCTGAATAAGAGGGCACTAAAATGTATGTTTACTGGCTATCATCAGGGTGTTAAAGGATATAAACTTTGGTGCTTGGAAGAGGGCAGAAATAAATGCATTATCAGCAAAGATATGACCTTTAATGAAACAGAGATGTCATTTCATGTCAAAGAGCAGCAGAAACAACAGACAGTTGATCAGGTTGAGGTAGAGGTTAGAATTAATTCTAAAGCACAACCCAGTTAGTTCAGGTGATTCCAATATCAGTCATCCAGTTCTGATGGTAGACAGCCTCAACTACAGAGGACTTTAATTGATGAGGGAGCTTTTGGTGAAGAAAGCTCAAGTAGCAGTGACCTACATAACTATCAGCTTACACGTGACAGGTCTCAGCGGGTGAGGCAAGCTCTTACCTGCTGATTTAATTGCTTATGCTCTTACTTGTGCAGCTGACAGTATTGAAGTAGAGCCTCTTACTTTTGAGGAGGCTATTGTATCTGATTCGAAGGAATAGTGGAAGGATACTATGGAAGCAAAATTGTTCTCATTGCAAAAGAATCAGACATAGTCATTGGTTCCAAGGCCTCCTAATCAGAAACTTATTTAGTCAAAGTGGATTTATAAAATCAAGCCAGGTACAGGAGGTGACAGCAAGCCTAGGTATAAGGATAGATTGGTAGCCAAGGGCTATATGCAAAAGGAGGGAGTTAACTTTCATGAGATTTTCTCTCCGGTGGTGAGGCATTCGTCCATTCGATTAATTTTATCTATTGATGTTCACTTTGATATATTTGTTGAATAGATGGACGTAACCACAGCTTTCCTTCATGGTGAATTAGAGGAAGTAATCTACATGGCTCAAACTAAGGGCTATGAGGTGAAAGAAAAGGAAGACATGGTTTGTCGTCTTCATAGGTCCATCTATGGATTGAAGCAATCGCCGAGACAATTGTATATCAGGTTTGACACCTTTATTCTGAAGCAGAGGTTTCACAGGAGCTCATATGATGCCTGTGTGTACTGAAAACTATCTCAGAAAGGTACATATACTTATCTACTTCTGTATGTAGATGATATGATTATGGTGTCTAAGGATTATTCTAAAATTTTTTATCTCAAGAAACGATTGAGTAGTGAATTTGAGATGAAATATTTAGGTGAACCAAAAAGGATCCTAGGCATGGATGTGAAAAGAGATAGGGAGAAAGGTTTGTTAACCATTTCGCAGGAGAGTTATGTGCATAAACTGCTTGAGAAGTATAATATGTCTGGTTGTAAGGCAGTTTCGACACCCTTAGTATCTCATTTTAGGCTTTCTTCGTCTCAGTGTCTTGTTACTAAACAAGAAAGGTTAGAGATGGCTAATATTCTCTATTGTAATGCTGTTAGAAGTATTCTGTATTTGATGATTTGTACTAGGCCTGACTTGGGATATGCTATGAGTATGATAAGTAGGTTTATGTCAAATCCTGGGAAGGAGCATTGGAATGCAGTTTAATGGGTGCTTCGATATTTGAAAGGTAGTGTCAGTGTATCATTGTGTTTTAGCAGGGATTGTGATAAATCAACACTGTTGGAAGGCTTCACAGATGCAAATTATGCTGCAGACCTTGACAAAATAAGGTCTTTATCAGGTCACATTTTTTGTTTGTTTGGTTATGTGGTCAGTTGGAAGGTTGCTCTACAGTCAGTTGTTGCCTTGTCTACTACTGAGTCAGAGTATATTTCAGTGGGTGAAGCTGTGAAAGAGGCAGTGTGGTTGAAAAGAAGAGTTGGTGAGTTGTTGTCACAGGAGTTCATTCCTAACGTCCATTGTGATAGCCAGAGTGTTATTCATTTTGCGAAGAATCTATCTTATCACGAACGGTCTAAGCATATCGATATCAAATTTCATTTTATCAGAGAATTTGTGGCCCAGAAAGATGTTGAACTGTTCAAGTATCATACAGTTGAGAATTTGTCAGATATGTTAACCAAGGTTCTTCCAGCCCATAGGTTCAAATACCTATTAGATGAGTTGAATATTAAATCTGGATGATAGGAAAATTGGAGAATCAGCTTGGCACTTAAATATTCTTGTTATGAGGGAGATTTGTAGAAAATAACAAGGTATTTTAAGTCGGTTTTATTGGGTTTTTGGAAAAATTAAAGGCCCAATGGCATTGTTGTAAATAATGAGCAGTGGCAAACTTGTAATTACTCTTTTCTTCTCCATTTAGGGCAGCAAATCATGGGTTTGTTTAGCCAAAAAAGAAAACAAAAATTTTCGAAGCCGCCTGAAGCAAGAACGGACAACCGCTGAAGCAGGTTTGGGTGAAGATCAGCCGCCTGGAAGCTTATAGGCCGAAGCCATCTGTGAAGCCGTGCGGTAGCGTAAGGTAGAGCGGTTTGATTTCCGTCTGGCGAGATTGGCAAGGGTGTCTGCGTAGGAGTGCGGTCCGATCTGGGGAGGTTCGGTCTGAGCAGCAGTTCGTCCGGCAGTAATTGTTAGCAAGAGATATTCGCAAGTCTGCGCGTGGTTCGCCAGTCAGAGGCGGGTAGCACACTGTTTTGGGCTGTTTTGCAGCAGGTTGTTCTCAGTTGTCAGAGGCGACGTTGATCTCTTCGTTTCATTGGATACTAAAATTACAAATTGGTGATTTCGTTAATTATCTGTAATTTGTAAAATTCTTTTATTTCTCATTAATAAATTAATTCAAGCTGGTTCTCAAAGTGGATGTAGACCAAATTGGTCGAACCACTATATATCTTGGTGTTTTTACTGCTTTTGATTTATTTCTGCTGATTGTTTGCGTTCTGTTTGATCATCTAAGTTAGGTTCAAAAACTCTCACAATGAGGTAGTTAAAAGGATGTTAGATGGATTTAGTCAATTATATGAAAAGTTGTGAACTTTCTTAGTATCTTTGCAATTAGTTTAAATAGGGTTGTAATCTCCACATGTTAAAAACAAGACTTTTGACTTTGTATGAAAATTTTCTTAGAGTATAATCTCTGAAGTTTTATGCTTTCTTTGTATTCTTGTGTTTAGAATGCACGTTTTAGGACTTTCAATCTAGTTTGATCAATTAAATTGTGGAGAGTTCGAAATCTTGAAGTTAGAATAAATTCTCCTTTCTTCTTGTTCTTAGATAAAATATATCAAGCCAAATCTCTTTTAGTTTTCTTGGGGTTGTTATCAATTTGTTTATTGGGAGTTATTCTTATTGTCATTGTGGAGGTTCACCTGGAATAAGGGGGGAGGGAGGGTTCTCATATATTATTGAGGTAGTTACTTTTAT
The DNA here is from genome assembly GCF_027475165.1 of Benincasa hispida. NCBI lineage: Eukaryota > Viridiplantae > Streptophyta > Magnoliopsida > Cucurbitales > Cucurbitaceae > Benincasa > Benincasa hispida. Next base: position 38,570,432 of record NC_143486.1, on the reverse strand, counting down.
CATTAAAAGATATATAAAAAAAGATAACTTAAATAAGAAAACAAAAGGAATCATTGGTCCTTGTGGCATAATGATTGCCTCATGATTGAGTTGGCTTTGAATGGTTTTCCATTGAATTTCAGCATGAGCTTCATTTAAGTTTGTTGAGCTTCACTTTCATCTTATAGAATCTCATTATCTCCTTCACTAGTTGACTCCTTATGATTGCCACTTTCTTCCTTATCACTCTCCCCTTCTTTAAGGAGATTCATCCCCGATTCATCCACATGTTTAATGAATTATTGTCATTTATTTCCTATCACATTAAGCTGCCAACCACTTGAGAATAGGATATTTTAGACATATAATTAAGATGATCTTCCTTATCTTCTTTAAGTGAATTTTTAGTAGATAACGTGAAGTGTTTTGCTAGAGGTATATTGACAGGTTTTGCCTCACGCATATTAAACTTCTTTAGGATTTTAATGTTGTAGTCATGTTGACTAATGCATAATGTCTTATTTTCTTTATCACTTAGGATTTCCACTCCTAAATTTCTCTTGGATTCTCCAAGATCTTTCATATTGAATTGATCTTTTAAAGAATCCTTCAACTTTCAGAGATCTTGTTTAGATTTACTTGCCACTAGCATGTCATCTACATATTGGAATAGGAACACTATAGATGAATAGGAAGTTGTGTTAATGTAAGCACAACTATCGTAAGAATTCTTGTCATAAAATCATCAAATTTCCTGTATCGACATCGTGGTGATTGCTTAACCCATATATGGACTTTTTAAATAGGCATACAAGCTCTTCTTTTTATGCTCATACCCTTTGGGTTGCCTCATGTAAATAGTTTCTTCCAGCACTCTATGTAGGAAGGTTGTGTTAACATCATGTTGATCTAGTTCATAGTTTTCTTTTTTTTTTAAACAACTAAAGATAGAAGCATCCTTATAGTAGTTTGTTTTACAACAAGAGAAAATATTTAAGTGTAATCAATACCTTCCCTCTGTGTAAAGCCTTTAACCACCAACTTTGCTTTGAATCTTCATGGTTGAACCTCTGGAAAGTCTTCCTTTAGTTTATAAATGTTACATACTATTGTCTTAGCTCCCTTTGGTAGATGTAGACCCCTAAATTTGTCTGAAATTTTATTTCATCATTTTTTATATTGTGTAATTTTGTGTCTTCTTTCTACTATTTTAAAATCCACCAACTTTTAAATAAAAACAAACAAAAATGTTTCATTTCCTTCTTTTTCTTTAAATAAAAGAAATTTTGAAATTTTTTTATTTCATTTTTTGTATTTTAGGTAGAATAAAATTTTGGTGTTCTAAAATATAATGAATTTTTTTTTCAATTTTTTTTTCATTTTAGGGAGAATAAAATTTTTAAGCTTCATATTTTGTAGAATAAAATAAAAGATTTTTTGGTGTAGGGAGAATGAAGTTTTTAATGTTCAAATCTTTTTGTGTGTGTGGAATAATTATATTTAATCAATTTTCGAAATATCTAATTATGATAAATATTTTTCAAATCAATAAAATATTCTCAATTATTTTCATTTATTTCTTCATTCTAAATTTGATTTGATTTATTTTTTCTAACTAAGAGGGGTTTGAAAATTCTATAAATTAGAAGTTGATGAATACATTCTAGACACACAATACCAACCTACAAAACCCTAGCCATTTTCTCTCAAAATTTCTCGTTTCTCTCATACTCCATGTTTTTTTTTTTTTAATGATTTTCTCCCTGAACACATATATTTTTCTACCTAAAAACACATCAACACACATTTTTTCTCACTCGTTCTCCTCCACTTTTCACCAACAATCTCCACTTTTCTCTATTTCTCATCTTCAGTCTTTCTCATTTTTTTTTTCAAGTGGTTCATATGAAGTTATGTGAAGTCCTGTGCCTATTTAATTTATTTATTGTTTGTATATTAAACATTTAGAATATTTTGTTTTCTTTAATGTTATTTTCATATAATTATTGTTTTATTTTTGAAAATATCTAAGACTGATTATTTCAACACCTTCTTACATTAATGATATTCAATCTATGATATGTAAAATTTATTTTTCGATTTAATTCTATATTTCCAAATGTAAACTTTTCTAATGATGGAATCTTGAATACTTAGGATGTTGATGTTATTGGGATTGGTGTCCTAATTCTCCCGGAGTCTCGTTGTTTGTAATGATACACATTGTTTTCTGAATAAAATAACTCTTATTTCATTTTGGCATTTACTCATATCCAATAAACAAAGCTTCATGGTTATCTTATGTAAACTTAAGTATGTATATGTGATATACAAGTGGATCGTGCCTTAAGTGATAACCTAAATAGGTCTATAGTTTAACGATTAAGGTGAGATACCTGATCCTAGTAACACTACGGATACGGCTCGCTTTGTAGAGGTTGGCAAGTATTGTAAACTACTACCAATGGTAGATCCTCACCATTCAGGTAGAGACGTGCGAGCGGGGGTGTCCTATTTAAAGAGTTTGTATAAGATCGGACCACGAGATGACTAGACTCTGTATATAACGTCGTTGATACTGGAGACTTACATGTCACCTAAACGACTGATAACTTGTAGAAATATAAGTTATTTATACTGTTTTATTTCGATATTGTGACAAAAAGAAAGAAAAGTTGTGTGGATAGTATGAAATTGGCTAAGAAATACGAGAATTATAAATTGTCATCAATACACCCACTAACACCATTGTGATGGTAGAATAGAATGTTTCAGTTCTATTTTGCAGGAAATCAGTTACCGGATGCGTTCATGGCTCAAAGATAAAAAGAACAACACATCTACGTCGCATTGCGCCCATCGATCAAGAATGAAGAGATGATCAACGCAATGACGGCGCATACAACAATCGATCAAGAGCTCAAGCAATCAACGCAATTTCAACTGCATGCGGCGATGGATCGAAGATGTAAAGAGCAACGCATTTGTGGAGGATTCTGACAAGTGTATAGCTTTCGGTTGTGCATTTCTGACAAGTTGATTGCATAACAGAAGAAATATTCACTACGCCATTTCCGGAACTACCATAACCATATAGTGGGGACCACAATTGCAAAGAGTCAAATTTCGCCTATAAATAACTTCTGCAAATTCACTAAAAAGATATACTTGAATACATAGAGACGTGCATATATTGATTTCTGAGAGAGAGACTAGTCTCAGGCGACTGTCCAGAGTAGATCCGGGAAGAACCACGAGACAAGGTCGAGAGGTGAGTCTCCGAGCAAAGAATCCTTCCAATCCCCGTAGTTGTAGCTCTGTACGAAGGTCACTTCTACCAGGAAAGCAAGCCTGAGAGGGAAGCTTTCCTCTCCACCACTTTCACACACCGGCAAGCATAATCTCCATTCAAGATCTGTGTCAAGACGTTGACACTCTTTCTGTATTTTTTTCTAATCTCTATTTCATCACCTCTACTCATCTTCTATAATCTTTCATTCACACCATGTATCGAACGCTTAATCTTTGTATTAAATGTTATGATCATCACCACTGTCATCTCTTTGTCTATTTTCGTTCATCCGTAATCTATTTTCTCCATGATGTTTTCCTAATACCCTGGGTAATCAGCAAGAATTAAGCAAGTGAATCAATCTGTGTTAAGGTATTAATTAAGTTTAGCTAAAGTATGCTCGATGGATCTTCACATGTGAGAGTAAAAGTGAAGATGTTATTCCGCCTATCGAGAGAAGGATGGAAGAATGCGTTAACTAAAGCGAGAAGTATTTCCAGGGATGGAAATGACCTTGCGTTCATTACGTTCATCCCTTTTTCACCATAGAGATATGGGAACGCGGCCGATCACCGAGAGGAGTACACCAAGGGAAAGTGGAACTTTAGTTGCATCTTTAGCGGAATTGACAAACTTGCGTTGTTTTTATTATTTACTCTTTCTCTTTCTGCTGCATCCATAAAGACTTGCCATCGCATACCACGACCCTTTATACAACCTCACAATCAGTCTCAATCTCAGTATCGTGTATCTTGTATCATATTAGTTTAGGATTTTATTTTATTAACGCAACTTTATTTTATCAACGCAATTTTATTTCATCGCAATTTATATTCCTGTATAAACCAAATTCTTTATTCATTATTAAACGGGTCGCATGTATCACAATAGTAACGCATTAACAAAAACAATCCCTGTGTTCGACCTTGGATTATTCCGAGAAACTTACGTTGGAATTATACTTAGTTTCAGCGCAAGGAAACTTGTGACACGCATTACTCTATCGCATACTACAAGCATATCATTAACAATGCATATTTAGAAGTAGTATCACATAAAGACTAAAAATATAAAAACATCATGTCAAGTTTGTGGCACAGTGCACGCATAAAAAGAAATCCATTTTTTTAGCGTTACAACAACCATAGGTGACATGACCTTAATCCTAAGTGTTTTGGGAACTCCTGCATTTTAGGACGGTCCTTTAATTAGTATGGGGGAGAGTGGCCAGATTGCCAACTCAACCTGCCTACCTTTTTGGGAACTTGTCTAATTTGTGAGTTAGGAACTCAATACACAAGATGGAATTCACTCATTTCCCGAAGCAGGGATAAGTAGAGAGATTGCTCCCTTAAGGGATGATTCCGGGGGCTTGAACATAGTGGCCACAACTTCTCTTTGTAAGAGAGGACTCAATCATAATAGGACTATGACTTATGTTCATTAGAAGATACAGTGCTACTTAAGGAGTTAGATGTAAGTACAGGGGTATAACGGTTATTGGCCGAGCTATACTTACGAGCGATCTGTGAAGGGTTGTCGCACAACTGATTGGTTAAGATGAACACATAATATATCTGTGGTAAAGAGAGTTCAATTGTAAGTCTTTAGTGGAGTGTCTGACAGTTAACGGATGGTGGATTCCGTGACTAAAGAGTTTAGTCAATTATTCACGTACCGTTGGAGCTTCGAGCTACAGGTCTATAAGGTACCCTTGGTAGCTCAATGGATTCAAGTTGAGGATCAATTCTTGGTGTTGATTTGAAATGTTCAAATTGAAAAGAGGTAATTCGATTATGTATAATATGATCGGTATAGTGTATGAGATACATCAAGTGGAGGATTAATGTAAATGAAAGTGCCATGGAATAGAAAAGGAGCTATGGTTTATATGTTTCATGAGATGAAATATTAAAACTATAAGTTATAAATACATTATGGTAAGTTGGTATCATTTATATTTATAATAATATTAATTATTGGATAATTATCTCTTTTTCTCTAATAACAATTGAATAGGAGGTTATTGGTGGTTTCATGGTAATCGTGAGATAAAAGGAAAAATATTTTCCTAATTTTAGTAAGCTAGAGATTTTATGAATTTGGTGTTTCCCTCTCGGAAATATACTCACAAAAAGTTGTCAAGTAAATAGGATTTACTAAACGACAACTTGGATGAGGTAAACCATCGTAGAGTGTTAGTAGGCGACAGACACTCAGCTAAGCGATGAACTAAACGATCGCATAGCTTTTGCTAGACAATCGTTTAGTTTTTCCTAAATGATTAGGCAACGACTTATATGATAGGTTTTGTCATCTCCCACTTGCTCAATCGTTTACACGATTATGTTTCCTCCGGTCTTTTGCCTCATACGAAGTCCACACAGAGCCCACCCTTTGGATTCTCACACCGAGAATACCAAGGTAGTCTTCTTGGTGGTGTCATACTCAACCGTTCGTGTTGTTTGGGGTGATCGTGACTTAGGCGATCACTGAATTCGAGTGCATGGTGTTCGTGCAGTGTAGCGATCGTGTTGAGCGAGCGTTCGGGTATTGCTGTGATCCAGCGTTCATGATCAAGGAGCTTGGCAATGAGTCTACAAAAGTGTGCAGCGTTTATCCTTGATCTTTTATATATCATGCTGTAATTACTGTAACCGTATGTTTCTGTTTAAGATTGTAAATGTAAAGTTCATATGCGATTGTAATTTGGAATGATCTGTCCGCTGCTCATGGAAATCTTCGTGTTCGATTTCCTTCAGATGCTTGGATTCTTAAGGGAGAAAATCAAATTCTTAGGATGTGAAGACTTGGTGTTAATATGTTTTATTTTAAACCATGTTTTAATAAAAAAATAAAAAAAACATTTTTACATATGTATTTTATTCTTTATTCTTGTATAATAAAAAAAATATATTTGTTGAAAATATGCATTGTTAACAAAAATCTTTTCATAAAGGCATTATAAATTTTAAATATTTTTAAAGACACAGAAAAATTTTAATAATAAAAAACATAAAAAAATTGAATTCCATAAACTTTCCTTTTCCTTTAGAAAAATAGGTTTTCTTAAAAAGGGTTTCTTTCCTCAATTATTTAAAAATAATCAAATTAAAACTGAATTCATAACTAATCATTTCCTAAAAAAAAAAAAAAATTGCAAGAGATTTCACACTTCTTAAATAAATAAAACTAAAATCATCTTTCAAAAATATTTTCCAAAACAAAATAAAACTTTTCTGGGGATGAAAGTTGGAAGATTAAGATGTTGATTTTTTCTAATATTCTTGAGGAGATAATATAAAAACAAATCTTTTAAAAACTTTCTTATGGTGGAGATTACGAAGTCAAAAAGTTAAGTTTCTTATATTCTTGAGGTGATGGATTTATTTTGGGATTCCAAACTAAAGAAAAAATACAATTTTCTAATGGTCTTTGCTCACTCATAATTGTTGTTGATTATTGGTAATAATAGTGATCAGTAAAATATGGGACATTTAAAAATCAAAACAAAAAAAAATCTTACAAAAATGTTTTTCTTTAATAACACGAGAAAAAATAAAAGTTCATTATTGGAATGAGTGTTGTGGGGTGCTAACACCTTTCTCATACACCAAAGACCTCCAAATCCTTTACCTTTTCTTTGCAGAGCAATTTAGCATAATTTGGGTGCCCAATCACACCCTCCAAATCAAGATTGGTTGTGACTCCTTTTTCCTCCTCTTGGGAACAACGTCGGTCGCTCCATGTCGCAAACCCGTAACAACAGTAGAGAGACTAGTTCCTAGGTTTTATTTAAGATCAAAGAGTTTATTTCTTCATTCATGGCATTAATCCAGCTTCTTGCATTACAGCGGCTAGTAGCATCATTAAAAGATGTAGGTTCATTTTCATTTAGGCTTTCCATAACTCCAATAGCAAACTTTACACAATCAACTTCACTGTATCTAGATGGAAGTCTTATTGTTCTCTTCCGTCTATCTCTTATTAGGGAATAATTTTTTAAATCTTTTTCTTCTTAAGGATTTTCAATTTCTTCCTCAACTTCTAAAGTTTCTACTTCAGCAGACAATGGTTCACTAGTTTCATGAACTTCAATATTGGGTTCTCTATTTTTAGATAGATGCTCCACCTTAAATTTATTAATTTCAAGATTTGATCTTGCTTTATCATCATTTTTGCTTATCATGAACATTTCATCTTCTTTAAAAGTAACTTCTCTATTAATTATACATCTTTACTCAGTGGGATGCCACATTTTAAAGTCTTTACACCCTCAATAAATCTAACAAACATACATTTAGTAACTCAAAGTTTTTCTTATGGTGTAATAAAGTTAGTAGAGTGATGTGGACATCTATTCAAGGTATACACAATATAGATATTCAAGGCCTACCGAGACCCACAAATCAAATTTTACCGCCCTTTCGAGCTTGTTGCATGTAGGACATGTTGCCTCTAAAATGGACTCCAAAAATGTGTCCCTTAAGCTTAGATTTTAGTTAATTTTATGTTTAATTTTTTATCCTTGATGCTTTTTATGTCTAATTGTAGGAAATCGAGTATTGGGATCAGAACAAGTTATTTTGAGGGTAAAATCACACTAATATCCCTAAGAAATCTCAAATTTTGACCTAAGGCAAGAAGAGATGAAAAAAGTGGTCAAAATGAGTGAAAACATGAAAGAGGTCGAGCACAGAGCATTGCAGTGCCGTGCTTGGCGCTATAAGTAAATAGCTACATAATAGGGTGCTACCTCAGAGTGTCGCAGCACTCCAAAAACTTCATTATGCGTTCGTTAAATTTTTTAGACAACGCCACGATGCTTTGACTACTTTTATAAATACACTATTCTGTCATTGTTTGGGGAAGTTGGTTTTAGGGTTTATGTTTGATAATTCGTCAACGCCTCCATCGAGGATTGAGATCTCGGTAGAGATGACATTTTGGAGTTTCAAAGGAGTGGAGATTTGAAAAGATCATTGAGTTGTAATAATTTCGGATTTGAGGAGGATAGTCAAGAATCCGGGTAGCATCTTCTTCCCTCTCCAACTCTTCTTTTTCTTTGCATTTGGAACATTATGAATTTTCCATGTTTTTATTGTAGCCATGAGTAGTTGAGTTGTGTTCTTAAGGTTTTTGATGTAGTGTTTGGATCATTGACAAACTATTTCTATTCTTTCTTAGTTTGGATTTATGCATACCTATTTTGGCATGCTTGTGTTTATTGCTTTTGAACAATTAACCATTGTTTGATTAATTTTTATTTAGTGTCTTACTTGCGAGAAAGAGTGTTAGGTTAGATCTAGCATGTTAAACTGTTCATCAAATATGCATAATGGTGATAAGAGATTAATAGAGTTCAACAATGTAGAAACTTAATGTTGTAGGTAATCAATTAGTTGCATGAAACTGAATTATTGATTAGTTATTAGAAAAGGTTGAGCTCGATAGAGGATAATTGGATACAAGACTCCTAGGTCTATAGTAAGCATAAAATCAATCTGAGGTCTAAACAATTATTTAGTTAATCCATCGATGAAGTCATTACCCTAAGACGTGTCTTTTCTACTTTCGTCCTAGTGTTTATTTTTTATTCACTTTTTTAGGATTAGATTAAATTAAGGAATCATCACAGTTGGGTACCCTAATTAATATTAGAAGAATCTTTGAATAGCTAGAAGAATCAAACCAACTTTCTAGAGGACTCAATCTCTTGACTGTTTTATATTATTACTCGACGTGTGCACTTGCACATATCAGTCTCCACAAAAAATCTGGGAAGAGGGGGGAGAGTTTGAGTTGCTTTGTAGTTGCAAGGAAATCAAATACTTGAATGTAAAATTTCACAAAAGTAAGGTGTTGGGCCAACTTATTGTTTTTTAGGCCCAAATGGAGAAGGAAGGCTGATCCAATTCGTTGTTAGATGAAAGGAAAGGCTCAGGAAGAGCCACGAACCTCATCTCAGAGATCAACACGTGGTGAAGACCACTAACACTGATTTGATGTAAATGCGATGAGCTGATGGAAATTTTTTCAAGTAAACAAAACTTTCTTTCTCTCTCTAACTCACGTTTCTGAAACCCTCTCAACTCTCTCTAACCCTTCTATGTTATTGGCAAGATTTGAGATAATGAAGAAGTGATTCATGAATGCAATGGATCAAAGAGAAAGAGGAAGAAGAGATCTACACAATGATGTACGTGGTTCGACAAGGAGGTGCCTACATCCATGGGAAGGGAGCTGAATCTTTATTGAAAACTACAAAAATGATAAGTATTCTTTTCTTCTTACAAATCTTGTACAAACTGAAGTAAAGTTATAAAATAATTTGAATGTAACGAAGTTATATAGGTTTATAATTCTGTTACAAGTTTGTTAATCAGTCTAAATGGAGAAAAAAATAGTCGTTGAGATTATATGTTCAAATCTCCACCTTAATCTCAACTTAGTAGTCCTCTTCCTTCCAAATCTGACTAATTTTTACCCGTTTTCAGGTAACATGAAGCCGATCTGTTCAAGACACTTAGTGAGCTTGAGCTTCGAGACAGGTTTGGTAAGTATATCAGTTGCGTTCTCCGAGGTATGGACCTTTAGTACTTTGATTTGTCCTTGTTCAATCCTATCTCTGACGAAATGAAATTTTATGTTTATATGTTTTGTTCTTGAGTGGTATTGTGGGTTTTTAGAAAGATGGATAGCACTTTGGTTATCACAGTACATCTTAACTACTATTTGTGTGATGCCAAAGTCTTCTATCAAGCTTTTTAACCACAATGCTTCTTTCATAGCTTTTGAAAGCGCCATGTACTTTGCTTCAGTAGTTGATAAGGTTGTAATTGATTGTAAATTGACCTTCCAACTTAGTAGATTAGGTCCATATAGGAAGAGATAATCAGTCAGTGACCTTCTTTTGTCTTGATTCCCTGCAAAGTCTGAACTAACAAACCCATATAGCTCAAGTTCTATCTCTTGTACACTAGATTAGATATCAAAGTATCCATTTGGTAGCTTCCAATGTCTTATTCCAAGGTTTGACATGTACCTACTGACTGATCAAGCCTTGTAAAGATCATAAGATACATCAAGCTGCCTACTACCTAACTATAGGAAACCAGTTACATCTGATTTAAGTGTTCTAAGTCAGTTTCCTTAGGTGAATTAGCTGAGAATAGTTTAAAATGATGAACAATATGTATAGTTACAGGTTTAGCATTAGTCATATTGAATCTTCTAATGATTTTCTCACAGTAGTTGGTTTGACTATGCTAAGTGTAGAGGAACCCCTGTCTCTGTTAATTTCAATCGCAAGGATCTTCTTAGACTAACCCATATCCTTCATGTCAAACTCTCTCTTTGGGAGATTTTTGACATGACTTAAATCTTCTTTAGAACTCTCAGCTAGCAATATATCATCCACATAGAGAAGTAAGTACACCTTGTTCTTATAGGTAGTTGAGTTTACATAGGTACAAATGTCATAGGTGTTTTCCTAAAACCCAATACTCTCAATTTAGTCATTAAATCTTCTGTACCAGCATCTAGGAGACTGCTTTAGTCCATAGATGGACTTATTTAAAAGACAATAAAGGTTCTCCTTTCCCTTTTCTTCAAAATCCTTTAGTTGAACTATGTAAATAATCTCATCTAGGTGGCCATGTAGGAAAGTTGTCTTTACATCTAGTTTGTCTAATTCAAGGTTATATTGAGCAACTAGGGATAACAAGAGTCTGATTGAGGTTTGCTTTACTATAGGTGAAAAGATCTTAGAATAGTCAATACCCTTCCTTTTGTGTGAATCCTATAGCCACTAATCTTGCCTTATATCTAGGCTTTTCTTCTTTAGAAGTTCCCTCCTTCAGTTTATAGATCCATTTAGATGCTATTGGCTTTCATCCTTTAGGAAGAGGAGCTACGGTCCAAGTGTTATTAACACTTAGTGATTGCATTTCTTCACACATAGCTTCAATCCAATTCCTAGCATCATGGCAGCTTACTGCCTCTTCAAAGTTAGCTGGTTCATGGTCATTTAGAGCTATAGTTGCATTTAAAACTAGGTTCATATAGTTTGTTTCAGTATACCTAGCTGGAGAAACAATCACCCTTCTTTGTCTGTCCCATGCTAATGAGTATTGACTCAAATCAGGTTGAGCATCTGTATGTTCTATTAGTTCTCCTATAGTTTCCTCTTCTTCGTCTGAATCATTATGAGGATCCAGACTAGTGGACTTATCTTTAGGAGCCTTTATCTCAATTCTAGTGGTATGACTTTTTGGTATCTAATTGTAGCTTCTCCTTTTGCATGAACATTTCCTTTCTCTAAAAGTGACATTCCTGCTGACCACAAATCTTTTCTCAACAGAATTCCGCATTTTAAAGCCCTTTACACCTTCAGTGAACCCTACAAACATACATTTCATAGCCCTAGACTTAAGTTTTCCCTGATTTTGATGTATGTACCCAATACATCCAAATACCCTTAGGTTGTCAAGGTTAGGAGGATGTTTGGACAACTTTTCTTTAGGAGGCAAAAATTTCAGGGATGTATGTGGGCAACTATTTAACAGGTACACTGTATAGCAGCTTCAACCCAGTACTTTTCACTAAAAATGGCATTTGAGAGTAAGCATCTGTCCCTTTCCATAATAGTCCTATTAAGCCTCTATGCTACCCCATTCTGTTGGCGTGTATATCTAACTGTCCTGTGCCTAGTTATGCCTGTTTCCTTACAAAATTTATTAAATTCTTCACTACAAAATTCCAATCCATTGTCTATTCTTAGGTATTTAATTTCCTTAGTGGTTTTTTTTTCAATCATGAGTTTCCATTTTTTGAATTTGTCAAACACTTGGTCTTTTGATTATGAAAGAAAACCCAACTTTTCCTCGAGAAGTCATCTATAAACGAAAGTAAGTACCTTGAGCCACTTAGGCTAGGTGTTGGAGCTGGTCTCCATAGTTCTGAGTGGATGTAGTCAAGAATAGCTTTTGTTGAACTTTGTGCTTTGGTAAAGCTATGTCTAGTTGCTTTCCCCAAAACACTGTTCACAAAAGGTTAGCTTGTCTGAAATTCCCTTGGGTAGATTTCCCTATTTAGACAACACTTTCTATTCTTTCGCACTAATATGAGACGGCCTTTTGCGCCATATTCAGCTTCTGTCATATCATTTGGAGTGGAAACATATGCCCATGTCATCATCTCAACACTCTAACCACAAATAAGTCATTAACTTTCTACCCAACAAGAACCACCTTTGAGTCTTTTAGAACCTCAAGACTTCCACTCTTACCTCTGTACTCACACCCAACTGCCTCAAGCATTCCTAAGGAGATTAAATTCCTATTGAGGAGTGGAACATGCCTAACATTTCTATGTAGTTAACAGTCCCATCCTTGAGTTTCATAGAGAAAGCCAATACATTCAATTTTACAGCCTTGGTTGTTCCCCATGTAAACCATTTCTCCATCAATTTCTTTGTATGTGTTAAACCAGGGTCTCATAGGTGTCATGTGATAGGTGCATCTTGAATCCAAGACCCAATCATGTTGTCTAAGGGGGTTAACATGATTGGACTTGTCAAGAGTTGAGGCTAGTGCATCAGAGTAGATGTACGAACCTTATACAACAGAGTCTGCTTGCCTTTGGACTTTTTTTCTTTCTCTTGATTCTTTCTTTTGAGAATCAAACTATCTTTGATCAAATTTTTCCAATATTTGCATTGAACTTTCTATTTTGGCTTGTTTTCATCTGAATGCTGCTGTTTTTGTCCTTTGACTGATTTGGTTTGTAATTTCCCTTCACAAACAACTCTTCACCACTTGGTTGTTCCTTTTTAACTATTTGTAGCTCAAGTTCTCTTCTTCTTAGAGTAGAGATGATTGCATCAGTAGATATATTGTCTCTTCCATACTTTAATGCATTTTTAATTTCCCTATAGGATTCTGGTAAGGAGTTTAGAAGCACGTACACCTCATTCTCAAGTACAATTTTCTCCCCTAGAATTTTAAACTGAACAATTCATTTGAATTCATCTAGGTTTTCTGAAAGTGGTTTTGATGAATCAATTTTAAAGGTGAAGAATTTCTCCCTAAGGTACATTTTATTAGGAAGATCTTTAGTAGCATACAAGTCTTCCAATTTTGTCCAAATCCTATAGGTTGTCTCTTGATCAAGGGCTTGCTTTAAAACATTATCACTTAGGTTCAAGACTAACGCACCATAGGCTGCCAGCTCGCAGTCTTCTTTCTCATGAGTTGTGACATTGTTTGGTAGAGTGGATGGATCAAGAAGAGCATTGTGAGCCTTCTGTTGACCAAGAATGGCTCTAATTTTGGCCTTCCTGTTGGATTTTATGTCCTAAAACTCGTAGTTTGTAATATCATATTCTTGTTCAATAAAGTTGTTATTGAAAATCTTTAGTAAATTTAAATTTTGTAATCTTGAATCCAATAAACTAAGGTCCTGAGGTTATTTAATGTAGTTTGAACTTTATGTTGTGACAAAAAGGTGGATCAAGTTCAAATATATAGCAAAAATGGTCTATAGTATATGAATAAGGTTGGGCACCTTATTATAGGGACACTATGGATGCAGCCCATTTTGTAGTTAGTACAAACAATGTGATCCTAAATCATTCATGTGGAGACATGAAAGTGGAGGCATCCTGTGTAAAGACTTTACATAAGATTGAACCATGAAATAGTCACTTTTTACGTTCTAAATGCCGTTTTATGTATAAAACTGACTATTTCGTTATTTGATGACCTAGGTAACTTAATCTTAATCCTGAGCTAACTATGAACTCCTGTTTACTCGGAATTATCCTTAGATCTGTATAGGTGAGGGCAGCTCATTACCACTGGCCTAATAAGCCTCCCAATTCAGGGGTAAGATCAGGTGGATAGCTAGAAACATAGGGTGCAAGACGGAATTCACTCCTACCCGTTATAGGGATAGTAGATAGGTTGTTCCCTTTAGTACTGAATCCAAGTCTTGAACAAGGGGCCCCACCCTCTCATTGGCCCGAAAGGGGTTCAGTTTAAAGGTTGGACCTTAAACCAATTGTTCATTAGAGGATCAGTGAAACTTAAGGAACAAGATGTAGTCTCGGGGGTAAAATGATTTTTATGACCCAACTGAGATTACGAACAACCTGTGAAGGATTAGCTTACTGATCATGGTTATATCATATGGACACAAATATATCTATAATCAAGGGAGTGCAACTACGGGACTATAGTGGAATGACCCGTTAGTTAACGAATGTTGATTAGCTCCGTCTAAAGAGTTTAGCCAGCTAATCTCGGATCGTTGGAGCCCATGATCTATCGGTTCATTAGGTTCCCCTACTAGGTCATATGGAATAAACTTAGAACAATATGATAGAATGATTCGAATTGTTCGAATTAGGTGAAGAGAGATAAATCGATAAGTATATGTGATATAGTAGACGATTTTTAGTTTAGAGATACAAATGAATGCGGATTCATGCTCGGGAGGTCAAAATTAGTCAACATGGAAAAAATCATAAAAAGTCAAAATGTTGACTTTTTGGTCAAAGTTTGACTTTGACCAAATGACTATTTTGCCCTTTGAATAAAGTTAGTGGGAAAATCTAAACTTTTGTTGGATAATTCCACTAACAAAATAGTGGGCTAGGTGTTAGCTTATAGTGGAGACATTAAACCCACTTAGATAGTGGATTCTAGGTGTTGGGTTTTTATGAAGATATTTCATGCAATTTTGCATGGTTCTTTTCTATAAATATGGGCTTGCCATTTTGGATCAAAGCCTTTTGGAAATTTTGCAAAATTAGTTTTAAAAAATTGGGTTGAAAAAAATCGAACCCAACCCAAATTTCACTCTACTATTTCCATTTTTTTTTCTCTCTCTCGGGTTCTTCATCCATCGGGTCCCAAAACATGGTTCTGAGTCCAGAGGATAGTAGGTCAACTCTAGTGGTTGTCCGGTTCGTGTTCAAGTGGAGATAGACGAGTTTCAGGAGCTTCAAAGGTAATGTTTCCAAAAAACCCTAATTAACTAATTTAGGGTTGTATGTTTGTATGTTTAATTTATGCGATTAGAGTACAATTAATCCTCAATTCCACTGCACATGCCTACTTTTCCATCATGTGGTATCAGAGCATGTTTTAATTTTACTCAAATACATGTGGTGGGTATCAATTTATTAGATAAAATTTGGAAACTAAAATGGTTTTTAGGTTTTGGCAATTAAATTAAGTTTTTTTTTTTGTAGTATTAATTTGTAATTGCTCACATGTTTATGAGGATTAATGTGTGAAAAATGGTCTGTAAATTTGCTAGAGTCATTACAGTTGAAATTAGGATGTAATTGCTCGGTTCCGGGAAAGAGGACAGCTTCAAAATGAAGGAAAAAAGCTCACAGACCCGAATTTATGGCCACCCGACCCGAGAGAAGGCTCTAACCCAGATTGCTCGCACGCGCGCCTGGCTCGCACGCTGCCCCGCCCGGATCTGACTAGCGCGACCCACGCGCTATGCGCCAACTCGGTTCGTCGCCCACATGCCCGCTCTGTCTCCATCGACCCGCCCCGTGTTCCTTCCGTTGACTGCGCCAGCGCTCATTGACCAACCGGTCCAGACGGTCTGGACCAGTTCGTTTGACCTAATTGAGCCAGTTTGATCAGTTCAACTTGGTTTTTGGTGTTTTTGGGCCGTTCAAGTGGTTTCTGAGCGGTTCCAGATGGTTCAAAGATGTTTGAAGCTAGTTCGAGAGCGGTTTTTTGTACTACACCAAATTGTTATTGTAATAATTTAGTTGTTAGCTTAATTTAAGAGCCAAAATTAATCCATTTTAGGGTGTTTAATTAATTATGTATGTTGATGTATGTTTTAATTAAATATTGAATCTTGTTGTGCATATAGTATGCCATATAGATTTAAAATCCCACCATAGGTAAACATGTACATGCATTTAATATATGTTATAATTGTTATAATATATATAGTATGCATGTTAAGTCTTTTTTAATATAAAGTGTTATATTAAAGCATGATCATCAAGTATGTATGTATGTTATAGATGTATGATTCTAGGGTTATAATGGTTATAATTTTATTTTATAATTGTTATAAAATAACCTAGACTTTAAAATCTTTAACAAAGGAAAAAGTTGCATGCTCACTTAGGATTAAATTGGTGCAATTTCAATCGGCTTTTCTAAAGAGTTAGAATAGGTCGATTACTTGTTAAACAAAGAGTTATTTACTTACTCGGGGAGATCTTGTCTAAGGTTGGGGGTTCTTAAGACGACGGTTTACGGAATACCTCCTACCTAGAGATTAAACTGGCGTCTAAGTCAAATAACCCTAGTTTTAATGAGCATGCGTAAGAAATGTGAGGTAATAAAATTTGTTTATCACCTAGACATCATAGGTTAAAATTCAGTATAAGAGTTATACATGGATCTATCACCTAGACTTAGGATATGTTTAGTTTAGTCGAAATATATCTCTAAGTATTTTTTTATACCCTAAACCGTTATAGAACACTTCAGCTAGAGAAAAATAGAGTACTTTTAGCTCTAGCGTCCCTAAGAGTTCACATCGTGAGGTCCATGCAGGGCTTTGCGCCGTGCTTAGGAGCGGACTCCCTTCGGAGAGTGTTTGCATGGATCAATATCAAGGTGAATAGGGGAAGTAGTTCATAGTAAGTGGGTAAAGGGTGTGTAACAACATATCCCACGGTCTCTTCCATTAGGTCGCACCGTGAGATTCTTATAATGTGCCTGCATGTCTGCCCTGGAGCGACCTTTCCCTTCGGAGGGTTGTATTATAGGATTCGGAACTCCGCGAACTCTAAATCTGGATAGGCTCTCTTAGATCAGTTTTTTATATTGACTTTCCACTTTCGGGAGTATGTTGATTCTGGTTTCTGAAATCCAAAAATGGAAAGTTACACTTACAAGAATTACTAAGATGTTAGTACATCCTCGACCAAAGTAGCAATAACTAAAGTGCTATAAGAATAAAGAGTTATTCTGGGGTTAACATCTAGTCAAGATTTTCTTGGTTCAAAAGAGGAATAATCGACTGCCCTTCGGTTGAGGTTACTCTAAACTTTTGAAATATCGTTGCAAAATATAATAATGAAGGGTACATTATTAGTTTTTTTTTGCTAAACTTGATTGGATTTAAAAGATTAATGTTTTTTACTAAAAAGGATATGTTTATCTTTTCAGCATGAATAGCTCGATAATTCAACTCTTAGCTTCCGAGAAACTAAACAACGATAATTATTCGACATGGAAATCAAATTTAAACATAATACTTGTAGTTGACGATTTAAGATTTGTCTTAACTGAGGAATGTCCTCAAGCCCCAGCCTCAAATGCTAACCAAACTCTTCAGGAAGCATACGATCGATGGGTCAAAGCCAATGAAAAGGCCAGTGTTTACATTCTTGCTAGCATGTCTGATGTTTTGGCAAAGAAAACTGAATCCTTAGCTACGGCTAAAGAGATAATAGATTCATTAAGAGAAATTTTTGGGCAACCATCATGGTCCCTTAGACACGAGGCAATTAAACACATTTACACAAAGTAGATAAAGGAGGGGACCTCTGTTAGAGAACAAGTCCTGGACATGATGATGTACTTCAATATCGCTGAAGTAAATGGCAGACCCATTGATGAGGCTAACCAGGTTAGCTTTATCTTACAATCTCTTCCGAAGAGTTTTATACCTTTTGAGACAAATGCGTATTTAAATAAGATAGAATTTAACCTCACTACCCTTCTTAACAAGCTCCAGCAATTCCAAAACCTTACTTTAGGTAAGGGGAAGGAAGTGAAAGCAAATGTTGCTACCATTAAGAAAAAGTTTTTAAGAGGATCATCCTCTAAAAACAAAGCTGGACCCTCTAAAGCTAAAATGAAAAAGAAAGGAAAATGGCAGACTCCTAAGATAAGAAAGGGAAAGAAGGATACAGATAAAGGAAAATGTTTCTACTGTAATCAAAATGGGCATTGGAAAAAAAATTGCCCGAAGTACCTTGCAGAGAAGAAAGTTGAGAAAACGGCACAAGGTAAATATGATTTACTGGTCATTGAAACATGTTTAGTGGAATATGATACTACAACCTGGATACTAGATTCAAGAGCCACTAATCATATTTATTTCTCGTTTCAGGAAACTAGTTCTTGGAAAAAGCTTGAAGAAGGTGAGATAACCCTCAAAGTTGGAATAGGAGAGGTTATCTCAGTTGAAGCAGTGGGAGATTTGAAGTTGTTTTTTGAAGATAGATATCTAGTACTTAAAAATGTTTTGTATTCACCTCTTATGAAGAGGAATTTGATATCTATCGCTTGTATTATTATAGAACAATTATATACAATATCTTTTAATATAAATGAAGCGTTCATTTTTTGTAAAGGTATTCAAATCTGTTCTACTACACTTAAAGAAAACTTATATAAGTTAAGACCAACTAAAGCAAATTTTGTTTTAAATACTGAAATGTTCAGAACATTAGAAACTCATAATAAAAAACAAAAGGTTTCTTCCAACGCCTATCTATGGCACCTTAGACTTGGTCACATAAATCTCAATAGGATTAGGAGATTGGTCAAGAGTGGAATTTTAAGTCAGTTAGAAGATAACTCTTTACCTCCATGTGAATCATGTCTTGAAGGAAAGATGACCAAGAGATCTTTTAATGGAAAAGGTCTCAGAGCCGAAGTACCCTTAGCGCTCGTACATTCAGACCTTTGTGGACAAATGAATGTCAAGGCTCGAGGCTGGTATGAATATTTTATCAGTTTTATTGATGATTATTCAAGGTATGGTCATGTTTACCTGCTTCATCAAAGTCTGATTCTTTTGAAAAGTTCAAAGAATATAAGGCTGAAGTTGAGAATGAATTAGGTAAAACAATAAAGACACTTCGATCAGATTGAGGTGGAGAGTGTATGGACATACGATTCCAAGACTATTTGATAGAAAATGGGATCCAGTCACAACTCTCTACACATAGAACGCCTCAGCAGAACGGTGTATCAGAAAGAAGAAGCTGAACCTTATTAGATATGGTTCGGTCTATGATGAGCTATGCTCAATTGCCTGATTTCTTTTGGGGATATGCATTTGAATCTGCTGTCCATATTTTGAACAACGTTCCCTTTAAAAGTGTTTCAAAAACATCTTATGAGCTATGGAAATGGCGTAAAAGTAGTTTACGTCACTTTAGAATTTTGGGTTGCCCAGCACATGGGTTGGTACAAAATCCCAAGAAATTGGAACATCGTTTAAAGTTATGCCTATTTGTAGGTTATCCAAAGGAAACAAGGGGTGGTCTGTTTTATCATCCTCAAGAAAACAAGGTATTTGTATCAACAAATGCCACATTCTTAGAGGAATACCACATTAGAAATCATCAACCATGCAGTAAAATAGTGTTGAAAGAAATTTCAAAAGATGTTACAGATAGAGCTAGTTCATCTACTAAAGTAGTAGATAAAACTAGTACATCTGGTCAGTCACACCCTTCTCAAGAATTAAGAATGCCTCGACGTAGTGGGAGGGTTGTTCATCAGCCTGACCGTTACTTGGGTTTAACAGAAAAACAAGTCGTTATACCTGGTGACGGCATAGAGGATCCATCAACCTATAAAAAGGCGATGAAAGATGTGGACCGTGATCAGTGGGTCAAAGCCATAGACCTTGAAATAGAGTCTATGTACTTCAATTATGTCTGGAAACTTCTAGATCAACCAAATGATATAAAACCAATTGGTTGTAAGTGGATCTACAAGAGAAAACAAGACCAAGCCGGTAAAGTACAGACTTTTAAGGCTCGACTTGTGGCAAAGGGTTATACCCAAAGAAAGGGAGTGGACTATGAAGAAACTTTCTCTCTCGTTGCCATGCTTAAGTCGCTTAGAATACTCTTATCCATTGCCACCTTTTATGACTATGAAATTTGGCAGATGGATGTCAAGATAGCCTTTCTAAACGACGATCTTGAAGAGAGTATCTATATGGCTCAACCAGAGGGGTTTATTGTACATGGTCAAGAACAAAAGGTTTGTAAGTTTCAAAAATCCATTTATGGGTTCAAACAAGCTTCTAAATCTTGGAATATAAGGTTTAATACTGCGATCAAATCTTATGGTTTTGAACAGAATGTTGACGAGCCTTGTGTTTATAAGAAGATTGTCAATTCTACTATAACATTCTTAGTTTTATATGTCGATGATATTCTACTCATTGGGAATAATGTAGGATATCTTACTGACGTCAAAAAATGGCTAGATACACAATCCCAAATGAAAGATTTAGGAAATGCACAGTATATTCTTGGGATCCAAATTGTTCGGAATCGCAAGAATAGGACACTAGCCATGTCTCAAGCATCTTATATAGGCAAAATATTGTCTAGATATAAAATGCAGAATTCCAAAAGGGGTTTGTTGCCTTTTTGACATGGAATTCATCTGTCAAAAGGACAGTGTCCTAAGACACCTCAAGAAGTTGAGGATATGAGAAATATTCCCTATGCCTCCGCAGTTGGAAGTGTAATGACCGGATCCTTACACATTATAATCCGACCGCTACGACATGCATACTTAGACTTTTCTATCATGAGATGAATTCTGGTGAAAAATTCAAAGAACATATCTAAATTTTATTAATTAGATAGAAAAACTATATAAAAAGTTTATTTATCAAAACACGAGGATGCATAAAACATTAGCGTGGTGGTACAAAATGCATATGCCTATAATAGTGACTTTGATGGTTGGCCATTTGAGCGACATCCAATTCTGCCATCTACGCTGTGTCCTTACCTACAAAGTCTGTAAAAATATAGGATGAGTATATAATATACCCAGTAAGTAGTTCTCATGTAGGGTAGTGACCAAATGCACAATCACAAGAAACATGTCATGAAAACATATGATTGGGACCGAAAATGTATAATAACATGTGGTGGTCGGTTATGCTTCCAACATAAATCTCTCCGCCCTGATAGGAAGATGAGGACTTAAGCGAAAACTAACCCATCTGATGATTAGCGGGTCATGCAGTCAATAGGGACAGAGTCGCATCCAACATCAACCATTAGCATAAACGTAATATTGGACTAGAGGGGTGCAACCATACATACCCTGCTAGTCCCTAGTGTAAACATAACGTAAGATTAAGCTTGAAAGGGTGCAACCATACATGCCCTACCAGCCCTGGAAGCATAAATTTCTCCGCCGTGATAGGAAGATGAGGACTTAAGCGAAAACTAACCCATCTGATGATTAGCGGGTCATGCAGTCAGTAGGGACAGAGTCACATCCAACATCAACCATTAACATAAACGTAAGATTAGACTGGAAGCATAACTTACACCTAATTAAAACTTGATTTTAACGTAATCGTGAACAAACATAATACATGGGGTCCCTTGTAGAGAAACGTGTTCTAAACATGTAATGCAATATAACAATTAACATAACCATGCAACAAAATAAAGGTACACTACCATAGAACATTTAAAGAAAGGGTGAGATAAACTACTTTCCTTGACTGTGATCTAATTATTCCTTATTATTCTTTATGATTTGATCAGTAGAGCTTTCCCTTTTTAAATCAAAAAAGGAAATTTGGGCAGAAATTTGGGCAGCACCTTACCCGAGCTTTTCTCTTTTAACCTCACAGAACTTCCTCACTCACACTTACTTTTTCACACGATTCTTTGTTACTGAGATTTGTTTGAGAATGGGTTAAATCTTCAGGCAAAGGGTCTTATTTATAGTAGTTTGAGCTCTTCTCAGTGTGACAAATCATCGTACAAGTGGCTTATTTAAAATTACTTAGGGTTTAAGGATTCCTATCAATAAGACACCTAATGTTGGCTGACGTTTTCCCTTACGTCATCATTCTTTGTTTGTATTCAATTTTAGGGTTTTTCTATGTATAATCGATAAGATCGTGGCCAAATTCAACGCATAATCCACGATTTTGTCCAAATCTCGCTCTCTTTGTTCTCAGAATCTCGCTCTCTCCAGCTTTCTCGCTAGTTTGCCTCTCGCGACTTTCGCTCTCACTACTCTCGCACCTACTCTCGCTTTCGCTCCTGCTTCCACTCTCTCCCATTGTCTCGCTGAGAATCTCGCTCTCTTTACTCTCGCTCTCTCCAATTTTCTCTCCAATCTCACTAGTTTTCACGCGTGGTTGCCTTCACTGCTTGTGGATTTCACTTCCTCTTTTTAACTCTTTCAAATTTTAAGAGTATATGGGTAATTAATTCACCTCCAATTCTTCCAATGAGCAGTGCCCAAACAAAAAGTTATCTACTGCTCGTTGTCTCCTGAATTAGCAAGCGTCCAACTTCTAATTAATTCTCCCTGATTCTGCTCCCTTATTCATTATTTTTGGATAATGAATAAATTTCCTATTTTTCCCCTTCTAAATTTCCTATTGAATTTATAAATTGTATTTATAAATTCCTAAATCCAATAAACTAGTCCTTGGCTATAACAAGAATACTTAAACTTTATGCAGAGATATAAAAGTGGATCAAATTTTAGTATATAGCTTAAATGGTCTATAAGTATATGGATATGGTTGGGTACCTTATCTTGGGGATACTATGGTTGCAGCCCATTTTGTATATTGGTACAAACAATGTGTGGAGACATGCGAGTCGGGACATCCTATGAAAAGATGTTTTCATAAGGTCGGACCACGAAATAGTTACTGTATTTATAAGGACTGTTTACTCTTAAAACTGACTATTTCAATTTGATGACCTAAGATAACTCGGTCTTAATCCTGAGTTAATTATGAACTCCTGTTTATTCGAGATTAACCTTTAATTTTCATGGATGAGAGTGACTCAACATCGCCACTCAATAAACCTCCCATTTTAAGGGTAAGACCGGATAGATTGCTGGGGACATAATCCTGCAAGATGGAATTCGCTCCTACGAATTCAGAAGTTAGTAAATAGGTTTGTTCCCTTTAGTACTGACTCCTAATCTTGAACAAGGAGTCCAGCCCTCTCTATGGCTGAGAGGAACTCAATTTATTGGTAGGACCATAAACCAATTGTTCATAAAAGATCAGTAGAGACTTAAGAAGCAAGACGTATAATAGGGGTAAAACAGTAATTTTGACCTATCTGTTGATACGAACAACCTGTGAAGGATCGACTTACTGATTATTATTAAATCAAGTGGACAGAAACATATCTATAGTGAGGAGAGCGCAACTACTAAGCTATAGTTGTACGTCTTGGTAATTAACGAATATTGATTAATTTTGTTTAAAGAGATTAGTCAATTAATCTCAAATCGTTGGAGCTCATGATCTGTAGATCCATTAGGTCCCTCTACTAGCTTATAAAAGGATTAAACCTTAGAATAGCGTGTTGAGAGATTTTGAAATGTTCAAATATGGTTTAGGGTTTGGATTGTTATATTTGACATAATTAAATGTTTAATTTACAAATTAAACAAAATTGGAGAGTTGAAAATATATAAATTTGATTTAAATATCAAGTATATAAATAGTGATTCATGTATGGATTGGGTGTTTTATTAATTTAATATTGGATATTAAATTAATTATTGAATTTAATTAAATTTTTTTAAAATAAAGTTTTTTAAATAAAATTAGAATTTGAAAATTCAAATTCAAATTTATTTAAATTTTATTTTAATCTTTTTTATTTTAGAAAATTGAAATTAACTTAAAAGAAAAATTATTTAAAAATTTTAAAAAGTGTATTTTTCCAATTTTCCAAGTTTTCTACACCTAATTCACTCAGTCGAGTGGAAGATTGTGTGTCAATCTCCATTACCCACTAATTTTCATGTTAATATTGAATAAATAAGATTTATTTGACTAAAAATGGGGCATGCAATTTAAAATTTAAAAGGTGAAAATTTTATGGTTTTCTCTCTTCATTCCAACTCCCAAATCACACCAAGTTCACTCTCAATCTTGATTCCACCACTCAATCTAAGGCCTAAGATTAGTAGGGAAGACTCTTGTGGTGGTCTACTGTATAGATTGAAGAAGAAACCATGGTGAATCCAAGCAATTTGTAGGAATCATCAAAGGTATTCACATGAAACCTTAATATACTGAATACCATGAACATGCATATTTTTTTTACTAAAATTGATATAGTTAGCATGCTTAGATCCTTAATTGCTTCCACATGTTGAATGTCAACACTATCAATAGATACATTATAATAAAAAGTTGATTCTAAATAAGATTCTAAATTATACTTTCTAATATATGAGAGATAAATATTTGAATAAGATTCAAACATTAATTATATGAATAAGGTTCATATAATACTATAGGTTATAATTAATATAAATATTATTCATATTAAAACTACAAGTTGTAACTAATACGAATGAGATTCATATTAAAACTATGGGTTATGATTTATATAAAAGAAATTCATATTAAAACTATAGGTTATGTGAGAGACTGTTACTTGAAAATGATTCAAATTAAGTTAAATATATGATATTTAATTTATTAATTTATTAATTATTTATTAATTAATATTTATTCAATTATATATATTAAATTTGATTTAATATATAAATTATTTAAATTAAATTTGAATTTAAGGAAATAATTCCCTTGGGAGTTATTTGTGAAGTGTGGAAGGGTGTTATAACTTCCTCTCCAACCACTTCATCTCTCCAACCTCTTCATCTTCACTCATGAAAAGAGGAGATTTTTTTTCTGTGATGTTGATTCATTGGTACATATCATAAAAAATCTCCCTCACACAAAAAAGCTTCCTCTCACAAGAACTCTATCTACCAAATTAAGGATCCCATAATCCCAGATTCTTGTCCTAAGATTAGCGAGGTCTCCTCAAGGTGGTGCCTAAAGAAGTTCCTTGGTCGTGTTCTCAGATGGAGCTTCAACTTCAAGGGAGAATTTCACAATACGAAGGGCTCATGACACAGAGAGGATTTCCAAGAAGAAGATCTTCAAGGGTAAGTTCTTCTCTTTCCCTAATAGCATACTATAGAATTAATGTTCATCATGTACATGTTCTATGCGTTATATTTTCTCCATTATTCAAGTTTTTCAAAACGAATTTCATTGACACATGCATTCACGCGTTTCTATTGAGGAATTCAATTCCTTCCTAGATAGCTTCTTGAAATCACTTAGATTTTCGGTAAGAATTTATCAAAATCGATTTTATAGGCAAATAACTGCTGTCTAAGATATGCATGATTAGGTTGATCTTAAGAGATATAGTTCATCAAATTTAACCCATATTTCATATGCTGTTTTTTCTTTATCAATTACTTTTCTAAGGACATTATCACTTAAATTCAATACAATTGAACCATAAGCTGCACTCTTCATTTCTTCTTTGGCCATTGTTTTACGACATTTGTCTAGATCAATAATGGCTTTCAAAGCCTTTTGTTGGACAAGAATGGCCTTTACCTTTATTTTCCAAAGAGCAAGTCTCCCTTTCTACCAAATTTTTTAATATCATAACGTGCCACTGCCATCTGTAATCAAAAAAGTAAATTTTGGAGCTTTTTTCTTGAACTTTTCTTGCTCTCATACTAATTTGTTGAGAATTTACATGTGTATGAAGGAGATTATAACTACAAATTAGGATACATGGCACACTCTCCTTCACTCGCTCATGCAACAAAACTTTTACTAATTTTGAAGAAAGAGAGCGATGGAATTAATCAATTCACAAATTCTCCCCTCTCTCTTGACTATCTCTCTCTCTTTCTCTTATGAAATTTTTGCAACTTGAATGAAGATTTGATTGTTGAAGACAAAGGTAAGAAGAAGATGAAGATAAAAAGAAGAAGATAGACAACAAATTTTTAAAGGGTTTGGCAAATAGGTGCCTACATCCACTATAAGGGAGCAAGTTTTATTGAATCAAAAGGAATTTTACAGCAACATTACAAATAAGTTTTTTCTTTCATACATCTCTACATTTCATCTAATGAATGTGTCTACTTTTAGGCTAAGTCATGCATAAGTTCATCTAACTACTTAGGTTATTTTTCTTCACATATTTGTTGATATCCCTAAAATCTTTAAAATCAGAGTTGAACTTTCTTTAAACCATTAACATACATGTAAGTATCTTCAAATTAATTATGTCTTATATTTCTATAATCATATTTGACCTAATGAAAAGTCAACAATTAAACTTTATATTATCGAAAAAATGAGAGATGATATGTATCAATAAAAAAAAGTACAAAATTTCATCAAGTACATATTAAAATTATTGGAGGGAAGAACCAATAATAGATGCATGGTTTAATGTTATTATTATTATTATTATTATTTCTTTTAAAAGAGAGATTGTTGGAGATGAAAAATAATAATTGTCATAAGAGATGCTATAAAGAAGAGGGACAAAACAATATGTAGAGAAAGGGAAAGAATGTGACAACAACCAAATACCTCGACCCACCATTTCTCAACTTGTTTCGACAATCATTCGACAACAATATCTTTCTGATATTTACTTCACTCACCAACCCCTCCATTTCCCTCTTTTTTTTCTTTTTTTTTTTTTAATTTACTCTTTATCAAATATATAAAAATATATAATAAACTTTTTGTTAATTATAAGTTTATTCACTAAAAACTTTCGAGTTTAAATTTGTGTCCATTTCGTCCTTAAACTTTAAAATAATTTCAAAGTTATTTTTGAACTTTTGATTTTGTACACATAGGTCCTATCTTTTAATGTTGTTTTCAATAAATTCCTAACATATTTGAATTTTTTTTGAAAAAATTAACTGATTTATTAGATGTAAAATTGAATTTTATGTCTAATGAAGACAAAAAATCTTCAATTATGTCTGCTAGGCAATTTGTAGATTTTTTTTATAATATTGATCGGTCCTAATTGAAATTTATGGAGTTATTGGTTACAAAATTTGACAATTAAGAAATTATAAGGCACTATATTTATAGTACAAAGATCTATTTATTGACACAAAATTGAAAGTACAAAGTATTGAGTTGCAATTGTCTTTGGTTTCAAATTGTCCTAATTCGAAACACTTTAAGCTTAGGTGTGTCGTGTGCAAGCTTTGGTTAAATTTTCTTTTATATTCTGGTTTGCGAGTGAGATTAAAAAGTATGAGTAGTATAGAAAATTTAAGAGACTTCTTTTATAATATGGGTTGGGAAGAGATTTTTGTGTGATTACGATAATTTTCACAATAGTTGAATTTTTCTGGTCTGTGGTTTTTTTTCTAGTTTGGAGTATTTTCACGTTAATTTGTGTGTTTCCAGATTTATTATTTTCTTTTAATTGCTCTATTATTTTTCTGTTAATTCATCCACTAATAGTGGAAGGTTTTTTTCCAACATAAAGATCTATTAAATTTTATTCAAAATTCAAAAATGAAATAATCACAAATATACGAGTTCGTGAATTAACTCGTAATTTAACCTAAATTTAAAATTAAAGAAGAAAACAGAGGTTAGATAGACACAATAGTAAGATTCATAAAAATGTTGATTAAAATAAATCATATTTATAATTAATTTAATGGTGATAATAGAGGCTTTTAGAACTCCAAATGGACATGAAAATATAGGATCCTTTATTATGTTTGAGAACATTTTTTTAGTTAGAAGACATCATTGATGATTTGTCTATTTCGATGTCGTACTTTATTGCACCAAGTTGATCCAAATCCTTTGGTTCCAAACAACATTAGGTATATGATCAATTTAAGATCGATAGATTATCTAATTAGAAATTAATGATTTTTTATCATATATAAAATATAGGAAAATATTTGTAGTAAGAAGTGAAGTTGTTTAGTCTCAATCTAAAAAGTTGTTTAATAATTAAACTTCTAGGTTAAGAAGTTAATAAGTCATCAAATATATGTTTTTTAGTTGTGAGACTCACGTTGGATTTAAGTACTCCTTGGACAAGTTAACAACTAGGCTCTCTCCAACTCTTATATCTTGGACTAAACATAGCCTGAGAGTCGTTTATGAAAGTTTTGTAAATCTGTAAATATATCTCTTTTGAAAAAAAGAAAATACAGATGACATTATAATGTGAGGATTTCAACTAATAATGATAAAATTACTAAAACTCAATATATATTCAGATTTTTGAGCTAATTTTCTAATGTTTACTACTCATTGTATATATTTAGGGGATGTTTGGGTAATTTATAAGTCGGTATTAAATAACTCAATTTCTATAATATTTAATATTGAAGTTTACACATGTATCGATAGATTTCAAACGAAAGGATCGTTTATTGAAATCCATTTGAAAATCTTTTGACGATTCGACTTCAAACGAAAATTTTCTTTAATCAAATGGGGTTAGGGTTTGGTATTGGTGTTAAAAAAATTTGGGGATTTTTTAAAATCAAATTTTTCGTAAGCTTTTTTTTTTTCTTTTAAAATGTAGTCTATAAGTCTACGGTTAAATTTCATTGTCTTTTTCCCTGGTAGGTTCTAGTAGATTTCTTACCAGAAAAAGACAGAAAAGCTTGTGCAAAATTGATCTTAAAACTCCCAAAATTTTTAAGAACATTACTAAACACTTTCCCAGCTGTGTGTTTAAAGAAATTGTTTTTAAGATCATGCAAATTATAGGATAGATTTTAATTCTAACCATGAAACTTATTTGAGTTCGATAGAACTTTTTAAATACTTTACGTTCTCAATCGATTAATTGCATGTTTGTGTTGAAATCATTAGTAATTTATTTTATTCTTGATTTAATTAGAAGATTTATATTATGCAACAATTCATTCATGTATTTGTATACTTAATGCTTTTAAACATCTGATCAAAGATTAACCATTCTTTTGATTAAACTTTTAGCTGGAAAAGGTAATTACCCTTTGATTAGAATAACAAATATGACTGTTAATAGAATCTTGCATGACAGTGTGGATTTTCTAATAGAGGTTGTTGTTTACTTTTAAGACAGTCTTGAGTTTTTGTAGTAATAAATGAGAATAATCTACTCTTAATAACTGTAGGATAGATTGAGGATATTTATAGGAGTAATTAACAAAAGATTCAAAATGTTCTACTTCTCTTTAAAAACCATACATAAATGTTAGATTGTAACTATAAGTGGGAGAAATAGCTTAGCTCAATTGAGGAAGTAAATAACAGTGGTCCACTAACGAAATCAATAGACACATTGCTCGTAGTTGGATATATTTCATCTCCAATATGGATAAGCCAAAACTAAGGTATTTTATCTTGAGGGGTTCTTCTTTTTAGTTTTGAAGAACCAAAGTAAGAGGAAAACTAGATGAAGTTTTATTAAAAACATAGTAAACTAATAAGAATTAAATGAAAGGGCCTTGGTGGGATATGCCCTTGAAATTTCTTAACGAGACAATATGCTTAAACATTTTTGCATAAAGGATCTGACAGGTTTTTTTGAACACTGAGGTCTGAATCAATTGCGTGCATGTTTGAATTTCCTACAGTCATATTCTATATTTTGCTCGAGACTAGCAAAATTGTATGTTTGGGGTGGTGAAAGTATTCGAAATGTGCTTCTCTGGGACTTATTAATAGCTAGTTTTGTTGTTAATTGTTTGAGGTAAAGAGCCTTTATGGAGGCCAAAATGGACCTAGGGAATGAAGAGAGAGAAAAATAGGTTAAATTATGCGTTTTTAGGGCGTTCTAATGTTAAAAATGGCGTTACTTCACACTTACAACCTTAGAGCACAAAAGGTGAGAGCGTCACGATACTTCAAAGATTTGAGTTTGTTAGTGTGGGTCAACGTTGTGGTTCACTAAGACCCAAGCTAGCTCGATATTATCGCGATACTACTTAGCTTATCGGCATTGCGATGATGTCACGTTTTCCAAAATTAAATTGCCAATCGATAGTCTTTTCGAAACCAATCAATCTTAAGTTTTGGAGCTTGGATAGCGGTACTATTTCGAAGATGAAATAGGATCATTTGCTAAACCCTCTATGCTCTTGCTTTGTTATTTATTTTCTTGATGTTCATGAATTTTTTTTGCTGGAGTTTTATTTTGAAATCATGATTGGCTGATCATTTTAATTCTATGGTTCGATTTACTTGTGGACATATGACATATGTTTATGTAAATTTACAGTATCTTTGATTTCACTGTTTAACAAATATTTTTTAGTAATGACGTACGATCGTATTGTCATAGAGCCTTATCTAATTGACTAGTTTCAAAATGATTTAAGAATTAGTAATTAGGCAAGAAAAAAAATTAACCTCAAGAAGAGCAACTGGGATAAATGACTTCGCAATCTAGGCAATTGATAGCAATCGATTCTAAAATTAATAGGTTGAACTTGAATGGATACTCTAAAATATCTCTTTGACTATATTTTTTTAACTCATTATTCTTTTCCTTTTATTTCTTTAACTTAGTTTGAAAACATAGCAAAAAATTTTATTAATCCAAATATAGCAAAAAATTTAAATTTAATTTCTTTTTTCTTATTACTCCAATTTACGTCATTTTTGTATAAAAAATGTATACATGATATACTTTGTAATTGTTATATAAATCAATTGATATACATTAATTATTTTTGGTGTATCAATAAATTGTTGTACCGTATATAAAAAATACCATTTATTCAACTAATGTTCCATGTTTTTCATTGCGTCATATGGAAGTTGTTTATGTTGGATCGGTAAAATCCTAGAGGAAGAGAATGAATTGGGTTTAATTGAACTTTTTCTTAAACGAAATTTTTACAGATAGAAAAAATGTCAAACTATTTATAGAAAATAGCAAAAACCACTTATAAACACTTATATACTTCAATCAGCCTCTATCAAATAGATTGAAATTTTGCTATTTTGTGTAAACAATGTTCCTTATTTTTCTATTTTTGGAAATCTTCCTTTTCTTAGCTATGCTCAAATTAAACTAATTAGACAAATTTTAAAATAAATTAATAGAAATTCTAATTCATGCTAAATAACAAGATTGATAAAAAGTATGGAATGATAATTTAATCAACCTCGACCAATAAGAATAATAATCCATGGCATGCAACTAAAGTTATTTGCAAAGTTAAATTTGGAAAGAGTTAAACAAAAAGACACCATAAATTTTATAGCGGTTTGGTCAAACTTGACCTACTCCAATTTTCCAAGTGCCGCATATGATATTGAATAAGGATTTCTTTGAACTCTATGCATGGATTAAAGTTGAATTGCTATCTTGCTCCTTTTATGGATTCAAAAGCAAACATGATCCTTTTCACGGGTTAGGATCGATCCCACAATTACAGTGATTGGAAGCTTTAAAACACACAATAAACTCTCTAAAAATGGTGGATAAACAAATTTGAGCTTATGCAATTTAATCCTCACAATGCAATAAAAAAAATTGTCTCACGAAGATGAAAAAATGGAAATTTAGAACATAGAGAGAAAAATAATGGTGGACTTTTTGCTAATTCTGAGGATTGTAAAGTAATGGAGAGTTAGAAAAATTGTGAAGAAGATGAAGTTTAAAAGGACAGGGAAGTGAAGTAAAAAAGGGATTTAAATTTGGACCATTTGATTGAGTAAAAAATAAAATTTAAGTTGAAGATTGAAAAGAACTAAAAGAAAATAAGAAAATAACAAATATAATATAGGGATTGTTGCATGCATTAAACAAATAGATATGAAATTGGAAAGCTTGCCCTCACTTTTTTCTTTTTTTATCTTTTTTTCTTTTTTTCTTTTTCTTTTTTTTTCAAATTTAGCAAAATGTCTGCCCAGCCCAAACATTAGAAAGTAAAAGTCTAAAATACGCTCTGTTATTGATGTACTCGTCAAGTATATTCGTTAAGTGACATATTTGATGTTAAAAATTTATAGATGATATGCTATACTTCATCTTAATCATATCAGTAAATAATGTATTTACTGATTGGCATTTGATACACTTATATCTTATATACTATAAATACACTTAGAATATCATACTTATAATATGAAGTACACATGTTTTCTTCAAAATAAGTATTTACTTATTGACAATGTCTGATGCACAGTTGTGTCTTATATTTGATATAATGTTCATACACTTAGAATGCCATGCATATAAAATGAAACACACGTGTTTTACTTCAAAATGAGTAATTGATTTAATGTTGATTGATGTTAGATATATTGCTAATATATGCTAATTGTTATTAGATGTACTATTGATATACCAAATTTAAAGTAAATTATGACCTCTTTGGAGAATCGATATACTTGAAAATTGTTTGATGTCTAATATGTTATTGATATTTTTGAGAATTGATTGTTATGAAATACATTATTGATATACTATCAATATTCTTAAAAAAAAAAAATTTAATATCTGATGTACTATTAATAAAATTGAAAGTTGAGTGTTATGTAATCCACTACTGATATACTATTAATATTCTTAAAAGTTGCTTTGATATCTTAACATATTTGAAAGTTGATCGATATGTGATATAATGTATTGCTGATATTGTTAGAGAAAGAGAAGAACACGTCAGTAACACATATGGACAAACAGTCAGCACCCTCAATCCATTTCATCGTCATTCTAGAAGGAAAAGTTGTTAGAGGGAATATTTACCCCAACCAATCAAAAGTGTACAAATATATTTGTTATTCTTTATTACTAAAATTGTATAAGGCTATTTAAGCCTCTGTATACCAACACAGAATACAAGGGAAACAAAAAAATACAAAGAAATATTTGCAAGGAAACCTCTCATCTTCTCTTTACCGCTTCACCTCCTTTTTGCCCTTTCATCTTCCTTGCCGTTTTTAATTCTCTAACTTGGTATCAAAGCCAAACTAATGGCCAACGCCTCTTCAAATGCTTCATCTTCCTCAACCATCACCATTTTCACCAACCCACCTTGAATCAATTGTTGAACCAAATCACCTTCGTGAAACTCGACTGAAACAACTACCTACTATGGAAAACCTTCGCATTACCCATCCTAAGAAGCTATAAACTAGAAGGCCATCTCACAGGTGAAAAATCCTGTCCTCTGAAGTTCGTCTCAGCAATGACTGAAGATTCTGGTCTCCTTAAAGCTGGGGATGTTGTCGAAAGCACCGATGAAGCCTCGTAGAGCTTCGCTCGCTCCAGAACAGTAAATCCTCTGTTCGAACAATGGGTCACAATGGATCTCCTACTACTCGGATGGCTCTATAACTCAATGACCCCTGAAGTAGCCTTGCAACTATTAGGCTTCAACAACACTAAGGATCTATGGGAAGCCACCCAAGAACTCTTCAGTGTGCAATCAAGAGCAGAAGAAGATTTTCTTCGCCATGTTTTTCAGACTACCAAGAAAGGTAACTTTAAAATGGAGGACTATTTACACATTATGAAAACTAATGCAGATAACTTAGGACAGACTGGAAGTCCTGTACCTAGACGATATTTAATATCTCAGGTTATTCTCGATCTGGAAAAAGTCTACAATCCGATCATCGCTGTCATACAAGGTAAACCGGATATCTCTTGGTTGGATATGCAGTCCAAGCTCCTCATCTATGAGCAACGATTGGAACACCAAAGTCAAAACTCCAATGAATCTAGACAGATAAACAGCTACCATCAGACCAACTCTCGACCCTCCTTTAATCAACAACGTGGAGGAGGCAATGGCAACTCCAACATTGGTCGAGGACGAGGTTGTGGTCATGGCAACAAACCTACATGCCAAGTTTGCGATAAATATAGACATTCAACCCTTTTGTGCTTTAATCGTTTTAACAAAGAATTTTTTTGGGAATTTTGGACAGAACAGGGGAGGATAGAGCTCAAATCCTGGTAACAATACCCTACCCAACCCCACCGCATTCATAGCTGCCTAAAAATCCAATCTTTTTGCTGGTCTAGAAACAGTGGTTGATCGAATTTTTTGGGAATTTTGGACAGAACAGGGGAGGATAGAGCTCAAATCCTGGTAACAATACCCTACCCAACCCCACCGCATTCATAGCTGCCTAAAAATCCAATCTTTTTGCTGGTCTAGAAATAGTGGTTGATCCGAATTGGTATGTGGACAATGGAGCTACAAACCATGTCACGACTAATTTTGCAAACTTGAAAAATCCAAGGGGATACTCAGGTAATGAGAAATTTATAGTAGGAAATGGAAATAAACTGCAAATATCCTGTGTTGGTGATACCTTATTATCTGATGGAAAGAATACTGTCATACTTGAGAATGTACTATGTGTTTCTGAAATCACAAATAATTTGGTTAGTGTATCTAAGTTAGCCCAAGATAATAACATCTATTTTGAATTTCATGATGTGCATTGCTTTGTTAAGGACAAGCGTATGGGTCAAACACTACTGAAAGAAAACCTTAAGGATGGGTTGTATCACCTGAACCAAGTAGCTATTGAAAGGAAAAAGGGATGGAAGAATCAGAACATTGAGGACAAAAGGCCTTTGAACATAAATAAGAACATGTCTGCATTAGTTTTGTCTGGAAAAACAGAAAGAGTTAATGTAGTTATATCTAAAGCCATATGGCATAGACGTCTAGGTCACCCTTCAATGAAAATTTTGAATTCTATCATTAGTGAATGTAATCTCAAATTTCAAAGTAATGAAAAGAATTTGTTTTGTGAATCATGTCCTTTGGGTAAAGCTCACTGTCTACCATTTTCTAGGTCTAAAAGCCATGCTACCAAACCTTTTGAACTTATTCATTCTGACCTATGGGGACCTGTCCCTATTGTTTCATCAGATGGTTTTAGATACTACATACTGTTTGTTGATGATTATAGTAGATACAGTTGGATTTATCCCTTGAGACAAAAAAGTGGTGCTTTGGAAGCATTTCAGCACCTTCTTATCTATGTTAAGAATCACTTCAACAAAACAATTAAAGCTCTACAGTCTGATAATGGAGGTGAGTATGCTAAAATTCATCAGCTACGCAACTTAAGTGGAATCCTAGTCCGACTATCATGCCCTTACCCCTCTACTCAAAATGGTCTAGCAGAAAAAAAATACAAACATGTTGTAGAAACCGGCCTCACACTGCTAGCATAGGCCAGCCTACCCTTGAGTTTTTGGTGAGATACCTTCCTTACTGCCACCATGCTTATTAATGGACTCCCAACAGAGGTATTGCGAGGTAAATCCCCTGTCTCTATTCTATTTAACAAGAGCTTAAATTTTGCAAAGCTAAAAATCTTCGATTGTGCTTGTTTTCTATACCTTGGGCCCTTTCAACACAACAAATTCAACTTTCATTCAGAAAAATGTGTGTATCTAGGCCCCAATCAATAGCACAAAGGAATCAAATGTTTAACCAAAGATGACCGGATCATCATCTCTTGGCATGTCACCTTCAATGAGGATGAGTTTCCCTTCACCCATCTATCCCAGTCCAATACCAAAAACCAACTCAATCCCTCACCCACACTCACCCTACTCATCCTTCTAACCAATAATCCCTGCCCACAAGTAGACGATCGTTCACCTATTGCTCATCGCCCAGAAAATCCAATTGATCGCTTACCTATCACCAATCATCTACCCGATCGTTTACTAATTACCAAAGGATCGTTTACCCCACATCTACACGATCGTTACCTATTGTTCATTGCCCAAGAATCCAACTGATCGCTTACCCATCACCAAACGTCTACCCAATCCTGTATCCAACCAGTTACCGTACGATCACTCACCAAATACTCATCGCTTACCAAATTCATCACCTGATCGCATACATACTACCCATCGCTCACCCTCTCTAAATCGCTTACCCGATCGTATACCAAATTCCTTTTCACACGATCGTTCACCAAATACCCATCACCTACACGATCGTTTACCAAATCCCTTACTACACGATCACTCAACTAATCCCGTACCCCTACCAGATCATCTAACCAATCGCTTACACCATCCATCTCTAAACAATCGTTCACCTCTTGACGATTGCTTACCTGCCACCCATTGCTTACCCTCACCTAATCATCTACACGATCGTTTACCAACATTCTTACACGATCATCTACCAATATCCAACTCGATCGTTCACCTCTCTCATCCCTAAACGATCGTCTACCCATACCCGATTACCTACATGATCGTTTATCTACATCCAACGATCGTCTACCTGTCCCTTCCTCACCGAATCGTCTACCAAATTCTTTTCTAAACGATCGTTCACCTATACCTGATCGTTTAACTGATCGTCTACCAACATCATCACCATCCGATCGTGTACCCCCTGCCTCCTCCACCCGACACCTTCAACCTGACCTTACCAATCCTTCATCAGCCAAACCTATTCCCTTACCTACTCATCCTATTATAACTCGAGGGAAAACTAGTATATTCAAACCAAAAATCCTCACTACTTCATCCTCAGTTGACTTGTTGGCCACCGAACCCACCCGAACTCAAGATGCCTTAGCTTCCCCTCCATGGAAGCAGGCCATGGATGCCGAGTATGCTGCCTTGATGAAAAACCAAACCTGGTGGCTTGTACCTCCTACACCAGACATTAATATAGTGGGGCACAAATAGGTGTTCAGAATCAAGCACAACTTTGATGGTTCAATTCAACGTTACAAAGCACGACTTGTAGCTAAAGGATTTCATCAGAACCCGGGCATAGACTTCTTTGAAACATTCAGTTTGGTTGTCAAGCCTTCAACAATTCAATTGATTCTTAGCATTGCCGCCTCTCATGGTTGGAATCTACGGCAACTAGATTTTGACAATGCATTTGTGAATAGAACTCTAGAAGAAAATGTGTATATGACATAGCCCTCCGAGTATGTAAATCATCCTATCCACATCACATCTACAAGCTTGAAAAAGCTCTTAACGGCTTAAAACAGGCACCTCGGTTCTGGAATGCTGCTCTCACAAGGGAGCTTCTTCGATGGGGATTCACAAACTCATGGTCTGACTCTTCTCTATTCATCTACAACAAGTAGTCATCGGTAATTTTACTTCTGATTTATGTTGATGATGCTATTGTAACTAGAAATGACCCCTTGATGATCAATCAACTCATTTGGTCGCTGGAAAACACTTTTTCTCTCAAAAACCTAGGACAACTCACTTATTTTCTGGGCCTTCAAGTTCACTACCTTGATTCTGGCCTCATTATAAATCAAGCAAAATATGATGATGATCTTCTAGATCGGTTACAACTTACAAACTTGAAGCCCACCCCATCCACCAGTGTTCTTGGAAAGCATCTATCAATTATCGATGGCACTCCTCTTGAGGATCCATTTATTTACAGAAGCACTATTGGAGCTTTGCAGCAGTACCTCACCACAACCCGACTGGATATCTCCTATATAATTAATCACCTAAGTCGGTTTCTTCAAAAACCAACGGATGTTCACTAGCAAGTTGTAAAATGCATCCTTCGATACATCAGTGCAACCAAACATTTTGATCTATTGTTTCAACCAAGTTCTGACCTATTAGTCTCTGCCTACTCGGATGCAGATTGGGCCTCCAACATTGATGATCAAAAATCTATTGCAGCTTACTGTGTATTTATGGGAAATAACTTAGTTTTCTTGGTCATCTAAGAAGCAAACAGCCTTAGCCCGATCTAGTACTGAATCTGAATATCGGGCCTTAGCACACACTGCATCTGAAGTCATGTAGCTCAATCAACTGATGTCAGAACTTAGGATGTTGTCCTCTGTCAAACCAATTGTTTGGTGTGACAACTTAAGCGCTGCTACCATAGCCACCAATCCAGTGTTTCATGCCACAACAAAACATATTGAGATCGATGCTCACTTTGTACGAGATCATGTCCTTCGTGGAGCCTTGGAAGTGTGATATGTTCCTTTGGCAAGTCAGCTTGCTGATTGCCTCACAAAATCTCTCACACATTCTCACGTCCAGTCTCTTCGTTCCAAACTCGATGTACTTGACATACCCTCTCGTTTGAGGGGGGATGTTATAGAAAGAGAAGAACACGTCAACAGCACACATGGACAAACAGTCAGCACCCTCAATCCATGTCATCATCATT
Source organism: Benincasa hispida (assembly GCF_027475165.1). NCBI lineage: Eukaryota > Viridiplantae > Streptophyta > Magnoliopsida > Cucurbitales > Cucurbitaceae > Benincasa > Benincasa hispida. The sequence continues at coordinate 38,532,110 of NC_143486.1, read as the reverse complement.
CTAGAAGGAAAAGTTGTTAGAGGGAATATTTACCCAAGCCAATCAAAAGTGTACAAATATATTTGTTATTCTTTATTACTAAACTTGTATAAGGCTATTTAAGCCTCTGTATACCAACATAGAATACAAGGGAAATAAAAAAATACAAAGAAATATTTGCAAAGAAACCTCTCATCTTCTCTCTGCCGCTTCACCTCCTTTTTGCCCTTTCATCTTCCTTGCCGTTTTTAATTCTCTTAACTGATATATGGTTGTATGTATGTTCAAAATACATTCTAATAGCTGCCTTGAAGATGCCTATTTTCCGTAATTAATTAGGATTTGGAAATAAATTTCCTTATTGTATATTTGAATGAAATTTCTGCTAGCGGGAGGTGTAAAGTGATATTTAATGCATGCCATATTCATTCCTATGATGAGGAGAAGAAAATCCCTTGAAAAAAAATTGGAAAAAAGCAAAACTATCGTATTTTGAAAACCACATGAGATTTTCAACTTTATTGTTTTCTTACAAAGTCAATTTTTTATTTGTATATAGCTTTTTCAATTTCAAAGAAAACCAAAATCCACCCACATTAAATTTAAGCCTCATGTGTCACTTGCTTTATAGTTTCAAGTGACACTCTCTAATTGATCTAATTTCATGATTTAGCTGCTACATTACTATCTCGGATATTTTTTTAATTAAACTTGTTTCAACTATATGTCAAATATAAAGCATATAAGTTAATTTGTTATATTTTCAAAACTTGATATATATAACTTTGATGACATGTAAGTTACATTTAATTTGGTATATCGATCGTGTAATGTATATATTTTATATTTTATATATGAGATGATTGATGTATATTTGGAGCGAAAAAAAAAGCATATCACCAATTTTAATAATATATTAAATATGAAACATTTCATTAAAAATAATATACTTAAAGTATAACATTTGTATTTCAATATTACATTGAAGAACTAATTTTGGCTCGTTGATATAACATTTTTATGTACTATCCCATCTATTTTTAATTAACTATAAGGAATCCAGCTTTACTTCAACCCAATTTTTCTTAGGATAAAAAATAGTAAACTCGTAAGAGCTGGGAGGAAGGGAGATTGATGACTGAGGTACTTCAACAATAGATTTTCCAATAGTTGGAATTGTAGCTTTTAATGATGCTGGAGCAGGTACAGAATCGAGCATGATTCTAGAAGTTTTCATAAGCGTGGATGGAGAAGATATTTCAAGGAGGAAGAAGAATGCGAATAATAAATTATCATATTCAAATTCCATTGTATAGAAATGAAAAATTGGAATAAAAATAACCAGTGAAGGTTAGTTAAAGGTTTTTCAGATTTTTGGTGTACAAGGGATGTGTTAGGGTGTTGTGGGGAGGGGTTTAAATACGATTGTAGAGAGAGAGGGGATGATATAAAAATGGAAAATGTAACGTCCATTTGATAATGTTTCCATTTTTCGTGTTCTATTTCTGTTTCCTATTTTTTAAGAAACTGATTTATTAAATAATCATTCATGTTTCTTGTTCTTCAAATTTGATAAACATTCTTAAAAATAAAGTCAAAATTAAAAAACTACAAAAAGTAATTTGTTATTTGTTATGTTTCTATTTTATTTAAAGTTGTTTCTAATATATATTAAAATAGACACTTGTAGGGTTCAAATCTTAAGTGAGATTTTTTTATTTTGTTTTTCTCTCTTTTATATTTCCTTTTTCTCTATATTTTTTTATATTTCTTTATTTTATTTATATTTACTTTCTTCATTAATTTTTATATTTATATGTTAATTTAATTTTGAATTTTGAATTTTCAAATATTTAGATTTATATGTTACTTTGATTTTCAAATTTCAATTTTTCAATATGATTGTTTTCAAATATAAGAAAATGAAACAACATATTACAAACATACAAAATTTCACTGTCTATCTAAACCACGATAGACTAGTATTTGCATCCATTTGTATCATGATACACACAACTGTCTATCATAGATAGACTATGATATATTGCTATTATTTGTAAATATTTTCAATAGTTTTGTCGTTTAAAATAATTTTCTTTTTCAATATATATATATATATATATATATATTATATATATTATATATATATATATATTTGAATTTTGAATTTTAAATTTTATAATATGAATTTTTATATTTTTTTAAATTTTTTTTACATATGAAACCAGTTATACTTTTATAACATATAAATTTTGTTTACTAAGATTTTCATTTAGGTTCAACTTAATATTTTTACAACCACGACATTTACATAATAATGTAAATGAGTTAGATTTGAGTGTACATCATTTAAAATTTAAAACAAATGACTTGAGTGATATTTGATATAACATATAGTTTAATATATATTGTATGATAAGTTTATTATTATTATTATTATTATATATATATATATGATATTTTTTAATTTAATAAAGGAGAGAGTTATAACTTCTTCCCCTAATTCTCTCTGATTGATTGTGTGTGGTGGTGTTGGAGGTTTTTTCTTTAGAATTTTCTTCCTCTAGTTTCATAGAGAACTCTCTCTGGCCTTTCTCCCTAGTAACACATTGAAAAGAAAAAAGGTTTTCTTCTTCCTCTCAAAAATCTTCTTTCTCCTAAAATTAAGAGCCCAAAACTCCTGAATTCTCACCCCTAAGGAGAATACAGCGAGTTCTCAAGTGGTGATAGTTGAATGGTTGATTGAATATGGTTTGCGATTTATGAATGTTTTGGGATTAGGCTCTAGATTTACAACTTTAATTTTACAAATTTTATTTTTTAGGGCCCTTTATTTTGGGCATTAATTGCTATAGAGTCTGTAAATTTATAGTCTTGAGTCGTCTGTGATAATTCCAGTGTCATATTACTGAAACGAGGCCCAAATCGAAGAAGAAACAACGTAGATTGAAACTGTACAATGACTACTGTACAGTAGCGTTGCAATGTTGTTGTACCCTAGCATTGCAACGCTACGAAAGGGAGAGACGAAAAAAAAATTTCGTAGCATTACAACACTCCAGGACGGAAAAATTAACTCGTTCGCGCGCGGTTCAGTTCATAGTTCAGCTTGTTCACGTTTGGTTTGCTTGGTTCAAGTAGTGCATGGGCAATTCGGGTGTTGGGCGGTCCAGTTCGTGCGGTTCAAGACCCAGTTCACCTATTTTTTTACCAATTTAGCTATTTTTTATATAATAGTTAGTTTTTTATTATATATTAATTTAATTGATGGTTTAGGAGTCTCATCCCCGTCCATAAATTACTGGTTAAATTATGCATTTGATGTATGTTTTAATTTTATTATATATATCATAAAGTATGTCATATAGTAAAATCCCACCATAAGTTATGCATCATTTATATTATAAATGTTATAATATATAGTTGTATGATTTAATTATAGCATACTCATGCATCATATAATATAAGTGTTATAATATATGCTTGCATGCATTAATAACATAGTCATGTATCATTTATATTAGAAGAGTTATAATATATAGTTTGGATGTATGGGTGTATTTATTTTATTAGTTATTTCATTACTTTAATATATAAGTGTTATGTATATTTAGTATTGAAATGGAAATTGCATGATGAATGACATTACTTTAGATAATCTTATAATTGTTATAATTTTATTAAGTATGTTATTCGATGCAATGAATGTTTTTAATTTGTTTTGTTTATTTTATAATCGTTATAATTAAATAAAATTAGAAATTAAAATCAATAATTTAGATTTGCATGAAAACTTGGGTTTAAATCATTTTTTAAAATAGTTTTAAAATATTATTCACATAAACCTAAGATCACAAATTTCTAATGAGATTAGAAATTAGTTTAATCAGTTTAATAGGATTAAATTTCATTTATTAAAAGATTAAATTTGTAGCAAACGTATTTGTAAGGGACCTTACTAAGGCTAGTTCTATCTAAGCTAGGGTATTTAAGTTGATGGAAACGGAACAACCCTACCTGGGAACTGATCTGGAAAGGTCATTTAGATATAATCAATGTTTAATTTGTTGAATTAAACGAAATGGGAGAGTGTATAATATTTAGATATTGATTTAAATATTAATTACATGAATATGATTCATGTTTAAAATTAGGTGTGCCATTAATTTAATATTTGATTAATTCTTATTTGTGGATAAATTATTATAGAAGTGTGTTTTATTGCAAGTAACTTTGTATTTAGTTTTGTGGTAGAGTGTATTGTTTTGTCTATTGTTATATTTCAAGTTTGAGTTCAATGAATTCATAGGTAGAAGACAAATATTGTTGGCTTGCCATGCAGAATATAACAAGCATGCATTACAATGAACAATTTTTTATATTCTTTTAATAAAAAACAATGACGAACATTTTCTGACCCAACACGAGACATGTAATGTCGTATTTAACATTTTGACCGACATTAAAAATGGATTCAACAACGGAATTTAAAAAAAGGGACAATAATTGAAAAAAGGACATGGATTTTGGGCTTCAATATCGGTTTAAAATCGATATTAAAGGGCTTTAATGTCGGTTGACAATCAACATTAAAGATAGTGTTATTAAAGCCCTTTAATGTCGGTTTTAAACCAATATTAAGACAACCGACATTAAAGTCCTTGAATGTTGATTTTATACCGACATTAAAGCCCAAAATTCTTGTAGTGAAAAGAAAAGAAACTATAGCTTATATTGTATGTGATACAATATTAAAATTATAGGTTATATGTTATATTTGATATAACATATAATTTATATATATATATATATATATATATATATATATAATATGATAAGTCAGTTATCAGATTTATATTTATATTATTATTATTTTAATAATAAGGAAGAGAGATGCAACTCCTTTCCCATTCTTTTCTCTCCACCACGTAAATAGGTGGTTGTTATTTTTGGCAAGGAGGATAAAAGAAAAATGTTTCTTCTTCTTCTATGTGGTTGTTGAACGATTGAGAAAGGAAAATGACAAAAGTGTTCTGTTTTGAGAGTTCTCAGTCTTTAGTGAGGAGAGTGCAACTATCAAGCTATAGTGGTGTGACTCCATAATTAACGAATACTGATTAATTTGGTCTAAAGAGTTTAGTCAATTAATCTTAATCATTGAAGCTCATGATCTGTTGGTCCATAAGGTCCCTCTACTAGCTCATAAAACATGAACACCTTGAATTATTAAATTGAGTAAATTTGGAATGATATCAATTTGAATTGTTCAAAATGAAATTAGAGTTTTGAGTTTAGATTAGTTCAAATTCAAATTATGGTTTGCATGATTATATTTGATATAATTAATGTTTAATTTGTTGAATTAAACAAAATGAGAGGGTGTATAATATTTAAATATTGATTTAAATATTAATTACATGAATATGATTCATGTTTAAAATTAGGTGTATCATTAATTTAATATTTGATTAATTCTTGTTTGTGGATAAATTATTATAAAAGTATACTTTATTGTAGGTAACTTTGTATTTAGTTTTGTAGTAATGTATTATTCTGTCTATTGTTATATTTCAGGTTTGAGTTCAGTGAATTTATAGGTAGAAGACAAATATTGTTGGCTTGCCATGCAGAATATAACAAGCATGCATTACAATGAACAAATTTTTATATTCTTTTAATAAAAAACAATGACAGATATTTCCTGACCCAACACGAGACATATAATGTCGTATTTAACTTTTTGACCGACATTAAAAATGGATTCAACAACGGAATTTTAAAAAATGGACAATAATTGAAAAAAAGAACATGGATTCTGGGCTTTAATATTGGTTTAAAATCGATATTAAAGGACTTTAATGTTGGTTGACAACTGACATTAAAGATAATGTTATTAAAACCCTTTAATGTCGGTTGTCTTTAAGGTCGGTTTTAAACCGACATTGAAGCCCAGAATTCTTGTAGTGAAGAGAAAATAAACTATAACTTATATTGTATATGATACAATATTAAAACTATAGGTTATATGTTATATTTGATATAACACACACACACATATATATATATAATATGATAAGTCAGTTATCATATTTATATTTATATTATTATTATTTTAATAATAAGGAAGAGAGTTACAACTCCCTTCCCATTCTGTTACAACTCCCTTCCCATTCTTTTCTCTCCATCACGTAAGTGGATGATTGCTATTTTTGGCAAGGAGAATAAAAGAAAAATGTTTCTTCTTCTTCTATGTGGTTGTTGAACGATTGAGAAAGGAACAGGACAAAAGTGTTCTGTGTACTTTGTCTTAAGTTTTAAGAGTTCTCAATCTTTCCTCCTACATATTAAGTTTTCTCTAAAATCCAAAATAGTCAGAGCTCACCACTCCTAGGTTCTCACCTTGAGAATACCAAGGTAACATGCGTGGTAGTGTTCATACTTGTTCAATGTTAATCTTGAAGAAGGTCTTCAAAGAGTTCGTGATTTGTTCGCGGGAAAACGTGAAGAAAATGTCTTCGAAGGTGAGGTTTCTTGAAACCCTTTCTAAAGCATGTTGTAATTTAGAATTAAATGCATATCTTGTTTATTTGTTTATTGTAAACTTTGTATTCAATGAAAATGAAATTTGGTCGATCCGCTTCCACTCAAGGTTCTCTCCCATTAGAGTTCCTTCAGATGATGCCAACAATTGGTTCAAGATATTATGATTTAGAGGCTAGTCCATCATCTTCATACCTGCATGGACATGGGCACGACCATGGAGAGCATAATGAAAAATTATATTATGAAGGGCCTGTAGAGGTACCAGAGCAACATCAAGAGGAACCAGAACAACCCCAAGTTCAAAGTCGACAACGACAACCAACTCGAAATCGACGATGTTCGCCTTGTGGGTCACATTAATTTTTTTTAATTATTTTTAAATGAATGAGATATATTAAATAGTTGTACTAATATGAACATTTTAATTTACATTTTATTATTTCTAAACTATGGAAGAAAACGTGAATGAGAATTTATTATTTTCTATGACGTCTCTTAGAGTAAGGATGTTGATTTTATTTATCATTAAGAAATACAACAACATCCAACTAAAAAAATGAGGATTTCACACCAATTTTTTTTTATCCAATGTTAAATCGATGACCTATGTTATGTATAAAGTAAGAAAAATCTATATGTTTAGAGAATGGCGGTCAAATGCCTTTGTTAAGAGTTCAAGTCTCGACATACATAAATTTTTTAAGAAAATAACTATAATATTTTTCTAAATAGTTTTTAAACTATAGTATTTTTCTAATTAGTTTTGAAAACTACAATATTAATATAAATTTTCCGAATAAAGTAACTAAACACCCCCCACAACCTTTTGTAGAGTACTCATTGATTATTGTAATAAGTGCGATGTCATATTTGAAGGTGATAGGGTATAAGCTTATCTATTTTGTCTACTTATAGTCCTAACTTTTGTGGCCACCAATTACCTATAATTTTTTTATATAAAAAGAACTATCTATTTAATTAAAATTTAAATATTTTATCTATTTTGGTCCACTCAAATTAGTTACTTGTTAGGTAAATAGTTCCTTGTCCCCATAATTGGCGCGTGTTAATACGCACTTGTAAATGACGCGTGTTCATACGCGCCTATAAATGACTTGGGATAAGGCGGAGTGCTTTTTAGCCTTTTTCTTTTCGTATTTATTTTCATTTTGATGACGTGGCGCTGTGTTTATTGGTTGTTAATTAAACCCTTTAGCAACGGTTTACCGTTAATTGTCTTTTTCCATTTGAACAAATCACGTGGCATTCTCAATCTATAATTTTTAAATAACAGTTAATAATCCTTATGATTAGCGGATTTAAATATTAAACACATTTGATTATTTATTTTATTTTATTTTTCGTACTTCACTTTTTTAAATTTGGTACTTTCATTAATACTTTATGGTTTTATTAAAAAATTCTCTCTTACCAATCGCCCCTTAAAAAGAGAATAAATAAATAAACAAATGATACAACCTGTCTACATATCTAAACTCATATGATTCTAACACTTCTAATTAAAGTCTTAATTTTCTAATTTTATTTTAATTTTCTTTCACTAATATTAATATCAAAGTCCTAATTTGATTTGATTAATATATTATAATTTGACGCGACGAAATATTAAGAAAAAAAAAATAAGAAGCTAGCTAGAAAAATTTTAAATGTAATTTACCTTTATCCATATAATTTTTTTTACTCATATCATGTCCTATCTAATTATCCTTTCATTAGTCTAATTAGTATGAAGTATCAATATTTCAATGAATATATTTTTGTAATATAATGTTTAATACTCATTTGATAACTATTTTATTTTTTTTTATTTAGTTTTTCAAAATTATATTGTTTTCTCACCATTTTTAAATAATCACTTCATATTTTCTATATAAATATTAGAATTTTTAACCAAATATTAAAAAATAAAAACAAGTTTCTAAAAACTATTTTTGGGGTTTTCAAATTTTTGTTTGGATTTTGAAAATGCTCTTAAATGTGAACAACAAAATATTGAAACCAATAGTTGAAAATAGTGTGTAGGTTTAATTTGGAAAAATCAAATGATTATCAAATGAAGTCTAAGTGAATATAAAACACCTATTAAAATCAGAAGGAAATGTTTAAGAAAGTGAATTTTTTTATTAAAAAATAGAAACTAAATAGATATCACTAAATAAATTTATAGACTAAATTTATAATTTAACTAACTATTATAAATTATAATTGTTTAAAATATTGTTCTGAATCAGTTATTTCATTTGATTTAGTCTATTCTTTTGTATTTCATGGCAAATCATTACTTGTTAAGTTAATTAATTTTTCTTATTCATGTTTGAATGGGTAGGACACATTGATACAACGTTGAAAGTCATGGATGTTAACTGCAATTTTATAATTTAAAAATCAAATAAACACAATTATTAAGTTTTGAAATATAATTTATTCTAGATAAAAATAAAAACAATAAAAATAGTATCAATTCAATTCATTTAGAAAACAAATTTTAAGAGAGTATACCAAGATTGCCCCTTAGCCATACCTAAAAAATTAAACATTGTTTAAGGTGGAAACTTAAAAGCAACCATTTCTACCATCGAGGTTTTATTATGGTGTGTTTGGTTTGACTCTTCAAATATTTATTTAAAAAAAAGAGTAAAATTAGATTGTTTAACAACCGTTCAAAATAACTTTTGAAGAAATGAGTTTTTGAAATAAATAGTTTTAGAGAAAACGCTTGAAATCAACTTTTAAAAATTGGATTATTTTTTAGCTTTTAGTGGTTAATCTCTCCTTAATTGATATAACATATAAAGTTACCAAAATATCATTACTAGCCCTCTAACTCACTTCCACCATGGTTGTCGTCGGCTACCACAACCCTCCAGCGACTAAACGTACTTCAATGAAACTTCTGACGACCATCACGACAATTCCGACAACCACATTTGACAACGAACACCACTTCCTCTAACGATCAACATCAACAGTCAGACCGATGACCAACTCCGGCAGCCAACTCTGACGACCAAACTCTAGCAACCACCACACCAGCCCCAATAGCAATAACCATCGGTGATCAACTTCGACGAACTCTTCGGACACTAAACTCCAACAATGACCACCTCTGACGGTCAATTTTAGTGATCAACTGCATCAATTATCTCCAACAATCAACTCCTAATTCTAATGACCAATTAGATCGATCATATTTAAAAAAAATAAATAAATAAAATAAAATAAAATACTTGGGCAATGCAAATATTTTTAAATTATTAATTCATGGATTTAATAATCATCATTTATAGTAATTCAATATCAACTAAAATATTTTTAGTATATATATCAAATGGAAACAAACTAGCTTGAATATAAAAACACAAACACATAGGTGTTTTTATTTTAAAGAGTTTGTACCAAAAGTGTTTGAATGAAAATAATTGTTTTTCCAAGTCTTTGCAAACATAAAAAAAATAATAATAATCTTCAAAATAATTTACTTATAAAACACTAGAAAGCTCTGGGTGGTTTTAGAAGATATAAAAAAAAGATGGGTTAAGAGAAAATTTTAGGATCAATTAATTCCACAAAAAGAATAATCATAGGTTGACCTAATGATAAATAGGAGATATGACCTTAATGAAGAGTTAAGAAGTCATGGGTTCAATCAATTATGGTCACCTATCTAACATTTAATATTCTACGAATTTCCTTCATAGTCAAATGTTGTACCGTCACACAAATTGTCTCATAAGATTAATCGAGGTGCGCATAAGCTAGTCTAAACACTCATACATATAAAAACCAAATTCATGAAAAAAAAAAGTAAGACAAAAATATACCCAGGAAAACTTTAAATCTTTTGGTAATTCTCGCAAGTTTTTAATCGGTTAGATTTCTCAATTTTACTTAAATTTTTAAAAATGCTCATTCAAGTCATGGTTAAAACAAATCGTAAAGAAAAATGATTGATCCTCAAGTATTGCATTAGAAAAACTAAAAATAAAAAACCAAATGTTACCATATTTAAACACATGGACATATATGTTGTTTGACTTATGAGAACCAATTTGTTTATCTATAAAATCCAGCCAACCCATGATAAAATGTACTTTCCAACGTGGGGTGTCCATGTCCAAATTATTCATAAAACAATTATTTTAATAAAATATTAGTTCTTGTTAACAAATTTGGACTTTATATATCACAATTTAAAAGGTATATAAAAATTTAGTATTATCTTAAAATAATTAATGGCCATGTTGACATGATTTATCCAAAACAATATTATTTAAAAAAAAATAATCTATACACAATTTTTATCAAATATACCAAAGGTGCCCCTAGTTGCTTTTACTCTAATAAACATAATATAATATTATTTGATAGAATAATCAAAGTCAAAATTAATGTGTATTAAAAAAATCAGATATGATTGGGTTATATCTATCTAAACTATCACGTGATAATTTTTTTATTTTTTATTTTTTTAAAAAAAAATTGTGTGATAAAGAGAAGTGAAGTACCTGAATTGATGTAGCTTGCACTTAATCATTGTTCTATAGACAAAGATGTAAAAATAAATAAATAATCGTCACGTTTTTTTTTTTTTTTTTGTCCTTTTGAATCATCTTTTTTTCCTTTAAAAAAATGTCAACTTCTAACTTATGTACTTCACATTAACTTTTGTTTTTCTTGTTCTATTCTCCTAGGATGTCTCTTTTTTGTGGGTGTTTTCAACTAGAGAAAAATGGAATCTGATTCTTTATAATAATTACTATTTCTACTTTATATAAAACCATTTGGTTCCACCTTCCAATTCAAATCAGAACAAAATGTTTCTTCCTCCTTTGAGACTACTCAAGATGCCTTTAAAAAGATAAGTGGCTTAGCTAGATCACTAAAAACACTAAAAACAATGACCTAGAAATCACTTTCTTTAGACTTGTTTCTCCTATTCTTATTCACTCCCTCTCTTAGTATTTAAGAAAAAGTACAATATTTGAAAATTGGGCAATTTTAATTTTTAACTTTTGTATGGTCTATAAAATTTAATAAACAAATTGAATATTTAGCACCCCTTTCATAACTAATTTAGACCTCGTTTCATAACGATATTTTTTGTTTATAATTTTTTACAATTATTTATATTTTTCTTAGGTACAAGAGTTGAATTCATAGTCAAATTCTAAAATAAAAACATGTTTTTAAAAACTATTTTTTTAGTTTTCAAATTATGGTTTGGTTTTTTAAAACAATGATAAGAAGTAGATAACAAAGCAGAAATTTTAGAGGTAGAAGGAATGTTTTAATTTTTAAAATTTTAAACTAAAAACTAATAATTACTAAAGGGGACCTTAGTTTTTTTAAATTAAGAAAATAAATTTTACACTACTTTCATTTATTGGGTTCTTTGTTTTGTTGTCCACAGTGTATGAATGTTTTCAAATTTCAAATCAAGTTTTAAAAACTAGGTCCCATTTGATAATCATTTGATTTTTTTTTTTTTTTTGTTTTTTAAAATTAAGCCTATCCACCTCTAAATTTCTTCTTGTTATCTATTTTTTACACATGGTTTAAAAAACCAAGCCAAATGTTAAAAACTTAAAAAAGTAGCTTTTAAAATTTTATTTTTGTTTATGGAATTTGACTAAAAATTCAATTATTATGTACTCAAGAAAGATGCAAATCATTGTAAGAAAAGAGGAGGAAATAGACTTAATTTTCAAAAACTAAAAATAAAATCCGATATGGTTACCAAACGGGGCCAAAATGTAGTTTTTAAAAACTTGATTTTTTTTAAAAAAAAATCCAAGAATTTATATGTTTAATTAGAGAGAAAATTACATGATTAAGGAATTTTGAGAAAATAAGCATAATTTCAAAAACAAGAAACAAAAAATCAGATAGTTATCAAATGAAACTAAATTGTTTGAACGAAAATCTGGAATTACTCTAATCAGAGAGAAAATGAAACCATAATAACAAATCAAGTGCATGAAGAGACACACATACTAAACAACAAAATGTCAAAACCTAACTGTTATGGATGATTTTGCACCAAGATGATAAATCTAATCAATTAGGGGGAAAAAATCGAATCAGTACTAAAGACGTAATCATGGTGGGTAAAGGGAAGGGAGTTGGACCTTTGAGCCCAACTCCTTGTGGGGTGAGGTTGGCCCCACCTCCTCACCCTCAGCTCCGAGGTCGAGGAGCTTAATTGGTCCAATGGGCCTAGGTTGGGCATTCAGCCCAACTTCCCCTCGAGGCCAAGGAGGCTAGTTGGCCTAATGGGTCTAGGTTGGGCATTCAGCCCAACTTCCCTCTCGACCTCCAAGGCCAAGGTCGAAGAGCCTAACTTTCGTACAGTTCATGTCAGATGCCCTGAAACCCAAAAATCTCACATAAAAATCTAATGAGATTATGAAATAACCAAATTCTGAAAAGGAACAGGAGAAGACCTAGGTTGACCTTCTCTATAAATACATCATTATAGTTTCATTTGAGGTAACTTGAATCCTATCTCAAACTCCCAAATTTTCACACTCTTTCACTTACTGATTTAAGCATTGAAGCGCATGTGCAAGCACGACACCAGTGGGTAAGTTTTCTTGTAGGCGTTTTTCTCCCTTTCAAATAAATTCATTGTCTAGTGTCACGTAAAAGTTAGTGTGTTTCTCCTATCCAAATTTTGATATCAACACTGACTAAAAATACATCCAATCTAATTAGAAGAAGAATCGGTATTAATGAGAGAAACTAGTCTTAAAAAAAATAATTTATTAACTAAAGGTATTAAGTATTAACACTACTACTTATTGAAGTTTGCTTCTATTTTATGGAATTTAAAATTTTAATTTGAAACAGCTCAATTAAAGAAAATTTTAAATTTTCTTTAAAAGATGAAATAATTTACATAGAGAATGAGAATTCGTAATACCGTGTTCAAAGAAATAGATATTAACGAACCGAGACCATGTTAGAATGAGAAGACCCAATCTAAAACTACAAAAACATAGTACAAATAAGCTTAAAAAATTGAAAGTTATTACTATACTTATACCAATAATGAGGTACACCTTTTTTTTATTCCTCAATATTAAGTGTATTTTCCTTAGAGCAGCACTATGTTGGATCCCTTTTGAAAAATTTCTCAAGAAGCATGTGAGTGGAGACAAACTATTCGTGTTGGTTAGTAAGAATAGCATTCACTCTTAGAAGTAGTTGAAGACAAATAATTAAAAATGATGTGTTTGTCATATTATCGAAGATGTAGGAAGATGTCAGAGCCATCAAATTTTAAATTAAAAATTTGAATCTTGAACTTGGACCGTTATAGAAATGAACACTTGGAAAAAGAAATGAGGAATGGGCGCATAAAAAGAAACAAAAATCACACTCCATAATCTTTTTTTGTTGTGGAAATTGGCCTAATCTAACATTCAAATCTCTTGCTTTTAGGATTTTTTACCTTTCCTTTTCTTATATAGTTGAAAAGGACAATGGCTTCCATTTTCTTTCGTTTTTCTTTTCACTATAACAAATTATGAAGGGTTTGCACTATAAAATTAATTCATCAAATTTGAATATTTTATTTAGTTAATTGAACTTTCAATTTTGTTTCTATTTAATTAGTTTATATCATTACCTCAATTAATATGATTATCACATTAGCACATGTCCATTTCCATTATCTATTAAGATTTTTATCACATCATGTTAGCAAAATATATATATAAACACTTTCAGAATGATGTTAAAGTGATAGTGACTAATTAAGTAGAAACATAATTAATGCTTTACAAGACAAAAATTGAAACTTTTACAAGTTTTAGAGGCAATTTTTTAGGAGTTAATTAATAATAGATTCATTTTTAGCTTATCTTTTTCAAGTCTTATTCTCACTTTGATTTTTTTTTTTTTTTTTAATATAATTGGAGTAGAAAGATTTTCTAATCACAAATCTTATAATTACTAATCCATTCGTATGTCAATTGCTATACTCGCATTCTAACTTTGAACTTATTATCTTTTATATATGTATATATCAATCTCATAATTACTAATCCATTCGTATGTTAACTGGACTATACTCGCATTCTAACTTTGAACTTATTGTCTTTTATATATCTATATATATATATATTTCAATTTGATTCTTTTTACTATATTTTTTATGTAAATTATACTCACTTGTCTAGTTTTAGAAGTAATTTAAAATGCACCACAATTTAACCAATAATCACGTTTATTTTAGTGTAATTAGGATGTACATTTTTTTTCTCGTTTGAGTTCAACCGTATGCATGGTGGGAGATTCAAACTTCTAACCAACCAAAAAATTATATATATTATATGTTAGTTGAATCATATCTACGTTAACTAGTGATATGAATTTAGGTTTAGAGAAGACAATCTTAAATTAGGATTAAATTAAATTAAACTTTACAAGTTAGAATTGTAATTACTTATAAGAAATATTAATAAAATCTATACAAACGACAATTATGTAAATCCATTTTATTTGCTTATCTCCATTAGAAAGAGGAAGAGAGCTAGAGGAGGACATTTTGTCCTTTATTTTTGCAATATTGTATGATTAAAAAGGTTGACATACTGTTTGATTTTTTATTTTTGAAAATTAAATTTATAGACATGATTTTGCATTTATAAATTTCTTGATTTTGTTATCAATTTTTTTTTAAAAAAAATAAACTAAATTTTGAAAGCTAAAAAATATTGTTTTAAGATATTGTTTATATTTTTAGAATTTGTCTAAAAATTTAAGTGTTTTTTTGGAAATTGGAAAACATAATAACAAATATAAATTCCATAAAACTAAAAAGAGAATTGAAAAAAAAATTAAAACTAAAAAAATAATAAAAACCTATTCACTGCCATTAAGGTGAGATGTATGTGCCTCGATACTTCCAATTGAATTTTCAGATTATTGTCTCCTAAAGGGATCCAACTTATAACCACCTTTTACATTCTTTATTCGTTTTTTTCCCCATTTTTGAACACATTATTCTTTATTGAATTTATGTGCACTAAATATATTTTATATATAAAAAAAATCAATTTAAATGATAAAACCTATGAAGCACAGATACAAATACGACTACATGATACGGATACGATCGGATATGTCGATTCGTTAATCTCTAAAAAAAACTAAGATACGAGGATACGTCATTTTTTTATATTTTTTTTAATATATATATTTCTAAAAAACGAGGATACTGATACGTTGAAGATACATTTTTTTCTTTAAAAAAAATCTAGAATATATATAAATTTAGCATACAAATTAATAACAATAACACAAAATAGAATACAAACACTGAAATACAATACAAAAAAAAGATGTTGAAGTACAATAGTTAATAAAATACAATAGAAAAGTGACTCATATTGCAAAGAAGAAGAAGAAAATATTAGAGAGAGAAGTATGAAGATAAATGAAGAACTTATTGTTGAAGACATCTAAATGATTTATATTTTGGTGGACTTTGTAGGGACTCAAATGTGAAGATGAAGATTAGATGATTCTAGTCTCTGGTTTGGTTCGTTATTTATTTATTTTTCTTTTAGTTTTGGACTCGAGTAGTGAGCTTTTTAAATAGGTTGTCTAATTTTAGATTGGGAAATATTATATAAGTTACTTGTCTTTTTTCTTTTAAAAAAAAGTATGTATAGAAATAGATACGTCAAATCGCATGTCAGATACGTATCTGGAAAGTATCTGAAAATATAGATACGTCAAATCGCGTGTCAGATACGTATCTGGAAGTATCGGTATCCGATACATGTCTGATACTGATTCTTTAACTCACATTCTATGCTTCATAGGATAAAACTATCGAAAATATTTATAAATAATAGCAAAATATCATCGTCTATCTATGATAGACCGTGATAGACTACTATCTATATCTATCATGACACAGATAGATATAAATAATAGTCTATTATACAGTAAATTTTTGTTATATTTATAAATATTTTGATTTATTTTTATTTATTTAAAAACAGTTCTTTTTATAAATATAATAATTAAGAGCTTATTTATCAAAAGAAAAGAAAAGAAAAAAGAAGAGGTTGAATTTACGATTAATATAGATGATGGTTATGTTCAGAGATGTCCACAGACGGGGTACGGGATGTCATTTCTTGTTCCCATCCTAGTTCCCATTTCATTCTCCATCTCTGTGAAATTCTCCATGGGGATCGAGATTTTTTGTGGAAAAATTTTCCCCGTTAGTCTTTTTTTTTAAGAAAAAAATTAATTTAAATCACTAATGTGGATAATTTTTAAATAAATAATTAACTCTATCACTAAATTATTTATTAGGGTTAGTTTTACATGACAATTAAAATTTAAAGATAAATTACTCAAATTTTGGTCTAAAAAACTAATCACTTTTTTAGTACAAAGAAATAAATATAAATCAAATTATTCATATATATATATAATCTAAAGGTAAATATTCAATTTAAACATATTCATTATCTTGACCAATAAACAATCAAATTTGAAATTTAAATGTAATGCTTATATAATAATAATAACAATAACATACCATTAACTAATTATACTAAATAAATAAGTAGAGGCTAATGGGGACGGGGAACGGGGCAGGGATGAAAACGGGAATGAGGAATGCATTCCCCGTTAGGGGGTGTTCAAAAAACCTAATGATCCAAAAAAATCGATCAATCCAACTCAACCTGTGCGGTTTGGGTTGGATTATCAACTCATTTGGGATGGGTTGAGTTTAAATAAATGAAAATTTTATGGGTTGGATTGGTTCATGGCTTTACCTAATATAACCCAAGTCAAACCCAATCAACCCGAATTTATTATTAACTTTAAAAAATATATTTTTTGTTACTTATACAATTATTTATATATATATTGATTTTAATCTTATTTAATTCCTTTGTTTTTTTGAATAATTTATTCTTGAACAAAAATAGTTTCTTTGCACTTTAGAAAGAAAATTTTTACTATATAAATTGAAATTGAGTTGCTAATCTTAATTTAATATATGAAAATAATTAAATTAGATTTTTACATATTTACGTTTTGCTTCTTTTTATAACAAAATTTTAAATAAATTGCCCAATTAACTAGAACCAACCCAACCCAAATACTTCATGGTTTGGTTCATTTTTTAATAAAGGTTATTTAGATTGAAGAAGTCTAAAAAGTTTTTCAACCCAACTCAAACCATGAATACCCCTATTCCTCGTTTGAGAAATTTTTTTCCGTACTCCCTCCCTCCTTTCAATGCCTAATCGAGGAATCTCTGCCCCATTTGGGACGAGTCTTATGGGATCCGTCCCCGTAGAAAACTTGAACATCTCTAATTATGTTGATGAAAGTCAACAAAATGATTTTTTTTTTTTTTTTTTTATCTAAGTTTCAAATCTTTCACTTGAAGTTTAGTTTTAAAAATTAAATACTAGATTCTCTAAGATTATGATGTTAGTTAATATTGTATTATATAAAGTATGATGATCATCCGTACCTTTTTCTAATGGTTCCATTTAAATATGAATCTAGTACGATTTGATTTTGAAAAGTAAGTTATTACTATTAAATTAATAGATTAATTAAAGATAAGTCTAATCACTCACATCAAGTCAAGTTGATTAGCAATTTAATAAAACAAAATTAGTAGAGTAAAAGCACAATCAAAATTAATAGATTAAATTCAACTTTCAAATAGTGTCTAATAAATTCTTACATTTCTAAGTTCATGGTTAATAAGTAGCGAATTTTTAATTTGTGTCTAATAGATCGTTAATCTTTTAATTTTTTTTTTATCATATAGACCTTTTAATCAACTTCGTAAAAATGACAATTTGCAGAATTTGAAAAATAAATTTTTGTGTATAAAAAATATGTCATCGATTTACTTAGAGAAATAAACTTATTTTGTAGGGATGACAAAAAATTTTCGCAGAATTGGGTCTCCATGGTTTTCCTACCCGATCGAGGTAAGAAATCCTCGATTTGATCAGGTATAGAGGTCAAACCAGGATTTAAATCAAGTTCTCAATCGAGAATGGATTGGGATTGGGTCGAGGATAGGATGGGACCGCCCAATCCCCGTCCTTGACTCCCGCCTCCGCCCCAAAATTTTTTAATGATTAATTTGTAAATATATAAACTACTAAAACAGTATCTTAAAACTACTGTTTTAGTTAACTTTTTTTCTATTTTTAATTATGCAGTAAAAATGCTACTTTTTTATATTAAATTTACAATTTCAACATAAATACTAAATTTAGTTAATTTAAATATAAAAATAATAAAATAAGAAATAGAATTTCCTGTGGGAACTTGAATCCCTGAATGGGAATTCCCAACCCCAGCCCAATCCCCAAAACGAAAAATGGGCGAGATTAAAGATGTCCACGGGGTGGGACGGGGCCGGAGATGCCATTTTCCATCGCTGTCCCCGCTCCCCATTTCATTCTCCATCCCCGTAAAATTCCAGGATCGGGGCGGGGATTCTCCGTGGGGAATTTGCAGGGATCGAGTTCTCCCCGGGGAATTTTTCCCTATTACTTTTTTGTTTTTGTAAAATGTCAATTAATTTAAATCACTAATATGGACAAGTTTTAATTAAATAATTAACTTTATCACTAAATTGTTTATTATTGTTAGTTTTATATGACAATTTGAATTTAAAGATAAATTACTCAAATTTTGGTTTAAAAAAACTAATTAATTTTTTAGTAGAAAGGAATAAATATAAATCAAATTATTCACATATATAATCTAAATTTAAACATTCAATTTAAACATATTCATTATCTTTCCCAATAAATAATCAAATTTGAAATTTAAATATAATATTTATATAATAATAATAATAATATAATATTAGATAACTCTACTAAATAAATATATAAAAGTTGATCGGGGTGGGAACGGGAATGGGGCGGGACTGGGGCCAGGGACGGGAACGGGGAATGCATTCCCCATTCCCATCTTCGTCCCTGTTTAGCTCACGGGGAGCTTTTCCCCCACTCCCTCCTCCATTTCTCGCACGGAGTGGGGCCCACGGGATCTATTCCCTTAGAAAAATTGGACATCTTTAGATGGGATGACCTTTGAGTGCAAATCTAAGACACCTATTATTGAACCAAATTTGAAATTTAAAAGCTACAAAAGATGCAGAAGAAAAGAAATGATACCAAAGATTAGTGAAAAGACAGACTTATTTATCTCACATACATCCACTGACCAGGACCAATTCATTTTGAAGCTACATATAAAACTCAATTTGAATGTTTTAAGTGCAGATTTTTTTTCCACATATAAAATCCATTTTGATTTTTCAATGTAAGTGACATTGTAATAAAATCCAAGAAGAATTTCCTAATATATATATCCAATATATAACCAACTACAGCCTCTTCAAAATAAATAAACAATAAAAAATAAAAATAAAACTCTATAGCCCTCAAAACCAACAAAGCAACTAGGGGAAGGCCTGGTCCCGCAGTGGCTGAATTGGTATAAAATATTAACAATCAATCTCAAAATTAGAATTTAAATAGACTTAATTTAACGATAATTAACTTAAACTTCTTCCATATTAGTCAAAAATTTGATCTTTGATATCTGTAATTATTGAAAAATCTCAAATCAAGAGATCTGATTTTAAACTAAGGACTTACTTATTTCACACATTTTCCACGGGATTTCAGACATATATTTGTTTGTTTTATATAATTTTAATTTTTAAAATCTAGATATTATTATTCAACTTCAAAACCCATATGACATGAGTTTTTTAATATCCTGCAAAACTGTGATATTTTTATGCCTAGGAGATGATCAGTATAGCTTACTTAATTAATAAATTAATATCAATTACTCATTATGATTAATTTTAATTAATTACTAAATATAAATATATTAATTAACTTAATAAACTTCAACTAATATCTATACCATTAATATTTTATGTTATCTTAACTATTTAATATAAATTATTATTATTATTTTGATGATTATCAATATCCTAATTAATTTATAATAATTTAGTTATTTTAGTAATTAATTTAAATTAATTGATTATGTTTAATAAAGGTTTAATATAAAAGTATTTATTTATTTTTATTTTTATTGATTACTAATGCAAAATTTATTTGACAACTACCATAATTGGTCTCTTGTATTTAATTAAGTAATTATTTAACTACATGAGCATGCATATTTAACTTCCAAATTCTATGATCCAAACGAGCTTATAGTAAATTGAAAAGTGAATTTACATAAAGTAACAAATAATAAGATTTACCGAACAGGTTAAATGATCATCTCCCACAATAAATTTTTGTAAAAAAAATTCAACAATAGGAATTAAATAAGTATAAAAGTTTAAAGTATGGAAATTAAGGCCCCATTTAGTAACTATTTGCCTTTTGGTTTTTTATTTTTAAAAATCAAATTTATTTCCTCTTATTTTCTTACTATAGTTTGTATCAATCTTAAGTTTGAATTCTTAGCCAAATTCAAAAAACAAAAACAAGTTTTTAAAATTTTGATTTGGTTTTTGAAAACATGAGTAAAAAGTAGATATCAAAATAAGAAATTTAAAGATGGAAAAGTGTTTATAAACTTAACTTTCAAAAACTAAAATAAAAAACCAAATGGTTATCAAATGCATCTAAATTGTTAAAAGTTTGAAAATACAAAAACTAATTATTACAAAAATAATGTTTAGGGACTAAAATGTCCTTTTTACCTAAATCATACTCATGTTTGTGTGTTTGAGTTTATTAATCTTATAAATCAGGAATAGATTTGAGTTAAGAAGAGTTGAAGAATTACTTGTTATCTATATAAATTCATAATAACTACGACATAGACTTATAAAATGGTCTTTTATATTTTATATTAGATTAAATAAAGGTGATCCATCCAGACATAGTTATACTTTTTATTTTCTTCCTAGTTACAAGTGTGATTTTTTTTTTTTTTTTTTTTTTGACAACATAAGCGTGGAAATCGAACCTCTAATCTCAAAGTCGATAATACAAATAGTATGTTAATTGAAGTATGCTCATTTTGATTTTTCACTCTTGAACCGTTGAAATTATGAATTATACAAAATATCTTTGCGAAGATATTTAATAAAATCAAATTGAAAATAAAATAAAATAAGGCATTTAAAAGACACCTCAAACTTCTTATAATTAAATGTTATAAATAGTTGGAAAATCACTGCCAAACAGAAACATCCATGATGTGACGATACAACTACCATATGAGCCGAGAACAAGAAATGAAATATGATTTTAATCTTTTTGGTCTCATTATATGGTATGTTTTGTTGAAGATTTTAAATATGGATGTCTTAACCTTATTTGTAATATAAAGATCATAAAAGCTTCATCAAATTATAAAAATATAAATATTTCATTCTCATGACATTAGTGCTTTTATTATTATTACTAAGATATTTTCATTATCTTTCAATAATCTTTTTGTGATACAATAAAAATGTTAAAATCATTTTTATGTAGATGTCGTAATCAAATTATATATATAAAAAATAATGACATGTTGGCGGACGTTTAATATATTGATCTTGTTAAACATTATAAACATATTTTAGTATCAAATATTCTAGCAACTATTGCTATTTGATACAAGGGAATTGTCGATGCTAAGAGTTTTTGATACCTTTGTTTACAAAAAATGATTTTTCTCTTTCCTTTCTTTGCCTTTTATTTTAAATATAATTAATTCATTGATTAACTATTTTATATATTAATTTAAATAAATGGTTATTAAATTATAATAAATAAATAATAATTTATTAAAATAATATATTGTAATTCAAGTGTACAATTAAAGTTTATTGAATGAGTCGTCCAATTACTTATCTATTGAAGTTATTTATTAATTAATTAACAATATGTCAACTATTTTTAATTTGTTAATTATGATTAGTTAAATTAAGCCAATAAAAAAATAAAATTTTCAATGATTATAATTAATTACTAATTGATCATTTATAATCCATTAATTATTTTATGAATTAACTTTGATTACCCCATCTTCTTGTTCATATGATGTTCAAAATATATTTCTTTATATGGTTTTAATTATAAATTAACTAACTTAAATTAAATTTAAAATCGATAATATCGAATTATAATGAATTAAAATTAACTAAATATTCAATTATAATGAATAAATAATTGTATATGTGTTTGTTAAACTATTTGACGGATTATTTTATGGAGGTAAATATATTAAAATAATGTAAATAAGAATATTAATTAAATTAAATGTTGTTTTCAAATATAAGAAAATGAACAAAAATATGTACACATATAGCAAAACTTTACCGTGTATCTGCGATAGGTCGCAATAAACTATTATCTATGTTTATTTGTGTCCTAATCTATCACGGTTTACCGTGGTTTATCACTGTAATATTTTGTTATTATTTATAAATATTTTTAACAGTTTTGTTATTTTAAATAATTTTCTTTAAATTAATTAATTAATTATAATTACAAATTAATAAATGGTTTCATTTTAAAATAATTATAACTAAGGAGCAGTTGCAACAATAACAAATATATATACACTGGTGGAAATACATAAGGGCTAGGGGGCACGTGTCCCCCTCTCAACTTATCGTATTTTGCATTTTTAATATAAAATTTAAGTAATATTTAACAATAAATATATAAAAGACTAATATTTTTCTTAATATCTAGAAATGGTGTACCAAAAATAGATGCATACACAAATTGTGCAGGTCGTGGGTTCAAGTCCATTCGTAAGAATTTATGATATTACAAAAAATAACTTTAAATTTTCTTTAAAAAAATATGACAATAATAAAAAATAATTTAGGTTTTCTTTAAAAAAATAAAAAAACAGCAACTCTATACTTCAATTTTCTAGCAGTCATCTCAACAAATATTAAAAAACCAGCAACAATTTTTTTTATTATAGATATTTTTTTAACCTAAATTTTCACTCTAAGTCTCAACAACATTTTATTGAAAATGTATCTTAACTTTTTTTTTTTTTACCTAATTTTTAGATTTGTATTACTTAGTATATATTTATTTTAATTAATTCTAGAGTTAAAGATAAAGATAATTTTCTTTTTACTCATCAGGATATGTGTATCATATCATTCACGAGTAGGTTTCAAAATTTTTTCGGTCTTTTTAATTTTCATATTTTTAAATCTATGTAATGCATCATAATACTTTTATTGATAATACTTTTGTAGAGTTAATCTATATCAATATGAATAGATATTTTAGAAGAAAATTAACAATAGAGACCATTAAGTTATCATCTTAAAAAAATACCTCTAATTCTGATAGATCTTATATAAAAATCAATTTAGAGAACTACTAGCAAATCCTGATCTAAGAATTAAAATTTCTAAGTATAATGATAATATTTAAGATCAAGTTCGTAAAGCATACTTACAATAAGATCTTTGTCAGCCTCAGAATCATATTTTTCCATTCAAGAAATTTAGATTGATTTCAAAACATGAAAACTCATTGAAGATAGTTGTAATATGTAATAAACTAGTTAATCTATCGAGCTATGTATATATTTATTTGTTTACATTTTTTTTTATAGTTTTTTAATTAAATAGTGCCCCCTATACAAAATTCTTGGCTCCGCCACTATCTATTTACTGTGCTGAAACTCACAATTTGTAAATTTTAGACATGTTCTTATTTACAATAAAGATGTTATTGAGATTATTTCAATAAAGTTGTTATTGAATATGTAAATTGCATTCATAGATTCCTAAATCCAATAAATTAACGAACTCATGGCTATAACATGAATACTTAAACTTTATGTAGAGACATAAAGGAAGGATCAATTTGAGTATATAGCCCAAATGGTCTATAAATATATGGATAGGATTGGGTATCTTGTCCTAGAGACACTATGGATGCGACTCACTTTGTACATTTATACAAACAATGTGATCCAAAAGTCATTCATGTAGAGACATGTGAGTGAGGGCATCCTATGCAAATGATTTTTGCATAAGACCGGACTATGAAATAGTCACTTTTCTTTATAACGACCATTTCCTGTTAAAACTGACTATTTTAATTTGATTACCTAAGGTAACTCGATCTCAATCCTGAGCTAACTATGAACTTCTGTTTATTCGAGATTATCCTTTAATCTACATAGGTGAGAGTGGTTCAATATCTCTGCTCGGTAAGACTCTCATTTAGAGGTAAAACTGGATAGATAGTTGAGAACATAGTACTACAAGACGAAATTCACTCTTACTTGTCTTAGGGTTAACAGATAGGTTATTCCCTTAAATACTAATTCTTGATCTTGAATAAAGGGGCCTCGCCCTCTCTATGACTAAGAAGGACTCGGTTTATTGATAAGACCATAAACCAATTGTTTGATAGAGGATCAGTGGAGACTTAAGAAGCAAGATGTATTTCAAGGGTAAAATGGTAATTTTAACTAGCTGTAAATACGAACGACCTATGAATGATCGACTTACTAATTATGGTTGATATAAGTGTACAGAAATATATCTACAATGAGAAGAGTACAACTACTAAGCTATAGTGGAGTGTTTCAACGAATATTGATTAACTCGGTTTAAAGAGTTTAGCCAATTAATCTCAAATCGTTGGAGCTCATGATTTTCAGGTCCATTAGATCTCTCTACTAGCTCGTAAAAGGATAAAACCTTAGAATAGTGTGTTGAGAGAATTTGAAATATTCAAATGCGGTTTAAGGTTTGGATTATTATATTCGATATAATTAACGTTTAATTAATGAATTAAATGATTTTGGAGAGTTGAAAATATTTAAATTTGATTTAAATATTAAACCAATATGAATAAGAATTCATGTTTGGATTAGGTGTTTTATTAATTTGATATTTGATATTAAATTAATTAAATAGTTTAATTAATTATATATTTGTTTATTTGATTAAAATTGATTAAATTATAAATTTTGGAAATTCAAATTTAATATTTTTTAAATTAAATTAGTTATATCAAAATTTAATTTAAATTAAATAAACAAATCAAAGGAATTTAAATTAAATTAAAAATGAAAATGGGTATCCCACTTTTATTATACCTAAATACACCAAGCTAGTGCCAAATTAAATGGCAATTGATGGATGTTTTTCATTTGGCATGTTTTTGTCACATAAAAGAGAAGATTTAATTTGATTAAATGAGCATGCAAAAGCAAAATTTTGAAGAAAAATCTGTATTCTCTTCAATATTCTCTCCAGTCCATTCCTCACTCTTAATCTCTCTCAATTTGGGCTCCACCTTCCAATCTAAAACTTGAGAATAATAGAGAAAACTCTTGTGGTGATCTGCTTCAAAGATTGAAGAAAAAACTCAAGGAAAATTTAGAGCAATCAAAAGGATTTTCAAAGATTGTTCACTGAAACTCTATTTCTATTTTTTTTCCCATGAACATGCTTACTAATTTACTAAATTAATATATTTAGGATGCTTACAAAAGTTTGCAATGAAAGTTTTAAAATTTGTTTGTCTAAAATTTCTAACAAAATTCGAGATTTAAACTATGTACTGATGACCTAAACGAAGTGGTGGTCTAAATTTTATTTCTAGTCCACTGCCACATTATTTCATATTGAAATTTCATCCAAAATTTTAAAAATTTCCTACCCCAAAGATATTTTTGAAACATTCATAAAAGTTCATGAAAAACATTGCTACTTTTAAAAGTGTACTTTAAAAACAAAGTGCAAAGTTTAACGAGGTTTTTATAATTAATTTAACTTCTTTTTTAACTAAAAAACATTACATGTGTGTAGAAAAATAAATAAAAAATAGCAATTAATTATATTTTTATTAAAGGTCCATTTTAGCCCCTTTACATTCAAGAGGGTGTTTAATTTAATTTTTCTCGTATTTAAATTTGAAAATAAAATATTTTGAAAAAAAAATAAAGTATTTGACAACTACTCAAAATAGTTTTTTGAAACAGGTTTAAAGTATATTTTGAACAATTTTTATAAAAAAAATTTAAATTAAAATGACTCAAAAAAACTTTTTTCCTAAATTATGCTTTGGAGGTGGAATTGTCATAGATTTTTAGATTACCTATTTATACAATAAAAATATTTAAGATTTCGAGGGATAGCCTTGGCTTGAGTCAAAGGTTTCTATTTCGAATTCTATTTTGCTTTAAATGGTTGATAAGAAGGGACCTCAGGTTAACCTTTTTTCCCCTAAAGCGCATGACAATAACTCAGAAAATAAATATACTAGGCTCACACGAAGGTTAGGATTTTACAACTCAGAAAATATTTCCCCTATATGTTTATATTTTATGTTAATTTTGTAATTAATAACTAAATTAGTTTTTTTTTTTTTTCTTTTCTTATGGAGGGACCAAAATAAACCATCCTGAAAGTACACAAATCAAAATAACCAAGGGTGAAATCATAAATAATAAAAAAATGTACTTTTTAAAATTGTTTAACAATTTTCCTCTAGATTTTTTTTTTTTGTTCTCAAAGAATATAATTTGACTCGTGAGATCTAATTTGGTAAAAATTTGATAAGTATATATAGCATCATTTAAACCTATTACATCTATATACAAGTTAACACAATCATTCATTGTTATTAATTACTTTTAACTCACAAGATATATATTGACATTATTTACAAATCAACTCTTACACATCAATTTACATAAATGATGTCATAGATGATATTATGTAAGTATTCTAAATCTATAATATTGTTTGGAACATTTTTGAAGTTTCAAGGACTAAAATGAAACTTTCAAAACTTAAAAATTGTGAGTTTTTATCTTTATTTGAAAGTTAAAGGAAAAATTGATATTTTTTATTTGGGTTTTGATCTTTGGGGATGTTGTTTGCTTGTAGAGAAAGAGTCTTGTGAATCGGGATCGTTGAGTTCCACCTCCTCCCCAGTCGTAAAGTTGAACATGAAAGTATTGTGGAGTGAGTCTCTCAACTTGGGAGGTCTTAGGTGGATAGTTCGTGATTTTCTTGGATCTCTTCTGTGTACAAGTTTTAAGATAATTTTCTCTTTTCAAAACACATAAGTCCTTGAGGCTAGATTTAATTGAGAGGACCTTCGATTTTGCTGCTCCTAGATGATCGATTTACCTGAAAGCATTATTGTTGAAGGCGATGTTCTTGAGGTGATTAAGTTCCTTAATAGAGAAGGGTAGATCTCATGAAAATTAACAAAACCATTGATGACATTTTAATTTTGGCAGACAATTTGAATTCAATTATTTTTTTTCGATGGAGGGATTCTGTGTGCATAACCTTGCTCGAGGGACTGCTGATTGAGGGGAGTTTTGGATTTGAGTGGATTTTCATTATGGGAAGACAATAAAGTTATGAATCTTTTTATGGTTGTCCTCTATTATAAATGAGAACAAACCTTATTATATTTTCTAGTGGTGGTTCTTATTAATACATGGTTAGCTTTTAAACATAAAAATGTAATCAACACTCAACTTTAGTGTATTTTATATTATTTTAGTAGATAAAAATAAAAAAATATATTTACTTAAAAAAACGAGAATTTTTTAAAAAAATCATTAGTTAACCTAACTCAATTGACATGATACGACATAAAAGGTAACTTTTGATCAAATGAATATAGTTATAATGTCGGACGGCATATTGTTGAAAGAAAAATAAGGAAAAAAAAAGGAGAGAAAAAAACATCGGGAAAGAGGGAGGGCATTGGATAGAGATACATGGCGTCAAAATCCCATTTCGTTTTGTTCTTCACTTCTCTTTTATTCCCATTTTCTACAAAACACAAAACAAACGCCTTCCTTATCTCTGTCCTTCCGCCATTGCTGCTGCTGGAGGTGGACGACCAGCCGCCTTCCCCTTTCCTTGTTCCTCTCCCCCTTCTTCCTCAACCTCAACCAATCATAACCCATCTCCCCAAAAACCACTTTACATGAGATTCCATTCCTATCCACAATTTTTCTTCAGACGCCATTGTTGTGCTCACTTCGAAGCAGACTTGTGCCAACGAGTTTGGTTTTGATTATCATCCAATCTCTTAACTTCATGGTGCCCGTCCATGGCGGATTCATGTTTTATCAGTGAGTGGTTCTTTCTTCTTCTTCTTCTTCTTCTTCTTCCTGTTCTTGACTTGGTTTCTTCTCAGTAGATTGAAGTTTGAAACTCTTATGGTTTTAGTTTCCACCAGGTAATTGATGATCGGAAGATTGAGGATGAACCACTGCGTTCCTGATTTTGAAATGGCCGACGACTTCTCTCTCCCAACATTCTCTAATTTAACCAGGCCGAGAAAATCGTCTCTGTAAGCTTTGTTTGGATATTTTCTTGTTGAAATCTCTTCTGGGTTTTGATTTTTCATTTGGTTTTGTGGACTGAGAGCTTGAAATTCGTAGGCCGGATGACGACGTGGTGGAGCTGCTATGGCAGAACGGCCAAGTGGTGACGCACAGCCAGAACCAGAGGTCGCTCCGTAAATCTCCGCCGTCCAAATTTGACGTTTCGATTCCGCAAGATCAGGTAGCGACAAGAGAGATCCGGCCGTCGTCTCAATTGGAGGAACCTCATGAACTTTTTATGCAAGAAGATGAAATGGCCTCTTGGCTCAACTATCCACTCGTTGAGGATCATAATTTCTGCTCCGACCTCCTCTTCCCCGCCATCACCGCTCCTCTTTGCGCCAATCCTCAACCTGAGCTCCGACCGTCTGCAACGGCGACGCTCACTCTCACGCCGCGGCCGCCGATTCCGCCCTGCCGGAGGTCTGAAGTGCAACCCTCTGTGCAGTTCTCGAGGAACAAGGCAACAGTTGAATCTGAGCCATCCAATTCAAAGGTCATGGTCAGGGAATCGACGGTGGTTGACTCTTGCGACACGCCGTCTGTGGGGCCGGAATCTAGGGCTTCGGAGATGGCAAGGAGGAAGCTTGTGGAGGTGGTGAATGGCGGCGGTGTGCAGTACGAGATCGCTCGTGGTGGCGATAGAGTCGGAGGTGTGTCGGTAGGCGGCGACGGCGGCGTCGGAGAGAAAGAAATGATGACTTGTGAAATGACTGTCACTTCGTCCCCTGGCGGCTCTAGTGCCAGCGCCGAGCCCCCTTGTCTGAAACTAGCAGTCGATGACCGGAAGCGCAAAGGAAGAGCTCTCGAAGATACCGAATGTCAAAGCGAGGTAAAGAAACTTTAGTATGTAATAGTTTAGTGGTAGGTCATGGTATTTTACACAATTTAGTTACACACTATGATTTGTTTGAGAATTTCCTAAACTTATGGATCAATTGTGTATTTTAATTAACCAAAACTGACTGTGACATGTGAAATTAAAGGAATAGAAACTGTATCAAATCAAACTGTTTGAAATGGTTTGTTGAACAGTGGCCATTGAAAGCTCTGCAGATTTGTTTTCCTTTTCCTCTTTTTTCAATTGTTGAGTGATTTACTTATGTTCTTTTCCATTAGGATGTTGAATACGAATCTGCTGGTCCGAAGAAACAATTGTGGGGGGCAACATTGACGAAACGATCTCGTGCTGCTGAGGTTCACAACCTCTCGGAGAGGGTACGCCATTGAATTTATTAGTACATTATTGTATGCTTGTAACCAAGCACATATTTCTTTTTTGGTGGTGTTATTTTCCTCTTGGATGTGAAGTGAATAATTGCAAATCTATTTGCAGAGACGTCGGGACCGGATAAACGAGAAGATGAAGGCTTTACAGGAACTTATCCCTCGATGCAACAGGGTACGTTTTTCAGCTTTGGATGTGATTTTGAGTTGAATCTCTCTCTTTCTCAGTTGAGTTCCTTACTGATTTTCAGACCGATAAGGCTTCGATGTTGGATGAAGCAATCGAGTACTTGAAGACGCTTCAGTTACAAGTGCAGGTACTTGGTTTGAATTCCAATTAAGTTAACAATAGTCTAAATAGTTCCCTTTTAAGTCTAAACTGAACTATAGTAGAAGGAAATGTACGAATCAGAAATAGTTTTCTATTTCGAGCATATTAAAACAGTTGAGGAATCTTAGAGCGAATAGGGAACTAAACGCATTTTCTGCGATTCTGCCTGCTGCATTTGATCCATTGACGAAAAACATCTCGGATTGTTAGATATTCATTTTGAATTCTCTGCATAAACGTATATAACAAGGCATATTAGTAAAAGCATTATTGTCAATATTTAGCACTTGAACATGATACCGGTGCTGCTTCTTGACAACACTAGCAATGACTTTTTATAACCCAGATGATGTCGATGGGATGTGGAATGATGCCGATGATGTTCCCGGGTGTTCAGCAATACTTGCCACCACCAATGGGGATGGGAATGGGGATGGGCATGGGCATGGGAATGGAAATGGGCATGAACAGACCAATGATGCAATTTCATAATCTCTTGGCTGGTTCAAACTTGCCAATGCAAGCTGGAGCCACAGCAGCAGCTCATATGGGACCGAGATTCCCTCTCCCTCCCTTTGCAATGCCTCCTGTTCCTGGTAATGATCCATCCCGAGCTCAAGCAGCAAATAATCAACCGGATCCGATGGCTAACTCAGTAGGAACACAAAATACAACCCCACCTTCAGTTTTGGGTTTTCCTGATTCTTATCAGCAGTTTCTTAGCTCGACCCAGATGCAGTTTCATATGACACAGCCTCTACAGGTATTTTTTTTTTTTGGCCTGTTACCATGATTTTGTATTCAAATTCAGCATGAATTTCTAAAGTTATTTGGAACTGACGAATTCGTTATTAACCTTTTACAGAATCAGCAACCAGTACAACCGAATACGAATAGACCATGTACTAGCAGGGGTCCTGAAAACCTTGAGAATCATCAATCAGGTAAACTTATTCCTAAATCTTCTTGGTAGTTCAAGATATTCATTGGTTGTATGATACTTTGTTCATAGATTCGTTGCAATACTGCTGTTAAATGATTCTTGACCGCATTGTCATTATTGTAGGTTAATATTTAAATGAATGGACTCAAGAAACACACTTGCCAGGCACGTTTTGGCGCATATCAGAGCGTCGAAAGCTTTGAACATGCGCATCTGCTGCTTGCTAATACAATATATTTCACAAATAACATGTAACGGCCACATCCCTGTAAATATAAATCTACACCCCTTTTACGTTTTTGATCTTACTATATATTTCATGCCATCATCGTCCTTTTCCTGACTTGTTTCTGTTAGATTGTGATAGAAAGAAAGTAGAGTTACAGATGGTCATGGGAATCCGTTGCTTTTACACGAAACTATTGTGTTGCATTTCGTCGGGGTCGGGTCCAGAATGATGATGCTGATAGATCCAACTTGGTATGGTCAATTATCGTCATCAACGTCATTGAGAGGCATCAAAGTATTCCAAACTCCAACTTCAGAGCCATTTCCATGTTTTTCCCTGGACCATGGTTTCTACTGCATGATATATATATATATTCTTCAAAGTTGTTGCTCAAAATTCATTTTGTTTCATCATAATAAAACTTGTTTCCTACCCATCTCCACTTGCACTTGGAATATAAACTCTCAATCAGCCATGGAGAGATCTCCATAGGTATTTTGTTTCTTTTTTAAATTTTGTTTTTGTGCTTTTTCCACTGAATTTTTGAAAGTTATTTGGAAGTGGAAGATCAGCAAATTCACTGTAAAGATGAGAGAACCCTCAATTTTCTTTGGGAGATGAGAGAGTGTGAACTAGGGGCATTTTTGGAATTGTAACTTTATTTTTTTCCTTTCTTTTGTTTTCTTTTTCTTTTTTTCTTTTTTATGGTGGTGGGGGGAATAGTTTTTGGTATGGAACCATTGAAGGTGACATTCCCCTAATGCAATAAAAAATCCATATCTTTTCTATTATTCCAATGATATTATTTTTATACTTTTATAAATTATAAGTTCACACATGTATTGTCTCAAGTTTTTCAATAATTTCTCAATGTTGAAGAACTAGATTTTATTTTTTATTTTTTCTTTTCCCATTATGTTTCAAATTATTTGAACAAAAGATTATCAATGCTTGAACTTGGTTGGGTTATGGTCAAATTTGCATGTGATGGAGCTTCTTTGATAACATTTTATTTTTGGATTTTTGTTAACAAAAAGTTGTGTTTATTTTTGAGAAATAGTACTTAAGTTTTGAGTGTGAGTTTTATTAGGTCTTATAATTTTCAAAATGTTGCATTTTTTAAAGTTTCTTTGGTCCTTCATTTGGTTTCTCGATGTTGCACTTTTTGCTTTTGAATTTTGAATTTATAGGTGTCAAATTTTTTTAACTTTCATTAAAGTCCACCTTGGACATTTTATGTTAGTTTTCTAAAAATTAATTAAATTAATTTTAACTATCTTTTTACCGTTAAAATTAGTTAAAAATTTCACATCATAATTATTTAAATTAATTAACTTAAAGTTAATATTAATGACATAAAGTGAACATTGGTAAAAAAAAGTTGGATATAAAGTGTAATATTTTGAAACTTAAAGACTAAATGGAAATTAAACTCTAAACTCAAGGGTATGACTATAACATTTTAAAAATCTAAGGATCAAATGGAAATTAAATACAAGGAGAAAAAGTAATATTTTTAAATCCAGGGACAAACTAGAAACTATACAAAAGTTAGGAACCATAAAAATATATTTTTTCTTCAATTTTTCTCTACTCTTGATAATGCATGGGTTGAGTGGGACACTCAACGTTTGAGGTGTGTGTTAAAGAAAATATGAGGCAAGGGTTATTTTAACCACTCATTTTGCTACAGTAGCACTATTACTAGTTAGTGGTTAAAATAATCAACTCTGACTTCCTCTAATGCTTCTAATGACTCCACTCGACGACCAACTTTGGTGAAATCCACCTCTGACGGGCAACTTCAACAAAGACCACCTTAAATGTCCAATTAGCAACAAACCACCTCAAGTAACTCTAGCTCCAACGACTATCTTCGATGACCAACTCCGATGATCACCTCCAAGAACCACATCTATGCAACTAACTCCATGACCAATTTCAATGACGATCCGTTTATAGTGTTTAATAGTATTTTTTTAAATAGTAATATGACAATAATAGAAATATTTTGAGTGTATAACAAACCAAACAAACTCGTGAATAAAAAACGTTTTTGGAAAAATGTAACCAAACACATGAGTGTTTTAATTTTAAGCAATTTTCACAAAAAGTGTTTGAATGAAAAGAACTTTTTGAAAATTTTTTTTTCAAGTCAATCCAAACATGCCATAACATATTACTTTTTTCATGGGTCCCATCAGAATTTATTGTAAGAAAATTGCGTATATATGTAAAACAAAGTCAATCATAAAATCGAACTACATAATAAGATAAGAAATTCCCTAAAAAATCTATAACAACAATTTATACATGTTAGTTCAATTCATATAATATAATAACTTCTTTTAGCATGGTAAGTTCCTTCTTAAAAAAACAAGCTTGATCAATCCTTCTTATTGAATTGGTTTTGAATGATAATGTACCATCATTTTCTTTGAAATCATGTATCTATGTTACGTTGACAATATTTTTTGTTTTGTCATGGTGTGATGGCCCATATTTGACAACTAAAACTCGAAGATATAATCTTTTGTGCTATATTTTATGGAATTAGCTAATTATTTGCTTTTGTACACATCAAAATATGTACTTTTCTTATGTAATTAACACTATGAATTTTTAGCTCAATCTCATATATTTTTGTGCAAAATAGATGGAGAATAAACTTAAAATCCAACACATTATTAAAAATTGGAGTAAATCTTTTTTATTTCCACTTATAAAATATAATATTTAAGAAAAATGATATTTAAGATAATATTAATGGTATAATACGTATAAAAAAAATGTAAAAAACAACCTTAGAAAAAAAGGTAAACGTGAAAATGTAGGGATAATTAGAAATTAAATACATGATTTTAAAAATAAAAATAAAGATAAACTCTCTACTATTTTTTTTTTTGTTTTATTAGTAATTTGTACTTATATTATGAACTATAGTTTTTCTTGTTGGTCTCCCATTTTGGTTGTGTTATGGCCTTATGGGGCATATGAATAGGATTATAATTTTAAAAGGTAGGAATGATGCTATTGTTTCAAGATTATATTTTCATAAACTTTTTAAAATAACTCTGTTAATATATTTTTCATTTTTATTTTGTTTATCTTCTTACAAGTGTACCCCTCTATTTATGTTTATTCACAATTAATAAACCAATTCATTTTGGTTTAAAATATAATAAAATAAAAAGATATCGTTTTAAATGTTAAAATATTGAAATTATTTTTAAATATAACAAAATGTTACTGTCTATTAGTGTGATAGTTGTCTATCATTATCGATTAATGTTTGTCACAGATAGAAAATAATATTTTTCTATATTTGTAAATATTTTGATTAATTTTTTTATATTTTAAAATAGTAAAAAATAAACTAATTCATTTTTTTATATATGTAAATCTTATATGGTAATTATAACTATAATGAATGTTTATTATTATAAAAATCAATTTATATTCAATTCTATTTCTAATTTTATTGCTTCCACGATCTTAGCAATTTATTATCAAAACCACTCTTTTAAATCTTTTTATTATTATTATTCTCTCCACGGTTTTAGTAATATCTTTTGTATTCCAATTTCTTTGGCAGTGACCGCTGAAATGGTAAAAATTTATTTTTGTCACTTTTCTAATCACCTCAAGCATATCATTCATTATTCCAAATTAATTTAATGTTTGATTTGATATTTTCTTAAATGCTATTTTTATACCATCATTAAACTTTATTTCAAAGGATTAAAAACATATTTTAAAGTGATTTTCAATATGACAAAAGAGATTTTAACAATTTCAAAATTACTCATAAACATATACTAAATGTACGTGATTTTAGTTGGAGATTTTAACTTTTTTTTCGTCTCTATTGTAAAAAAAAAAATCAATTTAGTTTCTTATGTTTAAAAGTAAAGTACCATTTATATTAAATATACATATGATGTATACTTTTTTTTTTTTTTTTTTTTTTAATTTGTCATATTGTATGTCATACAGACCTTCCAATCCTTGATGAAAAGCAAGGAACAGAAGAGTGAAGCAACTGTTGCTTCATCTTCTAAAAAGTTCCATAAAAGTTCGACCTCTGGAACTAAGTCTGTTCCTTCTTCCTCCAACACTAAAAAGTGGAAGAAAAAGAAGGGTGGAAAGGGGAAAGCTAACTCTGTAGTTGCTGCTCAAAGAGGTAGAAAACCCATCAAGGTTGCAAAGGGAATCTGTTTCCATTGCAACCAAGATAGTGATTGGAAGAGGAACTGACCCAAATACTTGGCAGAAAAGAAGAAGGCCAAACAAGGTAAATATGATTTACTTGTATTGGAAACCTGCTTAGTGGAGAATGATGATTCTGCCTGGATTATATATTCTAGAACCACTAACCATGTTGTTATTCATTTCAGGGAATTAGTTCATGGCGGCAACTAGATACTGGTGAGATGACGATGCGAGTTGGAATTGGGCACTTCGTCTTGGCTGTGGTAGTGGGAGGTCTCTGGTTGACTTTACAGAATAAATTTCTTATTTTAGAAAATGTTTATGTAGTTCTTGATTTAAAAAGGAACCTTGTATTTGTAAAGTGTTTGCTTGAACATTCATATAGTATCAACTTCATTGCAAATAAAGTTTTTTTTTCTTTAAAAAATGGTGTTGATATTTGTTCCACAAAATTGGAAAATAGTCTTTATGTGCTAAAACCGTTAGCAACTAATGCCCTCCATAACACAGAAATGTTTAAAACCATAGTAACTCAACATAAAAGACTTAAAATTTCTCCTAAAGAAAGTGCCCAACTTTGGCACCTAAGACTAGGACAATCAATCTCAATAGGTTTGAGAAGTTGGTAAAGAATGGACTACTAAGTGAGTTAGAAGGAAATTCTTTACCTGTGTGTGAGTCATGTCTTGAAGGCAAGATGACTAAGAGACCTTTTACTGGAAAGGGTCATAGGGCCAAAGAACCTTTAGAGCTAGTACATTCAGACCTCTGTGGTCCGGTGAATGTAAAAGCTAAGGGAGGTTATGAATATTTCATCACTTTTACTGATGATTATTCAAATATGGGTACGTTTATTTAATGCAACATAAGTATGAATATTTTTAAAAGTTCAAAGAATTCAAGGTTGAAATTAAAAATGCATTAAACATAACTATTTGATAGAACATAGAATAGTATCCCAACTCTTAGCACCTAGTATACCTCAGTGAAATGATGTATCAGAAAGGAGAAATCGAACCCTGTTGGACATGGTTCATTCTATGATGAGTTATGCTTCCTTACCTGACTCGTTTTGGGGTTATGTAGTAGAGACTGTAGCATACATCTTAAAATGTGTTCCATCCAAGAGTGTTGCTAGAATACCTTTGGAGTTATGGAATGGTCGTAAAGCTAGTTTACGTCATTTCAGAATCTGAGGTTGCCCAACACATGTGCTGTGAAACCCGAATTTCAATTTCCCTACTTAAGCAGGTGATTAAGAGAATTAACTAAGTATAAGTTAAATCTTATGTTAAAGAGAAGGAAAATTCCTAAGTGTTTGAAGAGATTTTCCTTGAGTAGCTTTGAGATAAGCCTTAACTAGTAGAAATTTGGCTAAGTGTAAAGTCAAAAGAAACCATGCGTGTGGTGTTGAGAAACATTAACGCATGAGGCTAAGTTGGTAGAAGTTAAAAGGAGTTAAGCATTGAAGCCAAAGGCAACCATGCGCTTGTGAGGTTGGATGCATGTTGGCTAAAGCGTTGGCAAGAGGCGTTGCTAAAAGTTTCTCATGCATTAAGGCTGTGTGAGTGAGAGCGGAGAGAGCAAGATAATGAGCACAAGGCACTGGGCGGATGATCGTATAGTTATGTGCGGGCGCTGAGTGATGCGCTAGATGATCGTGTAGCTACAAGCGGCGTTAAACAATGGGAAACGATGCACTAGACGATGGAGCTACACGATAGGCGTTAGCATTACATGATTGGTGTAAGCGCTAGACGATAAGCGTAGAAGCTAAACGATAGCGCTAGACGATAGCACTATACGATAGCATTAAACGATGAGCGGGTGTTAGGCGATAAGCTTAGATGCTAGACGATGTGTTAGGCGCGGGCACTAGGCGCTAGGCGATAGAAGCAAGCGCTACACGATGAGCGTGAGCACTACACAATAGGCAGAGTGCTAGACGATGGACATTGCGTGATAGATGTAGACGCTGGGTGATGACATTATATGATAGCGGACGCGGTAGACGATAGGCGTCAGCACTACACGATAGAGCTAAATGATAGGGACGAGAGCTATGCGATAGGCCATGCGCTGAACGATGAGTGTCAGCAAGATTATTGAAAGCGAGATCGTTGAAAGCGAGAGTTTACTAAACGATTGAGCTACACAATGGGGCGTAAATGCTATACATGGTCAGGCATGATACGATGTACTACATAACAAGGATCTGAGAACTGTGGGCTGGAAAGATTAACTGGATATATGGTGATCAAAGGAAATGCCTGAAGATTATTCAGATTGAGTTGGGCGAAGGAGAAAACATGCAAATCGGTTAAGTTAAGCTGAAAAAAGAGGAAGGAAACACTTCAAACAGAAGGTGGCTGTTGGGTTTTATGTACTAAAACTAGTGGTTTATAAACAATAAACAATCGAACTTATTCTGAAAGTTTAATAAGGTGTTACTGAATAGATGTATTGCTTAATAGAAATTCAATAAACCTGAAAGTCCCTTGACTATTGGATGAGTATTTGAACTTTATGTGGAGACATAAAAGTGGATCAGGTTCGAGTAAATAGTCAAAATGATATATAGTATATGAATAAGGTTGGGTAACTTATTCTAGTAACACTATTGGATGTGGCCTGCTCTGTAGTTGTTACAAGGAGTTGTAAAGTGCTACAAATGAAGTGATCCTAATTCATTCATGTTGGGACATGAGGAATGGGGGTGTCCTTGTGCAAAAGGGTTTTTACAAGATCGGACCACGAAATTAATCACTCTTACTTTATAATGTTGTTTACTGTTTAAGACTGACTATTTCAAAGCAATGACCTAGGTAACTTGACCTTAATCCTGAGCTAACTATGAACTCCTGTTTATTTGGAATTATCCTTAAATTTGCATAGGTAAGGGTTGGCTCAACAACGCTGACTTAATAAACCTCCCATTTTAGGGGTAAGATTGGATAGATAGCTGGAGACATAAGGTGCAAGATGGAATTCACTCCTACCCACTTTTAGGGATAGTAGAGAGTTTGTTTCCTTAAGTGCTGATTTTGGGTCTTGAACCAGGGGCCCCACCCTCTCATTGGCCCAAGAGGGACTCGGTTTTGTTGACTGGATCACAAAATAATTGTTTATTGGGGGGTCAGTGGGGACTTAAGGAACAAGAGGTAATTTCGGGGTAAAACAGAGATTTGACCTAGCCGTCATTACGAACAACTTGTGAAGGGTTGACTTACTAATCATGGTTATATCGAGTGGACATAATATATCTACAGTGAGGGGAGTTCAACTATGAGCTTTAGTGGAGTGACCCATTAGTTAATGTGGGGGTTAGATTAGTCTAATGAGTTTAGGCGATTAATCTCGTATCATTGGAGTCCATGATCTGTAGGTCCACGAGGTCCCCCTACTAGCTCGGAAATGGATTAGCTCTAGAGTAACATGATAAGTTAATTTGAAACATTCAAATTCGAATCAAATGGAATTGGAGAATATATATTTAAATATGATTCAAATATATGAAGATGGATTTGTGTAAAAATTAATTTAATATTGGATATTAAATTA
Source organism: Benincasa hispida (assembly GCF_027475165.1). Lineage (NCBI taxonomy): Eukaryota > Viridiplantae > Streptophyta > Magnoliopsida > Cucurbitales > Cucurbitaceae > Benincasa > Benincasa hispida. The sequence continues at coordinate 38,492,666 of NC_143486.1, read as the reverse complement.
ATTAGAATTATTTAAATTATTTAAATAATTATTTATTAATTTTGTTAGAAAATTAATTTATGAAATTAATTTGTAAAATTAATAAATTTTGATTTTAGAAATAAAATATGATTTTAAAATAATTTTTTGGATTTTGGAAATAGAAAATTACACAAAAGGAAAAATGAGATTTTTCATCTTCATCTTCAAAGTTGCTTACAAAGAACCCACTTCTTCAACCTTCATTTACTCCAAGTATCAGTTGCATCCCATGCAAAAAATCTCTTTGCATGATAGTTTGCAATATATTGAAGAGATTGGAGTGAAGTTCTTCATTTAGGTTGTTGCAGTGAGCTTTCTCCAAATCCCCTTTGATTCCAGGTTATTTTGAGTCCCACACTCAATCTAGAGCACCAAGATAATAGTAGGGAAGATCTTGTAGTGGTCTGCACAAAGATTTGGAGGATTTAGCAGTTGGAAATCAAGATTTCAAAGTTTCTTCAAAGGTATGTTCTTGGAACCCATTAAATTCTGTTTAAGCATGTTTTCTTTTTTGCCAAAATTAATGAATTAGATAAAAGAACTCTTAACTAAGAGAATCACATGAGCGCATTCGAATCTTTTTGATTTCATTGTGACCGAAATATAACACATACATTCTAACATATAGTTATGCAAATTCACACTAATAAAGGCATGCTTTGAACACTAAAATACAAGGGAAAGAGTTCTCATGCCAGTTGAAGAGCCTCTTCAAACTTTGAACTCAGACGCAACAGAAGAACCTCCACCCATACTTTATTGCCCAACAAACAAGTCGGTTGTAGCAGCACGATTGTCTACACGAATGACAGCAACACGAACAGTCATGAACAAGTGAACAGTAACGGGGACGACACCACCAAATGGAGCCCTTGGTATTCTCGGAGTGAGAATCTAAAGTGTGGTCTTTGGTGAATTTGGAAGAGGTTGGATAAAGAATAAATCGTGTAGACGATAAGCAAGTGGGAGAGAAAAAGAGCTAGCTATGTGCTTATCGTTTAGAAGAAGCTACACGATCGTGTAGGTTTACTAAGAGATTGTTTAGTAAATGGAAGACGATCATTTAGAAAACGCGACACACTGTGCGATCGTTTAGGAAAGCTAAGCGATCGTTTAGGGACGAGCATTCGACGTTTAGGCGCGAGGCATGTGATCATTTAGACGATGAATGACTATCGTATAGGCTCTCAAACTATCCGATCGTAATGTTTTCACACCGATTGCCAATTTTTTCAAAATTTTGCAAAATGAAAAAAATTTTCATTTTATTCATCGGTTACCATAACCGAATGCAGATTCTCCCACTAACGCACGTATGAGAGAAGTTTTAGGCCAATTATCATATAATTAACCAATTTAATAATTAATGAATATAATCATATTATATTCTTACCCTATAATTTGATATCACATATCTACTATAATAATTTCTCCTCCACATGATATAAATCATATTTATATCTAATTTCCTCCAAAATAATGTATCTCATACATTTAGTCAATTATATCATATATAATCAACCAGTTCAATTATATTATATATAATCAAACTCCCTCTTATCAATTTGAACATTTCAAACTGACCCAAATACTGATTCTCGACTTTATCTAAGCTACCCAGGGGACCTAATGGACCTATGGCTTGAAGCTCCAACGGTCCGTGAATAGTTGACTAAACTCTTTAGCCACGAGATCCACCATCCGTTAACTATTAGGAATTCCACTAAAGACCAACAGCTGAACTCTTCTTACCATAGATATATTTCTATGTCCATCGGATATAACCAATCATGAGTACGATGACTCTTCACAGATGTTCATAAGTACAGCTGGGCCAATTTACCGTTTTTTCTTTATAGTTACATCTCACTCCTTAAGTACCACTGATTTCTCTAATGAATAATGCAACATAGTCCAATTATGTGTGAACATCTCTCGAGCCAAGAGAAGGTGTGTGGCGCAACATCGTTCAAGCCCTGGAATCAACCCTTAAGGGAGCTATCTATCTACTTGCCCCTACTTCGGGGAAGGAGTGAATTCCATCTTGTGTAGCTGAGTTCCCAGCTCCCAAATCAGACGAGTCCCCAAAATGGTAGGTTTGAATCGACAATTTGGCCACTCACACCCATACAAATCAAAGAATCGCCCTCAATGGCAGGAGTTCCCAACTCACTTAGGATTGAGGTCATGTTGAGCGGTGTTATATAACGAGACGTTAACACTTCGTGGTCAGGTCTTATACAAACTCTTTGTATAGGATGTCCCCGCTCGTATATCCCCTACACGAATGATCAGGATCAAACCATCTGTGACAAGTCACAACACTTATGAGCATTCCACAAAGTGGGCCACATTCGTAGCGTTACTAGGATAAGGTTTTCCTCCTATATCTTTATACTATAGACCATTTTAGTTATCACTCAAGACATTATCCACTTGTATCACCACATACATGCTTAAGTTACATACAGATAATCAGGAATTTTATGTTTATTGGTTTGTGGTAAAGTAAATAATACATGCAACTGAGCAAAAAAAAGATGTGAAGTAAATATCATATATTATACAACACAAGCGTTCGCACAAATTGTTTACAAACTATAGGACACGAGACTTTAGGGCATTAACTCCAACATTAGAGTGCTTATTAATCTTCGTCGCTTCTGCTGTGTATTGGTACCAGTCCAACAATGGCAAGGTTGGGCGTTGCATATTGAAAAGAGAATGCCTGGACATGCTTCAAGGTGGAGGTGTCAAGTTAAGGTGAAGGAAAAACGCCTATAAATAAGGTAGAATGCTTCACTTCAATTCACAAAAACATTTCCATTATGAAAGATCACTTAAAAAGGATTAAGTGAGAGTAAATAAGAGAAATTCGTGCGTTGAATGGAGGAAAAGAAATTCTGATATGAGCGGTGATGAAAATAGTGGCGTGGGCGGTGCAGATTGTACAGATAGATGACTGTGCCAAGTTGAAACGAGGAGTTATTCCAAACTACTCGTGTAAATCAGGTGATTCTTGAACCAAAAGCTTTTAAATTGAATGTATTTTTGGTATGAGGGATGCTATGAGGAAATTCTAAATCTAAGGCTGTCAAATTTAAGAAAACTCGAGAGCTGTTCACTAGTTAGAGGACATCCGAGCCGAGTAGAGTAAACTTGAGACTTCGAACTTTTGAGAGGGAATCTCAGAGGCAAACTTTAAGGTAAGATAGTTAATACATAACATTTTTGTGTAAGAAAATGTCTTGAGATAAGGTTCGGAATGATGGGTAATCTAAGCTTGAAGTTGAATTTGAAATAGGATTCAACAAGAGGTCAAGGGAAACCGAGTGAACTGGGAAGGAAAAACGATTCCAACAGATCACTATAAGTGGTTTCTTATTTTAGTATTTTAGCATATTTTGAACTAATATGCTATTGTTATGAACGAATGCTTGTTACCATGAGGTAAGCATGAGTTTGGGATAGTCAGGGGGTCAATGAACCCAACTTCTAAGCCCAAGATGAGATCCCATAGGATGGTCAGTGGACCGAGAAGTCTAGTTCCTGAGCCTGTCGGAGGAACTTTGCATGGGATGGTCAGAGAGTAGATGAACCTTACTTCTGAGCCCATGAAAGGGAGAACTATGTGCACATAAGTTAATGAATGTTTATAGATGTGAAATGTTAACTATCTACCGTGTGTGTAGGTAGGTTTGTGAAAAGCTTCATTCAAGATGGAGGTTTGCGTGGTAACCTTATGTTATGTTATGATGTTATAAGTTGAAATAGACTTCTAATTGTGATTCCAATCACTGGGCTTCAAAAGCTCATGTTTTGTTTTCATGTTTTCCTTGCAGGTAGCAGAAGAGTCCAGGTTGTAAGAAATGGTCGAGGTATGCCATAAGATATAATTATTACTAGAATAAAAGTTTGTAGTCGAGATGGAGCTACGGTTGTAAAAAATAGTTTAAAACTTATAAATTAGTTTATTAAACAAAGTATGTGATTTCATTTATTCCATTAAGTTTTCCGCTGCAATACTAAGTGTTTTAAAAGAAACTAGTAAGAATAGGCAAAAGGTATCATGAAAGAGTGATATCTGGTTTCTTCACGCCTCCTCTTATGTAAGAGACGAAATCTGGGAGGGGTCGTGACATGTTTTTGAGGCTAATCCTAAGAAATTGGAACCACATTCAAGATTGTGCCTATTTGTAGGCTACCCTAAAGGAACTAGAGGTGGTTACTTCTTTGATCCTAAAGAAAACAAAGTGTTTGTATCGACAAATGCTACTTTTCTTAAAGAAAACCATATAAGGGAACACAAGCCTAAAAGTAAGATTGTGTTGAATGAAATTTCCAAAGAAACTACTTATAACCCACCTGTTCGCTATATGGGTTTATGATGACATGCAGAAGTGCATGCCATCTTAGTCATTTTTCTTAGAATTATGAAGGTTGTTGGCAGAAATTGCATCGATCATGATAGGAATTCATGAGAATATGAGTTTGCGTCGATCAACATGATGAATCTCAGCTAACCCATTACTTTGCGTTAATTATGCATTCAATGTTCTATTTTTGTAGCCAATGCAGGAAATGAACGCAAACGAGGAAACCGGACTATCGCATAGACGACCGCATGCGAAGAAACACTCCATCGCAAAGGCAAACGCATCGATCAACGCATGGATATTGCGGTAATCAGCCGTATGCGTCCATCGCATGGGAGTTACTCTCATCAAGTGATTGCGATCATCATGTAGAGTTGTGGTGTTAAGCGAATGCGGCCATTGAATGATTGTGGCTACGCAACAACGCATTCTAATGGGATCAACACAAGGTTGATGGAATGAACACATCAATGCATCTACCTCGAGAAAATCCAAAGCTGATGCTGACATTTCACCTACTGCGCCGTTGGTGGCAGAGGTTCAGAAAGGACTGACGCGCCGAACGTCATGCTCAGAGTAGTCCAATTAATGCTGTCGATGGTCCAAACTTTATAAATAGAAGCCGATGAGCAAAATTCCAAGTCATCCGAGGGAGGATCCTTGTGAATCGGGGACTTTCCCCGTGATCCAGACAACCTGCGTGAGAAGATGACTGGGAGTTCTTCACCTCCTTCATCTATTCCGAGTGACGACCAGAACCTTCGACCGGAGCTAGATCTCGAGAGAGTCAGCTCCTTCACTCATCCATGGCACCACTGACAACCTTGACGCACATCCGCTGGAAGCAAAGTTTTGGTAAGTAGATAAATTGCTCCCTTAAGGGCTGATCCGGGGCTTGAACAATGTGGCACCTCACCTTCTCCTGGCTCGAGAGAGGTTTAGTCATAGTTGGACTATGATCTATTGTTCATTAGAGGGATTAGTGGTACTAAAAGAGTTAGATGTAACTACAAGGGCAAAATAATAATTTTGCCCTAGCTGTACTTACGAGCAATTGTGAAGGGTCATTTTACTATTGATTGGTTATATCCAATGGACACAAAAATATATCCGTAGTGCGAAAAGTGCAATTGTCGATCTTTAGTGGAGTGCCCGACAGTTAACGGATGGTGAATAATTTAATTAAAGAGTTTAATTAATTATTCATGTATCGTTGGAGCTTAAAGCTACAGGTCCATGAGGTCCCCTTGGTAGCTCAATAGAATTAAATGAGAATCAATTTTTGGATTAATTTGAATTGTTCAAATTAATAGAGAGATTTAATTAATTTTTTTAAAATTATATGTGATATAGTTATTATAATGTATTTGATACATTATAGCTTTAGTGAGAGGAAATAAATATTTGAATATGATTCAAATATTATTAACATGAATTGGATTCATAATTGTTAAATTTAATATAAATGTAATTTATACTAAATGTAATATAAGAGAGAAAAGAAGCTATAGGTTATATTGTATGTGATCCAATATTAAAACTATAGGTTATATGTTATATCTAATATAACATATAATTTAATGTCTATATTATATGATAAATTAGTTATCATATATATATATATATATGTTAAATGTTATTTTTAAAAATAAGGAAGGGAGTTACAACTCTCTTCCTTCCCTCCCTCCTCTCTCCTATAAGTGAGTGGTTTGTTATATTTGGCATATTAAAAAAGATAGTTTTTTTTTATCTTGATTAAGAGATTGGAAAACAACAGAAGAGTTCTGTGTACGAGTTTGAGTTGTTGGTGAACAATTTCAAACCTTCCTCCTTACTACTAAAATTTCCTCATTCCAAAATAGCCAGAGCCCACCACTCCTGGGTTCTCTACCTGAGAATACCAAGGAAGCCTTTGTGGTAGTGTTCGTGCTCTTGATCAAAGTTTTCTTGAAGAGAATCTTCAAGACGTTCGTGTCCTATGTGAGGGATTCTTGAAGAAAAGTCTTCAAAGGAAAGATTTTTAAAACCTAATTATATAGCATGCTGTAATTTTGTAAATGCATATCTTGTTCTTGATTTACTGTAGAATTTACATTCAATAAAAAATAGATTTGGGATGATCTATCTTCTGCTCACGGTTCCCTTGAATTTGGGATCCTTCAAATACACCTCTTCTCAATAGGGTGTCACAACCTATAGCCTTTAACCCCTCACATGAAACCCAAAAACATACATTTTATAACCACTGTTTTTAGCTTGCCTTGGCTTTGATACACATATCTTACACTCCCAAATATCTTCAAGTAATCCAACTTGGAAGGGTGCACTGTCCACTTTTCTTCAGGTGTTTTAAGCTCAATGAAATGTTATGGATATTTGTTTAGGGTGTAGATAGTGTAAGAGATAAGTTTTGCGCAATATTTTTCTAGTAGAAGAGCATTAGAGAGCTAACATCTAACCCTCTCAAGCATTGTTCTATTGAGTTTTTCTGCTACCCCATTTTGTTAAGGTATATACCTTACTGTTTTGTTCCTTATCATTTTTCCTGCAAAATTTGTTGAAATATTCTCCACAAAACTCTAAACCGTTATCAGTTTTCAAATGTTTAATTTGTTAGAATTTGCTTTCAATCAATGCATTCCACTCTCTAAATTTCCCAAAAACTTCATCTTTTGTTTCTAAGAAATACACCCAGCTTTTTCTTGAAAAGTCATAAATGAAAGATAGGAAATACCTTGCACCACTTAGGGAGCGAGAGTGAGTTGGACTCTAAAGGCCAGCTCTAGAATTCCTTAGTAGTGTGGTACCCCTTTGGAAAATTGTACCTAGTAGCCTTTCCAAGTATGCAATGCTCACAAAAATGAAAGTTATCTCCAACCTCCTTAGGTAAAATACCCTGTTTTTCTAGGACTCGAAGTCTCTTGACACCAATGTGTGACAACCTCTTACGCTATAGCTCATCTTCAGTAGGTTCTCCATCTGAAGCAATCAATGTTGTTTGTGCCATCTATATATCTTTGATAACATACAAGCCATAGATTTTTGTTGCGACACGTACTACCTTTGAGTCTTTTATAATCTCAAAGGCTCCTCCCTGTACTCACATCCTATAAAGTCAAACATCCCCAATGATAGAAGATACTTCTTCAAGGTAGGAACATGCCTCACATTTCTAATAAACTTCATTGAACTATCTTTCATTTTTAAGGAAACAAAATTAATTCTCACTGCCTTACATGTGTTATTATTCCCCATGTAAATTAGTCCTCCATCCCACTTCTTGTAGGTACAAAACCACATTTTAGATGGTATCATATAGACTGAATATCCGTAATCTATAATCTAATCTTGGGTCTCCATAGAATTTTGGCTTGCACACTCATTAGTGGCTGCCAAAGGACCCGAATATGTGAAAGAATTTTCTACCGCAACAACTTCTGTTTGTTTTCCACCTTTATTCTTCTGGTTTAGCTTCCTTTTTAAAGAATAACAATCCTTCTTTATATGTCTCCTTTTATGGCAAAAATGACTCTTAATGTTGGATTTATCTTGACCATTCTACTTTCCTTTTCCAAGTTTTTTGGTCTTTCCCTCAGCAACTTATCGTTCTTTCTTGGCCATTTGGAGTTCAAGTTCTCTAACCCTTATGGTAGAATTTATAGCTTCAGTGGTATTTTTTTCTCTCCCATACTTCATAGCCACCTTAACATCCTTGGACGACTCTGGTAGTGAATTTAAGAGAATGAATGCCTCATTTTCTTTGACTGTTTGTTCAGTTATTTATTTAACTTATTTTAAATTAGAGTTAGGGGTACCTCAAATAGTGATATTACGATTTTATTCTTTTAGAGCTTTATTTAATAAAAAAGGGTTTTGTTTCTTTTTCTTAAACTTACAAAAGGTTTATTTTCAAGTTATGCATACATGTAGTAACGTCCCTCCAATAAGTGTTAGAGAGTCGGGTTGTTATAATGAGTGCCTCATTTTCTTGACCAATATTGTCTCCCATTGATTTAAATTTTGTGAATAGCTTTTTAAAATCATTTATATTGTCTATGAGAGGCATAGTAACATCCATTCGATAGGTGAAGAATCTTTTCCTTGGGATAATCTTGTTAGATAGATCTTTATTGAGATAAATCTCATTTAGCTTATTCCAAAGATCATAGGTAGTTCGTCTGATTAACAATCTACCTTAATACATTATCAGTCACATTTAAAACTATGATTCCATTAGCATTTACCTCCATAGTTTCCTTTTCTGCATTAGTTTAGATGACCAACAACTTTTTATGTTCTGAAATGGCTAAGAGAGCCTTTTGTTGTCCAAGAACAACTTTGATTTTTGCCTTCCATAATTCAAAATCACTTCTCCCATCAAACTTCTCTATTTCGAATCTGGTTGTAGTCATTCTTGAAATTTAAGAACACAAATCTCTATTTCTTGATCTTCAAATAATCTGAATCTTGGTTTGTTCTTGGCTTTGATACCAATTGTTGGGCTTAAAACCTAATTATAAATGCCCAAATGAAGATACAAATTCAGCCCAAATGAAAATTATGCGATGGTAAAGGCATCCACATAGCTTTCTTGTTCTTCACACACGTATCTTCCACATTGATGAAGTTTAATTTCAATGAAATTTCATTTTGGACCTTCACACATGCAAATGAGTTTAACAAAAGAAATTCTCTCTAATTCTTTCTCTCTCCCTGCTGCTCGGTGAAGAAGAAGATGAAACTTGCTGATGGTAGATGAAGAAGAAGATTAAGTTCTAGGGAAGAAGAAGAAAGAACACAGAACTATTAAAGTGGTTTGGCATAGCCTACACCCACTGTACAAAAGGGGATTAATTTATTTATTGCTTGCTAATTCTTGTAGAGATTTTTACAAATAAAACTCACTCTCAATCCACTTCTAATTTCTTTTATATGCAGAAATCTAAAGAGAAATCAACAGCTAAAATGAGCTTGATGATTACAACAGAAAATGGATAATCTGTTTTAATTTCTTTTCAATTGTGTTAAAATATAATTGTTATTCTTCATTCAAAGTTAAGCATGTGCACGGTATAATAATTAAGATGAATGCACTAATATGCTTTTATTTTATATAAAATTGATTCTCCGGATTATTATTATTTAGAAAATTTTTATAAATAGAAAAATCCTAAAAATATTTACATTATTATAATGTGGGAGAATATCCAATAACTCATTGGATTTTGGTGTCATCGATCAAAGCTCTTCTCGAGCTATAAACATGCTAAGATCTTTTTGAACTTGAATATTTTTATATAATTTGTTATCTCTCTTTCACCTTCGTACTCCTCATGTTTTCAATGTATTCTTGTTTTATTTAAATGAAGCTGGAGAATGATGAAGGTACTAAGAGAATGACTCAATACGTATCTTTCTAAAAAAAAAAACTACATATTACTGTAGAATTCTAAATGGCATACTTCTATATTTGGTATATTATTAATATTATTGTTATTTTTTTCTCTCTCTAAATTTGGTATACCAATATATTGATGTATGAAATGCAAAGTATATTTGTAATATAATTCATACACCAAATTGTAAATCATATATTATTAAATTCATATCAAAATTTCAAAAAATAAAACAAATGAAATGATATACTTTTGCAGAAACAAATATGGCTTAATTGGCATGCGAAAGAGAATCTAAGGTATATATATATAAAAGAACTTACAGACAATATTAAACCCTTTATTTTTTAAATAATCTTCCATTACATTGCCCTTGATTTTAATTGTTAACTGTGGTACATTACTTCAATGTTCCCATTTAAATTGTAATTCATAGAAACCTGTCTTAACATTGTAATTAGAAATTCCCTGAGGATCGGCTTTCCATCTACAATGTCCATCTCCACATAGCGTCCTCTCAAACTCATCATCGTGCCAATACACTCGATACGTAATGTGTCCTTCAATCCACCAAATATGACAAAAGTATAACGTCGTTCCAAAAAAGTTCGTTCGAAAATGCCACTGGAACTCGCCCCCAACTGGGATGAATTGGTTCCCGAGATCGTCATCTTTCGACCTGCAATGTGCTCCGACCATGGCGTTCTTGAAGCCGTTGACGATGTGAACATAATACGTTTCTGCATAGCTCACTTGTGTTAGTTTAGTGCCTAAACAAATTGATATTACAAGCAAGAGAATGCAGCTCTTGTGAATGCCCATGGTTTCTAGGGAGTGTGTGAGTTTGTTTCATTTGTTTCACATACATATATCCATATTTGCTCATATATCTTCTTTTAAAAGGAAAAGTAATTAAATGACAAGTGTGTATTTTCTAATAAAAGGTAAATGAATAAACTATTTTCCTTTGTTGGCCATATGCTTTCCAAATTAGGGTTCCAAATAACACCTAACCCATTAAAATGATAATTACATGATTTTTCTTTTGGTAAGTTTGTTCATGATAAATGTCAACTATATATAGAGTTGGGTTTTTTCCTTTTTAGTGAAAAAAAATATCTTTTTTCCTCTAGATTTTGGGTTTAGTTTTGATTCAGTGCTTTAGATTTTAAAATGTGTTTTGAAATTAGATGATTTTCATGAAAGAAAAAATCTCATAAAACTTAGGATAATTGTAATGGATGGCAATATTGTCTTATTTACAAATACGTTATACAAACATGAAAATTTTTCAAAATTTTGGGTCACTAAATGTACCATTTAAGTGTCTATCTCGATAAACCTCTATTATATAGATCATTTTTACATTCTATTATTGCTCTTCGATATGTCTACCACTTATCAACTATTTTTATGTCTATTACTAATGAATTTTTTTTTGGTATATTTTACTGATTGACCACTAATATGTTCATTAACCTTATATTACAAATAAACTATTTTTACAACTCCTTCTACATCTCTTTTGGAATAATGAAATCTCTTTTGGGAATGACGTATTATGATGGTGTTACGGATGTGTTAACCTAGTTGAGATATTTTCAATACATCGGGTCCCTCAATCAAGCTTACTCTATTAAAAAAAATATCTATTAATAACAATTTATGCATATGTGGTAGACTATACTTATATCTACTACTAATAGAACATTTTTATATTTATCATTGATAAACTATTTCTACCACTATCAATGATGTATGCCTACTATTCACACATATTTATCGCTCGTATAAATTTAGAAAATGTTTTATCAGAAAGCAATTTATAGATTAAAAACCAATTTTGGTTCATAAACTTTCACAAAAGTAACAATTTAGTTCTTGAATTTTGGTTTGTAACGATTTAGCCCATGTATTTTCAAATTTGTATCAATTTAGTCCATCAACTTTGGTATGTAACAATTTAAACCTTGCACTTTAAAATTTGTAACAATTTAGTCCCTAATGTAAAAAATCTTTAAAATTTGATGTCAAGTTTTATTATTTTATGATGTAGACTTTGTATTTAATAAAGTTATTGAATCTCTAATTAATTTTTCAATTGATTTATGCAAGAAATTGCATTAAAATTTTACACTAATTTTTATGATAGAGACTAAATAGTTTCAGATTATAAAGTACAAATACTAAATTATTATATAGTAATAAAGTTTAGAGACTAAATTGTTACTTATATGAAAGCTTAAAGAATAAAAGTGATTTTTAACCTATCTTTTAAATATCAATGATATATATTATGATTATTGGTATGATATATCGTGTCAGTGACAGACCTAATAACAAGAAAGCATGAAAAAAGAGAGTCAAATATCATCAATATAACAGTTCGATTTTTATTGATAATGCATATCCATAATAAACTTAAAAGGAAACCAACAACTAAGAAAACACCGAATAATAAATGAAGAAAAATGATATCACTTCTATATCCATCGTAGAAAAGATGTATGCAAATAATTATTAATAATAATAATCCATTTAATAGACCTTAATCATTAGATAATTGTAAAAGAGTCACTGATAGAAGTAAAACGTTTGCTATATTCACGAATATTTTTAGATTGTGCCATATTTACTATTATTATGTGTCATATTTCTCTACATATACCTCATTTTATTAGGTTGAATTTGGGTGAGTTTGGACTAAAGTTCTTTTCTTTTTTTTTTTTTTTTTTGGGATTGGACCAAAGTCAAACCTATTTTTGTTCAATGTCCATTACCTAGAGAAGTAGTCCATTCGCAATTCCCCAACATTTTCTATAATTTAGGCTTTTTTTTTTTTTTTTAACCTTTGCCAAAAATGAAAATATTTCAATCCTAAATCATCACCATTTTTGAAATATGATTTACTCCACTCATTATCAATTAATTTTAAGATAAATTCATGATCATAAAAGCAAATATATCAAACTTCTTAAAGTCTACTGGATACTTGGTCTCAAAAAAGAAAAAAAAATTGACTCAACCATAATGTAATTTTAAAGATGAGCACTATCTTGAAAGGCATTTTTCAATAAAGATTTGTATATTGTGATGGAAAATTAATTAAGAATTAAAAAGGCTTTAATTTATTGAAGAGCCTCAATGTTAATGATTAAGTATGAGGCTTTTCTTCAATGTTCCCATTTGAATTTCAATTGATACACCTTTTGGCCAACATTGTAACAAGAAATTCCTTGAGGGTCTGCTTTCCATCTGCAATGTCCATCTCCACATACATCTCTTTCAAAGTCATCCTCATGCCAATACGCTTTATACGTAATGTGTCCTTCAATCCACCAAATATGACAAAAGAATAGTGTCGTCCCGAATAAGTTGGTCCGAAAATGCCATTGGTACTCGTCTCTTATCGGGATGAATTGGTTGCCGAGATCATCATCTTTTGACCTACAATGAACTCCAATCGTCACGTTATTGAAACCATTGATGATGTGAACGTAATATTTATCGAAAAATAATGCACCACTCACTTGTGTTAGTTCTGTGCTCAAAGCAATGGATATTACAAAAAAGATAATGCAACTCTTGTGGATATCCATTGCTTCTACTAAGTGTGAGTTTGTTACATTAGTTCTACACACATATATATATTCATATTTCTTTCTTTAAAAGGACAAAAAGTTAATTGACAAGTGAGCAGTTTCCTTTCTTATTACATTGTTTTTTTTTTTTGGAAAACCAAGTGAGTATTTTCTAATAAAGGTAAATAAATAAATTACCCTTTCTTTTTTGTACATATGTCTTTCTATTTAGGCCGTTTCCAAAATAATAATAATATTAGTTGTCATGATAGAAACAAAATTGACAACAAAAAAAATAAAAGAACAAGGAAAAATCGACACAGATTTATGATTCATTAACATTGCTTTAATAGAAAGAACAATTTTTTTAATTAAAAGAGATATTATATAATAAAAATACATTGGTGTCAATAAGATTAAATGGTTTATATATGAAATCCCTTTAAATTCTAGGCCCAAAATCATAAATAATATATAATGGATATACAAGATATTCCAAGAAACATAAAAAATCCTCTTTGAGTCATATATTTCATAAATGTATTTATTGATTTTTTTTCAAAGAAGTATTTTAGTGTTAATTGTGGACGGTTTTACCCTTTTCCCCTTTATTTATATATTTTTTTTTATCTATATATTTTCTATTTAAGAATCTTCCTTAATGATGAAGAGAGAAATGCATTTATTATAGAGAGATAAATGCATTTAATATGATTTTTTTTTCTTCTCATTTTCAAATAGAGAGAGAAACTGCATTGATATATTTTGTTTCAATTTTTAATTGAAGAGAGAAAATATATTTAATATAATTTTATTTTTCATTTAACGCATTTCACCTATCAAGTAACTCATTTTACTAGCAGATTTATCACTACTACATAAATTGGATTACATGACGTTTTTCCAATGTCAAGTAAAGAGTATACCCGACGCTTGTAAAAGCATCGAGTATTCAACCGTTGAATATAATATAATAACTTGGTTTTGAAAAAAAAGATCAAAGCAAATGTTTCTTGATATAATTTCCGTGCCAAGAAAAATAATACACTTGATACTGGCGGTTTGTCAAGTTTATTGATTCTTGGCATTGATTACATATCATATATGATATCTCTTTACTTTTTTTTATTTGTCAAGTGTAATTGTTATCTTGACACTCAATAACTGATAAGTTATTTAGTTCTTGACATAATTTCAATGTAATGTATGACTTTTTCCTTTTCAAATTAAATGTCTCAATTGATATTCTCATTTTCTACCTTGTATTCCAACAATACAATTATATCAACTAAATAAACATTATACATTTAAGATCTATCAACTCAATATACACTAAAAATTCTATATGTTCAACTATGACCTTTCATATGAACACTCCTCACAAATTACAACAATATTTCTCTTTCACATGTACATCACAAAATAAAATCTCAAGTATTGCTTTTGTATACAAAACTCAACTTTCAACAAACATAAAAGTGACAAATTGTTTAATAAGTAACTTCTCAACAAAGTACATTATTTAATCTATACATTGAGCTTTGAAATCTAAAGATCAAGAACTAAGGGTCAGGTAAGCCATGTTTAAGTAAGTCAACCTGCAAAATAGAATAAATGATGATAACATCAAATTTCAAAATATAGAAATAAGTGTTAAGATACAACAATGACAAAAAGTCACATACAAGGAAAAATATACATAATTGGCTTACTTTATGCAATGAAAAAAAAAATATCATAATCGAAACTTAAAAAATATCTGCAACTTAAAGTTAGGGACTTACTGGGATTTCATTCGTTCTCTACATACTTTGTCATATATATCCATGTATATTTAGTTATTTTGTAAATATATATCTCATATTACATGCGCTTTGGAATGTGTTAGTAATCTTTTTCCTCTACAATCTATATACAAATTATATTCATTTGTATATTTGATATATATTGTAGGAAAAACCGAATGACTTTACAATACACAATCGAATATCACATACTAACTATATTTAAACAAACATGATAGACTAAATTTATATATATTTGAAATTAAAATTGAAAGAAAAATGTACAAATATACATTGTTCATCCGTTTTCAACCTCAGAATAGATCGATGAGATATATATGAATTATTTGAAATAAACCCATATATATATAGATTATTTGAAACAACCTCGGATATATATGGATTATTTTAGTGGGTTATATATGGGTGAAAAGAGAAAAATGTTTAACTTTTGCACGCTAACATGTGTTCTTCTTTCACGTAAATCCCTAGCGCCATTGACCAGATTTGGCATCGATTAACCCATTCGTAGAGCTCTACAACCTCAGATCCCTTGCACAGCTCCGTGTGCTCCACTCCGATCGGATCTGTAGCACCAGCTTCGTGCATGACCCACACATCTATTGCCTGCCACCGCATGCCGTTGATCAGATCTACATGCCGCTGCACCCCAGCTCACACACCATTAGATCCGTCGCCGCCCTCCAATTTGCACATCGCCAGATCCACGTCGTGCTGCTCTTGCCTCAATCCACCATCGCTCTCCAACTTGCGCAACTTTTAGGATTAGTTGGTTATGGTTTGTTATATATTTTGTTAGGCTGTTTATATCTTACTTTCCACGTGTGTAACTTTCCTCATTGCCTATATAAAGGCATTTCATAAATAAATAAAATAAGCAAGATTTATTTACATTTCTTGCTCAATATGCTACCAGAGCGAAAAATCAAGTTTTCCCTCTATTGTTTTCCCTTCCTTCCTTCTTCTTCATTATGGCGGGAAACGAAAATCCTAATTCTTCATAAACTTCAAACTCGAACAACTCCATGGAAAATCCTCATCTTGGAAATCAGAGACAAATGTTTGGATCGATCCCTTTTTCTAAAGAAGAGATTGAAGAATCGGTGTTCAATATAGAGGAGATCTTACTAATAATAATAATAAAAAAAGAAATACGATGGTTTTTCTTTAGGGTTTATTCAGGCTTTGAATCGCACCTACAAATTCATTCGTTCTTGAGCAGTACAATAATCTGTATTATCTTCATCCTTCTAACAGTACCAACCTTGTTCTCGTTTCCAATCTTTTTACGAAGTCGAACTACATTTTTTAGAATTAGGCAATGAAAATCGGACTTACTGTCAAGAATAAGCTTGGGTTCATCAATTGCGATATTCCTCGTCCCTCTGGTGAGTTACTAAGTTCATGGATCATCTGTAATGGAGTTATTATAACCTGGATTCTTAATTCACTCTTTAAAGAAATTTTTACGAGTATCAATTTTTCTGATTATGCAAAAGAGATCTGGTCTGATGTTCAAGAAAGATATCAATGTAAGAATTGACCGCATGTTTTTCAGATCAAGTGTGAACTGTCAAACCTAGCCCAAAACTAAGACTCTGTCACTACATATTATGCAAAATTGAAGACTTTGTGGAATGAATTGGTTTCATATCGTTCTTCTTGTTCTTGTGGAAAGTGTACTTGTGGAAGAGTTAAGAATTTGTAGACTTATTTTCAAACTGAATATGTTATGATATTTTTCATGAGATTGAATGAATCATCTGCTCCAATTCGGTCTCAATTGTTGCTAATGGAGCCAGAACCTACTATCAACCGTGCGTTCTCCCTAGTTGTATAAGAAGTTGATCAAAAGACACTTTACTCATCTCCCAATCTAAATCTGCCATCAACAACTTCTGCTGCTGCTCTTCTTGTAAAAAATAATCCCTCTATCACTTCATCTTCTAATACCTTGAATAATTCTCGCAGCAATAATCAACACAGAAAGAAAGAAAGACTAATTTGTACTCACTACAATTTTCAGGGACATCTTGTGGATCGTTGCTACAAACTCCACAGATATCTTCCTGGTCATAGACTTTATAAATCTCCTGATACACCAGTAAAGAAAGAACCTCCTGATTCTTTGTCTTCTTTTACCGCTGAGTAATGCCAAGGCTTATTAGCAATATTTCAATCCTATTTAAACAAGACAAAATCATCCAACACTATGCCAGAATCATCCAATACTAATGCTCATGTAGCAGGTATTTGTTCTCTTACTGATCTATCTTCTGAGCAATGGATTATTGATTTAGATGCTTCTGCTCACATTTTCTATAATAAGTCATTATTTACTACCTTACAACCTCTTAAAGGTGGCAGTGTTTATTTACCAAATCAGTCTAAAATTTCTGTTGCTTTTGTTGGCGATATCCAAGTTACTATAGAGATTATATTGAAGAATGTACTATACATACCAACATTTTATTTCAACCTGATTTCCATAAGTTCTTTGACTGCTCATCTGCTCGTTATAGTTAAATTTTGTGATGGTTATTGTGAAATTTAGGACAAGTCCTCTTTGAAGACAATTGACAAGGCTAAAAAGTGGCAAGGGCTATATCTACTACAAGCTTAGACCGATAAGTCACTAAACTTCTCTATTTTGAATTCTACACTATCAACTGATTTTGTTTGTTCTTCTACTACTAAGCACTTTGTTTTTACTTGACATAATCGTCTTGGACATCCTTCTTACAAACATCTTCGTCCATTAAAAAGATCTTTTACATGTTGATTCTTTCTTGGATACTTGTTGTGATAAGTATTTGATATGTCCATTAGCTAAACAAAAGCATTTGTCCTTTCAAAGTCATAATAAAATTGTTGATCAACTTTTGATCTCATACACTGTGATGTTTGAGGGCCTTATCATGTTCCTACTCATACTGGATATTGGTATTTCTTAACCATAGTTGATGACTTTTGCAGTATACTTAGGTCTTTTTAATGAAAAACAAGTCTGATACTATCTCCAAATTGTTCCTTAATTTTTTCAACTAGTCGAAACTCAATATGGTCAGTCTATTAAAGTTTTTAGATCTGATAATGCATCGGAGTTAGCTTTCACTGAGTTTTTTTGCTTCCAAAGGCGTTTTACATCAATTTTCATGTGATGAAAGGCCTGAAAAGAACTCAATGGTTGAAAGAAAACATCAACATTTATTAAATATTGCACAAGCTCTTTTGTTTCAATCCAGATTGCCAATTGCTTTTTGAGGAGAGTGTGTGCTTAATACATCCTATTTGATTAACTGAGTCCCATCCAATATTTTATCTTGGTGAATTCCTTTTTATCGATTAAATGGTAAAAATGCTGATTATGATTCACTCCGGACTTTTGGTTGTCGATGTTTTTCTTCTACCATATCATCTCACAGATCAAAGTTTCATCCAAGAGCTATTGTATCTATTTTTTGGGATATCCTACTGGAGTCAAAAGTTACCACTTATATGACATTGAAAACAAGTTTTTTTTTTTTTTTTTTTAATTTTTTTTATTTATCTAGAGATATTGTTTTCCATGAAGACATCTTCCCTTTCCATCAGACTAGCTCTCAAGAAGAAGTCATTGATTTTTTTCCTAACTTGGTTCTACCAGTTCCTTTCAATTTTTCAGGGATTCCCTATGATCAGCTCATCACTCCACCATCCACTGATGTTGCACTTGAGACAAATGATGCAATTGTTGAGCCTCCTATTAATGATTATGACGATTCTACAAATGAGACCATTCATTATCCTTCTACTTCCCCAAATGATGACACTTTGAATGAACCTCCTCCCCTCAAATGTTCTACCAGAACAACCAAACAACCATCATACCTTCGTGATTATCAATGCAACCTATTGTTACAAAAACCTTCTGCAAAGACCATTACAAAATTTCCATACCTTCGTGACAAGTTGTAGCCTCCCTACAGACATTTTGTGTTAAATGTGTCGACTACTTATGAACATTACTTTACCATCAAGCTGTTCCTCTTGAAAATTGGCGCATTTCCTTGAGTGATAAACTTCTTGCTATGGAAACTAATAAGACGTGGTGTATAGTTCCTTTACCTGATGGACACCACTCAATCAGATGCAAGTGGATATATAAAGTCAAGTATAAGGTAGATGGGAGCATTGATCGATATAAGACTCATTTGATAGGTAAAGGGTATACATAACAAGAGGGGCTCGATTATATCGAAACTTTTTCTCTTGTTGCCAAACTTGTAACTATCAAAGTTCTTCTTACCCTTGGAGTCTCAAAGAATTGGCCTTGATTCAGCTTGATGTTAATAATGCCTTTTTGCATGGAGATTTAGTTGAATAGGTTTATATGGACTTGCCATTAGGATATAAACATAATGTTCACAGTGGGGGGAAGGGGCATTTAGTTTGCCGTTTGCACAAGTATATTTACAGTTTGAAGCAAGCCTTTAGGCAGTGGTTTGAAAAATTCTCAAGTGCTCTCATTCATCTTGGATTTACTCAATCTAAATCTGATTACTCATTGTTTGTTTGCGGTTCTGGAAATTCCTATATAGCCTTGCTAGTGTATATAGATGATATCATAGTTACCGATGCTTCATTACCAATGTTAAATCAGTTGAAAGAGCACCTTCACAATGCCTTCAAACTAAAAGACTTGGGGTCTCTTAGATATTTTTTAGGTATGAAGTTAGCTAGATCTTCAAAAGGTATTATTTTGTCACAACACAATTATGTTTTACAACTTCTTGAGGACAATGGTATTCTTGCTTGTAAACCAGTTGCATTGCCTCTTGACCCAAATTTGAAGCTTAGTTATGAGGTTGGCACTCTTTTGTACGGTGTACCGAAGACTTATTGAACGTCTATTATACTTAACTATCTCGCGCCCTGACATATCTTTTGCTGTCCATAAGCTCAGTCAGTTTGTTTCCAAGCCAAGACAACCACATCATGATGCTGTCTTATCGTTACTTAGATACTTGAAAGCTTCCTCGGGTCATATTTTTACAACCTGTTTCCTTCTTCTAGTTGAAAGCTTATTCAGATGTTGATTGGGGATCTTGCACTGACTCCAGGAATTTTGTTTCTGGTTTTTGTATATTCTTGGGAGAGTCTCTTATAAGTTGAAAGGCTAAGAAGCAATCCACTATTTCAAGATTCTCTGCGGAAGTTGAATATAGAGCATTGGCAGCTACAATGAGTGAACTACTGTGGATTGATCAGCTCCTCAAGTATCTTTTTGTTTCCATTGTTCATCCTTCCTTGATATACTATGATAATGAGTTGTCGTTCATATTGCTGAAAATCAAATATTCCACGAACGAACTAAACACATAGAAATTGACTGTCACTTTTTCCGTAATCATGTTGTTCGTGGCATTGTCAAGTTACTTCCAATTCGTTCACAGCTGCAGCTAGCTGACGTTTTTACCAAGGCCTTAGCAGCTTCTTCTTTTTTTTCGTTTATGTCGAAGATGGGAGTTATTGACTTATCTCTTCCATCTTGAGGGGAAGTTTTAGGATTAGTTGGTTATGGTTTATTATGTATTTTGTTAGGATGTTTTTATCTTGCTTCCTACATCTGTAACTTTCCTCATTGCCTATATAAAGGCATTTCATAAATAAATAAAATAAGCAAGATATAATTACTTTTCTTGCTCAGTAGCAGCGTCCCAGATCACACCGTCCTTGCTCCGATCTGTGTTGTCCTTTCCAGCTTCGATTTATGCCTCCTAATCGAGCCCCTGATCCACGTTGCGCTGCTCAGATCCAAGCTGCAGATTTGAAGGTCGGCGCTGGTAGAGGGAGAAGAAAAATGGAGAGCGGGGGAAGGAGATCGGAAATGCGTGGATGGTGGGTGAGGGACGGAAAAAATGGGGTAGGTGGTGGGTGAGGGAGAGAATGGGAGAGAAGATGGGGAAAGTGCATTAAAAACCAATTTAATGCATTTGGTGTGTTTTGGAATTTCCTTTTTTTTTAATGGTAAAAAACTAATGGGGGTATTGGAGACTTTCAACCTTAATTTTTATGTAATATTGTAAGTGATTAAGATGTTTATGAAAAAAATAAGGTTGATTTAAGACATTCTTGTAATTTGACCTATTTAATTAGGCTATTAGCTATAAAACATAGATACGGATACAACTACATGATACGGATACGATTGGATACGAAAATTCGTCAATTTCTAAAAAATTAAGATACGAATACGTTGAAGGATACACCATTTTTTATATATTATTTTAATATATATTTCTAAAAAAACGAGCATACTGATACATTTAAGGTACATTTTCTCTTAAAAAAAATAGGTTATTTAGTTTTAGATTGAAAAAAAATTAGATGAGTTGTCTTTTTTCTTTAAAAAAAGTAAGCGTAAAAATAGATATATCAAATCGATCGTCAGATATGTATCTAAGAAGTATCTGGAAGTATCGGTATCTGATACGTACCTGATACGGATCCTTTGCCTCACATGAAGTATCTGTGCTTCATAGACTATTAGTGTTGAAAGTCCTTCTAAGAATAATACTAATAATAAACAAGCACACTCAAATGATCACAATATGGTTTCACTAAAAAATATTTCGTTCCAATCAAGATGTTACTGCATGCCTCTCACTTATATATCCATTATCTTTTTTATATTTTAACATTGTATAGAACTTTGGCACCCCCAGTAATCATCTCTTCAAACAAATTTCCACTAAGTCTCTCCCTATTCCATTTTACATATTATATAAAAAAATATTATAACAGTAGTCTGATTTTATTATTATAAAACATGTAAAACTAAAAAGAAGTTATCAAAGTTCTTTACATTTTTTTGAAAACAATAGAATAACAAAAAAAAAAGAAAAAAAAAAAAAGAAAGAAAGAAAGAAAAAAATTATCAAACATGTTTTTGATTTTTAAAAAACAAAAACCCAAAAACAGTATTCAAACATGTATAGTTTTTTTTTTTTCTTTTAAAGAAAATTCAAAACCAAAACAAGATTTAAAAAAAAAACCAAAAAAACACAAACCAAATGGTTATTAAACATAGCCATAATTTTTCTTTTTGTTATATTTGAAAATTCCAAAAAAACCATTACTTGATTGACTGATTTCTTTATTGTTATTCTTGCAACTTTCCCATTATATAAAGCTCGTAGGAATAGATTAAAGGAACAATTGCAAATATAACAATCGGACCTAAAATATTTGCAGATATAACATAATGCAAAAAAATTTGCAGATATGGCAAAATTTAGGTTTAGTTCATGAAGTCTATCAATGATAGCTTATATCATTAGTAGGAATCTATCAATGATAAACCATATCATCAGTAAAAGTCTATCATGGATAGATTTTTCTATATTTGTAATTCTTTGAAAATATTGCTATGCACTTAATTATTATTCCTAAAAGTGCTACCTAATGTAATTACTCGAAAACAAAACTTAGGTGCAGATTAGGCTAACCTAACTCCAAAACCCAACCACGTGTTCCATTCTCATACATGATGCCATGTGTGATTTTTTTTTTTTTTTTTTTTAACGTTTCTTCATCTCTCCTTTTTTTATGTCTCTTTTCTCTCATTCTTATTTCCATCTTCTGTCCAAACACCAACTAAATCTTTTTTTTCTTTTTTCTACGCTTCTTCATCTCTTCTTTTTATTGTTTTTTTCTCTCTCTTTTTTTTTAAAAAAAATTTTTCTTTTGCATTTGTCAGTTGCAAATTTAGGATGAAGAAGAAGGAATGAAAAATGGAGGTTTTTGTGAGCCTATCAGGTGGGGAAATTAGGGTAAGTTTGAGAGTGAGAGAGAGAAGAAAGGAGATTTTGTGAGCTTTTAAAATGAAGATGTGGCACACTATGTCAAATTTTTGGTCAAGAAGAAGAAGGACCACCATGCAAGAGTGGAGCTTGTTGTAATTGGTGAAACATTTTTTTTTTCCTCAGTCGGATCTTGTAAAACCTGTAATAGAAGGAAAATAAAATTGGTTAATTATTATTAGCTAACTCTTTGCTGTAAATCCTTAGCTATAAAAGGATCTGTAAAGAGAGGAGAAGTGTGTGAATATTCTATACAAGAATTGAGGAACTTATCTTGAAATAAAGGTGATTTTTGAGGGTTTGAGAGTAGATGTAGGTGAATCTCACCGAACCTCTATACATCATGGTATTCTTCTTCTTTCCCTTACTCCAAATCTCTTTTTGCATGCTTAATTCATCTGCAATTTAGTCATGAAATTCATTACAGAATCTCAGAGAAGAAAGAAGATCGAGAGATGAAGAGAGAGCTGAAAGAACCCCTTTTTTTTTCTGTGGTTTCTACAAAATGAAAGAAAGAAAAGAATTCAAATGGCTTCAACCGAATATGAAATTGATAAGTTTACAGGGTCAGGGGACTTTACTCTGTGGGCTAAGAAGATTGTGATAATTCTAATGTTTCAAAAGATAGCAAAGTGTTGGGTTTTATATCCTAAAATTTGTGGTATAAACAATATAACTTATTCTGAAAATTCAATTTGCTTGATAGAAATCCAATAAACCTAGAAGTCCCTTGACTATTGGATGAGTACTTAAACTTTATGTGGAGATATAAAATAGATCAGGTTCGAGTAAATAGTCAAAATGATCTATAGTATATGAATAAGGTTGGGTACCTTATTTTGGTAACACTATTGGATACGGTCTGTTTTGTAATTGTTACAAGGAGTTGTAAAGTGCTACAAATGAAGTGATCCTAATTCGTTCATGTTGGACATGAGGAGTGGGGTGTCCTTATGCAAAAAGGTTTGTACAAGATCGGACCACGAAATGAGTCACTCGTACTTTATAACGTTGTTTACTGTTTAAGACTGACTATTTCAAAGAGATGACCTAGGTAACTTGACCTTGATTCTAAGCTAACTATGAACTCCTGTTTATTTGAGATCACCCTTAGATTTGCATAGGTGAGGGTTGGCTCAACAGCGCCGGCTCAATAAGACTCCCATTTCAGGGGCAAGACTGGATAGATAGCTGGGGACATAGGGTTCAAGACAGAATTCACTCCTACCTGCTTTTAGGGATAGTAGAGAGGTTGTTCTCTTAAGTGCTGATTTTGGGTCTTGAACAAGGGATCCCACCCTCTCATTGGCTTGAGAGGGACTCAGCTTTGTTGATTGGATCACAAAACAATTGTTCATTAGGGGATCAGTGAGAACTTAAGAAACAAGAGGCAATTTTGGGGGTAAAACAGAGATTCGACCCAGCCGTTATTACGAATAACATGTGAATGGTTGACTTACTAATTATGGTTATATTGAGTGGATATAATATATCTACAATAAGGGGAGTTCAACTATAGGCTTTAGTGGAGTGACCCATTAGTTAACGAATGGGTTAGATTGGTCTAATGAGTTTAGTCGATTAATCTCGGATCGTTGGAGCCCATGATTTGTAGGTCCACGAGGTCCCCCTACTAGCTTGGAAATGGATTAGCTCTAGAGTAGCGTGATAAGTTAATTTGGAACGTTCAAAATTAGAATCAAACGGAGTTGGAGAATATATATATATATGATTTAATTATATGAAGATGAATTTGTGTAAAAATCAATTTAATATTGGATATTAAATTAATTAGAATTATTTAAATTGTTTAAATAATTATTTATTAATTTTATTAGAAAATGAATTTATGATATTAATTTGTAAAATTAATAAATTTTGATTTTAGAAATAAAATATGATTTTAAAATCAAAATAGTTTTTGAAAATAGAAATTACACAAAAAGGAAAAAAGAGTTTTTTCATCTTCATCTTCAAGTTGCTCACAAAGAACCCACTTCTTCAACCTTCATTTACTCCAAACATGAGCTGCATTCCATGCAGCAAATCTCTTTGCATGATAGTCTGCAATATATTAAAGAGATTAGAGTGAAGTTGAAGAGAGGCAACCGATCTAAGTTTTCCTGAAAAATTCTTGAAGAAGAAGTTGTTCTTCATTTGGGTTGTTGCAGTGAGCATTCTCTAAATTTCCTTTGATTCCAGCTTATTTTGAGTCCCACAACACAATCTAGAGCATCAAGAGAATAATAGGGAAGATCTTGTGGTGGTCTACACAAGGATTTGGAGGATTTAGTAGCTAGAAATCAAGATTTCAATGGTTCTTCAAAGGTATGTTCTTGAAACCCATTAAACTCTGTTTAAGCATGTTTTTTTCTACCAAAATTAATAAATTAGAGTGCATATGGATCCTGATAACTTTCGTTGCATGCTGGTACTGATCCAACACAAAGGCCCTTGAAGATAAAAAAGAACTCCCTACAACAATCACAGGTGTACAAAAGCAAACTATGGAAGAAACAACCTACACAACCTTGATTTTGAACATTTCAAACAATGTGCTTTATTAGGTAATTGATGAAACCTTAACCCATGAAGTTTGAAAGAAACTATATTTTCTATATGGCAAGAAAGATCTTCCCAAATAAATTTACATATGTGAGAGGCTGTTTTTCTTTTAAAATGAACCCATCGAAATCACTAGATGAAAATTTAGATGAGTTTAAAAAGATTACAAATGCTTTCAACCAATCTGGTGAGAAATTAGGGGTGGAAAGTGAAACTGCCATTCTGATAAATTCAATTCATGATCCCTCTAAAGAAGTTAGATCAACTATGAAGTATGGGTGTATCAAACTGATTCAGTCATCAATGCCGTGAGATGCAAAGAACTAGAGTTGAAAATTGAGTCTAAGATCTCAAGAGGAGGAAAGTCACTTTACTCAAAGGGCAAGGATTTCTCAAAGAGGAATAATTTTGACAAAAACCAGAAAAGTCAGCAAGATAAGCCACCTTTAAACTGTTTCCTTTGCTATAAGGAAGGACACTTCAAAAGAAACTGTCCTGAAAAAGAAAAGCCATACAAAAGAGAAACAACAAGACCATATCAGAAATGACAGACATAGAGTCTCTGTCCGAAATGATTCTAGAAGACCAAGAGAATAGGGGAGAAGGAATGTTTCTGTCCCTTTTATTCTTTTTTAATTCTTTAATCATCTTTATTGAAATTAAAATTGAATCACAATACCAATAACCCAACAATTCAACATAAAATTCATGCTTTAATACCACTGGTTAGTGTAATTACTTTAAATCTATGTTGAATAGATTAACCTAGGATCATTCATGCCAAATTGCCAAGAATAAATAACATTATAGATTCCATTGAGAGAGTGATGATAGCTTCAAGATTGACTATCATTTTCCTCAACCAAAACTTTGAATGTCGTTAGTGGGATCTCTCTCTAGATGAAATTCAATAAAGAGTGGATGTATATTATTTTGGTATATTAAGAGTTATAGCCTTAAGGTCTCTTTATATACTAGTTCAATTAAAGTTTCCATTAAACCCTAATTAACTAGAAATGAGCTTCTACACATTAAGTTCATGCTCAATTAGGAATGTAGGACCTTAATTAATTGAGATTATTATAAATTCAATCCATTTTTAGAACTTATTTTCATAAATGTCCAAACATTTTTATGTCCCTTCATGATACGCCGACGGCAAGTCATGAAGAGTAAAATGAACTCTTTACAGAAGAACAATACATGGAGCTTTATGTCCCTCCCACCAAACAAAAAATGCATTCATTGTAAATGGATTTTCAAGAAGAAATTGGTTGAAACAACAATGAAAGAGTAAAATTCAAGCCAAGGCTAGTTGTCAAGGGGTTTAAATAGAAAGAAGATCTTAACTATATAGAAAATTTTTTCCCTACAATCAAACACATCTTAATTAGATTGCTACTTGCAATTGTGGCTTGTAAGAACTATGAACTTGAACAGATGGATGTGACTACAACTTTCCTACATGAAAAGTTAGATGAAGAAATCTACATGAAACAACCTATGGATTTTGAAGTTGAAGGCAAATAAGACCTAGTATCAAACTGAATCAATCACTTTATGGCCTCAAACAAGCACCAATATGTTGGTACACGCGCTTTGATGAGTTCATGAATAGAATCAGCTTTGTTAGAAGTCAGTATGATGCATGTGTGTACTTTAGAAAAGCCAATGATTGAAGTTTAGTCTACTTACTACTTTATGTTGATGTCATGCTCATTGCAGGAAGAGATTGAAATGAAGTAAGACAAATTAAAAAGCTTTTAAGTTCTTAATTTGAAATGAAGGACTTAGGTCCAGCTAAAAGTATTCTAGGGATGATCATTGAAAGAAGAAGATCCCAAGGAGAACACTTTGTTTCCTAGAGTGATTACCTTAGAAGAATCTTAACTAAGTTCAATATGTTGAATGCTAAGTCAATTGGCACACAATTGGCACAACATTTCAAGCTCTCAGCTAAAGGCTCATGTAAGCTTGAAGAAGATATACAGAAAATGAGTAGAATTCCCTATTCAAGTGCAACATGTAGCCTTATATATCTAATGATCTGCACAAGACCAGATTTAGCTCACTATTCAAGTTAGTCAATAGGTATATGAGCAATCCAGGAAAAGCTCATTGGGCAACAATTAAATGGATTTTTTGTTACCTAGTTGGAAGCATAAATAGAGGCCCTACTAATCCCTTAACTCCACTAAGCTGGTTCTTAAAGGCTATGTGGACTTAGATTTTGCAGGTGACGTAGGCAGAAGATCTTTCAAAGGGTTTACCTTCCTTTTTGGAGGCAATATAATCAACTGAAAGTCTAATTTGCAATCAGTGGTTGCCCTTTCAACCACTGAAGTTGAGTTTATAGCTACTTCAGAAGCTGGCAAAGAGGCATTATGATTAAAAGAGCTAATTGTTGAGCTAGGCTATGAATAAGATCAAGTAGAGTTGTTTTATGACAATCAAAGTGCAATCCACATAACTAAGAACCAACAATTCCAGAGCAGATCTAAACACATTGATGTAAAATTACATTTTTTTAGAGATGTAATTGAAAAGGTTTCAGTTATAGTTTCAAAACTCAGTTCAAAAGAAAATGTAGCTGATTTTTTAACTAAATCAATAACAAAAGCCAAATTCGAACACTGCCTATATCTACTCATAATAGTAGATCAAAATAGAAAATAACATGGTTGAAGAAAGAAGCTTCAAAAGTCAAAATTTCAAAGTTAAAAAATTGTTGTAATTGGTGAAACATTTTTTTTCCTCAGTTGGATCATGTAGAACCTGTAACAGAAGGAAAATAAAATTGGTTAGTTATTATTAAATAACTCTTTGTTGTAAATCCTTACCTATAAAATGATCTTAAAGAGAGGAAAACTGTGTGAATATTCTGTACAAGAATTGAGGAACTTATCTTGAAATAAAGTTGATTTTTGAGGGTTTGAGAGTAGATGTAGGTGAATCTCACCGAACCACTATACATCATGGTATTCTTCTTCTTTCCCTTACTCCAATTTTTTGGGTTGTATGTATTAAAACTCGCAGTTTGTAAACATTAAACATATTCTATTTTACAATAAAGATGTTATTGATGTATATTCAATAAAGTTGTTATTATATATGTAAATTGCACTTGTAAAAGCAGAAATCCAATAAAGTAACGAACCCTTGATTATAACATGAACACTTGAACTTTATGTAGAGACATAAAAGTGGATCAACTTTGACAATATAGCCAAAACGGTCTATAAGTATAGGGATCAGGTTGGGTACCTTATCTTGAAAACACTATGGATGTGACCCACTTTGTATATAATGCAAACGATATGATCATGAATTGTTCATGTAGAGACATGTGAGTGGAGGCATCCTATGCAAAAGATGTTTGCATAAGATTGGACCACGAAATAGTCACGTTTCTTTATAATATTGTATACTGTTAAAATTGACTATTTCAATTCGATGACCTATGGTAACTCGATCTTAATCTTGAGCTAACTATGAACTCCTGTTTATTCGGGATTATACTTTAATCTGCATAGGTGAGAGTGGCTCAACAACGCTGACTCAATAGGCCTCTCATTTTAGGGGATAAGACCGGGTAGATAGATGGAGATATAGTCCTGGAAGATGGAATTCACTTCTACCTATTTTAGGGTTAGTAGATAAGTTTTTCCCTTAAGTACTAATCGTAGTTTTAAATAAGGGGCCCTACCCTCTCAATGATTATGAGGGATTCGATTTAGTGGTAGGACCAAAAATCAATTGTTCATCAGTGGATCAGTGGAGACTTAAGAAGCAAGATGTATAGGGGTAAAACAGTAATTTTGGCTTAGATGTAATTACGAACAACCTGTGAAGGATCGACTTACTAATCATTGTTAAATCACGTGGACAGAAATATATCAGTGAGAATAGTGCAACTATTGGACTTTAGTTGAGTGTTCCGGTAGTTAACGAATGTTGGTTAATTAGGTTAAAGAGTTTAATCAGTTAATCTCGAATCGTTGAAGCTTATGATCTGTAGGTCTATTAGGTCCCTCTGCTAGCTCATACTAGACTAAACCTTAGAAGAATTTGACAACTGAGTTTGAAGCGTTCATATTCGAATTAGGGAATAAGCATTAAATATATGCGATATATTTAACGACGTATCTTTTAGTCGGGAATTGAATGATAAAGAGAGAGTTTGAGATATTTAAATAAGATATAAATATCAAAACTATGAATAAAGATTCATCGGGATTAGTGTTGGATTTAATAAATGAATATTAAATATTTAATTAAATATTTATTATCAATTTAATTTAAAATTAATTATTTAAATTAAATTTGAATTAAATGGAATTAAACAAAGTTGGTCAAAGTCAAATGTTGACTGCACCAAGCTTTGAAGGTTAAATGTGAAAAGTTGACATCACTAAGTGAAAAATTCCAAAGTTAGGTTTGAATTAATTTTGAATTAAAATTGTATTTCATTAAAATTTGACTAAAGTCAAATGTTGATTACAAAATAGTCAAAAGTCAAAATGTTGACTTCACTTAGTGGAAAGATCCAAGAATGATTTTTAGTGAAAAAATCCAATTTTTAGTGAATTAGTGAGTAATTCATTTGGCAAAGTGTTGATTCCACAAAATACCACTTAAATTTGGTTAACTCAATTTTGTATGAATTGCATCTAACTGCTCTATAAATAGGATGCTTTGATAGAGATTAAAGCTTCTTAGCCATTTGATGAATTTGAAGTTAATTGAAAAACAAATTCTTCTTGGCAACTTAGAGATTCTAAAAGAGTTTTAGAAATTAAGTCCTCAATTCTCTCACAATTTCTATACTAAATTCTTCCATATTTTAATCACTCATCAGATCCCACCATCCCATTCTAAGGCTGGAGAATAGTCGAGAAGACCCTTGTGGTGGTTTATAGTCGGTTTGTGAGGAGATTGAAGCGGAATTGGTGGTCAATTTGGAGCTACAAAGGTTGTATTCTCAAGCTTTTCTTTTACATTTATTTGCATGCTTATTGCTTAGAAATTAGGATAATTAGAGTACTAAAGATTTGTTTTACTTCCGTTGTACATGTACACGTTCCAACACAATTCTCTTTTTGCATGCTTGATTCACCTACAATTTAGTAATGAAAATCATTAGAGAAACTTAGAGAAGAAAGAAGATCGAGAGATGAAGAGAGAGCCAAAAGAGAGAGAGTTGAAAGAACCTTTTTTTTTTTTTTTTTTGTAGTTTATGAAAAATGAAGGAAAGAAAAAAATTTAAAATCATTTTCTTCCACTTGTTACATTGAGACTACGTCGCTTGATAATATGCATACACGAAAACCACAATCTTTTTCTTTTGGATCAACTTACCTTTTAGGCGGTGCATGCTTCTATTTTAAAGCCCATTAACAGAGCTTGAGATTAGTAGAAAAAGTGAAATGCTTTTAAAAAAAAAAGAATGAATAATAAATAAAAAATAAAAAATAAAAATGGATGAAAAACACTTAAGGTGCATCCTACATAGTGTCACAATCTAACTTTAAGATATTAGATTGTGACCCCACTTGTGCAGATAGTGCAGTGGCGACACATGAGTGTCGACACATCTGGCAAAGACAGAGGAATAAGAGAAGTGTCATGATGCAAAAGAGAAGGATGGTGCATCATTCAACACACCAACATAAGTGGACAAGCATTCCATGTTGAACATTAAGCAGAAAGACAAGCAACCATGTCTTTGGTGGTGTCAGTGACAAGCTCCGTGGGGGCTAGATAGGGCCTCAGGTCATGACCTCGTAAAGTAAGGTTCCGTCGCGAGTTTGGATGAGCGGCTCTAGAGTTAGATGCATATTGATAGGATATGTAAGCACGTCGAATTTCATATCAATTGGAGTTCAGACGAGCGCTCTACATTGGTGAGTGACAGTTCGCCACATTTGATATGCATGAGTGACAAAGAGGAAAATATTCAGAATGCATTATAGATGGAGGCATGGTGTCAGCTCTCTACCACCCCTGGGCCTTATAACCTATGTGAGCTACACCATGACACATACATGTGTCATGGCACGGGCGAACGTTACAAGACAAGTGTCTTCGACGTCTTCCATCGAGAATGGGATCTCATGGACAGTATCGGACGACATGGGTGTGTCGGCATTACGCCCCTTCCCATGGGCCAGAGGTTCGATGTAACACCCGATATGCCATTTTGATTCGAAAAAGGCTTGGAAGGGTCTAAATCTCGATTCTGTCCGGATGGATGGATGTTCGGGAAGTGCTGAGTTGGATTGTTGCCCATGGGTCGATTGATGATGGTTTTTGATAAGTGCGCGTGATTAGAAGTGAGAAAGCTGATGACATCCTAACACTCGAGATGGCATTCTAAAGCATCAGTGGGACTCAATAGTTCCCGGTTGGCCCGATACTTACTCGAGTTGTTCTGGTAAGCAGTGTAATAGCTCGGTAGAGCTTGGTAGGTGACCATTAAGCTAATAGAAGCCCGATAGGCGCCAAAATACGCTGATAGAGCTCGGTAAATATTGTTATGTTCTGGTAAGCCCTGTAAAAGGGTCATAAGCCTGCTTTGACCCAACGAAGGGTCAGAACTCATCCCGTTAAAGTTTCGAAGCGATGTTAAAGTATGGGAGGCGTGCTGTTGGGAACCAAGATGAAGAAGAGAGATGCGATGTTGCATTGTGATGACCTTAACCCCATATATGGGTAAGGTCGAGCCTCAGGACTTGGCCTAGAGAAGAGGAAAGTCGGCTAGAGTCACACATGAGGGAAAATACAAGTACGGGCGACGTGTATGGCCGAATAAAGTTCAGTTTTGCATGAGTTCAGTTCGGTTGAGGAAGGAATAAACTTGCCTAAGGTTCGACGAAGCTTCAAAGAGTCGAGCAAAAAATGAATTGAGACTTGAGCATCCCTTAAGGCTGACCATGATCACGGGTGAATCATGGTGCCGCACGATTGGAGAAGTACGACCGTGACACATAGCACCTATCTTGTTGCATCCCACCAAATTGTCCAATCATTAACTTTCCATGTGGTAAATTCATCATACTTTTTTGAATATATCTTAATTCTTTTTTTATGTGTATGGTGTGAGTAGGATGTATAAAGATAAGTGATGCTAGAATGCACCTAAGTATTATCCCAAATGAATTTAGTTAAAGTTGGGTTTGAGAAAATCAGAGGAAAAATAGAGAAGAAATAAAGTTACAAAAAGGAAGATATGAAAAAATGCGTTAATAAAAAAATGGAGATTGGGCACGAAAGAAAATTACAAAAAGGAAGAGACGAAAAATTCATTAATAAAAAGATGAGATTGACACGTGCAACCATGAGACTAGGTCATGTGGCTTAACTTCAAGAGTTAAGTGTGTAATCTAGTATGCATCTAGGTCTTGCTTAAAGATTAAATCCTTTATTTCTTGAATAATAATAATCTCCATTACATTGTGTCAGGTCCTTATTAATTATTAATTATGGGACTTTTCATCAATGTTGCCATAAGTATAGCAATTGATACACATTTTGCCTAACATTAAAATTAGAAATTCCCCGAGCATCTGCTTTCCATCTACAATGTCCATCTCCACATGCTTCTCTCTCAAACTCTTCGTTATCCCAAAATGCCTTATAAGTAATGTGCCCTTCAATCCACCAAACATGACAGAAAAACAACGTCGACCCAAAAAAGTTCTTCCAAAAATTCCACTGGAACTCGCCCCCAATCGGAACAAATTTTTCACTGAGATCATTATCTTTTGATTGACAATGAACTCCAATCATTGCATCTTTGAAGTCGTTGATGACGTGAACGTAATACTTATCGAACAACGATATTGCACCATTCACTTGTAAAAGTTCGGTGTTCAAATAAATGCATATTACAAATAAGATAATACAACTATTTTGGATGCCCATATTTGCTTTCTTGATATCTTGTGAGTGTGTGTTCGTTTCATTGGCTCCACACACATCTTATTTATAGCTCAAATTCCTTCTCTTCAAGGACAAATAATTTATTGACAATCCAACATTTTCTTTTCTTTTATTTTTATTTTTGGATATAAAACAACTAAGTATTGTCTAATGAATGGTAAATAAATAAACTATTTTCTTGTTTGTCCATATGGCTTTCCATTTAAGTTTTCAACACAAAAGGAACCCACTAAAATGATCATGATATGATTACTTTGAAATTTTTTGTTCATGGTAAATGTTATCCACAACATTATATTTATATATTGAATTGGATTTTTTTTGTTATTATTGTTTATCTTGATTATTGTTGTCTATTTGTCTTTCTATTTTAGTTTTCGAAACAGAATAAACCCACCAATCATATGATAATAATATAATTTGATGATAATGTGCATGATATATAATATCCTTGACATCATATTTTGGATTTTTTACCTAAAAAGAATAGTATAGTTTAAAAAACACAAAAACAAATATATAGGGATATTTTTTTTAAGAAAAAATTAAAAAAAAAAAGGTGGCAAATTGTGTATTTTTGCCACGAATTGGTGAAATATATTTCATGTCCGCGTGTCACTAAATGAAACAGGTTAATTATGATCGTGACTTCTTTGAAATCATTACAACAAAATAGACTTTTAGTGTGACACAAACAATAGCAAAAAGAGGGAGGAGAGAGAAAAAAATAGTTGTTAAAGTCAAAATCGTGCATTTTTAGCGGGAAAAAAGGAGTTTTTTCAGATTTTCTGTAGTTTTATGAAAAAAATTTCATCTCATTAATTTAGGACTAAAAATAACAATCATTAAATATAGGAAAATAAAAAACGTGCGACTTTGGTGGGAAAAGATGAGAATTTTTTTTTTTTTTTTTTTTTTTTTGACTATTTTGACTTTTTTTTTTTTTTTTTGTCACAAATTTATGACTAGAATTAATAGTCACTAAAAGGTGATAGTTCTACAGTCAATAAATTAAAAATTAAAAAAAAAATTCTTTTGGCGGATAAAGGGAGAATTTTAGATTTTTGGCCTTTTTATGATTCACAACAAGAAAAACCACATTTCTTGACGTTTGCAATTTTAAATACTCGATATTTTTATGAAAAAGTGTCAAGAAATACGTGATTTTAATGAAAAAAAAAACATAAAGAATTGTTTTATGAAAGCAGAGGTTGTTCATTTTTTTCATAAAATACAATACTTGACATTTTAAATATGTCAAGTTCAATTAAGGATTTCTTGACGTTTTAAAAACGTCAAGAATACTAGAATATACAGGGCAGTATTGTAACGCTACGAATTTTGACAGATTGCACCTCACGCAAACAACTTTGCAACGCTCTCAATAGCATTGCAATGCTACGGATTTTGACGAAAAATAGAGCAAAGCTCTTATGTTTTTTCGTCTTAATTCATGAATATCCATTCTTAATCTCTTAAGAATTTCTCACGCTTAGTTCTCTAAAGGTATACATCTTATGCTATTCTCTTCAATTTCCATTTCATTTTGCGTTAGTGCAAATCATGAAATCTGTTGCTCATCCTTCTTCTTGTTCATCATTATTCTTCATGTTTAGCATTACTGCAAATAATTCTTCAAACACGTGTATGACACAACTTCTTTTAGGCTTTGTTGATCAAAAAGGCTAAGGAAAACTTCTTCAATCAGATAAGAATTTTCTCTCCCTTCACTGAAATTCTCTCTGTTTTTCTCTCTTACTCGATAGTTATTCCTCTTTACTCGATGAGTATTCTTCTTTACTCGATGAGTTTCTATTCTTTACACGATGAGTTTTTGTTCTTTTCTCGATGCAACTCGATAAGTTTATGTTGTCTACTCGATGCAACTCGATGAGTATTAATCTAGACTTGATGCTACTCGATGAGTATTAATCTTGACTCGATGCTACTCGATGAATATTAATCTTTACTCAATGCAACTCGATGAGTTTCTATTGTCTACTCGATGCAACTCGATGAGTATTAATCTTGACTCAATGCAACTCGATGTAATTAATTCCAGTAAATTGAATTTATTTTGGATTTTATCCTAGATGAATATATTGAGTTAAGTTGGGTTTGATAGAATGGTTGAATATAATGATTTATTAGACTAAATTACTTTGATTTTCTTTTTAATTTTTTTTTATATTAGGACCAATTTGTTATAATAAAAAAAGAAAATTGATTTTTAATTTTGAATTTTATTTTGGCTCCCGAAGGAACAGTCCTATGAAGCACAGACACAGATACGGCTACACGATACGGATATGATCGGATATGGCGATTCGTCAATTTCTAACAAACTAAGATACGGATACGTCTAAAGATACGCCATTTTTTTAATATATATATTTCTAAAAAATGAGGATATTGATACGTTAGAGATACATTTTTTTCTTTAAAAAAATATAGTATATAGATAAATTTAGCATACAATTTAATAACAAATGCACAAAATAGAATGCAAACACTGAAATACAATATAAAAAAACATCTAAGAGGTTGAAGTACAATATTTAATAAAATGCAATAGAAAAGTGACTGATATTGCAAAGAAGAAGACCAAAAAGAAGATTAGACAGAGAAGTATGAAGATAAACGAAGAACTTATTGTTGAAGATATCCAAATGGTTTATATTTTGGTGGACTTTGTGGGGACTCAAATGTGAAGATGGAGATTAGATGATTCTACTCTAGGGTTTGGTCTATTATTTATTTATTTTTTCTTTTAGTTTTGGACTCGAGTAGTGAGATTTTTAAATATGTTGTCTAATTTTTGATTGGGAAAGATTAGATAGGTTACTTGTCTTTTTTCTTAAAAAAAATACGTATAGAAATAGATATGTCAAATCACATGTCAAATACGTATCTGAAAAGTATCTAAAAATATAGATACATCAAATCGCGTGTCAGATACGTATCTGAAAAATATCTAGAAGTATCAGTATCCGATACGTGTCTGATACTGATTCTTTACCTCACATGAGATATGTGTACTTCATAAGAACAGTCCCAGTTGAGGTCTGTCTTCTACGTCTCTCTCCTCCGGTAGTCTACAATCACGCCGTCGCACGTCCACCCAAGTAACCGCGACCGGTCCACGGTCACTAGTCCCCATCGCGGGATATCCTTACTAGTGGGTTTCTCTCTCTCTCTCTCGCTGAATCATGTTGAAATCAACGCCAAGGAGTTGATATTGAAACCCACGCTGAACTACCACCAACTGTCGCTTCTCGCCGTCGATTGTGAGGTGTCGCTGCCGCTCCACTGCCAGCCTTATACAAATGAGTAATAAAACATTTAGTAATAGAAATCTCAGAACTGATCCCTAGTAGTTTTCTATAATAGTTTCGTTATCTCTGAGACTATAAAATTTTCTATTACGCATTTGGATAGGGTTGGTAGTGGAAATTTGATTTTGCTTATGAATGTTTTAGAATCACCCATTGTTTTATTTTCTCATTGTTCCCTTAAAAATGGTTGATGGCTGAATTAATTTCATCTGATGTGTATATATCTTAATGACGATTATTGTATGTAGAAAATCTACCATAACTTGCAAACCTAATCAACTTGAAAATCTTGTATGTTTCACTTTCTTTCTACGTGATATGGATTATGATGTTCTGAAATATAAAATCATACTCTCTGTTATGTTCTAACTTCTTTATTTTGTGATTATACTCCTATGTTTATATTTTGAGAGCAATGTTATGTGGAAGGAGTATGTTCAAGAAATAAACTTTAATGTTAGAGCATTTTTTGGTTTCTAAGAAGTATATCGTATAATTCAGAATTACATGTTTATTTGAATTGATTTTTTTAAAATTTCAGGTATTTTGGTAGACTCAAGTTCTTTTGATAATGACAAGAATTTCTTTTAAATCGTTGTGTTGACATTGATTTACTTTAGTAGATTTAAGTTCTAAATAGTAAATTCGTTGTGAATTCTTAAATTTTATACTAGGAAACCTATATGAATTTGATTTATCCTTGAGATCTAGGAAGATTTTTTGATCGAAAAAGAGGTTTTTTTTTTTTTTTTTTTTTTTTACAAGATTTATCTTATTTCATTATATTATTTCCAATAGACCCATGTGTGAGTATTCTGACTTTTTGGATGTAAGTTTTAACATTAATGTTTTGAACAAGACTAATGTTTATTGTTTGTTATAATTTTATTTGTATATTGTTTATTGTTTGTAATAATTGATTTGTATTTTGTTTTTTACTTCTAATTAAGTTTGCTTGTAGATCGAGATTTCTAATTAAGTCTCACTCTTTATTTGTAGTTCCAGATTGTTTGACTGTGTTTGAACTATTTACATTTTTCTTTATAATACATCTATATTGAAATGAATAATACATAGAGCTGAAATATTCAGATGCTCAAGAAATGCCTTTTACCATGGATTCATAATTAAAAAAAAAAAAAAAAAATTAATAAAGTATAGAATTTGCCTTCAAGTAATTGGCCAATTATTATTTATAACCAATTACTTCCAAACTTTTAATTCGCTGGACTAAAGAAACGCATCCAATACTTTAAAACCTATTTACATTGACGTTTTAAGTGTTTAATTTTTTTTTCTTACTTAGAAATAATTATTTAAATACTTAAAAAGTCAAATATATCGTTAATCTATATTAAAAGTCGTAATTATAATAATTGGTTAAACTTTTCTTGTTAATATATTTATACATTCATATCAATATGGACAAACATTTTCCTTGAAATAAAACAAAACTGCAGTAAATTTCTTTTTCAATCCAAAAATATAAGCAGGAACAAAGATTTTACTTCTAGATCCGTAAAGGGATAGATATATACAGTTTTAGAAATAAGAGGTAAAATCTCTTTGAGAAATAAACGTCTAATTAATATTTTATTGTTCTCATATTTAAAAACATTCTCTAAGCTTCGGTAAAAAAAATAAAAATAAAAAATAAAAAATCATATTTTTAGTTTCCTGGTTTTAATTTAAAAATGATATTACAACTTCGAAGATTCCCCCCTCCCCCTCCAAATTTTGTAAAAAAAATAAAAAATAATAAAACTAGTTATCAAATATACATTTCCATATCAAATAATAAAAAATAATAAAAGAAAATAAAGCGGGTGTTACAAATATAACAAGCAAATCTAATGTATTACAAATATTGTAAAATTTAGATGTTGCTTTTGAAGTTTATGAGTGGTTGATCATATCACTAATAAGAGTTTATCAATGATAAAGTTTATAATTGATAGATTTTACTATACTTTTAATTCTTTTAAAAGGCTACTATACACTTATTTATTATCCCTAAAAGTATTATTCAATGTAATTACCTATAAATAAAAATACTTCCTCAACCCAAATCGAGTTTTTTTTACTAAACTTCAAATGGATGTGTATTATTTCTCATTTTGTTGGATATATATCAATAACAAAAAAACAAAATGAATTAATAACTTAAAGCATCTTTAATTTATCTAGTAGAGATCCATTTGTGAACAAACTTATCAACATTAGCCGGCATATTTCTCAAATAAATTCCATCATCTTTAGCCGTCCAAATATAAGTACCTTGAGTCCCACACCAATCACGGAGCCAGGTGCTCTTGGACTCGGGCCAAAAGGTTTCAAAAGAAACATACGCATCTGGCTTCTCCAATTTGCACCAAAACAGGGTTGTTTCCTAAAAGTTCACATTAAAGTTCCATTGGTAATCATCTCCATGGTTAACCAAATGGTGATACCCCAAAAGATCGTCCTTCGACTGGCAGTGCACAACCATATCGAATTTGCTTAGTCCATTTATTATGTGAATGTAATACCTCGAAACCACCGGCGGAGGTAATGTCAGCCTCAAAATCTAATAAGCATCGACCAAGGCTGTGTGATGAGCCAAAAAAACAACACATTCCTGAATTGGATCATTTTTAAGCAAACTTTTGTTTATCTATTTTTGATGTTGTACATGTATGTGAATAAACATTCGTACTTATAGCACAAGCAAGAAATTGAAGTAATGCAATGATATTTGTTCGCACGAGGTTTCCGGAGAAACGTGTTTCGTGGAGTTGAACTTGAGTTGGTGTTGATGTTGGAGTTGATTTGATGCGATGTGGTTCGATCTCTAATATTTGATCCTCCGATTCTCTCTCAGTTGGGTGAATATGCTTGACTTGGAGAAGGAAAGCACCGAACGTTCTTGAAGTAGAAGTCTTGGAAGCTTGGAGTGGAAGTCTTGAAGAGTATTTGTATCTTCAAAGGTCTTCTGCCTTATAGGAGTGCAGCTTCAAGAGTCTTGGAAGCTTGGAGTAGAAGTCTTGGAAGAGTATTTGTGTCTTCAAAGGTCTTCTATCTTATAGGAGTGCAGCTTCAGGAGTCTTAGAAGCTTGAAGTAGAAGTCTTGGAAGAGTATTTGTGTCTTCAAAGGTCTTATGCCTTATAGAAGTGCAGCTTCAGGAGTCTTCAGGAGTCCTCTGCTTGTTAGTGAATTCTCCATGGGTCTTCTGAGTGTAGAAAATGCTGCCTTTACAAATGAAGAGAACTTCTCTATTTATAGAGTTCTCAGGTGGGCTTCGTGGGCTTGGTTAGTCCATGGGCCTGACCCTTGGTCCCAATTAGTTGGTTTTGGGCCTGATTTGGAATTTGGGTCCAATTCAACTTTTTTTGTAGTTTGGACTTTAAGCCCAAATAGTAATATCAAATTGGATCAATTTAATCTTATCTGGTTCATCCGCGTGACGTCATCGAAACTTGTCTTCAATTCAATTTGGGAAATGTGTCAACTTCTAATTGGACCCAAAGTCAATGATTTAGAAATTCGTCGTTAAATGACGTGGTGACTTGTAGTGTGATCTCCTTCGTTCTTACACCTTTTGCAGTTTGAATTGTGATTCTCTTTCGATCTTACGTTCTTTACATCATTTATCAATCGGACTCGGATTGCAAATCAGCCTTGAATTACAGTAGGAAGTTGTGAGGAGAAGGGAGAAAGAAGGAAAGATGGGGAATTAAGGCTTCCCTTCCTTTTTTCTTTTCATATATATATATATTGCTCCTTTTTTATTATTATTATTATTATTATTTATACTAACTTGCCCCCTTACTATTTTTTTTTTTGTAGAAGTTACGGTGCAACCGAAGGAGCACAACAAAACAAGTTTTTTTTTTTAATCTTATCGACCCGTCTTTGTTGCACTCGTGTATCCTGATCGTCATGGGAGGGGCCCCGCAAAGGCTTACAACTCTCCCATTTGATCACCCTAGGTGGATCCCGTAAAGGTCTACTTTGTAGCACCGTTTGTATATCCTGATCGTCATGGGAGGGGCCCCGCAAAGGCTTACAACTCTCCCATTAGATCACCCTCGGGAGGATCTCGGAAAGGTCTACCTTGTAACGCTGCTCGTGTATCCTGATCGTCATGGGAAGGGGCCCTGCAAAGGCACACAACTCTCCCATTCGATCATCCTAGGGAGGATCCTTGAAAGGTTTGCCTTGTTATGTTACTCCTTGATCAAAATTTGAAGATAAGGGAAATATGCCATTGAGTATTTGAAGATGAGGTGGATATGCCATTAAACCTTGAAGATGAGAAGAATGTGCCATCAAGATTTTGAACGGAGTTAGGTTGGCTAGAGTCGATCTCGCGTACAAGGTGGAGCCAGACGGACCAGAGTTTTCCTCGCATATGAGGTAGAGCTAGGCAAACCAAACTTGATCTCGCATATGATGTGGAACCACACCCACATTTTTGGAGAGGAAGCGAAGCTACACCAATTTTGGAGAAGGGGTGAAGTTGTACCAATATTTTGGAGAGGAAACGAAACCGCACCATAACTTTGAAGATGGAGTGAAGCCGCGCCATCAGTTTGGAGATGAAGTGTAACTGTGCCATCAATTGGGAGATAAAGCAAAACTACATCATGATTTTGTAGATCGAGTCATTGAAGATGGAGTCGAGCCATGCACACCAACCTTAAACTTGATGATGGAGAAGCATCGACGGGACCTTCGCATTTGAGTTTGACAAAGCATCGGCAAATCCTCTGCATTTGAGTTTGATGAAGCATCAATGAATCTTCACATTGAGCTCGACTTCGCGACTTTGAGTGTGAAGATGGAGCATCGATGAAGCCTCTAAACTTGAAGATGGAGGAGCGTATAAGTTTACTTTCAACCCATTGTGTTGTCTTCAATAGGGATGAACATCTTCAATCTGAAGTGTCATTCTTTGACGGGGATGATCAGCATCAATCGTGTAATATTATTCTTAGGTGGTTGTGGTACCTCTTTTGATGGACTAAACTTGAATTTCTTTAAGTTTCTTTCATACCTTTAAAGAAAGGGATCGAATCATGATGTAGTTCAAGTTTTTTTTTTAACTGGACTGAACTTGAAGTTTCTTTCAAGCTGCCTACATACCTTTCTTCATGATAGAGATCGAGTCATAATGTAGTTCGAAGAGATTTTTTTTTTCTTTTTATGAGCGACTGAACTTAAATTTCTTTAAGTTGCCTACGTACCCTTTATAATGAAAGGGATCAAGTCGTAACGTAGTTCATACAATTTTTTTTTGGTGTTGTTCACATTTTAAGCTCATGCAGGCTAGGAGCATCATGCAGTTTAGGCTCTTGCGATGATGAGCTTCTTCATTTAAACTTTAGAAGCTCTTATTTCATCATGGTTTTTATTATCTTCTTCAATTTTAGGATTCGTCAATATGATGAGTTTTGGCTTCATTATCAAGGAACCTTCTGTACTTATGTCAACAGAAAATTTCCTCTTTATGCATGAAGGGACACGATTGTGAATCTTTTCGTCGTTGTTTTCTTCATGGAATGACGTTGGCTTCAAGATTTTCTTCATTTCTTTACGTTGATCACTTGTTGTCTTGAGACGATCAAAAGCAGATGCTGGAGGTTGATCTTTCTTTGATGTGGATATACTTAGCCTTTTGAAGGCTGAAGTTCGAGTAGAAGTAGTCGTTGGACATTGGTCTTCTTCTCCTACCGTGGCCATACTCAATCTTTGAAAAACTTAAGATCGAGCACTTGAAAGCTTAATACGATCGAAGACAGAAGTTCTTTGCTTAATTTCTTCCAAGTCTTTGACTTCTTCAGCAGTCACATGATTGTTGTCAACTTCCACTATGCCGACAGTGTGACATGCAATAACTTCTGATACTTTCTCTGGATGATTATTGAGAAAGCTTCTTAGGAGAAATTCTGCCGAAGTTGCCGGTTGTCGAAATTGAGGGAAGTCACTGTCTTCTTTCTTAACAGGCTTAGGCTTCCGTGCCTTTGCTTCCCTGTCATCTTTTTGCCTTTCTTTTTATGAGTCTTGTTTCTTCTTCTATAGCT
Organism: Benincasa hispida; assembly: GCF_027475165.1. Lineage (NCBI taxonomy): Eukaryota > Viridiplantae > Streptophyta > Magnoliopsida > Cucurbitales > Cucurbitaceae > Benincasa > Benincasa hispida. The sequence continues at coordinate 38,449,739 of NC_143486.1, read as the reverse complement.
TCGATAGGAATGCGACTCTTTTTGGGTGGAGTTTGGTTGTCTTCTCTTTCGATGAGTCACTATTATCCACCCTTCGTTGTCATCTTAAAAAAGATCAGATTTCTTTTTGGAATTTGCTGTTTGAATCTCTTGTTGAAACCGAACAACTATAGGCTCGAATTCTCCAAACTCGATCGGACTTTGTCTTTGAGCATGAGACACAGAAAGTATTGGAACATTTGAAGTCACCGCTACTGTAGGGTGATTTGTCTAAGCTACTTCATCCAAATCTAGCTCAATCTTTTTTTCACAAGCCAACTTCATAATTCGTTCCTTTAGCATGAAGCACTTTTCAACTGGGTGACTAATGACCCGATGATACTTGCAGTAGTTAGGATCATCTATTTTTCCTTCTTGTTCCGATCGTTTGCATTCCTGTAGCTGAATAAGTTGCTTCTCTAGTAGTTGCTCCAACATATCTGCCACATCAGAGTCAGTGAATGGATAAACCTTCTCCTGTCATTCTTTAAGAGTTGGACGACACTTCTCGCCCTCATTGTGCCTTCTTTCAAATTTTGTTTGTTTTCCTTTGGACGAAAATTTCAGCAGGGTCACATGAACGATAATAGATTCTTTTGTGGTACTACCCACGATCTTTTCAGTGCCCTTGGCATCATTTTTGTATTTTCTCCCTTCAGAGACTAGGAAATCTTTAGTTCCCCTATTGGCAATGCTCAGCTCCATATCATGAGTGCGTGTTGCCAGCTCCTCAAATGTACGATGTTTTATCCCTTGTAGGATGTAGAGGAGTTCCTAGTGCATACCCTATGTGCACATTTCCTAAGCAGACAACTCGGTGAGTCGATCTTTGCAATCCAGACTCAGAGCTCTCCATCGATTGATGTAGTCGACGACTGATTCCCCTTTCTGTTGTTTGGAGTTTGTCAGCTCCATCATGCTGACGGTGTGTCTGGTGCTGTAGAAGCGATTCAAGAATTCTCTTTCAAGTTGCTCCCAACTGTCAATCACCTTAGGCTCTAAGTCTGTGTACCAGTCAAAAGCGTTCCCTTTGAGGGTTCTGACGAACTGTTTGACCAGTAGATTTCCTCTTGTTCCCGCATTTTCGCATGTTTCTACGAAGTGGGCGATGTGTTGCTTTGGGTTGCCCTTTCCGTCAAATTGTTGGAACTTTGGGGGCTAATATCTAGTAGGCATTCTCAGGTTGTCGATCCTCTGAGTGTATGGCTTGGAATACATGAAGGAGGTTTGAGCCGGCCCTCTATATTGAGCTCTTATGAAGGTCATGATCATGTCTTGTAGTTGTTGGACCGACAAAGAGGCCACCGAGGCTAACTGTTGTGATTGGCTTTCTTGTAGCACGGTCTTTCCCTTGTCGATTGCTTTCATCGTGGGTGCTAGGCTTGATTGAGTAGCCTCTCGAGACTGCATTTGTTCCTTCAGGGCAGCGATCTCGTGGTCTCATACCTCAACGGCTTTCATCAGGAAGTTAATCTTCCTTTCCATTTTAGCCATGGCCGCTTCCGCCGTCACATCCGCCATCATGACAGAAATCACATCTGGCGGTGACTCTCTTTCCGATCCGTTGGGCGCGAAAGTAGAGTTGTCGAATAAGGGGTTTTACTTGATGACAACCCCACTTTGTGGGGATTCCATCATTTGTTTCAAGATGTCGTGGGCGATGATGGAGCTCTTCTCTTACTCTTACGTGATTTCTTTTGAGCGGCTGCGGGTGACCGGTCCCTTGTATGAGCCATTTGCGGAGGAAGCTTTGGATGCCATCTTCTTAGAAGATTTGGATGCCACCTTCTTAGGTGCCATTTGGCTTGTTTGAATGCTGAGAAAGAGATGAGAGGTAGAGAGGTTCCACTGGGCGTGCCAATTTGTTCGCACGAAGTTTCCGGAGAAACGTGTTTCGTGGAGTTGAACATGAGTTGGTGTTGATGTTGGAGTTGAATTGATGCGATGTGGTTCGATCTCTAATATTTGATCCTCCGATTCTCTCTCAGTTGGGTGAATATGCTTGACTTGGAGAAGGAAAGCACCGAACGTTCTTGAAGTAGAAGTCTTGGAAGCTTGGAGTAGAAGTCTTGGAAGAGTATTTGTATCTTCAAAGGTCTTCTGCCTTATAGGAGTGCAGCTTCAAGAGTCTTGGAAGCTTGAAGTAGAAGTCTTGGAGGATTCAAAGATCTTCTTTCTTATAGGAGTGCAGCTTTAAGAGTCTTGGAAGCTTGAAGTAGAAGTCTTGGAAGAGTATTTATGTCTTCAAAGATCTTATGCCTTATAGGAGTGCAACTTCGGGAGTCTTGGAAGCTTGAAGTAGAAGTCTTGGAAGAGTATTTGTGTCTTCAAAGGTCTTCTGCCTTATAGGAGTGCAGCTTCAAGAGTCTTAGAAGCTGGGAGTAGAAGTCTTGGAAGAGTATTTGTGTCTTCAAAAGTCTTCTGCCTTATAGGAGTGTAGCTTCAGAAGTCTTAGAAGCTTGAAGTAGAAGTCTTGGAAGAGTATTTGTGTCTTCAAAGGTCTGCCTTATTGGAGTGCAGCTTCAGAAGTATTGGCAGTTTGAAGTAGAAGTCTTGGAAGAGTATTTGTATCTTCAAAGGTCTTTTGCCTTATAGGAGTGTAGCTTCGGGAGTCTTGGAAACTTCAAGTAGAAGTCTTGGAAGAGTATTTGTGTCTTCAAAGGTCTTCTGCCTTATAGGAGTACAACTTCAGGAGTCTTGGAAGCTTGAAGTAGAAGTCTTGGAAGAGTATTTGTGTCTTCAAAGGTCTTCTGCCTTATAGGAGTGTAGCTTCGGGAGTCTTGGAAACTTGAAGTAGAAGTCTTGGAAGAGTATTTGTGTCTTCAAAGGTCTTCTGCCTTATAGGAGTGCAACTTCAGGAGTCTTAGAAGCTGGAAGTAGAAGTTTTGGAAGAGTATTTGTGTCTTTAAAGGTCTTCTGTCTTATAGAAGTGTAGCTTCAGGAGTCTTGGAAGCTTGAAGTATAAGTCTTGGAAGAGTATTTATGTTCATATAAGTTATAGACATTTATGTTCATATAGTTGGTCGTGACACATTAGCATATTCGTCGAGTAATAAGAAAAACTTCATATTAAACATCAATCTACTTTATAATTTTTTTAGGTATACAAACTCTCAACTTATAGAAGAGCAAGCTCAAATAGGGTTATGAGAAATTCATATAGAAATAATGGTTGGATTCATGTTTGAGATGTAATGACCAGACTTGTTATCCTCAAATAAGACTGTTATGAAATCGACAATTAAAAAATATAAAAAATATCAAAATAATCAACAGACATATATACATGGTTTACTAATGGTGTACTAGCTATGTCCATTGAGTAGAGAGAGAATAGTATTATTAGAGCAAATGTTTTCTGAATACACCAATTGCGCCTCTAGGGTTAGAGAGTTTATGTGGCACACTACTCTAAACCCTAGGGTCATAATCATAAATAACTACAAATAAGTAAATATGCTAAATAAGAATTCTGAGAGGTTTCAGGGGCGTTTCTTTTGAACCCCCACCAGGGTGCGTCGCCTCTGGACCCCAGCTTGCTGACCGGGTAGCAAGACCCACTATACTTGATTGTTCCAACTGTCAACAAACAAATTCACCAAACAAACACATTGGAGAATTTTCTTATAACTTAGCTTTAAAACAAAAAAAAAAAAAAAAAAAATCAAAACCATTGTATGGATTCATGGTAGATCATTAATTATTTTTTTCATTTTATTATCTTAAAAAGAAAATTTAAAATGTGAGTGTTTACGTATTATTTATTACTACTTTTTCTTCTTTTAAAGAAAGTTATTACAAACACAAATAAGACCATTCATTCATGAGTCCAACAACTAACACATATAAATAGATACCAAGGAGTGCATTATATATCAAACAAAAACACTCTTAATTACAACAAGTTCAATTCGAAGAAAAATTTCACACCCCTCCTCGAGCCCACCTCCTGATACCACCTTTTTGTGATACCTACTTCTCATCTGAACCTCTTTACTCTCAGTAAATTTTAAGTCAAGGAGATAAACAACAACTGATTGAGTAGGCCCATTTTATTATAACAATGTAATATTTATACAACTCCAAGACTTAACTACAAAGATTAATACAACAACTCTTAAAACCCCGGAAGTGTGACTGTGGCTTATGGTAGACCTTGACCTTAGCAGCACCCTAGAACTCCTCACCTATTCGCGACCTGGGAACAAAAACATGAAAGAAAAGAATGAGCTTCACAAATCTCAGTGAGTGATAAGCAACTTCTAGATCCTATTTCAACTCATAATAACAAGCATATCATATATATACGAGGTTAGTACTCAAACCTTAGCTTTGAATGAATCTTGTCTCAACTTCTATCTACACGCACGGTAGATAGTTAATTGTTACTAATAACAAACAAGCTTACTCTTTTGCATTCCCTTTGTGCACATACCTCCCCGCTCATGGGCTCAAACACTAGACCCGTCGGCCCTCTGACCATCCCATACGAGGTTCCTCCCAAAACCTCAGGAACTAGACCTCTCGGTCCCCTGACCATCCTGTGAGGTTCCATTTAGGCTTAGAAACTAGGTCTATTTACCCTCTGACCATCCCGATCATTCATTCTCATTCTCATGCTAATTACTCATTCATAACATAAGCATATACAATTTACTCTAAAAGATATGATTTATAACTTAAGGGAAATACCACTCACCTTGGTGAGGTAGGAATCTTCTTTTCTATAAGTTCCTTGATCACCTCGGGCTCCCTTTTGAACCCTAAAATCCAGATTCAAATTAAAGCTCAAATTATGCATAGTTCCAAGTCTTATCTCGAGATACTTCCTTCTACAAACATGTTCTAAAATATCTCAGGAAGCTTTCCTTAAAATCTTAGCTCAGAAATTTTCGTGGTTTGGCTGGAATCATCAAAAAATCAAGATTGACTCAAGCTTACCCAACAGCTCCAGCCCTCTGTCTTGTCTTCACTTTCTAGCTCGATTCCTTGGAACTTCTTCTCCGGAAACCCTACCTTGAAAACTAGACTCCCATAGCTTTCATGTGGCTTTGAAATCACTCCAAATTCACAAGTATTCTGGGAGATATCGTCGTCCTAATTATTATACTACTTCTAGACTTCACTGTCAGACAACATCTCCTCCTCTTGGAACTTTATAACCGACGCATGCTCTTCATGATCAACGCATGGACTCCTTCAAATATATCTTCTAATACTATTCCATACATTTTTTGAAAAGGATTTGGCTTATGAATGGAAGAGGCATCTTGTGGTGGAATTTATAGGCCAAAGGAAACGATCCTTATCATCTTTACCAAGTTTCAACGCAAGACACTTCCTACTTGGGGTGTTTGCACCATGTCTTTCCACCACCTACTTCCTTTTCCATCCATCTACTTTCATGCCACTTACCTTCTTGAGTTGTCTTCCTCATGCATAAGACTTCCTTTATATGAAACTTAATTCGTCCAGCTCCTACTAACTCAAGTCTAACTATCTCTCTGTACAGCCCTTTGTCAAAATGAGCTCATAAGTCTTGCGCAATGCAAGTCTCAGCACCGCTCCATCGTGTAGTTCTTGCATCCATCGCTTAGCACCAATGCCCCATCGTGTAGCTCAACTGTTTAGTAAACGATCTCGCTTTCAGCGATCTCGCGCATAGCCCATTGTTCAGTTGCTGCACCCATCATTTACCTCCATCATGTAGCACTGACGCCTTATCGTCTAATGCATCTGCTCATCGCATAGCATCATCGCCTAGTGTCTATGTCTATCGTATAACGCCCATTGTTTAGTATTCTGCCTATCGTGTAGCGCATCTGCTCATCGTGTAGCACCATCGTGTAGTTTATCGCTTAGCGCCTGCGCATCGTCTAGCGCCTATGCTCATCGTCTAGCGCTTATATTGATCGTGTAGGTTATCGCTTATCGTGTAGCTCTATCGTTTAGCGCCATCGGAAGTTACACGATCGTTTAGCGCATCGCTGAGCTCCGTGCATTTTCCATATGATCGCCTACCTCATCGTGTAGTGCCGCTCATTTGCTATACGATCGCCTACCTTGCCGCTTATGTGCTACACGATCACCTACCTCATCATGTAACACTGCTCATTTGCTACATGATTGTCTGCCTAGCGCGTTATCTCGCTCTCTCCGTTCTCATTCATGCATTCTCAACATATGAGCAACTTGGGCAATGCCTCTTGCCAATGCCTCGGCCAATCATGCGTCCAACCTAAAAAACGTTAACACCAAACGCATGGTTCCTTTTGACTTCAAATTAAGCCAAATTCCACCAGTAAAGGGTTAACTCAAATCTACTCAAGGAAAATCTATTCAACACTTAGAAATTTTCCTTCTCTTCAACATAGGATTTAACTTTCACTTAGTTAATTCCTTTAATTACCTACTTACATAGGAAAAATGAAAATCCGAGTTTCACAAAAAATGGGAACAATCTATGAAGAAAAGAAGCATTTGGCATTGGTTCTTTTACTTGTGTTGCCGGTTGTAGCATTGGTCCAGCCGTGCACAATAGTTCCACTACCACTCCCAACGTGACACATTTATGTGGTAATTGGCTTAAATAATGAAACCCTATTGGTTCATTGTAAGTCTAAAGATGATGATTTGGGAAGCGAAATTTCAATGGACTTTTAAGGTCAACTTTTTACGTTGTTTTGGTGCTATCTGGCAATGCCACATTTTAATGTATCGTTTGAATCTTTTTGGGTTGAAAAAATATATCCTTGGCTCACTTCTAGGTGCTTTGACAAAAATTGCATTTGGATTGATAAAGATGATGGGATTTACTTGAGAAACAATACTACTAATGTTGATAAACTTGTACACCAATGGAACAAAGTAACTTGAGTGCTAGATATGTACATTTTCAACTACTAAAAGATTAATATAAGAAATATCACACATTCAAATATGATTCCTGTCGTTTATTTATATATATATATATATCTTTAAGTTATTATATGATATGGTCCAACAAATGGCCATTACATATACGTCCATCCAAATCTTCTATCTGTTAGATAGATAGGTTCAACAACTTCTTTTCGACTCCTAAACTTCACTTCATACTTAACTTTTTACTATGATACAAGCTTTTGTTTGGATTAATTTGGAAAAAAAATTATTTTACAACAAGTCATTTTCATTTAAACACTTTTGGTAAAATCTTTCAAAAATAAAAGCACTCATTTATTTGACAGTTTTTTCTCAAAAGCCTATTTCTATATATAAATTCATTCCATTTGTTATGTAGTAAGAGTATTTTTATTAATATAAAATTTTACCATAATTTTTTTAATGTAATTTTGGGAACATTTCTTAAATTTTGATGAATTGGAAGTTAACTAGTTAATCAAATAATTAGATCCAACACGAATATACTTAACAATTTTGCTCCTCATATTGCTATAAATTGGTTCACTTTCATGTAACCTCTATTTGAATCTTTCTCACTTACCATATGAATAAAAATATTCACTTTTAAAATAAACAAATAAAATGAATATAGCTCAATTAGCATAGACCATGTTTACACCACCAAGTTAGTCAGATAGCTCGTTTAGTATCTTAGAATTAAGAAATAAGAAATTATAAAGCAATAACATGAACAATAATGGTTCTCTCTCTATTTTTTGTGTAACATTTATTTTTATCATTCCTAACTATTTCTTAAATAAGAAAAAAAAAACAATTACATTATTGCTCATAATTTATTTATCTTTATTTCTTATTATATTTATTTGAAAAAAATAAAAGAAAAGAGAGAAGTAAAAATAATTAGAAATTATTATTATTATAAAGAAAAGAGAACTAACCTAAACTTAGGTCAATAGTATTCCATGCATTCCTTTCTTAAGGTTGCACACACACAAGCACATTGTGTTCGAAATTTTTTTGTATTTTCAATAAACATGTTAATTAATATTTAAAGAAATAAAAAATTTCAGCAAATCTAACTTGAATGCATTCCTAGGGAAAAAAATCGAAGGTAATTATTGTGAAATGAAAGTATTTACCTAATAAAACTAATAAAAATAGTCATCAATATTTTAGCTTCAAATATACAATCGTGTTTGAAACTAAAATTAATTTTTAGCAGTTGGATCATAATCAAATTTAAGTCACGTATAAAATACACATATATATATATTTTATACTTTCAAACTTAGAGTAAGAAGTTTGATTCCCCTATCCCTCATATTTAAAAAATAATAATAAATGTATATTATACTTTCAACTTCAGAGTTAGAGGTTTAATTCTCCTACCCCTCATATTGTAAAAAAAAAAATAAAAAATAAAAAATGTTAGCATAATTATTTTAAATTGATATTGAATAGATTAACACTAGGATCATTCATGCCAAATTGCCAAGAATAACTAATATATCGAATTTCTATTGAGATTTATGATAGCTTCAAGATGATGATGGCTTTAAGATGACTATAGTCTTCCTCAACCAAAACTCCAAATCACACTCTCTAGATGGGATTCAAGAAAGATTAAGTGCTTGTTTTTTTGGTATATTGGGGACTATAGCTCTAAGGTCTCTTTATATACTAGTTCAATTAGGGTTCCCATTAAACCCTAGTAAACTAGGAATGGGTTTCTACCCCTTAAGTTCATACTTAATTAGGAATCTAGGGCATAATTAATTAGATCACATAATATGATCCAATCTAATAAAATAACCTGAATATGATAAAATATTAATCTACATACATAGCCCATACTTTAATTATACATATTATTATTTAAATGCATTTAACAGTCTCTCACTTGAGCTATGTCTGTGTACCTAATGTAATTAAATCACATAAACCTTAACCACGCATAAACTATTTCAATAATAGTATTCCCCTTTGGTTCAATCTGGTCCATCTCCTGTATTAGTACGAAATGTAGGCTGCTTTCGTCACTACCATTGTAACGAAACCTTTCTTGATCACCTAATCCACTACATTCCATGTCATATATCAAGTATGGATGGATAGCATGAAAACTGCATGCAAAATGATCTAGATCATGTCTGTTTCGGCCTGGTCTAAATTCCCTAGTCAAATCATTCTTAAGAACTTTATGTTAAACCGCATGCATGATAGACAAGTTCATATAATAAAATATAAACCATCAACTTTATTCTATATAAAAAATAAACAAAATATGGTCAAAAAACATCTTTAATAACAAACTCCCACTAAACCATAGAATCAAAAAAGTGATTAACACCCATGTGAGCAACATACTCATGAAAAACTTTAGGTGGTAAACCTTTAGTCAATGGATCTGCCACCATAGAGTTTGTTCCAATGTGTTATATCAAAATTTGACCATTTCAAACTCTTTCTTTATCAACCAAAAACTTCACGTCTACATGTTTTCACCTCGTATTACTTCTATTGTTGTTGGAATACATCACTGCCGATTTATTGTCATAAAATAATTTTAGTGGTCTTTTAATGCCAACCACTATCCGTAGTCCATTGATAAAATTTTGTAACCATATTTGATGATTGAAATTATATTTAATTTTAAATAACGTGCAAATAATATATGTGACAGAAACAAAATACACATGATCAATTAACATTACTACAAAAATTGTATTACTTGACGTTTTTTCATAGTCAAGTATCAGCGTTACTTGACGTTTTAAAAAACGTCTAATAATCAAGTATCAAGAATCAGAGAATTTTTTTGACTAGCTAAAAGTGTTAAGCTGTAACTTTGCTTGATATTTTATAACTGTCAAGTATATGACATATGTTGTCTTATTTTAAGTGTTAAAAGGGGACTTTGTTGCTAATGGTCTTAGCACATAAATATTACTCTGTAACTTTGTAGAACAAATCTCAACACAATTTTTGTAAATAAACACTTTATTCACATTAAAATTCAGAGTGTATGACTGTTCTAATAAGCATTTTACAAAAATGAAGTTCGTTTTTAAGTCATGAACTACATAAACATTTTCTAATAAAAGGCAAGATTTCTGTAAATAAAGTCGGAGTCTTCCCATTACCACAATTGAGACGACATGCTCAGTTGCAAACCGTATCATCATCTCATCAGTCTTCAGCTGCTGCCAAGAACTAATTCACTGAAATGAAGAATAAACATTATTAGTGTCGTCTGAATCAATTATCCAAGCAAATTATTATTCTCCACTAAACAAGTTTCCAACACAAGTAAATCATATTTACTTTTTCGGCATTCTTCTTTCCTATCAAATATTGGGGACAATTCCTCTTCCAGCATCCCTTCTCATTGCAATGGAAATAGATTCCCTTTGTAACTTTGGTCTCTTTCCCTCTTTGCGTAGTAGGGGGTTAGCTTTCCCCTGGCCTCCCTTCTTATTCTTCCACTTTTTGGTGTCGAAAAAAAAGATGCACACTTTGTTGCAAAGGTCGAACCTCTACGAAACTTTTTGAAGGACAAGGAAATATTTATCTCACCCTTCTGTTCCTTCACTTTCATCAAGGACTGATATGTTTGTAGCTCATTGAGCAGGGTGGTCAGGTTGTAGTCAAGTTTGTTCATAACAACGTTACTATAGAATTGTAAGAAACTTTCAGGTAAAGTTTCTAGGATGAAGCTAACTTGACTGGTCTCATCAATGACACACTCATTCATCTCCACTACGTTAAAGTGGACCATCATGTTCAGAACATGTTCACGAACAAATGTTCCTTCTTTCGTCTGGGAATTGAAGATAAACTTGAGAGCATCATGCTTGATTTGCTAGGACGGTTATCCAAACATTCCCCTCAAGGACTACATAATCTCACGGCAGTGAGCATGGGCTCATCCTTTCTTGGCTAAAACTTTAGACAAGCTAGACAAGATATGCACCCGGACCTGTTCATTCACTTTTACCCATTACTCATATGTCTCCCGAACACTTTTGGATGCATTAGCGGCTAGGGCTTGATGATTTTATATATAGAGTCTAGTCATCTCGTGGTCTAGTCTTATACAAACTCTTTGTATAGGACACCCCCGCTCCACGTCTCCACATGAATGGTCAGAATCTACCATCTATAGTAGTTTACAACACTTGCAAACCTCTATAAAGCGGGCTGTATCCGTAGTGTCACCAGGATCAAGTATCCCACTTTAATCCTTATACTACAGACTGATTTAGGTTATCACTTAAGGTATGATCCACTTGTATATCACATATACATGCTTAAGTTCACATAAGATAACCAAGGAGCTTTGTTTATTGGATATGAGTAGATGCCAGAACTAAATAACACTTATTTTATTCATTGAAAAATATGTATCTTTACAAAACAACGAGACTCTAGGATAATTAGGACACTAATCCCAACAATCTCACATTTGTTCTAATGACTCGGGAGACTAATGTACAGTAAAATATAAAAATGTACAATATACAATAAACTAGGGCATACCCCAGTATCATCTCCCACTTGACCTAGACAAGATGTCGCATGTCCCGCAAACCTAGACTCTCTAGGTGACCCTCGAACGCTTTAGCCGTGAGGGCCTTTGTAAAGGGATCAACAACGTTGTGCTCCAATGTGATATGTTGGACTATCACATCATCGTAACGCACAATCTCCCTGATCAGATGATATTTCAGTTCTATATGATCAGTTGATATTTTAGTTTGAATTTTCCATAGCCCCACTATTATCACAATAAAGAGTGATAGGCAAATTCATATTTGGAACAACTTCCAAATCTATAAAGAACTTCTTTAGCCAAACAGCCTCTTTAGCTGCTTCATAAGCCGCTACGTATTCGGCTTCTATAGTAGAGTCCGCGATGCATTCTTGCTTGATGCTTGGCCAAACTATAGCCCCTCCATTCATAATAAACACTGACCCTGATGTCGATTTACGAGAATCTCGATCGATCTGAAAGTCAGAGTCTGTGTATCTTGTAAGGATCTGATTCTTATCTCCATACACAAGCATGTAGTCCCTCGTTCTCCAAAGATACTTGAGGATTTTCTTGACGACCGTCTAGTGATCAAATTCTTGATTGGACTGATACGGACTAACAATCCCTACTGCATAGCAAATGTCGGGTTTGGTACACAACATTGCATACATCAAGCTTCCTACAATAGAAGCATAAAGAATCCGTCTCATCTCCTCAACATCTTGAGGTGTCTTAGGACATTGATCCTTAGATAGAACGATTCCATGCCTGAAAGGTAACAAACCCCTCTTGGAATCCTGTATCCTGTACCTAATCAACATTTGATCAATATACGATGCCTGAGACAGGGATAATCGTTTGTTCTTGCCATTCCGTATGATCTGGATCCTGAGAACATACTGTGCCTCTCCCAAATCTTTCATTTGGAACTAGGCAGCTAGCCAACTCTTAATGTTAGTCAGATATCCTACATCATTTCCAATGAGTAGGATATCATCCACATACAGTACCAGGAAAGCTACTGAGCTGTTGATGATCTTCTTGTAAACACAAGGCTCGTCAACGTTCTGGTTAAAGCCAAACGACTTGACAGTAGTGTCAAATCTGATGTTCCAAGGTCGAGATGATTGTTTCAGCCCATAAATGGACCTATTAAGCTTGCAAACTCTTTTCTCTTGATCTGAAACTATGAACCCCTCTGGTTGAGTCATATAGATGGTCTTCTCAAGATTACCATTCAGAAAGGCAGTATTGACGTCCATTTTCCATATTTCATAATCATAAAATGTGGCTATGGACAGGAGAATCCAAATAGACTTAAGCATGACAAGAGGTGAGAAAGTTTCCTCATAGTCAACTCCCTCAACCTGGGTATAACCCTTTGCCACGAGTCTAGCCTGAAAAGTTTTCACCTTTCCATCTACACCTTTCTTTCGCTTATAGATCCACTTACACCCAATAAGTCTTACCTCATCAGGTGGATCAACAAGCTCCCAGGCATTGTTAAAGTACATAGACTCCATTTCCTGGTTCATGGCCTTAACCCATTCACCTTTGTCAACATCCTCCATTGCTTTCGTAAACAACAATGGATCCTCGATCCCATCGATGACGTTATGGACTTTAGTCAAACCCATGTAGCGATCCGGTGGGTTCATAACCCTCCAACTACGTTGAGGCAGTCTCAACTCTTGAGCTGGTTGACTAGACGTCCCGACCTCAACAACTCTTGTTGATCTATCAGCCTGTTCAACAACTTTTGATGAACCCTCAGCAGTCTCAGTCTCACTAGAGATCTCACGTAAAATGAGCTTACTTCGTGGCTTATGATCCCTCATGTGATCTTCTTCCAAGAAGATAGAATTAGTGAAAACAAACACTTTGTTCTCACTTCGATCATAGAAGTATCCTCCTCTCGTTTCCTTGGGGTAGCCCACAAAGAGCAAACCTTCGAATGTGGTTCCAACTTCTTTACGGCCTCTCTATAACTCAATAGGTGTTTTAGAAACACTTTTCGAGGGAACGTTGTTCAGGATATAACATGCAGTCTGCACTGCATAACCCCAAAATGAGTCTGGAAGATGAGCATAACTCATCATAGACCGAACCATGTCCAAGAAGGTCTTGTTTCTCCTTTTTGATACACCATTCTACTGAGGTGTACTTGGGGCCGAGAGTTGGGATGCAATCCCATATTCTATCATATAGTTCTGGAATTAGAGGTCCATATACTCTCCACCATGATCAGATCGTAATGTTTTTATCTTCTTACCTAACAAGTTTTCAATTTCAGCTTTATACTCCTTGCACCACTCAAGGGCTTCAGACTTATGTTGCATTAGGAAGGGATACCCAAACCTTGAACAATCATCTATGAAAGAGATGAAATTGTCATACCCACCTCGAGCTCTAACATTTATCGAACCACAGAGGTCTGAATGTACAAGCTCCAAGGCTTCCTTGGCTCTGTAAACTTTTCCAGTAAAAGGTCGTTTGGTCATCTTGCCTTCAAGGCATGATTCACATACCAGCAAGGAGTTTTCTTTTAAACTTTTTAGAAGTCCACTTTTCACCAACTTCTTAATCCTATTGAGGTTGATGTGACCTAACCTTAGATGCCAAAGATGGGCGTTTTCCTTTGGAGAAACCTTTGGTCTTTTAGCTGTTGTTGCCGTACTGAACATTTCAGTGTTAAACAAGGCTTTTATGACTAACGGCCTTAGTACATATAAGTTATTTTCCATTGAACCAGAATCAATCTCCATTCTATTCTTGAAAATAAACACTTTATTCTCAGAAAAGGAGACGGTATAGCCTTGTTCAATGAAACAAGAAACCGAGATTAAGTTCCACTTGATATGAGGAACTACAAAAACATTATCCAGTAACAAATAACGTTTCTTGTCAACAAATAACTTTAGCCTGCCTATAACAACAGCTGAAACAACCTCACCATTACCGACTCGAAGAGTCATCTTTCCCTGTGGCAACTTTTGCCAGGAACTAAATCCTTGGAAAGAGGAACTTATATGATTGGTAGCACCTGAATCAAAGATCCAGGCAGAATCATCATTCTCTACCAGACATGTCTCCAAGACCAATAAATCATATTTACTGTCTTGTATCCTCTTTTGGAGAGTAGTGGGATGGAGGTCGTTTGTCACGAATTTTGTTTCATACGATTCTTTCCACTGTAATAAATCAGTAATTTTTAAAAGCTTTAAACGAAAATACTAACGAATTGCTGAAAAGGAAAAAACACATTGACCTACGTTAGGTTTTAAGCAAATACCCGTTGTAAAAAAAAAACAACATCCAATAAGATTTGAGCAAAACTAACATGAACCTCGTGTGACATCTAGTTTCGCAATGATGCTTCAAAGGTTTAAGACAAATGCCACCGAAGGGAGGTCAGTTATCCCTCCTTTGAATTGAGATCTCAACCAGTCATTAATACCAGAACAACTCATGTTTCTATAATGACTAGCCATCATTGATTTGGCCAAGAGATCATTAACTTGCTTAACAATCTCCCGTAAGTGAATAACGCCGTTGATACTAGAGATTTGCATCTCACTTAAACGACCATAGCTAACACGACCTCAATCCTGAGTATTTTGTGAACTCTTGCCTTTGAGGGCGGTCCTTTGATTAGTATGGGTGAGAGTGGCCAGATTGCAACTCAATATGCCTACCTTTTTGGGGACTTGTCTGATCTGGGAACTGGGAACTCAATCCACAATATGGAATTCACTTCTTTCCTGAAGCAGGGATAAGTAAAGAGATTGCTCCTTTAATGGTTGATTCCGGGGCTTGAACATAGTGGCCATAACTTCTCTTTAGAAGAGAAGACTCAGTCATAGTAAGACTATGATTTATATTCATTAGAGGGGTCAGTGATACTTAAGAAGACAGATGTAACTACAGAGGGATAACGGTTATTGGCCTAGCTGTACTTACAAGCGATCTGTGAAGGGTTGTCACACTGCTGATTGGTTAGGATGAATACATAATATATCTGTAGTGAGGAGAGTCCATCTGTTGGTCTTTAGTAGAGTGCCTGGCAGTTAACGGATGGTGGATCCCGCAACTTAAGAGTTTAGTCAGTTATTCACGTACCATTGGAGCTTCGGATCTATAGGTCCACAAGGTCCCCTTGGTAGCTTGGATTCATGTTAAGGCTTAGTTCTTAGTGTTGATTTCAAATGTTCAAATTGACAAGAGGTATTTTAATTATAGATGATATAATCAGTATGATGTATGAGATATATCTAGTGGAGGATTGATGTAAATGAGATTTACATTAAGTACCATGAAATAGAAAAAGAACTATGGTTTATTATTTCATGAGATGAAATATCAAAACTATAGGTTATAAATGTAGTATGATAAGTTGGTTATCATTTATATTTATAATATTATTAATTATTAGATTATTAATATTTTTTCTTTTAAATAACCAAAGTAGTGGGTGGTTATTGGATCATGGTAACCGTGAGTACAAAGGAAAGTGGTTTCCTATTTTTGAAAAGGAAGTTTTACAAAAGTTTGAAAAGAAATTTTGAGTTTTCTCTTCAGCTAAAAGAAACTCACCGAAGTCGTCAAGTAAATAAAAATTTACTAAACGACGGTTGGGCTAGGTAAACGATCGTGCAGGTGCTAGCTAAACGATCGTGCAGTATTTACTAAACGATCGCATAGCTTTCCTAGACGATCACTGGCCCAAGGTAACCGATCGTGTAGAATCAACCGAGCTAGACGACAGAGCTAAACGATCGCATAGCTTTTATTAGACGATCGCATAGTCTTATCTAAACGATTGGGCATCAACCTATATGATAGGTATCCAACTTCTTCCACTTGCCCAGTCGTGTACGCGATTGTTCTGTCCTTTATTCGATTGCCTCACACCAAGTCCGAACAGAGGCCACCCTCTGGATTCTCACATCGAGAATACCGAGGTTTTCGGAGGCTGTTCGTGGTGCTGCGAAGTCCGTTCGCTATTGCGGAGGAGTTCGTGACGGAGGAGATAGTTGAGGTCAAGCGCGAAGTCTTCGTACTGTGTTCGTGCGAAGTTGCAATCGTGTAGATCTAGCGCTCGTGGTTACTGTTGTTCGATCAGAGTGCGCATCGGAGCGTGGAGACGCTTCTGCCGTTGTTAGTACAGTTTTTCCCTCTGTACCTTTGTTGTTTCATGCTGTAATTTCTGGATTTATTTGCATAACCGCTTGTATTTAAGTCGACTGTAAATATATGTTGATACATGATTGTAATTTGGAATAGTCTTGCTTCCGCTGCTCACGGAAATCTCGAATTCTGATTTCCTTCAAAGACGATCCTCAACTAGGACAAATCGTATGTCATCGATAATGACAACCATATTAATAATATTTTTCCAGCTTATAGAGTTATCGTCGTTTAACTTATAAGTGGAAAACATGTTTAAAGTAGCACTCGTCATTACGAAATTGCTCAAACTATACAGTTTATTTATATTAGTTATCAAACGTTTATCCAATTAATCACACATCAATTTAGCAAAAATCTGATGTACCCTCTGTGATATCTATTTTGCAATGATGTATCAACGGGGCAGGGTAAAAGCCACTGTAGGGTGATCAGATACCCCTTCACTGAATTAAGACAATCTCAAGCAATAATTACACCAAAAAATTCTTGTCCCTATAATTATTATTCACCATAGTTTGCTTCTATAAATATTAACTTGTTTAACATTTTTTTTAAGTGTAACCCCTTATTTTAGATTCTAGAGTTTCGTTCCAATGAGCCAACCGTAGGAAAAAAATCGATTGAGACAAAAACTAAAGCAATACTATCCATTTCTGAAGATTTGAGTAAAAAATTCAAGCAAATTCCATCTATTGGGGGACACAAGCAAAGGTGCCTCGAGGCCGACGATGAAAGTTTACTACAAATGGAAAAGAGAGACCATGGGATGTGTTGACACACGCCCCGCTCTCACGTATTATAAACACTCTCTCTGTTCACCTTGATACTGATTTATACAAACACCACCCATAAGGAGACATAAGCAAAGGTGTCTTGAGGCCGAGCATTGATCTCACGGTGTGAATGTTCAAGGAGAAACGTAAAAGGAACGAATGATGTATCAAATACCCATTTTCCTCCCACTGAGTGTTTTATCTAGGGTTAATTAACTTAGAAAATTCGGCTAATAATTTTACTAAGTGTTTGCTAAAATTTGCCGAAAGTAACATTTACGTTTGATCAACAACGTTGATTTATGTTTATCAAACACTTTAATAAATATGAATTTTTCATTGCATGCATGTAACAAATATATTTATTCACCTTCCAGGATAGTTTCCAGATAGAGGTGTTTTGTTTCTGTTAGCTTAAATACCCAGCCTAGGTAGAATTATTCTTAGAGAAAGATCAAAATAGATACATTTGTTACACATTTAATCTTTTATTCAAAAACTCAAGTTAATCCTATTAAACCAAAATAAAAGATTAAACATATTTCTAATCGAATTAAACATAGGTATTATTATGAAAGCATGCAATTCCTTTTTCATTACATACATAACACTTATATATTTAAAGTAATGAAAAAACATTATATATATATATATATATATCCATACATCTGATAACGGGCAGAAATGTACATTATCATAGTCTTAAGTTCTTAAACAATGTTGGCTTGTGTTGATAAAATATGTTAGATTGCGTCCAAAAAGCATTAAACTCATAACATTGCGGTCGCATGCGTTCATCACATAGAAACAGTTGATTTCTGTATTTTTTATGCAGAATATGCGTTGACCTAAGGCGAAAAGAGCGATCATAAGAAATCAATAGTCGAGTGCAGCATTACCGCAAGGCCTTGCGGTGATTTGTGTTTGCAAACATCTGCCCAAGAAGGATTGCCGCATAGAGTCGACGCAACTTGGTGGGCCCATCAGGGTGAAAGGCATAATTAATCACGATGGGACAGAAAGCTGATGACAGTCGAATCTGAATTAAGTTGACAGCTGCTAACGATAACAAGTACATTCAGCTTTTCGGTGACAAATATTCGGTGCATCAGTCAGGGAATTAAAGCCATCCCATCTCTGCAATCATAAGAGAGAAGCCACTTTTCACCCTGGAAGCCCTATAAATACCGAAGGTATCCTTCAGCAAAGGGGTTCACCAGTTCAGCAGTTCAGGGAGTTAGAGAATTTTTCCTTAGATAGTTTAGCCTTGTTCTTAGATTTTCCTTTGTTTTATGGCGGAAGCGAGAGAAGGAGGTTGTGTCGACAGATCGTTCTGGTAAGCTTGGGAGAGCGCGGGAAGCTTCAAGATTAGAGAGAGGGCCAGCTCCTGCGGAAGCAAAAATATCTTTTGAACCGAATAGAGATTACCAGTGTAAAAGCCTTGGTCAGCAAGGGATTGCTACCAGGCTCTCTACCTTTACCTTTAATTGTTATTTTGTATTCAAACTCATTTATAGAAATGGAATTTACTTCTCTATATCTGTTCACTCTTTATCCTAGTGACACTATGGATACGACCCGCTTTATAGGTGTTATAACTGTTGTAAAGTGCTACAAATGATTTGATCCTGATCATTCATGTAGAGACATGCGAGCGGGGTATCCTATACAAGGAGTTTGTATAAGACTGAACCACGAAATGATTAGTCTCTTTATATAATATCGTTGATAATAGAGACTTACATCTCACTAGAATGACCATAGGTGACATGAATTGAATCCTAAGTGAGTTGTGAACTCCTGCTCATGAGTGAGAGTGGCCAGATTACCAACTCAACAAGCCTACCATTTTGGGGATTCGTCTAATTAGGGAGCTGGGAATTCAAGTTAACAAGACGAAATCATTCCTTCCCCGATGCAGGGGTAAATAGATAAATTGCTCCCTTAAGGGCTGATTCTGAGTCTTGAACATAGTGGCCACACCCTCTCTTGGGAAGAGAGGACTCAGTCATAGTGGGACTATGACATTGTTCATTAGATGAATCAGTAGTACTTTAGGAGTTAGATGTAACTATAGGGGAAAAACGGTAATTTTTTCTAGATGTACTTTCGAGCAGTTTGTGAAGGGTCATTGCACCGTTGATTGGTTATATGGACACAAAACTATATCTGTAGTGCGAAGAGTGCAGTTGTCGATCTTTATGGAGTTTCTGACAGTTAACGGATGGTGAATATCATGATTAAAGAGTTTAGTCAGTTATTCACGTACCGTTGGGGCTTCAAGCTACAGGTCCATAAGGTCCTCTTGGTAGCTCAATGGATTCAAGTTGAGAATCAGATTTTGGGTTAGTTTGAAATGTTCAAATTAACAAGAGGGAAATTGATTATATATGATATAATTAAATTAATTAAATTATATGTGCTAAAATTGATATAATGTATTTGATACATTATTAGATTGGAGGAATTAATATAAATATGATTTATATTAAGTACCATGAAATAGGAAAAAAACTATGGTTTATATGTTGCATGCAATATTAATACTATGAGTTATAAATATAATATGATAAGTTAGTTATTGTATTTATTTATAATTTATTCATTATATGATAATTAATATTTCTTTTTCTAAATAACCTACCTTGGTGGGTGGTTATGCACGGTTTATGGTAATTGTGAGATAAAAGAAAAATTTGTTTATCAAATCATTCAGTTGAATTGTCTCACAAAAATTCACTATCGAGTAAAAGGAGTTTTACTACACGAAAGTTTTACATAGCCTAAACGATCAAGTGTCAAGTTACTATGCGACAGTAGTCTTTTCTACATTATCGAGTATCAAGTCTATTCAATAGACTTCTTCTTCTATATGATTGTTCATCGCATACTCGATCGTTTACTTCCTCCTTCCCTCTATCAAAATTCATACAGAGCCCACAATTCCTGGATTTTCATACTAGGTAACCTTGTGGTGGTTTTGAGTCCTGTTTGAGAATCGAGGATCGAGTTTAACTCGCTGGTGATCGAGGATATTCCAGTTGATCATTGCGTTCATGTTGTTTGGATGCATTGGTGACTGATCGAGAGAAATACGTGAAGAAACAGTTCTTCAAATATATTGTCACTCGATCTTTTGTATTTGATTTAAGAAGCATGTTGTAATTTAGTCTTTAATGCATAATTTTTTTTTGTTTGATTGTAAATATTTATGTTCTTTCATAATAGAGTTTGGAATGATCTACTTCCACAAAGGTCCACTAATTTTAGAGTTCCTTTAATTGGTATCAGAGCCAGGTTGTTCTGATTTCTAAATTCCATTGTTGTATTGAATGTCATTTATAGTCTTAGTGGGTTTTAAGTATTCTACAATGCATTTAAGTGTTAAGTATGGTTGTGGATTCTATTATTGATGGATAATTTCAAAATAATTGCCTCTGTTTATAGTTTTCTTTACATTTCCAGAAATTAATTTGTAAGGGTCCTTGTGTTTTTGGGCATAATTAACAAGCAATCGAGTCTGTATTCAGGTTTTTGTTTTGTTTGAGTTGTTCGTGATGAAGCTTCAGGCGCATGGAGATACCATTCGCTTCGAGGAAGAAGACCAATTTTTGGTCTCATCGTGTGGCTTAAGCTAAACGATTGTTTAGATTTGGCTATGTGATCGTGTAAAAAAGTTCTACTCGATCGTGTAATCTTTACTAAACGATCACATAGCTACTGCTACGCGATCAAGTAAAGATTTTACTCAACCGTGCTGCGTTGGCTACTCGGTTGCGTAGACGCTCGGGGTAAATGATCACAGAGTATATGATACTTGACGCATGGTGCACGCTCTAAATAATTGTGTAGGCTAGCATTCTCATCGCATAGTCACTGGCTACACGATCACTTGGTATATGATACTCGTAGACAATCATGCTCATCGCGTAGTCGTTGTCTAAACGATCGCATGGCATGCATTACTCAATTTGCGCTGTACGATCGCATGGACTTTTATGCTCATCCCATAGTCCTTAGTCACGCAATCAATGCTACACAATCGTTTATACTCGATAAACGTTACTCGACGATCTCAAGAAAATGCTACATGATCAAGTGATGAGGCTTCGTCCGGGCGGTTCAAGATCCAGTCGCCTGTTTGAACCAGTTGACTCGATCCTTTTGTAATAATTAGCTTTTCTTTCCAATTTGTTGAGGCATAATGTACGTGTGATGTATGTTTGTTTATATGCCATAATGTATGACATATTGATTTAAAACCCACCATAGGTTATGCATTTTGTTCATGCATCATCTTTATATTATAAGTGTTATAATATAGTAGTTTGCATGATTAAGTTACTTAAAGCATGCTTATACATCATATAATATAAGAGTTATAATATATGAATGCATTAAAGCATATTCATGCATCATCCTTATATTGTAAGTGTTATAGTATAAGAGTGTATGTTAGCATGTATGCTTAGTTCATTACTTGTTATATAAAAGTTTTATAGTAGAAATGAATGAACATTGCATGAAGTAGGATACTTAGGTTCATTTATAAAAGTTACAAATGCCTTGTGGATGTCTAGCTTAGCAATGTGGTTGATTTTTATTGTTTCATTCTTTATAAGAATTATAATTAATGAAATTAGAATTAAAATCAATAATCAAGAATTGCATGCAAACTTAGGTAAAATCATTTTTAAAATAGCTTTAAATTTTGACTGAGATAGACCTAAGCTCTCAAATTTCTAATGAGATTAGAAATTAGATTAATCATTTAAATCGGTTTAATAGGATTAAATTGATTTGAATAAAAGATTAAATTTGTAATAAATCTATCTATAAGGGACCTTTTATCTAAGTCGGGTTCTGGCTAGACTGGAGTATTTAAGCTGATGAAAATGGAACATTCTTACCTGGGAACCTACCTAGAAAGGTGAATTAGATAGATTTGCTATAAGCATGCAATTGTTGATTAATATTTGTCAAAGTGTTTAATGAATGTTAATCAGAATTATTTAACTTTCCAAAGTAAGTGTTACTTTTGGGCAAATTTAAACAATCACTTAGTAAAAATAATTAGCCATATTTTTCTAAGTAAATTAAACACTAAGTTGTTAAAATACTGATGGGAGGAAAAGATATATATGATATGTCAAGTCTACTCACATTTCTACCTTAATGTTCACACAATGAG
Organism: Benincasa hispida; assembly: GCF_027475165.1. Classification (NCBI taxonomy): domain Eukaryota; kingdom Viridiplantae; phylum Streptophyta; class Magnoliopsida; order Cucurbitales; family Cucurbitaceae; genus Benincasa; species Benincasa hispida. Next base: position 38,427,127 of record NC_143486.1, on the reverse strand, counting down.
ATTCATGCTTGGTCTCGTGGCACCCTTGGAGCATCCCCATTCGGATGGTGTTTGCATGGGTCAATATCAAGGTGAATGGAGAGAGTATTTATAGTAATTGGGAGAAGGATGTGTGTTAACATGTCCTGCAGTCTCGTTCGTTGGTTTGCATCGTGATTTACTTTACTCTAATGCCCTGCGGTTTTAGATGTAATTAATTCCAGTAAATTGAGTTTATTTTGGATTTTATCTTGGACGAATATTTTGAATTAAGTTGAGTTTGATAGAATGGTTGAATATAATTATTTATGGGACTAAATTGGCTTGATTTTCTTTTTAATTTTTGGATATTAGGACCAATTTTGTATAATTGGAAAAGAAAATTGATTTTAAAATTTTAATTTTATTTTGGTTTCCCTCCTAAATTTTGTTTCCCTTAATCCCAATCTATTAAGTTATATTTGTATATGGTTTTTATATATGGTATTAGGGCAATATATATATATATATATAGAATGAAAAAGAAAGAAAAAAAATTAGGAGCTGTAAATTGTTTTCTGTTCCTATTAGAATCACCCAATGTTTTATTTTCTCATTGTTCCCTTCAAAATGATTGATGGCTGATTACATGTCATGTGATGTGTATATATCATAATGACAATTATTGTATGTAGAAGATCTACCTTAAATTGCAAACTTGACCAACCTGAAAATCTTATATTTTCTACTTTATTTCTATGTGATATAGACTATGACAATGTTCTGAGATATAAAATCATGCTCTTTGTTCCGTTTTAAGTTTTCTATTTTATTATTATACTCCAACATACAGGTTTACTCTTGATCTATTATGTTTATATTTTGAAAGTAATGCTATGTGGAAGGAGTTGTTCAAGAAAGAAGTTTTGAAGTTGGATCATTTTTTGGTTTCCAAGAGGTATATCGTATAACTTAAAATGACAGTTTATTTGAATTGATTTATTTTTGTAGACTTAAGGTATTTTGGTAGACTTAAGTTCTTTTGATAATGATGAGAATTTCTTTTAAAAAGTTGGGTTGACATAGAAAGCCGTTGTGAGTTCTTAAATTTTGTACTAGGAAACCTATATGAGATTGATTTAGACTTGAGTTCTAGGAAGATTTCTTGACGTGATAATCTATGTCCCAATCTCCCTCCCCTGGGTTTTTATTTTTATATACAATATTTATCTTATTTGATTATATTATTTCCAATAGACCTACTATTAGTATTCTGACCTATTGGATGTAAGTTTTACATTACAAGAAATTACACTTCTTTCGACGTCATAATTCGCTAGGAAAGGGTAGAAAATGCATCAGGAGAATCTCTCCCAATGAATAATAGATCGTCGAGAATTTGGTCGAGAAAAATCCATCGGGAGAGGAACTTCTGAGGGCATCGGAAGTTCCTCGAACTGTCGACGCATTATATACGGCGTCGACAGTTTGAGGAAATCCCAATGCCCTATACATGCGTCGGAGTTCTTCGACTAACTCTCGATGCCTTGTTTCATATGTCGGGAGTTCTCAGACTCCCGAAGGTTTGTTTTATTCGTCGGGAGTTACAAGAACTCCCGATATAGTAAAATATGTATGGGGAGTTTCTTCATTATTTGAATATTGTCTTTTACATTTTTTTAGTTTATAATTTTTAATTTTTTAAAATTTGATCTGAATAACCTGTAAAACATAATTAACCAACTCAAACAAATTCAGATAATAAATAAAACAAAGAAAACAAAGTCCATACTATAACAAATAAATGAAAAGTTATAATATCCTACTATAAAACAAAGTTGATACTAAATAAAAAAAAATCACAAATACATAGATGAAATAAAATAAAAACAACGTCTAGAACACAACATCTTAAACAATCATCCAACCTCATCTCCAAACAACATCCTACAATAAAACAAAATATTCAAATGTCAAAATGTTGAAACATCTACAACAAGTTCAAACTTCATAAATAAAACATCATAAATAAATGTTGACATCTTAAACAAATGTTGACATCTTAAACAAGTGTCATAATCGTCCAACCAAACTTCATAAATAAACAATCTAAACGAAACTTCATAAATAAGAACGAACACATATAAAACTCAATTTTTCTCCTCAAAACAATCACAGCCGAACTCGACCCACCCCCCACAACATATTCAAACTTCATAAACAAGAACGAACACACATAAAACTCCAACTTTCTTCCCAAAACAATCTAAACCAATCTCAACCCACCCCCCACAACACATTAGAACTTTATAAACATTCATAAACACACAAAAACTCCAAGTTCAATGACAAAACGAGTATAATCAAACTCTACCCAACCCACGATAAACATGAAACCTCCCAAACATCAAAAAGCACACAGAAAGCTACAAATTCAACTCCAAAATGATTACAACCGAATGCTACATACCCCCACAACATATTCAAACCTCATAAACAAGAACGAGCATACATAAAACTCAAACTTTCTCCCCAAAACAGTTTAAACCAATCTGAACCCACCTCCCCAGAACACATTAGAACTTCATAAACATTCATAAACATAAAAAAAACTCCAAGTTCAACGACAAAAAGAGTATAATCAAACTCTACCCATCTTCCACGACAAACATGAAACCTCCTAAACATCAAAAAACACATAAAAACCTACAAATTCAACTCCAAAATGATTACAACCGAACTCTACGTACCCCCACAACATATTCAAACTTCATAAACAAGAATGAACACACATAAAACTCAAACTTTCTCCCCAAGACAATCTAAACAAATCTCAACCCACCCCCCACAACACATTAGAACTTCATAAACATTCTTAAACACACAAAAACGACAAGTTCAATGAAAAAACGAGTATAATCAAACTCTACCCAGCCCGTCATGACAAATATGAAACCTCCCTAATATAAAAAAACACACAAAAATCTACAAATTCAACTCCAAAACAATTACAACCGAACTCTACGCACCCCCACAACATATTCAAACTTCATAAACAAGAACGAACACACATAAAGCTCAAACTTTCTCCCCAAAACAATCTAAAACCAATCTCAACGCACCCCCCACAACACATTAGAACTTCATAAACATTCACAAACACGCAAAAACTACAAAACGACAAAAAACACATCAAAACCCAATTGTTTGACTACCATAACTACATGATAGCCAACAATTCTTTATCATAAAGCTACTTAAGACATAACTACTTTGCTACCATAACTGTAGGATAGCAACATATTAGACAACTAAATAATGTAGTAATCATACCTAATTTGATGGGCCTCCTCTCTGTGATCGTATCATGTCTTCAATCATTTTTTTCATTTCTTCTATTTGTCTTGCATGATCCTCTTTCATTTGTTACTGAACGTCTTCAAGTTTCTTAATCCTCCATTGAGACTGTTTGAGATATGCTCTCAATTCTTTCATCTCTCTCTCCATTCCTTGAGTAAATGAAGAACTCGATGAGCTGCTACCCCTTCTTGACTTAGGTTTAGGGCCCCAACTTAAGCCTTTTGAATATTCGGGTTGTCTACCCAAAATCATCTCACAGATTTCATCCTTTATTAGTGGTTGAGAATCTTCTGGAGTGGGATTGGATTGAAATTCTAACATTTGATTCTAGACATATTAATTAAATGTGTAAGAACGAGCGATTGAAGTTAGAAATGAAAAACAACACGAAAATAAAACAAAAAATGTTACATGTGCATTTTCAGCTGCCTTGTTCACGAACTTGCCACCTTTAGAGTATGTTTCCCTAAATAGATCAAATCGTCCTATTTCTCGACCTTCCTTAGACTGCAACTCTGCCTGAATTTGCAGGAATAACTTCGATCCGCCTACGTGGTTGAACGGTTTTCTCTCTATTCTTCCTGTCCGTCTCCAACATTTCCTACATTTCAAAAAAAAAAAAACAAATATTCTATAATAGTAAATGCAGTAAATAATACATGTCTTAAATCACGCCGTCAGGAGAGATTGTGTCTCCCGACGATCGATTTAGGCATTGGGGGAGCTCATTTTTCTTGTAGTGTTAACATAAATATTTTGAGCAAGACTGATGTTTATTATTTGTTATAATTTCATTTGTATTTTGTTTATTGTTTGTTATAATTTGATTTGTATTTTTTACTTCCAATTAAGTTTGCTTGTAGATCGAGATTTCTAGAAATTAAGTCTCACTCTTTATTTGTAGTTCCAGATTGTTTAATTGTGTACGAACTAAGTTTTAAGGTTCATGTCAATGTAAGAGCATCTCCTTTGAACATAAAGAATATTTTTCACAATGTATTCTGGGTGTTATGTTTTGATTATGTCATATGGATGAGACCTTTTATTGGGTTGTTAGTAGATGAAAAATGTAATGACATCAATGTTTTGGACACTTACCTTGTTTCACTATATTCTTTCCAATAGAGTGGTGTCGGTATTTCTACTTTGTGGAAGTAGGTTTTGATATAAAAAATTTGAGCAAGATTGATGTTTAATAAGTTGGAAAGATTGTGACCATTAAGCAGGTATAGTATATGAATATTGGTATCGCTGTTGACATTGATTTAGTGCGTTGAGTTCTAAAATAAATGTTGTTTTTTTTACTAGGTATCTGACAAACACATTATTGAAGTGAGGATACCACCAAGCAAGTTCTTTATATGTGTTTTTTTTTTTTTTTTTTTTTTTTTTTTTTTGGGATAGTGCTAACACTTAGTTGTATTTAGTTAACCCAAGTTTGGTTACTAGTTTTGTAATTTGTAGCTTCCTTGTATTAACTTTACAAACTTTATTGTTATATATGAAATTGGAGGAAACATAGGTGTCATAATAGGTATATGAATCAAATAGCCATCCATCATTGAAGCTTTTTTACATTTCACAAATGTCATGAGATGTAGTATATAATATTGGAATTCTATCATTAATAGACTTCAACGACTATAAATAAATCTCAATTTACGTAACTGAATGAAATTTAGAAAGTGTCACAGTTAAGGCATTATCGATACTGTAAAAGTGACATTATTGATGTTTTTGTGATAGACTTTTTATGTCAATATAGAGGTTTAATTGACAGAAAAAGTCAACTTTTGGATCATTCATTAATATTAATAAATTGTCATAAAAATGTTACCATGATAGGTAATAACTATCAACAAATGCTTTTTGTTGTCTGGATTGAAAAGTCATGTAACAATCAACAATAACTAATTTTTCATGTGTCATCTATACACTTTCCTTGATGGTGGATTCAAAGACTAAAAAAAGTCAAGAAATGTGTTTGTGACAAATTTTTAGTCATGAAAACTCATTTTTCTTGTAGTGGATATAGCCTAACTCTCTCGGATTCAAACAATGTCACATAGAAGATATAAAACTTGTCTACCATGTACACGAGTTCACTCACAACATATTATTAAATTAAAACAAAATCCAAAAATACTTTTACTATAACAAATATAAATTTTAGAAATGCAACTTTGATGTCGTAATTTACTATTTTTCTTTATAATACATCTATATTGAAATGAATAATACATAGAGCTGAAACATTCAGATGCTCAAGAAATGCCTTTTATCATGGATTCATAATAAAAAATAATAATTTAATAAAGTATAGAATTAGCCTTCAAGTAATTGGCCAATTATTATTTATAACCAATTACTTCCAAACTTTTAATTTGCCGAACTAAAGAAACAAATCCAATACTTTTAAAGTCTTTTTCATTGACTTTTTAACAGTTTAAAAACTTTTTTTTCACTTAAAAATAATTATTTAAATACTTACTAAGTCCAAATATATCGTTAGTCTATATTAAAAGTCGTAATTATAATAATTGGTAAATTTTTCTTGTTGATATATTTATACATTCATATCAATATGACAAACATTTTCCTTGAAATAAAACAAAAATGCAGTAAATTTCTTTTTCAATCCAAAAATATAAACAGGACCAAAGATTTTACTTCTAGATCCTTGAAGGGATAGATATATACAGTTTTAGAAATAAGAGGTAAAATCTCTTTGAGAAATAAACATCTAATTAATATTTTATTGTTCTCATATTTAGAAACATTCTCTAAGCTTCAGTAGAAAAAAAATCATATTTTTAGTTTCCCTGGTTTTAATTAAAAAATGATATTACAACTTCGATTCAGCCCCGGCATTCCCCTGCGACCTGGCTACGTCATCCTCACTTGCCTTGAATGCTTCTAGAAGTGAAAGTTGTCCACACAAACCAACACGGGTTCTTTCAGCATGCTAAGCACGCTTAACTTTGGAGTTCTTATGATTAAGCCAACGAAAAGGAAGGTGCACCTTGTTGGTATAGGTAGTAACTTTCAATTCTTTTATCCCTTTCTCAATCGTACTTTCATGTCTTTAGGATCCCTCTCATTCGGATGTGATATCGGTTCATTCATGTACCCCTCCTCGAGTCGTTACATGTCCACCAGTTTTCGCTTGGTTCGTCCCCAAACCACATCTTACTAGGAGAGGTTCCGCTTTGATACACAATCTCTTACATACGCATAGTTATGCATATACCTCTTTCGTATACACATAACCCACTTAATGTGTACCTCTTTTGTACACATGGTTACATATACACCTCTTTCGTATACACATAACTCACTGAATATGTACCTCTTTCGTACATCTAGTTATGTATATACCTCTTTCGTATACACATAACCTACTGAATATGTACCTCTTTCGTACATAACTCCCACGGAATATGTACCTCTTTCGTACATCTAGTTATGTATACACCTCTTTCGTATACATATAACCTACTGAATATGTACCTCTTTCGTACATCTAGTTATGTATACACCTCTTTCGTATACACATAACCCACTGAGTATGTACCTCTTTTGTACACCTCAGTATCCTCTAGGTATGTATCACTTTCATACACATCAGCCCTAGTACGTCTCTTTCATATACTAGCGCCTTTAGACGTGCATCACTTTCATGCAGTCACATAGTCTGGAAAGGAAAAGAGATAGCATCTAATTTCATATTACATATAACATTCACCTAATCATGCATCATCTAAAATCTCCTGATCAAGGTCAGGCTAGTTAACCTCAACATACCTAATTAATTTAGTATTAATGGATCCACCCTAGTACATCACTTTCATGCACTAACTCATGTAACAATCAAACATTTAAAATTTCATATAATACATCATATAACTTACACACTTTCATAATAAATCACATCAACAAGCACATAAAAAAATAATGCTCCAACTTTCACCTAACTTTAAGACATTTCCGTAGTAGTGTCGCTTAACTCATAATTTAGGGTCATGTCCAATTGTCCTTTTAATATATTCCATAAAATTCTAAATCATGCTCATACATTAATATGCTTCAGTCATATTATCACATGCTCATATATCTTATCTAAACAGTCTATTAAATCTCAGAGACAAAAATATCCTTGTAACTAGTCTTACAATCCTCAACATCGACAGATCAAATACAACCATATGGAATCACATACCATCTCATGCTAGCATTCAAGTGTCTGTGTGCACAAGTAAATCTTTCAGATCTCATACCAGAACATACATTGGTCATACTATACTATCAGTCCATCATGCTTTCATTCTGCCATATCATTCATTTATCATGCTAGCATACATCTAATGCCTAACCCGTGGGCAGTTCCAGAAGTAAGATTATTTACCTCAAATTAAGCCTAAGTTGCAAGCAATTTAATCTTCTTTCTCGCTTAGATGAATCTTGAATCAAGCCCCAAAATATAGCTTGTTCCAAAACTGCCTTCGATCTCTCAAACAAATGCCTCAATCAAAACGTTGCTTGGTCCAAAAGTAGTTTCGAATTTAAGTTCGTTTGCGAACCCAACTTAATCCTTCGCAATGCCTGACAACACACTTCTACCTTAAAATTTCACCAGTGCTCGAATCTTTCCTAAGGTCCAAAATTCTGGCGATTGGCCACGGGTTCCGGTTGCTATAATAGGCTGAAGAAGAGATCGCCGACCAGACATGAAAAGCCAAGCAAGGATAGCTGGAGCGGCGACAAGGGTCTCGGATGGTGGAAGAAGAAATTGAGAGGGGGGGGGAGGTACCGGCGGGTGCGTGAGGAAGAAAGGGAAAGAGGGTTTTAATACTAATAATAATAATAATAATAATAATAATAATAATAATAATAATAAAACAAAAAAAAGTAAATAAATATAATTACATTTAATTCCTTTCCGTTTTATACTATTAAATTCCTTTCTGTTTCAAAAGAAAATTAATTCCTGCCATTAATTTTCAAATTGAATTTCAAATTAAATAATTTCACGTCAACGATTAAATTCTCGCACTTACACTTGAAGTCCAAAATTCCAAAAATGCCCTCCAACTAATAACAATTACTTAAATTTCAAATAATAAAGTCACTGAAATTACATTATTACTAAAAAATGTGCGGGATGTTACAATTCATATAAGATCTTTCACTCCCCCCAAATTTTGGAAAAAATAAAAAAAAAATAATAAAACTAGTTATCAAATACACATTTCCATCTCAAATAATTAAAAAAATAAAATAAAATAAAGCGTCTGTTACAAATATAACAAGCAAATCTAATGTATTACAAATATTGTAAAATTTAGATTTTGCTTTTGAAGTTTATGAGTGGTTGATCATATTACTAATAAGAGTTTATCAATGATAAAGTCTATAATTGATAGAATTTACTATACTTTTAATTCTTTTAAAATGCTACTATACACTTATTTATTATCCTTAAAAGTATTATCCAATGTAATTACCTGCAAATAAAAATACTTCCTCAACCCAAATCGAGTTTCTTTACTAAACTTCAAATGGATGTATATTATTTCTCATTTTGTTGGATATACATCAAAAACAGAACAACAAAATGAATTAATAACTTAAAAGCATATTTAATTTATCTAGTAGAGATCCATTTGTGAACAAACTCATCAACATTAGCCGGCATGTTTCTCAAATAAATTCCATCATCTTTAGCCGTCCAAATACAAGTACCTTGAGTCCCACACCTATCACGGAGCCAGGTGCTTTTGGACTCGGGCCAAAAGACTTCAAAAGAAACATACGCATCTGGCTTCTCCAATTTGCACCAAAACAGGGTTGTTTCCCAAAAGTTCACATTAAAGTTCCATTGGTAATCATCTCCATGGTTAACCAAATGGTGATACCCCAAATCATCGTCCTTCGACTGGCAGTGCACAACCATATCGAATTTGCTTAGTCCATTTACTATGTGAATGTAATACCTCGAAACCGCCGGTGGAGGTAACGTCAGCCTCAAAATCTGATCAGCACCGACCAAGGCTGCTGTGATGAGCCACAAAAACAACACATTCCTGAATTGGATCATTTTTAAGCAAACTTTTGTTTATCTATCTTTGATGTTGTACATGTATGTGAATAAACATTCGTACTTATAGCACAAGCAAGAAATTGAAGTAATGCAATGATATGGTTTTAGGTTTTTTTTTTTAAAAAAAATTAATATTCTGCCTATTTTGTTATTCAACATAATTTTCCTTTTCAATTAGTAAATTGTAACCTTCCATTAATTAGGATGACATTCATTGGATAGAGAATATTTTATTACATTTACGTCATTGGTCTATGAATATGGCCTACAATCCGAAAGTATTTTTGTTAATATTTAATTTGACTTCAATTTAAATTACGCCAAATACATGAACATGACACAACTAATATATTATAAAACAATACATTAATATGACTGAATAAGAATTCAAATTAGGTTTATAAATAATAACAAAGTATGCAAACACAATTTTACTAGTAAATTTGATACATCAATTATAAAATATTGTAGATAGATTATAATATTTTGCTATTACTTATAAATATTTAAAATAATTTTTCGACAAAATTGAAAATTAAATTTGTTTTCAATATCAGTTGCATTAAATATTTGTATGACAAGACGTTGGTTCACAACGAAGAAGATTTTTTTAGTATTTATTTTCTTGAGGTCAGCTACATGAACCATTTTAATTAAATAGGATTAGTTTTTATTATTTTTTCATGCTATTGAAACTTTTTCCTAACTTAAATGGGTGCAGTTTAGATTTAGTAAAATTTATCTAATCTTCTTTGGAAAGGAAAAAGGATAAATAATGTGGAAATTTTTACAAATAGAAAAAATATCAAGTTATTTACAAAAATAGTGAAAAAAAATACTAAAATGATTAGATTTAGCTATTTGTGTAAATTTATCTAATCATCGATTGAACAATTGAAGGAAAAAAAAAAAACATGATGATGAAATTGGGATCCAGAAAGTGACGGAAGCAAGTGGAGCTATCATTTCTCTATAGGGGACGATGGAGTGGCGGTTGTACATGAGACAAAGATGAAAATATCAAATATTCATGGACACATGATATATCCGACGATGTATTCTTAAATTGAAAGGTTTAACATAATATGAAGTATCCACGAATATTTTGACATCCTTTATAAATTCTCGTAAAACATAAAAAATGTAATCTACTTAATCAAGTATTAACAAAAAAATAACAATATTCATAACTTAGTTTGAGAGCATAAATATTTTGTGATTTGTTTTTTACTTTTATTTGATACTAAATATTTTTTTTATTACTATTTGATACTAGATAGTTTCATACATAATTGCCCATCACTCACTCGCTCTCTTTTGAAGGCCCTTTCTATTCTCTTTCTAGTATGGTTCCCCGGCCACGCTTAGTCTTAGTATCCAAGGATTGATAGGAAATCATTTTATTTATATATACTAGTAAAATTTTCTTGTCAATATTATACAAATTGTGAGACTGTGTGTTTGCATCTCTTCACTATAAATTATAGACATTTATGTTCATATACGTGGTCGTGACACATTAGCATATTCGTCGAGTAATAAGAAAAACTTCATATTAAACATCAATCTATTTTATAATTTTTTTAGGTATACAAACTCTCAACTTATAGGAGAGCAAGCTCAAATAGGGTTATGAGAAATTCATATAGAAATAATGGCTGGATTCATGTTTGAGATGTAATGACCAGACTTGTTATCCTCAAATAACACTGTTATGAAATCGACAATTAAAGAATATAAAAAATGTCAAAATAATCAACAGACATATATACATGGTTTACTAATGGTATGCTAGCAATGTCCATGGAGCAGAGAGAGAATAGTATTATTAGAGCAAATGTTTTCTGAATACACCAATTGTGCCTCTAGGGTTAGAGAGTTTATGTAGCACACTACTCTAAACCCTAGGGTCATAATCATAAATAACTACAAATAAGTAAATATGCTAAATAAGAATTTTGAGAGGTTTTAGGGGCGTTTCTCTTGAACCCCCACCAGGGTGCGTCGCCTCTGGACCCCAGCTCGCTGACCGGGCAGCAAGACCCCCCATACTTGATTGTTCCAACTGTCAGCAAACAAATTTACCGAACAAACACATTGGAGCATTTTCTTATAACTTAGCTTTAAAACAAAAGAACAAAAAAAAACAAAAAACAAAAAAAACAAAATCAAAACCATACCCTGACTTATTGTATGGATTCATGGTAGATCATTAATTATTTTTTTCCGTTTTATTATCTTAAAAAGAAAATTTAGAATGTGAGTGGTTATGTATTATTTATTACTACTTTTTCTCCTTTCAAAGAAAGTTATTACAAACACAAATAAGACAATTCATGCATGAGTTCAACAACTAACACATATAAATAGATACCAAAGGAGTGCATTGTATATCAAACAAAAACACTCTTAATTACAACAAGTTCAATTCGGAGAAAAATGTCACACCCCGCCTCAAACCCGCCTCCTGATACCATCTTTTTGTGATACCTACTTCCCATCTGAACTTCTTTACTCTCAGTAAATTTTAAGTCAAGGAGATAAACAAAAACTGATTGAGTAGGCCCATTTTATTACAACAATGTAACATTTATACAACTCCAAGACTTAACTACAAAGTTTACAACAACAATTCTTAAAACCCCGGAAGTGTGACTGTGGCTTGTGGCAGACCTTGACCTTAGCAGCACCCTAGAACTCCTCACCTTTCCACTACCTGAGAAGAGAAATATGAAAGAAAAGAATGAGCTTCACAAAGCTCAGTGAGTGGTAAGCAACTTCTAGATCCTATTTCAACTCATAATAACAATCATATCATATATATACGAGGTTAGTACTCAAACCTCAGGTTTGAATGAGTCTTGTCTCAACTTCTATCTACATGCACGGTAGATAGTTAACTGTTACTAATTACAAACAAGCTTACTCTTCTGCGTTCCTTTTGTTCCCTATGTGCACATACCTCCCCGCTCATGAGCTAAAAAACTAGACCCGTCGGCCCTCTAACCATCCCATACGAGGTTCCTCCCAAAACCTCAGGAACTAGACCTCTCGGTCCCCTAACCATCCCATGATATTCCATTTGGGCTTAGGAACTAGGTTTATTTACCCCCTGACCATCTCGATCATATATTCTCATTCTCATGCAAATTACTCATTCATAACATAAGCATATACAATTTACTCTAAAAGATATGATTTATAACTTAAGGGAAATACCACTCACCTTGGTGAGGTAGGAATCTTCCTTTCTAGAAGTTCCTTGATCATCTCGGGCTCCCTTTTGAACCCTAAAATCCAGATTCAAATTAAAGCTTAGATTATACATAGTTCCAAGTCTTATCTCGAGATACTTCCTTCTACAAACATGTTCAATATCTCAGGAAGCTTACCTTAAAATCTTAGCTCAGAAATTATCATGGTTTGGCGGGAATCATCAAAACATTAAGACTGACTCAAGCTTACCCGATAGCTCGAGCCCTCTATCTTGTCTTCACTTTCCAACCCGATTCCTTGGAATTTCTTCTCCGGAAACCCTATCTTGGAAACTAGACTCCCAGAGCTTTCAGGTGGCTTTGAAATCACTCCAAATGTACAAGTATTCTGGGAGAAATCATCGTCCCAATTTGATAATACTTCCAGACTTGACTGTCCGACAACATCTCCTCCTCTTGGAACTTTATGACCGACGCATGCCCTTCATGATCAACGCATGTACTCCTTCAAATATATCTTCTAATACTATTCCATACATTTTTTGAAAAGGATTTGGCTTGTGAATGGAAAAGACATCTTATGGTGGTATTTATAGGCCGAAGGAAACGATCCTTATCATATTTACCAAGTTTCAAAGCAAGACACCTCCTACTTTGGGGTGTTTGCACCATGTTTTGCCACCACCTACTTCCTTTGCCATCCACCTACTTTCATGCCACTTACCTTATTGAGTTGTCTTCCTCATGCATAAGACTTCCTTTGTATGAAACTTAATTCGTCCAGCTTCTAGTAACTCAAGTCTAACCATTTCTCTGTACAGCCCTTTGTCAAGATGAGCTCATAAGTCTTACGCAACGCAAGCCTCAGTACTGCTCCATCGTGCAGTTCTTGCATCCATCGCTTAGCACCAATGCCCCATCGTGTAGCTCAACGATCTCGCTTTCAGCGATCTTGTGCATAGCTTATCATTTAGCTGCTGCACCATCATTTACCTCCATCGTGTAGCATTGACGCCTTATCGTCTAACGCATCCGCTCATCGCATAGCATCATCGCCCAGTGTCTACTTCAATCGTATAAGCCCATCGTTTAGTATTATGCTTATTGTGTAGCGCATCTGCTCATTGTGTAGTCTATCGCTTAGAGCCCGCACATCGTCTAGCGCCTATGCTCATTGTCTAGTGCTTATACTAATCCTGTAGTATTATCGCTTATTGTGTAGCTCTATCGTTTAGTGCCACCGAAAGTTACACGATCGTTTAGCGCATTGCTGAGCACGATCGCCTACCTCATCGTGTAGTGCCAATCATTTGCTATACGATCGCCTACCTTGCAACTTATGTGCTACACGATCGCCTACCTCATCATGTAACGCTGCTCCTTTGCTACATGATTGTCTTCCTAGCGCCTTATCTCGCTCTCTTCATTCTCATTCACGCATTTTCAACATATGAGCAACTTGGGCAATGCCTCTTGCCAACGCCTTGGCCAATCATGCGTCCAACCTCATAAATGCGTAGTTGCCTTCGGCTTCATACTATATTTAGCCTCATTTCATGTGTTAACACCAAACGCATGGTTCCTTTTGACTTCAAACTAAGCCAAATTCCACCAGTAAAGGCTTAACTCAAATCTACTCAAGGAAAATCTATTCAACACTTAGAAATTTTCCTTCTCTTCAACATAGGATTTAACTTTCACTTAGTTAATTCCTTTAATTACCTGCTTAAGTAGGGAAAATGGAAATCGGAGTTTCACAAGAGATGGAAATAATCTATGAAGAAAAAAGCATTTGGCATTAGTTCTTTTACTTGCGTTTCCGGTTGCACGACAGTTCCACTACCACTCCCAACATGGCACATTCATGTGGTAAATGGCTTAAATAATGACTATTGGTTCATTGTAAATCTAACAATGATGATTTGGAAGCCATAGTTTGATTGCCAAAGGAGAGGAATTTCAATGGACTTTTAAGGTCAACTTTTTTGGAACAGCATAGTTTTGGTGCTATCTGCCAATGACAAATTTTAATGTATCGTTTGAATCTTTTTGGGTTGAAAAAATGTACCCTTGGCTCACTTCTAGGTGCTTTGACAAAAATTGCATTTAGGTTGATAAAGATGATGGGATTTACTTGAGAAACAATCCTTGTACACCAATGGAACAAAGTAACTTGAGTGCTAGATATGTACATTTTCAACTATTAAAAGATTAGTATAAGAAATATCACACATTCAAATATGATTCCCGTCTTTTATATATATATATATATATCTTTAATTTATAATATGATATGGGCCAACAAATGGCCATTACATATACGTCCATCCAAATCTTCTATCTGTTAGATAGATAGCTACAACTACTTCTTTTCGGCTCCTAAACTTCACTTCATACTTAACTTTTTACTATGATACAAGCTTCTGTTTGGATTAATTTGGAAAAAAATTATTTTTCAACAAGTCATTTTCATTTAAATACTTTTGGTAAAATCTTTCTAAAATAAAAGCACTCATTTATTTGACAGTTTTTTCTCAAAAGCTTCTTTCTATATATAAATTCATTCCATTTGTTATACACTAAAAGTATTTTTATTAATGTCAAATTTTACCATATTTTTTTAATGTAATTTTGGGAACATTTCTTAAATTTTGATGAATTGGAAGTTAACTAGTTAATCAAATAATTAGATCCAACATGAATATACTTAACAATCCCGTTCCTCATATTGCTATAAATTGGCTCACTTTCATGTAACCTCTATTTGAATTTTTCTCACATACCATATGAATTAAAATATTCATTTTTAAAATAAACAAATAAAATGAATATAGCTCAATTAGCATAGACCATGTTTGCTCCACCAAGTTAGTCAGATAGATCGTTTAGTAACTTAGAATTAAGAAATAAGAAATTATAAAGCAATAACATGAACAATAATAGTTCTCTCTCTCTTTTTTGTGTAACATTTAATTTTATCATTCCTAACTATTTCTTAAGTAAGAAAAAAAAAAAACAATTACATTGTTGCTCATAATTTATTTATCTTTATTTCTTATTATATTTATTTGAAAAAAATAAAAGAAAAGAGAAGTAAAAATAATTAAAAATTATTATTATTATAAAGAAAAGAGAACTAAAGTAAACTTAGTTCAATAGTATTCCATGCACTCCTTTCTTAAGGTTGATGGAACACGAGACATACGCAGTGGAATTATGATGTAATTACACTCTAGTTGTTCTTAAATTAAAGGAAATAAGCATACATCATGAAGGGAAAAACAGTGAATTAAAAGTGTAGGATACTACCTTTGAAGCTCCCGAAAACCATTTTTCCTCGTTGAATCTCGACCCGAACTCTTTCAGACCACAACTAGAGTTGACCTACTATCCTCTGGAGTCAGATTCAAGTTGTGGGACCCGGTGGATGAAGAAAACCGAGAGAGAGAAAAGAGATGGAAAATAAGATGGAATTTGGGTAGGTTTGGGTTTTTCCCTTTTTTCCAAAGTTTTGATTTTTCTAGCCCAAATAAGAAATCCAATTTTCAAAATTGCAAAAACTATTTTTATTCAAAATGAAAGGCCAATTTATAGAAAAATTCATTCAACAATTGCATGAACTAAATGCATAAAAAACCCAACACCTATATTCCACTATCTTAGTGGGCTTAATGTCTCCACTATAACCCAACACCAAGCCTACTATTTTGTTAGTGGAATTATCCAACAAAAGTTTAGATTTTTCCACTAACTATAGTCAAAGGGCAAAATAGTCATTTGGTCAAAGTTAAACTTTGACCAAAAAGTCAACATTTTGGCTTTTTATGATTTTTTCCGTTTTCACTAATTTTGACCTCCCGAGCATGAATCTGCATTCATTTTCTCGAAATTCAAATCAAATTTGAATATAAGGTCAGTCAAAGTTTGATTTTTCAAAGTCCAAAGTCAACTCTTTGACTTTTTACATCTTTGACCATTTCCATCATTTCCGAGCTTCCGAATATGAACATTTTCATATTCTTGATATTTAAATCACATTTAAATATTAAAACTGTATCTCTAAGCTTAAAAACCCGAACACTGTATCACATATACTTGTTGGTTTCTCTCTCTCTACATAATTCGAACAATTCGAATTATTCTATCATACTGTTCTAAGTTTATTTCATATGAGCTAGTAAGGGAACCTAATGGACCTATAGAACATGGGCTCCAACGATCTGAGATTAGCTAGCTAAACTCTTTAGACGGAGCTAATCAACATTCGTTAACTAACGGGTCATTCCACTAAAGTCTCGTAGTTGCACTCCCCTCACTATAAATATATTTGTGTCCATTTGATATAACCATGATTAGTAAGTTAATCTTTCACAGGTTGTTCGTAATCTCGACTGGGTCATAAAAACCGTTTTACCCCCAAGACTACATTTTGTTCTTTAAGTTCCATTGATCCTCTAATGAACAATTAGTTTAAGGTCTAACCTATAAACCGAAGCCCTCTCGGGCCAAGGAGAGGATGGGGCCCCTTGTTCAAGACCTGGATTCAGTACTAAAAGGAACAACCTATCTACTATCCCTATAATGGGTAGAAGTAAATTCCGTCTTGCACCCTATGTTCCCAACTATCCACCCGATCTTACCCCTGAAATGGGAGGCCTATTGGGCCAGCGATATTGAGCTGCCCTCACCTATGCAAATCTAACGATAATTTCAAGTGAACAGGAGTTTATAGTTAGCTCAGGATTAAGATTAAGTTACTTAGGTCATCAATTAACGAAATAATCAGTTTTATACATAAAACGACATTTAGAACGTAAAAAGTGACTATTTTATTGTTCAGTCTTATGTAAACTCTTTACATAGGATGCCCCCACTCACATATCTCTATATGAACGATTCAGGATCACATAATTTGTACTAACTATAAAGTGGGCCGCATCTATAGTGTCCCCAGAATAAGATGCCCAACCTTATTCATATACTATAGACCATTTTGGCTATATATTTGAACTTGATCCATCTTTATGTCACTACATAAAGTTCAAACTACATTAAATAGCCTCATGACCTTAGTTTATTGGATTCAAGATTACAATTTCAATAACAACTTTATCGAAAAACAAAACAGAACATGTTTATTAATTTACAAACTACGAGTTTTTGGACATAAAATCCAACAAACTCCCACTTGGACTAAAACTCCTAGTGGAGTATCATAATGTTGAATTTAAATGAGAAACGTATGAGTGCAATAAACATATGAATACAATAAACTAGAGCATATACCCAAAAGTTCTCCCACTTGTCCTAGTTTACAAACTTCGTAGACCTAGACTCTGTAGGTGACCTTCACACACTTTAGTCTTGGACCTTTGTAAAAGGATAAACAATGTTTTGCTCATAAGATATCTGGGTCACTACAACGTCTCCACGATGTACAATCTCCCGGATCAGATGGTATTTACGCTCAATATGCTTGCCGCGCTTGTGGCTTCTTGGTTCTCTTGAATTTGCAACTACACCACTATTATTACAATATAGGGTGATACGCAGATGCATATTTGGAACGACTTCCAAATTTGTCAAGAATTTCCTCAACCATACTGCTTTCTTTGCTGCTTCACAAGCAGCTACGTATTCAGCTTCCATTGTGGAGTCTGCAATACAGTTTTGCTTCACTCTTCTCCACACTACTGCTCCTCCATTAAGAGTGAACACTGATCCAGATGTAGACTTTCTAGCATCTTTATCGGTTTGAAAATTAGAGTTAGTGTATCCAGTAAGAATCAAATCCGTAGTACCATACACGAGCATGTAGTTCCTCATTCTCCTAAGATAATTGAAGATATTTTTAACGGCAGTCCAATGATCATATCCAGGATTGGACTGATACCTACTGACTATCCCTAATGCGTAGCATATGTCAGGTCTAGTATATAACATTGCATACATCAGGCTCTCTACTGCGGAAGCATATGGAATGCGTCTCATATTCTTAACCTCTTGAGGTGTCTTAAGACATAGATCCTTCGACAAATGAATTCCATATCTGTAAGGTAACAGACCTCTTTTGGAATTCTGCATCTTATACCTAGACAACATTTTGTCTATATAAGTTGTTGCTTGAGTCATGGCTAGTGTTCTGTTCTTGCGGTTCCGAATAATCTGAATCCCGAGAACATACTGCGCATTTCCTAAATCTTTCATTTGGAATTGCGTTGCTAGCCATTTCTTGATGTCAGTTAGGTAACCTACTTCATTCTCAATGAGTAGAATATCGTCAACATATAAAACTAAGAATGCTATAGTAGAATTGACGATCTTCTTGTAAACACAAGGCTCATCAATATTCTGTTCAAGGCCATAAGATTTGATCGCAGTATCAAATCTTATATTCCAAGATCTAGAAGCTTGTTTTAACCCATAAATGGATTTTTGAAGCTTACAAACCTTTTGTTCTTGACCTTGTGCAATAAACCCCTCTGGTTGAGCCATATAGATACTCTTCTCAAGATCGCCGTTTAAAAAGGCTGTCTTGACATCCATCTGCCAAATTTCATAGTCATAAAAGGTTGCAATGGATAAGAGTATTCTAATCAACTTAAGCATAGCAACGGGAGAGAAAGTTTCTTCATAGTCCACTCCCTCTCTCTTAGTATAACCCTTTACCACAAGTCGAGCCTTAAAAGTCTGTACTTTATCGGCTTGGTCTCGTTTTCTCTTGTAGATCCACTTGCAACCAATTGGTTTTACATCATTTTGTTGATCTATAAGTTTCCAGACAGAATTGAAGTACATAGACTTCATTTCGAGGTGCATGGCTTTGACCCACTGATCACAGTCCACATCTTTTATTGCTTGTTTATAGGTCGATGGATCCTCTATGCTGTCATCACGTATGACGACTTGTGTTTCTGTAAAATCCAAGTAACGGTCAGGCTAATGAACAACCCTCCCACTACGTCGAGGCATTCTCAACTCTGGAGAAAGATGTGACTGACCAGATGTACTAGTTTTATCTACTATTTTAGTAGATGAACTTGCTCTATCTATAGCGTCTTTGAAAATTTCATTCAATACTAGTCTACTGCGAGGTTGATGACTTCCTATGTGGTCTTCCTCTAAGAATGTGGCATTTGTCGATACAAATACCTTATTCTCTTGAGGATCATAAAATAGATCACCTTTTGTTTCTTTTGGATAACCTACAAATAGGTATAGTTTTGAATGACGTTCCAATTTTTTAGGATTTTGCACCAACACGTGTGTCGGGCATCCCCAAATCCTAAAATGATGTAAACTGCCTTTACGCCGTTTCCATAGCTCATAAGGTGTTTCTGAAACACTTTTAGAGGGAACATTATTCAAAATATCGACATTAGTCTCTAATGCATGTCCACAAAAGGAATTAGGTAACTCAGCAAAGCTCATCATTGAGCAAACCATGTCCAACAAGGTTCTATTTCTTCTTTCAGATACACCGTTCTGCTGAGGCATATTAGGTGCAAAGAGTTTTAACTTGATTCCGTGTTCTATCATATAGTCCTGGAATCTTAAGTCCATGTACTCCCCACCTCGATCTGATCATAGTGTCTTAATTGTTTTACCTAACTGGTTTTCAACCTCAGCCTTTCATTCTTTGAACTTTTCAAAAGAATCAGACTTGTGATGCATTAGGTAAATATGACCATACCTTGAATAATCATCAATAAAATTGTTGAAATATTCATACCCACCTCGAGCTTTGACATTCATCGGTCTACAGAGGTCCGAATGTACGAGCTCTAAGGGTATTGTGGCTCTGAGACCTTTTCTAGTAAAATATCTCTTAGTCATTTTTCCCTCAAGACAAGACTCACATGGAGGTAAAGAATTGTCTTCTAACGATTTAGTAGTCCATTCTTAACCAATCTCTCAATCCTATTGAGATTTATATGACCAAGTCTTAAGTACCATAGATAGGCATTAGAAGAAACTTTTTGTCTTTTATTCTGAGTTTCGACTGTTCTAAACATCTCAGTATTTAAGAAAAAATTTTCTTTAGTTGGTCTTAACTTATATAAGTTGTTTTCAAGTATAGCAGAACAAATTTGAATACCTTTTCTGAAAATGAACACTTCATTAACTTCAAAAGATATTTTATACATTTGTTCCATAATACAAGCGATAGATATTAAATTCCTCTTCATAAGAGGTGCATACAAAACATCTTTAAGTATGATATATCTATCGTCGAAAAACAACTTCAAGTCTCCCACTGCTTCGATCGAGACAACCTGTCCTGTTCCAACCTTGAGAGTGATCTCGGCTTCTTCAATCTTTTTCCAGGAACTAGTTTCCTGAAAAGAAAAGCAAATATGTGTAGTGGCTTCTGAATCTAATATCCAGGTTAAGGTATCATCCTCCACTAAACATGTCTCAGTAACTAGTAAATCATATTTACCTTGTGCTTCTTTTGAGGCAAGGGCCTGAGGACATTCTTCAGTTAAGACAAATCTCAAGTCATCTATTACTAGTGTTGAATTCATATTGTTTTTCCATGTTGAGTAATTATCGTCGTTTAGTTTCTCAGAAGCTAAGAGTTGATCTAAAGAGCTAGTCATGCTGAAAAGAAAAACATATCCTTTTTAGTAAAAACATTAATCTGTTAAATCCAATAAAGTTTAGCAAAAAATCTAATAATGTACCTTTCATTATTATATTTTGCAATGATATTTCAATGGTTTAAAATAACCTCCACCGAGGGGTGATCGACTATTCCTCCGTTGAACCAAGACTATCTTGACTAGATACTATCACCAGAATAACTCTTATTCCTATAGTAACTGAGTTATCGCTACTTTGGTCAAAAATTTACTAACACTTAGTAATTCTCGTAAGTGTGACTCTCCATTTTCAGACCTCAAAGATCAAAATCATTATGCTCCCGAAGTTGGAAGACAAGAATGAAAACAGACCTGAGAGACCATATCTATTTCTAGAGTTTGCGGAGTTCCGAATCCTATAATACAACCCTCCGATTGGTAAGGTCGCTCCACGGCAGACATGCAGGCGCATTGTAGGAATCTCACGGTGCGACCTAATGAAAGAGACCGTAGGATGTGTTGACACACGTCCTTCTCCCACTTACTGTGAACAACTTCCTCTATTCACCTTGGTATTGACTCATGCAAACACTCTCCGAATAGAGTCCGCTCCTAGGGCGGCCCAAAGCCAAGCATGAATCTCACGATGTGAACTCTTAGGGACGCTAGAGCTAAAAGTACATTACTTCACTCCAGCTGAAATGTTCTAGACAGTTAGGGTATAAAATACTTATCGATACATTTCGGCTAACTAAAACATATCCTAAGTCTAGGTGATTCATCCGAGTATATCTTTTATACTGGATTTTTAACCTACGATGTCTAGGTGATAAACAAATTTTATTACCTCACACCGCTCACGCATGCTCATAAAACCGGTTTAACCTAACTCAGACGTCGACTCGATCTCTAGGTAGTAGGTGTTCTTTTAACCATCAACTTAAAAACCTTCAACCTTAGTCATCTTATCTGACTTTTTGCCAAGATCTTGCCGGGTGAGTTTTCTTGTAACTTCGGTTTTACAAGAAATCGACCTATTTTGTATAAAAATTAGGATTGCTCGATGGTTAACCCTAAATGAGTATGCATCTTATCTTTGTTATAGATTTTAGAAGTCTAGGTTATTTTATAACAATTATAAAATAAATTATAACAATTATAACCCTAGAGCATTCATCTATAACATGCTTCCTTCAATCAAACATGCTTTAATATAACACTTATATTAAAACTAAGCATGCGTAGTATGTATTTTATAACACTTATAAGATATAATAAATGCATGTCACATGATTTTCCTATGGTGGAGTTTTAAAACTATATGGCATACTATATGCACACATAATCAAACAACATTATACATCATATGCATAATAAGTAAACAACACTAAAGTGGACCGATTTTGGCATTTAAAACAAAAAAATAACTAATTTATTACAAAAAACAGCAACCAGCTTCCCTGAACCGACTTCAAACACTTTGAACCATCAGGAACTACTCATAAATCACTCGAACCGGCTCGAAAACACCAAAAACCAAGCTGAACCGGTCAAACCGGCTCAACCAGGTCAAATGGATCGGTCCAAACCGTCTGGACTGGCTGGTCATCTCCCGCTGGCACGGTTAACGAAGGTGTGGGCATGCGGATCGCGGAGCGGGTCTCGGGCAGGTGAACGAACGGGCACGCAAGGCTGCACGAAGCGAAGCGGGCGAACGGATCGGATCCGGGCGAGGCAGGCATGCAAAACTAGGCACACGTGCGAGCTTCCCGAACTGGGTCAGATTTGGACTGAAGAATCGGGTCTGGAAGCTTCTCTCGGGTCTAGAGGCTGACTTCGAGTATGTGATGCAATTTTTCTCCAATTTGCTGCTGTTCTCTTTTCCGGAATCAAGAATTTACAGCCTAAATTCAACTCTAATGACTCCAACAAATTTACAGACCCTTTTTCACACATTAATGCTCATAAACAAGTGAGCAATTACCAATTTCCATGAGAAATTTAAAGAGAAAAAATGCCAAAATCATAATAAATCCACTTTAGTCCCCATTTCATTCAACAATTGAATAGATAGGAAGAAAACACCCACCAAAAGCAATTGAGAGTAATTCTAGCATGCTCTGATACCACATGATAAAACACGAGACATATGTAGTGGAATTAGGATCTAATTACACTATAACTGCTCTTAAATTAAAGGAAATAAGCATGTATCATGAAGGGAAAAACAGTGAATTAAAAGTGTAGGATACTACCTTCGAAGCTCCCAAAAATCGCTTTTCCTCGTTGAAACTCGACCTGAACTCTTTCGAACCACCACTAGAGTTGACCTACTATCCTTTGGACTCAGAACCGAGTTGTGAGACCCAGTGCATGAAGAAAATCGAGAGAGAGAAAAGAGATGGAAAATAAGATGGAATTTGGGTAGGTTTGGGTTTTGCTCTTTTTTCCAAAGTTGTGATTTTTCCAGCCCAAATATGAAAACCAATTTCTAAAATTGAAAAAACTCTTTTTATTCAAAATGAAAGCCCAATTTATAGATAAATCCATGCAACAATTTCATGAACTAAATGCATAAAAAACCCAACACTTATATTCCACTATCTTAGTGAGCTTAATGTCTCCACTACAAGCCAACACCTAACCCACTATTTTGTTAGTGGAATTATCCAACAAAAGTTTGGATTTTTCCACTAACTATAGTCAAAGGTCAAAATAGTCATTTGGTCAAAGTCAAACTTTGACCAAAAAGTCAATATTTTGACTTTTTATGATTTTTCCCATGTTGACTAATTTTGACCTCTCGAGCATGAATCTGCATCTATTTTCTCGAAATTCAAATCAAATTTGAATATAAGGTCAGTCAAAGTTTGATTTTTCAAAGTCCAAAGTCAACTCTTTGACTTTTTACATCTTTGACCATTTCCATCATTTTCGAGCTTCCGAATATGAAAATTTTCATATTCTTGATATTTAAATCACATTTAAATATTAAAGTTGTATTTCTAAGCTGAAAAACCCGATCACTATATTTCTCTCTCTCTACATAATTCGAACAATTTGAATTATTCTATCATACTGTTCTAAGTTTATTCCATATGAGCTAGTAGGGGAACCTAATGAACCTATAGATGATGGGCTCCAACGATCCGAGATTAGCTAGCTAAACTTCTTAGACGGAGCTAATCAACATTCGTGAACTAACGGGTCATTTGACTAAAGTCTCGTAGTTGCACTCCCCTCGCTATAGATATATTTGTGTCCATTTGATATAACCATGATTAGTAAGTTAATCCTTCACAGGTTGTTCGTAATCTCGGCTGGGTCATAAAAACCATTTTAGCCCCAAGACTACATTCATTCCTTAAGTTCCACTGATCCTCTAATGAATAATTGGTTTAAGGTCCAACCTATAAACTGAATCCCTCTCGGGCCAAGGAGAGGATGGGGCCCCTTGTTCACGACCTGGATTCAGTACTAAAAGGAACAACCTATCTACTATCCCTATATTGAATAGATTAACACTAGGATTATTAATGCCAAATTGCCAAGAATAACTAACATACCGAATTCTATTGAGATTGATGATAGCATCAAGATGATGATGGCTTTAAGATGACTATAGTCTTCCTCAATCAAAACTCCAAATAAAACTCTCTAGATGGGATTCAAGAAAGATTAAGTGCTTGTTATTTTGGTATATTGGGGACTATAGCTATGAGATCTCTTTATATACTAGTTCAATTAGGGTTCCCATTAAACCCTAGTAAACTAGGAATGGGTTTCTGCCCCTTAAGTTCATATTCAATTAGGAATTTAGGGCATAATTATTTAGATCACATAATAGGATCCAATCTAATAAAATAACCTGAATATGATAAAATATAAATCTACATACATAGCCCATACTTTAATTATACATATTATTATTTAAATGTGTTTAACAGTCTCCCACTTGAGCTATGTCTGTGTACCTAATGTAATTAAATCATATAAACCTTAACCACGCATAAACTATTTCAATAATAGTATTCCCCTTTAGTTCAATCTAGTCCATCTTCTGTATTAGTACGAAATCTAGGCTGCTTTCGTCACTACCATTGTAACGAAACCTTTCTTGATCACCTAATCCACTACATTCAACGTCATAGATCAAGTATGGATGGATAACATGAAAACTTCATGCAAAATGATCTAGATCATGTCTGTTTCCAACTGGTCTAAATTCCCTAGTCAAATCATTCTTAAGAACTTTATGTTAAATCGCATGCATGATAGACAAGTTCATATAATAAAATATAAACCATCAACTTTATTCTATATAAAAAATAAACAAAATAATGTCAAAGAACATCTTTTATAACAAACTCCCACTAAACCATGGAATCAGAAAAGTGATTAACACCTATGTGAGCAACATACTCATGAAAAACTTTAGGTGGTAAACTTTTAGTCAATGGATATGCCACCATAGAGTTTTTTCCAATGTATTCTATCAAAATTTGACCATTTCGAACTCTTTCTTTATGAACCAAAAACTTCACGTCTACATGCTTTCACCTCGTATTGCTTCTATTGTTGTTGGAATACATCACTGACGATTTATTATCACAAGATAATTTTAGTGGTCTTTCAATGCCAACCACTATTCGCAGTCCAGTGATAAAATTTTGTAACCATAATTCATGATTGAAACTATATTTAATTTTAAATAACGCGCAAATAATATATGTGACAGAAACAAAATACACATGATCAATTAACATTACTACAAAAAGTGTATTACTTGACGTTTTTTCACAGTCAAATATCAGCGTTACTTAATGTTTTAAAAAACGTCTAGTAATCAAGTATCAAGAATAAGAGAATTTTTTTGACTGGCTAAAAGCGTCAAGCTGTAACTTTGGTTGATATTTTATAACTGTCAAGTATATGACATATGTTGTCTTATTTTAAGTGTTAAAAGGGGACTTTGTTGCTAATGGTCTTAGCACATAAATATTACTCTCTAACTTTGTAGAACAAATCTCAACACCATTTTTGTAAATAAATACTTTATTCACATTAAAATTCAGAGTGTATGACTGTGTAATAAGCATTTACAAAAATGAAGTTCCTTTTTAAGTCATGAACTACATAAACATTTTCTAATAAAAGGCAAGATTTCTGTAAATAAAGTCGGACCTCCCACTACCATAATACACACTCATTCATCTCCACCACGTTAAAGTGGACCATCATGTTCAGAGCATGTTCACGAACAGATGTTCATTCTTTCGTCTGGGCATTGAAGATATACTTGAGAGCATCATGCTTGATTTGCTAGGACTATTATCCAAACATTCCCCTTAGGGACTACATAATCTCACGACAGTGAGCATGGGTTCATCCTTTCTTGGCTAAAACTTTAGACAAGATAGCCAAGATATGCACCCGGACCTTTTCGTTCACTTTTACCCATCACTCATATGTCTCCCGAACATTTTTGGATGCATTAGTGGCTAGGGCTTGATGATGTTATATATAGAGTCTAGTCATCTCGTGGTTCAGGTCTTATACAATCTCTTTGTATAGGACACCCCCGCTCCACGTCTCCACACGAATGTTCAGAATCTACCATCTGTAGTAGTTTACAACACTTGCAAACCTCTACAAAGCGGGCCGTATCCGTAATGTCACCAGGATCAAGTATCCCACTTTAATCCTTATACTACACATAAGGTTATCACTTAAGGCACGATCCACTTGTATATCACATATACATGCTTAAGTTCACATAAGATAACCAAGGAGCTTTGTTTATTGGATATGAGTAAATGCCAGAATTAAATAACACTTATTTTATTCATTGAACAATGTGTATCTTTACAAAACAACGAGACTCTGGGAGGACACCAATCCTAACAATTGCGCATTTGTCCTAATGACTCGGGAGACTAATGTACAATACAATATAAAAATGTACAATATACAATAAACTAGGGCATACCCAAGTATCATCTCCCACTTGCCCTAGACCCAGACTCTTCAGGTGACCCTCGAACGCTTTAGCCGTGAGGGCCATTCTAAAGGGATCAGCAACGTTGTGCTCCGATGCGATATGCTGGACTATCACATCACCGCGACGCACAATCTTCCTGATCAGGTGATATTTCAATTCTATATGCTTACCCCCACGATGACTTCGAGGCTCCTTCGAATTTGCCACAGCACCGCTGTTATCACAATAAAGAGTGATAGGCAAATTCATATTTGGAACAACTTCCAAATCTATAAGGAACTTCCTCAGCCAAACAGTCTCTTTAGTTGCTTCACAAGCCGCTACGTATTCGGCTTCCATAGTGGAGTCCGCGATGCATCCTTGCTTGATGCTTCGCCAAACTACAGCCCCTCCATTCAGAGTAAACATTGACCTCGATGTCGATTTACGAGAATCTCGATCGGACTGAATGTCAGAGGCTGTGTATCCTGTAAGAATCATATTATTATCTTCATACACAAGCATGTAGTTCCTCGTTCTCCGAAGATACTTGAGGATTATCTTGACCGCAGTCTGGTGATCAAATCCTGGATTGGACTGATACCGACTAACAATCTCTACTGCATAGCAAATGTCGGGTCTGGTACACAACATTGCATACATCAAGCTTCCTACAACAGAAGCATAAAGAATCTATCTCATCTTCTCAACCTCTTGAGGTGTCTTAGGATGTTGATTCTTAGACAGAACGATTCCATGCATGAAAGGTAACAAACCCCTCTTAGAATCCTGCATCATGTGCCTGATCAACATTTGATCAATATACGATACCGAAGACAGGGCTAATCATTTTCTTGCCATCCCAAATGATCTGGATCCTGAGAACATATTGTGCCTCTCCCAAATCTTTCATTTAGAACTAGGCAGCTAGCCAATTCTTAATATCAGTCAGATATCCTACATCATTCCCAATGAGTAGGATATCATCTACATACAGTACCAGAAAAGCTACTGAGCTGTTGATGATCTTCTTGTAAACACAAGGCTCATCAATGTTCTGGTTAAGTCATATAGATGGTCTCCTTAAGATTACCATTCAGAAAGGCAGTCTTGACGTCCATTTGCCATATTTCAGAATCATAAAATGTGGCTACTGACAGGAGAATCCGGATAGACTTAAGTATGACAACAGGTGAGAAAGATTCCTCATGGTCAACTTCCTCAACCTGGGTATAACCCTTTGTCACGAGTCTAGCCTTAAAAGTTTGCACCTTTCCATCTACACCTCTCTTTCACTTATAGGTCCACTTACACCCAATAGGTCATACCCCATCAGGTGGATCAACAAGCTCGCAGACGTTGTTAAAGTACATAGACTTCATTTCCTGGTTCATGACCTTAACCCATTCATCTTTGTCAACGTCCTCCATTGCCTTCTTAAAAGACAATGGATCCTCGACCCCATCATTCGTAATGACGTTATGGACTTCAGTCAAACCCATGAAGCGATCCGGTGGGATCATAACCCTCCCATTACGTCGAGGCAGTCTCAACTCTTGAAATGGTTGACTAGACGTTCCGACCTCAACAACTCTTGTTGATCTGTCGGCCTGTTCAGCAACTCTTGTGTAACCCTCAGCAGTCTCAGTCTCACTAGAGATCTCATGTAAAACAAGCTTACTTCGTGGCTTATGATCCTTCATGTGATCTTCTTCCAAGAAGATATCATTAGTGGAAATAAACACTTTGTTCTCACTTCGATCATAGTAGTATCCTCCTCTCGTTTCATTGGGGTAGCCCACAAAGAGGCAAACCTTCGAACGTGGTTCCAACTTCTTTGGATTAGTCACTAGCACATGTGCCGGACAGCCTCAAATCCTGAAGTGGCATAAACTACTTTACGGCCTCTCTATAACTCAATAGGTGTTTTAGAAACACTTTTCGAGGGAACGTTGTTCAGGATATAACATGTAGTCTGCACTGCATAACCCCAAAACGAGTCTGGAAGATGAGCATAACTCATCATAGACCGAACCATGTCCAATAAGGTCTTGTTTCTCCTTTCTAATACACCATTCTACCAAGAGTTGGGACGCAATCCCATATTCTATCATATAGTTCTGGAATTGGAGGTCCATATACTCTCCACCACGATCAGATCATAGTGTTTTTATCTTCTTACCTAACAAGTTTTCAATTTCAGTTTTATACTCCTTGAACTTGTCAAGAGCTTCAGACTTACGTTGCATTAGGAAGAGATACCCAAACCTTGAACAATCATCTATGAAAGAGATGAAATTGTCATACCCACCTCGAGCTCTAACATTCATCGAACCACAGAGGTCTGAATGTACAAACTCCAAGGCTTCCTTGGCTCTGTAAACTTTTCCAGTAAACGGTCATTTGGTTATCTTACCTTCAAGGCATGATTCACATACCGACAAGGAGTTTTCTTTTAAACTTTTTAGAAGTCCACTTTTCACCAACTTCTTAATCCTATTGAGGTTGATGTGACCTAAACTTAGATGCCAAAGATGGGCGTTTTCCTTTGGAGAAACCTTTGGTCTTTTAGCTGTTGTTGCCGTACTGAACATTTCAGTGTTAAACAAGGCTTTTATGACTAACGGCCTTAGTACATATAAGTTATTTTCCATTGAACCAGAACCAATCTCCATTCCATTCTTGAAAATAAACACTTTATTCTCAGAAAAGGAGACGGTATAGCCTTGTTCAATGAAATAAGAAACTGAGATTAAGTTCCTCTTGATATGAGGAACTACAAAAACATTATCCAGTAACAGATAACGTTTCTTGTCAACAAATAACATCAGCCTGCTTACAGCAACAGCTGAAACAACCTTACCATTACGGACTCGAAGAGTCATCTCTCCCTGTAGCAACGTTTGTCAGGAACTAAATCCTTGGTAAGAGGAACTGATATGATTGGTAGCACCTGAATCAAGGATCAAGGTAGAATCATCATTCTCTACCAGACATGTCTCTAAGACCAATAAATCATATTTACTGCCTTGTCTCCTCTTTTAGAGAGTAGTGAGATGGAGGTCGTTTGCCACGAAGTTCGTTTCATACGATTCTTTCCACTATAATAAATTGATAATTTTTAAAAGCTTTAAATGGAAATACTAACGAGTTACTGAAAAGGAAAAAACACATTGACCTATGTTAGGTTTTAAGCAAATATCCGTTGTAAAAAAAAAAAAAAAACAACATCCAATAAGGTTTGAGCAAAACTAACATGAACCCCATGTGACATCTAGTTTCACAGTGACGCTTCAAAGGTTTAGGACAAATGGCGCGAAAGGGAGGTCAGTTATCCCTCCTCTGAATTGAGAATATCTCAACCAGTCATTAATACCAGAACAACTCATGTTCCTATAATGACTAGCCATCATTGATTTGGCCAAGAGATCATTAACTTTCTTAAAAATCTCTCGTAAGTGAATAACGTCATTGATACTAGAGACTTGCATCTCACCTAAACGACCATAGGTGACACGACCTCAATCCTGAGTTTTTTGTGAACTCCTTCCTTTGAGGGCGGTTCTTTGATTAGTATGGGTGAGAGTGGTCAGATTGCCAACTCAACATGCCTACCTTTTTGGGGACTTGTCTAATCTGGGAGCTGGGAACTTAATCCACAATATGGAGTTCACTTCTTTCCTGAAGTAGGGATAAGTAGAGAGATTGCTCCCTTAAGGGCTGATTCTGGGGTTTGTAGTGGCCACAGCTTCTCTTTGGAAGAGAAGACACAGTCATAGTAGGACTATGATTTATGTTCATTAAAGGGATTAGTGGTACTTAAGGAGACTGATGTAACTACAGAGACATAACGGTTATTGGCCCAGCTGTACTTACGAGCGATCTGTGAAGGGTTGTCACACTGCTGATTGGTAAGATGAATACATAATATATCTGTAGTGAGGAGAGTTCAGCTGTTGGTCTTTAGTGAAGTGCCTGGCAGTTAATGAATGGTGGATCCCACGATTTAAGAGTTTAGTCAGTTATTCACGTACCATTGGAGCTTCAGATCTACAGGTCCATAAGGTCCCCTTGGTAGCTTGGATTCATGTTAAGGATCGGTTCTTGGTGTTGATTTGAAATGTTTAAATTGACAAGAGGTATTGTGATTATATATGATATAATCAGTATGATATATGAGATACATCTAGTGGAGGATTGATGTAAATGAGATTTACATTAAGTACCATGGAATAGAAAAAGAACTATGGTTTATATGTTTCATGAGATGAAATATTAAAACTATAGGTTATAAATATAGTATGATAAGTTGGTTATCATTTATTTTTATAATAATATTAATTATTAGATTATTATATTTTTTCTTTTAAATAACTAAAGTAGTGGGTAGTTATTGGATCATGGTAACCGTGAGTATAAAGGAGTGGTTTCCTATTTTTGAAAAGGAAGTTTTACAAAAGTTTGAAAAGAAATTTTGAGTTTTTCTCTGGCGAAAAGAAACTCACCGAAGTCGTCAAGTATATAAAAATTTACTAAACGATGACTGTGCTAGGTAAACGATCGTGCAGGTGCTAGCTAAACGATCGTGCAGTACTTACTAAACGATCGTATAGCTTTCCTAGACAATCACTAGCCCAAGATAACCGATCATGTAGAATTGATCGAGCTAGACGATAGAGCTAAACGATCGCATAGCTTTTGCTAGACGATCACATAGTTTTATCTAAACGATTAGGCATCGACCTATACGATAGGTATCCGACTTCTCCCACTTGCCCAATGGAGGAGTTCGTGACCGAGGAAATCGTGAGGACGAGCGCGAAGTCTTCGTACCGTGTTCGTGCGGAGTTGCGATCGTGTAGATCTAACGCTCATGGTTGCTGTTGTTCGATCAGAGTGCGCATCGGAACGTGGAGACGCTTCTGCCGTTGTTAGTGCAGTTTTTCCCTCTGTACCTTTATTGTTTCATGCTGTAATTTCTGGATTTATTTTCATAACCGCTTGTATTTAAGTCGACTGTAAATATATCTTGATTCATGATTGTAATTTGCAATAGTCTTGCTTCCGCTGCTCACGGAAATCTCGAATTCCGATTTCCTTCAAGAACGATCCTCAAGTAGGACAAATCGTATGTCATCGATAATGACAACCATATTAATAATAGTTTTCCAGCTTAAAGAGTTATCTTCTGCTTATCAATGGAAAACATGTTTAAAGTAGCGCTCGTCATTGCGAAATTGCTGAAACTATACAGTTTATTTATATTAGTTATCAAACGTTTACCTAGTTAATCAACCAGTCAATTTAGCAAAAATCTAATGTACCCTCTGTGATATCTGGAAATGCCAAATTTTAATGTACCATTTGAATCTTTTTGGGTTGAAAAAACGCATTCTTGGCTCACTTCTAGGTGCTTTGACAAAAAATGTATTTGGATTGCTAAAAATGATGGGATTTACTTGAGAAACAATCCTACTAATATTGATGAACTTGTACACCAATGGAACAAAGTTACTTGAGTGCTAGATATGTATATTTTCAACTACTAAAAGATTAATATAAGAAATATCACACATTCAGATATGATTCCCATCTTTATATATATATATATATATATATATCTTTAAGTTATTATATGATATGGGCCAACAAATGGCCATTACATATACGTCCATCCAAATCTTCTATTTGTTAGATAGATAGGTTCAACAAGTTCTTTCCAACTCCTAAACTTCACTTCATACTTAACTTTTTACTATGATACAAGCTTCTGTTTGGATTAATTTGGAAAAAAAAATTTATTTTTCAACAAGCCATTTTAATTTAAACATTTTTAATAAAATCTTTCTAAAATAAAAGCACTCATTTATTTGACAGTTTTTTCTCAAAAGCTTCTTTCTATATATAAATTCATTCCATTTGTTATACACTAAAAGTATTTTTATTAATGTCAAATTTTACCATAATTTTTTTAATGTAATTTTGGGAACATTTCTTCAATTTGGATGAATTGGAAGTTAACTTGTTAATCAAATAATTAGATCCAACATGAATATACTTAACTATCCCGCTCCTCATATTACTATAAATTTGCTCACTTTCATGTAGCCTCTATTTGAATCTTTCTCACATACTATATGAATAAAAATATTCACTTTTAAAATAAACAAATAAAATGAATATAGCTCAAATAGCATAGACCATGTTTGCTCCACCGAGTTAGTCAGATAGCTTGTTTAGTAACATAGAATTAAGAAATAAGAAATTATAAAGGAATAACATGAACAATAATGATTCTCTGTCTCCCTGTCTCCCTTTTTTTTTTTGGTGTAACATTTAATTTTATCATTCCTATCTATTGCTTAAATAAGAAAAAAAAACAATTACATTGTTGCTAATAATTTATTTATCTTTATTTTTTATTATATTTATTTGAAAAAAAATAAAAGAAAAGAGAGAAGTAAAAATAATTAAAAAGTATTATTATTATAAAAAAAAAGAGACCTAAAGTAAACTTAGTTCAATGGTATTCCATACACTCCTTTCTTGAGGTTGCACACACAAGCACATTGTGTTTGAAATTTTTTTGTATTTTTAATAAACATGTTAATTAATATTTAAAGAAATAAAAACTTTGAGCAAATGCTTTCCTAGGGAAAAAAAACCAAATGTAATTATTGTGAAAAGAAAGTATTTATGTAATAACACTGATAAAAATAGTCACCAATATTATAGCTTCAAATATACAATCATGTCTGAAACTAAAACAAATGTTTAACATTTGGATCATAATCAAATTTAAGTAACGTATTTTATACACATATATATATTTTATACTTTCAACTGAGGTTTGATTTCCCTATCCCTCATATTTTAAAAAATAATAATAAATGTATATTATACTTTCAACTTCAGAGTTGGAGGTTTGAGATTCACCTACCCCTCATATTGTAAAAAAAAAAAAAAAGTTAAAAATGTTAGCATAATTATTTTAAATCTATATTGAATAGATTAACTCTAGGATCATTCATGCCAAGTTGCCAAGAATAACTACATACCGAATTCTATTGAGATTGATGATAGCTTCAAGATGATGATGGCTTTAAGATGACTATAGTCTTCCTCAACCAAAACTCCAAATCACACTCTCTATATTGGATTCAAGAAAAATTGAGTGCTTATTATTTTGGTATACTGGGGACTATAGCTCTGAGGTCTCTTTATATACTAGTTCAATTAGAGTTCTCATTAAACCCTAGTAAACTAGGAATTAGTTTATGCCCCTTAAGTCTATACTCAATTAGGAATTTAGGGCTTAATTAATTAGATCACATAATAGCATCCAATCTAATAAAATAACCCGAATATGATAAAATATTAATCTACATACATAGTCCATAATTTAATTATACATATTATTATTTAAATGTGTTTAATAGTCTCCCACTTGAGCTATGTTTGTGTACCTAATGTAATTAAATCACATAAACCTTAACCACGCATAAACTATTTCAATATTAGAATTTTTCTTTAGTTCAATCTAGTTCATCTCCTGTATTAGTACAAAATCTAGGCGGCTTTCATCACTATCATAGTAACTAAACTTTCCTTGATCACCTATTCCACTACATTCAATGACATAGATCAAGTATGGATGAATAGCGTGAAAACTACATGCAAAGCGATCTAGATCATGCCTATTTCCAACTGGTCAAAATTCCCCTAATCAGATCATTCTTAAAAACTTTATTTTAAACCACAAGCATGATAAACAAGTTCAGATAGTAAAACATAAACCATCAACTTTATTCTATATAAAAAAATTAACAAATTAAGGTCAAAGAACATCTTTAATAACAAACTCCCACTAAACCATGGAATTAGAAAAGTGATTAACACCCATATGAGCAACATACTCATGAAAAACTTTAGGTGGTAAACCTTTAGTTAATGGATCTGCCACCATAGAGTTTGTTCCAATGTATTCTATCAAAATTTGACCATTCTGAACTCTTTCTGTATCAATCAGAAACTTCACGTCTACATGCTTTGACCTCGTATTTCTTCTGTTGTTGATGGAATACATCACTGTCGATTTATTGTCACAAAATAATTTTAGTGGTCTTTCAATGACAACCACTATCCGCAATCCAGTGATAAAATTTTGTAACCATATTTCATGATTGAAACTATATTTCATTTTACATAACGCGGAAATAATATATGTGACAGAAACAGAATACCATGATCAATTAACATTACTACAAAAATTGTATTACTTGACTTTTTTCACAGTCAAGTATCAGTGTTACTTGACGTTTTTAAAAACATCTAGTAATCCAGTATCAAGAATAAGAGAAATTTTTTTATAGGCTAAAAGTGTCAAGCTGTACTGATATTCTTCCACTTTTTGGTGTCGAAAGAAAAAGGTGCACACCCTTTTGTTCCTTCACTTTCATCAATGAGTGATATGTCTGTAGCTCATTGAGCAGTGTGGTCAGTTGTAGTCAAGCTTGTTCATAACAATGTTACTACAGAATTGTAGGAAACTTTCAGGTAATGTTTCTTGGATGAAGTTAACTTGACTGGCCTCATCAATGACACACTCATTCATCTCCACCACATTAAAGTGGACCATCATGTTCAAAACATGTTAACAAACAAATGTTCCTTCTTTCGTCTGGGCATTGAAGATATACTTGAGATCGCCATGCTTGAATTGCGAGGACGATTATCCAAACATTCCCCTTAGGGACTCCATGATCTCACGGCAGTGAGCATGGGCTCATCCTTTCTTGGCTAAAACTTTAGACAAGCTAGCCAAGATATACACTCGGGCCTTTTCATTCACTTTTACCCATCACTCATATGCCTCCCGAACATTTTGGAATGCATTAATGGCTAGGGCTTAAGAACGATCCTCAACTAGGGCGAATCGTAGGTCATCGATAATAACCATATTAATAATATTTTTCCAGCTTATATAGTTATTGTCGTTTAACTTATCAGTGGAAAACATGTTGAAAGTAGCACTAGTCATTATGAAATTGCTGCAACTATACAATTCATTTAAATTAGTTATCAAATGCTTTACCCAATTAATCAACCAATCAATTTAGTAAAAATCTAATGTACCCTCTGTGATATCTATTTTGCAATGATGCTTCAACGAGACAGGGTAAAAGCCACCGTAGGGTGATCATATACCCCTTCACTGAATTGAGACAATCTCAAGCAATAATTACATCAAAAAATTCTTGTCCCTATAATTATTAGTCACCATAGTTTACTCCTATAAATATTAACCTTTTTAACATATTTTTGTAAGTGTAACCTCTTATTTTAAATTCTAGAGTTTCGTCCCAATGAGCCAACCGTAGGAAAAAAATCGATTGGGGAAAAAACTAAAGCAATACTATCCATTTCTGAAGATTTGAGTAAAAAATTCAAGCAAATGCCATTTATTGAGGGATACAAGCAAAGGTGCCTCGAGCTCAACGATGAAAGTTTACTACAAATTGAAGAGAGAGACCATGGGATGTGTTGACACACGTCCCGCTCTCACGTATTATAAACACTCTCTCTATTCACCTTGATACTGATCTATGCAAACACCACCCATAGGGAGACATGAGCAAAGGTGCCTTGAGGCCGAGCATTGATCTCACGGTGTGAACGTTCAAGGAGAAACGTAAAAGGAACAAATGATGTATTAAATACTCATTTTCCTCCCATTGAGTGTTTTACCTAGGGTTGATTAACGTAGAAAATTCGTCTAACAATTTTACCCTAACAATTTTACTAAGTGTTTGCTAAAATTTTCCGAAAGTAACATTTACGTTTGATAGTTTAACATCGTTGATTTATGTTTATCAAACACTTTAATAAATATGAATCATTCATTGCATACATGTAACAAATCTATTTATTCACCTTCTAGGATAGTTCCAGGATAGTGGTGTTTTGTTTCTGTCAGCTTAAATACCCCAGCCTAGGTAAAATTATCATTAGACAAAGATGAAAATAGATACATTTGTTACACATTTAATCTTTTATTCAAAAACTCAAGTTAATCCTATTAAACCAAAATAAAAGATTAAACCTATTTCTAATCGAATTAAACATAGGTATTATGATGAAACCATGCAATTTCTTTTCCATTACATACATGACATTTATATATTTAAAGTAATGAAAAAACATTATATATATCCATACATCTAATCTATATATTATAACAATCATAATATAAATGATGCATGAACATGCTTAATTTATTACGGAATTTTATGATATAACATTTACATGAAAAATATGCATAAGCATTTGTATATCCTATGGTGGGGTTATGGTATATGACATACATTATGACATACAACAAAAAATATCATACATCAAATGCATAAAATAAAAGCTTCAATTTGGATCAGGATTGGTTTCCTACTTTTAAGTAAATTAATATAAAAAATATTAATTTGATTAATCCTAAATAATTAAAACTAAATGGTAACAATTAATAATGATGAAAAATAGATGGAATCCGAACCATCAGAAGGACCATCAAACCATGTAATGTTGCAATGTTGTTCGCAGCGCCGCGACGCTCTGTGAAGCTCCTTTGTCTGTTCATTCGTAATACTCCATCCTTGCTCTATTTCTACCAAATCGAAGCCAGAACTTGATCACCATCGAAACACACATCAAATACAGACTCGATAGCTTATAAAAAATTGTCCAAAACAACGGCCCTTTACATATCAAATCTTTAGTGAATACTAAAAATTTAAAACCAATCCCGAAAACATCCAAATAAGCAAACCCCATTCAACATACGATTATGCAGAATTAATAAACCTCCCGTTATTCTGTATACATTTGAAAGTTAAAATTAGGACGGATATGCATGCTCTGATACCAATTGAAAAGATATGCGAGTACCCATTGCGAAAAGGTCGCATCCTAATTTTAATTTTACATAACGTAGAAATAATATATATGACGGAAACAGAATACACATGATAAATTAAGCATACATATATATAGAAATTAAGAAGAAGAAAATATTCAAAAAATATACCCTTGAAGACTAGTTTCTTCACGATTTTCTCACCAAAAACTTTGAACACGAACAATAAAAAACACAACAACAAGTGTTCAAAACCAATAGACGCCACCACTTGGAGACCTCAGTATTCTTGGGGTAGAGAACCATGGAGAGTTTGTGGATTTCTTTGAATAATTTGGAGAGGGGATGATTTTGTTTTGAGAGAAAAACACTTTTTTAAAACTTTCAACAACTTCAGTATTTTCAACACCTTACAACTCCAACACATTTTGAAGTATTTATAATAGTGCAAGTGGAGGATGAAAGTGAAGGATCTCATACCGAGAGTTCCATGAGCGTGTTCAGATCACTCCGATTTCACAATGACCAAAATACAAATGATATACATTCAACACATACAGTTATGAAAATAAATCTAATTATCGGCATGCTCAGAACAAGATAATTAACAGGGAAAGGTTTCCATACCGGTTGAAGACTATCTTTGAACTTTAGAACCCGACGCAGCGGATCTCTCCAATAGATCTACCAACACCCGACGAGAACGTCGACTACAATAGCACGATCAACACGAACACGAACGCTGCAGCGGGAACAACACCACCACTAATGAGTCCCGGGTATTCTCGGAGTAAAAACACAAAGGGTAGGCTTTGGTGAATTTGGTAGAGGACGGAGGACAAACGAGTCGTGTAGACGATAAGCAAGTGGGAGAGAAAATAGTGCTATCGTATAGTAGAAGTACATATCGCATAGAGGAGCTACACGATCGTGTATGAAAAGCTGAACGATCGTTTAATGAATCGTGAGGTAGATGATCATTTAAACAGAGAAGCAATTATCGTATAGGCTCATGGGCGATCGTTTCACGACTTCTTTTGGGCGGTCGAAGAAATATTGAGTCACACTTCAAAATGAAAACTCTTTTCATTTTTAACCCATCGGTTACCATAACCAACGCTGCCCACTACCCACGTCCGAACGTGGAAAAAGGATTAATTATCATATAATTAATCAATCAATTAATTAATAAATATAATCCTATTATATTTATATCCTATAGTTTGATATCACATATCTACTATAGTATTTTCTCCTCTACTTGATATAAATCATATTTACATCTAATTTCCTCCAAAATAATGTATCTCATACATTTAGTCAATTATATTATATATACTTAACCAGTCCAATTATATCATATATAATTGAACTTCCTTTTGTCAATTTGAACATTTCAAATTAACCCAAACACTGGTTCTTGACTTTATCCAAGTTACCCAGGGACCTAATGGACCTGTGGCTCGAAGCTCCAACGGTACGTGAATAGCTGACTAAACTCTTTAGCCACGAGATCCACCATCCGTTAACTGTCAGTGATTCCACTCTCTTCTTACCACAGATATATTTCAGTGTCCATCGGATATAACCAATCATGAGTACGATGACCCTTCACAGATGCTCGTAAGTATAGCTGGGTCAATTTATCGTTTTGCCCCTGTAGTTACATCTCACTCCTTAAGTACCACTGATTTCTCTAATGAACAATACAACATAGTCCAACTATGTGTGAACACCTCTTGTGCTAAGAGAAAGTGTGTGGCGTTACATCATTCAAGCGCCAAAATCAGCCCTTAAGGGAGCTATCTATCTACTTACCCCTGTCTCGGGGAAGAAGTGAATTCCATCTTGTGTAGCTGAGTTCCCAGCTCCCAAATCAGACAAATCCCCAAAATGGTAGGTTTGAATCAGTGACTTCGCCACTCGCACCCATACAAATCAAAGAACCGCCCTCAATGGTAGGAGTTCCCAACTCGCTCAGGATTAAGGTCATGTTACCTATGGTCATTCTAGTGAAGTGAAATCTCTGTCATTAACGGTGTTATATAACGAGACGTTAACACTTCGTGGTCAGGTCTTATACAAAATCTTTGTATAGGACGCCCCCGCTCGCATGTCCCCAATATGAATGATCAAGATCAGACCATCTGTGACAAGTCATAACACTTGTGACCATTCCACAAAGTGGGTCGCGTTCGTACGTTACCAGGATAAGGTTTCCCTCTTTTATCCATATACTACAGACCATTTTGGTTATCACTCAAGATATGATCCACTTATATGCCAACACATACATGCTTGAGTCACATCTAGATAACCAGGGATTTTATGTTTATTGGTTTGTGGTAAAGCAAATAAAACAAGTAATGAGCAAAAAATAAGATGTGATGTAAATATCATATATTAACAACACAAGTGTTCGTACATACTGTTTATAATCTACAGGACACGAGACTTTAGGGCATCAACCCCAATAATCTCCCACTTGTCCTAAAGCGTAGTGGGGTGTACAATAAACTTAGTACAAAAGAATAAACTAGGGCATAAAAGCCTAGTACAAGAAAATCTCCCACTTGCCCTAGTCCAGACGCGGGCGATCTTGTAGACCCATGCTTCGTAGGTGACCCTAAAACACTGTAGCCGTGAGAGCCTTCATAAACGGGTCAGAAACATTGTGCTCTGAAGCGATCTACGTGACGATCACGTCCCCTCGATGCACTATCTTATGGATCAGATGATACTTTCGCTCTATATGTTTGCCGCGCCTGTGATTCTTTGGCTCCTTGGAGTTCGCCATGGCCCCACTATTATCACAATAGAGGGTAATGGGCCTAGACATATCTGGAACAACTTCCAGGTCTGTCAAGAACTTACTGAGCCATATGGTCTCCTTAGAAGCTTTGCAAGCCCCTACATACTCTGCCTCCATAGTGGAGTCAGTGATGCACCCTTACTTAGTGCTTCACCACACTACAGCTTCTCCGTTAAGAGTAAAGACTGACTTTAATGTTGACTTACGAGAGTCCTTATCAGTCTGAAATTAAGAATACGTGTATGCTGTAAGGATCAAATCCTTTGAACCATCTACGAGCATGTAGTCCCTCGTTCTTTGAAGATACTTGAGGATGTTCTTCACTGCGGTCCAGTGACTCTAGCCTGGGTTAGATTGATACCTACTAACTATGCCCACAGCATAGCAGATGTCTGGATGAGTACAAAGCATCGCATACATCAAACTGCCAACGACAGATACATATGGGACCCATCTCATCTCCTCAACCTCTTGAGGCGTCTTAGGATACATTTCCTTAGACAAAGTGACTCCATGCCTGAACGGCAGTAGGGCCCTCTTGGAGTCCTGCATCGAGTACTTGAGCAACATCTTATCAATGTACGATGCCTGAGACAGTGCTAGCACTTTATTTTTACGATTCCGAAAGATCTGTATACCTAGAACAAATTGAGCCTCTCCCAAATCTTTAATTTGGAAATGGGTCGCTAGCCAGTTCTTAATTGCAGTCAGCAGACCTACATCCTACGAAGCACATATACAGATACGACTACACGATATGCATACGATCGAATACGACGATTCGTCAATTTCTAAAAAACTAAGATATGGATACGACTAAGGATACGTCAATTTTTTATATATTTTTTTAATATATATATTTCTAGAAAACAAGGATACTGATACGTTGAAGATAAAATTTTTTTCTTTAAAAAAATCTAGGATATAGATAAATTTAGCATATAAGTTAATAACACTGGCACAAAATAGAATACAAATACTGAAATACAATACAAAAAAAGCAACATCTAAGGTGTTGAAGTACAATAGTTAATAAAATGCAATAGAAAAGTAACTCATATTGCAAAGAAGATGAAGAAGAAAAAGATTAGAGATAAAAGTATGAAGATAAACGAAGAACTTATTGTTAAAGACATCCAAATGGTTTATATTTTGGTGGACTTTGTGGGGACTCAAATGTAAAGATGGAGATTAGATGAATCTGGTCTATGGTTTGGTTCGTTATTTATTTATTTTTCTTTTAGTTTTGGACTCAAATAGTTAGCTTTTTAAATAGGTTGCCTAATTTTAGATTGAGAAAGATTACATGAGTTATTTGTCTTTTTTCTTTTAAAAAAAAAAATATGCATAGAAATAGATACGCCAAATCGCGTTTCAGATATGTATCTGGAAAGTATCTGAAAGTATAAATACGTCAAATCGTGTGTCAGATATGTATCTGTGAGGTATCTGGAAGTATTGGTATCCGATACGTGTCTGATACTGATTCTTTGCCTCACATGAAGTATCTGTGCTTCATAGCCTACATCATTCCCAATGAGTAGGATATCGTCTACATACAACACTAAGAAGACTACTGAAGTGTTAATGATCTTCTTATAGACACAAAGTTCATCAACGTTTTGGTCAAAGCTATACGACTTGATCCCAGTATCAAACCGTATTTTTCAAGATCGAGACGCCTGTTTCAGTCCATAAATGGACCGATTCAGTTTGAAAACTTTTTCTCTTGACCTTGGGCTATGAATCCCTCGGGCTACACCATATAAATGGTCTTCTCAAGATTGCCATTCAGAAAGGCCGTCTTGACGTCCATTTTCCAGATCTCATAATTATAATATGCTGCAATGGACAGGAGGATGCGAATCAACCTTAACATGGCAATAGGCGAGAAAGTCTCCTCATAGTCGACTCCTTCTACCTGGGTATAACCCTTTGCCACAAATCGAGCCTTAAAGGTCTGTACCTTCCCATCAGCACCCTGTTTGCGCATGTAGATCCATTTACAACCTATAGGGCGAACCCCATCAGGCTGATCTACAAAATCCCATACTAAGTTTAAGTACATCGACTCCATCTCGAGATCCATGTCTTTGACCCATTCATCCCAGTCAACATCCTCCATTGCCTTCTTATAAGATAACGGATCCTCAACGTCGCCATCTGCTTCCATA
This sequence comes from Benincasa hispida, assembly GCF_027475165.1. NCBI lineage: Eukaryota > Viridiplantae > Streptophyta > Magnoliopsida > Cucurbitales > Cucurbitaceae > Benincasa > Benincasa hispida. The sequence continues at coordinate 38,384,037 of NC_143486.1, read as the reverse complement.
GCAAGGATATCCTGAAACCTAGATAGCGAACGGGTGGGTTCACAACCCTCCCACTACGTCGAGGTTCCCTCAACACTTGAGGTGGAACTGACCTACTGGATGAACTCCCATCAACAACTCTTGCTGATGTAGCAGGCTCTTCAACAACTCTTGTTGAAGTTTCAGTAGTTTCATTGGAAAGCTCACGCAACACGACTTTACTTCGTGGACTGTGCTCCCTTATATGATCCTCCTCCAGAAAAGTAGCGTTTGTTGAAACAAATACCCTATTTTCTGTTGGATCATAAAAATAACCCCTTGTGTACCTTTAGGGTAGCCTACAAAGAGGCACAACCTCGACCGTGGTTCCAGCTTCTTGAGATTAGCCTCAAGCACATGTGCAGGGCAACTCCAAATGTAGAAGTGACGTAAACTAGCTTTACGCCCGTTCCACAACTCCAGAGGCATTCTTGCAACCCTCTTAGAAGAAACAAAGTTGAGTATGTACCCCGCAGTCTTAACTGTGAAACCCCAAAACGAGTCCGCTAAGGAAGTGTAACTCATCATCAAGCGAACCATGTCTAACAAGGTCCTATTTCTCCTCTTCGCTACACCATTCTTCTGAGGTGTACCCGGTGTTGAGAGTTGGGAAATGATTCCATGTTCTATCAAATAGTTTTGGAATTCGAAGTCCAAGAACTCTCCATCCCGATCTGATCGAAGTGTTTTAATCCGTCTATCTAATGCATTTTCAACTTCAACCTTGAACTCTTTGAACTTTTCAAAGGATTCAGACTTCTGTTGCATAAGATAAATAGACCCGTACCTGGAGTAATCATCAGTGAAACTAATAAAATACTCATAGCCACCTCGGGCTCGCACATTCATAAGACCACAAAGGTCAGAATGTACTAACTCAAGAAGCTCTTTGGCTCTATAACCTTTTCTAGTAAACACCCGTTTAGTCATCTTACCCTCAAGGCAAGATTCGCACACTGGTAATGAATTTTTTTCTAACTCATTTAGAAGTCCATTCTTCACCAATATCTCAATCCTATTGAGATTGATATGCCCTAAACGAAGATGCCAAAGTTGGGCATTTCTTTTGGAGAAATTCATCGACATTTTGATTGAGTTACAACAGTTCTGAACATTTCAGTCTTATGGAGGGAATTAATGGCTAACGGCCTTAGCACATATAAATTCGATTTCAGATTTGCTGTGCAAATAAAAACACCATCTTTATGAATAAACGCTTTATCCACATTAAACGAGATAGTATATTTACATTGCAATAAACACTTTACAGAAATAAGGTTCCTCTTTAGTTCAGGAACAATATATACATCATTTAAGATAAGAAACCTATTCTGTAAAGCTAACTGGAGTCCTCCCACTGCCACAGCTAAGACGACGTGCCCGGTGCCTACTCGCATCGTCATCTCACCAGCCTTCAGCTGTCGCCAAGATCTAATCCCCTGAAAAGAAGAATAAACATGATTAGTGGTGCCTAAATCAATTATCAAGGCAGAATCATCATTCTCCACTAAAAAAGTTTCAAGCATAAGTAAATCACATTTACCTTTATCCGCCTTGGCCTTAGCCTTGGCTATTTTCTTCTCTTTCAGATACTGAGGATAGTTCCTCTTCTAGTGTCCATCTTGGTTGCAGTGGAAACACTTTCTCTTAGCATCTCGTGGACGCCTACTTGGGACGATAGGTGGTGGGTTAGCAAGTTCCTTCCCTTTTCCCTTACCACCCTTCTTCTTCTTCCCATTTGAAGAGTTAGAAGCAAAAGGTACAGACTTCGTTCATGAGGTCGAACCTCTATGGAACGTCCTAGAGGATGAAGCAACATTTGCCTCACCCTTCTGCCTCTCCTTACTTTTCAATGAAGATTGGTATGTCTGCAACTCGTTGAGGAGAGTTGTAAGGTTATATTTCACTTAGTTAAGAATTACATTACTAACAAAGTGCAGGAAGCTCTCCGATAAAGAATGCAGGATTATGCTAACCTGGCTGCTCTCATCGATGGTAGACCCATTCAACTCTGCCAAATTAAAGTAGACCATCATGTTTGGCACATGTTCACGAACAGAGGTGCCTTCTTCAATTTTGGAATTGAATATGTATTCAAGAGTCTCATGCATAAGCTATTCAGACGGTTGTCCAAACATCCCCCGCAGGGACTCCATGATCTCACGCGCTGAGACCATAAGCTCATGTTTCTTGGCCAAGATTTCCGAAATACTTTCCAAGATGGCCATCTCATTCGCCCTTGTCAATCACTTGTATGCCTCTCGAACATTTCGAGCGGCATTAGGAGCTGAAATAGGAGGACAAGTCTCCGCGAGAGCGAACATGAGATCCTCGATGATCAGGATCATCGTGATCATATGTTTCCATGTTGCAAAATTATCGCCAATAAGTTTTCGGTGCTTAACAATGCTAATGTAGTTGTTGCCATTTTGAAAATGTTGCTGAAAATATGAACAAAACTTTATTAGATTTTCTAAACCACTTTTAAACCAATCATTTTTTCAAAACAGTTTTAAGTACCCTAAGTTATAGACTTATATTTTGCAATGATGCCATAGTGAGGTAGGACAAACGCCACCGGTGGGGTGATCAGTTGTCCCTTCGCTGGGATGAGACACTCTCAACCATTAGGCAGAACCAACTCTTGGAACTGAAGCTAAGAGCCACCATTTTTCGGTCCAGAATCATTTACCTTTAACTATTCTGCATAAATGTAACCCCTCACTTTCGGTGCCAGAGTCCAACCCTAATGAGCCCACCGTAGGGAAGAAGCAGATGAGGACAAGAGACTAAGTTACCTTATCCTCTTACAGGAGATCAAATAAAGAAACAACCAAAACTACCATCCTTTAGGAGGACACTCCCAGGGTGCCTCGAGGCGATGCGCAATAACTTTATTCAACCTAACGAGGGAGACCGAGGGATATGCTGTCGCACTTCCTGCTCCCACTTACTATGAACACTCTCTTCATCCACCTTGATATTGACCTACCCAAACACCATCCGTTTGGGGGGACATGCCAAAGGTGCCGTGAAGCCGAGGATAGATCTCACGATGTGGATTATTTAGGAGAAACATGAAAGGTTTAAGTGAAGCATCTTATGCCCCAAGTACCTCCCACTGAATGTTCTACCTAGGGATTAATTAACCTAGACAATCCGGCTATTGATTTTAGTCTAAGTCGTCTTTTTAAACTCTCCTCACAAACAACGTTTGTCTATAAAATATGAACAGGTGCAAGTAGTCACATTTAAACACTTTAATGGACTGTCCTTAACTTGCATGCATGCATCAAATCTATCTAATTCACCTTTCTAGGTAAGTTCCCATATAGGGGTGTTACGTTTCCGTCAATTTAAATACCCCAGTCTAGATAGAACCCACCTTAGACAAAAGGTCCCTTATAGATAGATTTGCTACACTTTAACCTTTTATTAGCCAATTTAATCCTATTAAACTAATTAAAATATTAAAGCCTTAGGGTTGCTAATTGTATTAGAACCGTGATCTTAGGTCTATGTGATCCAAGTTTTAAACACTTTAAAACCAAGAATTAAACCTAAATGAGCATACATGTCTTTCTTATTTCTTTTAGTTCTAATTTCTCTTTAACTTTTAAAAAGAAACAACTAAAACCATTGCGCACAACGAGGCATTTATAACATTTATAAAATAAACCTATGTGTCATGTTTCATGCAATGTCCAGTCATTACTATATATAACTTTTATATAATGCGTAACAACCAAGCAAACATGCTATCATTCACCCTTATACTATAACAATTATAATATAAAGATGATGCATGTCAATGCTTTTTATGCATGCATAAATATAACTCTTATATTATATGATGCATGAGCATGCTCTTACATAATTAAAATCATGCTTCTCTAAATTATAACAATTACAATAAAGAGATGATGCATGAATATTGCATAACCTAAGGTGGGGTGTACTATATGTGCATACCATATGACATATAAAACATACATCGCATGTAATAAACAAAGGATTAATGTACCGGGATTAGCCTTTACAAAAAAAAAACAGAATGAAAAACCCTATCTATTACATTTTTCATCGAGCAAACCGGTTCACAGGCGATCCGGGTCTTGAACTACCAGGAGGTCTTCATTGTCTAGAAAACTCCAGCAGGTAAACGATCGTTCAGCGCGCACTAAACGATAGGAGCATAAGAAAACGATCGTGTAGACGACGACGAGGCTGCGAAGCCTGACCGTCCAGGTGATCGTGTAGCGCGACGACAGGTAAACGATTTACCTTGAGTTACTAAGCGATCGTTTAGTCAGTTACTAAGCGATGAAGCTTGTTGACCTAAACGATTGTCTAGCACGCGCACTTTAAACGATACACGAGCGTCTCATCGTCTACATGATGCGTGAAACCAGGTAAACGATTTACCTTGAGATCCTAAGCGATCATTTAGTCAGTTACTAAGCGATGAAGCTTGCTGACCTAAACGATCGTCTAGCGCGCGCGCATTAAATGATACTCAACGATCGCATACCCGATCGTCAACCCGATCCGACCAACTCTTGATCGCATTCCCCATCGAATAACTGATGTGTTCAACTGCGATCGCGTACTCCTTCATCATAACTGATAGGCAGCGATCGCGTAGAACTTCTTCTGCACGATGCGATCAACCCTAGATTGCCTCCTTCCTCGAAGAGCCACAATACTTGCCCAGAACTTCGACGAACGACTCAAAACTTCAAACAAACTCTGAATACAGAATCGATAACGATTATTAATGCCCAAAAACGCAGGGGCCTTTACAAATAACCGCAAATGTAAAAGGATCTTAAACAAACCGAGGCTAATCATCCCGAAAACATCCATTAATCCAACACATCCAAAGCAGATTTAACAACTAAAACAACGTAGAATACACCCACCATGAATGTATATGTCATTTCATTGCAACAGATGAAATCGGAGTATCAGAACCTAGCTTTGATACCAATTGAAGGATCTCATACCAAGAGTTCCATGAGCGTGTTCAGATCGCTCCGATTTCACAGTGACCAAAATACAAATGATATACATTCAACACATACAGTTATGCAAATAAATCTAATTATTGGCATGCTCAAAACAAGATAATTAACAGAGAAATGGTTCCATAACAATTGAAGACTATCTTCGAACTTCAGAACCCCAACGCAGTGGATCCCTTCAACAGATCTACCAACACCCGGCGGGAACGTCGATTGTAATAACACGATCAACATGAACACGAAGGCTGCAGCAGGGACGACACCACAACTAATGGGCCCAGGTATTCTCGTAGTGAAAACCTAAAGGGTGGGCTTTGGTGAATTTGGTAGAGGACGAAAGACAAACGAGTCGTGTAGACGATAAGCAAGTGGGAGATAAAACAGTGCTATCGTATAGCAGAAGTGCTTATCGCATAGAGAAGCTACACGATTGTGTATGAAAAGCTGAACGATCGTTTAGGAAAAACGTATACGATCGTTTAGATAAATCATGAGGTAGACGATCGTTTAGAGAGAGAAGCAACTATCGTATAGGCTATCAGATGATCGTTTCACGAATTCTTTTGGGCGTTCGAATAAATATTGAATCACATTTCAAAATGAAAACTCTTTTCATTTTTAACCCATCAGTTACCATAACCAACGCTACCCACTACCCACGTCCGAACGTGGAAAAAGGATTAATTATCATATAATTAATCAATTAATTAATTAATAAATATAACATATTATACTTATATCTTATAGTTTGATATCACATATCTACTATAGTATTTTCTCCTCTATTTGATATAAATCATATTTACATCTAATTTTCTCCAAAATAATGTATCTCATACATTTAGCCAATTATATCATATATAATTAACCAGTCCAATTATATCATATATATTTGAACTTCCTCTTGTCAATTTGAACATTTCAAATTGACCCAAATAGTGGTTCTCGACTTTATCCAAGCTACCCAGGGAACCTAATGGACCTGTGGCTCGAAGCTCCAATGGTACGTGAATAGCTGACTAAACTCTTTAGTACGAGATCCACCATCCGTTAACTATCAGTGATTCCACTAAAGACCAACAGCTGAACTCTTCTTACCACAGATATATTTCTGTGTCCATTGGATACAACCAATCATGAGTACGATGACCCTTCATAGATGCTCGTAAGTACAGTTGGACCAATTTACCGTTTGCCCCTGAAGTTACATCTCACTTCTTAAGTACCACTGATTTCTCTAATGAATAATACAACATAGTCCAACTATGTGTGAACACCTCTCGGGCCAAGAGAAGGTATGTGGCGCCACATCGTTCAAGCCTTAGAATTAGCCCTTAAGGGAGCTATCTATCTACTTACCCCTGTCTTGAGGAAGGAGTGAATTCCATCTTGTGTAGCTGAGTTCCTAGCTCCCAAATCAGACGAATCCCCAAAATGGTAGGTTTGAATCGGCGACCTGGCCACTCGCACCCATACAAATCAAAGGAACGTCCTCAATAGCAGAAGTTCCCAACTCACTCAAGATTGAGGTCATGTTACCTATGGTCATTTTATTGAAGTGAAGTCTCTGTCATGAACAGTGTTATATAACGAGACGTTAACACATCATGGTCAGGTCTTATACAAACTCTTTGTATAGGACGCCACCACTCGCATGTCCCCAACACGAATGATCAGGATCAGACCATTTGTGATAAGTCACAATACTTGTGACCATTCCACAAAGTGGGCCACGTTCGTAGTGTTACCAGGATAAGGTTTTCCTCCTTTATCTATATACTACAGACCATTTTGATTATCACTAAGTCATGATCCACTTATTTGTCAACACATACATGCTTGAGTCACATCCAGATAACCATGAATTTTATGTTTATTGGTTTATGGTAAAGCAAATAAAACAAGTAAATGAGCAAAAAACAAGATGTGATGTAAATATCATATATTAACAACACAAGTGTTCGTACATACTGATTATAAACTACAAGACATAAGACTTTAGGGCATCAACACCAATAGAACGAACCTCATTTTTGAACTCAAACAAGCATATCACAAATACGAGGTTAAATACTCAAACCTCATTTTTGAATGAGTCTAATCTCAAACTTTACCTACACACACGGTAGATAGTTAAATGATACTAATCATAAACGCTTACCCTCCTACGTTCCCTTTTTTCCTATGTGCGTATAGATCCCTGCTTATAGGTACATAAGCTAGGTATGTCGGCCCTCTGACCATCCCATACAAGTTTCCTCCCACAAGCTCGGGAACTAGATCTCTCGGTCCCCTGACCATCCTATAAGGTTCCATTTGGGGCTCAGGAACTAAGTCTATTGACCCCCTGACCATCCCATTCATATAATTTAATTCTCATGCTAATTACTCATTATAACATAAGCATATACACATACTCTAAAAGATATGCTTTAGAACTTAAAGGAATGTACCACTCCCCTTGGTAAGGTAGGAACTTTTCTCTTTTAGAAGTTCCTTGGTCTTCTCAGACTTCCTTTTAAACCCTAAAATCTAGATTCAACATCAAGCTTAGATTACTCATCTTTCCAAGCCTTATTTCGAGATACTTTATTCTACAAACATGTTCTAAAATGTCTCAGGAAGCTTACTTTAAATCTTAGATCATAAATTCTCGTGATTTGGCCGGAATCATCAAAACATCAAGACTGGCCCAAGCTTATCCCAGAGCTTAACCCTTCTGTCTTTTCTCATTCGCCAGCCTGATTCCTTGGATATTCTTCTCTAACAACACTACCTTGAAAACTAGACTCTCTGAGCTTTCAAGTGGATTTGAAATCACTTAAAACGCACGAGTATTCTGGGAAAACTCCTCGTCCTATGTTGATACTACTTTCAGACTTCACTGCCCAACAACATCTACTCTTCTTGGAACTTCTTGACCAACGCATGGCCTTTATGATCAACACATAGTCTCCTCCAAATCTACCCTCTAACACTCTTCTTTACGTCCTTTGAAGAGGATTCAAGTTATGAATTGAAGAGGCACTCTGGGGTGGTATTTATAGGCTAAAGGAACCGAACCTTCTCATCTTTACTAAGCCTCAACACAAGACACCCCCTACTTTAAAGTGTTTTCACCATGTTTTACCACCACCTTCTTCCTTGCCATTCACTTACTCTCATGCCATTCACCTATTTGAGTTGTCCTCCTCATGCATAAGACTTCTTTGCATGAAACTCTATTCGTCCAACTCCTACTAACTGAAGCTCAACCTTCTCTTGGTTCAGCCACTTATCCGAGTGAACTCATCAGCCTTGCGTAACGCAAGCCTCAGCACCGCCTAAGCACATGGCCCATCATCTAGTCCATCGTGCAGCTCTTGCACTTCATCACAGCCCCATCGTCTATTGAATCTCTCATTGTCGCTTAACATTCAGCCCTCTCGCTGTTGCCAATCGTCTAGTGCCTGCATCCCATCGCATAGCACTTATGCCCTATCGTATAGCTTAATCTTTTAGTGATATCTTGCTCTCAACGATCTCGCTATCGTGTATCTCTCGCTAATAATGATCTCACTAACGCTCATCGTTCAGCACATAGCCTATCGCACAACTCCCGAGCAATCGTTTAGCTCTATCGTGTAGTGGTGACACCTATCGTTTAACGCATCACGTCCATTGTCTAACGCGTCCGCTTATCGTGTAATGCCATCGCCTAGTGTTTGTGTCTATTGTGCAACGCCCATCGTCTAGCATTCTGCCTATCGTGTAGCACTCACGCTCATCATGTAGCGCCATCGCCTATCATGTAGCTCTACGTCTATTGCATCACTTCACATCGTTTAGCATTACCTGTAGCTACACGATTGTCTAGCGCATCACTCAACACCCGTACATAGCTATATGATGGTCCACCTAGCACCTTGCGCTCGCTTCTCTCGCTCTCACTCACTCAGCCCCAACGCATGAGCAACTTTTGGCAGTGCCTTTTGACAACACTTCGGTCAACATGGGTCTAACCTTTAGAACCTCAACGCATGGTTGCCTTTGGCTTCCATTGTAACACCCCAGGCCTCAGAATCCGGATTCGGCCCTTAATGGCCCCGACATTCCTCTACATCCCCTGCGACCTGGCTATGTCATCCTCCCTTCTTCCTCCCTTGCCTTGAATGCTTTAGAAGTGAAAGTTGTCCCCATAAACCAACACAGGTCCTTTCAGCATGCTTTGTCCTTACTCACATGCATCCTAGAAAAATTCCCAGGAGGTCACCCAACATAGGATTACTCCAAGCTAAGCCCGCTTATAACTTTGGAGTTCTTATGATTGATCCACCGAAAAGGAAGGTGCACCTTGTTAGTATAAGTAGTAACTTTCAATTCTTTTAAGCCTTTCTTAGCCAAACTTTCTTGTCCTCAGGATCCTTCTCGTTTGGATGTGATACTGATTCATAGATGTTCCCCTCCTGAAATCGGGTCGTTACATCCATGCTGCACTTATCCTCATCTTATGCTTTAATATTTCCTAACACCCAACGCATGGCTTCTTTTGATTTTACACTTAGCCAAATTTCACTAATTAAGGCTTATCTCAAAGCTACTCAAGGAAAATCTCTTCAAACACTTAGGAATTTTCCTTCTCTTAAACATAGGATTTAACTTACACTTATTTAGTTCCTTAATTACCTATTACATAAGGAAATTGAAATCTGGGTTTCACATTATATCTCATATAATTTTGTATAAATAATTTCTTTTATTAATTTGAACAACTCAAATTAATCAAAATTAATTCATTTCTCATTTTTATCTCAATTAAGTTAAAGAGGGGACCATATGGACCTATAGTTTGAAGCCCTAATGGTAGACGATTAATTAATCGAACTCTTTGAATAAATTAATAAACATCTATTAACTGTTAGTCATATCAATAAAGACTGACAAATGCACTCTTTGCACTATAGAAACGTTTTTGTGTCCATTGGATATAACAAATCAATGGTGAGTTAACCCTTCATAAATTGCTCGTAAATACAGTTGGGGGAAAAATTATGGTTTTACCCCTATAGTTACATCTAACTCCTTAAGTACCGTTGATTCCTCTAATGAACAATAAGTCAAAGTCAAACTATGACCAAACTCCTCTTGGGCTAGAAAGATGGTATGGCATCATATTGCTCAACCTCGAAATCAGCTCTTAAGGGAGCAATTTATCTACAGTCTTTAACTATAAAGAATGAGTGAATTTCTTCTTATGTAGCTACGTTCCCAGCTCCCTAATCAAATGAATCCCCGTAATAGTAAGCATATCGAGTTGACAAAACTTTTCATTCTCACCCATACAAATCAAATGACCGCCTTCATAGGCAGGAGTTCACAACTCAATCACGATTCAGGTCAAGTCACCGATGTGAAGGAATCAAATCACATAGCAAAAGCGTTGTGAATGCCTTGCATCCCACGATTCGATTTTTACACACAAAAACAAAACAGTATACTAAAACATAATATAAAAATGTAATATAGCATGCTTTAGGGAAAAATATTAGAACCATACTTACCTTTGTAGATTCCCAAGATTTATGGACAATCCTCTTTAAGTTCTAAAGAGCGACTCCTCCAACGATCTTGATCATGAACGATTTCTTGAACAATCTCGAACACTACCAGAGGAGTAATCTCGTTATTATCTAGGATTCCAAAATAGGTGGTATCCAACTATTGGGAGAGGGAGATGAGAAAAGGGTTTTGGAGTGTAGCGAAGTAAACCTTTGAGTCTTGTTAAAGGCAAAATGAGCCAAACTTGGATATTAAGATTAAAGAGGTCTAAGTATAATTTAAGATTACAAGAAGAAAGCTTGAGGATGGTGGATGAAGGAGGAAAATACTTTAGGGGTTATGAAGCACAAAGGTAATAGGTAAAAATGTAGTTAAACATGGTTAAGGAGGGAAAATATTGGTTGAGTATGGAAGCCATGTGTTGAAGTCTTGATGAGGTGTGCGATGGACTAAGTATTTTGAGGTTAGTGTGAGAAAGATAAGCGATGAGGTAGGTGAGGGAACGAATAAGGAATGGCCAAGAGGGAGAAGGCCCTTGCGTTAAAGTAATGCATCGGTCAAGCCCATATGGAGGTTAGAAGAGAAAGTTGACACACGCGGCAAAGGACTAGTGACCTTAGGCAAGGAGGCTTGAGCATGCGTTGATATGCATTAGCTAGATTAGGTGGGCATGGAGTAGGGCTAGGTGTCAACCTTAGGCATTGGTCGCAAGGGAAGCATTGAGGCAAGGCGTTGGTTGAGTGAGGGATGCATCCAAGTGAGGCTATGCAGCTAAGGGAAGGGTTATGCGGCCAAATGAGGCTAGGCATTAGATAAGGTATGCGGCCAAAGAAGGGGTGGCATGCGATGAGTATGTAAGCTTGGGGAGTAAGTTTGGTTTAACAGCAAATTAGGGCATGTGGTTGAACCAAGTGAAGCATTGGCTAAACCAAGGATGAGGTGGGCGTTTGGTAGAGCATGAAAAGGTGGGAATGACACTTCAAAAGGAAGGTTATGCGTCGGCTTAGGCAAGAAGAAGACACCTAAGCTAGCATGCAAAGAGTTGTTAAGGTTGATGCATTAGCTTATGCATGCTGAAGGCAGTTGGACATGCAAAGTTTGCAATGTGTCAAACACTTATGGTTTTAGGACTGCTATAAATAAGGCAACTAGGGGACGTTGCCTCTCACAATTCACTCGTGCAAATCAAGTAAAATTTATGTTAAGTTGCCATTTGATTTTGAGAAGTAAGGAGTAAAGAATTCACATTGGAAGGTAGAAAGATCAGCTGGTCGCATAGGGCAGGCGCCCATAACACATGCCATCGCCTAGTGCACAGTACATGCATGCGTGCATGCCCCATCACACGGTGTGCCTCTTGGATGACATGTAAGCCGGTTAGCACGCACATTGTGCGACTGAGCGATCCAACACATGCCCGCGCATGCTACGCTGCCCAGCCCCTCGCCTGTGCTTCCCCACGTCCTAGTCGCCACGCCTGTGTCACACCGCGTCTGTGTGAGGATTTCCACTCATCTGTGTGCAGCCTTGCGGCCATTCTGCATGCTGGCTACCTATACCACCCACCAGCCTACCCAATTTACCTCAAACCCTGTATTTCTGGAAGTTGAACCTATTTTTATGTAAGTTGAGGTGGGTAAGTCAAAATATTCAATTTGAAGATATATTTAAGACCATAATTATTTTTTTGAGAAATTGGACTAATTTAGGATTTTTTTCAGAATAAGTAGAGTTCGAGAAAACAAGACCAAGAATCGTTAAGGGAAGACAGTAGAGAAAAATCATAACAAGAGACTATGAGTGGTTCCTACTTTCAAATGATTTGTGAATTGTATGTATATATGCTATTAAACATATATATGTATGGTTTGAAAATGGGTATGATCGAGAAATGTGTCTACTTGACTTTTGTACATTGAGTCTATTGTTGATTGGTTCCTGTTGTTTTGCTAGAATAATCGTTTAATACTTTTAGTTTAAAAAAATATGTCACATTGTATTCGAACATAACTCGTAGGGATGGTCTGAAATGTCGTCAGTTTCATTAAATAAACTAGAAATAGGAAATCAAGAAACTAAATAAATTATTTTATATGCCATTTTGGGAAATTTTCTTAAATTTGATGAACGAGAAGTGATGTTATTATTCAAATAACTGGAATCAACACAAACATAGTTGAACTATCCTGTTCTAATATGGCTATGAATGGGCTTGTTTTAATGTAACCTCTGTTTGAATGTTTTTCACATACTATGAATAAAAGTATCTACGTAAGAAACAAATTAAACATGTAGAGCATATACTCTCGAAAAAATTAAGAAATAAGAAAGGAAGAATTGTTTAGTAATGTCTTTCTCTGTCCTTTTTTTCTTTTAATAAATTCATTATCGTCCCTTATTATTTTTCAAACCAGAATTAAGAATAATAACATTGTTACTCGTTAATATGAACAGTATGTTAGTTAAACTATATTCTTGTTGGCATTAGGTGTTTCCATTCTTTAACTTTATTGCGATTAATTAAATAACAAATTTTATGTATGTAAAAAATTGAAAATATAATTTTATTTTAAAACACTCAAATTAGTATTTAAAATCTAAATTGCCTCTATCAATTGCTAAATTAGGCCTTCAATTTTCTCTTATGTATCTAATCTCATTTGATAAAATATTTTTTCAGCTACAACAAATAGACATCCTCTATTTTTATTTTTAGGTATTTTTTTTCTCTCTACCTACACTTTTTGGGTAATTATTTAAAATAATAAAACTACTGAAAATATTTTAAAGTATAGCAAAATATCACTATTAGGGATAGAATGCGTTAGACCATGATATACATCAATCACTAATAGTGATTATATATCTATCACGCATATTGATAAATGCCTATTAAAATCTATCGTGGAATATCACTCATAGACAGTGAAATTTTGTTATATTTATAAATGAGTTAGCTCATTTTCTTGTATTTAAAAATCTTCATTTTTAAATAAAAGATTTAAAAATATTGATGTACGTGTTTTTTTTTTTTTTTTTTTTTTAATTAGCTTGCATCCCTTTTTCTTAAGCTTATACAGTTCTTTTAATACAATAACTCATTTACTGGACTTAAAAATTAAAAAAAAATAAAAAACCGTGTGAAAATATTTCAATGTTTAACTATCTAGAAGGGAAATTGATTTATCATCTAATTCTTTATCATTTTAAAATACTTAAAATGATAGTCCAAGTCTAGAAAATTGGAACATTTGATTCTAACTTCACTCCATTTATGTTTCTTATTGTTAATCTCATGAGCAAGGACATTTGATTGGTTATTAATGATTCTTTTTTCAACAAGTATATACTTAATTTCACAATAATATTTTGATTCTCATTCTTTTATTTAAACTTCTATACTTACCATTTTCGGCATTAACCATTAATTATCAATATCGTAATTTTCTCCCTCAAAAAATATCAAAATCATAATTAATAATACAAAATCGAAAAGAGAGAGAGAGAGGAAGTTATAGATGGTTTTTTATTTTTACAAAATTAATAATTAAAGGAAAAAATATTTCTTTATTTCTTTATTTTTATAAGTTCTGTTTAAAAATTAACTATTATCCATTAATCATATTTTTATATAAATTAGTTATACAACATAAATAAAAAAGGGATTTTTTCAAAAATAGAAAAATAAGGAAAACTATTTGTACGAAATAGCTAAATTTTACTTTTCCTTGATCAAGGAAGATGGAGACTGGTAAAAGTCCATTAGTATTTATAACTGGTAGAAACCGATAGAAGTCTATGACCAATAGACGATGATAGAAGTCTATCAATGTTTTCTTTTTACTATTTCTATAAATAGTTTGATATTTTTTCTATCTGTAAAAATTTTCTTGAAAAAAGATTAATAGTGTATTATATCAAAATAATAAAATATACAAAATTAAAATAATAAAAATTAATCCAATTCGATTAAAATCTTCTTCATGATAAACCAAGGTCATCTCGCAAAAATATAAATAAAAATAAAAGCGTGTTATGTTGCATAAATGTTATATACAATTGATATAGAAAAGGGTATGTTTTAATATGAAAACTGCTAAAAATATTTTCAAATATAGTAAAATATTTTTCAGTCGTAGACAGTGACGTTTTAACTATCAATGTCTATCATTATCTATAATTTATAGATAATGACACTTTGCTATATTTGAAAATATTTCCAATATTTTTACCATTTAAAATAAGGGTTGGTTGCACAAATAACATCTAGACTCAAAATAATAAAAGATGTAGAACAAGATAAACATATTAGGGATATAGTACAAAATTAGTGACAAATATCACTATAGAAACTATCAGGAATAGTTATATAGGTAAATGACCAAAAAGCTCACACGTAACACACCATTTCACATTTTTTTTTCTGGTTTTCTGATATTGAAAGCTATCACTGATAGCAACTGATAGCAGCTATCAGTGATAGCTATTGATAGCTGCTATTCGTTGTTATCATTGATAGCTACTATTATTGATAGCTTTCAATTTTAAAAATATTAATAGAACCCTAAAATAGTAACACTTGAAATATCATCTTTTAGTTTACTATCAGTTTTCAATGGCTATCATTGATACACTTGATCAATTGGAATCAAACTTGAAATATTAACACTTAAGACTATCAATGGATATCAATGATAGACTTTTATAAGTAGTTATCATCTTTTAAAAGGAAATTATCATATTTCAAAGATTAAAATTTAAAATTATAAGTGATAGAGAAGTCTATCAATAAGAGGTATATAAGTGACTATCTCTAATATTTACATAAGTCATATCACCAATATCATTGGTATTATGCATTTTATTGATATATACCTAAGTCATATAACTGATATACAAATGTCACCGATAACTTCAATCAGTAGCTATCATCGATAGCTTTTAGCAGTGGCTATCATAGACTTTCATCAAATGAAATTGACTTTTATCTCATTGATATCATTGATATGAATATCACCTAAATTCTTTCACCGATATCACTGATATCACTTATAACATAGTTATCGGTTATCGGTGATAGCTTTTATCATTGATAACATGCTATTATAGATAACTTCTGTCATTTTTACCATAAAATAACATGTCATCGTTGATAGTTTCTATCACTAATAAACATGTTATTAGCGATAAATTCTAGGCATTGCACTTACATTTTAGTTCGAGATACAACTTTATTAATTAAATTCACTAAGTGGGTTATCAATGATAAACTTCTATAAGTGGCTATTAAATATGAAAAAAATCATCAAACATTAAACTATTAATGATAGAAAATATTAGTGGTTGTCACTGATAGACATTCATTTGCTATTTATATTTAATATTTTGTTATAATAATCAAACTTGATGATTGGCTTGTTGGTGTTAAGTCACTTATGAATTTGGTATTTTCAAGTCTTGGGTACGAAGCACAATCTCATAATTTTTATGAAAGAAAAAAAAAAAGAAAAAATCAGATAAAGGAAAGAAAATTTAAAAAAAGAAAAAAAAAAAGAAGAAGCAAAATCTAAAGAAAAAAAAGAAGTAAAAACCGGAGAAAAGAAAAGAAAATAAAATAATAAGCAAAAACTAGGAAAAATGAAAGAAAATAAGACAAAATTAAAAGAAAAAAAAAAGCAAAAACTGAGGAAAAGAAAGAAATAAAAAAAATGTACAACAAAATAAGGGAAGACGAAAATGAAAATTAGAAAAAAAAAATCAAAAGTTGACTAGTCAATCCTAATATATTTTCTCTTATTTTATTATCTATTATATAAATGTTCTTAAAATAATGAAGTAGTAGAATCACAGTTAGCAGCTACTCTAGGTCTAAATAGACTTGATATGCCTATTTCATAAAAATTTAAAAAATAATAATAAAATAAAAACTTTGAGATACGAAATTTATTAGTAAAAAAATGTTCATATACTTTGCTATTATTTATAGACATAATTAAAATTCTTATTCATTTATTTGATATTATTGTTTGTTTTCAAATTGATAGTATAAACATTATGTCATTTCACTATGCTTATTTTGAGGTTGAACTCATCTTCTTAATAACTATTTTAAATGAGTTTCAATAAACTATATATTGATACTTTTCTTTTAAAAAAAAAAAAACTTTGTATATTAAAAAACCAATTGTATACGTCCACATTAATGATATTAATTTTGTTGATATTTTTATTATATGTCTACATTAATGTTATTTTGTAAAGAAAAAAAAAGTAACATATTACAAGTCCTCACTGTTGGTCAATGAAATTCCAAATTAGTATGTAATAATAATAATAATAATAAAATCCCAGATTAGTTGAAATTCAAGCTTGGAAAATTAGTTCCAAAATTAATTCCTTGAATCTTGCTCAATGATGCAATCAAGGATGTCCTTAAATTTTGCTCACATTTGAAGATCTCCCTCACTGATTTCATTTTTTAAGATTAATTCTAATTTCTATTTTATTTTGGTTTAATTCTTTCCTTTCTTGGCTTTTCAAATCTGTGTGTAATTGTTCTTGATTTGGTAGAAAATTCAAAGACTAATACTCATTTTTTTCCACTAAATATAATATTGCTTTTGATAATCTCTCTTATCTGAAAATTATTAATCTACTCCCAAATGCTAATGTTAAACCCATGATATTTGAATTGAGAGTGAAAAACATATGCTCAATGAATTAATTAAACTGCCTAAAATTTTGAAAAAGATTTTTTACATTCTTTAATCTATTGATATAATTTTTTTTTGGACAATCTGTGATCAAAGGGATCAAACCTCAAACGTTGGAGTTAATAGTTTAAGTTTATGTCAATCGTATTAGGCTTATAATCAAATATTCTCAATTCAATGAATTTCATTCATGATAAGTTAATAAACTCTGTGTATTTAATGGAATGTTATCATTTGCAAATTGAAAAGGAAAGTTAAATTATGCATAACACAAAATTAGGTAAAAGATTAATTCTTTTAAAAAATTAAAACCATACCATTACATTTCATCCATTTTTTCCATTTCTTGCCAGTGCTATAATACATATTTTTTCACACATATATTCATGTCCAGAATCAATTACAACAGAGAGATAGATAAACAAAAGTTTTGTTAATAAGAAAATGATGATGAGAAATGTGGTTGTTTTATGGCTCATGACGGCAGCTGCCGTCGGCGCTGAGGATTCGAAGGTGGTGATAGCTCCGCTACCGCCGTCGAGGTATTACATTCACATTGTAAACAGGCTAAGCTACCTTGGGATGCTTGCACACTGCCAGTCGAAGGACGATGATTTGGGATATCGCCATATGCTTAAGAATGGAGATGAATTCCAATGGAACTTTAGGGAGAATTTTTGGAGAACAACCTTGTTTTGGTGCTGTGTGGAGAGGCCAGATGCGTATGTCTCTTTTGAAGTATTTTGGCCTGAGAGAAGACACAGATGGCTCCGTGATAGGTGTGGGTCTCAAGGAACGTGTGTTTGGATCGCTAAAGATGATGGAATTTACTTGAGAAATATGGGTACTAATACTGATGAGTTTGTTCACAAATGGATCTTTAAGCGTTGTTGTTGAATTATTGATGCATATCAGTATGTGCAACAATATGAGAGATTATACACATTGATTTGAAGTTTGATTTAATAAAGAAACTGAAATTGTTGCCGAGGTATTAGCTAGGACAACCTCGTTTTAACCTCCTGTTCAACATCTCAAAACCAAATTCTTTTTCTTCTTGTATAGTTTTAGTTTTTTGTTTTCTAAAATTTAACATTCAGAATAAAATAATTAGTGTGAAAGATGTTATATGAATAATAAATTTTCAAAATTATATCATTTTTAAAGTAAAACTAGGAAACCAAGGGGCCGTTTGTGAGTTTTCTGTTTTTTCAACTTTAGAAACGTTTTTACAATCGTGGAGTTTCGAAAACGAAAAAAATGGTTTTCTAAAAACGTGTTTTTTGTTTATAAGAATTACGGATTCGAATTGCTGGATGGTAAAAAATTTTCTATTTTTTTGTTTGTTGGGATTTTTTTTTTTAATTACTTATAAATATATTTTTTTAATGAATGCTTTGTGGTATGGTGATTAGCTATAAAGTCGAATATTTTTTAGGGTGTGGTTTAATATTTTTTTTCTTAAACACTTTTTTTTTTTAGTTTTTTTTTTTTTATATAATTGAGAGTAAAGGATTCAAATCATGCATCTTGTGATTTCTAATACACTCGGATGTTATATTAGATTTGGCCTCTCTTTTTCAATTTTTATATGAAATGGAAGGCAAAATAGTATTCAAAATATTTTCTTGTTAAGAATTCATTTCAACATCGATTCTCATTTTTTTATTTTAACAATAATATTTTAAATACTATTTTTTCCAAGTTATTCCAAAATTCAAAGTTGTTGGAAAATATGAGATTATTATTATTATTATTTATTATTAGTATTATTATTGTTATTATTATTATTATTATTATTATTCAGAAAATCACAACTATCCATAAAATTGTGTGTATTTTTTTGGAAAAAATACCATTTTGGTCCTGAATTGTCCTCAATTTTTGAAATAGACCTTTTCAGGCCCTAAATTTTGATAAATATGTTTAAATCGGTCCCTAGGGTTTACTTTTCTCTCTGTTATACGTAACATCCAATTTTTTTAATTATTTTTAATGCTGACATGGAAGTTAAAAAGTTAATAAATAATTTTAAAAAAATTCTTTAAATCCATAATGACATGGAAGTTAAAAAGTTAAAAAATTATTTTTAATGTTGACATGAAATTAAATTTAAGATATAAAATAATATATTTTTTACTTTTCATAAAATCCTTCTTATAATTAATATAGAAACTACAAACCACTAAAAAAATTCATAATGAATAGGCTCATCAACTCTCACAATTTTAATTGACTGAATTTCAAATTTATTAATATTTTATCTTTTTATTCACGATTCCTTTCAAATTTCTTTCAAAATCTCGTATATAATTACCTCAAAACTCTCATAAGCTTTGGGAGAGTAGAAAACCTTTCATATTTCATTTTGTTCCCTTAAAAACTAAAACTCTTCCACTTCTCCTCATAAATATATTAGGTATGATAGATTAGATTTATTTTAAGTTGAATTCTCTCTTTCTAAATATCTCCATCTATCATATTTTCATTGATATTCTGTGTGGCCCCATGAGCCCAAGTTTAATTATAAATTGATAGAGCAGAAATCATTTCCTCAACTCAATCCAACTACTTCAAAATTTCAAGTTTTTTTCGTTCAAATTATTTTACCTTTTTTTAAAAAGAATTATTTCATATTATTTATTGTTCAATACCTTAACATCTAAGATTTGTTTATGTTTTCATACATATAATATCAATATGTTTACTAGAAAATATGAAACTGGATATGAGAAACTCGAGAAAAAAAAAGAAGTAGAAAAATTGATTGAATCTAAAAAAAATGCTCTCCATAAATTTATTATTGAAATTAAAAGGAATAAAACTGATGAAATAATAGAAGAAATGATAGATATAGACAAATCGAAAGATGAAACAAAAATAGTAGATAATTATATGGTTGAAAATGAAGCATGTAATAAAATAAACTTAAATGGAAAAAAAAATAAAAAACTAGAGAGCGAGGAGGAAAATGAAAAAAGAGAAAATAATGATGATATTAGTAATGATAATGAGACATGTATGGTGCATTCTGAATATAATATATATGATCTAGAAAGATGAGAAAAAATTGATTCTGAATTAATTGACTTATTGTTAGAAAATGGACTCATTATAGAAAGTCATTTAATTTTTCCAAAAGATGAAAATTCTAGTAATTTTTCTAATATTCACTATACTAAAAAATTATCTAATGGTGAACAATATGATAGAAATGGGCTAATTTACTCAAAGGATTTTGATAAAATTTATTGTTTTTGTTGTAAGTTACTTGGTACCAAATCTAATAGAGTTCAATTGGCTAATGAAGGAGTTAATGATTGAGAAAAATCTTAGTTCTCAGCTTAAAAGTCATGAAACTAACAATGGATACATATCTAATGAGAATGCTTTGGTTGATTTATAAATTAGATTGTTAAAAAATAAAACAATTGACAAAGATGTTCAAGAATTACTTAGTAAAGAATTTTTTTTTTTGAAATAAAGTATTAACACGAATTATTCTTGTTGTTAAAAATCATGCTAAAAATAATTTAGCATTTGGAGGAAGTAATGAAAAGAGTTATCAAGAAAAAAAATAGAAAGTTTTTAAGTTTAATTGAAATGATTGCCGAATTTGATTATACAAGAACATTTTTATCGTATTCAAAATAAAGAAATTTATTATCATTATCTTGGACATAATATACAAAGTGAACTCATATACAACTATTAGAACATGAAATAAAAAATATAATTATTGAAAAAAATAAAGAAGTAAAATATTTTTTGGTTATATTAGATTGAACACATGACTTTTTCGGTTATATTACACTACAACAAATAACACCTTCTATAGTTCTTTGTTATAGCATAAAGAATATTATCCCAAAAAACAAAAAAGAAAGAGGCGCCAGGTTTTTCAATATTATTTTAGTTGCCGCCCAAATCAAGGTTACACTTTCACTTTATCCCATTTCTTTTCACCTCTTTCATTTATCTCCTTACTTCTCTCTCTCCTTTCTAAATTTTCATTTGCTCTTCTTCAACCTTGGTGCCATTCACCCAATCTTCGATAAAACCAATGAACAAGACCTCTATAGAAGCTTCGTCATAGATGAGAAGCTTCTGGAGCCGTACAATGGGCTTCTCCCCAAGTACCCTAGCATCGTCGACATACCTCATCCCTCCCTGACCACTACATCTTATACTGGAAGATCCACCTCCACTCTCTTACCCTCGATTTCGATTTCTCCATCCTGCTGCAAGATTGTTGCATCGCCATCAAAGAACACCTAGATTACATGAACCAAAAAGTGCAGAGTGAAGGAGAAGTCGGCCATCGGCAGGCTGGAGATCTGTGCGGTTATGGTTAGGACTTTCGATGCGCTGATGGATCTAATCATCACGAAATGGGTGACTGTTCGCCTGCTATCGTGAGATGCTTTAGGAGTATATAAAGTAAAATAGATTGGAAGAATAAAGTCTAAGTGCTGCGTTCTTCCTTGATACGGTTAGATAACTGTGCGTTTGGGGTGTTAATATTATGCACAGAAGACACACAACTTCTTATAATAACGTTCAAGTTTTCCTAGATTAGACCCAAGTATAAATCTAATCTTGTACTTGCAGTAGGAGGTGTTTCCTAAATAAATGTGAAAGATGTATTATTTACACTAACATACTATGCCTGTGCAAGACAATACAAAAGAGTTGAGTGAAAAAAATGAAGGATCATGTGAAAATGGAATTTAAGTAGGTGGACGCGCCGGTTAAAGATAATTGCACACAACTGATGTAATGTGGATGGAATGGGATGGGTTGCTTATCTTTCTGTTCATGCGTTAAACATCATTTAACACTTCTCAATGCGAATAACATACAAGCCTATTTCTAGGATGCATGCATCTAACTTAGAATGCAAGAAACACTAGTAAGTCTATCTCTAGCTATACTAGGCGTTCTACTTAATGCGGCTTAGCTATTCTTTCGAACAACTAAGTAAAGAAGCTCTCACCAAGTTGTCAAGTTGGTTTAGGCGTAGGAACAGAATTGTTCATGAAGTACTAATGCTTTCAACATAAACAGAAGATAAACAATAGCAAAAGTATTGATCAAATATATGAATTTTATAAAGGATCAATGAGTCTTTACAAAGAACTATATTCAATCAAAATGAAACGGAAATGATATTAAGAGAGAAACTGAGTTAAGCCAAAGAATACAATCTCTTGTAGTTCTTTGGCTTAATCTTGTTGTGTATAATCACTTTAAAGAGCCGAGGACAGAGTATCTTTCTCAAGAATAACTTTCTCCACTTCCTGGCCGGCGGTGGTGGTGATTCTCAGCTTCTTCGATCGTTTTACACCTCGTCACAACTTGTACAATCTAAAACTAAGTGTACAAATTTACAGAGAGTATGGAGCTTCTAATTGTCTGAACACTTAATTCTTGAGGGTCTTCAAGTATTTATAGATGTTGGTCTCGTCTACTTAGAGGATGGGCTGCATTAAAGTCCATGCCCTAGTCAGCATTAAACTCCATATCCTGGTTGGCTGCCTGATCTCTGGAAACTTTTTCAGACGCCGCCTGCTACTGGAAGCTTTTCAGACGCTGCCTGTTGCAGGTGCCAATGCTTGCAAGTGGTGATGTGACACAATTAGGGAGTAATGAATCTTCTATGCATTGAATTCCCTCCGACGCATGGCTCATGCATTAGCTCGTTTCCTGCGGCATTTGTCTAATGCGTTATTGTCAACTCTTGCATTGAAATCCTGCAAAGTAGTGTGTTAGCGCCACGATTTTTAGTGATATTCTTTTACATGAAATTGCTATTGTTTAAGTAAATCCATGCGTTTTTATTAAAAATCAGGAGAATTTATCATTAAAATCCCTAATTGTTCTAACTTAAGAGCAAAGATAACTCGTATTTTTACAAGTTATCAACCACCCCCAAATTTGAACAATGCTTGTCCTCAAGCATTCTAAAATAATTCTTTGCTATCTCCTCTGCCTTAGATGTGAAAATTTCACCTCTCATCATATTAGTCTCAAAGCTGAAACAAGAATTGGGAGAATATAACTTAGATTGATGTTTTTCTTAAAAGAACTAATATTTAGTTTCCGATGCGGCAGGCTTCTCGTTACAACTTCTTTCATTTCTCAAAACATTTCAATCTTTTCTAAACCAGGAATGCGTTAGATGCTATTTCTTTTGAAAAACAAATGCTAGATAAAGAGAAAATGATTGTGTACTTGTTTACCTATGCGTTGCTCCAGGTATCCCACTTTCGTTTTGGCTTGCCCCCACAGGTGTCATGCGAGCATCCAACTACGGGTGAGAACCCTTTACAACTAAACTCGTATCTAATATTCATTCCTTTTTCAAAATATAGTTTTTTTTATTAGATAGAGGAGTTTTATGGGACGGGTTGGTCTAGGATACTTAACTTCGTTTTGGCTTACCCCCACGAGTGTCATGTAGGTATCCAACTATGGCTAAGTGCCTGTTCCAATTAATCTCATGTCACTTGAAATTTCTTTCTTTTGAAGTAATGACAAAGGAGTTGCGTTCAAAATTCTTCTTATTTTGTTTCCCTTTTTCTTTATGATGTATACATTGACGCGTCCACGCTCGGATTTCCTTCATCCCCAAATTTGGAGATGAGCTATATCCTCATTGCTAAAAGAGAAACAAAGTTTTAAAAGGCTTTGAGAAATTGAAAGGAGTTTAAGACTTCAAGCTTGCATGCGTTAGAAAGTAAACTTAACCTTTTTTTAAAAAAAAAAAAAAAAAAAAAGTTAAAGCCTTGTCTATTTTCCTAACGCCTATCTTATGCTTATGAGTTCATATAGTTGATATCATTGAGGTTAAGTTAAGCACAAGACTTGGAAAAACAATTAGAGAACAAAAATAAAGTATGCTAAGGACAAACACAAGGATCAAAGTGATAACTTCTCATTCATTTTTCATATTTTAACATAGATTGCATAAACACAGCAAAAAGATGCAAAAGGACAATTAAACAAAAATTACAAAATAATTTTAACCCAACATCCCAAGGTTCTACTGTGCTAGCACATCATCTCTGCGTTCTTCTTCGGGGTTCTCGTCCATGAAGCGTTAGGGATTTCTGAGATGGGTTGGTAATGGAGGCAATGCAAACATACCCACCAAGACCTGATTGATATATTGCATTGTGTAGACAAATTGGTCTTGCATGCATCTTGTCTGTTGCCTCAAGTAATCTCTTAATACCCGATTTTGCTGTTGAAGATCTTCAATTGATTCGGCCAACGGTTGGAGTTTATCACTGATTAATGTTTTCAACTCTTCCAAGTCTATGCTGCGTTGGGGTACTGGTTCTTCTCGTCCAACTGGGTCTTCAAATGCTACTGTGTTACTGGACCCTAACCCAGTTGGCTCAAAGATCACTAGAGGTAGCACAAAATTTTTTATTGAACTTTATTGGGGCGAAGGAATGGAGTAAGAGAGGTCCTGATCTATGAATATGGGTTCTTGATGCACCTGCTCAAGACTCCCTTCTGGCTGGGCTATTAGTGAGTCATGGAAAAATTCAAGTGCAAACTGCACTTCTTCAGCCAAAATTTCTGGCTCAGCTTCACATTCTTCATTCTCTGAAGCTTCATCGTTGTGTTCAACTACCATGAAGCGTCTTTTTTTGGGGGTGCATTTTGTTGGTCGAGGTCTACGTGAGGTCTACGTGCCACTTCTTTGGCAGGTAAGGCTGTTTAATGTTGTGATCCTCGAAGGAGACGCCTTACTGCCTTTATGTCTATCAGACCATCGAGAGGGATGCCCCCGTATTCGCATAATGCGCAGATCAGCCACGAAAAATATAGTTGCCCTCGAGGCTTGTTCTTGATGGCCTTAATTTGGTCCCGTATAATCCTCCCAATATCCAACGGGATGCATTGCATTATGCAGTAAGTGGTCAGGACGTGTTCTCTGGATAACGTTTCATCATGCATTGTAGGCATGATGCTATGTTTGATTAAATAATACCACATGTTAGCGTCTGGGTTCAGATTCCTTGAAGCAAGCATCTTTGATACATTCCTTGATGTCAGCCACTTACTGCTAGGTTTGGCCATTGTCTTCAACGCATCTTCCAATTGACCAGGCATTGGTTGCTCTACGATGCGATTTCCTTCTGCATCAGGATTACTATTTAAGTTGAACACTTCATTTATCTTGTTTGCCGAGAAGCGCACTAACACCCCTTCCATGAAGGCGGTGTTCTTTTCCATGTTGAATTCGCTGTTGTAGAACGCGCTTGCCTCTTTAGCCAACTCTCTTATCTCATTCTCCAACTTCTTTTGGAGATTGGTTTTCCTTCGCCCTTGTCTCGCGGGCGCATATTCTTCCAATTCATTTTCCAATGCATTGTGCCCTTTTTTACGTGTTGCACCCTCACGTCCGGGTGCAAATTCTTCTTCTTCTTTCTCCAGTATCAACCTTCTCTTCCTTAATACTCTCTTTGATTTTATATGCCCTTCTTCCGCGTTAGATGGGCATGGTTGCAACGCGTCGGGGCCAACTCTTCTTTCTCTACCTTCATTCTCTTCTCTTTCTTCATTTCCCATCTCTTCTTCTAGCATCGTTGCATATCTTTCTGTTTCATCCAACTCGAGTGATGCTTTTGATGGATCTGAACGCATCACTTGAGTTGCTTCTTGCTCTTGGTTGAGCGATGCTAGAATAGCTCCAAATACTTCTTATTCATCACGTCTTGCTAACTCTGTCAAGTCTTCAAGGTTATGCTCTGACACAGGACTATCAGATGCTGGGATAGGTGGAGTGAATGGTAGGGTGCCCACAGGGGTGTGAGGCATCCCCGGAGAGGATATGAAGATAGGTGAAGGTGATGGCTAGTTAGACGTGTCTGATCCACTGGGTAAATTGTGGCTAAGGGTTCAATGGATAGAGGGGGAGGTGGATGCACCGCTGGAGATGGTGCGGTATGGACATAGGTAGGAAGAGGTTCATGCGTTGCACCCACCAAGGTTATGTTCAGGATAAATGGTGGTGGGGAAGGCTTAGTATAAGGTTTGGATGCGATCGTAGATGATGGACGCGTCCTAGTCTTGACTGGTGTCTTTACCCTTAGTTAAGGGGCAGACTTAGGTTTTTGTGGGGTTTTAGCCCTAGGCAGAGAAGTTTTGGCAGAGGGTTTACAGGTTTCTTGGAGCTCTTGGCCAAAGCTTTCATGGAGGTGGAAAAAGGTGTAAAAGCGGCCAGACGCTGAGCAAAGGTAGCGCCACCGTAAGAGGCTTTCGATTGGGTAGGGACGGAGGTTGATTTTTTAGGGCTAGGTGGTGGTGAACTTGAATATGAAGAAGAGAAGAAGGAACTTACCGGCGAATCGTTGCCTACGCTGTAACTTTGGTTCTGAGAATCTGAGCCGAACGACATTGTTCACCAGAGATGCTGAATGAGAGAGGAGAATAGAGGTTTGGTGGATCTGAGGTTCTAGGGTTTCTAAAGAAATGGAGGTTAGTAGGCGTAGTGAAGGAGAAGAAGAAACGGTTTGGTTCAAGAGAGCTTTTTATAGAGGGGAGAGGATGATCGTGGCTGACGTTAGGCGATGCCTGACTACTGTAATTAATGCAAAATGGAAGGGTCACCTCGTTTAGCCAAAACACTCGAGTGTTTTGTGTTTTCGAGACGCGTCTCTTCAACTGCCCCTTGCATTTGACTTGTGTCTAACGCGTCCAATGTTTCAGTTTTAATTATACTCAACTTTTCTAAAAGAAAAACAATCATATTTTCAAATTTTGTAAAGGCAAAACAATCAACTTAAAACCTTCAAATAACTAAACTAACAAATTCAAACATAACTTAAAATACAAAATGTAAAAGAATAAGGTTGAGAGAGGCGTCCCTGGAAGATGTGGCGTTACAACCGCAGAGATGCCTTGCTGCGAACTTCAGCTTGTCTTGCATAGTGCAAAAGATGACTTTTGGCGTTCTACTTCGTCTTCAAAGTACGGATTAACCCTTTGGCCGTTTACTTTAAACGCATCAGTGCCATCTTCTTGCATTAATTCCACAATACCGTAGGGAAAGATCGTTTTAATTATGAAGGGCCCGGACCATCTAGATTTCAATTTTCCAGGAAACAGATGCAAGCGTGAGTTGAACAATAAAACTTTCTGACCAACAACAAGTACCTTCTTGCTGATGCGTTGGTCATGCCAACGCTTTGTCTTTTCCCTGTAGATCTTGTTGTTTTCATATGCGTTCATTTGCCATTCTTCGAGCTCGTTGAGTTGAAGCTTGCGTTGAACGCCCGCTGCATCTGGATTCATGTTCAACTTCTTTACTGCCTAAAATGCCTTATGCTCCAACTCTACAGGAAGGTGACATGCTTTACCAAATACAAGTGAGTAAGGAGAGATACCTATAGGTGTTTTGTACGCAGTTTTATAGGCCTAGAGTGCTTCATCCAGCCTCTGCGCCCAATCTTTCCACGTTGTGCTGACGACTTTTTCCAGAATTGATTTGATTTCTCGATTTGAAATTTCTGCCTGACCATTTGTCTGAGGGTGGTAGGCGGTAGCAATCTTGTGCCTGAGATTATATTTTGCAAGTAATTTTGAAACGATGCGATTGATAAAATGCATACCTCCATCGCTTATCAGAGCTCTCGGCGTTCCATAGCGTGTGAAAATATTCCTGATAAGAAATTTAGATACAGTAGACGCATCGTTTCTGGCACAGGCTACTGCCTCTACCCACTTAGATACATAGTCTATAGCCAACAAGATATATTGCTGACCACAAGACAGCGGAAACGGGCCCATAAAATCTATGCCCCAGACATCAAACAACTCCACTTCAAGAATATTATTCAAGAGCATTGCGTTCCTTGAAGAAATATTCCCTGTGCGTTGGCAAGGGTCACGATTTTGAACAAACTCTCGTGCGTCCTTAAAAAGGGTGGGCCAAAAGTAACCGTATTGAAGAACTTTCGCCGTGGTCCTTTGCCCACCAAAATGCCCACCATAAAGAGAATTATGACACTCGGCCAGGATGCGTTGTGTATCCTCCTCTGGGACGCATCGACGCAGTATAGAGTCTAGGCCTTTTTTGTACAGAAACGGTTCGTCCCGGAAATAAAACTTACTGTCATGGACTAGCCGTTTCTTTTGCTGGGAAATGAAGTTTTCAGGGAACTGCTTGGTGGTCAATTAATTAACTATATCAGCATACCAAGGTTCCCTGCCTTCAATTCTGAACAGGCTCTCATCAGGGAATGCGCTCTTGATGTCGTTTTCCTGGATTTGCATTTCTTGATTTTCAAGCCTGGACAAATGGTCAGCCACCTGATTTTCTGTTCCCTTTCTGTCTTGGATGTCAATGTCATATTCTTGTAGTAGTAGAACCCATCTTAACAGTCTCGACTTTGCATCCTTCTTGTTCATCAGGAACTTGATGGCTGAGTGGTCGGTGTATATGGTGGCTGATGCACCAACTAAGTAAGGACAAAATTTTTCAATACTGAATACTGCAGCCAACATCTCTTTATCAGTAGTTGTATAGTGTTCCTGAGAGTCGGTTAATGTTTTGGATGCCTAGAAGAAGGGATGTATCAAGTTTCCCCTCTTCTGCCCTAACATAGTTCCCACTACGACGTTACTCGCATCACACATAAGAATGAAACGTTGCGTCGAGTCTGGTGCTATCAACACTGGAGCTGTTATCAATGCATATTTCAAGGTTTCGAACGCGTTAGTGCAGTCTTCGTTAAAACATAGGGCCGGTTTGCCTCCAATAATGCGCTCAGAGGTTGTGCAATCTGAGAAAAGCTTCTGACGAACCGTCTATAGAAGCCGGCATGTCCTAGAAAACTTCTTAGCGTTTTGACATTTGCTAGTGGTGGAAGTTTTGCTATTACATCAATCTTGCCTCCATCCACTTCCAAGCCAGCCTTGGATACTTTATGCCCTAAAACAATTCCTTTTGTCATCATGAAGTGACATTTTTCCTAATTTAGTACTAAGTTTGTTTCCTCGCACCGAGCGAGGATGGCTTCTAAGTTATCCAGGCATGACTGGAATGGGTCTCCAAAGACTGAAAAGTAGTCCATGAAGACTTCCACGGTCTTCTCCAAGAAGTCAGAGAAAATGGCCATCATATAGCGTTGAAATGTCCCTAGTGCGTTGCATAGCCCAAAGGGCAAAGGGACAAGTGAACGTGGTCTTCTTTTGATCTTCCGGATCTATTAAAATCTGGTTCTAACTAGAATAACCATTGAGAAAACAATAAAAATCTTTACCTGCAAGTCTATTAAGCATCTAATCGATGAAAGAAAAAGGAAAGTGGTTCTTTTTAGTTGTTGCATTGTGTTTCTGATAATCCATACAAATTCGCCAGCCTGTGACAGTTCTTGAAGGAATGAGTTCATTGTTGCTGTTTACTATCACGGTCGTTCCCCCTTTCTTGGGAATGCATTGAACTGGACTAACCCAACTGCTGTCGGATATCAGATAAATAACTCTAGCATCCAGCCATTTTCAGAATCTCCTTTTTTACCACTTCTTTCATAATGGGGTTAAGCCTTCTTTGAGGCTCGATTGACCCTGTCTTCCCTTCCTCCAGCCTAATTTTGTGCATACAATAGGATGGACTTATTCCACGAATATCTGCAAGCGTCCACCCTAGTGCGCGCTTATGTCTCTTTAACATCTGCAAGAGTGAATCTTCATTAGGCTTTGTGAGATTAGCGAAAATGATTACGGGCAATGTATTATTAGTTCCAAGAAAAGCGTATTTCAAATGTCCGGGCAACTGTTTTAAATCGAGTTCTGGTGGTTTATCGAGTGAAGGACGCGTTTGTTTTATCTGCTGCTCACTCAGACTTGGTGGCTCGGATTCCTTCAGGGTTCCTTCCAACGCGAGAACTTCACATACTCGAGTCTCTTCTTCAGTCAATTCAATATTGTTTAGCTGACAATCATCACTGTTTGGGAATTTTAATGCGTTGAGCACATTAAACTTCACCTCTTCATTATCCACGTGCGTGGTTAGCTCACCTTTATGTACGTCAATCAGAACTTTCCCAATAGCCAAGAAAGGGTGCCCAGATGATTGGAACCTCCCTATCTACTTCATAATCAAGAATAATGAAGTCTGCTGGGAATATGAGATTGTCAACCTTCACCAAAACATCTTCAATCTTCCCTTCCGGGCACTTAATTGTCCTGTCAATGAATTGAAGGGTGATAGAAGTAAGTTGTGCCTTGCCAATCCTCAATTTCTGAAAAACTGAAAGGGGCATGAGATTGATGCTCGCTCCTAGGTTGCACAACGCATGACCCACATCTAATCCTCCAATTGTTAGTTATATTAGTTCTAAAATTTCTTCTTTTTTGATAATAACTATGAGAGACAAGGAGTTTGCTTCACAACAACCTCAACGCCCTTGATACAATTGTGGCAAAATTGCTCTTTGATATACAATTGGTCACAGTTTGAATATCATAAAATGTTGTGGCAATGTTATAGCCATTGTTATAATTTTGTGGAAATGTTATAGGATTGTGTTCTGCTATTTGCTATAAGTTTTGCTGACAGTGTAGAAGTTGAATCTTAGGTCATTGCTTTTTTTCCTTACTTGTAATAAGAATTAATTCATTATTTATTGTTTTGCTTGTTTGTATTTCTTGTGGTAGATTCATTTTCAATACACAATAAGAAAGTGGGTATGAATGTCATTTTTTATACACAAGAGTTGGAGATGCAAGGTATGTTTAATTATTTTAGAATTGACATTTAAATTATTCCCTAATAATGTGTTCATGATATTTTAACGAATGAATAATGTTAATAATCTTGTATTGAATAATATTGTAATCTCTATTTTTTTAGAATAGGTGATATTATTACTACTACCCATTTATTCGACTCCACTCGGCACAACCAACTCAACTCGGAATCCCAACCCACTACCCGATGAGTCGAACCTATCTGACATAACACACCTGATCACACCTCTCTCCCAAACCCACACTAAAAAAATAGATGATCCTGCGACTTTACACCCCCCTGAAAACACACCCCAACTCCTCAACCAATCTCACGTACCTAACCTATCCCTCACAACTAACCATGCCTAGAAGAAGTGACGTGAAATACCACCCCCAGACCACAAAAGACCTGCCAAGACACCTTAGGACGACAAGGATGCAAACTCTCCCATGCACTAGCGATAGAAAACTGACCACTAGCACCTGACACTCAAACCCAATAATTCTCCCCCCTCACCCTAGGCCCCACTGCCTAAATAAAATCTCAGATCTCAAGCAACTCCCACAACACTATAGGCCACCTCCAACTTCCCTCACAATCTATAAACTCCAACAACCGTGCCACTATACTACTCTCTGCATCATAGACCACCGTAGACCCATATGAATCCATAATCTCACCTCCCGGCAACCAAGGATCCCACCAAACAAAACATGACCTTCCATCGCCCACCATCAAACGAACCAAAGTCTTGAATCTATCCCTACAACGCAAGATAGCCCTCAAGCACCAAGACCTCCCATCCTCACACCAAACAACCCACAAAGACTGCCCACGCAAAACATACGCTTCCACCCATGCCACCCATAATGAGCCTGATTTAATTAAAAGAAGCTAGAACAGCTTCATAATAGCAGCCTGATACCATAAAGCCACATGTTTCACACCCAACCCCCCTCCCCTGCACCCACCCTTTGGCAAGCACACCTCATCCCACGCCATCAGTGCACCACCCCGATTCTCCACACTGCCCTTCCATAAATAACTACGTAACAAAAGATCAACCTCATGAATTACATACGCAGACAATACGAAGATGCTACACCAAAACACCTAAAAGTAATGTAAGACAGACCTAACAAGCTGAAACCTCCCAGCAAAAGAGAGGGACCGAGCTACCAAGCTTCAAATACGAGTTGTAATCCTCTGTATCAAAGGCGCATAATCCACAACCCTTAATTGACCAGCCAATAAAGGTAACCCTAGATACTTAACAGATAGCGAACAAAGAGAGAACCTCATAAAAGCAACAAGCTCCTCCACCTCACCAGACTCCACACCCGCAACAAACATGGAACTCTTCCCAACTTTCGCAACTAACCTAGATAGCTTTGCAAACTCTCGTAGATCTACCTCACAAACTTCAAAGAAGACCTCTCAGTTGCACAGAATGAGGGTATTGAGAGTGTGAGAAAGGGGCAGGACGTGGGTATTGGTGAAAGGAGAGGTAACCCAGTGGTTCTGAGTAAGGGTGTGGGGAGTGTTGACGAGTTTACTATGGTCAGTCGTCGTAGGTGGGATAGAGAAGGTGTAGGTCATAGGGGTGGCAGTGGGTCACCAGACTCGGTGCCCTTGAGGAACAAAGTAGTATATGGGTCCCTTGGAATTACGGGGTTTGTAAAGCAGGTTTATGATCACAATAAGTTTGAAATTTTGTGTGATGAGGGGGGAGACTCGATGGCTTTGGCTCTAGTGCATGCAGATCCTGATCCATTTCCTGTTATGGATGAGATGTTCGTGAGTTCGGGCAAAGGCCCAATGTGAGGTGGTAGGTGTGATTTGTTGCAAGGTCCATGATTTGGTATTCCTGAAATGTTAGGGGGTTGAACGACCCTGTTAAGTGTAGGGTGGTGGCAGACTTTTTGGCTTCATTCTCTGTTACTTTCTGCTACTTGCTTGAGACGAGGGTTCGTCGTGAAAATTTTGGTATGGTGATGGGTAGGTTTGGTGATGCGTGAAGTTGTATGTGTAGCTATAGTGTACGAGGAGTTTGGAGGATTTGGGTGATGTGCGGAAGAGTGTCTATGAGTTTTCTATTGATGTCAGTGGGGATTAGTTCATTTCTGGGACCTTAGTGGATATTGTATCTACTGCTAGGGTACATATCGATATTGTGTATGCCTCGAATCATGTGAATGAGAGGAGGAACTTGTGGTCTCAGTTGATGGATGTGTATTTCTCGTGGCAGCTTCGTAGAGTTGTTTTGAAGGATTTTAATGCTATTCCTCGTAGTTCGAATGATTTTGGTGGTTGTCCTAACTTGAGGGAGATGGAGAAGTTTGATGGGGCATTATTGGAGGCAAATCTGGTTGAGTTGGGTGTGACAAGTAACTGGTTTACTTGGACTAGTAAAATTCAGTGAAATGGTATCTTGCGCCGATTGGATCATTGCTTGTCTAATGAGGCATGAAAGGTAGCTTTTCAGTATTCGGAGGTTAAGGTTGGTCAGTGGGAAATTTCTGATTATAGACCTCTTCTAGTGTCTACAGGGAGACAAGGAGTAGGCCGGCTCCACTTTTCGGGGATACTATCAGGTCAGTGTGGAGAAAGTCTGAGGATGTGGCTCCGATGGTTAGCTTTGTGCGAAATTTGAAGGTAGTGAAGAGAGTTTTACGTGCTTCGTTTGGGAGGCATATCTCTGTGTTAGCTGATGAGGTGAGGGCGGCTAGGCAAGTTATAGAGGTTGCTCAGGGAAAGGTAGAAAGGGATCCTGATTCAAAGTCGGTGTGCACAGAGGCGACTCGAGCCACTGATGTTCTGGTCAGTGGCAAGATTGGAAGAGGCATTGCTCCGACAGAAGGCCAGGGTGAGGTGGCTGAAGTTAGGTGATACGAACACAACTTTCTTTCATCGTTGTGTTCGTTCTCGACGCAGCTGTAGTGGTTTATTTACGGTCGTGCATGCTTGGAGGGACTCGCCAGGCAGTGCATGACAGGGTGGCAAGGGTGGCAGTAGATTTCTTTAGGGGTTGTTTAGGGTCTCAGCCAGTGGGGTATAGGGATCTTACAGCCCAAATTGGGGATATTGTGCATTTTAGCTGGTCCGAGGAAGGGGTGGAGGCACTTGGTCGCCCAGTGAATCGGGATGAGATTAAGAAGGCTTTATTCTCGATGAAGTCTGGGAAGGCTCCTGGGCTTGATGGGTTTTCGGTTGATTTTTATAGAGCTGCTTGGAATGTGGTTGGAGATGATTTCTGTGATGCTGTGCTAAATTTTTTTTAGACCTGTCACCTACCTGGTGGAGTTAATTCTACTGCTATCATTCTTATCTCAAAGAAGTGTGGAGCAGAACGTATGGAGGAGTTTGATCCTATTTCTTGTTGTAATGTTATGTATAAGTATATCTCGAGGATCTTAGCTGAGAGATTGCGGTAGTGGTTGTCTGCTTTCATCAGTGGTAATCAGTCTGCATTTTTTCCGGGTAGGTCGATTTTCGAAAACATATTATTGTGTCAGGAGCTTGTGTGGGGCTATAAGGAGAGCAGAGGGAAGCCGCGTTGTGTGTTGAAGGTAGACCTTCAAAAGGCATATGATTCGGTCAATTGGGATTTTCTGTTTGGTGTATTGATGGCTATAGGTACGCCCCTTTTAGTTTGTTACTAGGGTGAGGGCTTTTGTTACTTCGCCTATGTTCTCTGTGATGGTTAATGGTTCCTTTGAGGGGTTTTTTTCCTGGTAGGAAAGGGTTGAGACAGGGGATCCATTGTCTCCTTTTTTGTTTGTGATGGTGATAGAGGTCTTGTCTAGGTTGTTGAATAATCCTCCTATGTGGTTTAGGTTCCATGATCGGTGTAAGCGTGTGGGCCTGACTCATTTGGTTTTTGCAGACGATTTGATGATTTTCTATGCAGCTGAGAGAGATTCTTTGGAGTTTGTGAGCAGGTTCTGGCAGATTTTGCAGGGATGTCTGGGTTAGTTGCAAATATTGGAAAGAGTTCCATGTTTGTTAAGGGTGTGGAGTCTAGGGTGGCGAAGGAACTAGCTGCATTTATGGGTTTCTCTCTTGATTTGCTACCTGTTAGGTACCTGGGTTTACCTTTATTGGAAGGTCGGTTGAGGGCTGAGGATTGTGCTACTTTGATTCAGAAGATTACAACTTGTATTAGAAGCTGGGCAGCGTGGTCCCTCTCCTTTGCTGGGAGGTTACAGCTTGTTAGGTTTGTCTTACAATCCTTTCAGGTGTTTCGGTGTAGCATCTTCGTGTTGCCTGTGTGTGTAACTTATGAGATTGATCGTCTGTTACGTAGTTATTTATGGTAGGGTAGTGCAGTGAGTTGGGGTGGTACACAGGTGGCTTGAGATGAGGTGTGCTTTCCGTTGGGCAGGGGGGGTTGGGTGTGAAGCATGTGGCATCTTGGAATTAGGCTACTATTATGAAGCTACTCTGGCTTCTCTTAATTAAATCAGGTTCATCATGGGTGGTGTGTGTGGAGGCTTATGTTTTGCGTGGGTGGTCTCTGTGGGCTATTCGGAGTGAGGTTGGGAGGTTTTGATGCTTGAGGGCTATCTTGCAAAATAGAGATTCAAGCATTTGGTTCGTTTGATGGTTGGTGATGGTCGGTCTTGTTTTATTTTGTGTGATCCTTGGCTGTCGGGGGGTGCAATTTTTTATTCATATGGGTCTACGGTAGTTTATGATGTAGGGAGTAGTTTGGAGGCGCGATTGATGGAATTCATGGATGGTGAGGGAGGTTGGAGTTGGCCAACAGTGTCTTGGAAGCTTCTTGAAATCTGGGGTCTTATTCAGGCAGTGCAGCCAAGGGTTGTGGGGGAAGATTATTGGGTCTGGGTACCAGATTCAAGGGTTGGTTTTCTATCGCTAGTGCGTGGGAGAGTTTGTGTCCTCGTCGTCTTAGGGTGTCTTGGGCTGGTATTTTATGGGTGGGTGTGGTATTCCGCGTCACTTTTTCTGTGCTTGGTTAGCTGTGAGGGATAGGTTGGGTACGCGGGATTGGTTGAGAAGTTAGGGTGTGTTGTCAGAGGGGGTTGCCTTCTGTGTGGACGAGGTGTGGAGTCGCGAGATTATTTAATTTTTGAGTGTGGGTTTGGGAGAGAGGTGTGGTCTAGTGTGTTGCGTCAGTTGGGCTCATTGCATCGGAGGTGCGGTTGTCGGAATTCATGGATGGTGAGGGAGGTTAGAGTTGGCCAATAGTGTCTTGGGAGCTTCTTGAAATCTAGGGTCTTATTCAGGCAGTGGGGCCGAGGGTTGTGGGGGAAGATTATTGGGTGTGGGGATCAAATGCGAGGGGTCAGTTTTCTATCACTAGTGCGTGGGAGAGTTTGCGTCCTCGTCGTCCTAAGGTGTCTTTGGCTGGTATTTTGTGGGTGGGGGGTAGTATTCCGTGTCACTCCTTCTGTGCGTGGTTAGCTGTGTGGGACAAGTTGGGTACGCGGGATTGGTTGAGGAGTTGGGGTGTGTTGTCAGAGGGGGGTGCCTTCTATGTGGGGGAGGTGTGGAGTCGCGAGATTATTTATTTTTTGAGTGTGGGTTTGGGAGAGAGGTGTGGTCTGGTATGTTGCGTCAGTTGGGCTCATTGCATTGGGTGGCGAGTTGAGATGTGGAGTTGAGTTGGTTGTGTCGAGTGGGGTCGAGTAAGGGGTGCGTAGTAAGTTATTCCGTGTTTTCTTGTATGCTTCCATATACTACATCTGACAAGAACGTAATCGGCGACTACATGGAAATAGACCGAGGTCAGTGTAAACTCTGGTTCACCTTATGATCTCTACGGTTTGTGCTTGTGCTTCTTCTTGGCGGTGTTAGCTCTGGTTCACCTTTAGTGTGTTTACAAATGTTTTTCTTGTTGT
This sequence comes from Benincasa hispida, assembly GCF_027475165.1. NCBI lineage: Eukaryota > Viridiplantae > Streptophyta > Magnoliopsida > Cucurbitales > Cucurbitaceae > Benincasa > Benincasa hispida. The sequence goes on along the minus strand of NC_143486.1, from coordinate 38,347,127 downwards.
ACTTCCCATTGTTCTTTGTTTTTGCTGTTGTCCCTTGTTTGTGGGAGTTTGTTTTCTTTTCTCTATCTTTCTCTCTAGTGGTCTGTAAATTTGTTTCCTTTTGTGTTGGTTTTGTTCTGATCTTATCTTGTAGGCTTTATTTTGGGTTTTATTACCCTGTCTTTGCTTGTGTTTTGATGCTGTGATGCCTTCATCCCGGGCTATGGGATCCCCCTTGTTGTTGTATAATAATATCACCTATTCTAAAAAAAAATTATCACCTTCAAATTCTTTAAAACGTCATTCTAGCTTTTGAAAAATAAAATATTTGATTTTAGCTTCACTCCATTTATATACATCTCATGATTAAGGACATTCAATTGATTATCACTTATTTTGTTTTCAATATGGATATGTACTTATTTTCATAGTATTAATTTTTCATCCACATGTTGATATTTTCTCCAATATTTCTATATTTTCATGGATTCGACATCGACATCAGAGGTAAATTGATATTTCATCATATCCTAGAAAAATCCATGAAATAGAATAAATATCAAAATGTCACTAATATAAATAAAAGTCATATTAACTTGTTTGAAAATCATAAAATTTTTATTTATATTTTGAATTTTTGTTTTTATAATTTTTTTCAGAAATATCCATCGAAATTGATATTTTATCGATTTTTCCATCGAATCTTTCATAAAATTAATACTTCAATATTTCTGTCAATATGAACATTTTAAACCTGGCTTATTTCACAATATTTTCTTATAAAAACAAACATCAATATCATTAACAAAGAAAATTTCCTATACGATTACAAGCCACAGATCTTAACTATTAAGGCATATTAACGATCCACATACACCCCAATAGACCACCCAGCAAGACAATGAATTACTCCATAATAATATTTCGATAACTGTCCACATACCTAAACGTTGATATTTATAATTTTGTCCATTACCTTTTTTTTTCAATACGTATATACTTCTTTTTTATCATCAACCATTAATTATCAATATCATGTTATCAAACGAAAAAAAATTATCAATATCATAACTAATGAGACGGAATGAAAAGGAGAGATACGAAGTTACGAATGGTTTTTTCTTCTAACAAAATTTAAACAGAGACAAATATTTACATTTTATAGCAAAAAGTTTTAAAAATACTTTGTATTTTTGGATCTTTTGCAATAAAGTATAAGTATTTTAAATATTTTTTTATATTTAAAAAGCTCAAAAAAATTATTTTCTTTACTTCTTTATTTTATTAAGCTTAATTTAAATTAACTATATGATCCATTAATCATATAGTTGTAAAAATCTTTATAAACAATAAATTAAAAAAAAAAAAACTCAATGATGTATTATAAGAAAAATAGTAAAATACATTGGAATTAAAAAGATAGAGTAATATAAAAAATGTTGATATATATTTTCTAAACAAAAATGACTTTTACTAAATTTAATGAATAATAAAAATTTAAACTTTTAGAATTCCAAACATAATCTTTTTTTCCAAAAATTTCAAACAATTTTCAAATGGTTACAGATTTTGTTTTTAAAACCATGATTATATCTCGTAAGCAACCATTTTTATTTTTATAGACAAGAATATAATTTCGACCATCTATATGTACTAACAATGACAAAAATTGACAATAAAAACTTAACTCAATTGGTATCAATACGTGCAGAGAGACAAAAAAAAAAAAAAAAAAAAATAGAGAAGTAAGAGGATATTAATGGTTATTATTCAAATCGTAGGTGCCTTTTAACTTTTTTGTAAGTAGGGCGTTTTTGAAAATTATGTAAGTTCAGAGATATTTTCCATCATATTACCTGTATATTTGACATATATTTGAGATCCCAATAGAAAGGTGATCGATTTTCAACTAAGAAAAATATAAAATAAATGAAATCTCCTAAAATGAATGAAACATTAATTTTAATCAAAGAAAGGCAGAAAGAGAACTAAAAAAGATGATCTAGTAATAATCCTAGTTAAAAAAAAAAAATCCAAAACAAAAAATAATTAGAAGATAGAGAAAACATATTTTTTAAAAAATATTATTGTAATTAAACTAACAGCCTCTTTGGAATGACATAGCAAAAAAATGTTCGTCTGTGGGGTTGCTAGAAGTGGTGGTCAGTGGTTGGCTGGTCTGTCCAAGTTGGTGACTAGAGGTTGGTCGGTGCCGGTCACCGGAGCTGGCAGTCAAAGTTGGCTAGTCACCAAAGGTTGTGTTGAAAATTGCAAACTTTCTAGACTAAATTAGGGAGGAAAAAAAAAGAAAGATAAAAGAATAACTCATAGATTTGAATAGTGTTTACTATTCAAGCCCATGGGAACATGATGCAGGAAGCCAAGCCTTTCTAGATCATTACCCCAATTAAGGATTTGACTTAGGATGTCTAGCCCATCCAATCCTAACATACTATAGCCCTAGGTGACGAACAGTCAACATCGAGGTGCCAAACCTTTTGGTCGATGTGAGCTCTTGGGGAAGATCAGTTTGTTATTACTAGAGTAACTTTTATTCGTTGAGCGACGACCCTTTCACTCGTCACTAAGACCGACTTTCGTCCAAGCTTGATGGATGGATCTTGCAATCAAGCTCCCTTCTGCCTTTGCACTCAAGGGCCAATCTCCGTCTAGCCCCAGAAAACTTTTACACGCCTCCGTTACGTTTTGGGAGACAAACCTTTGAAACAAATACCTCCTAACTGTCTTCATCAAAAACTAATAGTAAGGACATTTTTTTAACTCTTTGTAGAAGTTTATTGGAATTCAAAAAAATAAAAAAAAATAAAAAAAATAGAGTTGAAAGATATTTTTCAGAAAAAGTAAAAGGTATAAGAGTATTGTATATAATTTGGCCTTTTATTTATTTGGTGCTGTTGAACGTTTCTGAATGGTGTTTTTTAGCCTATTTTGGGTTTAAAAAAATAATGTATCGTTTTATCCCTTTTTCATTTCACAAGAAGATTAGATTAAACTTTACTACATCTTAAATACAACCATTTAAGTTCGAAAAAATTTCAGTAGCATGAAATAATAAAAGTTAATCCAATCCCAAATACCACCGGTGGCTGATCTAAGTAAATAACTAAAAAAATTCTCAAAATTTGGACTAATCACAAATTGCCACGTCATTTATTAAATTAATGATCAAATTTTAAATCATCAAATTTGGGACCAATTAGGAAGGGACATGTGTCTATTGAAGTTGAAAACAAATTTTAATGACATCAGTTTCATCATGACCGTTGAATGGATTAATTTGGCCCAATTTCATATTATTATTTGGGTTAAAATTCAATTAAGTGCAAATAGGTTGAATTTGCCCCGAATGTCAAATCAAACCCAAATCCAATTAATTGGGCCCAAAGGTTAGACCCATGGACCAATCAAGCCCAAACTCATGAAGTCGATAAGAGAGTCCTATTGAAGCTCAAGAACATCCATACGCCCCACTTCTATACATCAAGCGTACGTATTCAATCGATAGAGAATTAGATACTAGAGATTAAACTACATCTGGTAGTGAATAAGAGGATCAAGTATTAGAGATTAAACTACATCGCATTAAATCAACGTCAATATCAACACCCAACTCAAGTTCAACACCACGAAACAAGGTTCTCCGGAAGCTTCATGCAAACACTAATCTGCAAGAAGATCAAAAAGTCCAAAGGCCGATCATCCAAGAAGATCAACAAGCCCAAAAGTTGATCGTCCAAGCCTAAAGGCCAATCATTCAAGAAGTTTAAGCAGCTTAAAGATCATAGTTTATTTTGAAACCATCAAAATATTATGTATTAGAGATTTACTCACTTCTCAAAAATTAATACAAATACAAAGTTCAAGTTCCACATAATAAAAAATAAAAAATAAAAAATAAGAACGTGTTGTATTTCATAAAATATTATATGCGGTTGAAACAGAAAAGTTGAAAACGATGGTACAGAGAAAAATAAAAACAAACTCAAATTTAAGAAAAATGATCGTTTGAAACTTGTAAAAAGAAATCTGATCTTTCGATTTTATTTTATTGTCATGGGTGTATCGGCGTGTATGTATATATATAGTATGAAAGATCCAAGATTTTATGTAAGGAAAAAAAAGTTCATATAAATTTAAATTTAGATACATCTAAATACATCTGTATAATGTTTAAATCATATAATATCACCAAAGCAAGCATAACAAATTCACATACGAACAATGATATATCCAAGATTTAAGGTTAGGGACACAACTTCTATATTTGTGTCATATATAGTTCTTAAAATTAAAAAATATATACTAGATCACTGAAAAAATATCGATTTGTGTGTCTCATACGTAATATCAGACTTTTTTTTAAGGAAAAATATAACTATTGACTATAGAATTGAAATTTTGAGGTTAACTTAGAAAAAAATTATCTGATACAACGATTAATTTGTAAGAATTTTTTAATATTTTATGAGATTTTTAGATAATAAATTGAAAGTTTATATATCTATTAGACATTTTTAAAAGATTTATTAGCATTAAAATTAAAATTTTAAATATTTATTAGTCATAATTTTTAAAACCAATGATTAAACTTGTACTAGCTTTAATGTAAGTTTTCTTTTTAAGAAAAAAAAACTTGAATGGAATTGTAAAATAATGGTAGTAAATAAAAAAAACAAAAAAAATATATATGAATATGGTGTTTGTATTACTTAATTTTCAAACCAATGATCAAATAGGTACTTAATGAGTTTAAAATTTTAAAAATATTTGTATATATAGAGGTACACATATGTGAGAAAAAATAAAAATAGAATTAAAGTTTTTAACCCATTTCGTAAAACAATAATAATAATAGAAGTTTTCCTAACCCAAATGTATTATATATATTATACAATTCATATATCAAATTTATCAAAATTTTCAGTCAAAAAGTGTTCTTATACTTTGTTATTATTTATCGACATAATTTGAATATTTATTGATTCATTCCATTGTATTACTTTTGTAATAGATTGTCATTAACTTCTAATATATACGATTTAGTTAATTTGTTGATAACTATTTGCAATTAATGTTATAAATTATTTATACACCAATGATATATGTCTACATTAATGATATTTTATTGATATTTTATAACATTTGGTTAATTTTCCTATAGTTATATCCTCCCACATGCTAAGTTTAAACCAATGATAAAGGAATTTTCTCATCTCTTATGATCTCACCAAATTAAACTGCCCAGATATATATTAAGTTTTTTCTTCTTTACAATTTGTTAGGTAGGCGATTGAACCTCAAACCTTAACGTTAATAGGTGAATTTTATGTTATTGTGTTATGTTCACATGCTTGACACAATTTAAGGTGAACTGAAATGCTTTTTTTTTTTATCTATGAGTGTCCGGGTTAGCTTACGTGCACATCGACTAATCTAACAAGACAATCCGTCTAACTCTACAACATCCGCATGTCAAAGAAACTCGTAGGATAAGAAATCCTATGTAGGTGACCACCATTGATTTAATCCATGATCCGTTAACTCTTTGACTTTTTTTTTATGTTTCGATTTCCACTAGGTCAATCCATAATGGTTAAACTCAGATACGTTATATACATAATCAAATATTTCTGATCAATTTACGAAAGAATACTTGAATAGTTAATAATATGTGTACCTAATTAATGCATCGTTATCATTTGCTAATTGAAAAGGAAAAATTATATTATGCACAACACAAAATTAGGTAGGAGATTATTTTTTTAAATTAAAACCATACCATTCAATTTCTTGAAGTCAAATACTTGAAGAGTTAATATTACATATACCTAATTAATGGATTGTTATCGTTTGGTAATTGAAAATGCACGACACACAATTAGGTAGGAGATCTTTTATTCTTTAATTAAAACCAAACCATTCAATTTCATCGATTTCTTGCCTGTGCTATAAGTATGTATATTGATTCCCACATATATACATGTCCAAAACATCAATTGTAACTAAGAAATAGATAAACAAAAGTGTGGTCTAAAAGAAAATGATGATGAGGAATGTGGTTGTTTTATGGTTCGCCATGGTGGCTTTGGTCAGGGCTGATCAAATTCAGAGGGTGTGGTCACGTCCGCCGCAACCTTCGAGGTATTATGTTCATGTGGTAAACAGGCTAAGCTACTCCGGTATGGTAGTGCACTGCCAGTCGAAGGACGATGATTTGGGATATCACCATTTGGATAAATATGGAGATGATTACCAATGGAACTTTAAGGAAAACCTTTGGGGAACAACCTTGTTTTGGTGCAAATTGGTGAAGAGAGATGCCTATGTCTCTTTTGAAACTTTTTGGCCTGAGTCCACCAACTTCTGGCTCCGTAATAGGTGTGGGAATCAAGGAACTTGTATTTGGACCGCTAAAGATGATGGGATTTATTTGAGAAACAATCTTACTAATGTTGATGAGTATGTTCACAAATGGATCCCTACTAGATAAATTGTATAAGCTTTATTAATTCCTTGATGTGCATCAAAAGAGAAATACACATGTATTTGAAGTTTAATTTAATAAAGAAACTGAAATTGTATTGATGTACTACTTTGAGAATTTTTCACTGATGAAAAAAATGTCTAACTATTTACAAAAATAATAATAAAAAAAAACAATAATAGATTTCTATTAACGTGTATCAATAACTAATTTTAGTTTTTGTTCTAATTTGGGCCCTCGTATGCATGCATGGCACCGTGAAATTTTTGTTTCTTTCATGATCTATCTCTTCTCTTCATTCCTCTCACATCTTCAACCAAAAAACCTTTCCAATTTCTCCTTTTGTGCATTCCAAAACCTAAATTGATGGTGCCAAAATCTCCCTTCTATTTTTCTTTAATCTTTCATCATGATGTGAATTGTGATAAAATCGTTTAAAAGCCAACAATGAAGGTTCCTGCCCACTACTTTGCCTACTGAATTTGAAAATGGTGGGAATTTGAAGATTGTTTGGTCTCTGATATTTAGTGATCTTGAAAGTAAATGCTTTTTCTTCTCTAACTTTTAGTGATCTTGAACGTACATGCATCTCTCTTTTTCTTTTTTAAAAAAAAAATTAAATTTTTGGGTAGATTTATGAGTTTGCTATAGATTTATGGGTTTGCTTTTTATTTGTTCGTATTTAAATTTTATCAATATCCTCATATTTTTGTTTGTATGATGATTTTTAATTGAACATTAATTTTTTTAACTGGTAGATAAAATGGATGACTAAGGACTTGTTTGGTTCACAATCTGTATTTTACTTTATGTTATCAGATTCATTGAATTCAGAAAATACATGTTTGGTTGACAACCTGAATTTTATTTCTGAAAACTATTTTTGGATTCTATGATTTAAACGGTGCAAAATCTCTACAACTTTTTTATATATTCTTTGTATCCAAAATTTGAATTTTAAAATTCAAAATGAAAAATGATATTAAATAAAGATAAAATCAATTAGAAATATAGTATATCATGTTATAAACTCGGTTTTTTTTTTAAAAAAAATATGCATTATGTAATGCATTATAAATTAAATTAGTTTAGATTCCATATTTGGTCCCCATGGTTTGAATAAAAGTTAGACATTTTAAAATTTAGAATTTAGTTCATTTTATTCTGGGGAAGTTGCATAAATATTTATTTTACAATAAATATTAGAGTTTATGTAGTAATATAAAAGTATTTGCAAATATAGATTTTTTATATTAAAGATTTAGTCCAGAAAAAGGAAAAGACTAAAATGGACATGGACCCATATAAAACCGTTTGGCCACAATGTAAAGGACTATTTTATTAATTACAAATTTCATTTCGACCCTTCATCTTCTTCTGAAAAACGCGAAAAACACTTCCAACCCTTTCGAGCTCCGATAGTGCCGTCTCCTTCCAATTTCAACCTTTTGATTTCGATAGTGCCATCTTCTTCCGCTCCGACAATGCCGTCTTCTTCCCCATCGATTTTGCTCGTTGTTCTTCTTCGTTTCTTCATTTCTTCTTTTTCCTTTGTTCATCTCTTCATCACTGATAGCAAGAATTTGAAAACGTAGGGCTTCGTTTTTCTTCCATTGACAGTTTATATAAGAAGATAAATAGTTATTTCAAATTAGGGCTACATGTATTCTCCAGCTTTTTTAGGTGTTTCATTTTATTATACATTTTGGTCATAGTATAGTCATCACGGTGTAGTCATCACAGTGTAGTCATCATAGACTAATAGTCATCAAAATGTTGATTATGTGAAGATTATTTGTAATGTTGATTGTAATTTGCTAGTTTTTCGAGGAATATGTAGATAGTTTATTGTTGACTGTGTTTGATTGCTAATTATGTGAAGATTAGTACTGTGTTTCATTGTGATTTGTTGATGTTTCAGTGAATATTATGCTAATTTAGTTATTTATTGTTGTTTAACTGAAGTTATCACTGATGTTTTAGGGAATATGTTGACAGTTCATTGATAGCTTGTTGATGGATTTGTCTATCAACAAAATATCACTGATGGATGCTATCATTGATGCTAATTTAGTTCCCTGTACTATGATTTAATGATTGTTTATTCATAGGAAAATTATCTATCACTATTATTGCTATCAATAATATGAATGTAATGGTTCCATATGTTTGTTTTTAGGATAGAAGTTATCTTTAGGGAATATGTTGACAGTTTATTGATAGTTTGTTGATGAATTCGTCTATCAACAAACTATCACTGATGGATGCTTCATTGATACTAGTTTAGTTCCCTGTACTGTGATTTGATGATTGTTTATTTATAGGAAAAGTATCTATCACTATTATTGCTATCAATGATCTGAATGTAATGGTTCCACATGTTTGTTTTTAGGATAGAAGTTATCACTGATGCTTTAGGGAATATGTTGACAGTTCATTGATAGTTTGTTGATGGATTTATCTATCAACAAACTATCACTGATGGATACTATCATTGATGCTAATTTAGTTCCCTATACTATGATTTGATGATTGTTTATTCATAGGAAAAGTATCTATCACTATTATTGCTATCAATGATATGAATGTAATGGTTCCACATGTTTGTTTTTATGATAGAAGTTATCACTGATGCTTTAGGGAATATGATGACAGTTCATTGATAGTTTGTTGATGGATTTGTCTATTAACAAACTATCACTGATGGATGCTATCATTGATGCTAATTTAGTTCCTGTACTGTGATTTGATGATTGCATGATGATCCTGAAGATGAAGAGGAAGATCAAGAAGAAAAGGATAAAGAAGATATGACGAAAAAGAATGTAAGTATATATTGATTGATGATCTTAATTATAACATTAGCATGTTGTCAATGATATCTGAAATCATTGATAACCAACTATCAGTGATAACACGCTATCATTGATAGTTTGTTATCAGTGATAGTATAAATAATAGGAAGCTTTATTTACTTGACTGATACTGATAGCATATTGATGTCATGTTATATTTGATTCCACGATTTCAGGTGATTGAAAAGACTCTTAAAAAGAGTTCAAAAAAATATCGACCAAAGGTTGTCATCGAAAATATAGAGGACAACAAGAGACCAAAAAGACAAGCAAAACCAACCAAGAAAATTTTGGAGAACGCAAAGAAACAAAAGAAAGACAAAAAGAAGATCTCTCCAAATGTGTCTACCAAGGTGTCTTCAAGCAAAGCTACAAGGCAATCTCCAAGGTGGAATGATGACGCTCCAAGCTTTGATCTCAAAATATCACAACTTTGATTGACAATAGATAGACTTGTTTATTGACAATAGACTTCTGTTTGACAATAGATTGGAAATTATTTTGACAATATACAGTGATTGTTATGATTTTGGAAATTACATTATTATTTTACAAGATCAATGATAGTTATATTGAATCAATATGAATCCTTCATCAATGTGATTGATATAGTTGCAACTTTCAATTTATTTTAGAGGTTGTTTGGTTGGAGGGAAAAGAGGGCAATCGTATAGTATAAATGTGACTGATTCATAAATGTGATTGATATAGTTGCAACTTCGTATAGTATTTTGTTACTCAGTGATCGTGTAGCATTTAGTAGGCGATCGTCTAGCATTGGGTAGACGATCGTATAGTGTCACACCCCCTCCCAGATTACCCTTTTATTCTGGAAAAGGATATGACCGTGGTAGTTACTAGCTCCTCCTGTCAGAACCCACCACCCAAGACTTTTAATCTAAATAGCAACCTGTTTAAACACTAGTAATATACACAAACAACAAACCTCCCTTAAGGTTCTACAAAGATTACATAAATACATGCATGCAACCAAGACATTACATTTATTGAAGAATAACAGATCCCCCACAAGCGACACTAGCGAGATCCTCTAAAGTGACACTTGCGAGATCCTCTAGAGCGACATCAGCGGTACCCTCTAAAGCGACACCAGCACACCAGCGATACCCTCTAGAGCGACACCAACACACTAGCGATACCCTCTAGAGCGACACCAGCGATACCCTCTAGATCGACACCAGCGATACACTCATGGAGCTTCACGAATGGGATTTCATGGAGATTGATTCATCGATATTTCATCGTAAAAGAAAAAAGGAACGGAAAAAAGGAAAGCAAAAAGTATCATGAAGCTTCATTGATCTGATTTCATGGAGACGATAGATATTTCACTGTGAAAGAAGGTCATGAACGACAATGTTCAAAGGAGGTCACGAACGTGAAAAAGGAAAGTTAATAAAGGGAAAGAGAGGGTAAATTTGGAATTCCGAAAAAAAGGAAAGTTTTACCGATCAATGTTTTCTATAATAACAAATATTAAAAATGTGGTATATATAATCAGATTTTTTTTCCCATTTGTATTATTCAATACAAATTTCCTCTTATTTAATATAATTTCATATTGAATCCCTACCGTTTGTTAAATCCTCTTAAATAGTCCCTACTATAGAGACTATTTATTAGGAAGCTTTTATGAAATCATGGCAGTAAATTCTAATTATAAGCTATAACATCTAAATTTTAACTTACTTTAAACCATAAATATTACAAATTTTTGTATAAATTATATAATATTAAAAGACGTTAATTAAATAATTTTTTTAACATAAAATATGTTCATAGTAAGTTATACTAAGTTATTTTCGACTAACATTTAGTGGGTAACTACGACTAGTTTACAATTGTTTAATTAGAATCCAATTATAAATTCTGCTACCAAATACATATATGAAAATATAACATATAACTCTGTTTTCATTTTATCCCTTGTTTTAAAATTTCGGTTTTAAATTCAATATCAAATTGGCCCTAAGACTCTTGAAGTTTTCAAATATTGATTGATTGATGACTAATGTTTCAAACAATTATTTTAGGTTCTTTCTATCCTTTTGTTTTTCGAGAGTATTCCTGTGACAGTTGCATTTGTAGAAAGAAGTTTTTCCAAATTGAAGTTGTTGAAAAGCTATACGTGCTCTACAATGTCAGAGGAAAGGCTTAATGGGTTTGCATCGATAGGGATTGAGAATGATATTTTGGAAAGAGTTGGCAATGAAGAGTTGATTGATGATTTTGCGTCAAAGAAATTTTGGAGGGATGACGCTTTTTAAATAAAATATCACTGTTTTATAGTTGCTTGATGACATCTTCTTAGTTTCATATATCTTGTTATTATTATTATTAATATTATTTGTAAGAAAAAATTGTACACTACTATGAATTTTGATATTTTATAATTTTTTTGTTGCTAAAATATTTTAGAGTCCTGTTGTGAAAAGTATCACAGGGCCCTTATTATTTTGGGATGGGCTAGGGAGTGAAATGCCTGAATAATAAATTTCACTGCAAGAAATCTGACTTTAATGTCCGTTGGAAAAAACTAAAAATAGATGTACAATGTCGGTTCTTAAAAAAGGTGAATCTTTAATGTTGGTTTTAAACCGGCATTGTAGGCGTATCGATTTAAAATGGACATTGTAGAAACCCTCTCTTTTGAATTCCAAACAATTTTTTAATCCTCATTTTTTTGTTTCCCATTTTGATTTCCTTCTCAAATTTTATTTCCCTCCCTCTCCCATTTTGATTTCCTTCTCAAATTTTATTTCCCTCTTTCCTAAATTATCAATTAGAAAATGAAAAATAAAAAAACTCCAAACCTTAATTTCTTTTTTCTTTCTCCATTTCTCTTCCACTTTTCCTTCCCCTCTCTCCACCTTCTCCTTCTCCTTACCCTTCTCCAAATCCTAATTCCTTGGAGTTAGTTTTCATCCAAGAGGTTTGTTGGAGCTTCATGTTACGGGTCTGTTTGAGTTGTAGGTTTGTTCGAGTCAGCTATTTCATACCTCTCTTCATTGTTTTTGACACCGACCATCCATTTGTTATAAAGAAGAAATGGCAATCGATGAGGCTGTTGGCTACCTTTAAGCTTATGTGAAGCCGTGACTGATAGACAAGCTAGATTGTATACTCATGATCCTCCTTTTACCTTTACACCTTATAATTATCAGATAAAACAAGAGGTACAAACGAATTTTTTCGTTTTCTTTGTTTAATTTGACGAAAAATTGAGGAAAAATTGAGGAAGAATTGTTTTCTTTGTTTTTCCATTGATGTTGTCATTAACATCTCTGATTAGACATCACATCGTTCCTTTTCAGATTTTAATGCAAGTTCGAATGATGGTTATGGATGTTTATTTGTAGATCTTAGTGTAATTAAGATCTCTCTTAATTAATCCTTAGGGACGTTTACGAAATTAATTTGTAAATGGTTGTCAATTTGTAAATGATTTCCCTATTCTATAGTTTTCAATGATAAGTACGTCCAACCTAATCCATTCTTATCGAGTTGATATTTCTAATTATTCACTTCTAGCAATTTAATTTTTCGCACTTGCTTGATCACAAAACCAAACAACCCTCCGACCCGCCCATTACTAACAACTTGATAATTAGACTAAGAAATACAAAAACTCCCCGTGGAGATGACCTATTCCCACTAGTCCACAAGTTCGTGACAGTAAAAAAGGTTCATTTTTTAGTTCTCACTAGGCCTAGAACATATATACTCGTATAAAAAACTTTAAGCTTTTGCCAAATTACTAAAATCAAAAGATTTGTAGAAATTTACCTCTCATAAGCTCCAATAATATAAATAAGTCATTCTGACTAAAATTGCATTTTAACATAAGTTGCTTTACTAAACCAAGAAATTAGAAGTTCACCAAGTCAATTTCAGTAATAAAAAAGTATGAAATTGTTGGAGTTCTGAATTGGTTATATTTGTTTAAGAGTCATTGGGGTTGTAGTTGGTCTAGTCCGATAGTTGTCTCAAAAAATGTTTCATAGGATGTTGTTTCTACAAATTATTCTTTCCTTATTTTGCATATTTTGCACTGTTATTTTTTTGGGATATTTTCCTTATTAGTCTATTGAATTTGAATGAGATTATTTTCCTTCATTCCGCTATGCTTATTCAAGAGAAAGATGTTGTCTTGCTAGGATTGTAACTTTTGTGTTTCGAGTTTCATACAATTGCATATTGTGATCGAACAACAAAGTTCTCTGTGATTCTAGTGTTCTTGAAGCAAGAAGTTTAATTAGCATTTAGCGGCAAGTTGTATTATTGTTCTCGAAGTGTTTGAATCAATCTTAAGAAGAGATCCTTCACCTTAGGGGAGCCTGAGGCATCATTGATTGAGAAGAAATTCTCATCCTTAGAGTGATCCTAAGGTAATGTTGATTGAGAAGTTGTTCTCAATCTTAGGGCAACCTAAGTTTATCAAGTGAATGTTAAAAATTAGTGCAAACTTATTATGCAATTTATTAATTAAATTAATTTGTTCTTTAATTGAAGTTAATGGCTTACCTCCTAAATTGGAGGATAATGGCATAATGGTTTAGTGGATTGATTAGGGAGCTTTTATAGGTTAGTGGTAGAAATTTAAGGATAATGTATTAGTGGGTAGCTTCTTATTTTTCCTATAAATACTTGAATCTTTCTACTTAGATGAATGTAGATCTCAATTGAAACACTTGATCCTTCATGCAATATTTCTCTCTTGTTTCCACATTCCATTCTCTTCGATTTGTTGTTTTCGTTACTTGGTATCAGAATATTCAAGTTCTTTGTTTTGTGTTTGAGTTTAAATACTCAGTGAAGATGAACGGTGGAAATAACCTTTGTGTAGGCAAGCTCACCAATGATAATTAGTTATTGGAGGCTTTGTATTGAAGCTTTTCTTCAAGGACAAGATTTGTGGGAGCTTATTTCTGATGATGATTCAATTTTAGAAGATACTTTGAAGAATGTTGAGGTTCAAGAAAAGTGGAAGGTCAAGTGTGGAAAAGCCTTATTTGCTTTGCAAACTTTTATAAGCAAGGAGTACATACAACATGTTTGTGATGAGAATTCTCCAACGAAAGTGTGGGACACACTTTAAAGGTTGTTCACTTAGAAGAACACAACGAGATTACAATATTTGGAGAACGAACTTGCTGGAACAACTTGAGGTAATTTTTCAGTTTCAAAATATTTTCTAAAATTAAGACTTTGTGTTATGAAATTTCAGAATTGGACAAAGAGAAGCCTATTAGCGATGTTCGTTTGTGTTGTTATCTTATTCGTGGACTATGAAAGGAGTTTATGTCATTTATTTCTTTGATACAAGGTTGGCTAAATTAACATTCTATCATTGAGTTGGAGAATTTGCTCTCAAATCAAGAAGAATTTGTGAAACAAATGTTTAGCGACAACAAGCAATCTTATCCCAAGGTAGAAGCTATTATTTATACAAAAGACAAGGAAAGAGTCAATTATTTTTCCAAATGTTCTTCAAATGACAAGAATGGTTCCAAGGTTGAAGGGCAGTCCAAGGCCAAATAGAAGGGATGTTTTAGGTGCGGCAAACTAGGACACATCAAACGTGATTGTCGGGTGAAGGTGGTATGTCATTGTTATGGAAAATCAAGTCATATTAGACCAAATTATCGTGTAGATCTCAAAGAAGCAGAAGCAAATGTTGTACAAGAAAGCAATAAATCTGAACAAATTAAATGGGAACAATGCTTATCACTTGAAGCTATTGATCAACCCATTAATTTGAATGCTAATGTTTCTATAGATTACAATACATATTGGATTGTTGATTCATGTTGTTCTCACCATGCTGCTGGAAATGTTTATCTTTTCTCTGATGTACGTGCTCACCAAGGAGGAAGAGTATTTGTGACAGCTGACAATTTCTTATATTCTATTATTGAAGAAGGGCATGTTAATGTTGAGAATGATGGTTTTTCTCTTATAGATGTCTATCATTTTCACGATTTAAAGAAAATTTTGGTTTCGATCTCTCAACTTGCAACTATGAGAGGTATGCTCCTTTTGTTATGAGAGGTATGCTGAACATAAATTAGCACATCTTACCTCCATGTGCTTTTCATGGCTGCATACAAAGAATCTTCCAAAGGAGTAAGGCATAAGTTAGTTAACTACTTATCATGGCATAAATTGCTTACCTCCATGGGTGGGGTTGAATCTATCTTCGTTTGAGATACTATATCATCAAAAACCCAATATGAGTTATCTTCGAGTTTTTGGGTCAATTTGTTATGTTCGTCTTTCAAAGAGTAAACGTACTAAATTAGACCCAAAGGCAAAATGTTTTTTTTTTTTTGTAGGATATGATACTCACAGGAAATGATGGAGATGAGAGAAGATATTGTTTCTCGAGATGTGGTTGATAATTGGTAGAAATACAAGTTATTACAGCTCAAATAAGTGAAGGAATGCAATGGTAAAATAGGTAATATTATGTCCGAAAGCGCTAAAACTGAAAGGAATTGCGATTGCGAATGCTTATCGCATAAAATCAGATAATTTACCTATTTTGTGCAGTACAATGCAATGGCACATATGAAATTGCGATCCAAAGGCACAATGTGACAGCGCGCTTGAAGTTGCGATCACAAGACATGCGATCGTGAGTGGTTTCTCAAATGATGATCGCATAAAGACTTCGCATCAAGGCGACAACATAATAAATCATGATGGGATGTAAAGCTGATAACGATCAATTTCGAATTTAGTTGACAAGTCGTTAAAAGCCACACTGTAGTAAGTACATTAAACTTTTGGTGACTTTTAAACGGTGCAACAGAATAGGAAAATTAATGCCACCCATCATTGCAATCATTGTACGAAAAGCTGCTTCATCTTGAAATCTATAAATACCGAAGGCCTTCAAAGAGAGAGAGAGTTAGTTAGTTAGTCTGTTCAGGCACATACTTATACATATAAATAGAGAACGGAGAGAGTAAGAAGATGAGGCAAAGCCGAGAGAGATCATTCCCGGACAGATCGAGAGAATGTCGGAAAGCAATACAAAGGAGAGAGGGCCAACCCTTGCGAGAGCAAGAATCCACATTGAGAATAGAGTTGAAGTGATAAAGAGTAGTGTAAAAGGCCACGGGAAGCAAGACATTGCATACCGAGCTTGTTATCTCTCAAATCATTTGTTATTTTGTACTCAATACTTTATTTGTAAAAAATGGAAACCTCATTTCAATCTATGTTCAATCTCTCCATACCACGTATGAATGGCTAAATTTCTAAATGGGTTGAGAAGTACTTAGCTAGCATGACTTAAGATTTACATTTTATACGATCATTTTGTCTTATGTATGTATCATTCACCTTTGGACGTACTTGAGAAAGTAGTCTAAAGATAGAATCTAGGCTTAAGAGAGTCAGATTATCTCGTATGAGCAAGAATAGAAACTTAGAAATAAGTTCTATCGATATTTTCGCATATGCATCACATGCGTCCTAGAAATAGGAATTATGGCATTATGCACTGAGAAATGTAGTATTTATATTTGTGTGTAGCATGATCGCATAACTTGTGCACAATCTTAGGAAATGTGAGCAAAACCCCTTCTCAACTCCTTCATCGTATACTTATTGTAACTCTACGCTTTCATCACTCCGCGTTCAACTACGTTGCATAGGAAAAATCTCAATCAAAACCCTATCCACTTCATTTATTTACCAACGTAATAGATTCAAAGTGTCTGTCGCATATCTACTTAGTAGTCCCTGTGTTCGACTCTGGACTTACAAGGAAACCTAAGAAGGCTTTTACTTGGGCCTTGTTAGGAAAACTTGCATTTTGATCGCATAACACATACACCATCGCATATCACAATTTTACGCATCAAGTTTTGGCGCCGTTGCCGAGGACTATGGTATATATTGCCTTAACAACAAACCTCTTTGATTTTTTTTTCAACTTTCGACCTTTGTGCATTGACATTCATTCGGTAAAGGAAGAAGTAAGCGTCTCACGAGCGAAGGACACGCTCCTGAGCCTAATTACGAGCCGAAGATCAAAAGAAAATTTTACAAAAGATAGAGAAACAGATGTCGACAATAAGAAAGAACTCATAGAATGGTTGAACAACTAGAAGAACAAGCCGCAAATGCAAAAAACGTAATGGCAAATCCTATCCTGCTGGAGAATGATCGCAATAGACCCATCAGGGATTATGCGTCACCAAACTTGTATGATTTCTCCCCAGGAATCATGAGACCAGCATTGGATGGATCAAGGTTCGAGATGAAGCCGGTAATGTTAGAGATGATACAGACAGCAGAATAGTTCGACGGACGACGTTGCGACGATCCGCACGCCCACCTACGAAGCTTCATTGAAATTTGTAACACTTTCGTGTTCCCTAATATCTTCGCTGAAGAAGTTTGACTCACGCTATTTCCATTTTCACTATGCGATAAAGCAACAAAATGGGTATACTCTCTCGAACCAGGAGAAATAACTTCATAGGAGCAAGTTGTGGAGAAGTTTATGAAGAAGTATTTCCCTCCTACAAAGAATGCCAAAAGGAGGAAGTTAATCACCAATTTTGAACAAGAAGAAGACGAATCGCTCAGTGACGTGTGGGCGAGGTTCAAGAGATTAGTGTGCGACTGCCTGTACAATGGATTGCCGGATTGCCTCCAAATGGAGATTTTCTATCATGGACTAAATCCTGCATCACAGACAGCTGGCAATGCAGAAGAAGTAAGTGGTCTGCTGGACAAGAGTTATGATGAGGCAAAGAACATTCTTGATCGCATATCGAAAAATCATGAAGATTGGCAAGAAAGCGACCAGAGAGGGTAACACAAATAATGGTGCCATCACATCTTTGCAAAATCAGATGAATGCGATGATAAATTTGTTACAGGGCATCGCAATAAAGAATTTCGGAGCGCAAAGAGGGCAAGTCAACGTGATAGAACAGATAAGCACCAACTATGCTACATGTGGAGAATCACATTCGGTGGAAGAGTGTCCACGAAATCCGCAGTCAATCTACTTTGTTAAGAACAACCCTTTTTCAAACACATACAACATCAGGTGGAGAAACCACCCTAGTTTTGCTTGGAAAAATAACCAACAACAAGGGTATCAACCTATGGCGCAAAAAGAAGAACCATCAGGATTTTTCCAACGAATTAATGGTTGACAGCAACAACAAGCCAGCAACTCTCAAACACTACCATCACCCTTTCTAGAGAACCTATTAACAGTACATCGAAAAGAATGAGACGATCCTTCAGAACCAGGTGACTTCTATTCACAACTTGGAAATCCAAATAGGACAGATTGTGAGAGAGCTCAAGAATAGACCGTAGGGGACACTATCGAGCTCAACTAAGCTCCCACGCAACCCGGGGAACACAGGGAAAGAACACTACCAAGCAGTCACCCTGTGAAATAGAAAGACGGCGGTGGAAGTTAGGAAGGAGCCTAGCAGGACTAATTCAAATGCAATGGAATCAAAGAACCCATTGATGCAAACAGAGTCAGAAGAGCCTGAGATTATGGAACCTGAAGTTGTGACCACCTTTAAGCCTCCAGACCATAACAGTGAAAGTACAGCTACCTCTATTCCCTCAGACACTGAAAAAGAAGCAAAACGATGAAGGTCAGTATCATCGCTTCCTGGAAATATCAAAACAACTACACATTAATATTTCATTTACAGAAGCGATAAAGTAGATGCCGAAATATGCCAAATTTTTTAAAGATACGGTGTCAAAGAAAAGAAACACAGGAAAATTCGCTACAGTGGCATTAACACAAGAATCAAATTCTATAATCCCACTGAAGATGCATGACCCAGGCAGCTTTACGATACCCTACTCAATAGAAGGGATCTACATCGGTCATGCATTATGCGATATTGGGGAAAACATAAATTTAATGCCCCTTTCAATCTTTAAAAAATTGAATGTAGGACAGCTGACATCTACGACGGTGACTCTCCAGCTTGCAGACAGGTCCCTGATACACTCTGAAGCAAAGTTGAAGGATGTCTGATCGAAAAATTCATTCTACCGGCAGACTTCGTCATTATAGACTATGAAGCGGATAAAGATGTGCCAATCATATTGGGATGACCATTCTTGTCTACTAGTCGTGCTCAAATAGATGTGCACAAAGAAGAGATTACAATGAGCATCAATGGAAAGAAGTTCATGTTTAACATCATCGAGGCAATGAAGTTTCCAGAAGATGAAGGCCTATCATATTTTGACAATGAATACACTTGCGATTAAGATTTGGAGTCCGAAGAAGAAAATGAAGAAAGAGAGGATGCGACAACATCCTTAGAAACTGTCATGTAATAACAAAGACAGTGAACAATGAAGAAAAGTTGAATTTGAAGGATGAGAGAAAAACACATAAATCTTCCTTAGAGCAACCACCTACCCTGGAGCTGAAAACTCTGCCAAATCATTTGAAGTACATTTTCCTTGGCCAGAATGAAACCTTGCTAGTAATAATATCCTCTGTGTTACCAGAAGAAAAAGAAAATGAGTTACTCAGTATTTTGAAGAAGTATATTAAAGCAATCGGATGGACGCTAGCAGATATAAGAGGTATTAGCCCGACGTACTACATGCACAACATTCAGCTCAAAGAAAACTAGAAAGGCTCGATAGAACCTCAATGCAGACTGAACCCTGCGATGAAAGAGGTTGTTAAAAAATAGATCATTAAATGGTTAGATGCCGACATCATATACCCTATTTCTGATAGCACCTAGGTTAGCTCCGTGCAATGTGTTCCAAAGAATGGCGTAATGACATTAGTCTTGAACGCAAACAACAAGTTAATCCTCATGAGAATCGTCACTGGCTGGCAGATTTGTATGGACTACTGATGACATGTAGATATACATGTCATCTTAATTATGCGTTCAATGTTCTATTTTTGTAGCCAATATAGGAAATGAATGCAAACGCGAAAACTGGACCATCGCATAGACGACCGTTGCGGAGAAACATTCTATCGCAAGGCAAACGCATCGATCAATGCATGGATATTGCGGTAATTAGCCGTATGCATCCATCGCATAGGAGCTGCGCTCGTCAAGCGATTGCAGTCATCATATAGAGTTGCGGTGTTAAATGAATGCGGCGATTGAATGACTACGGCTACTCGATAACGCATTCTAATGGGATCAACGCAAAGTTGGTGGAATGAATGCATCAATGCATCTACCTTGAGAAATCCAAAGTTGATGCTTACATTTAACCTACCATGCCGTTAGTGGCAATGGTTCAGAAAGGACGAACACGTCGAATGTCAGACTCAGAGCAGTCCAATTAATGTTGTCGGCGACAAAGCTCTATAAATAGAAGTCGATGAGCTCAAATTCATGGTATCCAGGATTTTCGCCCAAGATTGAATCCAAGGTTTTCGCTTGAGGTTCGTCTATGACGGATCCTTGTGATCCAGAAAAACTGCGTGAGAAGACACTGAGAGTTCTTCACCTCCTTCATCCATTTCGAGTGACGACCGAAGCCTTCGACTGGAGTTAGATCTTAAGAGAGTCACCTTCTCCACCCATCCATGGCACCACCGGCAGCCTTGATGTACATCCGCTGGAAGCAAAGTTTTGCTTCCAGCCGGTCATTTCTTTTTCCTTTCATTTCCTATATTGAATTGTATGACATTTTGAATTAAGAAATTAATACAATGTGTTTTCAATGCATTTCTCTATTCCTTCGACTCCATCTCCATCTTCTTGCTTAGTATCTTTACTTTCATTGCAACAGTTAGTGAGATTGCTTGGGTATTGCATACTTAGTCATGTGGGTTAGGAATATGAAGCATGTAGCAACCCACCAAGAGGTGTGCATTATGCGAGTATGTGAGTAATCTTATTTGTTTAGTGAGAAGCTGCTGCAACGTCTGTCTATGGGCTAACACATTGCTTGTCTATGAGTGAAGTCAACAACAATCAACTGCCCGAGAGGGTAAGTGGTTGGACGCATTAAGCAAGGTATACATTGTTCACTAAGGATAGTAACAACCGTAGGTCAGCGAAGTTTATGCGATTGTCTTATATTATGTATGCTTCATTCGTCCATTAGGGATATTCGGGAGGATAGTCTAAGGATAGGATCTAGGCTTGGAAAGGTCAGGTCAGAATCTAGGCTTGGGAAAGCTAGATGATAACACATAATACTAGAGATAGGCGCTTAGGAATAAGCACTATTTGTTATTAACACATCGCATGCATCCTAGAGTTAGGATAGGATTGAATGTGGTCACCTTACTTTCATACATTTTGGATCATTGCATAGGACAAGAGTAGAAACTTAGGAATAAGCTCTATGGACACTTGCGTTCAACACATACGTCCTAGAATTAGGAGCACCGCATTTCCATTGGAAAATGACTTGCCGTGTATGGTTGTAACATGATCGCATAGTCTGACACTGACTAAGGTTCCCTTGCGATCACTCTTAATGGTTGCAATGAAAACATCACCACATTTTATCCATTTTCCCATTCATTTATTTCATGTCAGGGTTTGTATTCTCTACCTTTCATGCATATTCTCATTGCATTGTCTAATAAATAAAAGTAGGAGTAGGATTAACGTAGCAATATCCCCTTCATTCTTTTATTTATACTGCCGCATGCACAATCACTGCAAACATATAATTACAAGTCCCTGTGTTCGACCTCGGATTACCTGAGAAACTTGCGTTCATGTTATACTTGGCGTGAACGCAAGAAAACTTGTGGCAGGACACATGGTCATCACATACATTGTTGGCGCATTTTCATTCCGACGCATGATCATCAACGCATGGCTATCAACGTATATTTTAGGAACATGCATCACATAATGCATCCACGGGATTGGGTTATCGAGTAAAAATTAACTTCCAATTTCTGCTCATTAAGTTTTTGGCGCCGTTGCCAGGGACTTGGCAACTAAATGTTTGTTAAGTTTTGTGTCTGTACGAGCAAACTTTTTATCTTGGGTGTATTGCAGCTTGTGCGACCAGGTTACAAACAATATTGAATTGTAGGCGATACGCTGAAAGTCAGTATTGACCCCAAGGTAGGAGGGCAATCAGTCGCAAAAGAGCTGAAGGCAGTTCTAAGTTCATGGTGGCCAACATGCGCCCAATAATTGCCGGAAGTTCCAATGGTCAGGGCAACTTGACCCAAGCTGTTGAGAGCCATCTCCTGCATGGAAGATTCCTTGCGGTGACAACACTTTTATTTTTCCAGGGACGTCTTCTACTCTATCTTTACTTTGCTTTCTTAGTATAGGTTATTTTTATTTTATTGTTATTTTGGATATATGTCTGCTTCCTTGGTTTTGGATACATTTGCTCTTATAGGTGCAACAATAAGTCTCCTCGGTTCGTAGTTCAACGGAAGAATTCCTTTCACGTTTCAACGCAAGGCTTCAATCGCGTGGATTCCAACACATGTGTGCATGCGTTGTTCCGCCTAAGGTCTTTTCTTGTTATCTTATATGCCTTATCCTTTTAAAATTCTCTTTTATTCCCGATTGCG
This sequence comes from Benincasa hispida, assembly GCF_027475165.1. Classification (NCBI taxonomy): domain Eukaryota; kingdom Viridiplantae; phylum Streptophyta; class Magnoliopsida; order Cucurbitales; family Cucurbitaceae; genus Benincasa; species Benincasa hispida. Next base: position 38,324,218 of record NC_143486.1, on the reverse strand, counting down.
TTCTTTTGCGATGTTTCTATGATGGTACGTATGATTCACCGCATTTTCTAACTAATCAATGCAAGGCATTCTTTACTTTTAATAGCTTCTTAAAATTTTGAAAGTCTTAAGTTTTATTTTGCAAAAACCTGTGTTCAAACATTTATTATCGCATTATTGTAATTTTGTTTTTGGCTTTGCAGTGACAACGCTGCTAACCTTTAAGTTTAGGGGTGGTAGCAGTCTCGGAGAATTGCATTCATTATATTGCGATCATTTGAAAAAAAAAATTTGAAGTGAGATTTTGGGAATAATAACTCCACTGAAAACACAATGGGGAAACCCATGTTGATAAGAGTTAAGTTGTGAAATGCACTTGCTCGTAGTTGGATGTCTGCATGACACACGTGGGAGCAAGCCAAAATGAAGGCAAGTCACCAGGATCAGTGCATTAGTGTAACTCCTCTGTTCGGCGCAAGCCAAAACAAACGAGACAAGAGTTGAGTTGAATATGGAACGCAACCGAAGTTGGATGGCCGCATGACACACGTGGGGGTAAGCCAAAACGAAGGGCGTAACCAGGTTCAACGCCGCATTTGAATAAGTCATCGCAAAGTTTTGAAATACTTTTTTTGAATGAACACAATCTCAGAATCTAAACACAAAATTGTGGTGAATGAATAAATTTTTTTTTTGAATAAAGGCTTATCGGATTAAACTTAGAAAAGATCTTTTTGAAGAAGCGGCCAAAGTAGAGGAGAGCATTGCGGTGATGGTCAAAGGTGCGTGTAAATTATATTCTGAGAAGCTGGTCATCGCAAAAGAAAGCATGAAGGTGAGCTAGAATTTCTTGAGTATAACGCATGCTTGAGGACAAACATGATTTTAAGTTTGAGGGTGTGATGACATGCAGATATGCATGTCATCTTCGGCCTTTTACTTAGAATTATGAAGGTTGTTAGGCAGAATATGCGTCGATCATGCTAGAAATTCATGAGAAAAAGAGTTTGCGTCGATCAACATATCGAATCTAAGCTAACCCATTACTTTGCGTTAATTATGCATTCAGTGTTTTATTTTTGTAGCCAATGCAGGAAATGAACGCAAACACGGAAACCAGACCATCGCATAGACGACTGCATATGGAAAAACACTCCATCGCAAGGCAAACACATCGATCAATGCATGGATGTTGCGGTAATTAGCCGTATGCGTCCATCGCATGGGAGTTGCACTCGTCAGGCGATTGTGGTTATCATGTAGAGTTGTAGTGTTAAGTGAATGCAGCCATTGAATGACTGCGGCTACGCGATAATGCATTCTAATGGGATCGATGAAAAGTTGATGGAATGGACGCATCAACGCATCTACCTCGAGAAAATCCAAAGTTGATGCTGACATTTCACCTACCACGCCGTTAGTGGTAAAGGTTCAGAAAAGACGAACGCGCCGAACGTCAGACTCATAGTAGTCCAATTAATGTTATCGGCGGCCAAGCACTATAAATAGAAGTTGATGAGCTAAAATTCATGGTATCCAGGGATTTCGCCCAAGGTTGAATCCAAGGTTTTCGCCTGAGGTTTGCCTATGGCGGATCCTTGTGATCCAGAAAAACTGCATGAGAAGACGCTGGGAGTTCTTCACCTCCTTCATCCATTCCGAGTGACGACCGGAACCTTCGACCAGAGTTAAATCTCAAGAGAGTCACCTTCTCCACCCATCCATGGCACCACCGACAGCCTTGATGCACATCCGCTGGAAGCAAAGTTTTGCTTCCAGCCGGTCATTTCTTTTTCCTTTCATTTCCTATATTGTATTGTATGACATTTTGAATTAAGAAATTAATACAATGTGTTTTCAATGCATTTCTCTATTCCTTCGACTCCATCTCCATCTTCTTGCTTAGTATCTTTACTTTCATTGCAACAATTAGTGAGATTGCTTGGGTATTGCATACTTAGTCATGTGGGTTAGGAATATGAAGCATGTAGCAACCCACCAAGAGGTGTGCATTATGCGAGTATGTGAGTAATCTTATTTGTTTAGCGTGAAGTTGCTGCAACGTCTGTCTATGGGCTAACACATTGCTTGTCTATGAGTGAAGTCAACAACAATCAACTGCCCGAGAGGGTAAGTGGTTGGACGCATTAAGCAAGGTATGCGTTGTTCACTAAGGATAGTAACAACCGTAGGTCAGCGAAGTTTATGCGATTGTCTTGTATTATGTATGCTTCATTCGTTCATTAGGGATACTCGGAAGGATAGTCTAAGGACAGGATCTAGGCTTGGGAAGGTCAGGTCAGAATCTAGGCTTGGGAAAGCTAGATTATAACACATAATACCAGAGATAGGCACTTAAGAATGAGCACTATTTGTTATTAACGCATCGCATGCATCCTAGAGATAGGATAGGATTGAATGTGGTCATCTTACTTTCATACATTTTCCATCATTGCATAGGACAAGAGTAGAAACTTAGGAATAAGCTCTATGGACACTTGCGTTCAACACATACGTCCTAGAATTAGGAGCACCGCATTTCCATTGGAAAATGACTTGCCGTGTATGGTTGTAACATGATCGCATAGTCTGACACTGACTAAGGTTCCCTTGCAGTCACTCTTAAGGGTTGCAATGAAAACATCTCTGCATTTTATCCATTTTCCCATTCATTTATTTCATGTCAGGTTCCCTTGAGACTCTGTGTTCCAGAGACTGCTTTTCAACCCATACTTTTTCAATGTCATGACTCATCCTATGGAGGACATTTCAGGGGACAGCGCACAACAGCAAAAGTTTTGCAAGGCGGGTATTACTGGCCAACTCTGTTTAAGAATGCACGAGACTATTCTATGAAATATGATAAGTGCCAATGCACTGGAAACATTTCAGAGAAAAATGCGATGCCGATGAAAATCATATTGGAATTGGAACCTTTTGATGTCTGGGGCATAGATTTCATGGTACCATTTCCACCATCAAATGGTCATAAATACATTGTGTTTGCCGTTGACTACTTTTCCAAGTGGATTGAAGCAGTTTCATGTGTCGAAAATGATATGGCAACAATCTTACAAAGAAACATCTTCACTCGTTTTGGCACCCCACGTGCAATAATAAGTGACGAAGGAACCCATGTTATCAATCGTATCATTAACAAACTTCTGAGCAAATGCAATGTACATTATAAGATCGTCACTGCATATCACCCCCAGAAAAATGGACAAGCCGAGGTTTTCAATAGAGAAATCAATATGATTTTAGAAAAGGTGGTGAATCCCTCACGGAAGGACTAGGCCATGAAGCTTGACGATGCCTTGTGGGCATATAGGATTGCCTATAAAACACCCACAGGCATGTCCCCGTATGCATTGGTATTTGGGAAGGCATGTCATCTGCCACTAGAATTAGAAAATAAGGCACTGTGGGCAGTGAAGAAGCTTAACTTTGATCTAAAGGCTGCAAGGGAGGAGAAAAAACTTCCGTTACTCAAGCTAGATGAGTGGAGACTACAGGCGTATGAAAATTCCAAAATCTACAAAGAACGTACGAAGCGTTGGCATGACAAGTGACTGTATGAAAAGAATCTCCAGGTAGGTCAGGAAGTTTTACTATTCAATTCTAGGGTACGACTTTTTTCGGGAAAATTGGAATCGCGCTGGTCCGGACCATTGATAATTAAAGAACTATTCCCACACAGAGCAGTAGAATTAACAAACAAAGATGGGACTAGCACATTTAAGGTAAATGGACAAAGAGTAAGATGTATCATGGAGGAGATTTCCAATACGAGAAAACTGTCGTGGACCTATGGAATCCAGAATGAAGAAGAAAAGTGCAGTCCCTACGTTGATAAGCAACACACACTCATCAGGGACGAATCCTTTTTTCTTAGTATCCTTTTGATATTTTCCTTTCATAAATCTATTTTACTTCTTTTGCATGGTCACTACTCTTTAGAATTGCCAACTCTTTATTTCATACTTTTTATCCTCTTGATATTTATCCTTGATCGTAGTAAACGATTGCGATGGAGCAATATGATAACCTCAAACCCGCGACTAGTTGGATCAGCCCATTGCAATCAAGGAATCTGCCCACCGCAAGAAAGGATGCAATAAAAATTGATGCGGGAGACAGAGCAAATTTGGGGGTTGTGTCTTTCCTTGCCGCATCTTATTTCAATTTTGCATTTCTCGCATTTCAATTTAATATTGCTAAATTCTACTATTGCATCCTCTTTAGTTTGACTCAATCTTAAATTTTTTATTACTTTATTAGTCGCCGCATTCACCCCGTACCAATTATGACTTCGATGATGAAATTCATGCATTTATTTCTTACCGCATGTACTAGAGTCAAATTAATTTTAGGACAATCAATTCATGAAACATTTCTAAAATTTAGCAGTCCACAAGCTTTCCTTCAAAACTATTTTTTTGAAATTTCCTAAGCCCATCGCATGAGTTATTTCGTCTCTCAACAATGAGGACATGGCTATGTATAAATTTGGGGATGCTAGTAATGTTTTTTTTTCAATCTTGTTACTTTTAGAAATTCAATATGTTGAGATCGGACCCTGCTCATAGTTGGATGCCCACATGACACTCGTGGGGGCAAGCTAAAACGAAGGTGGGAATCATGATCAACGCATAAACCAAGTGATCGCAACTCCGGTGCCAAATAAAGAGATGGGCATGAGTTTTGACTGAGAAAGAGCGCCTTGCTCATAGTTGGATGTTCGCATGACACCCATGGGGGAAAGCCAAAACGAAGGCTGGGCACTCGGATCAACGCAAGATCACAAAACAAATATCTGAAACGCACAAGGGTTAGAATCATTTAAACACCCTGGTTTGAGAAAAGTTTGAAATAAATCATGCGATGTCCTGGAAACGAGTAAAGATTTGTTTGAAGGTTAAGCTTGTGGTCCCTAAATATTAGAAATATTTTAGGAAGAGATTGGGATAGAAATTAAGAAGGCAATTGTTCATGAAATTTGAATAAGGCATGTTGAGAAGTCTAGGTAGGGTAAAGGCGGTTGAATCTTTACAGAAAATCTATAGTTTATGCTTGAGAACAAACATTGTTTTAAATTTGGGGGTGTGATAACTGGTAGAAATACAAGTTATTACAGCTCAAATAAATAAAACAATGAGATAATGCGATCGTAAAATAGGCAATATCATGTCCGAACGCGCTAAAACTGAAAGGAATTGCGATCACGAGTGCTCATCGCATAAAATTCGTTAATTTATCTATTTTGTGCATGTACAATGCGATGGCATATTGAAATTGCGATCCAAAACCACAATGCGACAGCGTGCTTGAAATTCCGATCGCAAGACATGCGATCATGAGTAGTTTCTGAAATTATGATCGTATAAAGACCTCACACCAAGGCGACAACATAATAAATCATGATGGGATGTAAAGCTGATAACGGTCAATTCCGAATTTAGTTGATAAGCCGTTAAAAGCCACATTGTAGCAAGTACATTGAACTTTCAGTTACTTTTAAATGATGCAACATAATAAGAAAATTAATGCCGCCCATCATTGCAATCATTGTAAGAAAAACTGCTTCACTTGAAATCTATAAATACCGAAGGCCTCCAAAGAGAAAGGGAGTTAGCTAGTTAGTCTATTCACGCACATACTTATACATATACATAGAGGACGGAGAGAGGAAGGAGATAAGGAAAAGCCGAGAGAGATCATTCTCAGACAGATCGAGAGACTGTTAGAAAGCAATACAAAGGAGAGAGGACCAACCCATGCGAGAGAAAGAAATCACATTGAGAACAGAGTTGAAATGATAAAGAGTAGTGTAAAAGGCCATAGGAAGCAAGACATTGCTTACCGAGCTTGTTATCTCTCAAATCCACTTGTTATTTTGTATTCAGTACTTTATTTGTAGAAAATAGAAATCGAATTTCAATCTATATTCAATCTCTCCATACCACGCATGAGTAGCTGAATGAGTTGAGAAATACTTGGCTAGCATGACTTGAGATTTACATTTTATGCTATCATCTTGTCTTATGTATGCATCATTCACCTTTGGACGTACTTGAAAAAGTAGTCTAAAGATAGAATCTAGGCTTGAGAGATTCAGATTAGATCGCATAAGCAAGAGTAGAAGCTTAGACATAAGTTCTATCTGTTATTTACACATCGCATGCGCCCTAGAAATAGGATTGGTGGTATGAGGTCACCTTATCTGATGTGTGCATCATTCATCATTTGGACATAATTGAGAGAGTAGTCTAAAGATATAATCTAGGCTTGAGAGAGTCAGATTAGCTCGCATGAGAAAGAATAGAAACTTAAAAATAAGTTCTCTTGAAATTTTTGCATATGCATCGCATGCGTCCTAGAAATAGGAATTATGGCATTCTGCATTGAGAAATGTAGTATTTATATTTGTGTATAGCATGATCACATAACTTGTGCACAATCTTAGGAAATGTTAGCAAAACCCCTTCTCAACCCCTTCATCCCATACTTATTATAACTCTACGCTTTAATCATTTTGCATTCATCTTCGTCGCATATGAAAAATCTGAATTGAAACACTATCCACTTCATTTATTTACCACCGCAATAGAATCGAAGAGTATCACATATCTACTTCGTAGTCCTTGTGTTCGACCTTGGACTTACCAGGAAACCTAAGAAGGCTTATACTTGGGCCTTGTTAGGAAAACTTGCATTTTGATTGCATAACACACACACTATCGTATATCACAATTTTACGCATTAGTGGTGTTTGATGAAGTTTTGTCATAACAAATAGATGCAAATTCAAAGAAAGAGGACATTGTTGACATGTTGCCTTTCTTTACCGATGATGTATTGAATGAGAAGGGCATTAATGTTAATCCTAGAGAAAATATTGAGGCAAATAAAGATACTGAAATTATTGTTCATAGGTCTTATAGGCCGAAAACATAACCTAGTTATTTATTTGATTATGAGGTATAGTTAAATAACTGTCATTTGTATCTTGTTTCTTAATGGGTGATATTTGGTGAAGATGAACCCTAGTCTTAAAATGAAGCAAAAGGAATCCTTGAATGGGAAGAAGCAATGAAGGAGGAAATCTTAGCTCTTAGCAAGAACGACACGTGGGAACTTGTTCCAAAGCCAAAGAATGTCGAGTTGGTTATTTGTAAATGGTTTTACAAATTAAAGAAAAAACCTGATGGGACTATTGATAGGTATAAAGCTCATCTTGTAACTCATGGTTTTTCATAGCAATATGGTCTACACCATGAAAAAATTCTCCTAAAGATAATGCTTATCTTTTGCATCTAAAACTAGTTCACCTTAATCTCAATAGAATTGAGAGGTTGGTTAAGAATGGACTTCTAAACGAGTTGGAAGAAAATTCTTTACCTCAATGTGAATCTTGTTTAGAAGAAAAAATGACAAAACGACCTTTTACTGGAAAGGGTCCTAAAGTCAAAGAACTCTTGGAGCTCATTTAGACCTTTGTGGTCCGATGACTTTAGAAGTTAAAGGAGGGTTTGAATATTTTGTCACTTTATGGACGATTATTCAAGATATGGGTATGTTTATTTATTGTAATATAAGTCTGACACACATGAAAAGTTCAAGGAGAATAAGGCTAAAGTTGAAAATTTGTTAGGTAAAAAATTAAAACACTTGAATCAGATCGAAGTGGAGTGTATAGATATTGAATTCTATAACTATATGATATAACATGTTATTAAAAGGAAACTATTGACGGTTTCGCAGTAGAAGTGGGGATCGATCCCATTTTTCGTTTTCATAGAATTTTAGAATTACAAAAGTAATAGACGGATAAATTATGCATTAATCAAAACTAAATTTTACAGCATACATTTGCAGGAAGAAATAGGAAAAAAGAATTTTCTCTTGAAGAACACTTCTTCACGTTTCCCTCGATCTAGATCACGATCTCTTCTCCGCACAAAACAAACCTTATGTATTCCCTAGGGTTGAGAACTGATAGGAGTTGTGGGCTCTGCCCAAGATTTGAAAGAGGGAAGAAGAGGATGAGAGGGAGAGAAGAAGGTTTTTACACAAAGAACTCTTCTCTGTAATTTTCTTGGAAGAATGAAAAAACTTGTTGTTAGAACCACTCTCATGTAACCCCCAAACCCATCAGGTGATGGAGAGGAAAAGTAGGGAAATAACTCACTCATTTAATTTAATTCAAAAATTAAATTAAATAATTTATAATTATATATAAATATAATAACTAACTTATTTTATATATATATATATACAAAACTATATGTTATATATCGAATATAACATATAATCTATAGTTTTTATATCGTATCAAATAAAATATAACTTATGGTTTTTATTTTCTCTCAACATTACATGACATTTAATATAAATCATATTTATATTAAATTCAATTATATGAATCTCATCCATATAATTAATATTTGAATCATATTCAAATATTTAATTTCTCTCAACTATTTATGGTATTTAATATAAATCATATTTATATTAAATTTTATTATATGAATCTCATTCATATAATTAGTATTTGAATCATCATATTCAAATTCTCTCAAAGTACTTTATATTATAATGTATCAAATACATTATATTAATTATATTACATATACAATTAATTTAATTAATTATATCATATATAATTAATTCTCTCAATTAATTTAAACACTTCAAATTAATCCAAAATTAATTCTCAATTACGTCCTCGTTGAGCTATAGAGGGGACCTTATGGACCCATAGAGTGAAACTCTAATGGTGCTTGGATAATCAATTAAACTCTTTAATTAAATTATTCAACTTCCGTTAACTATCGGTCACTCCACTAAAGACCGATAATTGCACTCTAACTTCTATTCATACTTTTCAACTTCAATTCTAACTTCTTTTTATGACTTTTTTCTATAAATTCATACTATTTTCTAAAATGAATACTTAACTTACCAATGTGTTCGTAATTTTAAACTGAAAGAATATGTAACTTACCAATGGGCAATGTGATCATGGAAAATGATATAACTCTCTCTATCTCTCTCATTCATTTCTCTATTCAAGCTACTCCACGCCTGCTTTGCTGTCGATGTCATTTCACACAGCCATCACAATATTTTTTGTTTTGGGTAAAATTTTAGTGGATTTTGTTGGTTTTTTTGGAATCTAAGTATAAAGTTTTGAACTAGAGTTTTGGATCAAGCCACTTTTATGTTTTTTAAATCAGGCCATGTGGATTGAAGTTAACTTTGGAGGGTTAGATTCAAAAGTTTTCTAAGCTAGAAGGGTTATTGTTGTCTCACGTACAATACTTGCAGTTATATGGATAAAATAAATGAATGAAACACAAGATTTCTCCTAAAAAGCACAAATATAAACTTTTAAAGAGTGATTTACTTGGTGAGGACCAAAATCCAACTCGGGATTTTAGTGTCAAATGATCCTATGAATAGTGTTTCACTTTTAGTTTAGCATATTAGAACATAAATTCAAGTAATGGTCATGCTTAAATTGTCGATTGTAATGGAAAGTACTAAAAACAAAGAGTAAATATGCTTGTAGTTCATAACTCATATGAATAAACAACAGTGTTCGAGTTGGAGAAGAAGATTTAATGGAGAAATAGGATTGAGATTGTAGAAGTATGTATTTATCAAATGTATATATCTACAATGAGTGTATAAAAGTATAAATACTACACTATCAGCCTAAGAATAGAGCCTACAAAAGCTCTAACCATGCTAAAAACTCTCCAACTAAGAGGACTAAGTATACATTCACACCTTCCCTCAAACTCAAGGTGGTAAGGTTGGAATCAGCTTGAGTTTGTTAAGTAGTTAGAGAAAACGATCGAGAGACAAAGCTTTAGTGAAAAAGTCAGCAGTTTGCTCAATGGTGGAAACAAATCATAGATGTAAAGTTTTACGCAGGTGATGATAACGAACAAAGTGACAATCATTCTCAATATGCCTAGTACACTCACGAAAAAATCATTGTGAGCAATCTGGATGGCACTACGATTGTCACAGTGAAGGATAGTTGCAGACGACTGAGGGACTCCCATATAAGCAAGAAGCCAACGAAGCCACAAGAGCTTTGGCGTAGCATCAACCAGAGTGCAATATTCAGACTCCTTACTAGAACGTCAAATAACACTCTGTTTCTTACTTCACCAAGAAATGAAAGAGTCACCGAGGTAGAATGTCACACCTCACCCCAAACTACTCTTTGAGCCTGAGGAGGGCATGATTGTAGCATTTATCAACCCTTTCGTTGACACTTACTGCCTAATAACTCTTGCGGAAATAATTATGATGCCAATGTACAAATTGAACAATCAACTGATTAAGTAGGCCCATTTTATTTTACAACAATGTAACGTTTATACAACTCAAAGACTTAACAATAAAGTTTACAACAATAACTGTAAAACCCTCCGGAAGTGTAACTGTGGTATGTGGCAGACCTTGACCTTAGCAGCACCCTGGAACTTCTCACCTTTCGCTATCTGGAAAGAAAAGAAAAACATTTGGAAAGCATGAGATATAAAGCCCAATGAGTGACCAGAAAATTGATTTTTATCAAAAGAACTACCCCACACTTGGGTACTTTTGCTCAGATACCTTCTCAACTGTGTCCTTCAGTATCAAGCTACTTAGATACATTCTCAAATGTCCTTCGGTATCGAGTTTCAAGTAAAACTAGTCATAAAATGACTTTCTTTAATAAAACTTAGAATACATGTCTTTATTTGAAAGATCTTTCTTTAGCACATGGTTTATTAAAAAAATTTAAATATTTTAATCACTCACGTTGAACGTTTAGGAACCTTTCTCTCTAGAAGTTCCTTTGTCACCTCAGGCTCTCTTTTGAACCCTAAAATCCAGATTAAAATTAAAGCTCAGATTAATCATAGTTCTAGATCTTATTTTAAGATACTTCCTTCTAAAAACATGTTCTAAAATGTCTCAGGAAGATTACCATAAAATCTTAGCTCATAAATCTTCGTGGTTTGGCCGAAATCATCAAAATATTAAGATTGACCCAGCTTATATGACAGCTCGACCCTTCTGTATTTTCCTCGTTCTCAAGCCCGATTCCTTGAATTTTTTCCTTCAGCAGCCCTACCCTGAAAACTATACTTTCAGAGCTTTCAGATGGCTTTGGAATTACTCCAAACTCACGAGTAAATTGGGAGAACTCCTCGTCCCAATTTGATGTTGCTTTCTAGACTTTCACTGTCCAATGCGTCCTCTTTGAAATTCTATGACCAACGCATGGATTTTGGCTTCAACGCAAGGCTTGCCAATTCACTACCATTATAATTCAACTTAGCCATCGCAATCCAATTTAGCCATCGTAAGAGCTAGCCGTTACCAACGCATAGGTTGATCGCCCATCCTCGATGCATGGCTTACTAAGTAGCATCGTACGGCTTGCTTGGCATAGGTGCATGGATCTGGCCTCCGACGCATGGGCGTGCTTCATAGGTTGGCCGCTCGATGCATAGGCGTGCTGCATAGGCTAGCCATCGCTCGCTTGCTCGGTCGCATGGGTGTGCTTGGCCGCATGGCAGGGGTGTTCGACAGGGCGCTCGCTGCATAGGCATTGACGAATGGGCATGGCTGCTCGGCAGTCTCGACAGTGCTCAATGCATGGGCTGGGTACATTGACGCATGCCTGGGTAGTTTGGCCGAAGCTGCTTGACGCATGGTTGGGCGTCTGGCCAAGGCTGCTCGACGCATGGCTAGGCATTTTGCCGAGGTTTCTCAATGCATGGATGGGCATTTGGCCAAGGTTGCTCGATGCATGCCACCTTTCAACCCTCATGCCATCCCAACGCCTCACTTCCATTTTCTATCCATCATCCGACGCATCCAACGCATCCATCATCCAATGCATCCATCATCCAACACATCCAACACATCCATCATCCAATGCATCCAACACATCCATCATCTAATGCATCCACCGCATCCACCGCATCCATCATCTAATGCATCCATCGCATCCAAAGCATCCAACGTATCCATCATCCCATGCATCCAATGCATCCATCATCAAATGCATGAAACGCATCCAACGCATCCATCATCCAACTTCTTCCAATGTATTGGTCCCTTCCAAGCACTGCCCCGGGTGGTATTTCCCACATTTCCCACAAAATGGGTTTCTTTCTTGACTTGATTCCATCTGGTTATCACACATTTCATCAAACAGCAGATTTTGTTAATAATTATTTATTAATCACAATAATATATTACCAAGAGAAAGTTTTTATATCAAATTTATAACAGAAAATAATACACATCTATTCTATTCTGCGGGGGCTTTTCCTTTGTCGGAGTCCTCCTTTCCTAGTTGGGGGCAGTTACGTCTATAGTGACCAACCTTTCCACAGTGTAGCATACACTGACCCCTCTGTAGCAGCTCCCAAAGTGATATCTCTTGCAATTTCAACACCATGGTCTTTGGATGTTGGCTACCGATTCGTTGGGCTTGTATGCCTCTTCGAGGGTAAGCTCTTTGGTTACCTTCTACTTTCCAGAGTTGGTCTTATTTATTTTCCTATCTAGGACTCCTAAAGAGTACTTTTGGCTCCTTCCTTGTTCCCACGCACGTTCTGATACTACTCGCGATTCTAGGCTAGCTTCTACACGTAACGTCGTTTCCACTAGTTTTGGAAGGTCCTACCTATCTGTACTGGCAGTTACATGTGTCCGGATTTCACCCTGTAGCCCTTCTTCGAATATTGTACTCCTCTCCGTCTCGTCCAGAATTATACAGGAGGCGTATTTGCTAAGCTTGGTGTATTTTTGTACATACTCGGCTACTGTCAGTGAGCCTTGTACGAGTTTTAGAAAATCATTTTTCTTTGCATTATGAAATGTCTGAGGATAGAATTGTTCATGGAAGGTATTTCCAATTTCCTCCCAGGTTACTTCGTCCCTTCCTCTTCTTCTATCTTCAAACACTCGCCACCAATCCTCCACCCTTTTTTAGAGTAGAAAAGTGGCTAGAGCTACTTTTCTATCTTCAGGTCATTGCATTACCTTGAAGCATTTCTCTACCATCATGAACCAAGCTTCAGCATCAGCTGGGTTTGTGGTTCCTTTAAAAGTTGAGGCTCCTAAGGCCTTCAACCTTTCAATGCTAAACCGCTTTTCAGGGCCTACTACAACCCCTCCTAGGTTTTCGGCTAGGCACCGAGCAAATCTTCCCATCATTTTCTCGTCAGCTCCAGCCTCTGGCGGTGAATGACTTGATTCGCCTTGGTCTCTTTCCGAGGTAGCATCTGGAGTCCCTACTGGTTACTTGCATGGTCTGCCACGTGCCATGATTCCTATAATAAATCACATATTCAGACTTATTATAGCATTATTATATTCCTTTCTAGTTAACCTCTTTCTTTCCCAAAATCTTAGGCTCTGATACCAAGTTGTCACACCCCACCCTGGGCCCATGCTCTTGAGCCCGTGGAGAGGCGTGATATAATAGTAACAGATTATATCACACCTCTCCATGGGCTCAGAAGCATGGGCTCGGGGCGGGGTGTGACATATAAACAGTAACCGGAGGTAGAACGTTGGTTAGTAGGATCACCAGCCTAATCAGCATCAGAGTAGTCGGAAAAACCAGGAACGACTGGGAGAGAACTGAAGTCCATGTCTCAAAGTTCCTTTGTCATAACGGAGGATACAGAGAGCAACAGTAAAATGTATGGTCTGAGGAGTAGCCATGAATTGTCTAACAATGCAAACAACATATGCAATGTCAGGACGAGTGACTGTCAAATAAATAAGGCTGTCAACAAGTTGACGATAGAGACTGGCATCCTCAAGTGGAATTCCAACAAATAGAGTCAAGCGAACATTTGCGAGTGGTGTTGGAGTCGTAGCAGATTTAGTGATATTGTAGTGCACCAAAAGATCTGAGGCATACTTCGCTTGAGACAACGAATAAGCAGTAGAGCTCAATGATACTTCAAGGACAAGAACCTAACTAAGTGAGCCAAATTAATAATCATATCATCAACTTACAGGAGAACAAAAATAGTGCAATGAGTTGTTTGTCGCGTAAATAGTGTTATGTCATAAGGACTGGATGTATATCCAAGTTGAGTGATTGTGGAACTAAAAGTTGCAAACCAAGCCTAAGGGGCTTGCTTCAAACCATACAATGCTCGACGAAGGAAACATACCTTCTGGGATGGAAAAGAGACACTTGAGGCAGTTGCATGTACACCTCCTTAGATAAGGCCCCATTAAGGAAGGCATTCTTGACATCCATTTGAAAAAGTGGCCACTGTTTGGTTGCAGCAAGTGCCAAGAGACACCGAATAATGTCATGCGTGCCACAGGTGCAAAGGTCTCTTCATTATCAATTCCATACTCCCAAGAATAGCCTTTTGCCACTAACCGAGCTTTATAGCGCTCAATAGAACCATTAGAGTGAGTCTTGATCATGTAAACCCACTTGCAACCAATGGGTTTTTTAACCAAGGGTAAATCAACGTAGTCCCATGTGTGCATCTTGTCTAGAGCTTGAAGTTCTTCTCTCATAGCTTGCTACCACAGAGGATTAGTATTTGCCTTATGAAAAGAAGTAGGTTCAACCAAGAAATTGATAGTAGAAAAATAGTGAAAATCTCGAAGATGAGTAGGATGTGTCCTTACCCTAGTAGAGCGTCAAAGGAGAAGCAGCGTCATGAATAGGTTAAGTTTCCACAGATGAGATAGAAGGTCGATCGCGATCAATAGAGATTGGCACAGACTGCTCAAACTCAGATTCAGAGAAGGATGCAGAGGAAAGGAAAAGATAAAAAACATCGTTAGAAATATAAGGAAGAGGACTGAAAAGAAAATTATGAAAGCTTGAGAAACTAGAAAACATAGTGTGCTTCCAAAAAGTGACATGCTGAAAGATGCGCAATATGTTAGAAAAAGGATCCCAACAACGAAAATCTTTGTGTTCAATTCCACATCCAAGGAAGCAATAGAGACACGCACACGGTTCTAATTTGGTATGTTCATGGGGGTAAAGAATTACAAAACATGCACAACCAAAGACCTTGAGGTTAGAGTAATTAGGAAAAGTATCATATAAGTATTCAAACGGAGAAGCATTTTGAAGAACAAATGAAGGAAGGCGATTGATTGTGTAGACAGAGGTAAGAGCAACTTCACCTTAGAATTTTGCAGGGCAGGAGGCAGACAAAAGTTAGACTCGGGCAAAGTCCAGAATATGATGATATTTTCGTTCTACTCACCAATTCTGTTGAGTGGTGTGGGGACAAGAGCACTGAACAAGAGTGCCTTGTTGGGTGAGAAAGAAAAGGAGACTAAAGTCCTTATATTCCAAGGTGTTATCTATACGCAAAACCTTAGTTGTGCTAGAGAATTGGTGTGAACCATATTATCAAAATCATTATATTTTTTAGACAACGAAGAGCGATGTTTAAGAAAATATATCTAGGTAAACAAAGAATAATCATCAATGAACAAGACAAAATAGCGATACCCATTGACAGTGGAGATAGGAGCAGGTCCCCAAATATCAGAATAAACTAAGTCAAAGTGTTGATCACTTATAGAACTAGACTGAGAAAAAAATAATGCATGTTGTTTTGCAAGCTTACAATTCAAACAATCGAAAGATACAAATTTGGAAAGATTATTCAAATTGTTACTAGAGATTAAATGACAGAGTTTTTTGGAAGAAGCATGACCGAGACGAAGATGCCACTGATATATTGTAAAGTCAGTGACAGTAGTAGAAAGAGAACAAATAGGAAGTTGAAGTGATGTGAGTTCAAACAATCTTCCCACTTTGTGACTTGTACCAACTATTTGTCCAATCTGTAGATCCTAAACCTGTCACCCAGTAGAAGAAAAAGACACGGTTAAACCAAGATTGCAAAATTTATCGACAGAAGTTAAAGGTCAGATTTGGAACACAATAAGTATTAGAAAGTTGCAACTTGGAAGTGTCAATGGAGCCAACATGGGATATGGTCATACAACTACCATCAATAAGATAGATGGGAGGAAGAGATTTGGTAAGAATGGTTGTAGTTATAAGAGAAAAATTAGATGTCATATGGTTGCTACAAGAAGAATCAAGAAACCACGTATTACCTCGGGAGACTGCAAGCGTAGAGGAATTAGATGAAATCACCTATTTAAGCATGTCTTGTAAGTAGCTCATTTGAAAAATAGGTGGAAAAGTTTCAAAATCAATAAAGGAGACAGTAGCAACAGTAGAAGTAGAGCTAGGACCAGGTTTAAACTGTTGAGACTTGGAAGTATGTCTTGGCGGTCGCGGTGGTCGTGTAAGGAAGTTGTCCAGAATATGACATCGTTTGTGACAGTATCTAGACTCAACTTGTGGTCAGTCAGCAAACTTATGTCCAGTAAGCTTGCAGTTTTACAGAAGGTAGCTCCAAAAACCAGGAAAATGAGTGCATGCGAGGATAACTTCAGATTGCTTGGAAGAAGTGATACCAAGACATTTTTCTTCAAACTAAATTTCCTTGATTGTTGCATCTAGTGATGAGAGGGGACTACGGTGTAGCAAGGTAACACAAATCGACTCATATTATGGACGAAGCCCCAAAAGGGCCTTGATAAGACAAAGATGATCAGTACTAATTTTAGCTTGATCCAATTGTGTCCAAATTGGCTGAAGCGTGGCCAAATAGTAATTAACGGATTGCCCTATCTCCTGATCAAGATTAACAAGGGTGTTGTGTAGTTGATAGTATTGAGTTAAGCCAACGGACTGGAATCGGGTAGACAGGAAATCCCACAAATGCTTGGTATCATCAAACACATCAAACTGAACATGAATGGTCGTTATAGATGTATTTCCGAGCCAA
Source organism: Benincasa hispida (assembly GCF_027475165.1). Lineage (NCBI taxonomy): Eukaryota > Viridiplantae > Streptophyta > Magnoliopsida > Cucurbitales > Cucurbitaceae > Benincasa > Benincasa hispida. Next base: position 38,307,350 of record NC_143486.1, on the reverse strand, counting down.
ATGATGATCTAATGGTTTTTGTTGTCCCAATCCTCTAATTGTTCGATGAATTCAGTATTGTCCTCAGTAGATATCTTGATTGACTGAGGAATATCACCAGTGACAATGCGCTATAATTTACATCCAATTAGAAAACTCTTCATTTGATGAGCCCAAGTATGTAATTTTTTCCATCAAGAATAGTACTAATGAGGCAAAATATACGATCTTTTTCCATGTGGCTTCGAGCCTTGGGAAGTGAAGAAATTGACTTAACTACTTGGCTTGACTGAAAACATGTCAGTTACTTGGCATTGACTGAATCGGCTCGACTTAGTCAACACAGATCGACTCGGCTTGGGTTTGATAGGATCAACTCGATTCGTCTTGATACAATTGGCTCAACTCGACTTAACAGGATCGGCTCGGCTCAGGATCGACTCAGCTCAGCTTGACCAAATCGACTTGGCTCAAGTTAACTAGATTGGCTCGACTCGGCTCAGATCTAAAAGCACACCAACTCAGTTATCTGCCGAGACTCTGATCGTTTGAAATTCGGTGGATGTTTTGACTTATGTTCCTTAGAAGCTCTCTGGTATCCGTAAAATCGAGTGATTGGATCGGGAATGAATCTGGAAGGCTTGACTGGATCTAAAATTTCGGATAAGGATTGGTGCGTCTTGACATGATCTGGAACAGAGGAGTTGGAAGGCTTGTTTTGAAGTGGATTGGCACGGAGGCGGAGGTCTTGATCGCTGGAAGGCTTGCATCGAAGCTCACCAGAGGAACTTACACGAACAAATTGCGTCGAAGCTCACTGGATGCTAGATTGCGTCGGAGAGAAGGATCGGCTCGGGTTGCTTCTGCGTGGCTCGGGTTGCTTCTGCATTCATATCTTGAAGTTTGTGTCGGAGAGGAGGTGACAAATTTGGACGCTTCACCAGATTGCATTTAGAGGCTCAACTTTGCTTGGGTTGCATCGAAGCTCACCATATCTGGAAGTGCACGGAGGCGAGCTAACTCGCCAGATCTAAGGTGACGTCCACTGAAAGATTTGAAGCTGGATAGATTTGAAGCAAGGAGAAGTTATGGAAGAAAGGGCTCCGACACCATGTAGACGTATGTATTTATCAAAAAGTATATATTTATAAGGATTGTACAGAAATATAAATACTACACTAACAATCTAAGATAGAGCCTACAAAAGCTCTAACCAGTTAAAGATTGCAACTAAGAGGACTAAGTATACATTCACAGAGATGAATACCACCACTCCATTAAACATACACAAGAACTTCAGTTCGGACTCCTAACCACAACAATATTCTCAACCTCTTGGTGAGACAACCACATTTATCATATTTCTACGAAGCATGCATATGAGTTATATTGAATGAATGATTATCTTTATCTCTAAAGACACTTCTTATTTTCGTAACGCGACAACCCGATCCTTTAAAGCATGTGATTAGTTTTTCATGATTTGATGGCCAAAAGCAACCAAAATTACCGAAATTTAAACTCACTAACTGAACCAAACTACTACTCTTGCTATGCTCTCCAGAATGATGTACCCTTACCTCAGCCCATTAGAGGTTTCACTACTCATGGATGAAAAATAAATAAAGGTAGAGAGAGAAATAGCATCGGAGACATAATATGAATAATGTAAGAAATGTACTATAGAGTGATGCAGCTAGGTTCATTGCATATCTTGTTGGTGCATGATCTTTTCAACGCATTGATGGTTGTTAACTCCTTTTCACCTGTTTCCCAATATTTTCACTGAAGTAATGTGTGTAATCACATAGATCTTAGTTTGCACCTAAGCTAACGCAAAAGAATGTATTTTTGCCATATTCTCTTCTAATGCTAAGCAAATTTCCACAAAAACAACTGATTTTTCTAACTATAAGTGGCAACTACAAGTTATCATATAATTGTTTATGTGAGGAATAATTGGAGTTTGATATCGAGGTAAGTGACACTTTTATTGAAATGTCTTGTCTTAATTAGTGCAAAACAAATAATTTTTATCTGATAATATTTTGGCCTTGTCAACTATAATATTTAAGGGTACGTTTGGCGTGCATAGTCGTTAAGTTGGTATGATAATTACTTGTGGATAATTATTATATGTGTTTTGGGTGCATAGTTGGTAATCATTATTTGTATTCTGGATGTAGAGTTTACTTAGGTTGAGTTATAAGTATTTGGTGAAATTTTTTGAAACTTAAAAAGGAACGATTTTTTTTATGGTTTTTTCTTCTTAACTTTTTGTTCAACAATTCAATTGCACAAATATTTTCTCAGTTTTTTAACACTCTTTTTGTTATATGAGTAATATCACATCAAATTAGAAAATACAACACTTTGAATATATTTGAGAATGAAGTCCAACAAATTCACATTGTCTTATTTAAGACAATTTTGCTCACTTAGTGCCTCAGTTTAAAGAGTAAGTATCTTCTAGGATAGATTGGGTTACCTTTCTTATAGAACCAACACCTCATCAACGAACTCAACTTTGTTAAAAATGAAAAAACATTTCAGGAAAGAAAATTGCTTATGAAAAATATGAAAAATCAATTTGAAGAAGAAACATATTTATAGACTAATTGGTGGTCAAAGAATAGTCATATCTCTTCTTCAAGATGGTTAAATTTTAAAAAGGCATACACATTCATGAAACAATGTAAGTGATGGAATTAAAAGGATGCAACTTTGTACGAGTATTCACATTCCATTTATATTCCAACCATCCCTCCACCCAATCATGGGAAGCTGGCAATTTAAAATAATATGAAAAAGAAAATGTTGGCTTTCCTAATGAAGAACCTGCATCGGGATAAGTAGTAAAACATTGAAATTTCACTACTGAGCATTAATCTAGTTTACTTGGTTAATGAGTGGACTTGATGCCTTGAATTGCAAACCTATCTAGAGAAAATCAAGACAATAGAAATCACATAGTTTCTTATTTGGACAAAGTTGGTTCTCATAACCATGTTCATTTTGACCATGAATTCCGTCTGGTCTCATAATTGTTTTAAAGAATTTGCCTTAGCAAATTCTTATAGAACTGAGCCCTTCACACTCACATAGGTGACTCCTATAAAGAATATCGTATATGTTCTCATAAATAATTATTCAAACCAACAAAAACATTGTGCTTACCCTAAAACTCAATTTGCATTGTCTCATCATCCTAGAATGGTAAAGAGATCAAAATTTCAATGCAATGTGCATTAAATTATCCAGACATTGATTGGCTCATTCATCATGATCTTGGGATCTCCACTCAACTACATTAGATTGGCCTCTTTGGTTAACTTTTATTTAGGGATTTACAGGCTTATTACATATTAAGCAGTTTCTTCCATTTCTTTTTCTTTTGAGATTTGCATTGGAAAATGTAATCTCTCTATTTGGAGTAGATGGGGAAACCGAGTTCGATTGATTTAGAATCTAAAATAGTGTAAGGGGAAGGTACCGTAGTGTAGGCGCTTCTAGTGTTGGCACTTCTGGAAACTGAGTTCGTTTTATTTTTCAAACTCTTCACATTAAAGAATCAGTGAATTAGTGATCTTCAAAGTGCAATTATTCTCCTTTTAATGAAATAGAAGTAAGGAGCTAAGTCCAATGAATTCACATTATCTCCTTAAAATTGTTTTACTTCTTCTAGTATCAGAGTTTAAAGAGTAATTATCTATCAGGATAGAATAAATTATTTTTCTTATGGAAGCAACACCTCATCTACAACCTCCAACAAATGAAGAATAGATTGAATTTCAAAGATATTATAAAAAGAGAGAAAGTTTCATCGGCGAAAAGTGCTTATGAAAAAGGTGAAAAACCTGAAAATGAGACATATTTATAGATTAAATTGTGACCATTTGAATAGTTATAGCCCTTCTTCAATTTGGTTAAATTTTGAAATAATGCAACTCAAACATTACAAAGGATGCAATTGTAACTTAAACATTACAAGGATGCAATTCTACACAAATAGTTACACATCATTTATTCCAGTAGAAACGTAAATTCAAACCTTGAAGTTAATATAGTTGAAGTTTATGTTAGTTATATTATACTCATTTATTGGCATAACAATTAAAATATTAACAAATTATTTTCTATTTCCTATTCAATGAATTTCATTTTGGAAAGTTAATAATACCTACCTAATTAATGATTTTTTACCATTTTCTAAATTGAGAAGGAAAATAATTACATTATGCACAACACCAAATTAGGTAGAAGATTAAATTGTTTAATTAAAACCAACCCATTGCATTTCTTCAATTTCTTGACTGTGTTATAAGTATTGTATTTACTCCCATATATATACATGTTCAAAACATCAATGGTAACAAAGAAATAGACAAACAAAAGTTTAGTAAAACAGAAAATGATGATGAGAAATATGGTTGTTTTGTGGTTCGTCACGGTGGCTTTGGTCGGGGCTGATCAAATTCCAAGGGTGCCGTCACGTCCGCCACAAGCTTCGAGGTATTATGTCCATGTGGTAAATGGACTAAAGTACCTCGATATGGTTGTTCACTGTCAGTCCAAGGACGATGATTTGGGATCTCACCATTTGGTTAACTATGGAGATGATTACCAATGGAACTTTAAGGAAAACATTTGGGGAACAACCTTGTTTTGGTGCAAATTGGTGAAGCGAGATGCATATGTCTCTTTTGAAAGTTTTTGGCCTGAGTCGCCCAAGAACACTTGGCTCCGTGATAGGTGTGGTATTCAAGGAAATTGTATTTGGATCGCCAAAAATGATGGGATTTACTTAAGAAATAATCCTGCTAATGTTGATGAGTATGTTCACAAATGGATCTATAGTACATAAATTGAACAAGCTTATTAATCGATTGATGTATGCAACAAATGTGAAATACACATGTATTTGATGTCTAATTTAATAAAGAAACTGAAATTGTGTCGAGATACGACTTATATTCACTTAATTGTTTTTCTTTTCTTTTCTTTTCTTTTCTTTTTTTCTATCGACATTTGTGTTGGATAATTAGTTTTAGTTCTTTGTTCTCCAAATTTTAAAATTAAGGGGGAAAGAGTGAAATGCCTTATATGAATTATAAATATTCAAAATTGTGATATCATTTTTAGATTAGAAATAGGAAACTATAAATAGGAGTTTTTACAGAAGTTTAGAGAATGTATCTTAAATATGAGAACACGAATTTGTTCAGAAAAAAATATGAGAACATTAAAGTAGAAATTAGGTATTGAATGTAATCGTGAACAATGAGTAGTTGGTTAGATAATGTTTATGTAATAACCTAAAGGTTTATAGTAAATAGATATGCATGGTTGGGTGTTTGATCTTGGTGACACTATAAATATACAACCTAGTTTATAATTATTACAAATGATTTGATCCAAATTGTTCATTGAGAGACATATAAGTGGAGGTATCCTATACATAGAATTTGTGTAAGACCAAAACGCGAAATAATTACTCTCTCTTTGTCAATCATTAATTGAAGAGATTAATATTTCATAAGAACGATCATGTGTGACTAGATCTTAATCCTAAATGAGTTATGAACTATTTTCTTTGAGCTCACGTCCTTTGATTTATATGGGTGAGAGTGGCTCGAGTAGCCGACTTAATATGACTACCAGTTTGGGGACTTGACCAAATAGGGAGATGTGAGCATTCTTGTGGAATTTTCTTGTACCCAATTACATGTGGTCAAGTTATAGTAAAGTAAAACGGTCAAGAGACGAGTATCGTCCTTAGGAAATCAAGTAATCGAATTATACTTAGCTACTCAAGAACTGTGTTGATTTTATATAAGGATTGATATTGTGATGATAATTTTGTATTTTTGAAATAAAAGAAAGCATGTAAAGATATAGTCGAAATTTAAGAGACAAAGGTGTTCCAGGGTATTGAATTCCTTAATTATTTCATCAAGACATGCAAAAGGTTCCTATAGATTATTATGTCAATTATATGCTTAAGTCTAGAAACTATTTTGAAGATTATTGCCTTTCAATAACAACCTATTCTCATGTACGCACAATTGATAACTAACTCCTTGAAATCAAATCGAGAAGCATGGCATTAAAAGTAGTCATGATTAACTTTTGTTAACAACCTAACTATTTGAATGAAAGGTTTAGCTAACGATTCAATATTATAGATTTGGTTAAACATACAATCATTCCCAATTGACATTTAAGCTAACATACATCTATGATTAATCGATGTGCAAAAGCATAATAATATTAAAAACATTAAAAGACAAACATCCATAGAAAATAGTGTTGCATTAACATAAATCCATAATTAAGTTCATCAATACTCTAGAACTAGAACATTAGCCAAGCATCATTAGTACAATAATATTTTTATACATTGCAACAATCATAGTCAGTAAAAAAAATATAGGAAAAAAAGAAAAATCCTTTTTGAAGCAATCTCCATCGTTGAAGCCCCTCAATATAGCAAAGTTTTAAAAAGTACAACTTTCTTTCCTAAAATAGAATGGCACCGCGGCACTGGTCTTTCTTATCGAAGCTTTGGTAGGTACTGCAAATCTTTTATCTTTCCATTATGCAAAAAAAGTAACGGACGACAGTTAAAAGCTTTTAATGCCGTATCATAGATGACGACAACAAAAATCTGCACAAAAACCCCTTGAAAAATGCGTCGAGGGTAGCGTCGTGGCGTTTTGCTCCACACTGCCCTATTTTTTCACATCTTCATGTTTTCTTCCATGTTTTCGTCTCTCTTTTCGATACTTGGCTCGAGTTTGACTTCATTGGGCTTATTTAGGTCATTTTTTTAACTCATTTCGACATTTCATCTCTATCCCACACATAACCCTGAAACCACTAGTAAATACCATCAAATCTAATAATATTTATTTCAAACCCATCCTAAATGAAAGGTAAATAATGCACTTTGTAGGTGCGTTTCAAACATAGTGTCACAAGATTCAATTCACCCCTTTCTATATAGGGTATGCAGATGGATAGTTTTCTTAAGTGCTGACTCAGAGACTTGAATAAGGAACCACACCCTCTGACTGATTTGAGAGAGGCTTAGTTTATAGTTGGACCATAAACAAATTATTAATTAAAGGACCAGTGATACTAAAGGAAATAGAGGTACTTACAAAGGTAAAATAAACTTTTGACCCAATAGTATTTACGAACAACTCGTTTAGGATCAACTTAATAATAATGATTATATCCATGGACACAACTTTTCCCACAGTGCATAATAGTTCAACTATGAGTTTATAGTAGTTTTTCCTATAATTAATGAATGAATATTAATTAAAGAATACAGGATACAATTAAAATATACTTTATTATAGAGTTTCTTTGAATGAGATTCAATTTACAACTATATAATAGGGAGAATTAATTTACTTGGATGTGATTCAAATAATTAAATAATTTAATTTTAATAATATTCATATTAAATAGATAATTAGAGAATTAAAAATATTTGAATATGATTCAAATATTTAAATCCTTTTAATACAAGATATAACTATAAGATAATTATAACTATAACTTTAAATGAGATATTAAAATAAGATAATTATAATTAAATAGGTTATTCTGATAGGATTAGAATCAACCTAGTTAAGTCGTATATAAAGGGTCCTAAGGGAGCCTTCATAGGAGGAACAACAACATAATAACTATAATCCTTCTGTAGAGATTCTTTGGAAAAACTTCTCCCAAAACTTAGATAAAGGTTTTTCTAAAATTCTCTTTCTGTTGGGCTAACAACATTTCACAAGACCCAAATACTCAAAATCAATGTTGGAAAGATGAAGAAATGACTCAAAAATATTCTGCCAAATTCTTGATACTCGAAACTCGATGCTGGATGTCTTCCTACTCAATCCTCGATGAGAATTCCCTTATTCATCTGACGAGTCTTTGTTAAATCCTCGATGGAACTCGATGACAACAGAACTAATACTCGATTGTACTCAACGGTTCTTGAATAATACTCTGTGCGACTCGAAGGTGAAAACGATGTACTCGAAGCTACTAGGGAAGAATCGATGCACGATTGACTCGATATTCAGATTACTCGATTCGATTTGAAAGATAATTGAATGGCACATGATTTGCAGTAAAGAAAACACTCATATGTACAAGAAAGATAATGCAAGAAGATGGAGACACAGTGTTTACGTTGTTTGACAAGATTGCCTATGATAGCTTGTAGAAATACAAGCTATTGTAGCTTTTTACTTAGAATTATGAGGGATGATGAACACAATATGCATTGATAATACTAAGAATTAAAGTGAAAAAGTGAGCTTGCGTCAACCAGCACTAAAAATCCTCGCTAATCCTATATCATGCGTTATACTGTGTCAAAAATGTCTATTTTTGTACCAATTATAGTAATCGATTGTATGTTGATCCCAGACCATCACAAAGTTGATCGCATGCGTTAATCTACAAGAAGACAAGTTCATTGCACAGATGTTGCAGCTATAAAGCAATAACCATGATAGAAGGTTGATCGCAAGGTGGGTGGAATGCGTTGATACTTCGAGAGAAACGAGCATGAACGCATACCTTAGGAGTATCAACAAGATAAGGCGATGTTGACATTACCCATATCGCGACAAATGTAGTAGTGAGTCAGAATGCAGTCATCAATGCTATCGGCGTTTGAGCACTATAAATAACACCTTGGATCTTCACTTCAAATCATCCTAGTTTCTGCCTTAAGGCAGATTCTTGCGATCACAGATGAGAGCATGAGCAAGACACTCTTTGAGGATTCTTCACCTCCACAGCCCATTCCGAGTGACAATCAGAGTTTCGCCAGAGATAGAGCTCGAGAGAGACTACTCCACCATCCATCCATGCACCATCAACAGCCTTGATGCATTTAGGATGAAAAGCAAGGGATTCATTTTGTCTTAAGACATTAATACATTTTGTAATCAATGCATCTCTTAGTTCCTTCAACTCCATCTTCTTCATCTTCTTCTTCTTTATCATCGTTTACATTCATCGCTTAATTATCAAAGGAAGTCGATACTCAGTCATACAGCTTAGAGATTGGATGCATGTAGCAACCCATCGAGAGGTGTGTGTTGCGTGAGTATAGTAAGTTAATCCCCTTCGCTTGGTGTGAGGTTGTCATAATGCTTGTCTATAAGCTGATTAGCTGCAACCAACTGCCTGAGAGGGTAAGTAGTGGAACACACTAAAGCAAAGTAAACTTTGTTCAAGAGATAGGCACGATCTTATGCTCGGTGCAACCATGCACTTTAGAGATATAGACATACAGCTAACCACCGAGAGGTGTGCGGTGCATTAATGTGGCGAGCTAGGATTACTCGAGCGACCTAACATAATGAACATTATTATACGTTAATAGTTGTTGCATCTCTACCAATTCTCATAACTTGCATTAGTGAATTGAGCCGATTTTTAATGTTGAAATTTGACGGATTTTGAATTTGAAGTGTGCAAATTCAACTAGGGTTTTAATGAGTTGTATTTGACACAATTAAAATGTTTAATTTTGTAGAAATTAAAAAAAAATTGGAGAGATTGAAATATTTAAATATTGATTTAAATATTAAATTTCATAAATAGGATTCATGTATAAATTAGTTGTTTGATTAATTTAATATTTGATATAAAATTATTATTTATTTATTTATTTAAAATTATTAATTAATTATTTAAATAAATTGTTTTCAATTCTAAAAATCAAATTCAGATTTTATTTTATTTTTAATTTTAGTCTTTTTGAAATTTAGATTAAAATTCAAAATTAAAAAGAAAGTGAAAAAAAATTTGAAAATTCCACTCAATAGTGGAATTTTCCAATTTCACATCTTCAATGGAGTGGTTTCCTTCAAGCCAGACAAGGGAGTTTTTTTTCTTTTTGATCTATATCTCTGGCCTATTTGATTGAAATTGAAGGTCTGTTCATCAGATAGGCGGATGGAAGCAAGAAAACAGTTGGATTGGCTAGCTAGCTTGTGCAATAAAAGTCTTTCGCCTTAGAAAGCTAGCTTTTTTTTTTTTTTATTGAATGAAAAGAGCCAATGAAAGATCTCAAAGTGCGGGATGACAAAGCTCAACATAGGAATAAAATTTTAGACCAACTTTCTTGTTTTTCTTGTAGCTTTTCGTTTCCTTTCTTTTGTTTTCTTTTCTCTTTTTTGTAGGAACAATAAAATGAAATAAAAAGCAAAAATTTGATGAAGGAAAAGAACAACAAACAGACAAAAAAAAATTACTACCACCCATTATGTGAAATTAGGGGAGTTTTCTGTTCCTTTTTTTTTTTTTTTTTTTTTTTTTTTGTCTTCTTACTCATATCTTAGTTTATAAACATTAAGGAAAATATTCCATCTTTAAGTTAGGGGTGGATAAACAATGCATATTTTTTGTATTCTTTAATTAGCTTTTAAAATAAGCCTTACAAAAATGTTTGCATGTCTGGAACCCTTGAACACCTAAGCTCGGGTTATGTGGTTAAATATATCTTGATTAGGCTTTATTAAATTTCTATGGCATTCTTTTTTATTCTCTTAAGCAAACATCATATCATTATCTTGGTATCATTTTTCTTTTTCATGACTCATTTTTGCTTTCAATGCATGATTCATTACTAAGCATGTTCATTCATTCAAGAACAACATTCACTTTATTTGTCACGATCATTTATTTTTCTCAATCTTTTGATTCTTATCAATGAACTTTGATGACACATTCTCTCAAGCAACAACAAATCAAATTTTAAGTTTCTTAAAATAATTTTTACAAAATTTTGAAACTCATTTTTCAAAAGAATCTTTCTTTTCCTTTTAAATTCAAAAAAAATTGAATACTTAGATTTTAGATTTATTTATAACCTCACTTAGAAACGTCATACCCAATTAGTTTTCTTTGTCACCCCCATAAGAAAAATTTTAGTCTAAGATAAACTATCTTGTTTTAGAGATAAGTCTAGACAAAAAGCATAAAAAATGGCCTAATTTTTCATATAAAAAAATTGCTAGCATAAAAAATAAAAAAAAAAAACAAAAAAAGGATCAAGTTTGCTTTTGATTATTTATCATAACCTTCAATAACGTGTGTGTATGTGCATGGTTAGAGGTGAAAAGAACTACCTCTATCGTGTTAGTTAGGGTCTGTAAGAAAAGAGTGACAAGCTCCCCATGGTGTGATTGTGAAAGCTATCCCTCTAAGTAAAAGAAATATCATTTACATTTTGCGTTTGTGAGTTTGAAAGGCACCCTTGTCCTAGAAGTGTAGCTCTTTTTTGAAAGATAGGTATACTTTAGACCGATAACCGAGCCAGTGTAGGGCGAAGAGAAATTGAGAGTTGGATATAGACTTTCTACTAGTTTTAGCCTTTAAATAAACTAAAACTGAGTAGTCTTTTCTTTTATGGCTTTACAAGAAAAAGAACGTTTTCTTTCCAAAATAGGTTTCAAATCTTTGTTAAAAATTCTTTTAAAGGTTTAAATGTCCATTTGCATAATTCGTTTGCTTGATTTTTGAGAAGAGAGATATGAATCAAATTTTTTAGTAAACCACATGAACATATTAACATTTTTTAATGACTTCTTTGAATTAATGCACAGTTGTTATTCATGTTTTTGCTTGAATGTATGCATATTTCTGGTTTAGACTTGCTCGGGACGACCAAGAGTTAAGTTAGGGGTGTTTTCTTAGGTCTTTGAAGGTTATATATTTTCTATGTTAATTTCCCAAAAATAGTGTTGATTATTTGCTTTTAATGATCATTTTGTAGGTAAAACGGTCCCCGAGGCATTTACGAGTCATTAAGAGAAAATTAGTCCAAAAAGATTAAAAATGACAAGAAAAATCAACAACATTGATGAGAATCAGAAAATTACCAAAATACCATCGAGTACTATCGAGTACCATCGAGTATTTTATATTTTTTTTAATACCATCGAGCATCGAGTAATTGAGTAAATGTCATCGAGCATCGAGTAAATGCTATCGAGTAATCAAGTAAGGCCATTGAGTTTTAGCATCATGACTCTAGGAGAGGCATCAAGCAACACTTGAAGACAGAACATTCACTTCTGCTGCAAAATAGGGCAGCACTGCAACGCTGCCCACAGCGTTGCAACACTCTAGATTTTGACGCGATTCATCCCGCGCGCGCCTCGCGCATTGCAACGTCAAGCACCAACGTCATGTCTCAAACACAATGCTTCTTGGCCATTTGCAATTTAGCATTGCAAGGCTGACCCCAGCATCGTGGCGCTATCCTGCAAGTATAAATAGTTTTTCTTCACTTTTGATGAGAGGAGAGCACGATTTCGATGGAGGCTGGAACTTCTCTCTGTATCAATTAGTCTCTATTGTAATTTTGGTTTCCTACTTAGTTTACATTTTTTATTTCTTTTTAATTGTAATTAATAACTTGTAGTTCTTCATCATTTTGTCTATAGATTTGTGAAGAAATTCAATCTTCTTCCTATTTCAAAAGTTCTTGTAAATTCTGTTGAGTTTTTCTACTTGTCTTTATCATAAGAAATTTGAATTTGAGCATTCTTGAATCCGTTTTTAATTCTTGAAGCATGTGGAATGATCTATATCTTGAACATGTTTAGCCTAAATGCTTGGTTTTGTCACATTCACTCATGATTGAATGTGTTTCTTTTAACGTGTTCAATAGAATGTCTAGCCAAGATCTCCAAGAGGCAATAGTAATTGTGTGTTGAATGGCTATCCTAAGATACACTAATTACTAGATTTAGAGAAAATTTGGTTAATTGAGTAAGTTATCTGAAGAATTAATCAGCGCAATTGTATCCTAGAACTTAATGCGCATGTTTTCTCTTCTATATGCCCGCTACTGAACCCAGTAGAGGTAGAAGCATGTAGATAGACTAGGGTTAAGGCTACCCTACCTCAATTGTTCATTGGTACGCTTTCTTGACTAAGTTCTGATAGTTGCCCGCCTTTGTAGAGACTAGTTTAGTCTGTTTAAGTAAGTATTTGCGAGCTTAATCCGATTGTGAATTAAATTTTTAGAATTCGATGATAGGAATTGCAATGAACGTCTAACTTGGATTAGAAACAAAATTGTTCTAAATTTGGTTACAACTATCCTTTGTCTTTTGATTTTTAGAATGTTTCTTGTCTTAATAAAAAAACCCCCATTTTATAGCTTTCATAATTAAGTTTGGTTAAAGAAAAGATTAAATAACATTTCCCTGTGGATCGACCTCTTACTTCCACTTTAACTACAAGTTAGTTAGGTTGTTGTTCGAGCTTTACAAATATTTCTTGTTTCGTGTTAGGTAGAACTAACAACATCTACTTAGCTCCAAACAGAGTATGAGGATGAAAATGTGCCAAATGAATAAGTCAATTTTGATTAAATGAATAAAACTTTGAATAAACAATAAACAATCCATTTTTGCTTGAATGGATGCATACTTCTATTTTTTTACTTGTTCAGGATGACCAAGATCTAAGTTGGTGGTATTTTGATAGGTCTTGTAAAGAGTTATCTTATTAGTACCAATTCCCACAATTTTACTTCAATTATTTGCTTAAAACATTTATTTTTGTGGGTAACTTTCAATTTCGACTCGAACAAAGTTATTTCGAAGGATTTGGAGCTAATTCGAGCAAAACGACACCAAATAATAACTTAACAAGAAGATCCGAGACAAATTATCACTTTGCCCCTCAAGAAGAACAATTCAACACACTTCAGCAATGTTTGTAGCATGTAATGCCCCTCACAACACTGAGCCTAGCACTAACTCGATGCTTGAAGACAGAATGCATCTATTTACTGCAAAAATAAGGCAGCATCGCAATGCTTCACCCAAGGTCGTAACGTTCTGGAGATTAACAGAATCGTCCATGGGTGCGTGTCGTGCCTTGCGCAACCGATGTTAGCGCAGTGTCCAGACGCCACCTCAACGCTTCTTGGATTTTTAACGATTTAGCATTGCAACACTAGTATTGGCATCGCAACGCTACACCTGCAGATTTAAATTCAGTTGTTCCATTTTCAGCGAAGAGGGGAGAGAGGAGAAAACTTCATTTTTTTCAGTTGATAAGGAGCTTAAAACAAAATTAGAGTGAAAATTACTCAACGTTGTGTTGTATGAGAGATTTCTTGCAACTTTTACAATTCCCTAGTGAATTGATTGATGTAATTCATCATACTTTCAAGAATTTCTTCAAGATTTCTTATCTCCATGGCTAGGTAATTCTTTTTCTTGTGAATTCTTAATTCTAGGTTTAATTCTTGAGTATTTTTTATATTTTCTTGAACTGTCTTCATCTTCTAATGTTCTTGGGCTGAATTTGAATAGAAATTAGTGGAGGATAATTGACGCTTTGATTCCATTAGATTCTTGTATGTGATTCTTGCTTGGCACTATTGTATAATGGTGAGATAGGTTACAAAATTAAGTTTTCTTGTGTTGATTAGGACTTTTTATGTTAGGTTAAGATAATATGCAATGGAAGCAAACAAAATCAATAACCACTCTAATTACATTTAATTTGAGATCTAAAAGCATGCTTAAACAAAAACTTCAGAAGAGGGTTTTTAAACTACATACCTTTGATGAATTCTCCCAGTTCCAAGCTATTCTCCACATGATTCCAGCTCTAATTCAAAAGTGAACCACCAAAAGATATCCTCTACTATTCTCAACCTTGAATTTCAGTGGTGGAACTCAAATTGGAGTGAATTTGTGAATGGAAAAATGGGTCTTTAGATGAACAAGCTTTTTGTAGAAAACATTTTTCCAACAGCAAGTCTCGCCTTGATAAGCAAAAATGGAGTGTTTTATACATTACCCACATGTGGGTCCTCAAGTTCAGCAACCTTGACACTTAAATTTGCTGAAGACAATGGAAAATGTGTGTGTTTCATGGAGCAACACCTCATACTTCATTAAGAAGTGTGAAATTCCCACTTTCACCTAATTTTCATTTTATTAATTAATTAATTTTAATTAATTTTAATTAATTCTCAATTAACTAAAATTAAATAATCATTTCAAATTCTGAATTTGAAATTAAAATGAAAAATAATTTTAATTAATCAAACAAGTTTAACTAATTAAATAATAATTTAAAATCAAATATTAAATTAATCACACATCTAATTTAAAAACATATACTTAATATTTAAATCAATATTTTATTATTATTAACTATCAAATTTCGTTTAATTTCTATAAATTAAACGTTAATTAACTATATCAAATATAATTATACAAACCCTAATTTGAATGTGAACTTTTTCAAATTCAAACCCTAATTTCAATTTGTACATTTCAATTTGAAACAATTTGAACACTTCAAATTGACTTCAAATTGATATCATTCCAAATTCACTCAATTTCCGGACGGTGGAAGAGCCAGGGGAGGCCGGCGCGGAGCCAACGAGTTCAGTCGAACAGCGTCCAGTGTGGTTGAATTCTGTTCAACAGCCCTAGGATAATCAACCCAAACAATGTTGGAGCCTCATGCAGCATATGAGCGGATCTTCACTAAAAGCCGGCCGGGCAAACCAACCCTCCTCCAAGAAGAATTGTGTCTTTCAAGAAGACCCATCAGGCTTTTGCTGAATCTGGCGCACTCCCTTTGAGGTAAGAACAGTTCCTTTTATAATTGAAGGTGTTCGTGTTTTACGAGCTAGTAGAGAGACCATATGGACGTACAGATCATGAGTTCTAAGATTTAAGATTAATTGGCTATAACTCTTTAGACCAAATTAATCGATATTCGTTAACTATCAAGTCACATTACTATAGCTGGATACTTGCACTCTCCTCACTGTAGATATTTTGGTGTCCACTTGATTTAACCATAATAAGTAAGTCGACCCTTCACAGGTTGTTTGTAATACCGGCTTGGTAAATATGTTGTTTTACCCCCGATATTACATCTTACTCCTTAAGTTTCACTGATCCTCTAATGAACAATTGGTTTGTGATCCAATCATTAAACCAGATCCCTTTTAGGCCAATGAGAGGGTAGGGCCCCTTGTTCCAGACCTGGATTCACTACTTAAGATAACAACCTTTCTCCTATACCTAAGTCGGGTACGAATGAATTTCTTATTGCACCTTATGTCCCCAGCTATTTACTCGGTCTTACCCCTCAAATGGGAGATATATTGAGCTGGCACTATTAAGCCAACACTCACCTATACAAATCTAAGGATTATCCCGAATAAACATGAGTTCGTAGTTAGCTCAGGATTAAGATTGAGTTTCATAGGTCATCTACGTGAAATAGTCAGTCTTTAAACAGTTAACAATGTTATAAAGTAAGAGTGACTTATTTCTTGGTCCAGTCTTATGCAAACTAATTTTATAGGACGCCCCCACTCCTCATGTCAATACGTGAGGGAATCAGGATCACTTCAATTGTAGCAACTTACAAGAAATTATAATAACTACAAAGTGGGTCGTATCCGATAGTGTTACCATAATAAAGCACCCAACCTTATTCGTATACTTATAGATCATTTTGACTATTTACTCAAACCTGATCTACTTTTATGTCTCTACATGAAGTTCAAGTATTCATATAATAGCCATGGATCTTAGATTATTGGAATTGGACTTTATAAGTGCAATTTATTGATTCAATAACAAATTTATTGAAGTAATTGATAATAGAATATGTTTAACTTTACAAACTATGAGTTTTAGGACATACAAACCAACATTTTCCGAATTTAACTCTTCATTCTTGAAACTTAGTCTAATTTGTTTCTTGAATGTCACAATCATGATAACCCATGTCTTTAAAGCGATCTAAGAAAAGAACATAAAAATGCTAAATGGAAGTGTTTTTGACATAGATTAGGGATAATTGATGTGATTCATGTTAATTAGCTATATGGGTCTTTAAGGGTTTTCTTTTATTAGATTGTGGGATGTTGAGTTTTCAAGAAATTGTTGAAGAACAATGATAGGATTAAACCTAATACAAGAATTCCCAAGAATCTTTTTCTATCAACTTTCTTCTAACAAAATAGAAAGTTTTTGTTACAATTTGCCTTTATCTTCATTTTAGTTAGCTTTTAAACTTTTTACGAACAACCCCCCTCCACCCCCTCTCCTCCCCCCCAATTACTATCATTCAAGGATTATTATTCGCCAATTAATAGAGGTTCTCTTGGGATAGACCTCTTACTTCCACCTTAACTACATGTTAGTTTTGGTAGTTGTTAGAGCTTTATAAATTTCATTTGCTTGAGTAATATAGAACGAACGACACCTATTTTGCACCGATCATGCATTACACCTCGTGGTAGATTGGTAGGTAATATGGGGACATGAGCAAAGGAAGGACATGAGATGGTTGGCCAAACTAAGTAAAGGTATGGAAAAGCCAAAGGACCATGCGTTGAAGGCATGGTCAAGAGGATGCTCAATGCATAGGTGGGGATCAAGGAGTTCAGGCATGTAGAAGGCTCTCTTCGGACCATAGGCAAAACATGAGACAACAACATGGGAAGGAGTTACACCAAGAAACCCTAAGGGAGGTTATAGCACAATGAGAAACACAAGAACCATACTTTGAACTCAAATAGAGAAACCATGCTTTGAGGAAGAGTTTTAAAAACTAAGGCATGAGGAAAAGAAAGGAAGTTGGACGCATGGAAAAGGTTACCATGCATGCCAAGAGGCCTTAGGATGGGAAAAAATGAGGCACCATGCATTGAGAAGATGTTACCTAAGGAGCAAGGCCAAGTAGAACGTGCAAGACAGCTCAAACATGCCTCTTGCATTGAGAAGTATGCAACAACCATGCATTGAAGTCCACTGATTGGTACAAAATAGGTGTCGTTAATTCTATCTTACCCAAGCAAATGAAATTTATAATACTCAACCAACTACTAAAGCTAATATGAAGTTAAAGTTGAAGTAGGAGGTCGATCCCAAGGGAACCTGGCCAAACATAACCTTTGAATTCAAAAAGATAGTAATTGGGGAGGCTAGTTGCATAAATAGAATTTAAGTCCAAAATAATAGAATATATAGTACAACAATAAAATAATTGCATATATAGATCAAAAAATGGTAAAAGAATAAAAAACCCATGCTTAGCTACCATTTTTTTCGCTTCTTCCCGGTTTTCTCAAATTAAAAGTTATCACTGATAGCAGCTATCAGTGATGACCACTGATAGGTTCTATCAGCTGCTATCGTTGATAGGTTCTATCAATTGCTATCGATGATAGTTGCTATCAACGATCGTTTTCAATTTTAGAAAAATTAATACAATCTTGAAATATTAACTTTTAATTTACTATCAATTATTATTAGCTATCATTCATTCACTTTCATGAATTGGAATCAACGTTGAAATATTATTACTTAAGGCTATAAGTGGCTATCAATGATAGATTTATAAATAGTGATCAACTTTGAAAGAAGACCAACAACTTTGATTACCATAGTAGTTATCACTAATAATCTTTTATCATGGTTATCACTGATAGCAGCTATCAGTCATTATCACTGATAAACTTTCATCAATTAGAATCAACCTTGAAATATTAACACTTAAGGCTATTAATGATAGATTTATATAACTGGTTATCACCTTTGAAAGAAACTCGATATATAGACATCACTTAAGTTTTATCACCAATATTACTAACATCACTCATATTGTAGTTATCAGTGATAGCTTCTTTTACTGATAACATCACTAATAAGATGCTATCAACGTGCGTTATCGGATAACTTCTATCATCGATAACATGCTATTAGTATTAGATCCTATCATTTGTAACATGCTATTAATATTAGCTTCTATCAATCATAACCACTTAACACCTTTTTGCCCCTTTCTTGTCATTCTCAAACATTTATAAGCCTCTTTTCTTTTCGATGATAGCTTCTATCACTGATAAACATTCTATTAGTGATAACTTCTAGGCATTCCACTTACATTTTAGTTCGAGATTCAACTTTATTACTTAAATTCACTAAGTTGGCTATCAATGATAGATTTCTACAAGTGGCTATTAACTACAAAAATATAATCAAAGATTAAGCTATCAATGATAGAAAATATTAGTGGCTATCACTGATAAACTTTCATTTGCTATTTATATTTATTATTTGCTATAATAATCAAACTTGATGATTGGCTTGTTGGTGTTAAGTCAATTATGAATTGAATACTTTCAAGTCATACATATGGAACTAAGCCTCATAATTCTTGTGAAAATAAAAGGGGGAAGAAGAAAAAATTCAAATAAAGGGAAAAAAATTAAAAATAAGAGAAAGAGAAGAAGCAAAAACTGAAGAAAAAGAAAGAACATTAAATAGAAAAAAGGAAGCAAAAACTGGAAAAATGAAAGAAAAACTAAAAAAGAAAAAGAAGAAGAAAGAGAAGAAGAAAAAATTTAGAAAAAGACAAGAAAATAAAATAATAAAAAAAGATAAGGGAACAAGCCAAAATCGGAGAAATGGAAGAAAATAAAAATTAAAAAAGGAATAATAAAAAACAAAAGAAAGAAAAGAAAATGAAAAAAATGAAAAAAGAAGGAAATGAAAAAAGAATGAAATGAAAGAAAATAAAAAAAAATAAAGGAAAGAAGCAAAAATCGGATAAATGAAAAAATAAAATAAAAAAAAAAAGAGAAGAAGCAAAAACTAAGAAAGAAAATAAAACGAAAAAATGAAAATAGGGAGGGAAGAAGCAAAAATCAAAGAAGATAAATAAAATAAAACGACTAAAAAAAGTTGTACAACAAAATAAGACAAGGGAGGGCGAAATTAGAAATTAAAAAAAAAATTCAAAGATTGACTAGTCAACTCATCCATATTTGTAAATATTTTAAAAATATAATATATTTTTAGATTTTTTCTCTTATTCTACTATGCATTACAAATATCCTAATTGGCGGGATTTGTTTGTAAAGAAACTAAAAAGTAACAAGAATGAAGATGAAAGTAATTTGTAAGTCAATCTTACTATTTTTTAGAAGATAATTGATAGAAAAAGATTCTTGGGAAATTTTGTTACTAGGTGTAATTCTATCATTGTTCTTGAGCAATTACTTGAATACTCAACATCCTATAGTCCAATAAGCCAATTAACATGAATCATATCAGTTAGCCCTAATCTAAGTCAAAAAACACTTCCATATAGTATTTATCATATTTATCCTTAGATTGCTTTAAAGACAAGGGTTATCATGATTATGACATTCAAGAAATAGATTAGAGTAAATTTCAAGAATGGTTGAATGAATGTTTTAAATTAAAAAATTCAAGAGTTAAATTCGGAAAAAGTCCTAATTGACACGAGAAAACTTAATTTTTGTAACCTAGCTCACCATTATCCAATCGTGCCAAGAAAGAATTACATACAAGAAATCATTGGAATCGGAGTGTCAATTATCCTCCATTAATTGCTATTCAAATTCAGCCCAAGAACATTCAAGAATACAAAAAATTCAAGAAAATATACAAAAGAACTGAATAATTTAAACCTAGAATTACGATTTTCCAAGAAATATAATTATCTAGCCATAGAATTAAAAGGTTTTTGAAATAAATCCTTGAAAAATTGATGCAATCCACGAATAATTTCATAAAGCAAACTTGTGAAATTGCAAGAAATCTCTCAATACAATCATAAATTCATTAAATGTTCTCTCTAATTTGAATTTAAGCTCTCACCATCAAAGGAAAAATGAATTTTCTCCTCATGGTGAAGTATGAAATTAAAGACTTTTTGTTCTAAAGAGGGTCATAGCATTGCGACATTGCGAATAAGAAGTCCAACGATGCGTTGTGCAGGCACACGCGAGTGTTTTTATTTTTTTCGTCAAATTCCAGAGTGTTGCAACACTGTCCTGTTTTGTAGCAAAATAGAACATTCTGTCCTTTAGCATCGAACTAGCATTGAGCTTAGTGTTATGGAGAGCATTGCGACGCTCTTAACATTGTTGAAGTGTGTTCAATTGATCCTTTTGAGGGACAATATAGTAACTTGTCTTGACTCTTCTTCTAAAGTGATTTATTTGGTGTAGTTTAGCTCAATTTAGCTCCAAATTCTATGAAATAACTCCATTTGTAACGGGATTGGAATTTACCTATAAAATAGACATTTGAAGCAAAGAATTGAAGTACAGGTGAGAGAATTAGTACTAATAAGATAGCTCTTTACAAGACCTATCAAAATCATGCGGTTAAAGGAAAAGACTAGCCAAGGAAATAAGTTGTCATATGGTGAAAAAACCTAACTTTGAAGGATTTGACTCGAGGAGATGCAAACCATGCGTTGATTGGCTTGTCATAGAGGTTAGATTTGCTTCGAGACATGTCATGCGTTGGGAAGCTTCAAACCTAATGATGCATTGGGAGAAAGGTACATCCATGTGTTGAAGTAAGCATCCATGTATTGAAAGTGAAATGTTGGGCAGTGCAAGACATACAACATGGCTGAAGCATGAGGTGGCTTCATAAGAGTTATCCAAATTTGAAGATGTCAGCTCGGATGCTACTTGGAAAACTATGAACGGTGAAAATGCATTTAGAATTCTCTATAAATAAGGGCTATTAAAGGGAGATAAGATTGGCTCTTTTTACTCAGAGGTAATCTCATAATCATATGAAATCTGAGGGAGTGAGGAAGAAGATATGGGGCTACTGAAAGAAAACCCATATGATATAGTGCTAATAATCAAAGAAGAATCAAGGTAGTGCAGATTCTAAGTTGAATTGGGCAGTCGTGATGTCTGATAAATTTCAGGCATTTCAAGAAGAATTAAGATGTTCATGGAAGGAATATTTAGATTTTAATGAATACATTTCAAGTTATATGTTCTAAAATTCAAACCTAAGATTTAGGTGTGAGTATATGGCTTATGCTAAAAAGGAGATTTTCAACTAAGTTGAAGCTCATTGAGCGTAGAAAATAATCCTGGGCTTCCTTGAGAAGATTTGGCAAGAACGATTCCGAAAAGTAAAGGGAACTCGATGAAGGTCAGAATTTGAAGCATCCGAAGTAGACTGAGGTATTTTGAGCACTTTGAGCACTAAAGAAGCATTCTAATCTTTCTAAGATAATTCCTAACATGTTTCTGAAGGAAGTTTTGTCCAATTCGAGCTAGAATTGATGCTATAAATGTTGAGAAATTAAGGAAAACAAGAAGAACTATGCACCCAGGAGGAACTATGTGTCCAATAAGGGACCATGCAACCAACTATGCTACAAAATGAAGGAGTACGCATTTGCCTAAGGGATGATCAAAGCCTTAAAAGCTAGGAAGGGAGCTAACTAAGTGTAAATGGCTTCTAACTCTTAAAGTATTTCAAAGTTTTTGCTTTTACTAGTTTTCAAGTTTTAGTATGTTTGAAATGATGTAATAAGTATGATTGATGAATGAACTCATAGCATGCTTTAGATAACTTAAAACTCAAACATGTTTATGTTTTTTTGAAAGCCAAAATTGGATGCGTAAGTGTTAAAACCTTGTTTTATCTCAAGCATCAAGGTTTTAAAAGCAAGCTAAAGCATGAATTTTTTAAGAGAGCTATATGATGTTCACTCAAATGTATGGTTTGATACCAAACATCATGCATGTCAATGCAAGGTTAAGGTTATATGAGTTTGATGTTTCCAAAAGTTAACTAGATCATGAGTTAGTTTCATAAACTAAGCATTCCAACATCTTCACAGAAGGTTTTATAGAAATGTTTTACCAGTGAATTCATTAAAATAGTTCTTATGTTTAGTTATGAATGATTTACTCCAAGTATTTCAACACATGACTTGTAGTGAACAAACTACTCCTGAGTTTTATACATGATTTAATCTAAAAGATGTCAGCTCAAATGTTTTAAAGCATCATATTTTCAGTATGTGGTATTCGATGCGTGTATTCCTAATGATTATGTGTTTTATTGATGATATTTCCTCAAAATGATGTCTTAATGAGGAATGCTATTTCAAAATTATTATGAGAAACATGTTTTAATACCCTAGCTATGAAACCCGATATTGAAGGTGGTAGAGAAAACTAACATGTAGCGGATGAAATCATAATCAATAAGTACTCTAATTACACTTAATTTAAATTTTAGTATAGGAAGTAAAACTGTCATGAAAATTGGGTTTCATGAGAATATTACCTTTGATGTAACTCTTCAAATCCTTGCTCCTCAACAAGAAATAAATCTTCAAATGTTCGGTAGGTCACCAAGAGGAGCTTCTTTACTATCCTCTAACTTAGATTGTGTGGTGGAAACACCGAATTGAACTCAATTAGTTAGGAAAGGAAGAGGGTTTTGGAGAGAATATAAAATTTCTGAAAACCTGATTGCATCAACTTTCAAAATTCTGAATATTAAAGTTTTTTTTGGAGCTAATTCATGCAAGTACTAATGGATTAATACTAGTGGATAGGTGTAATGGATTAATCCAAAAAAAAAATTTAATTAATCGACTAACTTTTATTTTTTCCATTTTCCTACTTAATTTTCACCAAAATTAAATTAATCTTTTAATCCAAATTAAAATCTGAATTTGAATTTCAAGTGATGAAAAAAGAATGTTTTTATTTAAATAATTAATTAAAAAAATTTAGTAAATTAATTAAATAATAATTTAATATCAAATATTAAATTAATTAAACACCTAATTTATACATGAATCTTATTCATGTTATTTAATATTCAAATCAAGATTTAAATATGTTAATCTCTCTTATTATGTTTAATTTAAACAAAATTAAACGTTTTAATTATATCGAATATAATTCGTCAAACCTTAAATTTAATTTGAGCACTTCAAATTCAAAACCCTAATTTCGATTTTGAACATTTCAAATCCACTCAATTCACTAATCCAATGTATGATTTTACGAGCTAGTAAAGAGACCTTATAGACCTACAGATCATGAGCTCCAACGATTTGAGATCAATTGGCTAAACTCTATAGACCGAATTAATCAATATTTTGTTCACCACCGAGGCACACCACTATAGTTCAATAGTTGCACTCTTCCCACTGTAAAAATATTTTTGTCCACTTTAACCATAAACCAGTAAGTCGATCCTTCACAAGTTATTCGTATTTATAGCTAGGTCAAAATTAACGTTTTACACCTGTAAATATATCTTCTTCCTTAAGCTTCCACTGACCCTCTATTGAACAATTGGTTTATAGTCCAATTAATAAACCATATCCCTCTCGGCCATAAGAGGGTAGGGCCCCTTTATTCAAAACTAGGAGCCAGTACTTAAGGGAACAACCTATTTGCTAATCCTAAATTGTGTAGGAGTGAATTTCATCTTGTAGGACTATGTCCCCAGTTATCTATCTGGCCTTATCCTCAAAATGGAAGGCTTATTGAGTAGTGTTATTGAACTACTCTCACCAATGTAGATCAAAGGATAATCCTGAATAAACAAGAGTTCATAGTTAGCTCAAGATTAAGATCGAGTTACCCTAGGTCATCAAATTTGAAATAGTCAGTTAACAGTAAACGGTCGTTTAAAGAAAAGTGACTATTTTCAAGGTCCATTCTTATGCAAACTCATTCCATAGGATGCCCCCACTCCATGTCTCCACATGAATTATTTTGGGATCACATCATTTGTATCAGTATACAAAATGGGCCGCATCCAATAGTGTCACTAGGATGAGGTACCCAATCTCATCCATATACTTATAGACCATTTTGGCTATATACTAAAACTTGATCCTGTTTTATGTTGTCACATAAAGTTAAAGTATTCATATTATAGCCATGGATTCATTTATTGAATTTTTATAACAGAATGTAATATCAATTACAATTTATTTAATAAAATACTCAATAATACTTTTATTGATAAATAGAATATGTTAACAATATTTACGAACTGCGAATTTTAGGACATTGCCAATAGAAGATTGTGAAGGTATTCAGGTCCCCATTACCGAATAGGATGAAGGCATGTGGGGTTGATTCCACCCTAATGTTGAAGAAGACGAAGGTAACTAGAGGAAAATCTCTACGTGCACGTAAGATTATTATCGAAGCGGTTGGTAATGTAGAAGTCCATCTCAGCTAAGGTTTTTGACGTTTGGGATGTTGGGCAAAAGGGGCTTCACCCAACTAAAGCTTAAAAGGGTACAAAGATTTTACATGATTATTTCATAAGATGCTTTCAGAGCTTCCAGAGTTTCCAGAGTTATTATTATATGTTGATATTTTATTATTTAACAAGCTTAATGAAAAACATGTCTTAAACCCTGAAACTTGGACAATGATCTTAATTGATATTTGCTTTATGAATCTTCCAGTTTAGCATATTATGTTCTAAGTCTGGAAGTCTCTGATTTAAATAGACCTTGGTCATCACTAAGTTATTTAAGAGTATGATGTTTATATGTGCCATAGCTGCACAAAGGATTTTTCTAAACTAAATCTAGAAGAACATACTCACGATTTAGAAAGTTGCATGTAAGTGAATTTTCACGATAAAAGCTTATGTTCTTAAATATGCCACTCATTGAGCTCCCCAACTCACTCTTTCCAATGTTTTATTCCCCTCCCCCCAGGTAGCAGGAGAGATCCTGGATCCCTAGATTTCAGAGGGTCCAGTCTGCCACGGTTGTAAAGAGTTTGTTAGTCCGGTGTTAGTCTGGAAGTGGATGGTAAATAGTTAATCTCTATAGAGTTAGAGTCAAGGTTTGGTCTGTAATAAGCTATCTCCTAATTGATGATGTTGTGATTAGAATATTGTGCTAATGAGTTAGATTTTGTTTTCTGATAGCATTACTGATGAGCAGGTTCACAAGGCTAAGAAATAAAGTAATACAAACTCATAAGATGTGATGTTAACAGGTTTAGTTGGAAGTAGATATCATAAGAGGGATGGCATCTGTTGTCTTCACACCTCCTCTTAGGTTAAAAAGGTAATCTGGGAAGGGATGTGACACCTTCATAGGTAGAAGTTCATAACTGATTCAGGATTAAGATCGAGTTATATATAGTTAACCTCTAAAATATTAATCTCATCAACTAACAAAATTATAGAGAGAGATTAATTATTTCACAGTTTAGTCTTACACAAACTCATTGTATAGGATACCCCTACTCACATGTCTTCACATGAGCAATTTGGATTACATCGTTTGTAATATTTAAAAGTGAGTCATATCTATAGTGTTACTAGGATAAGGTATCTAACCTTATCCATCTACTATAGACCCCTCTAGATTCGTTATTACATTAACATAATCTATTGTATGTTAATTACATACTATTTATCTCTCATGCAAATAACCTTGGATTTTATTTATTGGATTGAGTTATGCAAAAATAAGACATAAAATAAAATAAGAATTATTTTATTAATAATCGAAAGTTTGTTTATTTATTTACAATCCACGAATTTAGGGCATAAAGCCCAACAAAAATATCATCTATCATGTTGCTCAATGGAATACTAAATCTAATCTCTTTTGTAACTATGATGCATCATGTATTATACTAAATTGGAATACTTTTCTCTTGCTTCTCCTCTCCTCCTTTGTTGTTTTGTTTGGGCTACTAGGCATTGATGTGCATTTTTTATAAGTTAAATGTATCACTTTTGGACCAGGGTGTGATGAGGGCTCTAAAGATGTGTCAACTTAATTGAGATATCTCGATGCACCCACTGATCTCTCGACTTCTAATACATTAAAAAAACAATTTTCCTCCTTTTTAATTTTATTTGTGTCAGTTGTTTTCTTTTCTTTTATTTTTTCTTTCTTCCTTGAACTTTTAGGATTTTTCTTTTAAATTTTCTTTTATAGCTCGAACGGGGACATTTCTCCAAATTTTCCATTTGTTTGTTTCAGTTAACCCCCAACATTTTCTTTTTTAATTTTTTATCTTCATCCTAAACCTTATATATTTTTTTAATACTTATATACTTTTTTTCTATTTTTTAAGAGAAATTCTCACATATACAAAAATGGAAAACTATTTAAAAAGTAGTAAAAAGAAAAATACGGATAGACATTGATAGACTTCTATTAACCTCTATCAATGATAGGCTTATATCAGTTTCTGTCATTAATAGTATCAATTATAGACTTCTATCAATTTCTATTACTGATAAACACTAATAGACCTCTATCATTCTTTATCAGTAATAAACTTATACTAGTTTCTATCACTGACGGACATTAATAAAGTTCTATTAGCGTCTACCTATGATAGACATTGATAACAATGTTTATAACAACTGTAATTAAATTTTGCTATTGGTGTAAATATTTTCTATTATTATTATTCAAAAGATTTTATCTTTCCAAAAGAAAAG
Source organism: Benincasa hispida (assembly GCF_027475165.1). NCBI lineage: Eukaryota > Viridiplantae > Streptophyta > Magnoliopsida > Cucurbitales > Cucurbitaceae > Benincasa > Benincasa hispida. The sequence continues at coordinate 38,280,018 of NC_143486.1, read as the reverse complement.
GTTCGAATTTCTAATTTTACTTATCTTTTCTTTTTAATTTAATTTTAGTTTTATTTTGGTTTTATTGTATTTTATCTTATTTTTCATTCTTCTCCTTATTTTTAATTTTTAATTTTCATTTTTTTATTATTTTATTTTATTTTTCTATTTCATTTTTATTTTCATTTTTATTTTTTCCTTCTTCCCCACGCCCCCATTCTTCTCCTTCTCCGACTTCTTCCCCAAATTTCTTTCATTCCGATTCTTTCTCCCCCACTCACTCACTCACATCTTCCCTTTTCTTTCTCAACCTAAATAAAATCTTTATCTCAAGAATTGATTAATGAATTTGAAATAAAATTTGGCTATAAAGGAGTCTTATAGATAATTCTATCTACTCTGAGATACTAAAGTTGACTATAAGGAACACCTCTACTTGAGAATTGACTATAAGGTTAAAATAAAATCAATTGCTCACTTTCTAAAACGAATTTCTGAAATAAGAACTCTTCGTTTTTACAAGTTTACATCTTTAAATTTGAAAATAAATGTTTGTTTTTAAATGAATTTCTAAATTTGGAGTAAAAGTAGTGTTCTCTTTTTGGACTTCATCAAAGGTCCAAAAATACATGAAAATCTCCAAAAATATTTTTTTTAATCGAACATCTGTTTTAGGGAATTTAGTAGTGTTATCTTTTTGGGATAATCATCCGAGTAATGCATGAAAATTTTCTTAAAAAATTGATGATGGAATATTAGGAAATAGTGATTTTCTAATTTTATTGAGTGAGGAAATTATCTTGAAAATCAAGATAGATTCGAAGATCTTCCAAATGGCCTTGAGCCACTCATAACTATTAGTTCATATTTTGATACAAAGTTTGAATTAATATCATTGGGACATTTAAAAGAAGAATTCAAAAACGTTTTCTTTTTAAGAAAAAAGAATAATAGGATAATTTTAAAATAAAATGTAGTAATCATTTTTCGAAATGGGTGTTGAAGGGGTTCTAACACCTTCCCTATACCCAACTGATTCCCGAACCTTAAATCTAGTTTTGCATACCGTATTTATCTTAAAAGAGCGGTCAATCAAACCTCAAAGATGATTGGTGGAGACTTCAAACCTCACACTTTAGAAGAGACTCTTCGGGAAGGACCGACCACTCCACGTCGCGATGAAATTGCGATAGCTTGGCAACTCTGCTGGGGACTTTGGAGAGTCAAGCGACAAAAAAATTATTTTTCTATTATGCTATTATTTATATGTTTAGTTTTCTTTTTATTGTTTTTGGTATTTGTTTGCTTTTCTTTATCTTTATTGTTTTATTATTTAATTTCACTCAATATATGTTCATCATATCTCACACACTATCACGACCCTATATTTTGAGCTTTATCTTTTTAGGAGTAGAATTGAGAATCGAGTAATGTTGACCTTCGAGGGAATTTAATTACCCACAGACGACACATGAAAGATTATCGTTTAAGATAGTTCATTTGTTAATTCATAACATTTTATTTAATTTGGGACCTTTTATCTTTTTAGGATTAGAATTATACCCTCACTGCATCTTGCATTAGCTTTATTTATGGTTCAAAGGAGAAATTATTAGAAAGGAGTTTTCTAAATGAAACGAGGAGAGTGTGATTTTATGAGTTAATTTTGTGTCCTAGAGTTTTTTTTCTTTTCGAAAAAAAATGTTCTTTTCCCTTTCTATGTTTTTCTTTCTTTCCTTTATTTTTCTTTGTTTTCAATTTTTTATTTCTTTCAAAAAGGAAATAGGATGAATACCAATATTCCTAACACATCCATACAAACACCCCTAACTCAACATGAAGTGCAAGGAACAGTATCGCAATGGATCAAACAAATGCAACTGCAATATGGAGATAGTCAACTGTCCACTTCATTAACAAATTCTTGTCAGGTTTTGTTGGCTTGATAGGGACAACGACCCTCAAACTATCTCCACAATGACTGTTTGAGGGGAGGCTCGATGGTCCTTTGTTCGAGGGGAGGATTGTTGGGAATGCCACCAAAGTGGAGCATTGGAAGTAGTCATGGTGTGATCCGTGGTTGAACTCTAACGGATAGGTGGTATGCTCGGGTGAAAAGGAGTTAGCCTAGATATGAGTTAGACAGATTGATGACTGGATGCTTGGTGGTCCTTTGTTCGAGGGGAGGATTGTTGGGAATGCGACCAAAGTCCCACATTGGTTAGATTAGAGGAGGATCATGGGTATATAAGTAATGATGACTATCTCCATTAGTATGAGGCCTTTTGGGGTGAAACCAAAAGTAAAGCCATGAGGGTTTGGGCACGCAAATATGGAAATATAGCAGAAGTCCAGAAGCATCTAAAATTCATCGAGGAGGAGGAGTTTATTCAATTCAAATATTTGTGATCACATTGCAGAAGAAAGAAGTCTGAGCTTATTGACATTGCATGTGTATGAGCTAGAGCTAAAGGATATATTGATGGTCAAGTTCGGAAATTATTTTTTATAATAGAAGAAGGCCAGGATCCAATGATTACCCTTTTAGTATAGACTTTCAAAGCTTCGGATTGTCGATTTATAGACACTACAAGAATTTTTGCCTTTAATGTCGGTTGGAAAAAGTGAAACTAGAGATACAATGTCGATTTTTTTTTAAAAAAAACACAGATCTTTAATGTCGGTTTAAACCGACATTGAAGACAGGCTTTAATGTCGGTTTAAAACTGACATTAAAGTTCTGATTTATTATTTCTTTTTCTTACTTTAATGAAAAAGCCCTAATTTTTCTATTTTCATTCTCGCGCCGCCAAACCATTTTATTTCTCTCTTACCTAAGCCTTGGTCATGCGAAAGGCTATCCATCGTCCAAGCTTAGCTGTGCAAATCAGGTTGCCCGTCGTCCGTCTGTGGTTGTCTGCCGTCCGTCCGTGGTCGTTCGTTCATGGTGCCATCCATCCGTGGTCTATTTTTAGCATAATCACATTATTTTTTATATTCATAAACCATCAACCTGTGAAGTACACCAAATATTCTTCCTTCCTTATTCATCATTAAACCATATGTTGAACTTGAAGTACATATTTAATAAAATATCTCCTTTACTCTTCTGTTCCACCACCATATGCCGTCTCTCCACATTCTGGATAGGTAAAGGATTCCAAATCTGCCAAGTTAGATGGTGATGATTACTTGGAAGAAACCCTCCAGGCAAAAGCTACGAGGAAGCATGCCATTATGGAAAAAGAGGTAAGACTTTTATAATCTTCCTTTTTAGAAATTGGAAATTTGAGGAGTTGAATCTCATTGGTTTACATTTCTATGCGTAGTCACTTTAATTTCCTAGAAGAATTCAAATGTCCAAAAGTTATTTCAAAAGCACTTGAAATACAACAAGGAGTGTAATTTTTTAGTTCGGCACTACCCAACAAAATTCATTTTTTCTAAGGAGGCATGGAAGTCTCTCTTCGCTTGAGTAAGGCAAGAGAACCTAATTTAGAAGGCACGTTGGATGCTTTTGACGGCTGTAACGTATTGATGTAGTAACTTTCACACAATTCCCTTGCTAGGCCCATAGGGTTGCATCCATACCATTGTTGGGTCTCAGGCAAATGTAGTTTAAACAGTTTACACCTCCAACTCATGGTCAGAGTAGTTGGGAGTTCTTGTACGCTAGCGACGACTGTACTGGAAAAAAAGTGTTACATGATAACTTCTTGGATGATGGTTAAGAAGATAGAGAGTAATGAGCATGGGGAAGGAGCTACAAAATAATAACTAGAGTGGTACTAAAAACAACAAATAATAACATATTGATTGTTCCAGATGATATTAAAAAGGAATATTCTAATCATAAGGCCATGAATAGGACTGACCAATGGGCAATGGAACATATAATAAGAAATATAATTCTTGAGAAGCTGCGATAAGAGTTTATTCGCATGACGAAGGATACAGTCCATAGTAACAAAAAATCCCTATGAGCGGGAAAGACAATAAAAAACTGGACGAGACAAGAAAGGGATAACGACTCATTAGAAGGGAAAACAGATGACTACATAAAGAAAATAATACTCTCAGGGATCAGAATGAAATGATGCGAAAGAGCCCATGAAAAAAGGCTTCTGAACTTGCTAGTGAATTGAACAAAATTATCAGCAAACAAAATTTTCCACTTCTTGAATGTAATGAAGCTAATGCAACACTATGCCAAATAATTGATTGTCTTCAATTGAGGGTAAAATATCAGTTTGAAGAGCATGAGATTTTAAAAGGCTTTTCAAAGTCAATTGAACGTCAGCTCCAAGGTTATCAATGTTGGGATTGGTGTCCTAAATCTATCTTATATTATCGTAGTTTGTAAACACTGTATAAACAAATTGTTATTATGAAAAAATTTGTTATTTTATGAGTATAAACTCAATCCAATAAACAAAGACCCTAGGTTATTTTATGTAATTTAAACATATATGTAGAGATATACAAGTGGATCATGTTTAAATGATCATCTAAAAGGTCTATAGTAGATGGATAAAGCTGGTTACCTGATTCTGGTGACACAACAGATACAATCTGCTTGTAGTTGGTACAAAGTGTCGTAAAGTACTACAAATGATCTGATCCTGATCATTCATGTGGAGACATGTGAGTATGGGTATCTTATACAAAGAGTTTGTATAAAAGTGGACTACGAAATGAATAGTCTCATTATATAACGTCGTTAATAGTAAAGACTTACATTTCACCAGGATGACCATATGTGACATGACCTTAATCCTGAGTGAATTGTGAACTCATGCCTATGAAGGTAGTCCTTGGATTTTCATGGGTGAGAGTGGCCAAATTGCCGACCCAATATGCCTACCATTTAGGAGATTCATCTGATTGAGGAGCTAGGAACACAGTTACATAAGAAAAAATTCATTTATTTCCTGATGTCGGGGTAAGAAGATAAATTGCTCCTTTAAGGGTTGATTCTAGGACTTGAATAATGTCGTGCCACACCCTCTCTTGGCCCGATAGAGGTTTGGTTATAATCAGACTATGACTTATTGTTCATTAGAAGGATTAGTGGTATTTAAGAAGTTTGATGTAACTACAGGGCAAAACGATAATTTGATCCAATTATACTTACTAACAATGTGCGAAGGGTCATCGCACTATTGATTGGTTATATCCAATCGACACAAAAATATATCTAAAGTTCAAATAGTGCAATTGTTAGACTTTAGTGGAGTGACCGATAGTTACTTGAAGTTGGGTAATTTAATTAAAGAAGTTTAATTAATTATCCAAATACCATTGGAGCTTTAATCTACAAGTCCAGAAGATCCCCTCTGTAACTCAACTGAGATTATTGATAATTATTTTTGAATTAATTTGAATTGTTTTTATTAATTGAGGAAATTAATTATATATGATATAATTAATATACTGTATTTGATACATTATAATATAAAGTTTATTTTGACAAAAAATAAATATTTAAATATGTTTCAAATATTAATTATTTGGATTAGATTCATATAATTAAATTTAATATAAATTTATTAATATTATATAACATAAAATATTGGGATATTTTCAAACTATGGGTTATATTATATTATGATATAATATAAACCATATATTACAAATGTTATATTAGATATCACAATTAATATAATGTATATTATATGATAAATTGGTTATCATACAATTACATTATGTTATTATTAAATTAAAAGTGTCTTAATTTAAAATAAAAATGGAACTCCACATATCTCTCATTCTATCATGGGAAGTTAAATACAAACTGATTTTTGGTTTTGTCTGGATTATGTGTTTCGAACACAGATAGGTCTTCCCAGTAATATTTCCTCTCTAAGAAATTCTTCCTTCCTCCCCCAAAATCAACATAGAAGCCCACAACTCTCTCTATAATTATCATCCTTAAGAAGAATACAAGAGAGTCATTTGTGGTAGTGTCCACATTGAGGTTTGTTTCTGTGCGAAGACTTCATGACCAATTAGGTGGAAATTCGAGAAGATTTTGGTTATTTAAGGGTAAGTATAAATTCAAATCCTTAATCCCTTTCTTTGTTGAATCCAGAAGCATGTTTGTAAATTCTTTGATATGCATATCTGCAATTTTAATTCTTTGTGAAAAAAAAATTGGAACATGATTCACGCTTCTATATCGGACCTCGCAATTCTTCAATTGGTATCAGAGGGGTGGTTTTTGGTTCCCAGGTTTGGTTTTCCAGAATTAAAATTCAGTTTATGGTGGATTGCATTACTGTCCTGTGTTTATGTTGATGAATGATGGTTTGCAATTATAGATGTTTTCGGGATTGGTCCTTAGAATCTACTGCTTTAAATTTACAGTTTGGTTCGTATGGGCCCGATATTTTGGATATTACCTTTTGCAGTCGATTCTGTATATATATTGTCCTTGTTGATCGTGATTTTTTTGGCATTTTTCTGGAGAAAATAAGGCCTAAAACGGAGCAGATTGGAGAAAATCGCCAATGTATAGGAGGTGATTGTAAAATAGTGTTTCCATTCTAGGACACAACATTGCAATGCTCCGAGACGGAAAAAATGACGCGGTTCGTGAATGTTGAGCATTTGGTATATGGTTCATTTTTATATAATATATGTCATAATGCATGTCATATAGAAAATCTCACCATAGGTTATGCATTTAATCATGGATCATGAATATTATAAATGTTATAATATAGTTGCATGATTTAATTTTATAGCATGCTCATGCATCATATAATATAATTGTTATAATACATGTTTGCATGCATTAATGACATTATCATGCATCGTTATATTTATTTTTTATAATATATAGTTAGAATGTATAGATGAATGTCAATATGGATTTCATTACTTTAGTATATAAGTGTTAGGGTTATTTTTAAATATAGAAAAATGAACTAAAATATTTACAAAATATAGCAAAAATTTCAAACTATCAATAATAGACGTTGATAGACACTGATAGACTCTATCAGTGTCTATCAATGATAGTTCCAAACTTTTGCTATATCTTGTAAATATTTTCAACAGTTTTGCCATTCGAAATCATTATGTATGTTAAGTAATGAAATGGTTGGCATGAAACATGTCATTACTTTTGGTAACTTTATAATTGTTATAATTTTTCCTAAGTATGATATCAAATGCAATGCATGGTTATAATTTGTTTCATTTATTTTATAATCGTTATAATTAAATGAAATTAGAAACTAAAATCCTTAATAAAGATTTACATTCAGACTTAGGTCAAAATCATTTTTTTTAAAAAAAATAGTTTAAAATATGATTGACATAGACCTAAGTTCACAATATTTTTTATATGATTAAAAATTAGTTTAATCATTTTAATCAATTTAATAGGATTAAATTGGTTTTAATAAAAGATTAAAATTGTAGCAAATGTATCTATAAGGGATCTTTGCCTATGGTTAGTTCTTTCTAGGTTGGGATATTTAAAATGGCTGAAACAGGACACTCCTACCTAGGAACTGACACGGAAGGTGAATTAGATAGATCTGGTATAAGCATGCAACTGTTGATTATAGTTTGTTAAAATGTTTAATGGACATTAATCAAAATTATTTAATTATCCAAAGTAACTGTTAGTATTTGGCAAACTTAAACAATCACATAGTAAAATAATTGGCCGTATTTTTCGTAAGTTAAATAAACCCTAAGTTTTTTTAAAATACTCAGTGGAAGGAAAAAGATGTATACGATACGTCAATCTTCCACTCATGTTTCTTTCTTAATATTCACATCGTGAGACTCATGCTTGTCCTTGAGGCACCCTGGGAGTATTTATAGTAAGTGTGAAAGGGATGCGTGTTAACATGTCCTACGCTTTCCTTCATTAGTTTGAACAAGTAGATCTTTTTGCACGACCTCGAGGCACCCTGGGAGTGTCCCGTCCCCCTTCGGATGGTTTGTGCATTAGGTCAATACCAAGGCGAACTTGAGTAATGGATAACATTACTTTAGTTTTCGTCCTAATCGATTTTTTTTTCCCTTCAGTTGGCTTATTGGGGCGGAACTCTAGGATCTAAAATGAAGGGTCACACTTATGAGAAATTGTTAAGCTAGTTAATGATTTATTGACCAAATTAATGATGACCAATTGTTATAGGAATAAAGAGTTATTCTGGTACAATAATTGGTTGAAAGTGTCTCAGTTCAATGAAGGGACAATGGACTACCCCTCGGTGGCTTTTGTCCTATATCACTAAAGCTTCAATGCAAAAATTAGATGTTGAATGGGGTTCATTTAGTTTTTGCTAAAATTGATTGGATATTTTAAAGTTATGCTAAAATCTAACGTAGATCAATTTTTTTCATTTAAGCTAAATGTCCAATTGTATTTTTCCATCATTTTCTTATAATTGTTCGACTGTATTTAGTTATACAACTTGAAAAATTAGATTAAAACTTTTTTCATGGTTTACGACCTCAACTTCATCTTGACTAAGGATTGTCCTCAAGTCCCAACCCCTGATGCAACACAAAAAGTTTGTGATACATACAAAATGTGGTCGAAGGCCAATAATAAGGCTCAAGTTTACATTTTGGCAAACATACCCGATGCCTTAGCCAAAAGATTTGAGAGCATGGTCACTACACATCAAATGTTACAATTAATGCAAGAGTTGTTTGGGCGAAAGATCTCACAATTCAACCAAAAGTGGGTTGATGACAACAAAACCAATAATGTCAGCTCTCTAAATAAACTTAAAACCATATTAAATGTCAAGGACAAGCAGAGAAGGAAAATGGAGCCAAATCAAGTGAAGTTAATAAACGAGGATCGCCCTCTGAGATAAAACTTGGAGTTTATGATATGGGCTTTGGAGTTGATCCCATTACTCTTCAGAAAATGAAGAACTCCGATGAAAATAAATAATCATTCTTCCTAGATAGTTGATTCAGGAGCTACTAATCATGTATGTACTTCCTATCAGGGATTTAATTCCTTGAGACAATTGACAGCTGGAGATATGACTCTTAGAGTCAGTACTAGTGAGGTCGTTTCAGCTATTTCCGTAAACAGGCTTAAGTTATTTTTGGACAAGAACCGATATATATTAGTGGATAACATGTATGTAGTTCCCAATATCAAGAGGAATTTAATTTATATTTCTTGTCTAATTGAACAAAAGTATTCTCCATCCTTCTCTAAAAATAAAATGTTTATTTTTATGAATGGAATGAAGCTAGGCTTTGGTTCAATGGAAAATAGCTTGGATGTATTAAGGCTTTTAGTTACAGAAGTCATTCTAAATACTGAAATCTTCAAAACGGCAACAACTGCAAAAATACTAAGAATTTCTCCTAAAGATAACGTCTACCTTTAAGCATCTAAGATTAGGTCACATTAATCTCAATATGATTGAGATACTGGTGAAAATGGACATTTAAATATTGGATAAATCCATTAAGGCCCATTTCAAATATAATAATGTTTAATTCAATTCTAATTTAACTAAATTAAACCAGGATTGAATTTCTTAATTTTAAATTAATTTAATTAAATAATTAATTAACTAGATTTAATTAATTAAATAATAGTAATTTAATACAAATATTAAATTAATAAAATACCTAATTGAAACATGAATCCTATTCATATAACTAATATTAAAATCATCATTCAAATATTTTGAATTCTCCAACTACATTTAAATTTCGATAAATTTAAATTTTTAATTATATCAAATATATTTATCCAAACCCTAAATTGAAATTGAACAATTCAAATTCAAACCCTAATTTCGAATTTGAATAGTTCAAATTCGCTCAATATTCTAATCCAAAGTTTAATCTTCTACGAGCTAGTAGAAGGATCTGATGAACCTAAAGATCATGAGCTCTAATGATTTGAGATTAACTGATTAAACTCTTTAAATCGAATTAATGAATATTCCTTAACTACCGAGACACACCACTATAACTCGATGGTGATACTTTCCTCACTATAGATATATTTTTGTCCACTTGATTTAACTATAATTAGTAAATCGATCATTCATAGGTCGTTCGTATTTACAGCTAGATCAAATTTATCATTTTACCCCTATAAATACATCTTGCTCCTAAAGCTCTCACTGATAATTTGTTTATATATCCCTCCCAACCATGAGACGGAAGGGCCCTTTTGTTCAAGACAAAACAACAGTACTTAAAAGAACAACCTATCTGCTAATCTAACACAGATGAATTGATAACCCAATCCGGTTGGATTAGGTTGATCGGTTTTTTTGGGTCATCGAACACCTCTAATGATTAGATTAAACTTTAATAAATCTAAATTACAACGATTTAAGTTCGAAAAGATTTCAGTAGCATGAAATAATAAAAATTAATCCAATTCAAAATACTACTGGTAGTTGATCCCAAAAAAAAGAAAATAACTAAAAAAAAAATTTCTTCTTTGTGATGAACCAGTGTCACCTCATAAAAATATAAAAAAGATAAAAGCCCGTTTATATCGATTGAAATATCGAGGTCTTAATTTTATGAAAATTTCAATGGAAATATCGATAAAATGTTAATTTTGATGAATATTTCTAAAAAATTATAAATCAAAAAATAAATTTAAATTAATAAACAAAATTTTTTTTTATTATCAAACAAGTTAACATATTTATTATTTATATTATATTTATATTAGTAGCATTTTGATGCCTGTTTTTTGGTGTTTCGTTGATTTTTTCTACGATATAATTAAAATATTGATCCTCTCTAACGTTAATGTTGAACCCTATAGAAACGTGGAAATATTAATAGAAATATCGATATTTTGACGGAGATTTAATACTATGTTGTATTTCATAAATATTAAATGCAATTGATTCAGAAAACGATGGTACATAGAAAAAATAAAAATAAACTGAATTTAAGAAAAATATTCTATTGAAATTTGTGAAAAGAAATCTGATTTTTCCCATTATTGTTAATCCAATTATTTTTATATCGGCGCATATATATATATATATATATATATATAACAAAGTATATCAATTATATAATTGATATATCAAATTTACCAATTTTTTTTTGGTTAAAAACTGTTCTTATACTTTGTTATTATCTATAAACTTGAATTTTTATTGATTCTTCCATAGTATTACTTTTCTAATAGATTGTCATTAATTCATAATATGATGGGTTAATTCATATAGTTGGTAACTATTTTAGATTAATGTTGATAAATTATTTATACACCATATCTACATTTATGATATTTTATGATATTTGGTTAATTTTTCTATATTTGTAGGCATCCATATACTAATGTTAAACTAATGATACATTTGGATTGGAAGTGAAAAACATGTACTCAATGGAATTTTCTCATCTCTGATGATCTCTTCAAAGTAAACGAACATTTTTTTTTTTTTTTTAATAATATGTGAAGTGAAAGATTGAATCTCAAACCTTAACATTAATAGGTGAAGTTTATGTTAATTATATTATGCTCATGTGTTAGGTGAAGTCGAATACTTTTCATAGATAGGCCAATAACATTAACGTAATCAAGCATTCTCTTTTTAATTTTTTGAAGTAAAATACTTGAATAGTTAATAATATATACATAAATAGCATTGTTAATGTTTCCTAACCGAAAAGGAAAAATTATATTATGCACAACACAGAATTTGGTAGGAGATTAATTACTTTTCAATTAAAACCATACCATTTAATGTCTTCAATTTCTTGCCTGAGCTATATATACACGTCCAAAACATCAATTGTAACAAAGAAAAAGATAAACAAAAGTGTGGTTGAAAAGAAAATGATGATGAGAAATGTGGTCGTTTTGTGGCTTGCCACAGCGGCGTTGGTCGGGGCTCAGATTCCGAGGTGGTCGGTACCTCCACCACAACCTTCGAGGTATTATGTTCACGTGGTAAACGGGCTAAGCAACGCCGATATGGTTGTGCATTGCCAGTCCAAGGACGATGATTTGGGATATCACCATTTGGTTAACCGTGGAGATGATTACCAATGGAACTTTAAGGAAAACTTTTGGGGAACAACCTTGTTTTGGTGCAAATTGGAGAAGCCAAATGCATATGTCTCTTTTGAAAGCTTTTGGCCAGAGTCGTTCAAAAACACTTGGCTCCGTGATAGGTGCGGGACACAAGGAACTTGTATCTGGACAGCTAAAGATGATGGAATTTATTTGAGAAACATGCCGATTAATGTTGATGAGTTTGTTCACAAATGGCTCCCTACCAGTTAAATCAAACCAGCCTTATTAATTCATTGATGTGCAACAAAAGAGAAATACACATGCACTTCATCTTTGAAGTTTAATTTAATAAGGAAACTTAAATTGTGTTGAGGCACTACTTATATATTGACTGAATTGTTTTTTTCTTTTTATGGAAATGTGTATCTGATAACTAGTTTTAGTTTTTAAAACTTGAAATTCAGGGGCTTCTTGCTTGCGAGCATAAGAACACAAATTTTTTCTCTCCTATATGATAACTCTTCATTTCTCAGCTTCATCTAAGAACTCTTCCAATTCCTCTTTTTGTCCATTCCCAAATCTAAATTTATGGGACTTAAAGGACAAAAAAAAAAAAAAATCTCCATTCTATTTCTAGTTTCGATCTTTTGATGTTAATTGTGATAAAATTATTTAAAAGCCAATAAAGAAGGTTCCTACCCAAGATTATTGTCTATTGAATTTGGAAATGGTGGAAGTTTGAAAATTGTTTCTTCTCTAATTTGATGATCTAAATGTTTTTCTTTTTCTAAAGAATATTAAATTTGTTGGTTATGGACTTATTTTTTATTGGTTGGTATACATACAAATAATTAAGATTTTATTTTGTGTATGTACAGGTAAATATATATATGTATGTATTTAATGACAAAACTATGACAGACATTTAATATTGAATAATTACTGACAAAAAAGTAGGTGAAAAATCGACATTGAAAATAGTATTCAATGTTGGTTGAAAACTAAAATTGAAGATAACTAGCATTGACATCTTGGTCATCTATAACTGCATCACACGCAAAGAAAAGAACTTTTATAACATAATCTTTAATGTCGGTTGTCAACCGATATTATACCTCTATAATGTCAATTTTAAACCAACATTAAAATCCAGTTTTGTAGTTGTGTACCATCACCTCAATCCATTAAAAGTTTAGGTACTCATTGATAAAATAGAAATAAAACAGGAGATGAGAAATAGCATCGAAGACATAATATGATTAATGTTTGAAATGTAGTATAGAATGTTTAAGTGACAAGACTAAAAGAAAATAGATGAAGGTAATGGAAGAAGGTAGATAAGCAAAGTTGTCGGTTGACAATCTTTGCTACCCTCGAGTTATTATGGTCATCGCCTCTTCTTTCTTCGCTGCACTCTTACTTCTGGCAAGGGGATGCTCTCTCAAGCACTTCCTCCTACCTTCTACTTTTCCCAGAAACGATTTCCATATGGTATTTCTCTCTGTTTGTGTCTGTGTAACCTCCTTCTGTACCGTAGGGTCTCTTCGTATATTAGGTGAATGCGTAGAACATTCTCTACCATTCCGGACCACAGTAGACATATCAGATAACATTTTCACGTCGTTGTTCTCAATTGCCGATCGTCCTATTCTTTGCGTGTGATGCAGTTAGCTTCGCCGCATGTCTTGCTGATGCATGATCTTTTTAATGCATGGTTGTTAACTCCTTTGCCTTTCACCTGTTTCCCAATATTTTCACTGAAGTAATGTGTGTAATCACATAGATCTTTGTTTGCACCTAAGCTAACGCAAATGAAGGTATTTTTGCCATAATCTCTATTAATGCTAAGGAAATTTCCACAAAAAATAACTAATTATTCTAACTATAAGTCACAATAACTTCTATTTCAAAAAGTTATCATATATTTTTTTAATTAAGGATTAATTAGAGTTTAATATTGAGATAAGTGATACTTCTATTAAAATGTCTTAATTAGTGCAAAACAAATAATATTTATCTGATAATGTTTTGGCATGGTCAACTATAATATGTAAGGGTACGTTTTGCGTACATAGTTGTTAAATTGGTATGATAATTTTTTGTCGATAATTACTATATGTGTTTTGGGTGCATAGTTGATAATCATCATTTGTGTTTTGAGTATAGAGTTTAGTTAGGTTGAGTTGTAAGTATCTATTACAATTTTTGGAACTTAAAAAGTATGATTTTTTAGGGTTTCTTCTTATTAACTTTTTGTTCGACCATTCAATTGCACGAATATTTTCTCACCTTTTTAACAAACATTTTGTTATATGAATAATATCACATAAAAGTAGAGAATACAATACCTTTTATATAGGAGAGAATCTGAGTCCAACAAATTCACATGGTCTAATTGAAGACAATTTTGCTCACTTTACTGTTCTATTTTCAACAGTAATTGTCTCCCAAGATAGAATAGGTTGCCTTTCTCATAGAAGCAACACCTCTTCGACAAACTCAACTTTGTTCAACAAGAAAAAAAAATACGTTTCACAAAATTAATTATGAAAAATGTGAAAAATCAATTTGAAGAAGAAGCATATTTATAGATTAATTTGTAGTCATAAGAATAGTCATATCCCTTCTTTAAGTTGGTTAAATTTTAAAAACGCATACACATTCATGAAATAATGTAAGTCGTGGAACTAAAAGGATGCAACTCATTATGAATAGTCACAAACCATTTATATTCCCTATCCCCCCCCCCCCCCCCCCCCGGAAAAATAAAATGTTTAGTGTTTTCCTAATGAAGAACCTGCATTGGGTTAACTAGTAAAACTTTAAAATTTCACTAGTGAGCATCAATATGGTTTACTTGGTTAATAAGTGGATTTGATGCCCTTTACCAACTTATCTAGTAAAAATTAAGAAAATAGAAGTCACATAGTTTCTTATTTTGACAAAGTTAGTTCTGATAATATTATTCATTTTGACCTTGAACTCTGCCTGGTCTCATGAAGTGACCCATTCACACTCACATAGGTGATTCCTATAAAGAGCAACATATATGTTCTCATAAAATAATTATTCAAGCACTTATAGAAATCAATAAAAGCATAGTGTTTACCCTAATATACAACTTAGCATTGTCTCATCATCCTAAAATGGGTAAGACATCATAATTTTGATGCAGTGCTCATTAAACTATCTACGGATCGATTGGTATGTTGATCCTTGACTTCTGAATCTCGAATCAACTAGATTGGATTGACCTCTTTCGTTAACATTTAATTAGGGCTTTACAAGCTTATTATATATTAAGCGGTTTCTTCCACCTCTATATTTGGAGAAGATGGGGAAAGTGAGTTCGATTGATTTAGGATCTAAGATTGTGGAAGGGGAAGGTACCCTAGTGTAGGCACTTCTGGACACGCCCCCAAGCCAATAAACAGAAGGTCAATTTATTATTATTTTCTTTTAAACCATACAAATTAAAGAACCAGTGAATTAGGGAACTTCAAAGGGAAAATATTCTCAAATGTAGAACCTTGTATATAGGATAGCATCTGAGCCAAACAAATGCACATTATCTCTTTTAAGACAATTTTATTCACTCTAATACCAAAGTTTCAAAAGTAATTGTTTTCTACGATGGAATAAATTACTTTTCTGATGGAACTAACACTTCATCCACAAAATCTAACAAAATCTCAATTTTCTAAAGAATAAATTGAATTTCAAAAAAATTATAAAAATGGAGAAAGTTTCATTGGAGAAAACTGCTTATGAAAATGGTGAAAAATGCCCAACAAATTTTCTGAAGAACAAATGCACATTATCTCTTTTAAGATAGTTTTATAGATTAATTTTTGACAATTTGAATAGTCATAGCCCTAATGTAATTTAGTTAAATTAAAAGACATACATTTGTGAAGCAATGGAACTCATGAAATTACAAGGATGCAATTCTACACAAATAATTACACATCATTTATTCAAATAGAAATGTAAACTCAAACCTTGACGTTAAAATAGTTAAAAGTTTATGTTAGTTGTCCTATGATCAGACGTAACAATTAAAATATTAACAAATTACTTTCTATTTCCAATTCAATCAATTTCATTCTTGAAAGTTAATAATATCTACCTAATTAATGATTTTTTACCATTTGCTAATTAAGAAGGAAAATAATTATACTATGTACAACACCAAATTAGGTAGAAGATTAAATTGTTTAATTAAAACCAAACCATTGCATTTCTTCGATTTCTTGCCTGTGCTGTAAGTATTATATTTATTTCCATACATAGACATGTTCAAAACATCAATTATAACGAGGAAATAGATAAACAAAAGTTTGGTTAAAGAGAAAATGATGAGGAGGGCTGTGGTTGTTTTATGGTTCGCCGTGGTGGCTTTGGTCAGGGCTGATCAAATTCCGAGGGTGTCGTCGCGTCCACCACAACCTTCGAGGTATTATGTTCACGTTGTAAACGGGCTAAGCTACCTCGGTATGGTTGTGCACTGCCAGTCCAAGGACGATGATTTGAGATATCACCATTTGGATAAACATGGGGATGATTACCAATGGAACTTTAAGGAAAACATTTGGGGAACAACCTTGTTTTGGTGCAAATTGATGAAGCAAGATGCTTATGTCTCTTTTCAATGCTTTTGGCCTGAGTCCACACACTTTTGGCTCCGTGATAGGTGTGGGACTCAAGGAACTTGTATTTGGACAGCTAAAGATGATGGAATTTACTTGAGAAACAATCCTAGTAAAGTTGATGAGTATGTTCATAAATGGATCCACAAGCTTTATTAATCCAATGATGTGCAACAAATGAGAAATACACATGCATTTGATGTTTACTTTAATAAATAAACTGAAATGATGTTGAGGTACTACTTATATTGAGTGAATTGTTTTTCTTCTTTTTTATGGAAATGTGTACTTGACAACTAGTTTTAGTTTTTAGTTCTCCAAAATTTAAATTTAATGTGGAAAAATAGTGAAATACATTATATGAATAAAAAAAATTTCTAAATTGTAATATCATTTTATATTAAAATATGGAACTAAAAATAGGATGTTTTTTTTTACCCAAGCTTAGAGAATGTTTCTTAAAAATGACAAGAAGAAAATAGAAAACGGGTATTGAATGCACATGCTTCTAGAAAATTAGAAATAGTAAAGAGATGTATTGAAATACTATACATTCACCTGTAAAAAAATTGTTTTGTAATTTTTTACTAAGGAACGTAGAAGCAAAGAGGGAAATAGGGGAAGCCTTGTAGGTTAACCATAAATATAATAATGTTTTAGACCATTTTCAAGGACTATTTCCTCCTAATTCTTTAAAATTTTTGTTACAACCCTTGAAACTCTATTATCTAACTTAAGAATTAGAGATGGTGTGGCAAGCACAACGCTAGTGTACAACTATTTTATTTTACTCGTCACCTTATCTTCCCAAATTTATATATTGTGTCATACCACGCTTTAGGTTTCCCTACAAAACCTAGAACGTGGTGGATTGATAATAGATTCCAATTCAGTTGTAGAATTCATTGTCAAACTCTAAAAACGTTGTTCGAAATAGGTGACTAGTAAAAACTTCTTTAATAAAATTATTAAAATTTTCGGTAGAGTTTCCTCTAAAAACGTGATAAAACACATTGGCAAAAAAACTATATAAACAATTCCAAAAGATTGGTTGTAATCAACTACCAAATGTGTCTCACCACACATTCTTTGATACAGTTCATATCACAATATTTAGAAAAATTTGCATAAAAACTTAAGTAGGAGAAAATATACAATTTTTTATTTACAAATTATTCCAAAATAAGATTAGCACTCAATTACAATATAAAATGATGAACGTAAAATAAAAGCAAAATCTAAAATAAAGCTAGTGACATATCTCAACTCTTCATTGGTGAGTGGAGTTTTGGAAATATCTTATGGAGAGACAGTTGAGTTTTTAATTGAGTTGGGGTGAACGCAGTTAAGTCTATTGTTGAAATAACTAATTTAACTTCAACAACATTTGAAATTGGTGGGCTAAATATTGAGTTGGTAATTTTTAACAACTCAATCCAATTCATGCTGGTGAGCAAAACACACCCTAAGTGAGAAATATGTTGATGTGAAATGTTTTCATGTGATTTATTAAGAAATTATGAATGTAAGATGCAGTTATATGCTTAGTATGACTAGTTATTACGTTATTTTATATGGACCTCCTGCACGTATATATATTATATGAAAATATGAAATAAATTCTTGCCCTCTTTTTCTTTTTACATTATTGGTGTGCATGAATTTGATGCAAGTCCAACAAATCTTAGTTTCATGAAATTGACGTGCTTAAATTATTCGGGTATGCGATTGATGTGTACCCATGTATGAAATTGATGCATGTCCAAAGGATTTGTTGAATATTTAACTGATGTACATCAAAGTATATGAAATTGATGCAGATCTAGGAAAATGGAAACAAAGTGAGTCAAGAATGAAAAATCATCAGGTTGCACTAGCTCGTATTTGCATATAATTGCATAGCTAATCTCATTAGTGAAGTTAGTTATTGTGTATTTCTTTTCTTTTCTTTTCTTTTTTCTTTTTTTTCCCTTAATTAAAGGACATGGCTTTCCTCAAAATACACAATTTTGTACCAAAAATGTTATTATTTGTCTGTTCACAAATAATCTATAATTACATGATTTTCTTATCTGTTTAAAAATATACAAAAAGATAGAATTGTTTTTATATACATAATTACTTACCTATTATAGTGTTTGTCGAATCATGTAGTTGAAGTTTTGTATTCATAGATTATTAGTAATTTGTCCTATCATCAAAACTATTGTTAATGACATCTTGAGCATCGTGGAGGAACAAAATCGTCTTTAAAAAAACCAACCTGAATTTGAAGTGTTTTGATTGTTTCCTTGATTAATCTCCTATAATTTGTTCTCACACAAATGAAAGTATTTTTATGGGTATTTTGTCGGTAGTTTTTCTCCATTTAATTTGTTATTAATCAGAAAATTAAATATTGATATTCTTTTTACCATATCAATTCTTTAGGGAAAAAAATTTAAAAGATTAGTTTTATAATTACATACATTAGATGGAAAATTATTAAATAATTTGATTTTATTTTTATAAAAAATATAAAACAAAAAAATCATCCCAACTTATTTTTATTTTTTTTAAATAGAAAAAAATACAATTATCGAACATGTTTTTGGGTTTTACTTTTTTAAACACAAAACTAAAAACAATTACCAAACATGTTTTTGGTTTTCAATTTTCAAAAAAGTAGAAAGCCAAAAACAATAATCAAATGGGTCATTTTTAAATATAAAAAAATAAAACAAAATATTTACAAAATATATCAAAATTTTAAAACTATCAATATAGATCCTGATAGACATTGATAGACTTCTAGCAGTGTCTATTGAAGTCTATCAGTGTCTATCAGCGTCTATCATTAATAATTCTAAAATTTTGCTATACCTTTTAAATATTTTCAACAGCTTGACCATTTAAAATATTTTCCTAATCAAACATGTGTGGTTTTTGTTTTTAAAAACTAAAAATTAAAAAAAAAATCAAATGGTTATTAAACGACAGTCTTAGATTAAAATCTTAATTTTTTTTCGTCAATGATTTCATAGGGATTATGAAACCAAAATTACTTCTCCTTGAATATTTGTTTTAATGAGATCTTAATCTCTATTCCCAATTTCTTTTATACCAAAACCTTATTTTGAAAATTAACAGTTGGTTTTGGTTATTCAACTTGCATACATATAATGACCATGATTAAAAATTTAAGAAAGTTGGTCATTAGAACAAGACTTAGAAATTAAAACGGAAAATTTTTTATCTTCAAAGTCTAAAAGTGAAAATGAAACGTTTAAAATGGCTAATGTAGAGTTGAAACCAACAACACATTGAAGCATTTTTATGTAACAGAACATTAAAACAAAACAAAATTAAAACCATACCCTGACTTATTTTACTTAAGGATAACAAAAAGAATATTGTATGAATTCATTATTGGTCATTAATTATTTACTTCCTTTTTATTATCTTAAAAAAAAAAAAAAAAAAAAAAACTTAGAGTGTGAATGGTTACGTATTATTTATTATTATTTTTTCTCCTTTCAAAGAAAGTTAATAAAAGCATAAATAAAACTATTCATGCATCACTTCAACAACTAACATATATAAATACAAACAATAGGAGTCCATGGTATATTCTTAAATAAAAATACCGTTTTCATAATGGATATATGATACTATAAAAACTTTTCATAACATAAAAAGAATGCTATTGAAACATTTTGATAGCATTTTTTATAGCATTATAAAATCGCTATCAAAACATGTCAATAGCGTTTATTCAATGCTAAAAAGAACGTTATTGAAACGTTTTAATAGCGTGTTTCCCACGCTATAAAAAAGGCTATCAAAACATTCCAATGACATTTTTAATCACATTGTAGAAACGCTATCAAAGAGTCTTCATAACGTTTTATAAATGATGTCATAGCCGATGTTATTAAAAGTCCTCGACTGTCCATAACGTTTTTGTGCAACTATTAATACTGCTATAGAAATTTGACATATGATAGCTTTAACTCAATGTTATGGAATTGTTTATTGTTTTGGAAAAATTACTATTAAAATTCTTCATAACAATAAAAAAAATGCTATAAAGGACATTCTATGGCGATTTTAGACATGCTATTGAAATTCCCTTATTTCTATTAGAATTTTTTCATTGTAATGGAAGAAGCTATAAATTATACCCAATCTTCAAGTATGAATTTTAATGTTAATGAACTTACTATAGCATTTTTTGTAATAATAAAAGCACTGTTGTAGTTGATCTTTAATAACACTTGTTAAAAACATTTGTTTAGATTTTACAATTTGTTTCACAAATATTATTTTATAATTAATTATAAACATATAGATATAGAAGTCGTTTGTCCATATTATTGTTTAGACGAAGAAAGATGTAATTCACATTTCATCCAAATCCACAATCATAACTATGACCAAAATCTTCAAATTTATAGCATACAAAAGAAATAAAACATTATATTGATAAAAAAGGGTTTGATATAGTCATTGAAAGTATGTTCCAACAAAGTTCTGACCAAATAAAACAATTTGTAAATTCTTAATCAAAATAAAATGACTATATATATAACCCCAAAATGTTGATACAATCAAAAGAGATTTTTAGATTATAGCGATAGAAAAAATCTCCCACACAAAATATGTAGCTTCGATGTTTATCCTTGAATCAATCACCTAATAAAAAATAAAACAAAAATAACTTTCATAAATCATCATGATCTATCTATAGCAATAGATTAGCTAATGAACTAAATAAACACTTAATTCACAAAATAATAGCCAAATTTTCTGACATAGTTTAACTTTATGAACTATAATGTCAGATGTAGGCCTCCAGAAGAAGGAATTACGTTTTTTTTACATCTGCTCCCGCAGAATCGTCTTGAGAAATTTCTCGATTTCGAAATGTATCGAAGCCTTGGGTAGGCCGTCTGCTGAGCCCACTCTGGCTCAGCCGCACCACCCAGGTATGTGATGGACAAGGATCAATGTATCATTGGAAAATCATCTACCTTCAGCAATGACATCACCTGAACCAACTCAATCTAGCACCAAACACTTATGAGGAGTATTGGTAGTAACACTCTTTTTCACCAATAATATGGTTAGAAAATTTTCAAACAATAATACTTTTCAATACTAATAGAAAAGAAAATATTATATAAAACACAATTTCAAACAATGATACTCTAACAGGATTATTAGAATTATGTTCCTTCATTTTTTCCTATAGAAACAACATATTCAAAATATTATATAAAACACAATTTCAAAAGATAAAGAGAGTTAGGACAAATTTACCTTTGACACACCCCGTACCAGATTACCTTCCTAACCTGGACGGAATGGTGACTGCAGCAGTTACCAACCCTTTTGCTGACACTTACCACCTATCTTACCTGTTAAACCTTGCTCAAACCCTGAATACATACATAATAACTCAGAACTTAACACATTTACATTACAGGGTTTCGCAGCATTGTTTATACATAGATAATACAACCTAGTGAGCCCCATCAAGAATACTAGTCACTAGATAGACACATGTGTACTAACTAATATAGGTCTCTAACTACGCTTCCTTCAACCTGTTTCTTTGGGAACTGACCGCTACCTGAAAAAGAAAAACATTAAAAAACGTGAGCTAGAAGCCCAATGAGTGACTTAATAAAAATATAAATCTCATGCTTAAAACCGTATGCTTGAGAACATAATACTGAAACTAGAGTATACCAAGCAACCGTGTACATAAAACCTTTAAAACCACCATTAACATCATTATTCCTCAGTTGAGAACGAGCATACATCACCCTAGTTCCCAACGTCTGTTACCGGCTAAAAGACCCATACCTCGGCCTCTCATTCAAACATGTCTACGTGCTCATGGAGTTTTCTATGTACTGTCAACACCTTAGGTACATTTATTCAGATTCATTCCTTACCTTTGGTATCCGGCTCACTCAAGCTATCAAGTTCTCGAAAAGCATTTAAAGAATAGTTCTCAAATATAGCATAGAGAACATTTTAGGATATCTTCCCTACCTTCAGTATCCCTTTCAGTATATTTAGGAATACTAACGCATGTACTTTGACAATCTTAGGTATTTAAAGCATAATACATCAAGCTTCATACGACCTTAGCTTTAACCCTAACGCATGCTTCATACTTTGCAAAATAAGTTGGCTTAAATCATGTTGAACTAGCTTGTAAAACTATTAACATGCGTTAGATATGGAAAACATACTTGGAAAAACTCATACATTAGTAACATCATGCGTGGATAAACATTCATAAGCATTAAAAATTCCAAACTATCCTTCTAGCCTAGAAGAAGATATGACTACCTTTATCCTTAGACAAGAGTGAACTATCAGATCTAACTCTCAATGCCAACCTTAGTCGGGGAGAACCCTTTTGCTCAATCCTTTGACGTCGTATTACCTACATGCACGTGGTTATAATTGAGTATCGTCATACCTTAGGTACTTGACTAGGATACCTTCTCATTGTCCTTCAGTATCCTTAGAACATCTTCTCATTGTCCTCCAGTATCCTTAGGATACCTTCTCATTGTTCTTCAGTATCCCTCATATAATTAGTCATAAACATTTAGTTGAAAGGATAACTTCTCATTGTCCTTCAGTATCCGTCATATAACTAGTCATAAACATTTAGTTGAAAGGATACCTTCTCATTGTCCTTCAGTATCCGTCATATAACTAGTCATAAACTTTTAGTTGAAAGGATACCTTCTCATTGTCCTTCATTATTCGTCATATAACTAGTCATAAATATTTAGTTGAAAGGATACCTTCTCATTTTCCTTCAGTATCCGTCATATAAGTAGTCATAAACATTTAGTCGAACACTAAATCTTAGTGCTCAAATCATCATACTAGTTCATCCATCATACTGGTTCATCATAAAAATGGAGTTACTTAAACATACTGATAGTATTTGGACAAGATAACATATCTAAATCATGTGAATTCCATAGAAAACATGCTTTACTTAGCATGAGAAACAGTTTCACAAATATGTTGCTTGGCACATCATTTAAACACTTAACATGAGAAATATTTTCAAAGAAATCATAGTTTCTAATTCATTAAAACGGTAAGTCATCATATAGTCACTCACAGCTCGTTGGCCTCTTAAAGAATTATACGCCTCTCCTAGCTTCTCTTGGCCTGAAAGGACATAATTCCCCGTTAAACTACTTAGAATTCTTAGTAAAATACCTAAATTAATTCATTTATTAAACGAACTTTCATCAACAAAGACAGCTTTACTGGCCAGATCCCTATGAGCGAGGTCAGCGAGATCTTTTAGAGCGATACCAGCAAGATCCTCTAGAGCGATACCAGCGATACTCAGCCCAATTTCTAGCGAGATTCAGCCAAATTTTTAACGAGATTCCCTTCTAGATCGAGATTCTCATCATAAAATTAGTGAGATTTTCTTCATTAGCGAGATCCTCATCACAAAATTTCGCTATAATCTCCACGGTGAGCTGTTTGCTTGTTCCTCCCAAGCAGCTGTCTGCTTATGCACATATTTTCTGTTACAATTTTAAAAATTTATAACTCAAAATTCAGACCTCTTTTGATAAAACATCATTTTATAAAGAGGTTTAGAATTGAGTTAGCAATGTTACCTTAAAATTTAAGCTTAAAATTTCTTGTCGTTTAATCTGGAGATTCAAAACTTCATCGTTGGCCCCAATTCAAGTAGTTCTCTGCTTGTTCAACAATTTCCAGTTCAAACTTCAAAATTATATAACTAGATTTTCAGGCCTCATCTTAAAATGTTTCATTTTACAAAGTTGTTCATAATTGAGTTACCAATATTTCCTCAAATTTTTAGCTCAAAATGCTTCGTAATTTGTCCTAGAGCCTCAATTATTCACTGATGGCCTAAATTCACCCGAGAAACGAACCCTTCATCTTTATTTTGCCCTCCGGCCTTATTCCAGCGAGTTTATTCCAGCAAACCAGCCACAGAAAATAGACACACATAGTTTCGAATGCCACTAGAATTACATAAATAGCCTAAGTAGTTTGTCCAAACTGACCCAATGAATTCGACCGTCTTACTTATATTACCGCCCAAAATCTAGCATGAACCCTCTTTGTGCCACCTGGCCCACTATTGGTGATGAAGGCTAGGATTTAGCAAAATTCCTTTTTCTAACTTCCCTCACAATATTACTTCAGCACTACACCTTATTAGATGGCATGATCTCATTCATATGCTTATTATGCATTCCATTATCAACCATGACCTTCCTTAGCCTTGTCGAGTTTTGTCTTACTTTTATACTTAGCTACCTAAGAGCCTATTTCTTCTTGCTTCCTTCTTCTACCCTTCCTAAGACATGGCTTCATTTAGCTCATTAGAAGACATCACACTACTTATTCTTACTTGAAGCAATTAGGGTTTGGGTTTTACAAATTCTGCCCTCCTAAAAGAAATTTCGTCCTCGAAATTTGCTCAGACTTACTTATAACTAGAGTTTCATAACATCCTTTGATCATAAACTTTACAAACTTCTTCTTTTCTTTCTTCTTCCCCCTTTTTACTACGCTTTCGCTGTGCTACTCTGATATTAACTTTGTTCATATTAAATAATACTAGTATGTATGAACAACTTGATAATCATAGTTCACTGTATTTGTCACATCCTCTGGTAACTCTTCCATTTTCCATTGAGTCATAGTATTCATTTATTACTAGGGTGGTCCTTTTCAATTTCTCAGTAATACCATTGGAACATTCTTTTCCAGTTGTTATACCTTTGAATTACTTGCTAGTTGTGAAATCAATATTTGTGTCAACTAGACTTCTTGACGTGACCGAGAGCACTCTTTTAGGATGTCCTTTCTATCCACACTTGGGGAAAGACATTCTTTGTACTATAACATTTCCCAAACTATGGCTTACCGTACAGTATACATAATGTTTTCTTAACTATACCAGCCCTTAGCTCAGTTACAATTCAAACTTCGAGTTATTACCTCGAACAACAGCAAATATGAACCTTTTTCTTTTTGTCTTCTGCTGACCATTGTTCCTTACTTTTATACTCAATGCACCCCTGGTACATTTTGAGCTCACAGTTGCTCATCTTTTTCCTTTTCTAAGGTTTAATCTGACTAGGACTTCCTCTAGATTACACCCTCTCCTCTGAATTCACTAGAATAGACTTCACGTTTGCCACCAAGCTCTGAGCAAACCTGCTATACATTCTATTTCTAGTGAAAAGTCTATGTTTACCTGTGTGACTACCGACTTCCAATCAGGTACCAGTAGTGGATTGAGTAATCCTGTCGGCCTTTGCCTTCCAGGCTTCACTTGTTGACAAAACAAACATCAGATAGTACTTTTCTTATTTTGCTAGAGTATGTCTTAGTCCATTAGTCTAGAGTGGCCGTTTTGCTCACTCCTTATCATTTTTTTTAACCGCGTTACTACTTAACTGGGAAGGAACTCCTCTTGTTCTCTTTCTTCAATCATAATTTGAATTCTTTAGTTGAGAGAGAATATTTACTCAATCCCTCAACATCATTTCATGGCTAGAATGGAATGTTCTCAACGCTATCAATCACAACTTTCCCCTTAATTGTATAATTCTAGTTCAAGTACCATCTTACCTTAGGTACTACTACTCAGATACCTTCTCCGTGTACTTCAGTATCAAGCTATTTAATTTCTAAGACTTCAGTACCTTCTCCGTGTACTTCAGTACTGAGCCCCTCATACTCAACTTTCATATTCTTATCTCTCAATGACTTAGTTGCCCAAAAACATTCTATACTAATCCTCATGGCCATTGTAAAATATAACATAAATACAACATTAATGTGAGGTGCGTTGTTTGATAACTATTTGAGAATAGTTGTCATAAATAGCTTTCAGTAAACATACATTGCTAAACATTCATAAGCTTTAGCAATTTACTTAAAATATTTAAAGCGTTTAGAGTCACTCACTCCTGCTACTGGAACCATATGACTATGAAATACAACTTGGTCTAACCAGAAATTTCATTTGTTGAACGTGGCATACCACCACTTCTCTCACAGTGTCTGCAAAACTATCTTCAAATGATTCCCGTGATATTCCCTACTGCTTGAATACACCAATATGTCATCAAGGTGACACGATGGATCTGTTGTAACCCTTATTTATTAATTCCTGTAACTGAACTTTCAATTCCTTAAGTTCTTCTAGCACCATGCTTAATGATACCTGAAAAATAGGTGTTGTATCTGGAATTAAATCGATAGTAAACTCAACTTCCTTGTCAGATTGTAAATTTGATAACTTTTTAAGGAAACATCCAGGAACTCTTGTATAACTGGTACATCCTCAGGTTTCATCTTCTTGTCCTATGAAACCGCCATATGAGCTAAATAGACTTCACATCTTTTACTTAGCAGCTTCCTAGCCTTCACTGCTATAATTAAGCTTTCTGAAATATTCCTTTGCTTCTTACAAATACTGTCTCTTGCCTACCAAAACTCTCAAACATTATCCATCCTTAAAACAATTCATACGGTTGTAACATTTATTCGGAAAATCCGTGCTCTAGAGTGACATCAATTCCTGGAAATCTAATGAAATCACTTCATAACTATACTTATCAACAACTACTCCAGAGCTTGTAAAACTCTTATACTATTACAACCTCTCCACAGCACAATAATAACTACTTAGGGATATGCTCTCTACAATCTTTCCTACATGCAGTGTAACATGCTAGATAATAATGAAGGTAGAACACCTTAGGCAATTAGTTCATAAATATTCTGGTACACAAAGTTACTTTACTATTCACAACATTAGGTGACTCTTTTGCCTCCCGATAGGACACTTCGTAAAACCTGCCCTGACTCTGAGGTCGTTCTGCTTCCTTTCTCATTTTTCTTCTTTTGAATTCCTTCCTCAGCTCCTAAGCCACTAGGCTTATCTATCATCTGTAAAGTCATGTTATGTTCTATCTGAACTCCTCGACCTAGCTGGGCATTCCTTCTTGAAATGTCCTGCCTCTCCGTACTGGAAACATACGTTTTTCCTTTTATGACATGTCCCTCAAAGATGCTTACCACAATTTGTACATAAGGGTTTCTTACCCATACCAACTACCAGCTCGGTAGGATGCCAAAATCTTGATCTATCATCCATACTAATCACAAATCTTGGCTTTTTCCTTCCTACCTTATGCTAACTTGTTGCTCTTGGCTTCTTCCTTCCTACCCTATACTGACTTGTAGCTCTCTGTCCTTTATAAATACCTATTAGGTCATTCTCAATACCATACTTCCTTTTCGAATCAGCCAGAATGGATTAAATAATTTCCGCCAACCTCTTGGCGATCCTGTTAAATATTTTGTCCTCTAACTGAGGATCTGTTTCTGTTTACGGAATCCTCGACTCCCTGTCAGAAGTCGTTTCCTGATTTACCTGGTCTTTATCTTTCCGTTCACTAGCATTTGAATTCCCTTGAATCTTGGAATTTCTAAAGGTAGGGTAAGGGTTCCCGTTGTCTGTCTACCTGCTCTGCTCGCCACTTCTCTTAACATCTTCCTCTTACTTAGGTAGTACACATGCTAAGGACTTAAGACTCAGACTTATATATATAAACTTTCCCCCTCTCTTCCAAAAACCTGGCTCTGATACCAACTTGACATACCCCACAACAAATTACCCTTCTAACCTTGATGGAATGGTGACTACAGTAGTTACCAACCTTTTTGCTAGCACTTACCGCCTATCTTACTTGTTAAACCTTGCTCAAACTCAGAATACATACATAATAACTCATAACTTAACACATTTAAATTACAGGGTTTCGCAGCATTGTTTATACATAGATAATACAACCTAGTGAGCCCCATCAAGAATACTAGTCACTAGATAGACACATGTGTACTAACTAATATAGGTCTCTAACTACCCTTCCTTCAACCTGTTTCTTTGGGAACTGACCGCTACCTGAAAAAGAAAAACATTAAAAAACATGAGCTAGAAGCCCAGTGAGTGACTTAATAAAAATATAAATCTCATGCTTAAAACCGTAAGCTTGAGAACATAATACTGAAACTAGAGTATACCAAGCAACCATGTACATAAAACCTTTAAAACCACCATTAACATCATTATTCCTCAGTTGAGAACGAGCATACATCACCCTAGTTCCCAACGTCTGTTACCGGCTAAGAGACCCATACCTCGGCCTCTCATTCAAACATGTCTACGTGCTCATGGAGTTTTCTATGTACTGTCAACACCTTAGGTACATTTATTCAGATTCCTTCCTTACCTTTGGTATCCGGCTCACTCAAGTTATCCAGTTCTCGAAAAGCATTTAAAGATTAGTTCTCAAATATAGCATAGCAAACATTTTAGGATACCTTCCCTACCTTCAGTATCCCTTTCAGTATATTTAAGAATACTAACACATGTACTTTGAGAATCTTAGGTATGTAAAGCATAGTACATCAAGCTTCATATGACCTTAGCTTTAACCTTAACGCATGCTTTATACTTTGCAAAATAAGTTGGCTTAAATCATGTTGAACTAGCTTGTAAAACTATTAGCATGCGTTAAATATGGAAAACATACTTGGAAAAACTCATACATTAGTAACATCATGCGTGGATAAACATTCATAAGCATTATCAATTCCAAACTATCCTTCTAGCCTAGAAGAAGATATGACTACCTTTATCCTTAGTCGAATGCCAACATTAGTCGGGGATAACCCTTTTGCTAAATCCCTCGACATCGTATTACCTACGTGCACGTGGTTATAGCTGAGTGCCGTCATACCTTAGGTACTTGAGTAGGATACCTTCTCATTGTCCTTCAACATCCTTAGGACACCTTCTCATTGTCCTCCAGTATCCTTAGGATACCTTCTAATTGTCCTTTAGTATCCGTCATATAACTGGTCATAAACATTTAGTTGAAAGGACAACTTCTCATTGTCCTTCAGTATCCGTCATATAACTAGTCATAAACATTTAATTGAAAGGATACCTTCTCATTGTCCTTCAGTATCCGTCATATAACTAGTCATAAACTTTTAGTTGAAAGGATACCTTCTCATTGTCCTTCATTATCCGTCATATAACTAGTCATAAACATTTAGTTGAAAGGATACCTTCTCATTGTCCTTCAGTATCCGTCATATAAGTAGTCATAAACATTTAGTCGAACACTAAATCTTAGTGCTCAAATCATCATACTAGTTCATCCATCATACTGGTTCATCATAAAAATGGAGTTACTTAAACATACTGATAGTATTTGGACAAGATAACATATCTAAATCATGTGAATTCCATAGAAAACATGCTTTACTTAGCATGAGAAACAGTTTCACAAATATGTTGCTTGGCACATCATTTAAACACTTAACATGAGAAATATTTTCAAAGAAATCATAGTTTCTAATTCATTAAAACAGTAAGTCATCATATAGTCACTCACAGCTCGTTGGCCTCTTAACGGATTATACTCCTCTTCTAGCTCCTCTTGGCCTGAAAGAACATAATTCCCGGTTAAACTACTTAGAATTCTTAGTAAAATACCACAAATAATTCATTTATTAAAGGAACTTTCATCAACAAAGATAGCTTTACTGGCCAGATTCCCATGAGCGAGGTCAGCGAGATCAGCGATACCAGCGATACCAACGATACTCAGCCCAATTTCTAGCGAGATTCAGCCAAATTTTTAACTAGATTCCCTTCTAGAGCGAGATTCTCATCATAAAATTAGCGAGATCCTTATCACAAAATCTCGCTATAATCTCCACAGTGAGTTGTTTGCTTGTTTCTCCCAAGCATCTGTCTGCTTATGCACAAATTCTTTGTTACAAATTTAAAAATTCATAACTCAAAATCCAGACCTCTTTTGAAGAAACATCCTTCTACAAACATGTTTAGAATTGAGTTACTAACATTACTTTAAAATTTAAGCTCAAAATTCCTCCATGTTTAATCTTGAGATTTAAAGCTTCATCGTTTGCCCCAATTCAAGTAGCTGCTGGCTTGTTCAACAATTTCCAGTTCAAATTTCAAAATTATATAACTTGATTTCTAATCCTCATCTTAAAACGTTCTGTTCCACAAAGTTTTTCATAACTGAGTTAACAATATTACCTCAAATTTTTAGCTCAAAATGCTTCGTAATTCGTCCTGGAGCTTCAATTATTCACTGATGGCATAAATTCACCCGAGAAACGAACCCTTCATCTTTATTTTGCCCCTCTAACCTTATTCCGGCGAGTTTTCCTTCCAGCGGCTCAGCCCCAGAAAATAGACACACAGAGCTTTCGAATGCCATTAGAATTACACAAATAGCCTAAGTAGTTTGTCCAAACCCCCCCAATGAATTCGACCTTTTTGCTTATATTACCGCCTAAAATCCAGCATGAACCCTCCTTGTGCCACTTGGCCCACTATTGGTGATGAAGGCTAGGATTTAGCAAAACTCCTTTTTCTAACTTCTCTCACAATATTACTTCAGCACTACACCTTATTAGATGGCATGGTCTCATTCATATGCTTATTATGCATTCCATCATCAAGCATGACCTTCCTTAGCCTTGCCGAGTTTTATCCTACTTTTACACTTAGCTACCCAAGATCCTATTTCTTCTTGCTTCCTTCTTCTACCCTTCCTAAGGCATGAATTCATTTAGCTCATTAGAAGACATCACATTACTTACTCTTACTTGAAGTAATTAGGGTTTGGGTTTTACAACCTTGTCCCTTATTAAGGAAGCTACCGTGTTTTTCAATTCATCTACATCTGTTGTTAGGCTGTTACATTTTCTTTCAAGAGATGCAATAGTCTTATCTTTCTGAGTTGATGTAGACAACTTCGATTTAGTTACACTGAATCCTAATCCTCGTCCATGACAATTATCAGGACCAAAACTCTACTAATTGCATCATCAATTACGCTACTTGAACAAGACGTTCCCACACGGTTTTGTTCAATACGCTCCTAAGAAAAAAATGCATGAAATCATTCAAATGCCAAGAAGCCAATGAGCTAGGGAAAGGGGGGGGGGGGGGGAGGTGTTATAACGAACAAAAATTCACAACATTTAGAAACTGCCACTTCAACTAAATCATTACTCAAATGTCAACAAACCAACAAGAGATCACCTAAACAAAACCAACCCAATAAAGCATTGAACATTAAAAAAAAAAAAAAAAAGGTTCATTTAAGAAAGGAGGGGGGGTATGACTTATGACCAACAAGAATTCACAACATTAAAAAACTCCTACTTCAAGTCAATCACTACTTAAATGCCAGGAAGCCAACAAGAGACCACTTAAACAAAACCAACACAATAAAGCATTGAACATAACAAAAAGATCATTTAAGGGGGTAACCAACACGAATTCACAACATTTAGAAACTCCTACTTGAACTAAATTACTTATGAAAATGCCAACAAGATAACAAGAGATCACTCAAACAAAACCAACTAAACAAATCATTGACCATAAAAAGTTCATTTAAAAGAGAGAGAGGGGGATGCCTTATGACGAACACGAATTCACAACATTAAAAAACTGCAGATATAACTCAAACATAAAATGGCAAGATTAAAAAAAAATATAACTGCATATATAACTCAATTTGCAGCAAATACTAGAAGCCCAGAAGAAAGATTTATACAACATTAGATCTATAAAAAATTAGGAAAAAATACAAAAAATAATCAGACCAGAGTTTTGGCCAATTGATAGTTAATGGGTTTTCCATCTTTCTTCACATGTGTTTTTGTCTAAACATCTACTCGGGTAATTAGAGTTGAAGAAGAAGAATTTTTCTACATGGAAAAAACATATTTAGTTATATATTATCTTTAGTGCTAATTATAATAATGCTATTAGTACTACATAAATTTTTACCAAATCCGACTAGTCGAGCATAACCTCTACGACTACACGTGTGTGGAAGTTGCGTTTTTTCATCTCCTTAAATTTCTTGCTTTTTTCTTGAAATCATACTCAAACAAAGTATTCAACAAATGTATAAAGACTAAACCTATTTTCATACCTTGAATCAAATAAATAAATTTACTCAATAATTATATCACATAACTTAAATTTTGTACTTGTTTTATCTTTGATAAAGTCATTCCAATCATGTACTGAAGAAATGTTATTTGGCTTTAGTTTAATTAGTTCATCGTCATTTGTAGTTTGTCCAATTTTACTCACTAGGCGAGATTTTCTTACTCTCCATAGCTCACCCATTTTCATGAACATTATATCGTGCCTAAAAAATAAAAACATTCATGTAGAGATATGTAAGAAAGTTTGAATTATATTCATTATATAAATATATAATTATTTATTACATACTTGGATAGAATGTCACAATACTTGTTTTTGTCTTATTGAAAGTTTCTTCCAAGTTTTAACAGTCACCGACACCACTTCTCTGACAAGTGAACTCGAAAATGAGGACAACTCAACCGATGTTTGTCCAATAGACTGTCCATATTCATTGTATCTTACATCTAATTTCATTTCTGGATCCATTGCTATTGTTTGCATTTTTGTCTGACCTCTCATCTTCTTGGTGCCCAATAGCTTTGTATGAACTTCAACAACATTTTGCTCCAATCGATTTTGAACCTCTTCAGCGGGTAATTTACGAACTGCTTATCTAGTACAAGTAGCAGGGGAATCTAATGGGTTAATTTGTGGCCCTTTTGGTTGGGGATGAACAATTTCATTGACATGTGGGGATGGAACTAGAGTAGTTACATGTGAAGAATCCCTATTGTTGTGGTGAAATGGGTCAGGAAAAGGAGATGTTTCCCGAATCTCTCTCTTTATACCAGGCTACGACATTATCTGTATCATTTGTAATCTCTCTTCTTACGCTCTTTGTTGAATGAAGATCCTCTTCCTCAACCTCCTTGTCCGAGCTACCCTTGAGTTAAATCCATACTGAAAGACTTTGCAAATCTCCATGATGTTTTCACCAAGGTACGATCAGATTGTCGCCGTTCAAATGTTTGGGTTACAGTTTGAGGTCTTCTTGATTTGTTACCATTGGTTGGTCCAATCTTTGGCTTATCCAAATCCTAAGACATAAAACATTGAGATGATATTATATATATAATATCTTTCTATCTAAATTAACATTTAAAGACAACTTACATGTACATTTGACTTCATTGTATTCTAATGTAGCGAGCTCCTAGATCCAAATGGTTCACAGTGCCCACAACCTGGAAAAAAAAAAAAGAAGAACACTACCTTGCATAACTATAATTAGAGTGAGAATAAAGAGAGCATTTATATTTATATATTGAATATACATGTAAAATATTTGTAGAATATTACAAATTGAAATGGTTTACAATTCATATAACTTGGTAATATATTGCCCATATTTACAAAAGGATCATCAATCACTATACTAACAAAACGACAAACCGATATTATACTTAGTGTCCCTAGGTATGCACTATTAGTGCATATTTACAAAGTGGCCACTAATTCTATGTTAGTGTCAATTCACAAAATGGCCACAAGTTATGTTAGTGCAAATTCACAAAATGATTGTATGTTCTAAGTTTATCATAGGAAGATGCCTTTGCAATCGCGTTGTGCGTTGTTTCAACATTCAAAATCTTCATCAATATGGTCAAGTGCTATGAAGGATCCTTCATCCACAAAGTTTGTGTCGACATTCTCATCATATTTGTCTAATTCATGAAATCCTCTAGGGGTGCTTTCAATAAAACATACCAAGGAAAATTTCCATTTTCTCCTGCATAAAAAACTTGTTTAGTTTGTAATGCAATAATGTATGGCTCACATTCAAATTGGCTTTGGTTTTGATGGAAATAAACAAGTGTAAATCCATCAACTTTAACACCGTTGTGGATTTTAGCCCAATCACACTTAAACAATGGAAGTCGATAGACATAGTAATCTAACAAGATTATTTCGGTTAGGACTTCATAATATGTAACCACATTAATTTTTGGAGATCCATCTTCAGCACTTGATCTACATACTATACTTACATCAATTGAAAGACCATTGTTTTGAGTGGACCTTTCTACGCTTTTTATATGGAATCGCTGACTGTTTATAATGTATCCTGAATATGATATTGCAGTCTTGCGAGGTCCATTTGTAAGCCATTTCAATATATCTGAGTCTTCTATGTTACCAACATCTAATGAAATGTGTTCCATTTAAAAAAATTGTAACATTAGATTAATTCATGATTGTGATCATTACCATAAGTGAGCAAACAAATTACCTTCTCTTTTAACCACAATGAAAATTGTTCCGAGTGAGTTTTCAATAGGAAATTATCATCATTTGTATGTTTTTTATTCGATAGCATCAATTCCTTCCTATGCATTCCAAAATATTAGATAAATCACTAATTGAATTTCTAATACCTTTTTCACAAGAAAATATAAAGTCTCCAATTGATACACTACTCACTCTATATATGGTTTAGTTGCAACTGTGTTAAACAAGACATTTTGATGCGCTATGTTGAGCACGTCATCAGATAATGTAATTTCCTCTCCTGTAGATATACGACAACCTTCGAGTATGACACTATTGTTAAATTCTTCATTCTGACGTTGTTTGGCATCAAGTCCAATGGAATCTTTAAAACAACTCTTATTAAAAAAGAATGCATTCCTCAGCTAACTAACGCTCTACAATACACCCTTCTAGACGTGATTGAGTCCGAACATACATTTTTAAAGTCTTCATGTACCTAAGGATAATCTCATAACAATTATAAGATACTTAAGGTATTTAACTTATTGCTAACTATAATATATGATATGATACGCTAAGATACATTTCAAATGGATACTGTTGTATGCAAGCCCTCAACGACGAATCGGATAGCAGCAAACGGTCAGGTCACGGCAGTCGAGCAAAGAATAAAACTTGTAAGACAGAAGCTCGTTTTAGGCTGAGTCGCGGAACTCGCTCTCTTTAAGACATTTCGTGGCTCTTATCAAGTGTGCAAGCAGGTCAGGAATACTGTCACGTCTTCCCTAAGATAAAACAACCTAAAAAGAAAATCCGATCGAAAATGCACCGTTATCGAACAGAACACACATCCTTTCTGACTAACTGCTCGAAAAATGGAAAGTGGAGTGGAAAAATAGGAGAGGAAAACTGAGAACTTTCGAAAGGATGTGAAAAGAATCACTGTGTGAATGAATTGTCGACTGAGAAAGTGGCAGACATCCTCTGAACATGCGAGGGGCTGGAAGACTCCCGCGGATGACTCGGCCGGAACACTTGCTGAAAGACACGCGCGGAAGACCACGTTTTTTCCTTTTCTTTTTCCGATTTTTAAACATAATAATAATAAAAATAATAATATTATTTTTTATTAAAGAGAATAATAAACACACATATGTGTCTTGCCTCGCCTGGCCGACAGTACAGAGGGCGGCAGCAGCACGCGTGTGGGACGTCCACCGAACTCACATTGGTCTATCTTTTCACCCCCTCCAAATCATAGGTTCCTCTTGGGGCTGAAACCCAAAGCTAATGGTTGGAAAGGGAAACTTCCAAATCAAAATTTTCCAATGTGGGATTCTCCAACCAAAGGTTGGTTCCCTCTTACTTTTAAAATTTAAATTTCACCCAACAATCTCCCACTAGATAATTTAAACAAAAGAGAAAAAAGTTTTTCATCGAGTAGTTTCAGTCTATACAACGCTGTGCATAGGCAAAGATGTCTTACGATTTGAACCTTTACGTAGTGTAGATTATTCAAAACATACTAGAGTAACCCTTGGTTTTGAACTCTATCTCTAATAGCATCTCACACAGAGTGTCATTAGGGTGTAGTACGAAAGTCCGTGCTTTAAGGCCTAGCATGTGTATCTCGGTTTAGTAAACGATCTAGAGAGTTTGCTTAAAATCTCCATAGGAAGCGGCCCTCACTTCCACGTTCACATAGGTGAGTCTATCAAGAGTATTCCTGTAGCCAGGTACCCTACTTGTCATTAAGTATAGATCTTTTTAAGAACTAAGTTCAACCATTCTTATGCTTCAGGATATCATGCTCAGACTATAAGTGATAGGAATGGAATTTTGTGTTTGGTTTAGCATAATTAACTATAAATCACTCTTGATCACTTATTACCCCTTGAACCTGTTTCTTGCGATCTTTAGTCTTCAGCTTAGGTTTTCCTCAGTGATTCATCTTTCTATAGGCATGAGTCCCATCCTTTCTAAGGTTCTGAAAACCTTATCTCTGGCTAGTTCTTCATAAAAGGATCTACCAAATTTTCATCAATCCGTATATGATTCACTCTAACTACACTAGCAGTGAGAAACTCTCTAATGGTACTGTGATTACGACGTATTTGTCGTCTCTTTCCATTGTAGTAACGATTCTGAACTTTTGCGATTGCTGCAGTACTATCGCAATGGATCAATATGGCTGGTACCGACTTTTCTCATAAGGGAAGCTCTGATAGCAGACTTCTAAGCCAGCCTGTTTCTTCATTAGCTGCCGCTAGTGCTATCATTTCTGACTCCTTCGTAGATTGGGCTAAAATATTTGGTTTCTTGGACTTCCAAGACATAGCTCTGCCTGCTATTAAAGATATAGCCCACTTGTAGCTTTTGAATCATCCAAAAGAGAGTTCCAGTCAGCATCGCTGAACCTTTTCAGGACAGCGGGAAACTTTTGATAATGTAATCCTAGGTTTTGGGTTTTCTTCAAGTACCTTATTACCATTTCTATAGCATTCCAATGCTCTTTACTATGTCTGCTTGTAAACCTGCAAAGTAATCATACGGCATAAGCTACGTCAGCCCTAGTGCAGTCAGCAGCGTCTCTAAGACTGTCTATAATGCTCATATAATCAGATTGATTAACACTGTCACTGGTTGTTTTTATGTCCTAAAACTCGCATTTTTTAATAAAATTATAATATTCTATAGTCAATAAACTTGTTATTGATTTTATAAATTGCAAACATAAAAGTCTAAATCCAATAAACTAAGATCCATGGCTATTATTTGAATACATGATCTTTATGTATAGACATAAAGAAGGATAAAGTTTGAGTAAATAGCAAAAACAATCTATAGTACATGATTAAGGTTAGGTAACTTATTCTTGTAACACTATTGGATGCGGCCTACTTTGTAATTGTTACAAAGAGTTGTAAAGTGCTACATACGAAATGATCCAAATTCGTACATGTTATGACATGAGGAGTGGGGGTGTCCTGTGCAAATGGGTTTGTACAAGATCGGACCTAGAAACCAGTCACTCTTAATTTATAACGTTGTTTACTGTTTAAGAATAACTATTTCAAAGCGATGACCTAGGTAACTCGATCTTAATCCTGAGTTAATTATGAACTCCTGTTTATTCGGGATTATCCTTAGATTTGCATAGGTGAGGGTTGACTCAACAGTGCCAACTCAATAAGCTTCCCATTTCAGGGGTAAGATCGAATACATAGCTAGGGATATAGGGTGCAAGATGGAATTCACGCCTGCCCGATTTAAGGATAGGAGAAAGGTTGTTCTCTCAAGTACTGAATCCAAGTCTTGAACAAGGGGCCCGACCCTCTCACTCGGATGAGAGAGATTTGGTTTAGTGACTAGATCACAAATCAGTTGTTCATTAGAGGATCAGTAGGAACTTAAGGAACTAGACGTAATATTGGGAGTAAAACAGACATTTGACCCAGCCGTTATTACAAACAACCTGTGCAGGGTCAACTTATTAATTATGGTTAAATCACGTGAACATAATATATCTACAGTGAAGGGAGTTTGACTATGGGCTTTAGTCGAGTGACCCATTAGTTAACGAATGAGGATTAATTTAGTGTAATGAGTTTAACCAATTAATCTCGGGCCATTGGAGCCCATGATCTGTAGGTCCGTGAGGTCCCTCTACTAGCTCGTAAATGGATTAGCTTTAGAGTAGAGTGATAAGTTAATTTGAAACGTTCAAATTAGAATTCAAGGAATTAGTAATTACATGAGATAGAATTACACATTTAATTTTATGGATTAAACGGTGGGAGAATTAATATTTAAATATGATTTAAATATATGAAGGTGGATTTGTATAAAATTAATTTAATATTTGATATTAAATTAATTAGAATTATTTAAATTGTTTAAATAGTTATTTTTTAATTTTATTAGAAAAATTAATTTATGAAAATAATTTTGTAAAATTAATAATATTTTCAATTTTGAAAATCAAATTTATTTTTGAATGATTTGGTAAAAATTGGAAAAGTTAGAAAAACACTAAAATGGAATGTTGGTTTTTTCCATCACACCTTTAACTTGCTCACACAAAAACCCACTTCATTTGGCCTCAATAACTCCAACCATGAGCTGCATCTCATGCAACCATCTTCTTTGCATGAAGGTCCTGCAATATATTGATAAGATTGAAGTGGAATTGAGGCATGCATCTATAGAATTTTTGCTAAAAAATTCGTGTTGAAAAAAGGTGTTCTACAAGTGGCTTGTTGCTATGAGTTCTTCTCCAAGTTCCCTTCATTCAAGCTTATTTTGAGTCCGACAACTCAATCTAAAGCTCCAAGAGAATAGTTGGGAAGATCTTGAGGTGGT
Source organism: Benincasa hispida (assembly GCF_027475165.1). Classification (NCBI taxonomy): domain Eukaryota; kingdom Viridiplantae; phylum Streptophyta; class Magnoliopsida; order Cucurbitales; family Cucurbitaceae; genus Benincasa; species Benincasa hispida. Next base: position 38,240,723 of record NC_143486.1, on the reverse strand, counting down.
CAACAAGATTTGGAGAAGTTTGTAGCTGAGAATCAAGATTTGAAGAATTTTTACAAAGGTATGGCTTGAAACCCTCTTGTTTTAGTATGAACATATTTTAGTTATTGCCAAAATTAATTAATTAGAGTACTTATTGATCCTTCTTGCTTCCATTGCTTATCGATATACTCCAACAGTCACCAGTGTTCTTGAAAAACTTAACACTAGGGTAATAAGGAGTACAGACTAATTTACAATCAAAGTAATTATATTTCTTTAGAATCTTTTCTACATGTGAGATTGATCCAAAGAAATTCCCTTTTCAGACCTATTCACTTTTATGCCTAAGATTACACTAACTTCTCCTAAGTCTTTCATGTCGAAGTTTGCACTTAATATTGATTTCACATCATTTATATCATACAAGTTCAACCCAAATATCAACAAATAATCTACATATAGACACAAGATAGTGCTAAGATTATTTTCAAACTTATAGTAGATGCATTTGTCACTTTCATTAACCTTGAAACCTTTAGATAGGATAAGGTCGTCAAGTTTTCATGCCAGCGATGATGAGCGATGATGAGCTGCCGTCACCTATGCAGATCTAAGGATAATTCCGAGTCAACAGGAGTTAATAGTTAGCTCAGGATTAAGATTAAGTTACCTAGTTCATCAATTAACGAAATAGTCAGTTTTATACATAAAACGACATTTAGAACGTAAAAAGTGACTATTTCATGGTTCAGTCTTATGCAAACTTATTGCATAGGATGCCCCCACTCATATATCTCTATATGAACGATTTAGGATCACATCGTTTGTACTAACTACAAAGTGGGCCGCATCGATAGTGTCCCCAAAATAAGGTGCCCAACCTTATTCATATACTATATATCATTTTGGCTATATATTTGAACTTGATCCACATTTATGTCACTACATAAAGTTCAAACTACATTAAATAGTCTCAGGACCTTAATTTATTGGATTCAAGATTACAATTTCAATAACAACTTTATCGAAAAACAAAATAGAATATGTTTATCAATTTACAAACAACAAGTTTTAGGACATAAAATCCAACAAACTCCCGCTTGGACTAAAACTCCTAGTGGAGTATCACAATGTTGAATTTAAGTGAGAAACATATGAGTACAATAAACATATGAATATAATAAACTAGGGAATATACCTAGAAGTTCTCCCTCTTGTCCTAGTTTACAAACTTCGTAGACCTAGACTCTGTAGGTGACCTTCAAACACTTTAGCTGTGAGGGCCTTTGTAAAAGGATCAACAATGTTTTGCTCAGAAGATATCTGGGTCACTACAACGTCTCCACGATGTACAATCTCCCGGATTAGATGGTATTTGCGCTCAATATGCTTGTTGTCCTTGTGGCTTCTTGGTTCTCTTGAATTTGCTACTGCACCACTATTATCACAATATAGGGTGATAGGCAAATGCATATTTGGAACAACATCCAAATCTATCAAGAATTTCCTCAACTATATTGCTTCCTTTGCTGCTTCACAAGCAGCTACGTATTTAGCTTCCATTGTGGAGTCTGCAATACAATTGTGCTTCACACTTCTCCACACTACTATTCCTTCATTCAAAATGAACACTGATCTTGATGTAGATTTTCTTGCATCTTTATCGTTTTGAAAATCAGAGTCAGTGTATCTAGTAAGGATCAAATTCTTAGTACCATACACGAGTATGTAGTTCCTCATTCTCCTAAGATACTTGAGGATATTCTTAACAATAGTCCAATGATCATATCCAGGATTGGACTGATACCTAGTGACTATCCCTACTGCGTAGCACATGTCAGGTCTAGTATAAAACATTGCATACACCAGGCTCCCTACTGCGGAAGTATAGGGAATGCGTCTCATATCCTCAACTTCTTGAGGTGTCTTAGGACATTGATCCTTTGACAAATGAATTCCATATCTGTAAGGTAACATACCTCTTTTGGAATTTTGCATCTTATACCTAGACAACATTTTGTCTATATAAGTTTCTTGAGACATGCCTAGTGTTCTGTTCTTGCAGTTCCGAATAATCGAAATCCCGAGAACATACTGCGCATTTCCCATATCTTTCATTTGGAACTTCGTTGCTAGCCATTTCTTGATGTCAGTTAGGTAACGTACTTCATTCCCAATGAATAGAATATCGTCAACATATAAAACTAAGAATGATATAGTAGAATTGACGATCTTCTTGTAAACACAAGGCTCGTCAACATTCTGTATAAAGCCATAAGATTTGATCGTATTATCAAATCTTATATTCCAAGATATAGAAGCTTGTTTCAACCCATAAATCGATTTTTTAAGCTTACAAACCTTTTGTTCTTGACCCAGTGCAGGTTGAGCCATATAGATACCCTCCTCAAGATCGCCATTTAGAAAGGTTGTCTTGACATCCATCTGCCAAATTTCATAGTCATAAAAGGTGGCAATGGATAAGAGTATACTAATCGACTTAAGCATGGCAACGGGAGAGAAAGTTTCTTCATAGTCCACTCCCTCTCTCTGGGTATAACCCTTTGCCATAAGTCGAGCCTTAAAAGTTTGTACTTTAACGGCTTGGTCTCGTTTTCTCTTGTAGATCCACTTACAACCAATTGATTTTACATCATTTGGTTGATCAACAAGTTTTCAGACAAAATTGAAGTCCATAGACTCCATTTGGAGGTCCATGGCTTTGACCCATTAATCACGGTCCACATCTTTCATCGCCTGTTTATAGGTCGATGGATCCTCTATGCCATCATCAGGTATAATTATTTGTGTTTCTGTTAAATCCAAGAAACGGTCAGGCTAATGAAAAACCCTCCCACTATGTCGAGGCATTCTCAACTTTTGAGAAGGATGTGACTGACCAGATGTACTAGTTTTATCTACTACTTTAGTAGATGAACTAGTTCTATCTGTAGCATCTTTGGAAATTTCATTCAATACTAGTCTACTGCAAGGTTGATGACTTCTTATGTGGTCTTCCTCTAAGAATGTGGCATTTGTTGATATACATACTTTATTCTCTTGAGGATCGTAAAATAGACCACCTTTTGTTTCTTTTGGATAACCTACAAATAGGCATAGTTTTGAACGACATTCCAATTTTTTAGGATTTTGTACCAACACGTGTGTTGGGCATCCCCAAATCCTAAAGTGACGCAAACTACCTTTACGCCCTTTCCATAACTCGTAAAGTGTTTCTGAAACACTTTTAGAGGGAACGTTATTCAAAATATAGACAGCAGTCTCTAATGCATGTCCCCAAAAGAAATCAGGTGACTTAGCAAAGCTCATCATGGAGCAAACCATGTCCAACAAGGTTATGTTTCTTCTTTCAGATACACCATTCTGCTGAGGCATATTAGGTACAGAGAGTTGTGACTTGATTTTGTATTCTATCATATAGTCTTGGAATCTTAAGTCCATGTACTCCTTACCTCGATCTGATTGTAATGTCTTAATTGTTTTACCTAACTAGTTCTTAACCTCAGCCTTATATTCTTTGAACTTTTTCAAAAGAATGAAACTTGTGATGCATTAGGTAAATATGACCATACCTTGAATAATCATCAATAAAACTGTTGAAATATTCATACCCACCTCGAGCTTTGACATTCATCGGTCCACAGAGGTCTGAATGTACGAGCTCTAAGGGTATTGTGGCTCTGAGACCTTTTCCAGTAAAAGATCTCTTAGTCATTTTTCCCTCAAGACAAGACTCACATGGAGGTAAAGAATTGTCTTCTAACTAATTTAGGAGTCCATTCTTAACCAATCTCTCAATCCTATTGAGATTTATGTGACTAAGTCTTAAGTGCCATAGATAGGCATTAGAAGAAACTTATTGTCTTTTATTTTGAGTTTCGACTGTTTTAAACATCTCAGTCTTTAAAATTTTTTTTTCTTTAGTTGGTCTTAACTTATATAAGTTGTTTTCAAATATAGCAGAACAAATTTGAATACTTTTTTCTGAAAATGAACGCTTAATTAACTTCAAATATTTTATACATTTGTTCCATAATATAAGCGATGGATATTAAATTCCTCTTCATAAGAGGTGCATACAAAACATCTTTAAGTATGATATATCTATCGTAAAAAAAAAAAAACTTCAAGTCTCCCACTGCTTCAGCCGAGACAACCTCTCCTCTTCCAACCTTGAGGGTGATCTCGCCTTCTTCAAGCTTTTTCCAAGAACTAGTTTCCTGAAAAGAGAAGCAAACATGTTTAGTGGCTCATGAATCCAATATCCAGGTTCAGGTATCATCCTCCACTAAACATGTCTCAGCAACTAGTAAATCATATTTACCTTATGCTTCTTTCGAGGTAGGGGCCTGAGGAAATTCCTTAGTTAAGAGAAATCTCAGGTCATCTATTACTAGTGTTGAATTCATATTTGTTTTCCATGTTGAGTAATTATCGTCGTTTAGTATTTCGGAAGCTAAGAGTTGATCTAAAGAGCTAGTCATGCTGAAAAGAAAACATATCCTTTTTAGTAAAAAATATTAATATTTTAAATCCAATCAAGTTTAGCAAAAAATCTAATAATATACCTGTCATACCCCGTCTCAGATCACCCTCTTAACCTAGAGAAGGGCGTGACTCAGCAGTTATCAACCCTTAGGTCGACACTTACTACCTAAAAACTCTTGCGGAATAACTCTGATACCAAATACAAATTATATGCAACGGGACGGCTGTAGGCCCACAATTTATTAACTTAAAAACTTAATATGTTAGAGTATTTACAGCACTAGATTTACAAGTCCCAAAACCCACAAACCCTAGTCCCTATATGAACAATAGTAACATGTGTACAATACTAACGGTAACCACCTATGGGGGGGAGGGAAACAAAACATTTGAAAATGGGGTGAGCTTACGGCCAGTGAGTGACCGAGAAAACATAGTAAATTCTCATGCATGATTTCAGTAATGAGTTTTTTAACTGAAACATAAACTTTTACAGTACTTGTATTGTAGCATAAACGTTTTCCAAGTGTAAAACATGTAAAGTTGTTTTAAACATAAAACAATAAAAGCATTTCTCAAATTAAAGTACTTTATAATTGGTAAAATAATCCAACACCAACTGCTAGTCCAGAAAGAACCTTTTTGTTCAATCTCCGACTTAGTTCACCTGTGGCCACATTAGGTGCTACTGCTCAGATACCTTCTCCTTGTACTTCAGTATCGAGCTGCTAGGATACCTTCTCCAACGTACTTCAGTATCCCGTTGGCTTGGTACCTTCTCAAATTTACTTCAGTACCAATAGATACCTTCTTCTTATACTTCAGTATCTAGTTGGGTGGATGCCTTCTCCTTGTACTTAGGCATCGCATTTTATCAAAATTATTTATAAACAACTTTTCTCTTTAAAGCATGTATAGTATAACACCTATACAACATGGCTTTAAAGTTGGTAATGCATGGTGGATAAAATCAATACATATACATATGTAAATAGTTTTTCAACAATATGCATGCGTTCAAATCACAATTCAAACTTGCTTGGAAACCACTTTATAAAACTAGTAGGCACGAGAATATTTTCGCAAACATGCTTTCTGTAAAATGTTTGTAATCAAACCAGTCTAAAACGTTTTAGTTTGAAAACATTTTAGCCACTCACCTCGAATTCTTAGGAACTTTTCACTCTACTAGCTCCTCGGGTCCCATTTTCACCCCTAGAATCCAGATTCAATTTACAACTTAGATTACTCATAGTTATGAACCTTATTTCGAAATACTTCCTTCTACAAACATATTCTAAAATGTCTTAGAAATCTTACTCTAAACTTCCAGCTCAAAATTCTTCGTGATTTGGCCGGAATCTCAAAATCTTCAAGACTGGCCCAGACTGATATGACAGTCTGACCCTTCTGTCTTCTTCTCAACCTCCAGCCGAGTTCCTTTGAGCCTTTTCCTCCGGCAGCCCTACTCTGGAAACTAGACTTCCAGAGTTTTCAGATGCCTACGAAATCACTCCAAACGCATAAGTAGATTGGAAGATATCCTTGTCCAAATTTGACACATTCCTCTGAACCCTCACTGGCCTCTACTTTCTCTACGAAATTTATGATTTTTGTGTGATTTGAAAATGAAATCCCAACTCCCTATTTATAGGCGTTCAAATTGCTCGTGGGATTGACAACACCTACTTGGCTGCATGGCTAAATGCTTAATCCTCCCTTTATCAACGTAAGCTAACTTCACCTTGGTTCAATGTGTTCTTCCCAAATGCATCCAACACAATTTCTTAGGTTTTAAGAATTTCTCTTAATCGGACACCTAAATTTTAATTGACGTTTGCCCTTACGTCTTCAAGCTTTGTTTGTATTCAAATTAGGATTTTTAAATGCATAATCCACCCCAACGCGTCCAAATACATCGCCCAGAAGCTTGCTCAGTCGTTCAATGCATAGGCGAGGCGTGGGCGTGACGTTCAAATGTAGCACCGGACAAAGCAAGACTAACGCATGCACTCTCGCTCTTTCCGCTCTCGACAATGTCGCTCTCTCTAATTTTCTCTCCTACTTTTCTCTCCACTCTTGCTCTCTCCAGCTTTCTCTCTAACTTTTCTCTCCACTCTCACTCTCTCCAGCTTTCTCGCTGGTCTCGCTCTCTCCAACTTTCTCGCTATTCTTGCTCTCTCCAATCTCGCTCTCTCTCGCGCTCTCTCCAGCTTTCTCTCCAACTTTTCTCCACTCTCGCTCTCTCCCACTTTCTCGCTGAAAATCTCGCTCTCTCTACTCTCACTCTCTCCAACTTTCTCGCTCAAAATCTCACTCTGAATGATCTCACTGGTCTCGATCTCAATGATCTCGCTCTCAACGATCTCGTTGATCTCACTCTTAACGATCTCGCTCTTAGCTACTGTGAATTGTTTGTCTCCGTGCAACTTCTACATGTTTTTTTTTTCCAGATTTTCCCCAAAAATAATTTTCCATATTTTTCTCAGTTCTTCAATCCTTTCTTCAGCCATAATGCATTTCACATAACTTCTCTATACTTAGCCGAAATTCCCCAAACTCAATTTCCATATTTTTCTTTTTCAAATCCCCATTCCACACTAGTTGTTTCATCATCCTACTTATTATACAAATTTCATCACAATTTTACCAATTAAAGCTCAACTTAATTTATTCAAAGAAAAATCTACTTAACACTTAGAAATTTCCCTCCCCTTAACTTAGGATTTAACTTTCACTTAGTTAATTCCTTTTATCACTTGCTTAAGGAAAATAGAAATCCGGGTTTAACAGTACCCTTCATTATTATATTTTGCAACGATATTTCAACGGTTTAGAATAAACTTCACCTAAGGGTGATTGACTATTCCTCCATTGAACCAAGACTATCTTGACTATATACTATCACCAGAATAAATCTTATTCCTATAGTAACTAAGTTATCGCTACTTTGGTCAAGAATTTACTAACACTTAGTAATTCTCGTAAGTGTGACCCTCCATTTTCAGACCTCAAAGATCGGAATCATTATGCTCCCGAAGTTGGAAAGACAAGAATGAAAACGGACCTGAGAGACCCTATCAATTTCTAGAGTTCACGGAGTTTCGAACCTATAATACAGCCCTTCGATTGGTAAGGTCGCTCCAAGGCAGACATGCAGGCGCATTATAGGAATCTCACGGTGCGACCTAATGGAAGAGACCGTAGGATGTGTTGACACACTTTCTTCTCCACTTACTATGAACAACTTCCCCTATTCACCTTGGTATTGACTCATGCAAACACTCTCCGAATTGAGTCCGCTCCCAAGGTGGCCCAAAGCCAAACATGAATCTCACGGTGTGAACTCTTAGAGACACTAGAGCTAGACGGTCAGGGTATAAAATACTTAGTGATACATTTCGGCTAAAAAACATATCCTAAGTCTAGGTGATTCATTCGTGTATAACTTTTATATTGAATTTTTAACCTACGATGTCTAGGTGATAAACAAATTTTATTATCTTACACTGCTCACGCATGCTCATAAAATTGGTTTAACCTAACTCAGACGTCGGCTCGATCTCCAGGTAGTAGGTGTTCCGTGAACCGTCAACTTAAAAACCTTCAACCTTAGTCATTTTATATGACTTTTTGCCAAGATCTTGTCGGGTGATTTTTCTTGTAACTTCGGTTTTACAAGATATCGACCTATTTTCTATGAAAATTGGGATTGCTCGAAGGTTAAACCTAAGTGAGCATGCATCTTATCTTTGTTATAGATTTTAGAAGTCTAGGTTATTTTATAACAATTTTAACAATAATAACCCTATAGCATTCATCTATAACATGCTTCCTTCAATCAAACATGCTTTGATATAACACTTATATTTAAACTAAGCATGCATAGTATAACAAATGCATGTCACATGCTTTTCCTATGGTGGGGTTTTAATACTATATGGCATACTATATGCACACATAATAAAAACAACATTATATATCACATGCATAATAGGTAAACAACACTAAACAACACTAAACTTTTTGGGGTTTTAAAATTTCGTAAGGTGAAGTTTTGTTTTTAGACTTTGGGACTCTATTTAGGACATAACTCCCCACCAATAAGACGGGGCTCTTGAACTAAGTAAAATAGCAACTACTAGCTCAGCTAAAGTTCTATTTTTCCTTTCAACATTTTCATTCATTTCAGGAAAATAAGGTGCGATCTTTTCGTGTATTATTTCTTGTGAGTTAAAGAACTCATTAAAGTTGTCCGAGTCGTACTCGGTTCCCCTATCACTACGAAGACTTTAAACCTTTCTATTAAACTGATTCTCTATTTCAACAACAAAAAGTTTGAAGGCATCAAAAGCATTACTTTTGTTTTTCAGTAAATATACAAAATTAAAATCAGAGCAGTCGTCAATAAAAGTAATGAAATATCTTTTATCGTTTCTAGTCAAAATGCCATCAAATTCATATAAATCAGAATAAATTAAATCTAGGGCTAAAAAATCCTAAGTACAGATTTATGCAGAGTTTTAGTAATTTTAGCTTGACTACAATACTCGCATTTATCAAAATCATTCGTGGATAACTTAGGTATCATTTTCAGCCTAATCATGTTACTAATTAAATTCTTATTTACATGAAAAAATCTAAGATGCCAAACATTCAAAGAACACAACATATACACAGAAGATTTCAATTTATTAAAGTCTAAATTTAATTTGAACATTCCCTTAGTTGCATACCCTTTTCCTACGAATACATTATTTTTGGTAAGGATATATATGTATGCCCCTATATTTTGAGTAAACCCGGCTTTGTAAAGGAGATAACATGATACCAAATTATTTCTTATCTCTGGAGTGTGCAGGACGTCCTTCAATGTGAGGATCTTCTTAGAGGTAAACTTCAGTTCCATCTCGTCGGTTCCAACAACTTTCATGGAGTGGTGATCCCCAAACAAAATATTCTTATCCTTAGTTTCAGTATAAGTTTAAAATAGACTAAGATCATAACAAACATGGCGCGTATCGCCGGTGTCTATCCACCACCCTTCACAGCCACCGATCATATTTACTTATGTGATCATGGCGACTAATGGTTCTTTTGTCAGATTCGTCTAACCAGCAAGACTAATCATACAATGTGAACGAAGAGGGAAATTTGGTACGCAAACATGCACCCTAATTTTTTTTCACTCCCTCGCACGCACCTTTTAATTTCTTTTCATTTTTAATAACGATTTTTATAAGATGCTATATTAAGAGGTTATTAAAAGGTACTTTTATTGTAGTGTGTCAAAACCAAAAACCCAATTCAATTACCAAAATCTATTTGATCAATGCTCAAACATCCTTTGAACTTTAGCTGCCGATATTTGCTCTGATACCATGTAAAATTAGAGGAAAATATAGGGTTCTTTGCCTATCAATCAAATGTCCTTAATGATATAAACCACTAATGAGGTTTATATAGGTAGGGCAAACAATAAGAATAAATAAACAGACTAATCTACCCTTAGGAAAAATGATAATAATAAATTACGTTAACACTACTGACATCATCTGGCATCGTTGCAATATACAACAGCCGTCTTGTCAGTGTATCTTGTCAAATTTATGGTTTTTTGGTAAGATTTAATGTGTGTTTCGATTGACTTTCTAAGTGTTTAAATAAGTGTTTGTTAGTGCAAAAAAATGTTTATAAACACTTAGAAAATCAATCCAAATGGGTCCTAAATATTTTGTTGAATTTTTATTGAATGGGATTTGGATGCTTAAAGTTGAGAACAATACAAGAAATATCACTTACAATATCATTAAAAAAACGTTATCGTAGACTTTCCATAGCGTTTTCAATAGTATTTTTTCAATGCTATAAAAAATCCATTTTGATAGCACATATATGATGCTATAAAAACTTTTCGTAGAGTAAAAAAACGCTATTGAAACGTTTTGATAGCATTTTTTATACCCTTAGAAAAGTGCTATCAAAAAGTTTCAGTAATGTTTGTCCAACACTAAAGAAATGTTATTTAAATGTTTTGATATGCCTTTTCCAATGCTATCAAAATGTTTCAATAGCGTTTTTAATAACATTGTAAAAACACTATAAAAAAGTTTTCATAATGTTTTATAAATGTTGTCATAGCCGATGTTATTAAAAATCTTTGACTTTCCATGGCATTTTTGTATAGATATTAATATTGCTATTGAAAGTTGACATATGATAGTTTTAATTCAATGTTATGGAAATGTTTCATAGTATTGGAAAAAGTACCATCAAAAGTTTTCATAGTAATAATTTTTGTTTTTATAAAAGTCGTTCTATAGCGATTTTAGACACGCTATTGGAAGGCCCTTATTTTTAATAGCATTTTTTCATCATAATGAAAAAATGCTATAAATACCCCATCTTCAAGCATGAATTTTAATGTTAATAAACTTTCTATAACATTTTTTGTAGTAGTAAAAACAACGCTATAATGTATCTTTAATAGCATTTGTTAATAACATTTTTTTAGATTTTACAGTGTGTTTCGCAAATATTATTGTAGAATTAATTATAAACATATATTTATAGAAGTTGCTTGCCTATATTATTGTCTAGACGAAGAAAGATTTAATTCACATTTCATCAAAATCTTCAATCATAGTTATAACCAAAATCTTCAAACTTATAGCATACAAAAGATAACACTATATTCATCCAAAAAGTTTGATACAATCATCAAAAGTATGTTCTAACAAAGTTCTTACCTAGTAGAACAAGTTGTAAATTTGTAATCCAAATAAAATTACTATATATATAATCCCAAAAAGTTGATAAAATCAAAAGAGATGTTTAGATTACAATGATACCAAAATTCTCCCACAAAAAATATGTAGCTTCGATGTTTGCTGTCATATGAATTGTCTAATAAAAAGATAAAACAAAATAGCATTCATAAATCATCATGATCTAACTCTAATAGTAGATTAGCTAATGAACTAAATAAATGCTTAATTTACAAAGTAGTAAATAAAATTTCTTACATTGTTTGACTTTATCCACTGACCATGCAACAATAGTGCCATAACATCGTCAATACCAATAATGTTAAATGTAGGCCTCCTTAAGAAGGAATTTGGTATTTTGATCATATCAACCCACACATGAACTGCATTCGAACCATGAGTTATGTGAAGGATGAGGATTGATGGATCATTGGAAGTTCAGCAATGACTTCTCCTGAACTGATCAAATCTAGCAACAAACACTTATGGGGAGTGTTGGTAGTAATACTCTTTTTCACCAATAATATGGTTAGAAAATTTTCAAACAATAATAATTTTGAATGCTAAATGAATACAAAAGTTATAAATGAATTTATTGGTGGAGAATTTAGGATTAGAGCTAGAATATATGTCGATGCTGATACTCTGATAGGATTATTACAATTTTGTTTGCTCATTTTTTCCTATAGAAAGATCATATTCAAAATGTTATATAAAACACAATTTAAATAGATAAAAAGATTTAGGAAAAATTTACCTTGTCTTTTATTAAGCAAACCACCACGCTTTTCAGTTCATCTATATCTAACGTTAGGTTATTGCATTTTCTTTCAAGACATGCAATAGTCTTATCTTTCTGAGTTGATGTAGACGCCTTCGATCTAGTCACACCAAATCCTAATCATCATACATAGAAATGATCAAGACAAAAAATTCTACTAATTTTATGGTTTCATTGAGATCCATGAAACACAATCGACTAGATGACGCATCTTCCCATCACTAGTTTTATGGTTCATATGTCATGTTAGTAATTAAGCTATATCATGCATTTGGAACATTCATTTCAATCTTGAAATCAATGGAAACTATCTCAGCACTTTTCTTTTGGAACACACCCTTTCATCCATTCTGTATGCTTATCTACCTTCAATCGAGAATGCCCCTAAATTGGACAACTCTCTAAATCTTTATTCTCTTTCATAAACAAGCAGCAATCATTTGCAAAAGCAGGGATCTTTTGATAGCCTAAATAAAATACTTTTAAGAACTTCTTTACTTCATAAGTGGATTTTAAGATAACGTTGTCAGGGGGTAGCATATTGTGCAATAGCTCTAAAAGGCTTCTGAAACTTTTATCAGTCTAATCATTAGTAGCCTTTATCTTATATAAGAACACCACAACTAACATTTTTGTACATTTCTTACAATGAGGATACAAAGAAGTGTTTTCGTCTATAACCTTTTAATTGACATCACTATTTATAAATGATTCATCAACTTTTTCGTCGCTCATGAAAGAAGTACTACAAAAGGGTTGACCATCAAACATACACTCTATAGATATTTCTTCACAATGATGGTACCAATCCTGTAAGTTGGATCCATATCTTTGATACCCAAATGTTCATAGACAACATCAAAGGTTTGATGATTCATGTTCCTACATGTCTTGCATTAACACAAAATTTTGTCTACCGAACCCAATATGTTCTCTATTTGTTTGACGAAGTTCCATGCTCTCATAAGATATTTCTTGGTCACTCTATTAAAAAAATCTAGGTTCCCAATTAATATAATTAATTATATTAATCTATGATTAATTCCACATTAATTTGACATTTTCTTACCTGTTCAAATGAATCCAGTCTTTTTCAAACATTCTTCTTCAAATTATTGCTATAAGAATGTCAAATGTAATTGTTGGATGAGGATACACAATGGTAGATGAAAGTGATACACAATAGTAGATGAAAGTGTCAAACAAAGGTATGTGTTCTTAAACTAAAAGTTAGGCATTTTTGTAGCTTACGAACTCAACCAAAACTGAAATCGAGAATACTAACCTAAGAAGGTACACATCAAGAAAGTAATAACCACAAAACATATATTAAGAGTTAGGACAACGAGATATTAGCTATTTTTCTCATATTAATTGAGTAATGTTCTGAAAAAAAAATCCAAGTTTAATTAACTAATTCTTGCAGTTAAACAAATCCTCAAGATTGCTTCCCAGTAGATGCAATTCACATCACACATTTCTTGCAGACCAATCCGAAAGGTAATGGAATTTACAATCTCAACAACACATAAACTTCAGAATAACAAAAACTAAATAAATAGAAAAAGAAAACCGAAAAGGACAAGCCATTAGTCATACTAAAACAAAAAATATTTCCTAAATCTTGAAGTACTCTCAATAAAAATTCTCTAGGACTTTTATAAAGGGGAGGAGAATGAAGGGAACAGCTGCAAATGCAATAGAAACTATTCTACTCTCACACTTGCAAAGTAAATCATCTTTTAGCACATGCATGTCCATAAATTCTCTCTTAAAAGATGCACAATTCATCATCAAAACAAAAACTGTGTATATTAAAAAAGCTTGCACTACCACATTGAAAAGAAATACACAAACAAACAAAGACTCACATTTAAAGGTTTCTGGTTAACAACCTACAAGAATATGTCATTTCTCTTACTTCCCTTGTATTGGAACTATGACTTATCAAAAGAATATACAACACTTTTCTATTCGAATTATTTGGGTTCACTTTGAGGAAAAATGTACACAATTGAACCTGAGAAAGAATGAAGAATTTTGTGGCAATGGAGAAAGGGAGAAGATCTTCATGATAGATAGAAAATGGAAACGAAAGGGAGAAATTAAAGAAAGAGAGTTGATAAACTGTGCAACTTGTTTCTTAGAGCATTTTATTCAGAAGATTGAATTCAAAGAGATTATTAAGTACAGTTAAAGACTTCAAGAAAGCTAGATCGTCAATACCATTAACATAATGATTCCATTTTCCTTGTCTGATTACTACAAGTACAACAGCTATTACAACATGTGATCAACCTCAATCAAAAACCAATAAAAAAAAAAATAAAAAAAAAATAAAAAAAACAAGAGAAAGGAATAATAATAATAATAATAATTTAAAAAACCAGCACAAAAAAACTTATTCCAAAATTCAAAAACTAATTTTAAGACTTACTAACATAAGAATAAACATGTATAAAGTACATAGCAATAAAACTCGAGATAATAATCAAAAGAACAAACATAACAATTAAATAGAGTCAACAACATAACGACTAAATTCATAAAAAAAGAAAATCAAACCATCCACAAAAAACATACCAGACAAGGGAACAAAAATGCCACTAACTAAGCAATAATAACTAAGAAACAACAATGATTCGATGAGGTTGAAAACCAAAGATGAAGCTAGGAACGTAAGATACTTGAACCACTGAAAAAACTAACAAATCCACAAAAAACTGCTGAATATTGCACTCAAAACGAAAAATAGTTGTAGCACCCAAAGAGAGAAATACGAACAATAGAAAGAAACCAGCCTCGAGACCAAATAAATCAAAATTCAACTTCACATAAAGCCGGAAAAAGGCAGCGATAGCAACAAAAAATTGAAACCTAAGGAGCATAACAAGACGTAGGATAAATACTTTAGCCCAAACAAAGACAAATATATATTAGACTGAAGGAAATCGAATTAGAGGATTTCCATGAGCAGCGGAATAGATCATTCAAAATTAAAATCATGTATGAACATTACAATTATTGTTGTAAACAAAACAAACAGTTATGCAACCATATAGAAATTACAACATGAAAAATACAAATGAACAAGGAGAAATTTCTACGAACATTTGTAGACTCGTCTCCGCGCTCCTTGCTCACGAATCCTCGAACACAACAACCTCGAACACCCAAACAATACGACCGCTCCACAGCATGAACACCGCGTACTCGTCCTCTGGGATCACCTCGGTCACGAACTCCTCAATAGCATGAACGGCCACCACAGAACCTTAACGGCGTCAAGTTGAGTATGACACTACCAAGAAGGATACATTGGTATTCTCGGTGTGAGAATCTAGAGGGTGGGCTTCTGTGTGGACTTGGTATGATGTAGACGAAGGAGGAAACTACAATCGTGTACACGATTGGGCAAGTGGGAGATGGCTGAGACCTATCCTATAGGTCGATGCCCAATCGTTTAGCAAAAGCTAATCGATCGTCTAGCAAAAGCTAAGCGATCATTTAGCTCATTGTTTAGCTCAGTATCTATCGCTTACAAAACACTACACGATCGTTTACTAAAATAAGCTATCGCTTAGAAAATCTGTATTTACTTGACAACTACCGTGAGATGTTTTTCCAAGAGAGAAATCTGAAAACATTTTTTGCCAAAACTTTTCAATACTTACTAAAATTAGGAAAACAGTTTTTCTTTTATCTCACGGTTACCATAAACCACCAATAACCTCCAACTCAATTGATTATTAGAGAAAAAGATTTAATTATCCAATAATTAATATTATTATAAATATAAATGATAACCAACTTATCATACTATATTTATAACCTATAGTTTTAATATTTCATCTCATGAAACATATAAACCATAGTTCTTTTTCTATTCCGTGATGCTTAATGTAAATCTCATTTACATCAATCATCCACTAAATGTATCTCATACATCATACCGATTATATCATATATAATCAACATACCTCTTGTTAATTTGAACATTTCAAATCAACACCAAGAATTGATTCTCAACTGAATCCATTGAGCTACCAAGGGGACCTTATGGACCTATAGCTTGAAGCTCCAACGGTACATGAATAACTGACTAAACTCTTTAGTCACGAGATCCACCATCCATTAACTGCCAGGTGTCACGGTCATGCTTGTCCAGGGCCTGTTGCCCATGGTCGCATGCCCGATCCATCCCCCTTCTAGCATACTTTCATATCTTGTATTGTATTAACTTAGTTAGCTTGCTTTCTTTACATTTTCATTGTAAGTGACCACTCGCCCTTTTGCATATGCAAGGGTGCCAGTTGGCTTTTTGTTCAGAATGCACTATATGGGGATAAGACTAATCATCACTTCCCTACACCCGGAGTAGTACTCTATAAAGCTGTTGTTGTTGCTTATTGCTTTCTAGCCTACTACAATCTTTCTTTCTTTATTCACACTCACAAAAACTTCTTACGAAAACCTTTTCTCCAAATCCGTTTTCTAAAACCGTTTTCCCTAAAATTGTGGTGGAGGTTGCAAGAGGCACTCGGTGTGCCACCGGCAGTCCATATTCGAGTTGGCTAACTTGTTCGTGAGCGGGAACAAGTGCCGCAAAATAGCTAAGAGAAGCTTCTGAAAGAGCGATTGTAACAGTTGGTATCAGAGCCAAGTCGGCTCACAGAGGGAAGATCAGTGATCATGTCGGCGATGAATAACCTGAACAAGTCCCATGTGGATAGGTTGGTAGAGATGGAAGAGCAAATGCTCTACCTGAGAGAGGTCCCGGATAATGTTCGTTTCCTAGAGACTCGGCTACAAGAAGTTGCTGAGAAAGCCGATGGAATTGATGCGGTAGTGGGCCGCCTAGATGGATTACCCATCAGAGAATTGATGATGAGGGTAGAGACCCTCGAGACCAAAACAGCACGGTCCGATAGCTTTGAACATGGCGATAGCTCATCGGGCTCTGTTGCCCACATAGAGGAGCGTGTCGAAGAGCTGGACGACTCCTAAAAAGCAATACTTCAGATGGTAACAAATTTTTCTGAAGACTTTCGGTCGGCCCTTGACGTCGTCAGAGCCGAGATAGCGGATGTGAGTGCTAGGGTGAATCTCACCATCCGAGTGGTAGGGAACCAAGCCCCATCTGTGGAGCAATGGCAGTAAGCAGAATAAAAATCCCAGAACCGAAGTCCTTCTGTGGGGTGCGAGAAGCAAAATCCTTGGAAAATTTTATCTTCGACCATGAGCAATACTTCAAGGCGACGAACACAGTGACTGAAGAGTCGAAAGTCACACTAGCAACGATGCATCTGGCTGAAGATGCAAAACTGTGGTGGAGATCACGATTTACAGACATACAGGAAGGACGATGCACTATTGATACTTGGGATAGATTGAAACAAGAACTTCACTCGCAGTTCATCCCTGAAAATGTCGAGATCTTGGCTCGACGAAAACTCCGAGAGCTGAAGCAAACAGGTAACAACAGGGACTACGTAAAACAGTTTGCAGGACTCATGTTGGACATACGAGATATGTCTGAAAAAGACACGGTATTTTTCTTTGTTGAAGGGCTGAAACCGTGGGCGAAATCAAAACTATATGAACAGAGAGTACAGGATCTCCCCTCTGCCTATGCAGCAGCTGAACGGCTATACGACCTTAGCACTGACTCACAAGATGTGAGGAAGTAGTCAACTTCCTCAAATGGGGGAAACAGAAACAGCCGTTCTAGTCCTCCCAGACCTGGGGGAGGAGACAAGAACACAGGGGGGGACCGTAAATCATCCCAACAAAGATCAGGAAACAACTGGCGGGGGCCGCCGCAATAGCATTACAATTACAATCGCCCCCTATCTTGTTTCATATGTAGAGGGCCACATAGGGCGGGCGAATGTCCAAATCGAACCGCGTTCAATGCTTTTCAAGCCACATTAGCCTCTACCTCCGAAGACAAGGCTAAACTGGAGGAGACGATAATCGAGCCAGCTGCAGAAATTGAGAATCCCAGGATGGGGGCATTGAAATTCTTATCTGCACTCCAGAAGAAAATGGGAAAGGCGATGGAGCCACTAGAGAAAGGACTCATGTATGTGGACGCTTGGGTCAACCAAAGATCGGCCAAGAACACTATGGCCGACTCCGGGGCCACCCATAACTTCATTGCTGAAACGGAAGCCCGCCGCCTGAACTTGACCTGGGAAAGAGATGCAGGGAAGATGAAAGCTGTGAATTCTGCAGCCCTACCGATTACGAGGATAGCGAAGAGAACTTCGGTGAAGTTAGGAGACTGGAAGGGCCTCGTTGACTTCGTGATTATCAAGATGGATGAATTCGACGTGGTATTGGGGATGGAGTTCCTACTTGAACTTAAAGTCATACCAATGCCCCTCGCCAAATGTCTAGTCATTACCGGATCTACACCCACCGTAGTTCAAGCTAGTATCAAGCAGCCAAATAGGGTGAGAATGATCTCAGCCCTCCAATTGAAGAGAGGCCTGGCCCACGATGAACCCACGTTCATGGCCATCCTGATAGAATCAGTTGAATCCAATGAAGAGGAGATCCCCCAAGACGTTCTATTTGTCTTGGAAGAGTATCGGGATGTCATGCCTAAAAGCTTGCCCAAGTCCTTACCCCCACGAATGGGGATTGACCATGTGATTGAGTTATTACCAGGGGCAAAGCCGCCTGCCAAGAATGCATATCGGATGGCCCCGCTAGAATTGACCGAACTCCGAAAACAGTTAGACGAATTATTAGATACAGGATTTATCAGACCCGCGAAGGCCCCTTACGGAGCCCTAGTACTGTTCCAGAAGAAGAAGGATGGGAGCCTCCGGTTGTGCATCGACTATCGGGCCTTGAACAAGCTCACAGTCTGAAACAAATATCCCCTTCCTATCATTATTGACTTATTTGATCGACTTCACGGCGCTAAGTATTTCTCGAAGCTAGACCTACGGTCGGGTTATTATCAGGTTCGAATTGCTGAAGGAGATGAACCTAAGACGACCTGTGTCACGAGATATGGAGCCTTCGAATTCCTTGTGATGCCCTTTGGCCTCACCAATGATCCAGCAACTTTCTGTACCTTAATGAACCAAGTGTTTCACGAATACCTCGACAAATTCGTCGTAGTGTATCTCGATGACATTGTGGTCTATAGTGCCTTGCTGGAGGACCATCGACATCACCTCCAACTAGTCTTCGAAAAGTTGAGGAAAAATCAGTTGTATGTAAAGAGAGAGAAGTGCTTCTTTGCCCAAGAGCGCATAAATTTCCTCAGCCACGTGATTGAGTGTGGTCGGATTGGTATGGAAGAAGGCAAGGTGGCCGCGATCAGACACTGGAGAGTACCATTATCCGTGACCGAACTACGATCCTTCCTCGAACTAGCCAGGTACTATAGGCGTTTCGTAGAAGGATTCTCGAGAAGAACAGGGCCATTAACTGAACTGTTGAAGAAAGATAGCCAATGGAGCTGGACTCCTAATTATCAACCCACCTTTGAGGGCTTGAAAAAGGTGATGATTGAGGGGCCGGTCCTCGGAATTGCCGACGTGACAAGCCATTTGAAGTAGAGACTGATGCTTCTGACTTCGCGTTGGGCAGTGTCCTCCTCCAAGACGGACACCCCATCGCGTATGAGAGTAGGAAACTAAATGATGCCGAACGGAGGAATGTCGCCTCCGAGAAAGAGATGTTAGTAGTAGTTCACTGCTTGAGGGCCTGGAGACAGTATCTCTTAGGGGCCAAGTTTGTGGTCAAGACCGACAACAACTCCATTTGCCACTTCTTCAACCAACCGAAGTTGTCGTCGGAACAGGCACGGTGGCAGGAGTGTCTAGCGGAGTTCGACTTCCAATTTGAACATAGACCGGGGAAAAGTAACCAAGCGATCGATGCTCTTAGCCGAAAAAGCGAACATGCGGCACTGTGCATGTTCACCCGTCTACACGCAAGTACGTTGAGTGCAACAGTACGAGAAATTGTCAAAACTCACTTGACAAACGACACAGCGGCGCAGGCCATCATACAGTTGGCCAAAGAGGGGAAGACACGCCAATTTTGGGTGGAAGACGATCTACTGTACACCAAGGACAATCGCCTCTACATCCCCAGATCCGGGGAGTTACGAAGGTCGCTGATGAGGAGTGTCACGACACACCATGGGCAGGACATAATGGTTGGCAGAGGAATTATGCCCTTCTGAAACAAGGCTACTATTGGCCAAGCCTTCGAGACGATGTCATGCAATTTACCAAGACTTGCCTTGTCTACCAACAAGACAAGGTCGAAAGGGCGAAATTAGCAGGTCTATTGGAACCCCTACCTGTGCCCTCTAGACCATGGGAAAACGTGTCTCTCGACTTCATCACCCATTTTCCCAAGGTGGGAGAGTTCGAATCGATTCTTGTTATCATCGATCGGTTCTCAAAATATGCCACTTTCATCCCGACGCCGAAAATGTGCGCAGCCGTGATGAGTGCTCATCTGTTCTTCAAACATATCGTGAAATTATGGGGCGTCCTCGCGAACATTATTAGCGATCGGGATGGAAGATTCACTGGGACATTCTGGACAGAATTGTTCAAAATATTGGGGTCAACACTGAATATCTCCTCTACTTTCATCCCGACACCGAAAATGTGTGCAGCCGTGATGAGTGCCCAGCTGTTCTTCAAACACATTGTGAAATTATGGGGCGTCCCCGCGAGCATTGTTAGCGATCGGGACGGAAGATTCACTTGGACATTCTAGACAGAATTGTTCAAAATATTCGGGTCAACACTGAATATCTCTTCTAGCTATCATCCCCAAACTGACGGCCAACGGAACGCTTCAACAGTATGCTCGAGGAATATCTGCGTCACTTTATCGACGCTAGGCAGAAGAACTGGGTCCAGTTGTTAGATGTGGCTTAATTCAGCTTCAATAGCTAGCAGAGTTCTGCGACCAGAAAAACGCCCTTCGAAGTGGTGTGCGGTAGACAGCCACTCATGCCACACTTGGTGGACCACCCTGCAGGCAAAAGTCCTTAGGCACATAACTTCACTAAAGAGTGGAGCAAAACCTCTGAGATAGCTCGCGCCTACCTAGAAAGAGCATCAAGAAGGATAAAGAAGTGGGCTGATAAGAAGCGAAGGGCCCTCGAGTTTCAAGCCGGGGACAAGGTCCTGATCAAGCTACGACCGGAATAGTTTCATTTCCAAGGCCAGAGAGACCAACGGCTAGTAAGGAAATATAATGGTCCAGTGGAGGTAATTGAGAAGGTTGGGCAAACCTCATATAAGGTTCAGTTACCCTCATGGATGAAGATTCATCCTGTCATCCATGTGAGTATCCTGAAACCCTATCATCCTGATCCCATGGATGAACAGCGAAACATGCTAAGGCGCCCACCGGTCACGATGAAGAATTCCGCTGAGAAAGAAGTTACACAAATCCTGAATAAACGTACGTGCCGTATTGGAAGACCCAGACGAGAACTGACAGAGTTCTTAGTGAAATGGAAGGATCTCCCCGACGAAGAGATCAGTTGGGAGCGGGCCGAAGATTTGAAGAATGCAGCTTCAGCCATCGCAGATTTTGAACAAGGTAAATTGACGGGGACGTCAACCAATTAAGGGGGGAGAATGTCACGGTCATGCTTGTCCAGGGCCTGTTGCTCATGGCCGCATGCTCGATCCAACCCCCTTCTAGCATACTTTCATATCTTGTATTGTATTAGCATAGTTAGCTTGCTTTCTTTACATTTTCATTGTAAGTGACCACTCGCTCTTTTGCATATGCAAGGGTGCCACTGGCAGTCCGTATTCAAGTTGGCTGACTTGTTCGTGAGTGGGAATAAGTGCTGCACAATCGCTAAGAGAAGCTTTCGAAAGAGCGATTGTGACACCAGGCACTCCACTAAAAACCGACAGCTGAACTATCCTTACCACAGATATATTATGTGTCCATCTTAACCAATCAGAAGCGTGATAACCCTTCATAGATCGTTCATAAGTACAGTTGGGCCAATAACCGTTATGCCCCTGTAGTTACATCTAACTCCTCAAGTACCACCGATCCCTCTAATGAACATAAGTCACAGTTCTACTATGACTGAGTCCTCTCTTTCAAAGAGAAGTTGTGGCCATTATATTCAATCCCCAGAATCAGCCCTTAAGAGAGTAATCTCTCTACTTATCCCTGTTTCAGGAAATGAGTGAATTCCATCTTGTGGATTGAGTTCCCAGCTCCCAAGTCAGACAAGTCTCCAAAAAGGAAGGCATGTTGAGTTGGCAATCTAGCCACTCTCACCCATACTATTCAAAGGACCACCCTCAAGGGCAAGAGTTCCCAAAACACTCAGGATTGAGGTCGTGTCACCTATGGTCGTTTAGGTGAGATGTAAGTCTGTAGTATCAACGGCGTTATATATAAACTCTTTGTATAGGACACTCCCGCTCGCTCGTCTCCACATGAATGATCAAGATCTACCATCTGTAGTAGTTTACAACACTTGCAAACCTCTACAAAGCAGGTCGTATCAGTAGTGTCACAAGGATCGGGTATCTTACCTTAATCCTCATACTACAGATCTATTTAGGTTATCACTTAAGGCATGATGCACTTGTATATCACATATACATGCTTAAGTTCACATAAGATAACCAAAGAGCTTTGTTTATTGGATATTAGTAAATGCCATAATTAAATAACAATTATTTTTTTTATCAAAAAATATGTATCTTTACAAAACAACGAGACTCCGGAAGAATTAGGACACCAATCCCAACAATCTCTCACTTGTTCTAATGTCTCGAGAGACTAAGGTACAATACAATATACAATAAACTAGGGCGTACCCCAGTATCATCTCCTACTTGCCTAAGACAAGATGTCGCATGTCCCACAGATCTAGACTCTCTAGGTGACCCTCGAACACTTTAGTCGTGAGGATCTTTGTAAAGAGATCAGCAACGTTGTGCTCCGATGCGATCTTCATGACTATCACGTCACCACGATGCACAATCTTCCTGATCAGATGATATTTCCATTCGATGTGTTTACCCCAACGATGACTCCGAGACTCCTTTGAATTTGCCAAAGCCTCGCTATTATCATAATATAGTGTAATAAGAAAATTCATATTTGGAACAACTTCCAAATTTGAAAGGAACTTCCTCAGCCAAATAACCTCCTTAGCTGCTTCACAAGGGGCTACGTATTCGATTTCCCTAGTGGAGTCCGTGATGCATCATTGCTTGATGCTTCGCCAGACTACAGCCCTTCCATTTAGAATGAACACTGACCCCGATGTCGATTTGGAGAATCTCTATCGGTCTGAAAGTCAGAGTCCGTGTATCTTGTAAGCATCAGATCCTTATCTCCATACACGAGCATGTAGTCCCTCGTTCTCTGAAGATACTTGACGATCGTCTTGATCACTGTCCAGCGATCAAATTATGGATTGGATTGATACCGACTAACAATCTTTATTGCATAGAAAATGTTGGGTCTGGTACACAACATTGCATACATCAAGCTTCCTAGTAGAAGCATAGGGAATCCATCTCATGTCCTCAACCTATTGAGGTGTCTTAGGACATTGATTCTTAGACAAAACGAATCCATGCCGGAAGGGTAACCCCTCTTGGAATCCTGCATCCTATACCTGATCAACATTTGATCAATGTACGATGCCTGAGACAGGGCACCGTTTGTTCTTGCGATCCCGAATGATCTAGATCCCTGGAACGTATTGTGCCTTACCCAAATCTCTCATTTGGAACTGGACAGCTAGCCGATTCTTAATGTCAGTCAGATACCCTACATATTTCCCAATGAGTAGAATATCATCCACATACAGTGCCAGGAAAGCTATTGAGCTGTTGATGATCTTCTTGTATACACAAGGCTCATCAACGTTCTGATCAAAGTTAGATGTCTTGACAGTAGTGTCAAATCTGATGTTCCAAGATCTAGATGCTTGTTTCAGCCCATAAATGGACCTATTAAGCTTGCAAACCCTTTGCTCTTTATCTGGATCTACGAACCCCTCTGGTTGAGTCATATAGATGGTCTTCTAAAGATTACCAATAAGAAATGCAACCTTGACGTCCATTTGCCATATTTCATAATCATAAAATGTGACTATGGACATGAGAATCTGGATAGACTTGAGCATGACAACAGGTGAGAAAGTTTCCTTATAGTCAACTCCCTCAACCTGGGTATAACCCTTTGCCACAAGTCTAGCCTTAAAGGTTTGCACCTTTCCATCTACACCTTTCTTTCGCTTATAGATCCACTTACACCCAATAGATCTTACCCCATCAGGTGGATCAACAAGCTTGCAGACGTTATTGAAGTACATAGACTCCATTTACTGGTTCATGGCCTTAACCCATTCATCTTTGTCAACATCCTCCATTGCTTTCTTAAAAGACAACGGATCCTCGACCCCATCATTCGTAATGATGTTTTGGGCTTCAGTCAAACTCATATAGTGATCTGGTGGGTTCATAACCCTCCCATTACGTCAAGGCAGTCTCAACTCTTGAGCTGGTTGACTAGACGTCCCGACCTCAACAACTCTTGTTGATCTATCGGCCTGTTCAACAACTCTTGTTGAACCCTTAACAGTTTCAGTCTCACTAGAGATCTCACATAAAACGATCTTACTTCATGTCTTATGATCCCTCATGCGGTCTTCTTCCACGAATATAGCATTTGTAGAAACAAACACTTTGTTCTCACTCGGATCATAGAATTATCCACGTCTCATTTCCTTGGGGTAGCCTACAAAAATGAAAACCTTCGAACACAGTTTCAACTTTTTTGGGTTAGTCGCTAGCACATATGTCGGACAACCCCAAATCCTGAAATGGCATAAACTACCTTTACGACCTCTCCATAACTCAAAAGGTATTTCAGAAACACTTTTCAAGGGAACGTTGTTTAGGATATAACATGCAGTCTCAACTGCAAAACCCTAAAACGAGTCTGGAAGATGAGCATAATTCATCATATACTGAACTATGTCCAACAAGGTTCTGTTTCTCCTTTCTGATACACAATTCTGCTGAGGTGTACCAGGGGCCGAGAATTGGGATGCAATCCCATGTTCTATCATATAGTTCTAGAATTGGAGATCCATATACTCTCCACCATGATCAGATCGAGTGTTTTTATCTTCTTACCTAACATGTTTTCAAGTTCAGCCTTATACTCCTTGAACTTGTCATGGGCTTTAGACTTACGTTGCATTAGATAGAGATACCCAAACTATGAATAATCATCTATGAAAGAGATGAAATATTTAAACTCACCTCGAGCTCTAACATTCATCGGACCACAGAGGTTTGAATGTACAACCTCCAAGGCTTCCATGGCTCTGTAACCTTTTCCAGTAAAAGGTCGTTTGGTCATCTTGCCTTTTAGGCATGATTCATATACCGGCAAAGAGTTTTCTTCTAAACTCTTTAGAAGTCCACTTTTCACCAACTTCTCAATCCTATTGAGGTTGATGTGACCTAACCTTAGATGCTAAAGATGGGTGTTTACCTTAGGAGAAACCTTTGGTCTTTTAGCTGTTGTTGCCATACTGAACATTTTAGTGTTAAACAAGGCTTTTATGACTAACGGCCTTAGTACATATAAGTTATTTTCCATTGAACTATAACCAATCTTCATTCCATTCTTGAAAATAATCAATTTATTCTCAGAAAATTAGATGGTATAGCCTTGTTCAATGAGACAAGAAACCGAGATTAAGTTCCTCTTAATATGAGGAACTACAAAAACATTATTTAGTAACAGATAACATTTCTTGTCAACAAATAACTTGAGTCTGCCTACAGCAACAGTTGAAACAACCTCATCAGTACCGACTCGTAGAGTCATCTCTCCCATTGGCAACATTTGCCAATATTTGAAATGATTGGTAGCACCTGGATCAAGGATCCAGGGAGAATCATCATTCTCTATCAGACACGTCTCCAAGACCAATAACTCATATTTACTGTCTTGTCTCCTCTTTTGGAGAGTAGTGGGATCGAGGTCGTTTACCACAAAATTTGTTTCACATGATTCTTTCCATTGTAAGTAATCGGTCATATTAAATGCATTAAACAAAAATACTAACGAGTTGCTGAAAAGAAAAACACATTGACCTATGTTAGGTTTTAAGCAAATACTCGTTGTAAAACAAAATAACATCCAATAAGGTTTTAGAAAAACTAATATGAACCCCATGTGACTTCTAGTTTCGCAATGACACTTCAAAGATTTAGGATAAAAGCTGCCGAAGGGAGGTCAGTTATCACTCCTCTGAATTCAGAAGTTCTCAACCATTCATTAATACCAGAACAACTCTTGCTTCTATAACGACTAGCCATCATTGATTTGGCCAAAAGATCATTAACTTACTTAACAATCTCCTGTAAGTGTGACCTGCCATTTTAGGCCCTAGAGGTCCGCCCCAAAAAGTTAATCCGAAGGGAAAAAATCTGATTAGGGCAAAACATAAAGTGACCCTATCCATTTCTAGAGTTCACCTTGATTTTGACCAACTTCACAAAATCCATCCGAAGGGGGACGCTCAAAGGCGATGCAAGGGAGTACAGCATCTCACAGTGCAAACCAACGATAGAGACCATAGGACGTGTTGACACACACCTTTCACCCACTTACTATAAACACTCTCTCCGTCCATCTTGATATTGGTTCGTGAAAACACCATCTGAAGGGGAATGTTCCCAGGGCACCACGAGGCCAAGCATGAATCTCACGGTGTGAACGTATAGGGAGAAACGTGAGTGGAATCATAGACATATCAGATACACCTCTTCCTCCCACTTAGTATTTTATAACCTAGGGTTTAGCTTACTTATAAAAAACACGGCTAAGGATTTTAACTAAGTGATTTTTAGGTTTGCCCAAGAGTAACATTTACCTTGGGTAGTGAATCAACTTTTTATCATCATCCATTAAACTCTTTAACGGAGTCTTTGACCAAAAACATCACATGCTTGTTGACAATCTATCTAATTTACCTTTCCAGGTAGGTTCCCATGTAGGGGTGTTACGTTTCCATTAACTTAAGAACCCCAACCTAGCCAGAACCCACCTTAGACAAAGGGTCCCTTATAGATAGGTTTACAAAAAATTTAATCTTTTATTCCAACCAATTTAATCGCATTAAACCGATTTTAAAAGATTAATCTAGGTTACTAAACCCTTTAGAACCACTTGAACTTAGGTCTATCTCAATAAAATTTTAAAACCTTTTTAAAAAACTTGAGTTCATCCTAAGTCCGCATGCTACTCTTTCTTATTTATTTTAGGTCTAATTTCCTTTATAACACTTATAAACGGAAACCAACAACAATGAGAAACTAAAACATTCAAGGCATTCATAACGCTTATAAACAGCCTAAGTGTCATGCTCAATATATTGTCCATTCATTGCTACTTCTTTTATATAACACTTATACAACACATCAATGCAACAAGTAAAATATACTTCCATTCACCCTTAGACTATAACACTTATAATAAAAGGATAATGCATGATAATGCCCACTGCATGCATAATATAACTCTTGTAATTCATTATGCATGTGCATGCTTTCAAGTAATTTCTTCATGCTCGATTATAACATTTATAATACATGATGCATGAATGATTGCACAACCGAAGGTGGGAATTAAACTATATGTCAGACACTTTCGCATATAAGCTGTAGGGTTTTATGTTCTAAAACTCATGGTTTGTAAACATTAGAACTTATTCTGAGATTCGATAAAGTTGTTGTTGAATATATTGTTTTTTAGAAATCCAATAAACCTAAGTCCTTTGACTATTATATGAGTACTTGAACTTTATGTAGAGACATACAAATGGATCAGATTTAAGTAAATAGTCAAAATGATCTTTAGTATATGAGTAAGGTTGGGTACCTTACTCTGGTAACACTATTGGATGCGACCTACTCTGTAGTTGTTACAAAGTGCTGTAAAGTGCTATATACGAAGTGATCCTAATTCGTATATGTTGAGACATGAGGAGTGAGGGTGTCCTGTGCAAATGAGTTTTGTGAAAGATTGGACCACGAAACCTGTCACTCTTACTTTATAATATTGTTTACTGTTTAAGACTGACTATTTCAAAGCAATGACCTTGGTAACTTAACCTTAATCCTAAGCTAACTATGAACTCCTGTTTTTTCGGGATTATTCTTTGATCTGCAAACAATGAGAGTAGACCAATTGGCTCTCCTCAATAAGCTTACCATTTTGGGGATAAGATCGAATGAATAGCTGGGAATATAGGGTGCAAGACGAAATTCACTCCTACCCGATTAGGGATAGTAGAGAGGTTGTTCCCTTCAAGTGCTGATTCTGGGTCTTGAACAAGAGGCATCACCCTCTCATTGGCCTGAGAGGGATTTAATTTGTTGATTGAATCAAAAATCAATTGTTCATTAGAGGATCAGTGGAACTTAAGGAACAAGAGGTAATTTTGGGGGTAAAACAGAGATTCGACCTAACCGTTATTATGAGCAATCTGTGAAGAGTTAACTTACTAATCATGGTTATATCAAGTAGACATAATATATCTACAGTGAGGGGAGTTCATCTATGGGCTTTAATGGAATCACCCATTAGTTAACGAATGGGGGTTAGATCGGTCTAATGACTTTAGCCAATTAATCTCAGATCATTGGAGCCCATGATCTGTAGCTCTGCGAGGTTCCCCTACTAGCTCGTAAATGGGTAAGCTTTAGGGTAGCTTGGGAAATTAATTTGAAACGTTCAAATTGAACAGAACAAGAGAATAAATATTTAAATATGATTTAAATATATGAAGATGATTATTGTGCAAAAATTAATTTAACATTTGATATTAAATTAATTAATTTTTTAAATTAATTTAATAAAATCAATTTTTGAATGAAAATGATTTAAAGTCATTTTATATTTTCAAATGAAAATGGAAAAACATTTGCATGATTGCACAAATGGAAAAAGAATTTTCTCCATTATGATCATCTTTATGCTCACACACAAACCATTATCTTCTCTACTTTGATTCTCCAAGCATGATCTGCAAGCCATGCACTCCATCACTTTGCATGTTCATCTAAATATATAAAGAAAATTGGAGTTGTTGGAGAAGAAGAGGGATACAGAATTTTGAGAGAAAAAAATCGGCGAAGAAGAAGTTGTCTTCTTCAACTTGCTTGTGTGAGTTTTTCTTGTTTTTCCACATCTTCAAGCTGTTCTTGAGTCCTACAACTCTGGCTAAAGCTCCAAGAGCACAGTAGGGAAGGCTTTGAGGTGGTTCACATTGATATCAAGTGAAGACAGCAGCTGAAGAGACATTTTCTCAGAGAGTTCATCAATGGTATATTCTAAAAACCCATTTTTTATGAAGAGCATGCTATAGTTTTTGCCAAAATTAGTGAATTAGAATGCTTATGGATCCTTGATACTTTCACTGCATGTTGTTTAACTCTTAATAAGTAGCATTATCTCAGACATCTTATATAGACAAGATGTTATCTAGATATAAAATGAAAAATTCCAAGAGAGGTATGTTATATTTAAGGCATGAAATTCATTTTTCTATGAAACAATGTCCTAAGATACCTCAAGAGGTTGAGGTTATGAAACGAATTCCCTATGCATCAACAGTTGGAAGTTTGATGTATGCTACGTTATGTACATGTCCGGACACATTTTATGCAGTTGAAATAGTCAGTAGATATCAGTCCAATCCCATATACGATCATTGGACTGCCGTTAAGAATATCCTCAGGTATCTTCGGAGAATGAGGGACTATATGCTTGTGTATAGTACTAAGGATCTAATCCTTACAGGATACACGAATTCTGATTTTTCATACTATTGTGCATTCAAGGAAATAAACTTTGGGATCATTATTCACTCTGAATTGAGGAGCTATAGTATGGAGGAGTATCAAGCAAAGTTGTATTGCTGACTCTATCATGGAAGCAGAGTATGTAGTTACGTGTGAGGCAGCTAAGGAAACAGTAGGACTTAGAATGTTCTTAACCGATTTGGAAGTGGTTCCAAATACGCACTTGCCAATCACCCTCTATTCTGATAACAGTTGAGCAGTTGCAAATTCTAAAGAACCAAGAAGCCATAAGCGCGAAAGCACATTGAGCGCAAGTACCATCTCATCAGCGATATCGTACACCAAGGAGACATGATCGTCACACAGATAACCTCAGAAGAAAATTTAGCTAATCTTTTTACAAAGGCCTTCTTGGCTAAAATGTTTGATGGTCACCTAGTGGGACTAAGACTACGAGGTAGATAAATCTAGGGCAAGTGGGAGAATTAGTAGGTATCAATGCCCTAGTCTATTGTATTTATTTTCTCATACTCAACATTGTATATATTTCTATATATGTAAACCCACTCGAGTTTTAGACCAAGTGAGAGTTTGTTGGGTTGTATGTCCTAAAACTCACAGTTTGTAAGATTAAACATATTCTATTTTGCAATAAAGAATTTATTAAAGATTATTCAATAAAATATTTATTGAATATATAAATTGCACTAAATCCAATAAACTAAGACCCATGACTATTACATGAGTACTTGAACTTTATGTGGAAACATGAGAGTGGACTAAGTTCGAGATAGCTAAAACGATCTAGAAGTATACGGATAAGGTTGGGTACTTTATTCTAGAAATACTATTGCATGCGGCCCACTTTGTATTTATTACAAACGATGTGATCCTCATTCGTTCATGTAGAGAAATGCGAGTTGGGGCATCATATGCAAAGAGTTTGTATAAGACCTGGACCAAAAATAAGTCACTCTTACTTTATAATGTGTTTACTATTTAAGACTGGCTATTTCAAAACAATGATCTAGGTAACTTGACCTTAATTCTGAGTTTAACTATGACCTCTTGTTTATTCAGAATTATCCTTAGATTTGCATGGGTAAAGGTTCGCTCAACAGCGCCAGCTCAATAAGCCTTCCATTTCAGGTGTAAGACCGAGTAAATAGCTGGGGACATAAGGTGCATGATGGAATTCCCTTGTACCTACTTTTAGGAATAGTAGAGAGGCTTTTCCCTTAAGTATTGACTCCAGGTCTTGAACAAAGGGTCACATCCACTCATTAGCCTAAAAGGGACTCAGTTTGGTGATTTGATCACAAACCAATTGTTCATTAGAAGATCAGTGGTACTTAAAGAACAAGATGTAATCTCGAGGGTAAAATAGCTTTTGACCGAATCGTTATTACGAACAACATGTGAATGGTTCATTTAGTTATTATGGTTATATCGAGTGGATGTAAATATACTTACAGTGAGAAAAGTGCAACTACTGGGCTTTAGTGGAGTGACCTGGTAGTTAACAAATATTGATTTAATTCGATTTAAAGAGTTAACTAATTAATCTCGGATCGTTGGAGCCCTGATCTATAGTTCCATTCGGTCCTCCTACTGGCTCACAAACGGATTAAACATTATAATAGCGTGATGAGTAAATTTGAAATGTTCAAATATGAATTAAGAGAATCAGTATAATTAGATATGATGTAATTACACATTTAATTATGGAATTAAACGAAATTGAGGAGTTCGAAAAATATTTAAATATGATTTAAATAATAAATTCATGAATAGAGATTCATGATTGTGAAATTAGTGATTTATTAATTTAATATTAGATATTAAATTGATTGATTAATTAAATTGTTTAATTAATTATTTAATTTTATTCAAAATTAATTGAATAAAATTTTATTTAAAATTATTCTTTTAAAGAATTTGTTTGAAATTAATTAAGTGAATTAATTCGGAAAAAAATCATTTTAAAAGTAATTTGAATTTGAAAAATCTTCAAAGTAGGTTTATCCAAGATAAACCACCTGATATTCCACCTTGCACGTGAGCTCATGGTGTTAGGCTCTCATCATATTAAAATTTCATGCTGAGCTTAACAAAATTAATGAATTTTGGCTGAGAAGGTGGGGGATGCGAGCTTTCTGGTTATGAAAATAGATTTCTCTCAAGCTCATGTCTGAAAAACCTCTCCAAATTCACATTAAATCTTACTTAATTCAGCTTTATTTTAGGTTCCACGACTCAATCTAAGGTCCTAGAGAATAGTAGGGAAAATCAAGTGATGGTCTACAACAATTTTGAGTGAAGATTTAAGTAGAATTTGAAGATTTAAAGTATTCTTCAAAGATACTTCAAAAATCCTATATTTATTATTATGAACATGCTTGCTTGTTATCTAAAATTAATGGATTTAAATTGCTTAACGATACTAATTGCATGTTTACTCCAATACACAGATCCCCTCTAATGAGTTCTATTGGATGAGAATCACATGATAAATTCGGCAATAAGAGAGCCACCGAAGAAACCAATATAATTTGATGTCAGAGTAGGGGTTTGGGATAAAAAAACAAAGTTGGATATAGATTAACGAACCTTAAAGAGATAGAAAGTTACCGACAACTATAACTTCATGCTACGAGTCAGCCTTGTAGAAGCCCTCAGTTAGAAGAAACTGAGCAAATTATTATAACGGATGGTTTAAGTCATCATAGTTCATTAAGAATCATTTGAAAGAAAAAAAACAAATGACACAAAAAAAATTTACTTTGATTCCGAAGAAAGTTTTTAACGGATGGTTTTCACGAACCCAGGCTCATTATTACTTTGAAATTGAATAACATGGAGGAAAAAAGAAATAAAATAATCCTAGAAGGAAAAGAAAACAAAGGAGAAAAATATGAAGGATTAACAAACTTACCAAGTTAGGAACAATGGAGTAGAAGCTGGAGAGGGCTTGTTGCTCAAACGATTGCTCAGGCAGTGGAGTGTTGTTGTTGGAACGAACGCCTATGGAAATGTTGGAACCAACGCCTATGAAGATGTCGGAACGATCGAAGGATCTATGAAGGAGAAGCGGAAGAGAGCGACAAAGAAGATAAAAGCGATATCGTTTATGGAATCAAAGACTCAAAAGAATCCCTAATCTTGATTCTTGAAAAAAAAATCATACCAGACATAGTTATTAAAAAAAAAAATCATACCAGACACGTAGTTATTTATATGGGTAAAATGGTAATAGTTTTACCTTCATCTTTGAAGAGGTGAGGATCAAAGTCGCGCGGTCCCAAGCCTTGAGATCGTCTTTGGAGAGGTGAGGATTGACAAAGAAAGCATTGACGTTGGGAGATTTGGTCGCAACCAGTGAGGGAATGAGTGACGACGGAGGCAGTGATGTTGAGAGATTTGGAAAAAAATGTAACCAACAAGGGAGATTTAGTAGCGTTATTTTTTGGGCAGCCAATAAATTTTACTTAAGCGCCCTTTTTTCCTTTTTTCTATCACGTATTTTTAAAAATGTTATCCTCAAATGTTATCAAAAGTGGAATTTGTCGTAGTCGAATCACATATTGAAAAAACTAAATGACCTCACATTCCTTATAAATAGATGAACTACTACTCCTATTATCAATTGGTTTTGAGAATGAACCTCATCTTATTATCAAAACTCAGAAAGCCCAAATGGGTATTCAGTTCAATAAAAAGAAATTGTGATTTGATCAAAGAATGGCGAACCCAAAGAGGCACCATCTTGAGGGGCATGTTGAGAATCCTACATTCGAAAAACCAAGGGATTTCACAATCCTTATAAGATAGATGGGTTATTCCTCACATTGTCAATTGATTTTGAGATGAAACCCCATACCGTCAAATATGGTATCAGAGCCCATAAAGCCCAAACAAAAATTGAGATCCGATCAAGAATGGTGAACCCAGAAAGGACATCATCTTGAGGGGGCATGTTGAGAATTCCACATTGAAAAACGATGTATCCCCATATTATCAAATATGGTATTAGAGTCCATATAGCCCAAACAAGTATCTGGTTTAATATAAAGCCCAAACGAGGCACCATCTTGAGAGACATGTTAATGATATTACATTGGAAAAATCAAGAGGTCGTTGAGCTACTCCTCCCATTGCCAATTGGATTTAAGATGAACCACACACTATCAGATATAAAGAGTGTTGGCCTCATTTCATGTTGCCCACAATAATTGAGCCTTAGATTCAAGTTTCAGAAGATTCTCAGAGTCAGGAGTGGGTTGTCAAGAGCCTTCAAAGATTATTTTTGGTGGATTTCTGGTGAGTTTTAAGGCTTTGTGCCCTTTTGGATTAAGATTAATTATTTAGTTATTGAAATATAAAGAGTGTTTGGAATTTTGCCCAAAGTTGGAATTAAATTTGGTTTATAAATTTTAGGCCTTTATTTAAAATTTTACTAGGAAAAGAGGAGATAAGCTTGCTTGAACATATCTGGACTTGAGTTCATGGTAAGTAATCTTACTACTAGAATCGTCATTAAGACAAACGACATAGACAGTAAGATAATCTTTGATATGTTCGGATAATATTGAAAAGTATGATATGTTATGTGAATAAATCAATTTTACAAGCATGACATTTTATGTTATAGCTCTGTGGATCGACGGATTCACTATGTTATAATTCTGTGGATTGGTGGGTTCACTTTGCTAGATTAAGGTAAGTAGCCTTGCGACTAAAATGCCTATGCACAAGGCAAAGTGAATAAATATTTCAAATTTTGTTATACAGTTTTAGAAAAGTTTGCATGATATGTTTTCATGATTTAGATTTCAGTCAATCATACTATGAATTTCATGAGATGATATGTTATGATTTCATTTTGTGGGACCATTTATTGCATGTTGCAGGTTAGATCAGTTTATTCACAATTGCCCTCCTATATGTTGCCATCTATACCTCATATTTAGTTTATATTGTGCACCTTCGAGTTCACTAGATACTATGTGAATACATGTCACATACAGTAAGAACATGTTAAAGTGTTCACTCTAATAGTCTATGTTCAGTTTTAATACTATAGATTACGTTCCAATTCACAATATGCGAAGCATAATGCATGTGTTTGTATAGCCAAATCCCAGTAGTGGAGTTGCTTACTAGTATTTTAAATAATCATTATTTTTTAAAATGTTTTCCAGATAAGAGAAAGGATGTAAAGGTGCTTGTCGAGGGATCTATTGAAGGTGCCATAGGACTAACAAAAATGCTTCATATTAGTCTCATGTTTTTTAGATTGTTTGGATGTTTTTTTTTTTTTTTAATGAGAACCGTCAAGTTTTGAGCTATAAATTTTAAATTTTCCATTTTAATTAAAGTTTTTTTTGGATGCCGAATGAAATGTCATTTTTTTTATTTAGAAAATTCTTATTTTATATGAAAATGGTCAACTATAAATTGCATTCATAATAATAGTGACCTCAAATAGAACCAAAGAAAGTCAAGTCGTTACAAACCTTCTCCAAAGTTGAAGGCCATAGGCGCTATCTAGACCTTATCCACTGGAATCCCCCTTGACACAATTCCTGGAATTGGAATACTAACGTCGCTTGGGATGCTGATAGGCAGATAGGTGTGTTTGGACGGGTGCTTCGTGACCATTTTGGTCGTGCTTGTTTGGCTAGATTGAAGGTCAATACCTGATGCTCTGAGATTAAGTTCCTTGAAGTCATGGTCATTATTAAAGGGCTTGCATATGTTCAACGGATGTTTATCGAAAGGTTTTTGATGAATCAGACTATTTGGAGGTGATTGACCTTCTTAATGATGTGCCTATTTACTTTTCAAATGTGTCTTTTATTATAGAGTAAGCGAAGCTAAGAAGTTGTGATGTTGCTTTTGTACACTAACTTTTTAGCATATTCTCTTGCAAGGAAGGGTTTAGAGAAGTGGGTTTCTTCTTTTCTTTATACTCTTTACTCTCGATGGTTGTCTACTATGTTGTCCTTTTCATGTTGTTCTTTTGTTTTTATTGTTTATATCCTCTCTTTTTTTATAGTCTTTCTCTCAATGCTTGTCTACTTTTGTTTTCCTAGATGAATATGATCTTCACATTCACAATCACAAATTACTCAAATTAACGGTTAAGAAAAATTCAAAAGTAAGGGGAGGGTGTATGCTTGAGGCTTGAAATTCTTATGTCGTTTACCAGATGGCAGCTCAATCATGTAGACGAAGCTCCAAGAATTAAACGATAGTTCAATTATGTAAACGATAGGAATAAGTGTTACACGATCGTGTAGACGACAGTTTACTGGAGCAAAACGATCATATAGACGACAGCTGAAGAGCTAAACAATCATATAGACGATTGGACGCAAAGCTAAAAGATCGAGTACACGATGTGATAGGAATTACGTGATAGTGTAAATGATACTTTAGTAAATACTACACGATTGTAGAGTTAGAAAGAAAGAACATAGGAGTTTAAATGGTTCGGCCAAAGGTCTATGTCCACTGTGCAAATCTGGAGGGTCTCTTTTATTACTTCTTCTTAAAAGTTATTATAGAACGAATGCCTTACTATCTCTCGTTTTTTTATTCTCTCATACATTCGTCTCATATTCGTTTGTCTTTATATATACAGGCGCAATGATCAACGATGAAGCTCTGGTGGTTACAACACATAACAAAAGATGTCGTCAACAGTTTAACTACCTGCAACGATGTTTTTCTTGTTTTCGATTCTTTTTGTAACAATCTCCACCTTTGTAAGCATTCAAAGTACCTTTCCCTCTTTGCTTGTTGAGCTGACTTGAGCTAACCTTTTTCAAGTAACTTAAACCCGAGAAGGTCCAAGCATCGGCCAAGCTTGCTTAATGGAACTATTTTGGTTAGTATATCAGCTGCATTGTCTGAGGTATGAATCTTCACTACCTCGACTTTCCCTTTCTCAAATCAACCTCTGTTGTGGAAAGGGCCACAATAGGCTGTAAACTAGCATTTCAGCTAATCAAATTGTTCCCCCATAGGAAAAAATAGCCTGATAGAGAACGCCTTCTATCCAAATCCCCTATATAATCTGCATCTACATAACCATATACTTCATCATTAGATGGCTCATTTTGTCTATATAAGACTCTTGCATCCTTTGATGAACATAGATATCTCAGTATCCACTTGACTGCTTCCCAATGTCGTTTACCAGGGGTTACCATGTACTTACTGACCATACTTATTGCATAGGACAGATCTGGTCCGGTATAAGTCATAAGATACGTCAGAGATCCCACTGCTTTGGAATAGGGAACAACCTTCATAAGGTTTAAATGAAGAATCTATACTTTTTGGACTATTTGCACTTGAAAACTTGAAATGAGGTGCAAGAGGAGTGCCAACTAGTTTAGCACTCTCCATTTTGAACCTCTGCAATATCTTGGCACAATATTCTCACTAACTTACTAGCAATCTACCCTGTTTTCTGTCTCTTTCAATCTCAATGCCTAGGATCCTTCTTGATTCTCCTAGGTCTTTCATATCAAACTTTCTCTTTAGAAGCATTTTAACTTGTCTAAATTCTTTTTTGGAACTCCCGGCCAGCAGCATGTCATCTACATAAAGAAGTAGATAAACCAATTCCTTGAAGCTACTAGAGTTTGTGTAAATGCACCAATAATATGAGCTTCTCTTGAACCCCATCTTGGAGATCACTTCATCAAACGTCTCATACTAACATCTTGGTTACTGCTTGAGGCCATAGATAGACTTATTCAGCAAACACACCAAGGTTTCTTCTCCCCTATTCACATAACCTTGAGGTTGCCTCATGTAAGTGGTCTCATTCAACAACCCATGTAGAAAGGTCGTCTTTACATCCAATCGATCTAATTCCAAGTCTTTTTGCACAACTAAGGAAAGGAGTGGCTTAATGGAAGTATGCTTCACCACTAGAAAAAAGACCTCAGTGTAGTCAATACCTTCTTTTTTGGTGAACCCCTTTGCAACTAACATTGCCTTGTACCTAGACTTTTGCACACCTAGAATCTTTTCTTTAAATTTGTACCCTTTAGGCAAAGGTACTAGTCTCCAAGCGTTATTTTGGTTGAGCGACTTAATTTCATCATTCATTGTCTCAATCCACTATCTAGCATTCGGGCTGTTTGTTGCTTCTTCAAAGCTGGTATTTCATCGTTACTCAATGAAATGGCAACAATTAATGCTACGCTAGCAAAATCAAACTCTTGGTATCTAGCCGGTGGCACAATAGTTCTTTTAGGTCGATCTCTTGTAAATGAATAATTTTATAAGTCTCCATGTGTCTTCTTCTTGTTCACTTGACACATATTCACTGGTTTTAGCAGACTCATCACCTGCTATCTCTACATTTGGAGAGGAAGTAGAAGCTCTACCTCAAATATTGTGCTACTTGACTTTGTCATTGAAGTAGATGGTTGTTCAGACATCATAAACATCTCATTGTCTCTGAAAACCACATATCTCCTATTCAAACATCTCTTCTCAACAGGATATCACTGTCTATAACCCTTCACTCCTGGTGTAAAGCCTAAGAACATGAATTTTACAGCCCTAGGTTTCAACATCCCTTGGCTTCGATGCACATAGCCTACACATCCAAAAACTTTCAAGTGATCCAACTTAGGTGGCTGCCCTATCCACCTCTCTTCAGGTGTTTTCAGCTCTATGGATTGATGTGGACACCTATTGAAAGTGTATATTGTGTAGGAAACAGCTTCAACCCAATACTTTTCAGGCAATAAGGTATTGGATAGCTGACATCTAACTCTTTCCACCACTATTCTATTTGAAGGAGTAACATGCAATGGAATAATTCATAATTAATAAGCACTTAAACTACATTTAATTTGAGTTTTAAACATGTCGTTCATATGACATTCATAAGAGGGTTTGAAACATATATTACCTTAGAAGATCTCTTTCACGAATTCAGTAGAATTCCACCAAGATAGAACTTGAACCTTCAAGAAAACCACCACCAAGATCTTCTCCACTATGCTCAAGAAGGAATGTGTGATGGAAACACTCAAATCAAGCTGAATTGAGGATGAACTTGTGAGGGTTGAGTAGGGTTTTTTAGTTTTTCCAATTCAGTAAGTAAAACTCAGATCTCTTGATAATCTTTCTGCATGGAGCTTCTATATATAGATAGAAACCATGCAAAACCAATAGGTTGCATGGATGGCACCATCTACTTGGTGATTATCACATAATTCAATTGGATTTTGGTGATATCCATTAAAATGTACTTAGTGGATTTTTCCCAAAAATTGGAAAAATCCACTAACTTAAAGATGATTTCAAAAATAATTTTATTTTAATTTTTAAAATTAGTTTTATAAAATTAATTCAAAAAAATTAATTTAAATAAAATTAATTTTAATTAATTTTTAATTAAACTTTTAATTAAAATAATATTAATTTAATATCTTAATATTAAAACAATAAAATACCAATTTCACCAATATAAATTAATTTCATATTTAAATTATAATTTAAATATCAATTTATGTTTAATTTCAATTAAATTAAAGGTTTTTAAATGTATCATATACAATCAATTGAAAACCCTAAAGTTGAATTTGAACATTTCAAATTCATAACCCTAATTTCATACATCAATAATCAATTTTTTATTCCAATTTAAGAGCTAGTAGAGGGACCTAATGGAAGATCATGAGCTCCAACGATTTGTAATTAATTCGTTAAACTGTTTAATCGAATTAATTACTATTCATTAACTATCAAGGCACACCACTATAGCTCGATAGTTGCACTCTCCTCACTGTAGATATATTTCTGACCATGTAAAACAATAATAAGTCAGTCAATCCTTCACAGGCCGTTCGTAATTACAGCTGAGTCAAAATTACCACGTTACCCCTTTAAATACTTCTTGTTCTTCAAGTTCCCATTAACCCTCTAATGAACAATTTGATTCATAATACTACTTATGAATCATGCCCCTTTCTATTATGAGAAGGCAGGGCTCCAATTGTTTCAAGACTTGGAATCAGTACTTAAAAGAACAACCTATCTACTAAACCCTAAAATGGGCAGGAGTGAATTCGATCTTGCACGGCTATGTTCCCAGCTATCAATCCGGTCTTATCCCTAAAATGGAAGGTTTATTAAGCAGTGTTGTTGGACTACTCTCACCCATGCAGATCAAATGATAATCTCGAATAAACAGGAGTTCATAGCTAGCTCAGGACTATGATCGAGTTATCCTAGGTTACTTTAGTATGAAATACTCAGTTTTAACAGTAAACGGTCGTTTAAAGAAAAGTGACTATTTCGTGGTCCGGTCTATATGTAAACTCATTACATAGGATGCCCCTACTCACATGTCTCTACATAAATGATCTGTGGATCACATCATTTGTATTACCTATACAAAATGGGCCGCATCGAATAGTGTTACCAAGATGAGATACCCAATTTCATCCATATACTTATAGACCATTTAGGATATATACTATTAACTTGATCCTGTTTATATCACCACATAAAGTTAAAGTATTCACATATAGATATGGATATGTTTATTGAATTTTCATAATAGAATGCAAAATCAACAATTTTATTGAATAAGATACTCAATAATATTTGATTGATAAATAGAATGTTTAACACAAAATTTACGAATTGCGAGTTCTAGGACATTCCCTACGCTGTTCAATCTTTTAGCTACTCCATTTTGTTGAGGTGTCTACCTCACTGTTCTATGCCTTACTTTGCTATGCTCCCTACAAAACAAGTTGAACTCCTCCCCATAAAACTTTAAACCGTTATCAGTTCTCAAATGTGTAATATGTTTAGAGGTGTGCTTTTCAATCAAGGTCTTCCATTCTTTGAATCTAGAATTTTAGAAAGTAAACCCAACTTTTCCTTGAGTAGTCATCTACAAAGAAAAGAAAGTACCTTGCTCCACTTAGAAATGGAGAGTGAGTTGGCCCCCACAAGTCTGAATGCACATATTCTAGGATCTCTTTTGAAGTGGGTTATCCTTTGGGGAAACCATGCCTTGTTGCTTTTTCTAATGTGCAGTGTTCGCAGAATTTTAAGCTATCTCCAATTCCCCTTGGAAGAATCCCCTGTTTTGAGAGTACTTCCAACCCTCTCACATTGATATTAGAAAGTCTTTTGTGTCAAAACTCATCTTTTGTGGATTCTTCATCAGTTGCCATCAAGGGCGAGTGTGCCATTTGCACATCTTTGATGACATACAATCCATTTACCTTGGTTGCCACCAATACTACCTTAGAGTCTGTAATTATTTCAAACGTGCCGCCCATACCTCTATACTCGTAGCCAATAGTATCAAACATCCCCAAAGATAGGAGATTTCTCTTCAATGTAGGAACATGCCTCATGTTTCTAATCAATTTCGCTGAATCATCTTGCATTTTCAAGGAACAAACTCTATTCCAATAGCTCTGCAGGCGTTATTATTTCCCAAATATATCAACCCACCATTCCACTTCTTGTAGGTGCAAAACCATCTCTTAGATGGCGTCATATGGACTGAACAACCAACTTCAATGATATTGTTATACTGAATTTAAAGCTTTTTTTAGTGTAATTGGTTAGTAACCTCAAATATATCAAGGATCTATATATTAGCAAAATTCTTTGAATGTTTTCTCAGCTAAAAGCTTGTCTATATTAAAGCTTCAATTGTATATGTTTTTAAGTGATTTAGCCTTATTACGGATGTAATATAAAAGGAAACTTCCTTGCTTTAGGCCATGTTTACTAAACTTTTAGTAGGTATAGGTCAGGCTAGGAACCGAGTCAGAGGTGACCATAGAAAATACAGACAAAGAGACATAAATTTTGACACATTTGTTTAGAATACAGATTGGCTACTTGCAAAACTTTCAAAGAGGTTCAGTCAAATCAAAGTTTAACATTTTTCCTTTGTTTTCTCGAACATTTGTGTTTTCCCTCCAATATGATTGCGTTTATTACTTATGAACCTTGTTTATTAACATCTGAAGATCATAATTAAGCATATCAATTTTTATTGAAGTACGAATCAGTACACGCATCATATACTTCCTAATGTTGCAAAAATCATTCTTTCGCAATGGATGTGTTGCTTCAGGAATCTGGTGGAAATGGTAGTTCTTTGCAGTTTTATGAGAAACTTAGTTTTTCTTATCCATCCCTCCTTCAACCTCTCATTCATGAACGAAATACTGTAAGTACAATCCTACAATGCATTTTCAGTTCTTACTTCTGCATTTTTTTGTAATCACCATTTTTTCATTTCGACATTCAAAGTTACAAAGTTCTTAATATAGTTGCATTTGCAGTACCTTGCATGGCCTCTGAAGTGTAGCAAGGCAGTGAACAAGAGCAAGGGCACATGAAGGTGGAAAGGTTCAAGAAGAACATTTTGAAGAGAGGTTGTGCCTGAGACTGCTACAAAGAAGGGAAAGGACTACCCTGTTGGCCCTATTCTTATTGGATTCTTCATTTTTGTCGTCATTGGATCATGTGAGTTTTAGATTTTGAATGCTAATTTTCTCATTTCCTCTTTCATATTCTTATGCTTATGTTTTGGCATACTTTGAATGCTAATGTACCATTTATGCACATTCCCAATAAATATGGTTAGTTAAATATGAATTCTGATCACATTTTCACTTTCAATCCTTTGTCTTAAACCTTTATTGTTTGTGATCCTTTAAACAACAGTGGTCAAACAAAAATGCCTATAACCAGACATTGCTGAAGCTGGGGGGTCTGTTCAAGAAGAATTATGAAGGGATCCATACTTACCAAGTGGAGATATAAACATCGAAATATTTTATTAAAGTATAAATTTTATAAAATGGAAAGATTCTTGTGCTTATGTTGAAAGATAGAGCTTCAAATTTATGCATGTATAAGGTAATGACCTTATTAGTAGTTTTAAAGAGTCAGGTCGTTATAATAATTAATTTATTCTGATTTAATTTTGATTAAAGATTTGAAAATTTAAATAGTTTTGAAAGGTAAAAAGGAAAAAAAAAAAAAGAAGAAAGCCTAAAGGGGATCAATTTGCTAAATTAAGGTAAGTAGCCTTACGACTGAAATGCCTATGTGCGAGGCAAAATGAATAAATATTTCGATTTTTGTTATACATATTTAGAAAAGTTTGCATGATATGTTTTCATGATTTAATAGATTTTGGTCAAAGCATACTATGAATTTCATGAGATGATGTGTCATGATTTCATTTTGTGGGACCCTTTATTGCATGTTACAGGTTAGATTAGTTTAGTCACAATTGCCCTCCATCTGTTGCTATGTAATGGCCATTTGTTAGCCAAATATCATATAATAATTTAAAGATATATATATATATATATAAAAGATGGGAATCGTATCTTAATGTATATTATTTCATATATTAACTTTTTAGTAGTTGAGAATGTACATATCTAGCACTCAAGCAACTTTGTTCCATTGGTGTACAAGTTCATCAACATTAGCAGGATTGTTTCTCAAGTAAACCCCATCATCTTTGGCAATCCAAAAGCAATTTTTGTCAAAGCACCTAGAAGTGAGCCAAGGGTGAGTTTTTTCAATCCAAAAAGATTCAAATGATACGTTAAAATTAGGCTTTGCCAGATAGCACCAAAACAACGTTGTTCCAAAAAAATTGATCTTAAAAGTCCATTGAAATTCCTCTCCTTTGGCAATCAAATTATGGCTTCCCAAATCATCATCTTTGGACTTACAATGAACCAACAGAGTTTGATTGTTTAATCCATTTACCACATGAATGTGCCACGTTGGGAGTGGTAGTGGAACTGATGTGCATGGTTGAACCACCACCACAACTGCCAACACAAGTAAGAGAACTACTGTCAAATGCTTCTTTTCTTCATACATTTTTGGTGTTCTGTTTTAAATTAAACTTGTTTTTTTTCTGGAGTGTCTTTGTTTGATTTACAAGCACTCATATAGTTTTTATTTATATACATTGTTGAATTGATGGGTTTTATTTGTCTTTTGATTAACAATATTGAAAAGAAAGAAAAAAGAATAAATAATATGTAACCACCAACATTTGAAGCAAAGTAAATAATTAATGGTCTCCAACGTGCCTGAGACAGTTTTTTTTTCCTCTCTGTTTATGTACAATAAATGGGGGTTATGGTTTTAATTTTTCTTTGCTTTAACGTTAAATATGCTATAAATATGCCTCGATGCGTTATTGGTTCCAACTTTCAATTGGAAATTTTTAAACGTTTCATTTTTACTTTGAGTTTATATTATTTTAAATGACAAAACTACTGAAAATATTTAAAAATAATAGTAAAATATCATAATATATCTATGATAAATCGAGATAAAGTAGTATCTGTGTCTATCATGACACAAATAGACATGGTAAACAAGTATAAAAGAGTATTAGTCATGGACTGCTCTTTTTAGTTCACTTATGTACCTCCAATAGTAACCCACAAATTCTTTTAGAGGATGAAATCCAGTTTTTGAT
This sequence comes from Benincasa hispida, assembly GCF_027475165.1. Lineage (NCBI taxonomy): Eukaryota > Viridiplantae > Streptophyta > Magnoliopsida > Cucurbitales > Cucurbitaceae > Benincasa > Benincasa hispida. Next base: position 38,196,281 of record NC_143486.1, on the reverse strand, counting down.
AGGATTTATAACCTAAAGCACGATTTGAATATTTAGTTAACATTTACATATAGTATTCTATTGTCCAATATATGTAAAAATTAATGGTTATTAATGTGATATTAAACAATATGTAGTTGACATATGGTGGATCATGTTCAAGAAATAATTTACATAGTTTAAAGTACATGAATAAGATTGATGTCTTGTCTTTGTAATTATTACAAATGATTTGATCCAAATTATTAGACAAGAATATGAGCAGAAGTATCTCATGTAATGAGTTTGTATAAAATTAAACTATGAAATATTTAATCTCTATTTCTAAATTTGTTAATTAAGAAGGTTAATATTTCACAAGATTGATGATCATATGTGATTCAATCTTAATCTTGAAATCTTGCATGTGAAGGGCTATTCCTCTTATTAGCATGGATGAGAGTGACCATTGTAAAACAATCAATATGCAAATTATTTTGGAGACTTGAAAAAATAGGGAGCTAGGACCAACATAATCTCAGAAAATGAAATTCACCCATATCCGTTAGATGTCGGTTACATCAAATTACATCTTTCATATTAAAGACTAAATTTGACCGATGAATAAAAAAAACACATTTACTTGGTAAGAATACAATTAATTGTGCATTTTATTCCGTTATAAAATTGGATAACCAATCCATTGAACACCATTAATTGTATTAGTAAAAAAAAAAAAAGGCAATTAATTTGTTATAATTAACATTGCCATGTATGGCTTACACACATCCCTATTTAAAAGGCAAAGCAAGTGATGAATCTGTAAGCATTATTATTCAAATTGTAAGAATGATAATGGGAGTGAAAAAGATGAAGAAAGAGATAGTAGTTTGGTTGGTGGTTGTGTTGGTGTCATTGGGGAGAATAGAGCAAATAGAGGGAGTCGCCCCTTTTGAGAAATGGGAAGTCCATGTGGTGAATGGTCTAAGCAATGCCCAAATGTTGCTTCTTCATTGTAAATCTAAAGACAATGATTTAGGAGAACACAATCTTCAAGTTGGTTCTGAATTCAACTGGTCTTTTAGAGTCAACTTTTGGTATACGACATTATTTTGGTGTTACTTAAAAAAGCCAAATGGACAATATAAATCTTTTGAGGCTTTTTGGGTTGAAACAAAAACCATTTGGCTCTATTATAAATGTTTGGAATCCAATTGTATTTGGACCGCTAAAGATGATGGAATCTACCTTACAGACAATCCTGTAAAAACTCAACTTTTGATTCATAAGTGGGATAATTAATTCAAATTACCCACCAGATAAACCATCCTCTTCTACTTCATCTCTTTCTTCTTCTTAATGCTTAATTATATACAATACTCATTCTTAAAGAATATTGGACTATTGTGGAATAAAAGTATGAATTTTAAATAATGCTTTCAATTTATAATTTTTGAAAGCTATTTGTTTAATTTCTTTTCTTCGTCCTTTTTTTTTTTCTTTTTCTTAATATTTCTGACATTTTTTACATGTTCACTTTCTTCAAATTTTCACTCCCTACTTATGTGGATATAATGTTAAAATTTATAACCTACGGTTTAGGGGCTCTTTGATAATGATAATGCAATGAAAACTTTCCCTCTTTTAAAAAACACAATTTGTTATTAAATGGAATGCAACGCATGAGGTGTGATGTACTTAAAACGTAATTAATCTCTTGATACATACAAGCACGTGCTTGAGATATACGTAATTGTTTTTAATACAACATTGAATTTCTTTTTTCTTGACAATATGTGGGTCGAGGTAAGGAAATTGAATCACTGACTTTGAAGTTGATAGTACAAATACTATGTCACTTGACCTACGCTCATTTTGAGAATATAACATTGAGTTTTGGATCTTGATAGTCATAATTTGTACATTGAATTATGCACAAATGATGTATTTAATATATGTAATTAATTTTTTACCTTTTGAATAAAAGAGAAAAATTGGTTTAGATTCGTGTTTAATATGTAAATAATATTTTTTTTCCCTTTTTGTTTACATTCATCATTTAATCAAATCAATTAATTTTGGCCATCGGTAACAATTTCATTTTTTTGTTTTTAATTTTTGAATACTAAGTCTATTTTCTATCCATTTCTTACAATAATTTACTTCTTTCTTAAATACAATTGTAGAATTCTTAGCTAAATACCAAAAATTAAAAAAATAAATAAATTTTTAAAAGCTATTCATTTTATTTTTCAAAATTTGACTTGCTTTTTTAAACTATTAGTGAGATGGGTTATCTACAGAAAAATTTTCTCCTTTTTTTTTCTATAAAAATTCAATTAATATGAACCACTTCTAGGGAAATTTTTAATTAAATAGATAAATTTATCAGTAATTTTAACTCTTAGTCTAGCTTACTTTGGGTCTTTGAATCCCTAAACATATCATGAAATCAAATCTTAAAGTTGAGAAAATAACAAAGTTTTAGGACATACAAATTATCACCCTCTTATGAGAATTTCGTCTTCGAAATTCAGTGAACATCATCTAGAGAATTTTTTCCCAATCCTTGAGGATATGATAGATTTAAATAATAACATCTCACCTTGGAGGAAGTTCATCGTTGTGGATAAGTTTCTAATTACCCCACCGCTTGATCCTCATCTTTCATCGCATACATACGTTCTATAGGCAGTCAGAAGGGTTAAAAACCATATTGGGTGATTTTTTTATTTTTACTTCTGGAATGTTTAGATACTGTGTATTTGTAGTTTTAGAATATTTGGATAGAGTATATTTGTGGTATTCAAGTTGTTTTTTAAGCAGTGTATCGTTACATTTTCGATTGTATTTAATTTTGTTGTTTTAATGTAGTTTTGTCATTTATTAATTTATATTTTGAATTATATTAATTTGTTTCTTTATTTTTATAATTTTGAAACATTCTTACCATTTTTTCAAATTAAATCTCAAAATTTGTTATTTCTCTCGTTAGCTTAATTGTATTACTAAAAAGACCATTTAATTTGCTATAACATTGCCTATGATTCGCATATTTTCCAAAAATAACATTGCCATGTATGGAAGATATTTGGAGAATATAATTGCGTACATATCTTCCATATGGCTTTCACATCCCTATTTAAAAAGGCAAAGCAAGTGATGAATCTTTAAGCATTATGAAGATGAAGAAAGAGATGGTAGTTTGGTTGGTGGTTGTGTTGCTTTCTTTGGGGATAATAGAGCAAATAGAGGGAAAACCTTTTCAAAAATGGCATATCCATGTTGTGAATGGTCTAAGCAATGCCCAAATGTTGTTTGTTCATTGCAAATCCAAAAACGATGATTTAGGAGTACACAACATCCAGGTTGGTTCTGAATTTCACTGGTCTTTCAGAATTAACTTTTGGAATACAACTTTATTTTGGTGTTACTTAAGAAAACCAAATGGACAACATAAATCTTTTGAGACGTTTTGGATTGAACAAAGAACCATTTGGCTCAAATATAGATGCTGGGAATTTAATTGTATTTGGATTGCCAAAAATGATGGAATCTACATTGCAGACAACTCTGAAAATACTCGATTTTTTATTCATAAGTGGGAAAGTTAGTTCAATTTACCCACCAAATAAACCAACATTTTCTGCTTCATCTATCTCTTCTTCTCAATGCTTAATTATATGAAATAATCTTTCTTAAATAATGTTGAATTATTGTGCAATAAATGTATAAATTTTAAATAATACCTTCAATTTATAATTTTGGCAAGCTATTTGTTTTAATTTCTTTCCTTTTTTTTCTTTTCTTCGTCTTTTTTTTTTTCCCTTAATGTTTTCTGCCTCTTTTTTACATGTTCACTTTCTTCAAATTTTCACTGTTTTTTCCCTACACATGTGGATCTAAGATTCAAATATATAACCTACGGTTTAGGAGCTCTTTGTTGATGATGTGATGCAATGAACAATTTTCCTCTCTTAAAAAACACAATTTGTGATTAATTCAATGCAACGTGTGAGCTGCAATGTACATAAAACGTAATTAATCTCTTGATACATACAAGCATGTGCTTGATACATATGTAATTGTTTTTAATACAACATCGAGATTCATGTTCCTTGACACTATGTAGGCCAAGGTGAAGGAATCGAATCCCTAACTTCGAAATTAATGGTATAAGTACGATGTCACTTGAGTTAGACTCATTTTTGTAATACATTATCAAGTTTTGGATCTTCATAATCATAATTTCTACATTGAATTATGCTTAAATTGTGTGTTTAATATATGTAATTACTTTTTTTTTATTCCAATTAAAAAAAAGAATTTAGGTAGATTTTCTAATATAAGTTTCAAAAATAAGATTCATAGTCCAAACTTACTACATTTGAAAAAAAAAAAAAAAAAAAAGAAAAGAAAAGAAAAACCAACCTACGTGATACACATGATACACTTGATACCATTGATATGCTTGATACACTAATTGATATACACTTGATAGATTACTAGTATATGTTTGATACACTTGATATATTGGTGATAGACACTGGGATACAGTTGATATAATATTGATACATGGTTGACCATGATTAGTTATTTTAAGTGTTTAAAAAATCATAAAAATGATTTTTTGGAATAATTCTCTAGTTATTCCAAATACGTCTAAGTTATCAAAATGTATATACTAAACTGATTGTTAGTGAGTTTTAGATTGAATCTTCTCGATCTATTGTACACTTGTATTTAAAAATGAAAGAAGCAATATCATTTAAATAGAAAAAAACTATAAAAGAGATAAAAAATGTAACAAATACAAAAATCAAAGTGAGTAATAACTTTATTACTACAAACAAAACGTAGAAAAAGTATACAATATTTGTTGACTGATCTACCAGAAAATGTGAGTTTGTTACAAAGACAAAGTTAGAATATGAAATAAAGGAAAATTAAATTTCAAAATTTTACCATATCTATAATTTTTCATATATTGAATGCATGCCATAATTATGCATTTTTGTTTTGCCACCCTTGCAAATTTCCTAAAAAGAATCCTTTTGGTTTACATTGGTGTTTAATATGTAATTAATATTTTTTTCCTTTTTGTTTAGATTCATCATTTCATCAAATTAATTAATTTAGCGAATATCAATTCAGCGAATTTGTTTTTTAGATCATCTTTTGAAATCCTTTATGTTATGCTCTATGGGATTTCATATTTTTTTAATGTAAAAATGGAAAACAAAATTATAATATAAATGATCTTTGTTTTATTTCCCAAATTACAAAGGTAGAATATGTATAAAGTAAGCTCCATAATGGCATGGTTAACTAAAATTATGTTATAAAAACTATGTTGTTTATACCACCAATAATAATAATGATAACAAAATGGGAACGGACAGAAATAGCTCTTCAAGTTTTCATCTTTTAAAATTAGCATTTTTTTAACATTGGTTACAATAGTTTTTGTAAGTCTATTTTGTACGAGATAGACCACCGATATTTACATACAATTTTATTTTTTCAAACTTATTGATTATGGTGAAATCTGGTACTTATCAAATTCAATCAGGTTTGCTAAATATTACATAATTTTTCCAAATTTTCTATCAAATCTTACCTAGTTTTTTAAATATTTGAGCTTAGATACCAAATTTTGCAAAAATAAACTAAGACTTGGGAGGTATAAAAATCTCGATGTATCTCGGGTAAAAACAATGAGATTCTATGTATTTGGAGTTTTTCACTGAAATCTTGGATAGATTAATCCGACGGTCTTTTTATTTTCCCAAATCTTAATTTTTTATTTGCAAAATTTGATCTTTTATAAATTTTTATAAATCACAATGCACTTGAGATCCATGTAAAAAATTATAATTAGTAAATTCATTTGTCAATTTTGAAATTCATATAACTCCCGAAACGAAAATTAAGGTAAAGAAATGAAAAATTATGTAAAAGTTTGATATAAGATTTGTAAAAATAATTGAATTTGAAGAAATTTGAAAATATATAAAATTGGTATAAGATTTGAAAAAACTATATAATATATGGTAAAATTAGTAGAATCTCAGACATATTTTATCGAAAAGACGCAAAACAATCAATAAATTAGAAAAAGTTAATTTTTAACTCAATTGGTATTCAATCACTTTCAAGATAGATCGATAAAAACTAATTTAATGAATTTTCAAAAAGTGTGCTACTATCTAAAAGTAAAAACATGATTGTGTTAGTTTTGACGATTTCCAAATAAAATCCATTAAATTACTTGTTTTGAGACATCATATCACTATTTTATTTATTGTTTTTTAGTACTATCATATCACTAACTAAATGCATTATTAACCTTTTTTTATAACTATTTCGAGACTTCTCATCTTTTACAAATGTCATATAATTTATATGCAGAAATTTAATTAAAAAAGGTTGTCCTAATCTAGCAAGTCTATTATTAGGTACGTCCATAGATAGGAGGAGGTTGGGTCGGGTGCTTCAACGCCCTGATCTCTACCTTCTATTTCATTCCTCATCGGTGAATTTTTTCATCAGAATCGAATTGCGATACTCAATAGAAAATTTGTGGGGATTGGATTCCAAAATTTTTCCTATTTAGTTCTTTTTAAAAACATTAAATAATTTAAATCACTTTTTAACGATTTGAATCTAAAGAGAAATAAAATACGAGATTTAAATATAATATTGATAAGATAACATTAATTATTACAGTTGATAGAGAATTCATGCTAATCACCGTGGTGCTAAATACTACACTTTGACTTTTTAGATGGGTGACATTTTTTAATGGTTAAAAGATTGTCAAAAAATTTCTAAAAGAAATTTAGGAGATATGCGTGTTGTAAAATGATTTTAACCTTGATATGGAAACTTTTTCCTTCCTAAAAAAGGAAATTAGTCGTTGAAAAATTAATACAAACCATACTCATGCTCGGTACGTAACTTAAAGGATAATTGCTTGTCAAATTTGTAAATATGTCATACAAAATAAATATTGTGCAAATATGTGATAAATTTTTAATATTTGAGTCTATCATTGATATACCATTTATATGATCTATTGGTGATAGACTTCGATCATTGATAGTTCATAATAGTTTATAACTGATAAACCTCTATCATTGACAAATAATTATAACTAGAAAGTTTTTACTTTTATCATTGATAAATATCTATTAGTTATCTATCTTTTTAATATTTGTAGGTGATGAATAGCATAAAAAGTTTCTATCTTTCACAAATAATTTTTCTAGAAAATCTTTCACATAACTTTCAAATAACTGACTAAAAAAGAGGTGTTACTTGTGAAAGATGAAAAACTTTTTGTGCTATTTCCTAATTTCCTATCAAAGCAATACACAATTTTTACTTGTTTGGTAGACTTTGTGTGTCATAATAGGACATTTTCATATTTCTCAATGATAGATTATTTCTATGCCCGTCAATGATATATATTATAAAATGAATAATGAAATTAAGCTCCTAGCACAAGCATTTGATTGTCATCTTTAATTTTATTTAGAATTAAATGAAATGATTGGTTATTTCACTTCTTAGACTGAAGGCCAATTAAGGGAAAAATTTGATCTAAAATTTTTTTCTATGAATGACCGATTCTTAAATTGTTATCTATGATTGACCTTTTGTCTATGTGAAATACCATTTTTATCCTTAATCTAAAAACTCTTCAGATCCTGCCACATTTCTTCTTCTTTCAATGATTTCTTCAGGTCTTCATTAATATGTATTTAGTGCAACACAAACATTCAACCAAAGCATTTATTTCCAACTAATATTCTACCAATAGCATTGAATAACATTGATATCAAGAATGAAAGATCACTCTCAGTTATTCATTTTTCTTCAAACTCACCACGAAGTTCTCCCATTGTTTTCTCGGAGTTTCAGTCCAACATCTTCATTGTCAATCACTTTCTTCTTTGTTCATTTCATTGTGTCTTTGGGTATAGAGCAAGATTCGTCAGATCTAGAAACAGAGAGAATGTAAGTGATATTCTATAGTATTTCTTGTCCCCCAGATTACTTTCATAATAAGTATCGTTTAGTATTAAATGAATGATCGTATAGTAGTATATAGAAGATAATTCATTACAATATAAACACTCGTTTAGTATTATATAAAAGATCATTTAGTATTATATCAATGATTGTTTAGTATAATGTAAAAGATCATTTATATACTCCTTAACGATCGTGTAGTATTATATAAACGGTCATTTAGTAGTATATACGCAATCGTGTATACAATTCTAAGCGAACACTTATAAATAGTTGAGCGATCGCTTATCAATTACTAGCCATTTTCTTAAAATTTGATTGGATATTGCATAAATTTTGTTAATCTGATTGTAGATCAATTATGCTACTTCGCATCTTTGTACAAAAATGGGAGCAGTCAGGAAGAAATTATGTTAGAGATCATATGAAAGGTCTAAAGGTTAGAAATGATATAACGGTCTGTGAATTAGTGAATATTATGCATCGACGGCTGAATATCGATCTAGATATGTTTGATATACATATCAAAATTGTTACAATCTATTGCTTCCTGTTCCCTTAATTGACATAGTCGACGATGAAGATCTTTTCTTGGTTTTAGAAGGCAGTGATGTATCCTAGATGCCGTTATTTGTATTAGTTACCCCTCACAAAAGTCATAGAGTACACACCAAGAATATGTACCAGTAGTGCAATCCAACAAATCCCCATTCCAACCTGTCAAAACTTTGGATTTGCAACCACTTTAACACATAATATTCCCACCATGTCTTCACTAAATGATCATATTGAGCCATGTAACTTGGGAGATGATCAAAGTGAAGCTTGGTTTGATCACAATAATGAACCCAGATGTACTCTACAGTTCGATATTGACCATGAATATGGACAATCTTTAGAATCACAAACTTCTCCAACACCTTACATTCATATTCCAACCCTACATACTCCCGTCCCACCAAAGGCAATGTCTTCGATTCCAATGCATTCCACCGTTCTAACCCAATCATTTGTAGATATACCCAGACCATCAGAGGGCCAATCGTATGACAACCTCATCACAACCTCATGACTGTCTAAACGACGAGGATATAAAGGTCAATTAGATTTTCTTTTCGAAATATGACTTGTGAGTTAAATTGTTTATTTTTTCAATAAAAAAAGAACTTCGTGTAAAGAAGTCAACAAAGAGCTTGCTAACTGTACGGTGTTCATTGGAGGAATGCGAATGCAGAGTCCATGCAAAAAAATAGAAAGAAAGGGATTCCTTCAAAGTGACGAAATATCCAAGTGGATATACATGTTCCCTTGAAATGAGAATGAGTAATTATTGACAAGAAAAAAGTTGGGTTATTGGACACTCAACCAATGTCAGATACGAACAAATTGGTCAAACATATCACCCAACTGGACAGTAAATGTATCACCTATCTGATGGACCATGATAGTCCAGTTCACCAAATCTTTGCGAACTTTTTTAGTTTCCTCCCTAAGAACTTTGTAGGATTTGGACTGAAGATGTTTTGAGGACTTATGTTGCGTATTTTACGATTCATCCTGTCCCCTCTTACCCTTCTCATGGTTACTCTAAACTGGCCTATGTGTTTTCGACTCTATGGCATGATGCTTAGTTACAGGCTCATCTTGCTCCCCAATATGGGGATCATCAGATAGAGGGTGTTCTTGCTCCCTAACATGCTGGTTGAACTTATCGTGCCCCTCAAATGACTTATGAGTATCGAGAGAGTTATCATGCCCCTCAACCTCCTCAATCCTGTTTTCTTCATCATCATGAATCACATTGTCTTTCCAGTCGGTCTTCTTTGTACCTTATCTCCTCTAAGCTCAGTACAAGTCTCGTCAAAACAATAGTATGTACATAAGGGAGTGAGTAAGTTAAAATGCATCAAACTATGATAGATGGCAAGAATTATTAAGCAAATAATTACTTAATTTTTTTGGTTGAAAAAAATTCTTACTCAACGATTTATAAGATGGAGCATGAGAACAAGTCCATCTAAGAATTCTAGGAATTGCAGCCTTATTGACTTTGGTGGTTATGAACTTATTTACTGTGTAAAAAAGTGAAGTGGAAACGAAAGTACATACCTAGAATGCAAGTGTGAATCCTTTTATACAGTAATATGAGGCATGATGGGCATTTTTTACTTTCTTTGTCTCACGTGCTTCATTCTTCCCGCGCATGATATTCTTCATGCTATTCAATGTACGTTTAAAAAAGACGAACAACCAGTCATAATTTCTAAAGACTTCAGGGTCATTGACAATCCCAAATTTCTTCAAACCAAATTGGATTTTCTTGTCTTTTCGAATCATCACCGTTTTATAAATAATGCTAGTTCAACCTTGACAGCTGTTGAGGTTTATACCCTAAATCTCATAGGGTCCTATAGTTTGTAAATGTACTGAACAAACTCATTGTTTATTTAATGAAATATATGATATTTTATTCATATTTTAGTTGCATTAACCACAAAACAATAAACTAACATTCAAGGTTATCTTGTTTATGTGACAACTTAAATGGTCTGTAGTAAATGGATAAGGTTAGGTACCTTTTCTTGGTGACACTACGAGTATGACCCATTTTGTAGATGTTACAATTATTGTAAAGTGCTACAATGATTTGGCCCTGATCATTCACGTATAGACATGTGAGTAGGATTATTATATACAAAGGAGTTTGTATAAGACCGGACCACGAAATGTTTAGTCTCATTATATAACACCATTAATAGTAGAGACTTACATTTCATCAGGATGACCATAAGTAACATGACCTGAATCCTGAGTAAGTTGTGAACTTCTGCCTATGAGAGCGGTCCTTTGATTTGTTTGGGTAAGAATGGCCAGATCGCCAATTCAACAAGCCTACCATTATGGTGATTTGTTTGATTAGTGAGCTAGGAACACAGCTACACAAGAAGGAATTCACTCCTTCCCTGAGAACGGGGTAAGTAGATAAATTGCTCCCTTAAGGACTGATTTTGGGGCTTGAACAATGTTACGCCACAGTCTCTCCTGGCCCGAAAAAAGTTTAGTCATAATTTGACTATGATATATTGTTCATTAGAGGGATTAGTGGTACATAAGAAGTTAGATGTAACTACAGGGGCAAAAACTGTAATTTTGGCCTAGTTGTACTTATAAGCAATTTGTGAAAGATGATCGTACTGTTGATTGGTTAAATCCAATGGACACAGAAATTATCTATAGTGCAAAGAGTGCATCTATCTGTCTTCAGTAGAGTGCTCGACAGTTAACGGATGATCAATAATTTAATTAAAAAGTTTGATTAATTATTCATGTATCGTTGGAGCTTCAAGCTACAGATCTTTGAGGTCCCTTGGTAGCTCAATAGGATTAAATGAGAATAAGTTTTTGGATTGAATTGAATTATTCAAATTAATAAAGGGATTTAAATATATATTATATAATTAAGTTTCTTTAATTATATGTGATATAATTATTATAATGTATTTGATGCATTATAGTTTTAATGAGAGGAAATAAATATTTGAATATGATTCAAATATTAATTATATGAATTGGATTCATAATTATTTAATATAAATGTGATTTATATTAAATGCCATATGAGAAAGAAAAGAAACTATAGGTGATATTGCATGTCATACAATATTAAAACTATAGATTATATGTTATATTTGATATAACATATAATTTAATATAGATTACGATAAGTTAGTTATCACATATATATATATATATATCAAATGTTATTTTAAATTAAAATGAGGGAGGGAGTTACAACTCCCTCCTTCTCTTTTCTTTCCACCCGCGTATATGGGTCGTTGCTATATTATTAGCTTTAGAAAGAGAGGAGAGTGTCTCCCTCGTGAGGATACACACTGTGAGAAAGAAAAAAGTACTGTGAGTTTTGAGTTGTTGAAGAACGTTCTTAACTCTTCCTCCTCTCTACTCAATCCGAATTCCCTCTTTCCAAAATAGTCAAAGCCTACAACTCCTGGTTTCTCTCTCTGAGAATACTGAGGAAACCATTGTGGTTGTGTTTGTATTCTGCTCGAGGGAATGTTAAAGATAGTCTTCAAAGGTATAAGTTTCTGAAACCCTTAAGTTTTTCTTTTGTTAAAGCATGCTGTAATTTATGTAAATGCATATCTTGTTCTTTATTTACTATAAAAACCTACATTCAGTGAAAAATGGGAATTGGAACGATCTTGCTTCCGCTCAAGGTTCCCTTCAATTTGGGATCCTTCAACAAAGTCTTCATCATTTGTAAAAGTGAACTTCTCAAATGTGGTCTCCACATCCTTGCAAGAATTGTCCTTATCATCTTGGTCCTTCGATCTTACAATGAGTTGTTGCAGTCTCTCACCGCTTGTTTCTCTTTCTATCATTTCCTTGGACAAGCATAACCCAGTTATCAAATTAAAATCGTCTTGAGAAAATGTTACCTTCTTCCCTAATATGTTGAATGATATAACATCTGGGTTCACATCTGTTACTTCCGTTAATAGAAAATGGTGGAAAAGTTGCCTAGTAAATACAAGATCTAAGTCCAACTGTGAACCAAAGGCCATTTCCTATATATTCTCATATGCCCTTCTGCTAACTTATTTCTAATCACCGACGTAGTTTTATGGATTCAGCAAGAAAGTGTAGCAGGGAAATATTTCTTAGCAAGGACGACCATCTTTATAGTCTATAACAAACGTATACATTACTATAATAAGTAAATGATCGCCTTAAAAAACTAAAAGATCACATAACAAAAAACTAAACGATCGAATAAAAAATAACTAAACAATCGCATAACAAAAAAAAAAAAATAGATCACATAAAAAAAAAAACTAAATGATCGCAGGAAAAAGAAATAAACAATCGCGTAACAAAAAAATAAACGATTGCATAACAAACAACTAAATGATAGCTTAAGAAAAAACTGAACGATAACATTACATAGAACTAAACAATTGTGCAATAAAAAACTAAGTGGTTGCATAACAAAGAACTAAATGATCGTGCAAAAAGAAATGATCGCATAACAAAGAACTAAATAATTGCATAACCAAAACTAAACCATCACACATCTTTAACTAAATGATTGTTTAAGTTTCTTAACCGATCGTTTAGAAAGTACTAAATGATTTTCTAGGATTATCTAAATTATCGATTTGGAACGAATACATGATCATTTAACAAAAGTTGAAAGATCGTTTAACAAAAGTAAACAGGAACACTATACTGTGTGAACCCTAAATGTCCAGCGAGAACCCTAAACGAATATTGATAACGGGCAGAAATGCACGTTATCATAGTGCTAAGTTCTTAAAAAAGGCTGGCTTGCGTTGATAAAATATGTTAGATTGCGTCAAAAAAGCATCAAATTCATAATATTGCGGTCACATGCGTTCATCGCATAGAAACAGTGGATTTTTGTATTTTCATGCAGAATATGCGTTGACGCAAAGCGGAAATAGCAATCACATGAAATCATTGGTCGAGCCCAACATTACAGCAAGGCTTTGCAGTGATTGTGTTCGCAAACATTTGCTCAAGAAGGATTGCCGCAACTTGGTGGGCACATCTAGGTGAAAAGCATAATTAATCACGATGGGACAGAAAGCCGATGACGGTCAAATCCGAATTAAGTTGATAGTCGCTAATGATGACAAGTACATTCAGCTTTTCGGTGATAAATATTTGGCGCATCAATCAGGGAATTGAAGCCATCCCATCTGTGCATTCATAAGAGAGAAGCCGCCTTTCACCCCAGAAGCTCTATAAATACCGAAGGCATCCTTCAGAAAAGGGGTTCACCTATTCACCAATTTAAGAGCTCAGCACGTCTTTGTCCATAGTTTTCCTCTTTATTTTAAGGCGGAGCAAGAGAAGAGTAGAGACATCGGAGATCACTCAGGGAAACTCGAGAAAGAACCCTGAGGTGTAGAAGTAGAGAGCGGACCAACTCTCGCGAGAGCAGGATTATCTTTTGAACACGAGTAGTGTAAAAGCCTGGGAATTAAGAGATTGCTACCATGCTCTTTATTCTATTCTTGCATTGTTGTTTTGTACTTCATCTTTATATTTATATAATGGAAATTCTTATTCTACATCTATTCACTCTTTTAATACGAATGAGTAGCTAAACTAGTCGAATGGGTTGAGAAGAACTAAGCTAACATGACCTAGGATTTTCATTACTTGCGATTATCTTGTTTTATGCTGTGTCAAACATCCCTTTATAACTACTCAAGAGAAAGCCTAAAAAAAGAACATAAGACTTGAGAGAGCTAGGTTAGAATCTAGACTCGAGAGAGTAAGATTAGAACTGCATAAACAAGAGATAGGGACTTAGAGATAAGCTCTGTTTGCCAACATGCATCGCATGCACCCTAGAGATAGGTATGATATTATGTGGTCACCTATTTGTGTGTGTGTCATTTCATCATCGCATAAATAAGAATAGAGGCTTATGTGTAGGTCCTATAGATTTATCGCATATATCGCATGCATTCTAGCATTAGGAGCTGTAGCATTCGCATCAAGAGATGGTTTACTATTGTATGTGTGTTGCATGATCGCAAAGCATGAACGCATCCTAGGAAGTGTTAGTCGAAACTCTTCTCAACCCGTTCACTGCATACTCATCGTATCTTCCATTTTATCAACTCTTTTGAAACTCCGCTGCATTTGTTTATTTTTCATTACCGCAAACAACAACCTCAACAACTATTGATTTATTTGGTTACCGCAAAGTTTTCCTAAAAATTACCATTGAACCTATTTTTCCAAGTCCCTGAGTTCGAACCTGGACTTACCGAGAACTCAATGGGGTTTACACTTGGATTCCACAGAGAAAACATGAGTTCTCAACGCATTTTTCACCATCGCATTTCATCCATAATTCCATATCATAAAATAACGCATCAAATATCAACATGGATTCAAGAAGAAGAGTCACATACCTTTTAGATGACAATGAAAGTGGACAATATGTAGAAATGACTGGCGAGCAAGTGGCCAAACGCTCAGATGAAGATGGGAGATGATGAGAGAAAACGAAAGAAACTTGAGAGCAAATTTGCACAATAAGAAAGGTAAGTAAAAAGTGAGATGAACGATCCTTCGTAAAACATTCGTAAAGGCGGTCTGAAGAGTTTTTTAAATTGTGGATAAAATCGATATTTCATATGGGAAAAAGGTCAATCATAGATAAGCTTTTAGGAAGAGGTCATTAATTGAAAACTTTTTGGTTTTTGGGTCATTTTTTGAATTTTCTCAATTAAAGGCCACAATTGGGCAATATAGGTTTTATCTAAAACCTTGCATCAACCTTTGGTTATGTTGAAATCAAATATTTAATTGGGGGGGGTGGGGGTGTTCACATTCAAGCTCACTACGTCATTTTCAAGGAGAAAAGATCAACCACCAAAATATGGATTAAATCCTTATCTCTAAAATACTATCTCTAGAATAACTCATATTCCGATAGTCATGTAGCTACTGTTTTCGATCAAGAATTTACTAACATTTAGTAATTCTGTAAGTATAACCCTCCATTTTCAAATCTCAGAGCTTAGCAACCCCAACAATGCTACGAAATTGGAGAGTCAAAGTTGGGAATCGACCTAAGAAATCCTATCCATTTCTAAAGTTTGAGTCGTTCTGAATCCTATGCTACAACCCTTCAAGGGGATAGTCATGGTTAGTGACTAGCTAATGCCACCTTAAAGACGATAAGTAGGTGCAACATAGGAATCTCACGGTCCAAACTAATGGAAGAGACCATAGGACACGTCGACACACATCCTTTACCCACTTACTTTGAACTACTTCCCCTATTCACCTTGCTATTGATCCATGCAAATACTTTCCGAATGGAAGTCACTCCTATGGTGACACGAAGCGTTACATGGATCTTATGGCATGAACTCTTAGGGACGTGATTGCTAAGAACGTATATGTTCATATCCCACTAACGTGTTCTATTTTTTTTTTTTTTTGGGTAAATATTTACTTAGGAATGTTAAGACTAATTAAACAACCTAAGTCTAGGTGATTTTTCAAGTATAACGATTATATTTGGAATTAATCTTAAGATGTCTAGGTGATAAACCAATTTTAACACCTCACACCGCTCACGTGTGCTAACAAAACTGGTTAACAACGCTCAATTACTCGATCATAATCCCCACGTAAGAGGTTTTTTAGAGACCGTCAACTTAAGTACCCTCAGCCTTATAAAGAGTTATATACCGGTTGAGTTTGTAACCCAAGTTTTATGAGATAACGACCTATTTTAACTATTAAAACAAGTGGTTAACCTACATGAGCATGCAACTTCTATTTATTATGGATTTTAATGTCTAATAAAATTTTATAACAACTTATAAAATAATAGACATGTTTTGCATTCATAACATGCTTTTATGTAACAATTATATAAACCTTCATTCCATGCATTAATATAACAACTTATATAAAAAACCATTGAATCCTAAACATGCATACTATACATTATAACATTTATAATATACTTGCAATGCATGCTACATGCTTATCCTATGGTGGGATATTAAGCTACATGACATACAATATACACACAATAGATAAATTACTTAATTCATATATTCACAATGCATAATTAAATAAACACACTAAAATAGACTGATTTTGGCATCTTAAGAAAGCTAAAAGCTAAACTTATTAAAATCATAAACATAAATCAGCCTCGAACCACCTCTGTACACTTTGAACCAACTCGAATCGCTTGAAAAACACTTGAACAAACTTGAAAAACCCAAAAAACATAAAACTCATCCAAACCGATCAAAACTGGGCAAACTAGTCGAACCAGACCAGTCTAGACCATTTAGACCGACTAAGCCACCAAACCGAGCACGTGAATCGGACAGCGGAGGTGTGCTTCGACTGAAGTGGCTGAAGACGCGGGTCGACTGAGCTAGGCACGGATGCTGAAGCGGGGCGAACTGGGCTGGCGCAGACGAGCTAGGCTGAGGCACTAGGCCGAACATAGGTTGGGCCATCGACTAAGTAGATTTGGGTCGAGACCGACGAATTGGACGGGCCGCACGGGCTTGGGGTGTCAACCGGGTCGGGTTGAAGTGGGTTGCCAGGTCTGGGATAGCCATACGCGTCAGCCACGACCTAGCAGGTTGGATCATCACTCCGGGTCGGGATATGGGTCGTGAACCGGTTGAAGTTGTCCATTTTCCGTAACCGAGCAATTACAGCATAAAAATGACTCTAATGACTCTAACAAAATTAACGACCCTTCCCGACACATTAAAGTTCATAAAACTCCGGACAATTACAATAATTATTACGACCCAAGAGTAAAAAAAGATGGCAAAAACCGAAATTATCTGCTTTAGCACACAAACATTCATCACATGAATCAATACTAACCACATGAAAAAAATTAACCAAAAATGAGTACTTTAAGCATGTTCTGATACCAATTGATGGAACGAACACAAGTGCATCGGAAGGAAAAACGGATCTAAAGTACTTTAATTAGGTTAATTTCAAAGAATGAGCATGCAGTTAAAACAAATATAAAATGATAGAAAAAATCCAACATTTGTAGACTTTAATCTTCTCCAAATTAGCTTCAATATCCTCACAAACGGTTTGTAGACCACCACGAGAGTCTTCTTGATTATTCTCCAGCCTTAGAACGAGAAGGTGAGATCCGATGAGTGACTAATTTAGAGATAAAAATGTTAAGTCTTTGAGAGAAAATAATAATGAGATTATCAAATAATCTCATAAATTTCCTCTTGGCCAAGAAAAAAACCCATTAAACTCTTTCATTTTGAAGACTATTTCATGCAAAACATGCAACTTTGAGTTTGATGAGAATTTGACAGTAAAAAAGTCACTAACTCAAAGTGGGATTAGTGGTGCAAGTATTAGGTTTTATATCCTAAAACTCGTGGTTTGTAAACATAAAACTTATTCTGAAAAATTCAGTAAGTTGTTATTGAATATATGTATAGCTTATTTCATTTTAGAAATCCAATAAACTAAAAAACCCATGACTATTACATGAGTACTTGAACATCATGTGGAGACATAAAAGTGGATCATGTTCGAGTAAATAGTCAAAATGACATATAGTATATGAATGAGGTTGGGTGCCTTATTCTACTAACACTCTTGGATGTGGCCTACTCTGTAGTTGTTACAAAGAATTGTAAAGTGCTACAGATGACGTGATCCTAATTCGTACATGTCGTGACACGAGGAGTGGGAGCGTCCTGTGCAATGAGTTTGTACAAGATTGAACCATAAAATCAGTCACTCTTACTTTATAACGTTGTTTACCGTATAAGACTGACTATTTCAAAGTGATGATCTAGGTAACTTGACCTTCATCTTAAGCTAACTATGATCCTTGTTGCTCCTGCTGCTTGCTGATACTCTTACAACAAGTGTCTTCAATTGAAGACAACACTTAGCAATGCAAAAGATGACATTTTCCACTCACATTTGTTGGATCTTTTCCACTAACTCGGTACAAGGTCAAAGTTTGACTCTCAAAGTCCAAAAGTCAATAAATTTGACCTTTTGATTTTTAAAGTCAAAAGTAAACATTTTGACTTTCATTATAATGTTGACAGTCGACAATTTTGATATTTGGAATTTTGACCAATTTCTTTCAAATTCAAAATTAATTCAAATAATTAATTTTAAAATGAAAGTAATATTAAATAATTAATGAAACAATTTAATTAAATTGATTTAATATTAAATCCAATAATAATCGCAATGAATATGAATCCCTATTCATAATCTTGATATTTAAATCTTATTTAAATATCTCATATTTTCTCTCTTTTCATGTTTAATTTAGAATTAAACATTAGGTTAAATATATCGTATATATTTAACGCTTTGCTCCAAAAATCGAATTTCAACACTTCAAATTCGTTCGTCACATTGTTCTAAGGTTTAGTCCGTATGAGTTAGTAGGGGGACCTCATAGACCTACAAATCATGGGCTCCAACGATCCGAGATTAACCGGCTAAACTCTCTAACATAATTAACCACGATTCGTTAACTACCAGGTTGCTCCATTAAAGCCCAGTAGTTGCACTTCTTTCACTATAGATATATTATGTCCACTCGATATAACCATGATTTGCAAGATAATCCTTCACAAGTTATTCGTAATAATGGCTAGGTCAAAAGGTGTTTTACCCCCAAGATTACATCTTGCTTCTTATGTCCCATTGATCCTCTAATGAACAATTGGTTTGTGATCCAATCACTATACCGAGTCCCTCTGAGGCGAATGAGAGGGTGGGGCTCCTTGTTCAAGATCTGGAGTCAGTACCTAAGGGGACAACCTCTCTACTATCCCCTAAAGGGAGTAGAAGTGTATTCTGTCTTGCACTCTATGTTCCCAGCTATCTACCAAGTCTTACCCCTGCAATGGGAGGCTTATTGAGCCGGTGCTGTTGAGCAAACCCTCACACATACAAATCAAAGGATAATCCCGAATATGCAAGAGTTCATAGTTAACTCAGGATTATGGTTAAGCTACCTAGGTCATCGCTTTAAAACAGTCTGTCTTAAATAGTAAACAACGTTATAAAGTAAGAGCGAATTATTTCTTTGTCCAATCTTATGCAAACCCACTGCATAGGATGCCCCCGCTCTTCATGTCAATACATAAACAAATTAGGATCACTTCGTTTGTAGCACTTTACAATAAATTGCAACAACTACAGAATGTACCGCATCTGATAGTGTTATTAGAATAAGATACCTAGTCATATTCGTATACTATAGATCATTTTAGCTATTTATTGAACTTGATCCACTCTTATGTCTCCACACAAAGTTTAAGTATTCATATAATAGCCTTGGATCTTTAGTTTATTGGTTTTATTCTTTTTTCTAAAACGAAATAAGAATTCATACATTCAATAACAACTTTATTGAATAAAACCTAATAACATCTTTATTGATAATATAATAAGTTTATTGTTTATAAACCACGAGTTTTATGATATAAAACCCAATACGTTTAACATCCGTAATTTGAGTGATGAGTCAACCTAACAATCTTTCACCTTTTTCCAAAGATTAGAAGAAGGCTAAGAAAATTAACCAACACATTTGTCTATGGTATCCTTGAAACCTAGATAATCAAACATGTACTTGAAAAATGATTTTGTAGGTCATTACCCAATGTTGAAGGCAGAAGCAAGTTCTATTTCTAGATACTTTACTTACACTTCCTTTGTGAAAACTTTTTTCATTCAACTTTTTCGATGTTGAATTTAAATATGATATGAAATACCTACTTGATAAAAAAATTCTCAGGTAACTCAAACTTGGGACCTAAGAAGAGTCAAACCACTTAATTAAGTTTCCACTTGCTTAAAAGCCTAAAAGAGACATTTAGTTCACAAAGAAAGAAAATAATACATAAGATTAGAAAGAAAATTGCTTAATTGAATAAATAAAAATAGATACATACAAAGTATCTCAATATAAAACGAGGATTAAATCTTATCTAACTTTGTTTCGATATCTTTCAATAAGAAACAAGTCTTTGCACTTAGGTATGAATTGCATGTATCACAAAGCACTTGATTTTTCCAAAATAAGCTTAAATAAAGAGCCTAAATAACCGTAAATAATGAAAGCTATTGCACGCCTAAAGTTAAGTTATTGATCATCCACAACCAATTTTAGATTTTTTTCAAAAAATAAAAAATCAAAGATCAACACGAAAGTTAGTGGAATGTAATCTAAACAAGTTTAGAGAAAAAACATCTATCAAGAGAGGTCTCAAACTATGGGTAGTTTACTCAACTTTCAGATTTCTCACGTGGAAATAAACCATTGGCAAGCAAACCCTAAATAATATATATATGCAATATAAAAAATTTAATTGATAACAAAAATATTAAATTTGATGGTGTTTGGATAAATTTAATTAAATTTTAATGACATAAAATTTATTTAATAACTTAATGTAATAAAAATAAATTAAGAAATAAAAATTAATTTTTATGAATTTTATACTTATAATTGCATAGAAAAATATAATGTTTTTCCCAAACATTCTATTCTCATTCCCATACATGATAAAACACAGTCATCTTTGATTCCTAGACATTTTATTCTTATACATCCTATTCCGAGGTAATTTTTATTCTTAGACATCTATAAAAATTTAAACCAAATGGTCCCTAAGAGTGTTTTTTCTTTTCTATTTTTCTTTGCATTAAATCTCGGTAACCATACATGATATACAACATAGTATAACATTACAGTACAAACTGCTCACCCCAAACTTAAGGTTGTCAATGTCCCAATAACAAAGAGAAATGAAGAACACAAGATAAGTTTGTATGAGAAAAGAAAAACAGAAAGGAATTCAGTTTTGAATGTTTTATGGAGAGAAGGTGCAAAATTAACTAATGAAAAATAAATAATTAACTATTTTTATAAAATTAATTGTTTTGAAACTTCCATTCATGTAGAAATAGTGTCATTACAACGTATGAAAATTAAATGAAAATCAGCCCCCTTGTGTTTATGTTTTTTCTTCTTTTTTGGTATTCGCCTATTTAAAAAGTAAGTTGTTATTTTACAACCAACTGCCATTAATATTATTGGTTTATATGGATTTCTTTCCAAATGGGGCTGTATAAAAATCCATTGCATTTGGTCATGTCACATCTCTATTTAAAAACAAATCACAAAGTGGTTTTCCGACTGCAATATGAAGAAGCAAATGGAGATGGGACGTACGAAAAAGCAATGCGTTGTGTTGTTATTTGCGTTGTTTTTGGTTATATTTGAGGAAACCAAGGCTGCAGAGCTTGCAAAATGGCAGATCCACGTTGTGAATGGACTAAGCAGTGGCCAAATCTTGTCCGTTCATTGTAAATCCAAAGACGATGATTTAGGAGAACACAAGCTTAGCGTTGGAACAGAATTCAATTGGAGTTTTAGGGTAAACTTTTGGAATACGACTTTGTTTTGGTGTTACTTGCAGAAACCAAATGCACAACATTCGTCATTTGAAGCATTTTGGATTGAGAGTAGATCAGTTTGGCTTTATAATATGTGCTACGATTCTAATTGCATATGGACAGCTAAAGATGATGGAATTTATCTGAAAGACAACACAGCTCAAAGAGATATTTTGATTCATAAGTGGGAATAATTCCTCACCAAAAACACCTACTTCATTATGATATATGGGTGTTTTGGATTAATATAAGGGTTTGATTGATATAAAGTTTTTCATACCCACATCTTTCTTTTTCTTTCTTTCTTTTTTGTTTAAGTAGTCACATCAGCCAAACATGAGCAAATATAATTTAGAAATAATTGGCATGTAATTTTATTTTCTTGAAGTAAGAAGGTTAAATCTTATATAATATCATCCTTCTCTCGATGAAATTGAAAAAAAAAAAGCTTGGTTTGGAATTGATTTTTGGTGGAATTGAAAAGTTTAATATACACCGAAAAAAATTATTGTTATTCTACTAAGAAAATTGTTTATCTATACATTGTCTCATAGTTTTTTTTTCTCTTTTCTTTACATATTTTTAGTTGCACATCCATTTGTGTTTCTACTTCTTCATTCCAATGTTATTATCTAAGAACAATATGCTCGAGTAAATTTTCAAATTAGTATTTGACGAGTGAATAAGATTTAAGGATGTTAAGTTAAGGACAAGAGATTAGGTGAAGTGATACGTTTGGGGTGCTAACAAAGCTATTTTGATGGATAAAAGACCAAAATTCTTTGAAGTAAGGACCTATTTTCTTTTATGTCAGCTCTATATTATAGTGATCACATAGCTATTAAATAATACAACTTTATTTATTGGGTACCTAAATGATGTGTGATTCGAGTAGTTCATTGTTAATACACAAAGGTGAAAAGAACCTCAAAGTAGTTACAAATCTGTTACATTCAAGCTACCTTTAAATATATTGTGTAACTAATTGTAAACGGAAGAGAGAAAAATTTGTATAGAGTGATCATGAAAGCTTGAGACTTATCTTGTAGCAATCTTGTAATATTCCCTAATAAAAACTCTTATCAACTTCTCCATGGATGTAGGCTATCCTTGGTCGAACCACGTAAACCATCAAGTTCATCTTCTTCTCCGATCATCTTGTTCTATCGTGTACCATCAAGTCATCGATCCTGTAGCATTTAGCCAACGATCGTTTAGCTTTTAGCCAATGATTGTTTACCTCGGCACCCCTATCGTGTAGACGCTCGTCGTCTTGAACCTCATCGTCTAGGCGATCTTCAGTAAAGCTTTCAGTAAAGACTAGTTTTACTTGAAACGCGATACTGAAGGACATTTGAGAAGGTATCCGACCAACTTGATACCGAAGGACATTTGAGAAGGTATCTGAGTAGCTCGATACTGAAGGACAAGTTTAGAGAAGTTATCTGATTAAAAGTATCTAAGGTATGATGGTACTTAGTATGACCAAATGCACGTAGGTAGTTAAAGTCAAAGATTGAGCAAAATGGTTCTCTCATAACTAGCAGTTGGTGTTGGGATTTAACCGCAAAAGGGTTATTCTCAACTAAGAAACAATGTTAATGTTTTCTGAGCTTTATATGTTTTATGCTTGGAAAATGTTTATACTGCAGTACAAGATTACTTTAGAAGTTTATATTTCAGTTTAATCTCTTTATTGAGACTATTGCATGAGAATCAATTATCTTTCGTAAGTCACTCACTAGGCTAGCAAGCTCACCTGTTTTCAAATATTTTCCTTTCCCCCAGGTAGCGGTCAAATCCTCAAGAGATAGCTATGCATCTGCTCTGCCACTAAAGGACAAAGATATTGTAACTCGTTTGTTAGGTGGTTACTGTAAATATTGTACACATGTTACAGTTGTTCATATAGGGACTAGGGTTTTCGGTATCGGGACATGTGAATCTAATGATGTAATTACTCTAATATATTGTTCTTTTGAATTAATAAATTTTGGCCATAGAGGCATCCACTGTATATTAGTTTTTACATTGGTATCAGAGTTATTTCTGCAAAAGTTATTAGGCAGTAAGTGAAAACAAAAGGGTTGATAACTGCTGCAGTCATATCCTTTCCTAGGCTCAGAGAGTAGTCTGGGACGGGGTGTGACATGTTCTCTCTTTTTTTTTTCTCTCTATTTTCTCTACAACAAAGGAAAGAAAAGTATAGACATTAGAGTTCTACAACAGCAGTAGTGCCAAGTTCTAATCTCAGCAATCAAGGTGTAGGGTCGAGATTTCTCATCACATAGATTGTGCTGTTAGCACATTGTTTTGTGTTTGTGTGAATAAGAAAGGTGGTATCCGGTATTCGTATAGGGCCTGAGTATTTTTAAGCCCAAAAGATCAAGTGTATTGTGTATTCTTTAGCCCATGGTATCAGAGCCTGCAAAAAAGCTTCAAGATTGGTCAAGATTCTAAAAAAGCAAAATCTTGGAGCTTTTCAGTTGAAATTTGAAACAAATATGGCAATAGCAAGATATGACATTGAGAAAATTGATGGGAAAGGTGATTTTGGTTTGTGAAAAGCCGAAATTAAGGCTATCTTGGGACAACAAAAGGCACAAAAGGGCCTAGAGGACCCAGCCAAGCTGCCAAGCACTGCAACAGAAGAAGAAAAAAAAACATGGAGTTAATTGCTCATGAAACACTGGTTTTAAACTTGTTTGACAGTGTCCTAAGGCAAGTGATCGATCAAGAGATAGCTTTTAAGATGTGGAGCAAATTGAATGAGCTATATGAGACAAATCTGCCCAACAAACTTTTCCTAAGGGAAAGGTTCTTTACTTTCAAGATGAGTGCTTCTAAATCCTTAACAGAGAATCTAGATGATTTTAAGAGGATAACTACTGAACTCAAGACTCAAGGAGAAGAGATTGGGGTAGATAATAAAGCTTTTGTGCTTCTCAACTCATGCCGGATTCCTATAAAGATGTGAAGACTGCCCTAAAATATGGGAGATATTTCCTAACTACTGACATCGTAATTTATGCTCTCAAAATCAGAGAAATGGAGCTTATTACTAGCAAGGAAGATAAGCCTAGTGCAGAGGCTTATTTGTAAAGGGCAAGTCAAAACAGAATAATAAGGAAAAAGGAAACTAGAGCTCAAATAAAGAAGGGAAAGAAAAGTCCAAGGTTAGATGTAAATATTGTAAAAGACTGGGACGTTTAATCAAAGATTGCAGAACTTTGAAGTGGAAGAATGAGCAGAAAAACAAGCAATCACGACCATAACCAAAAGTCCAACCTAATCAGTTAGGTGAAGCCTCGGTTTGTAAGGACTCTTACTTTTAATCAGATACTTTGGCTACCTTCAATTGTAAGGCAGAAGAAGAAGCTAATAAGAACCTAGATTGGGTTCTAGATTCAAGGTGTTCTTTCCACATGACACCCAATAAAGATTGGTTTAGTACCTACAGAGAGTTGGAGGGAGGATCTGTCTACATGGGAAACAATAACTTATGTCCAGTGGTTGGGATTGGCTCAGTCTCACTAAAACTAGAAGATGGAATAGTCAAGCTATTGAGAAATGTCAGACATGTGCCTAAGCTGAAGAGAAATCTAATTTCACTAGGCATGCTTGATTCTACTAGCTGTGAATATAGAGGCAAGGAAGGTTACTGTGAAGTCTTGAAGAACAGTAAGCCTATCCTTAGAGGGTTGAAGATTAATGGAGTGTATGTTGTTCAAGGAGTTCATAAAGTTCACTCAGCTTTAATTGTGACTCAGAAGCAGCCTACTGAAAGAGATCTTTGGCACAAAAGACTCTCACATATTAGTGGCAAAGGTCTAGAAGCTTTTGCCAACCAAGGAATTCTACCTAAGGTAGTTCATCAGAGCCTATCCTTTTGTGAACATTGTGTGATAGGGAAGGCTACTAGGTAGAGTTTTGTGAAGGCTCAGTACACAACCAAGGTCATTCTTGACTATGTGCATTCAAACCTATGGGGTCCTTCAACTTTTCAGTCCTTGAGTGAAGCCAAGTATTTCTTAACCTTTGTTGATGGCTATTCTAGAAAAAGTTGGATCTATTTCCTTAAATCTAAGGATTTAGTTTTTGAAAAGTTTAAAGAATGGAAGATCATGGTTGAAAATTTTTCTAACTATCAAATTAAGTGTCTAAGAACTGATAATGGGCTTGAGTACTGTGTAGAGAAGTTTAATGTTTTTTGTAGAGAGCATGGTATAACTAGACACAAGACAGTTAGGTATATATCTCAGCAAAATGGAGTGGTAGAGAGATTGAACAGAACAATAATGGAAAGAGTAAGAAGCCTATTGTCTGATGCTATACTTCCTAAAAATTTTTGGGCAGAAGCAGCCTCATACACTGTCTATATACTGAACAGATGCCCTCATGCATCTATTAACCTTCTAACCCCTGAAGAAATATGGACCAAACAGCCTCCTAACCTGAATAACCTAAGGGTATTTGGTTGCACTGGTTTTGCTCATCAGAGTAAAGGGAAATTAGCTACCAGGGATGTGAGGTGTATGTTTTTTGGCTTCACAGAAGGTGTTAAAGGGTTTAGAATGTGGCACCCTACTTAGAAAAGATACATCACCAGTAGAGATGTTTTCAGAGAAGATGAAATGTATATGCAAAGATCTAATTCTAATGCTTCAGCACCTCAAGTGAGGAATGATAAAATTGAGGTGGAGCAAGTTCTAATCCATACTTCTAATCCTTCAAGCTCTGAATCATTTTTTGATCAACTACCTCATCTAGAAAAAGAAGTAGAAGATGCCACTATTGATCTTGAGCAAGAAGAACAAGATTTGAGAAGGTACAGCCTAGCTAGAGATAGGCAGAGAAGAACTATTGTGCCACCTTCAATGTATGAAGACTACTTAGCTTTGAATGCTTCTGATTAATTTAATGAATCAGAACCCTCAACCTTTGAAGAAGAAGTGAGTTTTTCTAAAGCTAAGATGTGGATAGAAGCTATGAATGAAGAGATTGATTCACTAGTGAGAAACAACACTTGGGAGTTGACACCTTTGCCAAAAGGATGCATGCCAATTGCGTCCAAATGGGTGTACAAATTGAATGAGGGTTTTCCTAATGACCAATGACCTAAATTTAAAGCTAGGTTGGTTGCTAAGGGTTTTACATAGAGGCTAAGTGTTGATTTTAATGAGATTTTTTCTCCAGTGGTTAAGCAGACTTCTATCAGATTGTTGTTGTCTATTGTGGCTCAAAATAACCTAGAGCTGGAGCAACTAGATGTTAAAACAGCTTTTCTACATGGCTTCTTAGAGGAAGTTATCTATATGAGCCAACCAAAGGGGTATGAGGTCAGAGGGAAAGAAGACTATGTATGCTTACTTAAAAAGTCTATCTACGGCCCCAAACAGTCCCCTAGATGCTGGAACAGAAGGTTTAGTGATTTTGTACAAAATAATGGTTTTTATAAAAGCTTCTATGACAGTAGTGTTTACATAAACACAGATTCCTACATTCATCCTATCTACTTGTTACTATATGTGGATGGCATGCTTTTATCAGAAGCAACTATGAAAGAACTAAATAAAGTAAAAGATTTATTCAAGTAAGAGTTCGAAATGAAAGACATGAGAAATGTAACAAGAATACTAGGCATTGACATTATTAGAAACAGAAAAACTAGTATTCTAAGCATTGATCAGTCACAATATTGTAGTAAATTGTTAAAGAAGTATCAAATGACAGAGGCCAAATCAGTTTCTACTCCTATAGCTAACTATTTCAAACTCCCAGCAGAAAATTCACCCAGAGAATTAGATATTGAACATCGGAAGAAAATGTCAACAGTCCCCTATTCCCAAGTTATGGGAAGCTTAATGTATCTAATGGTGTCTATAAGACCTGACATTGCCTATGTTACTAGCCTGGTGAGTAGATATATGGCTAATCTGGGTAAGAGGCACTGGGAGGAAACAAAGTGGATAATGAGTGTACTTCTAATGCTAAACTAATGTAACAACAGCTTCTAGACAGTGAACCAAAGCTGATTAAGTATGTTGACTCAGATTGTGCCAGAGATCTAAACAAGAGAAGGTCATTATCAGGGTATATCTTCCTATATCGAAGGTGTGTCCTAAGTTGGAATGCTACTTTACAATCAGTAGTAGCCCTTTCTACTACTGAAGCAGAGTTTATTACCCTTTCAAAAGTAGTAAAGGAAGGCCTATGGATAAAGGGTCTCCTATGTGACTTCGGAATTAAACAGAATACAGTGAAGATATTTTGTGACAATCAGAGCACCATACATTTATCTAAGCATCCCCAGTACAATAACAGGACTAAACATATCGATGTTAAATATCATTTCCTTCGAGAACAGATAGAAGCAAAAAAGATTGAAGTTCTGAAAGTTCATATCTCAAAAAATGCCTTCGGCATGTTGACAAAGACAGTCACTCAGCTCAAATTTCAGAAGTTCCTTGATATTATAGGGTATGAGCTGAGGGACAAAGGTTAAAGAAGAAGACAGTCAGATCAGAGAAGCTGAAGAAAACTTGAAGTTTATTTCAAGGTGAAGATTGTTAATACAGAAAGGTGAAAACAACATCAAAGTAGTTACAAATTTGTTACATTCAAGCCATCTTTAAATACACTATGTAACTAATTGTAAACATAAGAGAGAAAAATTTGTACAGAGTGATTAAGAAAGCTTGAGACTTATCTTGTAGCAATCTTGTAAAATTCCATAATAAAAACTCCCATCGGCTTCTCTGTGGATGTACGCTATCCTTGGCCGAACCACTTAAACCATCGTGTTCATCTTCTTCTTCGATCGTCTTGTTCTATCATGTACCTTCGAGCCATCGATCGTTTAGCTTTTAGCCCATCGTCTAGACGATTCTTCTCTTATTTCCTAGACGACTTCCTGCTTTAACTCTAATCGGCTAAACGACTACAGTCTCATCGTCCAGGCAATTTCCGGCAACATCTCTCTTCAGTTCTCTCTTTTCTTTTCTCTTTATTTTCTCTGCAACAAAGGAAAGAAAGTATAGACATTAGAGTTCTACAATCAGCAGTACTGCCAAGTTCTAATCTCAGCCATCAAGGTGTAGGTCGTGATTTCTCATCATACGAATTGTGCTTTTAGCACATTATTTTATGTTTGTGTGAATAAAAAAGGTGGTATCTAGTCTTCGTATAGGGCCTGAGTATTGTAAAAGCCCAAAAGATCAAGTGCAGTGTGTATTTTTTAGCCCATATTTCTATTCTCAAGCCCAACATTCATTAAACAACCACAAAACACAATCATAAAGCAATTTAAGAAATATGAATTACATTAAGATAATACATCAAAAATTATAAAGGTTCTAAATCCCCTAAAGTAGAAAACTTAGATATTACCTTCCATTGATGATGCAGAAGACGAAACCTGACATCGTTCCATTAGATTACATGAGAAAAAGAAAGAAAATGCAAGTGGAAGAGAGAAGAGGGAAAGAAAATTTGTTGGAAGCTAATTAGAAGATAAAAATACCTAAAAGTAATGAATATCTTAAATAACATCGAGCCAATAGCGCGGCACAGGACACTAAAGGTCATTCGTATTTTTAATTTGTTTGTTTAGTGATTTTATAGGTAATGAGCATCTAGAAGGTAGAATCGACTGTTATGTGTTGTTCGGGTTAATTTGAAGCAATTAAGAGCTTAAAAGAGCAACTGAGTTTCTAAAAATAAGAAATGACGAAAATAGTCATGGAGACGCAATGCACAGCGCCACGTTACTGCCTTGTGGCGCCGCGGCGCTCTAAGTGTTGTGCTTAGTGCCACCACTATTACGCAATCCATGAGATTTCCTTATATTTTGACAGTCATTTGTATATTTTGGCATCGAGATTTGGATTCGATGAACGATTGAAGGCTTAAATGTCGATTTTGAGGTATGTTGGACATTTTCGATGGATCTATGAGATTTTGATGTATTTTTATGGGTTATCTACTTCTTCTTGTTTTCCTTTCCTCATTTGAATATCTAGATTGAATGTATGAGCAATTAAATCACTTACTTGATCATTAATACTTTTATGTTCGTTCGCCAATGCTATATATGTTTTAGGTGTCCATAATTGCATCCAAAGTATGCTTAGTTCAAGTAGCAATAGGTTTTAGTTATAGCTATGGTTTGATTGCTAGGATTATAGGATCATCAGTAGCGAAAGATAATGAAACCTAATAAATAAAAATACGTTAGGTTAGATTTTGCCAATTTAACTTAATGTCCTAATCAATCCAAGACCTGGATGCGATTAGCTTAGTATCTTACGTGACATTACTTAGTTAATTTACGAATCAATATCATGTGGGTTTTCCATAGGGAGTTTTCCGGATTTTAATACATTCAATTAGGGTTTATAAGTAGATAATCTACTAATAATTGCATGTTTATTCAATGAATTAATCCATAGATAACCCGATAATCTCTTAATCGGCGAAGGTAATCTCGCGTTTGCTCGCTCTCTTTCTTAACTTATCTTACTTTTCACACTTTAAATTTTCGTATTTGGTTTTCTTGTCAAACCATACAACCAACCCCCTCCCCTTTTTTACTGTTTTGTAAGGGCTAATTTAGCTTAGAGAGATTCTATCTTAGACTTCCTATGGTTCGACCCCGAACTTTTCACTTGTGTTACCTTGTAGTATAAGTGGTTGGTTCGATGATTTATAAATATTATTTGATAAGTAGAGGTTTACCAGCGACGAAAAACACCATCTTCTATCAAATTAAAATTTAAGCATGCAATGCTAGACTTAGGATTAGATATTAATATCTTCCCTCCATCTGTGTACTCTGAGCTTCGGTGGCATGTCCTGTATCTCTTTGGTATTTTAGTTCAGTTCGCAGATTGCTCTCTAGTTAAACCGCTGAAAATGATAAAAGATGTCTTGGTCAAGGTGAATAATTTTGTCTTTCCTTCTGACTTTTATACTATTGATATGCATGGGAAAAACTCCCCATTCAATCACTCAATTCCATTAGGTCGGCATTGATGTTAACAAAGGGTCCTTTTTTTATTATACATGAAGGGTGGGTTAAAAAATTTGCAATATCTGAAACCCTTTGCAATATCTGAAACCCTTATAATCTCTTATCGTGCTTGTTTTAGCCTCTTGCTTTTATAGGACAGTGGTCAACCAATAATGTTAGTGATGGCGGATGGAGTTACAACCATCAACTCTGATCATGGATGATTAAGCCAAATATGGTCGAGAAAATCAACCTTAAAAATTTGTGCTTCATGAAAGCAGCCAAGCATCAAAATTCATTCACTAGATTATATATATATATATATATTTTGTAATTTTCCCTTTATCTCTGAGCCTAATATTTCTCATCATTCTTGTTTTATTATGTGTGTTGGTGGAAAAGAGCTTGAATTAAGGAAGCCAAATCCTTCCTTCATCCTATGATTCAAGAAATTTTTCTGATCCCTCTTGCTTGAACATCTTTAAAATTGAGAAAAATGTGAGTTTTAAAAGTTGGGGACGAGATATTCGATTTGGCATATCTTTTTTGTGATTATATAGTTTGGGGTCCTGTAGCACTATGCTTGGACTATGTTGAATTCTTACTTGTTGCATGCTTTGTTGCCGTATTCTTTGTAATGACTAGTCGATGATTCACTCTTTTGAATCATGTTGGCATGAAGTCTTGTACGAAAAAGGCAATTATGATTTTTAGTCCATTTTTGAAAAATTTGCACCATTTCTCTCATTCATCTTTGGGTTCTTTATCCATCTATCTAGACTCTTGTTTGCTTAGAATTGCATTATAAGTCCATAGGTTTGTTTTCATTTCGAAAGGCTTCACTAATTAGAGAATGCCTATAGGTGGTAATATGATAATAAGGGAGAAAATATGTGATTTATATGCTCCAAAAGAAAAAGGAAAGAGTCAGCTAACAAGAAAACAAAGTATTCACTCAAAAGAATATATAAAAAAAGAAGATAAGAAAATAAACTTGTAATTTGCAGGCATGACACTAGGGGTAAAAAGAGCTGTCTTCTGCTATGATCAGCCAGGATATCTAAGAGAAAAGAGTGAATACAGTTCCCTACAGTAGAAATGTGAAAGCTAGTGCTCTTAGGTAAAAGAAATGCAAGTTTGGGGATCCCATGTGTATTGCAGGCACCTCAATTGATATATTACTATCTTGAATGTTTAGATATTTGATGGTTGGTGCTCAACCTATTGGATTTTATATCCTAAAAACTCGTAGTTTGTAAAATAATAAATATTTTCTGTTATCATTATACTTGTTATTGATCTCATAAATTGTATGAAAATCTAAATCCAATAAACTAAGACCCATGACTATTTTATGAGTACTTGAAATTTATGTGGAGACATAAGAGTGGATCGGGTTCGAGTAAATAGTCAAAATGATTTATGGTACATGAATGAGGTATGGTACCTTATTCTGGTAACACCATTGGATGCGGCCTACTCTATACTTGTTACAGAGAGTTGTAAAGTGAAGGATCTCTTACCGAAGAGGTCCATGAGTGCGTTTGAATTGCTCCGATCTCACCGTGACCAAAATACATAATATACATTCAAACATACAGTTATGCAAACAAACAGTAAATTAAAGGCATGCTTTGAACAACAATAAACAAGGGAGGGAGTTATCATACCAATTGAAGATGTTCTTCAAAATTCGGAACTCAATGCAGCGGAAACCTCCACGCGATCTACCAACACCCAGTAGAAGCGTCGACTGTAGCAGCACGCACAACTGCAAGATCACAAATGCAATGGGGACGACACCGCCAGAAAAGAGCCTCGGGTATTCTCTGAGTAAGAACCCAAAACGTGGACTTTGATTAATTTAGTAAAGAAATGAGGAAGCATGAATCGTGTAGGCGATAAGCAAGTGAGAAGGAAAAAGGCGCTATCGTATAGCAAAATGCTTATCGTTTAGGAAAAGCTACACAATCGCGTAGGTTTTACTGAATGATCGTTTAGGAAATGGTTTACGATTGTTTAGCAAACTCGGCACACACTATGATCGTTTAGGGAAGCTATCTGATCGTGTAGGAATTAGTGTGTGATCGTTTAGGCACAAGGTGGACGATCGTTTAGGCAGAGAATGACTATCGTATAGGCTCTCGATTTACTTAAGCGATCGTTTAGGTTTCACCAACGCGCTCTCTCTAATCTTTTCGAATGGCTGATTGAATGAACGAGTCAAAATGAAAAAAAATTATTTCTATTTCATCGGTTACAATAACCGACACATTCCCACTAACCCACGTTCGAACGTGATAAATTGGCTTAATTATCATATAATTAACCAATTAGTTGATAATAAATATAATATATTATATTTTTATCCTATAGTTTGATATCACATATCTACTATAGTATTTTTTCCTCTACTTGATATAAATCATATTTATATCTAATTTCCTCCAAAATAATGTATCTCATAAATTTAGCCAACTATATCATATATAATTAACCAGTCCAATTATATTATATATAATCAAACTTTCTCTTGGAAATTTGAACATTTTAAATTAACCCAAACACTTGTCCTCGACTTTATCCAAGCTATCTAGGGGACCTAATAGACCTGTGGCTCGAAGCTCCAACAGTCTGTGAATAGTTGACTAAACACTTTAGCCACGAGATTTACCATCCGTTAACTGTCAGGCATTCCACTAAAGATCAACAGTTGAACTCTTCTTATCACAGATTTATTTCTGTGTCCATCGGATATAACCAATCAAGAGTACGATGAGCCTTCACAGATGCTCATAAGTACAATTGTGCCAAATTACTGTTTTGCCCCTGTAGTTACATCTCACTCCTTAAGTACCACTGATTTCTCTAATGAACAATATAACATAGTCCAACTATGTGTAAACAACTCTCGAGCCAAGAGAAGGTGTGTGGCACCACATCGTTAGAGCCCTGAAATCAGCCTTTGAGGGAACTATTTATCTATTTACCCTTGCCTCGAAAAAGAAGTGAATTCCATCTTGTGTAGATGAGTTCCCAGCTCTTAAATCAGATGAATTCCCAAAATGGTAGGTTTGAATCGGCGACCTGGCCACTAGCACCCATACAAATCAAAAGACCGCCCTCAATGGTAGGAGTTTCCAACTCACTTAGAATTGAGGTTATGTTACTTATGGTCATCCTAGTGAAGTGAAGTCTCTGTCATGAACGATGTTATATAATGAGACGTTAACACTACGTGGTCAGGTCTTATACAAACTCTTTGTATAGGACGCCCTCGCTCGCATGTCCCCAACACGAATGATCAGGATCACATCATCTGTAATAAGTCACAACACTTGTGACCATTCCATAAAATGAGTCGTATTTGTAGCGTTACCAGGATAAGGTTTCCTTCCGATATTCATATACTACAGACCATTTTGTTTATCACTCAAGACATGATCTACTTATATGTCACCACATACATGCTTGAGTCACATACAGATAACCGGGAATTTTATGTTTATTGGTTTGTGATAAAGCAAATAAAAAAAGCAACTGAGCAAAACTACAAGTTGTGAAGTAAATATCATATATTAACAACACAAGCGTTCGTACAAACTGTTTACAAACTACAGGACACGAGACTTTAGGGCATCAACCCCTACAATATAAAGTGCTACATACGATGTGATCTTAATTCCTACATGTTATGACATGAGGAGTGAGGGCGTCCTATGCAATGAGTTTGCATAAGATCAGGACCAAGTAATAAGTCACTCTTACTTTATAACACTATTTACTGTTTAAAGACTGACTATTTCACCTAGATAACCTAGGTAACTCAATCTTTATATTGAGCTAACTATGAACTCCTGTTTATTTGGGATTGCCTTTAGATTTTCATAGTTGAGGGTTGGCTCAACAGCACCACCTCAATAAGACTCCCATTTCAGGGGTAAGATCGGATAGATAGCTGAAGACATAGGGTGCAAGACGGAGTTGACGCCTATCTGATTTAGGGATAGGAGAAAGGTTGTTCTCTCAAGTACTATATCAAGATCTTAAACAAGGGGTCTCACCCTCTCACTGATTTGATAGAGTTTGGTTTAGTGATTGGATCACAAACCAGTTGTTCATTACAAGATTAGTAGAGACTTGAGGAATAAGATGTAATCTCGGGGGTAAAATAGATATTTGACCCAGTCGTTATTATGAACAACCTATGAAGGGTCGACTTGCTGATTATTGTTAAATCATGTGGACATAATATATCTACAGTGAGGGGAGTGCAACTATGGGCTTTAGTGGAGTGAACCATTAGTTAACGAATGGGGATTAATTTGGTCTAATGAGTTTAGCCAATTAATCTCGAATCGTTGGAGCCTATGATCTGTAGGTCCACGAAGTCCCCCTACGATCTCGTAACAGACTAGCTTTAGAATAGCGTGATAAGTTAATTTGAAACGTTCAAATTAGAATTAAGGAAATTAGTAATTATATGAGATATAATTATATGTTTAATTTTAGAATTAAACAGAATAGGATAATTTATATATTTAAATATGATTTAAATATATAAAGATGGATATGTGTTAAAATTAATTTAATATATTATATTAAATTAATTAAGTTTTATTTAATAATTAATTTATGAAATTAATTAATTTTTTCATTTTTTAAAATCAAAATAGATTTTATAAAATCAAATTCTGATTTTTAGATAAAATTGAAAAGGAAAAGGAAACAAAACATTTAATTGGAAAATGAAGATTTTCCATTATCCATCTTTGAACTAGCTCACACATTTTGCAATATCTTGCCCTTGTCTTCTTCAAGCATGAGCTGCAACTCATGCAACTCTTCTCTTTTCATGTTGATCTGCAATATAGTGAGGAGATAGGAGTGAAAATCGGACATGCAATCAATAGAGAATTTTAGAGAAAATTCGGCTTGAAGAAATGGTTCTTCAACAAGGTTGCTACAATGAGCTTTTCTCCTTCTATCATTGATTCAAGCTTGTTTTGAGTCCCACAACTCAATCTAGAGCACCAAGAGAATAGTGGGGAATATCTTGAGCTGGTTTACAACAAGATTTGAAGAAGATTGCAACTGGTGAAGGAGCTTTGAAGAAGTTCTACAAGAGGTATGTCTTGAAACTCACTTTTTTTCTACAAAAGCATACTTTATTTTTTGCCAAAATTAGTGAATTTGAGTGCTTAGATGACCTTGTACTTTCGCTGCTATTGATACAATCCTACATAAACTAAAGTGGGGAAAAAACGAACTGAGGCTTTATAATTCTATTCCAGGTTCGCTTGTGCTTAAAATATGTAGCTTGGAACTAGTTCATGCATGAAAAGATTTGAAATGAAATTCCAATTTTGTTTTGAATTGATTTAACACTTTTGGATACCTTAATTGATTATGAGCATGATTTTGGTTGACTGTTAAGGCTGGAGTAGTGAACTTGATAACTTAGCAAGCTGATTGTTGTGGGATTGTATATTCTAGTGAACTTGATAACTTAGCAAGCTGATTGTTGTGGGATTGTATATTCTACATTGCTCGAGGATGATCAATGATTAAGTTAGGGTGTTTGATAGCACCAAAAATGTGTTATCTTCCTCTTCTTATTTCGGGTTGTTAGTCTATTTAATGAGATGAATTGATTATTTTGTAGGTCTAATGTGTCTAAGAGCTAGAACGAGATGATGGGTGCAAAAAGGTGCTAAAACGGCCGAAATTGGAGCTTAAATGCACCAAATTATAAAGAAGACAAAAAAATTACGAATCTGGCATGGAGGACTACCGAGCAGTAGCACAACGACACCGTCTACGGTGTATATTCCAGACAGTTTGGATTTTTTAAAAGTGGGGAATTGTCACTGTGCTATTCTGTGGTGCCGTGGGGCTGCCAAGTTATGCACATACACAGTGCAAGAGCATCGCGACATGCAAAGAAACACCCCTTTGTGCCGTGCGGCAAGGGTGGCGCAGCGTTGTGCATCTTTTATAAATGAAAATTTGCCCAATTTGATGAGAGATCACACCATCTATCTTCTTCCATACTATTTTCTTCTTATCTCCACTGTGAACATTGGTTTTTGGCCATTTTTTTCATCTTTGAGCTTGATTCATGTGTTTTGAGCATGATTAGCGGTTAAGGTAACTCTTCTAACTCGGGTTTGATAGTTTCCCCTTTCTTAGATTATTTGCAAGACTTGTTTTTCATCAAATATTGTTCAAAATCATTTTCTTATGGGTTTTAATCTAAATCCATTGATTATGATTAGCTATTTATTGTTATTGAGTGATAACGAAAACTTGATTGTTCATTTTCCAAGCTTTAGATTTATTATTGATTAAGAAAATAAATCAATTAGAAGCAAAGGAGTTAGTTTAACTTCCTCGTTGTGAGTCGACCAACAATGAGTGTTGCTTTAATCAACCTTGACTTAAAATTGTTTTGAATGAGTTTATTACATGGTGGAAATTAATTTATTCATCTGTTTAATATCTAAAGTTTAATGTGATTAGACCATTTAGTTTAGTACAAATTCATCTAATTCAATTGGGCTAATTAGGGAATTAGGACAATTGATTAGGATTTTAATCAATTTGGCTAGCTTAAGCAAAGCATGTTTGATCTAGAGTTCGATGAACAATTAATCTAATTGAGGAAACATAACATGAACCCCGAGCTACATCTTTCTATTGTTGAATTTCAAAAAGTCTCTCTCTCTCTCTCTTCCTTATTTATTTTTAATTTCATGCAAATTTATTTTCAATTGCAAAAATTCCAAAAAACCAACCAACCCCCCTTTGGTTACAATACTATAAGCTTTCGAGTTAAGAAATCATTATGGCTCCCTATGGATTCAACTCT
Organism: Benincasa hispida; assembly: GCF_027475165.1. NCBI lineage: Eukaryota > Viridiplantae > Streptophyta > Magnoliopsida > Cucurbitales > Cucurbitaceae > Benincasa > Benincasa hispida. Next base: position 38,158,374 of record NC_143486.1, on the reverse strand, counting down.
GTACTTTCACTTTACTACCTATTGTAGAGTAAGACATGAGAAAATTGTTTGGTTGGGGCCATAGGGTCTTAACGATGCCCTATCGAAGCTTCCCATCAAGCACTGCGACGGTTTCACTTGGCAGCTATAGATTAACCCCGAATGGCCCAAAATGCTTCTGAATGCATGAATTACTCAAGATCCTACAAATATAATCATATAAATATATTAAACTTTATAAATAAGCGAGATTAGAGGCACTAAGATTGCATATTTTAGATGCTATCAATACACCTAACCTAAACTTTGCTCGTCCTTGAGCAAGGTAAAATAAAAAAGAATTATTTGCTACAAATGAGTGACTCTATTTTCAAAGAAAAAGATATCACGATATTCACCAAGATAGAATCACTTGCATGCACACAATCAATGACAAATTTAAAACTAGTTATTTATCTCTGATGTGTGTGTTCTCAGCTGTCCTACCTAGGTCTTTACAAGTATGGGAAGGTTTTATTTTGACTATGGTGTCTGAAAACAAGGTCTCGGATATCCTAAACTTGCATTCTTTTACACTAGAGGCACTAGCTTTCACACTTCTATTGTAGGAAACCGTACCCACTCTATGTTCATGGGTTTCCTAATTGATCACAACAAAAAGGCCATTCTTTTTACCCCTAGTCATGCATACATATTATAAGTTTATTTTTTTTCTTCTTTCTTTTGAAATTCATCTTAGCACAACTTTTTTAGCAGGTTTTGTCACACTCTGTCCTAGACCACCTTCTCAGTCTAGGAAAGGGTGTGACTACAACAGTTATTAACCCTTTGGTTGACACTTACTGCCTAATAACTCTTGCGGAAATAACTCTGATATCAATGAACGAATTCAACAACTAACTGATTAAGTAGACCTATTTTATTTTACAATAATATAACATTTATACAACTCAAAGGCTTAACAATAAAGTTTACAAAAACAATCATAAAACCCTCTAGAAGTGTAACTGTGGCACATGATAGACCTTGACCTTAGCAGCACCCTGGAACTCCTTACCTTTCGCTACCTGGAAAAAAGAAAGACATTTGGAAAATATGAGCTATAAAGCCCAGTAAGTGACTTGAAAACTGATTTTTATCAGAAGAACTACCCCACACTTGGGTACTTTTGCTCAGATACTTTCTCAATTGTGTCATTCAGTATTGAGCTACTCGGATACCTTCTCAAATGTCCTCCAATATTGAGTTTTAAGTAAAACTAGTCATAAAATAACTTTCTTTAATAAAACTTAGAAAACATGTCTTTATTTGAAAGATCTTTCTTTAGAACATGGTTTCTTAAAACATTGAAAACATTTTAGTCACTCACCTTGATTGTTTAGTAACCTTTCTTTCTAGAAGTTCCTTTGTCACCTCGAGCTCCCCTTTGAACTCTAAAATCCAGATTCAACTATCAGCTTAGATTACTCATAGTTCCAGACCTTAGTTTAAGATTATTTCTTCTACAAACATGTTCTAAAATTTCTCAGAAAGCTTACCATAAAATCTTAGCTCATAACACCTCGTGGTTTGGCCGAAATCATCAAATTGTTAAGACTGGCCCAGCTTACCCGACAGCCTGACCCTTCTGTCTTTTCCTCATTCTCCAGCCTGATTCCTTGGAAATTTTTCTCTGGAAGCCCCACATGAAAACTAGACTTCCAGAGCTTTCAGGTGGCTTTGAAATCACTCCAAACGTACGAGTATTCTGGGAGAACTCCTCGTTCCAAGTTGATGCTACTTCCTGTCTTTTCTGCCCGACAGCATTTCCCCTCTTAGAACCTCTTGACCAACATATGGTCTTGCTATCAACGCATGGTTTCCTCCCCATACACTCTTCTTTATGTCCTTTGAAGAGAATTTGAGTTTTCATCTGAAGTCCTTGGCTCTATTTATAGGCATCCAAGATTGCTCCACGGCCTACACCTCTTACTTGGCCGCATGACCAAGTGTCTCTTCCTTACACCATCAATGCAATCTTACATCAGCACAACCCAATGTGTCTTCTTCTCCTTTCACCAATGCATGGCCCTTATATTTGTATGTCTTCTTATGCTGCCACCTCTTTTACTTAAGGCTTAAGAATTCTTTCTAACAAACATATGTCCAGATGATATCCTCCATGAGTTCATCCTTCATATTCATCCACAAACTCTTGGATGTTCAACGCATATTAGGCTATCAATGCATAGTAGGCCATCAACACATAGTCTATATCCACAAATAACAATCTAACTCACTTAGTCACTGCAAGTCTTAACCATCACAAGAGCCAACCACCACCAACGCATCCATCATCCAATGCATCCAACGCGTCCAACCTAGCTCATCATATGGCTATTGTCCAACGTATCCATCGTGCAAGCCATCTCACTACCATCGCATTCCAACTTAGCCATCACCAGAGTTAACCATCACCAACGCATAGGATGGTCGCTCGTCCTTGACGTACAGCTCGCTCGGCATCAACGCATCGCTCGTTTGGCATCGATGCATGGCGCTTGGCATGGGCGCTAGTCACCAACGCATGGGTGCTCGAAAATGCTTGGCAGTGCTCGATGCATGGGCGCTTGGCTCACTCGGTAGCGCTTGACGCATGGGCGCTCGCTGCATAGGCTGGCCGCTCGACGTATGGCAAGGGGCGCTCGGCGCATGGCATTGACACATAGGCTACCTTCCAACGCATGCCTTCACTTCAGCCGCATCCTACCACCAACAATCTTCCCAACGCATCAACACAACCTCTTCCAATGCATTGGTCCCTTCCAACGCATCACACACAACATTCTATACTTAGCCAAATTTCCAAATTTTTCCCTTTGCCCAAGTAATGTTTCCAAGATCTTATGGCCAATGCATAGCAATGCCTAGTCCAACACTTAGTCAATTTTTATCAATTAAAGTTTAACTAAAAGCTACTCAAGGAAAATTTATTCAACACTTAAAAATTTCCTTCTCTTCAACATAGGATTTAACTTTCTCCTAGTTAATCCCTTAATCACCTGCTTAAGTAGGAAAAATGGAAATCCTGGTTTCACAGGTTCTTTTCTTATTATTCCTCCTTTTTTAGTAGGAAAATATTACTTTTTTCATCAAGCAAAAAAGACTATTTTCCAACTTGTGAGGCCTTTCTGAGTGACAATAAGATTATAGGCAAAACAATTCAATCCTAAGCATTAAAGACCAAAGCCAAAATAACTATTCTATAATATTCAAGAGAATCAAGAAAAAAATTATTTTTTGCCTAAAATCATGCATACATGTTCATGTATCCTAAATAATATGAATGCAAATTATCTAAAGCCTTTCATAGATAGTCATCATCACAATACGTGTAGTAGAATCATCACATAATTAGCTCAACCCCAAAGTCTGATCTCAAGTGCTCAAGGACTTACCAATCATGCATTCCAACCACCCTTAACCTGAAGCTATATATTATCCCTTTTGTATTTAATCTAAGCTCAACAAAAATAAAAAGATAAGAGAACAGAAAACCCTGCTGATCGCAGTTTTATGCTTGGGTCTTTAAAGTGTGGTGAAAGGGCTTGCAATCTCAAATGATGCTCTTCATTTAAGGGTATCTACAAAACAAGAAGTTAAAGTAGAAAGCAACAAAAGAAAGTAGTAAAATTTTCACCTGGCTCATTCTAGGAAGAGTAAATTTTTAATGTTGGTTGTTCGACGTGACCTATTCCCTATCAAGGAACAAAGAATTATTGTATTTATCTGGTCCCCTTTTAGATGAGTCGATGTAGCCTAGTGAGGCTATAAGCCTTCCTCTTTCACTACAAATTCCAATAGGCATTAAAACACAACAACACCAAAAATATGTTATCTCGCTCTGCTTAATTTAAGGTAATTTCTTTATTTTATGTGTTTGTTTCCTGGTATTATAGGTTTTACGCATAAAAGAGGTAGAATCAAGTGTTAAGATTGAAATAGAGCTAAAACAAATAAAATTTAACCTCAAATGCATCAATCGTGAAAGAAAGAGTTAAAATTATGAAAATGCCTCTAGATGCTTGGCGTTGCAAATTCTTGAGAGTGATGATACATAGAGCATCAGGGCACTCTGGAACCTAATGGAGTAGACATAACCGAGATCGCTGTAGTGCTACCTTGACTATCACACCCCCTTCTAGATTACATTTTTAACCTGAAAAAGGATGTGAAGACAGCAAATGTCAAACCTCTTATGACATATACTTCCCACATGATACAAGTTTAACCTTTACACTTGCTCATCCTAATAGACAATTATATAGTTCATTCAATTATAAACCCTTCCATAGATGCTAACCAGCAAGAACATCTTAATATGAAATAGTAACTTATGACTATACAAACTGTTGGGATTTATTCCCCAAACCTCGTAGATAGTGAATGTAATTAAATGACCATCATTAATAAATAGTTATTAATGTTTTTATCAATAAATGTTATTGATATTTTATTTAATTTTGTCTCATTAACCCTAAAAGCTAATAAACTAACATCCTAGGCTATCTTATGAGTCTTGAACTGTATGTAGAGACATATAGGGTCTATAGTATAGGGATAAGGTTAGGTACCTTATCCTGGTAACACTATGAATATGACCCACTTTGTATTTGATACAAATGCAATGATCTAACGCGTTCGTGTAGGAGACATGTGAGTGGGGGTATCCTGTGCATGAGCTTGCATAAGATCGGACCGCGAAATAGTAACCACTAGATGTAACTCCATTGACTAGTTAGGTTTCTATTTCAATAAAATGACCTAGGCAAGTTAGTCTTACTCTTGAATATATTATGAACTCCTGTTCACGTGAGATTGTCCTTTTATATAGGTGAGAGTGGCCAGTTTGCAAACTCAATATGCCTACCATTTTCGTGGTCTGGTCTTATGTATTGTTCTGTTTAATCTTTCAGCTACTCCATTTTGTTGAGGTGTATACCTCACTGTTCTATGCCTCACAATGTCATTCTCCTACAAAAAAAGTTGAATTCCTCTCCACAAAACACTAAACCATTTTCAGTTCTTAAGTGTTTAATATGTTTAGAGGTTTGCTTTTCAATCAAGGTCTTCCATTTCTTGAATCTACTAAACACTTCATCTTTGATTTTTATAAAGTAAACCCAACTCTTCCATGAGTAATCATCCAGAAATGAAAGAAAGTACCTTGCTTCACTTAGAGATGGAGAGTGAGCTAGCCCCCATAATTCTTAATGCGCATATTCAAGTATCTTTTTGGAGGTGTATTGTACTTTGGGGAAGCCTTGCCTTGTTGCCTTGCCTAGAATGCAATGTTCACTAAATTTTAAGCCATCTCCAATATTCTTAGGAAGAATCCCCTATTTTGAGAGTACTTGCAGCCCTCTCACACTGATATGAGATAGCCTTTTGTGCCATAGCTCATCTTCTGTGGGTTCTTCATTAGTTGCAATCAAGGCCGAATATGCCATTTGCACATCTTTAATGACATACAAGCTATTCACTTTGGTTGCCACCAATACTACTTTTAGGTCTTTAATAATTTCAAAAGTACCTCCAACTCCTCTGTATTCACGGCCAATGGACTCAAACATCCCCAATGATAGTAGATTTCTCTTCAATGTAGAAACATGCCTCACATTCCTAATCAACTTCACTGAACCATCTTGCATCTTCAAGGATACATACCCTATTCCAACAGCTCTGCAGGTATTATTATTTCCCATGTAGATCAGCCCTCCATCCCACTTCTTGTAGGTACAAAACCACCCTTTAGAGTGTCATGGACTGAACAACTAGAATCTATCACCTAGTCTTGAGTCTCCATAGAATTCTGCTCTTCACACTCTTCAGTTGCAGCCAAGGCATCTGAATACACAAGGGAATTCTCCCCACAGCAGCCTCTGTCTGTTTTCCCATTTTTTCTGTTGGTTCAACTTCCTCTTCAAGACATAACAATCTTTCTTCATGTGTCCCATTTTGTGGTAAAAAAAATAACACTTGATCTTGGACTTGTCACCACCATTCTGCTTCCCCTTCTTACTGTTCTTTGTTTTCTTCTTTGAAAACAAGCCTTCTCTTCCTTGTTGATCTTTCTTGCTCATTTGTAACTCTAGTTCTCTGACTCTTATTGCTGAAATGATTGCTTCTGTTGTGATTCTTTCTCTTCCGTACTTCATGGTTGTCTTGTCATCTTTGAATGATTATGGTAGAGAGTTAAGCAATATGAAAGCCTCATTTTCTTCCCCACTATTGTCTTCTATTGATGTGAATTCTGAAGACAATCTCTTGAACTCGTTCAAATTATCAGTGAGGGACGTTGCAACATCCATCTTGTATGTAAAAAATATTTTCCTGCTTTGTTAGGTAGGTCATTGTTGAGATAAATCTCCTTTACTTTGTTCCAAAGGGCATAAGCAGTAAGCTGGTCAACAATCTGTCTTAAAACCCTATCTATGATATTCAAGACAATGGTTCCATAAGCATTTACCACAACTGTCTCTTTTTTGCATCGATGAGTGTTTCAGGGTATTTTGTAGGGTTTGTAATGGCCAGTAGTGCCTTCTGCTATCCCAATACTACTTTAATCTTCGCTTTCCATAGTTCAAAGTCTGTCTTTCCATCAAACTTCTCGATTTCATATCTGGTTGTATTCATTCTTGAACTTCAAGATTGACTTATCTGAATAGAAGTATGCAAGAATTAAAATTTTGGATCTGTCTTGAATTGTTCATTAAGCTTTGATACTTTTTGTTGTCCCAGATTACTATGATCAACTTGTTTGCAATCGCAAACTACTCAGAATTAACGGTCAAATATACATCAAGACTCGGGGGAGAATGTATGCTTAAGGCTTCATAACTCTTTAATTGTTTACTTGATAGCAGCTCAATCGTGTAGACGAAGCTCCAAAGAACTAGACGATAGTTCAATTATGTAAACGATAGAATGAAGCACTAGACGATCGTGTAGACAACAGTTGATTATAGTTAAAACGATCGTATAGACGATAGCTGAAGAGCTAGACGATCATATAGACGATGCGATGCGGAGCTAAACGACCGTGTATTGTACACGATGCAATAGGAACTAAGTGCTCGGGTAAACGATACTTAAGTAAATGCTAAACGATCGTAGAGTAAGAAAGAAAGAACACAAGAGTTTAAGTGGTTCTGCCAAAGGCCTACGTCCACTGTGAAAATTGAGAGGGTCTCTTTTATTACTTATTCTTCAAAGTTATTATAGAATGAATGTTTTGCTCTCTCTCTGATGCTATTCTCACATTCATTTCCTTTTTATACACATGTGCTCATGGTCAAGGAAGAAGCTCTGGTGGTTACAACAACATAACAGAAAGAAGACATTTTCTTGTCTTCGGTTCTTTCTGTAACACTTATATATTTTTTCATCATATTATATGATAATTATTGTTATTGATACTCAAACGACTACTATACAATATAACCATGTTTCTTGGTGGGCATGAGCTATGGGAGCTCTGTAATTTTGCAAAGGCAGTTGTTTATAGGCTTCGAAGTCGGGATATGAGTGAGTTTACAATTTGGATTTACTCGTTCCATCCTGCAACATATAAAACACGAGTCAAGCTAATATATATACATATATAAATATGGATTTCGTAGGGGTGTATTTGAAATACATTTTTAAGTATTTAATTTAAAAATATTTAAGTCATTTTAGAAAAAATGGAGTATTTGACAATCACTCAAAACAGTTTTTAAAGTGTATTATATATATATATATATTTATAAAAAATGTTTAGATAAAAATGGTTTTTTAAAAAACACTTTTTCTCAAGTCAATCCAAAGAGGCCCTTAATTAATAATGAAAGGAGTAACTTATATATTTTATATAAAAACTCTAAAAGATGGTTAAAAGATATTTTGGTGCATCCTCGACGTCGCTTGCATCCCACCAAATTGTTCTAACATAATTTGACATGTGACAAATTCTTTTTAGGAGATTTTGAAAAATATAAAAATAAGAGAAACTATTTACACAAAATAGAAAAATTTAATTTTCTTTGATAGAGACTAATAGATGGTGATAGAAGTCTATCAATGATAGAAATTGATAGAAGTCTATCATTGATACCATGTGATAGACGTTAATATAAGTCTATCAGTATTTTTTTTTTTTAATAATTATGCAAAGAAGAAATTGAATCTCTAATTTTGAAATTGTCAGTTTAAGTTTTATTTCAGTTAAGCTATGCTCATTTTGATGAATCTAACTTGTTTATCTAATATGTAAATATAAATATATGTGCATAAACATGTATTATAGTCCGTATTAGATGACTTTGATTTTTTTTTCCGTAAAAATTATAAAAATGAGAACGAAAAACTAAAAATCAAAGGAAAGAAAGAACTGACTTGTAGTGAAGAAGAAAATGGTGAAGTAAAATGGCAGTTTCAATCTTCAAAAGTTCATTTCCAGGACAATATAGTTTTCCCATTCCAAAGGGAGTGAATGCTCCTGCTTTTGGTATATAATTCTGCACATAACAATTTACACTTTTTAATTCAAATTTTCATATGAATTATTTCTTAAATTTTAAATAAATAAATTCATGTTGAATATTTATTTGAAGCAATAGATTGGATCATGAAACATACTTCCCATCGCGAAGGATCAAATTTTTGTGGATGTTTATATATTTGAGGATCCATATGAACAACTCTATGCCATATTGGTATGCTCCATCCTTTTGGTATAATGAACCCTAAAATTAATTAGAAAGAAAAAAAGCAATAATTAGAAGAGGCTCTAAAGTATATTATTGGCAAATTCAAGATTTATTCCATACATACAAACACGTGCTATCACACGTGCGAAATAAGAAATGGAGATGTAGAAAATCTCACTGACCATTGATATTTACGTTAGCTTTAGCCTCACGAAAGGTTTGAGATATAAGGGTTGTTCTTCTCAACGTCTCCTTTATTACCTAAAATAGAACGAGTGGAAGATTGAATCATCGACTTTTAAAATAACGATTATTAGTATCGTATCACTTAATCTATGCCCATATCGACAAATACTACAATTAACGTACATCTTTACTTCATTATTACTTCCCACATGGGCGACCACAATTCTTTTTTTCTCGATGGAGAACACGTAGAGTGATTAGTATGTGGTATGGAGATCAAACCTTAAACCTCGAAATTGTTGGTATAAGTACATGTCATTGGCGGAAATAATATTTCTTTCAACATAATAAAGAACAAACCTTCATAAGATATGTCATTCGTTTTATTTCAGCCAAATTCAATCCTTTCTGCGTAGATGGCCTTTCTTTTATAATCAACTCTTGTTCTTCCTATAGAACAACCAAAAAACATCTTATTTCAAGAAAGTATGATAGGGATGATAACTATTTGATATTTTACTTTTGATTTTTGAAAAGTAAACTTATAAATACTACTTATTGATGTACTAAGAAAACATGGGATTTTTTCCCAATGCATATTTTTTCTTTAAACAAATTTCTTTGTTTAACACTATTTTATTTCTTTTTATATTTAGAAATAATTCAATGTAATCATATACCAATAAATGTCCCATCAACTAACAGTTACAAATATAATAACAAAGTTTTATTCTATATAGCACAATGCAAAAAAGTTTATAATTATATAAAAATTTAGATCCAACTGTTGAAGTTCATCACTGATAGACTATATCGCTCATAGGGATCTATCAACAATAGAGTTTATCACTGATAGGTTTTTTATATTTATAATTCGTTAATTACATGTTGCTATACACTTAATTATAATCCTAAAAATACTATCAACCTCGTAGTCTGAGATTTATAGTGTTCATACTATCAACTTGTGGACTGAGATTCGATTCCCCCATCCCACACTTTAATCATAATACTTTTGAAAAAAAAAAAATCCTAAAAATGCTACCTAATACAATTTCCCTTAACAAAATTTATATTTTACATTTAAGTATAAACTAAAGTTTTTTTTAAAATTAGTAGAAAGGGCTTTATTACTCATAAAACTGGTGATATCATTATTAGTAGTATAAATGGGCTTTATTATATTATTAAGTAGTAATAGTAATAATGATTTTTCTTAAAAGAAAAAAAAATAGTAATAGTGATTAAAAGAGTGGCAAAGACAACATTGACTTAGGTTTGATTTTAAAAATCGAGTTTAAAAATATAAATTCAAATTTTGAAAGGAATAACAAGTTAGTAGCATATTTCGAAGTGATTTGAAACATGATAAAAGTAATTTATTTAATTTTTAATCCTATATTCTTACATAATTATTTAATACATAGTCTCCAAAAATGTTGAGAAATATACCTTTGCCATTTGAAAAACATGAGGGTGGTCCGAAATGTGGATAAGAACCCACATAGCAGCATGACCTGCAGTATGATTACCACCATGAAACACACAAATTAGCATATCTGTAATTGCATTGTTACTTAACAACTTTGCTCCATTCTCATCAGTAGCCTCAATCATTGCCTCCATTTGACATAGCTCTTCTCTTCCTTCATTTCTTTCCAATGCTCTTCTCTTCTCTTCTATCATTTTATTGAGCATCTTCTCTACCTCTTTCAATGCCTGAGTAAATAGTTTCAAATAATAATAATTATTAAGAGTGTTTCAAAATTTCAACTAAGATCTTTTTAATTAGTACATAAATTCTTTAATTTATTATAATAAAGGTTTTATTAGAACTCAAAAATAGAAAAAAAAAAATTAATGTTGATGTCGAAGTAAATTACCGATAGAAATATCGATAACATGTCAATATTGATGGATATTTATGGAAGAGTTATTTACTAGATGAAATTTTCTAGAATCAAAATTATTAGAAGGTTGTCTAATTGTTGTTGTTTGCAAGATGAATTAAAACATTAATTGAACCAAGAGTTCTAACAGGTGGAAAAACCAATCTTGATTGTGGAGAAAATAACATTGTAGAGGTTTGAACATAGGATCTCTTGGTCCACTCTTATATCATGTTAAATTACTGATCGATGGATTAAAGTAAATATAATATTATATCATCTAATAAAACAATCATCCAAAATATAATTAAATACAACTTAGAAACTTAGTATTTGGAATATTGCATATTTAAATTATTAAGTCAGAGACATCTAGTATCGGGAAAAAAAGGAAAGAAATTAAGGTTGTGTACCTTGAGTGCTGTGTGGAAAGCAAATCCAGGCAGATCAAAGGGGAAAATAGAGAGGAGTGCAAGAGCCATATGTATGAACAATCTCTCGAGCTGTTGTATGGAATGGGCACTTACCTTAGCCCCCAAAAAAATACGTGCAATGAATTTGAAGTAGAGACTTCTAATTTCATTCAACAACTAAATTGGTTGTGTCATGCTACTCCATTCTTCCAAGCATTTCACTACTTCCTTTTCCATATAATCTACATAATTAGATAAGGCCTCACCAGAGATGGGAGCCGCCATGAGCTTATGCACTGATTTGTGATCAGCAATCTTCATGGCACATCCACTCCCTACAAATATTTTCGACCATTTTGGATATTTGGGCACGAAGCATTCCTCGTCTAAGTATATGCGTCGGAGTATTTCTGGATCTGTTACGATGATCGATGCCTGCCCAAACAGATGACTTTTGTACATCCCTATTCTTCCATGTCTGTATCAACATACGTTTGCTTCAAAATTAATATATATATTCATCCATATATCAATGAACGAGATACTTTCTTTTTGCCCATCATATATCGAGAATGACTTCATATTTTAGATATCCTATATGAAATGTTATTAAAATATATAGGAAAAACTTTACATGTTTGATCATGAGGTTTTGGTTAGGTAGCATTTTGATCTATGAATGAGTTTTCATACTCTAAAACTTCTACCATTGATATCTGCATTTGGTAATATTTTTGGTCTCTATGTCGGTTTTTCCGTTAATTACACTAGTGGGAAGTTGATGTGACTTTTATCTTATATTGAAGAATATTTTTAAATTTTTTTAAATAAGTCTTTTAACATTTGGAAAATTACAAAATGATAAGGGGAAGATAAGAAAGGAAAGTAACCCAAAGAAAAAAGTGAAAAGTTTTATTTTTATATCAAAAGAAATATAGTAATGAAAAGAAGATTTATTACTTGTAATTAATCAAATATCTCTTGAGATTTGAAAATATTTCTCTCAAGTCAACGTGAGAGTAGCTCAACTGTCATACTGTTTGTAGTATGGACCTCGAGATTAGAGGTTCGATTTTCTACCCCATACTTTAATTATAATATATTTGCAATATATATATATATATATATATATATATATGAATCAAAATGTATAAATGAAAGCATTAATTTTGATAGAGAGATGAAGAAGGAAAAAGAAAGATACTTGGAAATAAGATGATTAACGAAAGAATCAGGGTCATGATTTGTCTTAGAAGAATTGGTAAACAACAAGGAAGAGCCGATAAGGGGCCATCCCATATCGCCCGGAGGAAGAGCTCTGTAAACCTTCCTTCCCAATTTTAGAAAACTCCATACTTCGTTGAATCTCCTTAGGAACACAAACAAAACCACATAAAGCCCTAAAACACCTCCAACAACAAACCAAATATCATTTATTTCCATGGTGTTTTTCCCTCTACTTTCTAGTTTCTATTCCATCTCCTAAAGCTGCAAGCACCATCGGTATTTATGATGTTAATTAACACCTCTTGAGCCACACTCAAGTGTATTTATGGTGTTAATTAACACCTCTTGAGCCACACTCAAGTGTATTTATGGTGTTAAGCAATGCATTTTTGTAGGGCAAGCTACAGGAAATTTCTTTTTGTTTTTCTTGATTCTTTAACATTCTTTGATTTCTTGATCGAGAGTATAGAGTTATATTTTCATTAAAAATTATTTAAAAAAAATTAACCACTTAGTGTGATGATTCCTTTCTAGAGAAGAATTTAACCCTACTACATTATTTTAACTACACATCACACTATTCAAACTTAGATTTTTGTCACGTTATGTGACAATGAGATTTACACCTTATAATTGCCTCTTCAATATTATACTAACGATCATGATGTATACAATGATAACAATTATCAATTACTTCAATTATATGAATCAATTTTTGAAATCAAAATTTAAACAAGTTCTCTGTGGAACATGTAAAGAGTAATATTTCAAGTGCAATTTATAGCATCACCCTTCTCCATGTATTTTCTTCAATCACAACAATAGAAGTCTATCACAGATTATATTTCTATCGCTAATAGATAGTAGAAGAAGTCTATCACTGGTTTACTTATTTGATACTTTATTTGTCTAAGGTTTATGTTTATTGATAACACTACAAGAATATTTGTATTTCCTAACCTCGCAAACTGTTGGTGTAATCGCAAAACAATAGTCGGTGAATGATCTCCGACATCATATATATCGTCGGCCACATAGTCGCGAGATACCTGTTGGGAGAACAAGTGTCGACGCTCTAAAGTTAACCGTTGGGAAATAATCCCAACTCTCGATGTTAGTATACGATATCCACAATTAACAAGTCTCGACATTGTATTAGAAGCGTCAGGTATGATCCTATTGGTCGACTAGTTAGATCGGCGTCAGGAGATTTTGGCCATGTAGGATTGCACTGTTATTTATGCATATATATTTTCCTGACATTGGCGTTGGGATATCTCTTGTCGATGCTTGTAGAGCTCATCGTTGGGAGATACTATAACTACCATCGATGTTCGTCAAGAAATAAGCATACTGTCAACAATTTTTGTCGGCAAGTTGCTATGTTTCTTTTTTATTTAAATCTTACATTCGTAAGATTTGAGATTCTGATCAAAACCCAAATCGTAATAGCATAAGTACAATCAAAACAATCAATTACACATTCAAGTAAACTTCATGCAAAGTCTAGGTTTCATTCAAATCAAACAAGTTCGCAAGACATAAATTTTTTTCATCACATAGAAAAGTATTAGTATGCAAAAGATAGAAATAAAGTTTCAAAGTAGTTTCATCGTAGTGCATGCATGTTTTTATGTGCCAATCATTCAACCTGAAACAGAAAGCATAGTCTTCTTTCCTCATGCATCGACTTGGAATTATGCTTCGAGAGTAAAGACAATTCAAGGAATTCAATGATTTTCAATGATCTTATGCTATGAAAACAACCATTCTTAAACGACCCTAAAAAAAATAGCATAAATATTTACTGTTGGGAATGTCTGAAAACTTACAGTTCTTATTTACTAAACATATGCTATTTTTTGCAATAAAAATATTATTGAGACTTCATCCAATCAAAGTGTTATTGAAATTTCATTCTATAAAATCTAATAAACAAAACCTTAACTTTGTGTAGAGACATAAAAGAAGATAAAATTTTAGTATATAGTCAAAAAAGTCTAAAAGTATATGGATGAGATTTGATACCTCATCCATGGGACATTATGGATACGACCCACTTTGTATATTGGTACAAATGATGTGATCCCAAGATCGTTAATGTTAAGACATGGGAGTGAAGGTATCCTATGCAAAAGACGTTTGCATAAGACCGAACCATGAAATAGTCACTTTTCTTTATAACAACCATTTTTCGTTAAAACTAACTATTTCAAATTGATGGCCTAAGGTAACTCGATATTAATCCTGATATAACTACGAGCTCCTATTTATTCGGGATCATCCTTTTGCTACGTTTTAGTAGTGATAGGAGTAGTTCGGTATTTACAAATTTTTCTTTTGATCTTTAGGCTTTTGGGATTAAACGCCACCCCAAAAACCTAACTGACAAAATGGCGCTACTACTGGGGAGCCATTTCGTTTCGTTAGTTAAATTTTTATTTAGAGCATTCTTTTGCTTTTGATTTATTTTCCTTTTCTGTGACAATATTCCAAGCATGGCAAGATATCATCAACAAGGATGGAGACAATTGAGTGGAGCATCTCGATCTAATGATGAAGTTTTTGACCTTCCAGGTCAACTTCTGAGTTAACTTATTTGGTTGTCAATTGGTTGCTGGTAAACCATAGCAGGTGCAAACATGTAGGATTAATCACCCTGTGCAAGCTTGTCCAAACCTATAGTGGAGCCCTGTGCCACAAGAGTATTCCATGGAAGGTGTCATAGTTATATGAATGACGATTTCCATCGGCCTAGATAGGATAAGTCCTATAACTATGGAAACCTATAATGGGACTTGTGGCACTATGATCCACACCTTGCCACATCTGACATGTCGATGCAAGCTCACACCGCCAACTTAGGTATGTCACTAAAAGATTTAATTAGACAACTTGCTACTAACAATTTTGTTTTTTATCAGGAGATCCACGACCTCCAAATAGAGAGCATTTTTTTCCATACTAAGGTTGGAACTGATCTTCCGAGTTTGAGAGACATGGTCACTCAATCTTCTGATTCAACTCAGAGGGGATGTGAATCCTTGCTACTCACATCACATGGAAATATCAAAGCGTGCAATGATGAGGTAACCTATGTCGACATTGAGTCTGAGTTGGAGGATAGCACGCCATGTCTAGAGTCATTTGTTAGGACTATGAAGAAACTGAGCCTAAAACCATCGACTTCCATGTGATGGAGTTTGAGGTTGACAAACTTCGCCCTATTCTTCCGTCTAATATATCGTATATTTTTTTTTCTTTTCTTCTTATTCTCAAGAATCTATTGAACCTTTTCTTTATTTCGACACTTTTGGGTCATTTGAGTCTTTTGATTCGTTCTTTTACTTTTTTTTTTTTTTTTTTGAAGAAAACATAAAAAAATCCAAATTCGACTTGTCTGGCTCTTTTCAAAAGATAGGAACCCTTATGGTCTTATCGGACCATATCGACTCATCTAATAAAGGATCAGAAAAATACAAGAATTTCTTTGTATCTTGATAGAGGACAGGTCATGTCGAGCAACCGACGTTAAAAATTTATGCTTCTTGGAGGCAGCCAGGTAAAAATTTTTCTTTTAATTGTTATTTTCTATTTTCTAGTTTTTTTAGATTAGTACTTTAAAATAGTTTTATAGTTTTAGTTTAATTTCTTTTATTTATTTTTAGTTTAATTAGGGTTAGGTTTGGTTTAGTTTTAGATTCTATCTAAGAAAAAATGCAGCGTCACAACGCTACGAAGCATGACTGCATTAAAACACAGTTCTACAGTGAGAAGGTTATTCTTTTCACCCCCTCCTTCGATTTTTAGCCACTCTCTCTCAAATCTGTCCCAATCTTTTACCGATTCTTCACCTAAATCTCCAAAAACTTGCAATTCTTCTTGAGTTTCATCTAATCTTCAAAGTTCTCTTCACTTTTCGATCTTCAATTTGTGGTTTTCATACCCAAATCAAATTCTAGGGCTTTTTCTTTGGTAATCTTTGGGATTTATTCATTTGATTTAAATCTTTTAGCCTTCCATTCCTTATTTCTTTTATACATTCGCTGCACATGTCCAATCTATTAGATTGAGTGGAATCTAGACTTAATTTGAGTTTGTGTTGAAAATCTAGTTGATGATATTTGTGTCGAAATTGAAATAATTGTTGGGATTTTTCTGTGTGTAGGTGAAATTAATTTTAGTTGTTATATATTTTGTGTGGCATAGGTTGATTTTTGAGGAGTTGGTTGGATTTTTCCCAAGTTAGAACCCAAATTTTGTAAACTTTTTCATTTAGTCAAAATTTCATTGCTCCTAGGAAAGAAAGTGGAAGGAGTGAAGCTAGGACTAGTCAGGGTGTGCATGTGTTGGGCTGTATGTCCTAAAACACACAGTTTGTAAAGTTAAACATTTTCTCTTACCAATAAAGATGTTATTCAACACTTCTTCGATAAAGTTGTTGAATTTATAAATTGCACTTGTAAAGACTAAGTCTAATAAACTAATACCCATGGCTATTATATGAATATTTTAACTTTATGTGAAGACATAAAGATGGATCAAATTCGAGTAAATAGACAAAACGGTCTTTAATATACAAACAAGGTTGGGTGCCTTATTCTGGTAACACTCTCAGATGCGACCCACTCTGTAGTTATTACTACTTGTTGTAAGGTGCTACAAATGAAATGATCTTGATTCGTTCATGTTTTGACATGAGGAGTGGGGACATCCTATGCAATGTGTTTGCGTAAGATCAAACTAAGAAATAAGCCGCTTTTACTTTATAACGTTGTTTACTGTTTAAGACTGACTATTTCGCTTAGATGACCTAGGTAATTCGATCTTAATCATGAGCAAAATATGAACTCTTGTTTATTCGGGATTATCCTTAGATTTGCATAGATGAGGGTTCGCTCAACAATGTCGGCTCAATAAACCTCCCATTTTAAGGGTAAGACCAAGTAGATAGCTGGGTACATAGGGTGAAGGATGAATTCCACACGTACCCTATTTAGGGATAAAAGGAAGATTGTTCTCTTAAATGTTGAATCCAGGTCTTGAACAAGGGGCCCCACTCTCTCATTGGTCCTAGAGGATCTGGTTTAACGATTAGATCACAAATCAATTGTTCATTCAAGAATCAGTGGAACTTAAGAAGCAAGAGGTAATTCGGGGGTAAAGCAACATATTGACCCAGTCATTATTAATTAGAGGTGCATGTTGAGAATTTGTAGAAGAAGCTGTGTTCTTTAACCTGAAATATTGTTGTCGTAAAACCCCCAAAACCCACCAAAGTTCATCTAAAATTCAGCTCAATTCAAGTGTTTCCACCACACAATCCTTATTGAGATTAGTAGGGAAGATCTTCATGGTGGTCTATTTGTAGATTCAAGCTCAAACTCGTGAAGATCCACCTAAATTTCTGGAGAGTTATTCAAAGGTAATGTTTAACTCAAACCTTCTTATAAACTTGTTATGAGTAGAATGTTTTGAACTCAAATTAAGTGTAGTTTGAGTACTTATTGATTCTAAATTCTTCCATCGCATGTTATATAACTCCTTCATTGTTATGTTTCAAATTGATGCTAGTGTTATGCCTCACTGACATCAACAAGGACTGAGCCAAGCTCCTATGCTATTTAGTTTAGGGTATGTCCGTTACGTAGGATGGGTCATTAGGGCCTCGATCCGTCGATGTGGGCGTTGTTCCACCACTGGTAGCTTAGGGCATCCGAACTTGATTATCGAGCTGTGCCAGAGTTACGGGGTGGAGATCCCTAATGATGAGGAGAGGATGAGGCGTCAAACACCCATTTGTAGGCCGTTAGTAGCCGTCTTTATGGGCGTGGTGTAGATCAGGAGGACGAGGACGATGAGAATGACAAGGTTGTTCCCACATTAGAGGAGCTTCCCCGTGTTGATCCCATGATCAGTACGATGTGCCATTAGCAGAGGAGTCTTTTGGGGAACAAGCTTTGAGGATGTTCGCTGAGGCCCTTAGGGTGGCTACTAAGTCCCTAAGGGTGAGTCAGGAGACTACTCGTCGGGCAAGGCATATGGAAAGGATTGTAAACAACATCTATGAGCAAAACCGTCTTTACTATGCTAGCATAGGTTTCTAAAGTGACCTTTAGAGAGAACCAAACTCACCAGAGTCCAATTGAGGCTAGCCTTCCTTCTCGTGCCCTCGGTAGTATTTTTCTTTACCTGTCCTTATTTTCTTTTTTCTTTTTTATTATTTTATAGTTCGTAGTTCTTCTTTCTTTTAGTTGTGCTAACTACTTTCTTGTTTTGTAGGTTTCTTTTTCTTTTTTTTTTCTTTTGTAGGTCTCTCCAAAGCTTCAACAAAAAGTGCCCAAAGCAAAGAAAGTGGTACCCAACCACCATCCCGTGCATAATTATTTTTTCAGGAGAGGTTTTTTTGTTCCCTTTTTCTTTTTTCTTTTCTAGCTTTACTTCAGATACATTGGGGACAATGTAGCATTTTAAAGTTGGGGGTGGGGTACATGTTGGGTAGTTTTATCTTAGCTTAGAATTCTTGAGTGTTGTGCTCGGATTATGTTTTGTGTGATTTTATTGTTTTGTTTGCTCTGTTACTCTGTTACTCTGTTATTATTATGATGGTTCATGATGCATTCTTCGTCTAATAGAATTTCCGTGAAAGAATCTTAAGAAAGCATGATCATGATTTTTATTCTAATTTTAAATTTTTTCTTTTCTCTCATTCATCTTAAATGATTGTTTTATGAAATTAAAGTCTTGCATTCTTAGAATTGAGTTATCTGATTTATATTTCTGTTATCATCCTGAAAGGTTCACCTTTGACTTAGGAGTAACCTTACTTATTTTAAAGCAAAACTAGACAAAGTGGATAAAATAGAACCTATTGTGTATAAACCAAAAGAAAAAAGAAAAGAAAGAAAAGAAAATTAGTTACAATAAATAAATAAAAATAAAAAGGCAATAAAAAAATGAGACAATAGCTAGCTTTTCTGCAAAAAATAGTGTGTGTGTGCACGGATAGAGTGAAAAGAACTACCTCTGCCGTGTCTAGTTAGGGCTCCGTGAGAAAAGAGTCGATAGGTTTTCGATGGTGGAGTGTGAAAGCTAGCCTTCTAGGCAAAATAAATTCCCTTTATTGAGCCAGAGTAGGGGAAAATGAGATGAAGTCCTTATAAAAAAATTTCCGGCTGTGCAAACTTAACTAGTAAGACTTTAGGCTCACTCATGCATAAATAGATTAAGAATCATTCTTGAAATTTTGTTTCATTGATTGATTGTAATTGAATTTCGTTCTTGATTGTAATCTTTATTGTAATTGACTGTTGAGACTGGAGTAGCAACTTTGCAACTAGAGCAAGCATGTGATTCATGATTGTTTGATTGTATGTTTTTACCTTGCTTAGGACGAGCAAGAATTAAGTTGGGAGTGTTTGATAGCTCTAAAAAAGAGTTATTATTCCTAGCTTAATTCGGGCTTGTTTTTTAATTTTATGTGTTCATTGCCCTATATTGTAGGTATCGAGCAATCAAGTGATAAAATTGAGTATAAGGTGCTGAACGGGGTTAATTTGAATCAAATTGGTGTTGATTTGAGCATTCAGGCTTTAAATAAGCAAAAAGACCAAAATGTCCCTGTTTTAACGTCGCAACGCTCACCCCTTGCCTAGGTTCAATGCTTGCATAACGCCAGAAGACAGAATGTTTGTGTGCAGGGAACGTTGCAACGCTGCCAACAACATTGCAACGCTTCGATTGGAGCAACACTTCCCATGTCGTCCACGCATGCGTCTTCATTGGCCCAAACACAGGGCAGCGTTTCAGTGCTGCGATTTATTGTATAAATATGTCTTTTTGTCTTTTTGTCAAAGGGTGCTAAACTTTTGGGTCTGAATTGATGGAGACCGTGGTTGATCTTCATTCTTCTTCTTTTCCCTTCAAATTTTAGTATCTTTAGGTTAGTTTTTCGTTCTATTTTTGGTTATAATAAATGGGTTAGATGTTTACCTTGGATTTGTCTATGAATTAAAAGGTCATTTCTATCTAATTTCTTTGCGCAAGAGCCTTATGTTTAATTTCTTGAGAATTTTTGTGATTAAATTTGATGTTCTTCAATTCTATTTTCTTCTTTGAACCTTGGTGTAATTAGATTTGCATTTGTGTATTGGACTGACAACCCCATCATAATCACATGTCTCCGATAGTTAATTTCGAGCACGTTTCCTTGTGTTCATCTATGCTTGAATTTACCACAATAGCAAAAGATTAGATGTGAGTGCTTAGAGTTACAGGTTGACCTTGAATCTTAGTAATGTATATTTAATCTAGAATCGAAGAAAATTTTGGTGAATTTAACATGGCTTTTCCTGACATTTAATTGACGCGATTGAATCCTCATTCTTAATGCATATGGTTTTTAATTATATATGATCGCTAAGAACCCAGTAGAATTAATAGCATATAGTTTAATTAGAATATGGTCTTTCTGGCCTTAATTAATAATTAGGACGCTTGATTGATTTTGATTTAATCGATTGTCGGCCTTTTTAGAGATTAATTAAGTCGAATCAATTCAGTAGTCGTGCATGCATAGAATGGAAAGTTTGTTTACTTATTGATTTTCATGATATAAATTGCATAGGAAACTCTCTCTCTTACTCTAAAAATTAGATAGACCCCTATCTTAGATTACATTTACCCTTTGTATTTCAATTTCATGCATTTATCTCTTTCACGCCAAAACCCTCAATTTACCACTATAGTTAGAAAATTGGCTTAATGAAATAAATCATGCTTCCCTACTGATCGATTCAGACTTGCCACTATTGCTACTTTTTAGTAGTGATAGGAGTAGTTCGATATTTAGAAAATTTTCTTTTGATCTTTAGGCTTTTGGGATTAAACAATGCCGTAAAAACCTGACTTTCAGTCTCTTTTGATGAGCTTCTTAACTTTTTGTACTAATGCAATAATGAATAAGATTGACTACAATTTCACAACTACGAACTCCAAACATATCAATGTTTAATGAAAAATAAAGAAGGGGAAGCAAATGTTGTTACCCAAGGAAAGTTTCAGAAGTGATCAACATCTAGTTCGAAATCTTCTAACAAAAAGTCTAGCCCTTCAAAAAATAAGAGTGTCCAATTGAAGAGGAACAGTAGTGGGAAGAATATTCCTGCTAAGAAAAGAAAGAACAAGGTTACAAAAGGAAAATATTTCCATTATATCGAAGATGGGCATTGGAAATGGAATTGCCCAAAATATCATGTGAAAAAGAAGGCTAAAAAGGAAAACCAATGTAAATCCGATTTACTTGTAATAGAAATATGTTTAATGGAAAGTTCTCATTTGACTTGCATACTTGATTTAGGCACCGTTAATCATATTTGTACTTTCATTCAGGAAACTAGTTCTTGGAAGCAACTGTCAGAAAACGAAATGACTTTCAAAGTGGAATAGGTGAGGTCATTTCACTAAAAGCATTAGGTGACATCAAGTTATATTTTAGAGATTCCTACATGTTACTAGAAAATGTATATTATGTACCTAAGATGAAAAGGAACTTAATCTATATATCTTGTTTATTGGAACATATGTATAAAGTCACTTTTGATATAAATGAAGTGTTCATTAGTTCAAGGAGTGTTGAAATAGGTTCTGCTAAACTTGAATATAACTTGTATGTGTTAAAATCAACTGAAGTGTTCATTAGTTCAAGGAGTGTTCAACATCATCGAGAGATTGGTAAAGGACATCTAAATCAGTTAGAAGTAAAATCTTTACCTCCATGTAAATAATGTCTCGAGGGAAAATGATTAAAAGATCATTTTCAGGAAAAGGTATTAGAGCCAAAGAACCTCCAAAACCTATACAATTAGATCTTTGTGGTCTGATGTATGTTTAAGCTCGAGGTGGATCTGAGTATTTCATCAGTTTTATTGATGATTATTTCATATATGACTATGTGTACCTAGTGCATTATAAGTCTGAAACTATTGAAAAGTTCAAAGAATACAAGACAATGGTTGAGAACCTATTAGGTAAAAGAATTAAAACACTTCGATCAGATCGGGTGGCGAGTATATGGATTTACAATTCAAGAATTATTTAGTAGAACATGGAATTTAATCCCAACTCATTGCACTAAGTACACCACAACATAACTGTGTAGCATAAAGGAGAAATCGAACCCTATTAGGTATGGTTCGTTCAGTGATGAGTTATGCCCAGATATCTCAGTCCTTTTAGGGGTATGTAGTGTAGGCTTCCATATATATCCTGAGCATGGTTCCCTAAAAAAGTTTTTTGGAAACACAATATGAGTTATGGAGAGGACGTAAAGGTAGTTTACATCACTTTAGAATTTGGGGATGCCCGACACAAGTGTTGGTGCTAAACCTAATAAATTGGAATGACGTTCAAAAGTATGCCTATTTGTAGGATATTCTAAAGAAACAAAAGGTGGTATATTTTATGATCCATAGGATGATAAAGTGTTTGTATCGACAAATGCTACATTCTTAGAGGATCATATAAGAAATGATCGACCTCCCAGTAAATTAAGATTAAATGAGATAAGTGATTTTATAGATAAATGAACAAAAGTTGTTGATCAAGATGGTCATTGAACAACAGTTGTTGGTCCATCACATATTTCTCATGAATTGAGAATGCCACGACATAGTGGGACGGTTGTTCAACAACTTGGTGTCTACTTTAACAGAAACTCAAGTTATCATACCTGATGATGGCTTAGAGGATCCCTTGATCTTTAAAAAGGCAAGGAAGATGTAGACTATGAAAAAGCCTTCTCTCCTATTGCAATGATTAAATTTATTAGAATACTTTTATCCATTGCTGCTTTTTATAATTATGAAATATGACAAATAGAAATCAAGATTGCTTTTCTGAATGACCATCTTGACGAAATTATTTACATGTCTGAACCAAAGGATTCATTGAACAAGGTCAAGACCAAAAGGTTTGCGAGTTTCAAAGATTCATTTAAGGGTTAAAATATGCATCTCGATCCTGGAATATAAGATTTAATACTGCGATCAAATCTTATGGCTTTGAACAAAATGTCGACGAACCTTGTGTTAATAAGAAAATAGTCAATGAGTTTTTAGCTTCCATGGTACTTTATATTGATGATATCCTACTAATTAGGAATGAGACAAGATTCCTTGTTGATGTAAAGAGATGGCTAGCATCAAAATTTCAAATGAAAGTTTTAAGAGATGCTCAATATGTTCTTGGAATCCAGATTGTTTGATATTGCAAGAACAGAATAGTAGCGGTATCTCAAGCATCTTATATTGACAAAATCTTGTCAAGATATAATATGCAAAATTCCAAAAGGGTATGCTTCCATTTAGGTACAGAATTCATTTGTTTGAGGAATAATGTCCTAAGACACCTCAATAAGTTAAGGAAATGAAAAGAATTCCTTATGCATCAGCAGTCAGAAGCTTGATGTACGCTATGTTGTGTACACATTTATACATATACTTTGCAGTCGAAATAGTCAGCAGGTTTCAGTCAACGCTAGACACAACCATTGAACTGCTGTTAAGAACATCTTCAAGTATCTTCAGAGAACGAGGGACTATATGCTCGTGTATGTTCCTAATGATTTTATCATTACGGTATACATTGATTATGATTTTTAAACTGATGTTGATTATATGAAATCTACTTCAAGATTAGTATCTACACTAAAAAGAGGAGTTATAGTGTGAAGGAGCATTAAACAGAGTTGCATTACTGACCCACTATGAAAGCAAAATACATAGTTGCATGTGAAGCAACTAAAGAAGCAGTATGACTCATAAAATTTCTAATAGATTTGGAAATAGTTCCAAATATGCATCTGTGAATCACTCTATATTCCAATAACAGTGGAGCAGTTGCCAACTCAATGGAACTAAGAAGCCATAAACGTGAAAAAAATATCGAGCAAAAATACCTTCTCATCTGGGAGATAGTACATCGAGGAGACGTAATAGTCACAAAAATAGCCTCTCAAGATAATCTTACTGGTCCATTTATGAATGCACTCATGTCTAAAGTGTTTGAGGGTCACTAGTAGGACTGAGACTATGAGCTTCATAAATTTACGGCAAGTAGGAGAATGTTCAAGGGATATAGATGTTCTAGTTTATTGTATTTTCTCTTTTTCTTTCTCAACACTGTATATTAGTATATATTTGTAACTCATTGGAGTTCTGGTCCAAGTGAGAGATTGTTGGCCATATCCTAAAACTTGCAGTTCATATTTACTAAACAAATTCTATTTTTTTACAATAAAAATATTATTGGGACTTCATTCAATAAAAGTGTTGGGGACACTATGGATGTGGCCCTCTTTGTATATTGGTGTAAACAATGTGATAACGAAATCGTTCATGTAGAGACATGCGAGTGAAGACATCCTATGTAAAAGATTTTTGCATAAGACTAGACCACGAAATAGTTTTTATAACAACCATTTATTATTAAAACTGATTATTTAAAATTGAAGGCCTAAGGTAACTCGATCTTAATCCCGGGTTAACTATAACTCCTATTTTTCGAAATTATCCTTTGATCTGTATAGGTGAGAGTGGTTCAATGTCACCACTCAATAAGCCTCCCATTTTGGGGATAAAACCAGATAGATAGCTAGAGACATAGTCCTACAAGAAAGAATTCACTCCTGCCCATTTTAGAGTTAGTAGATAGGTTGTTCCCTTAAACACTAATTTCTGGTCGTGAACAAATGGGCCCCGCCCTCTCATGAAAGAGAGGGATTTGGTTTATTAGTTGGACTATAAAGAAATTGTTCAATAGAGGATTGAGACATAAGCAGCAAGATGTATTTACGAGGTGAAATGATATTTTGGACCTAACTATAAATACGAACGACCGGTGAAGGATCGACTTACTTATTATGGTTAAATCAAATGGACAGAAATATATCTATTGTGAGGAGAGTGCTACTGAGCTATAGTGGTATGTATCAATAGTTAACGAATATTGATTAATTTGGTTTAAAGAGTTTATCCAATCAATCTCAAATCGTTGGAGTTCATGTCCGTAGGTTCATAAGGTCTCTCAACTAGCTCGTAAAAGATTAAACCTTGCGTTAGAATATTGAGTGAATTTGAAATGTTCAAATTCAATTGAGGGTTTGGATACTTATATTTGATATAATTTAAGTTTAAATTAGTTGAAATTAAACGTATTTCAAGAGTTTAATATATTTAAATAATGATTTAAATATTGATTACATGAATAGGGATTCATATATGAATTAGGTATTTTTATCAATGTAATATTTGATATTAAATTATTATTATTTAATTAATTAAACTTGTTTAATTAACTATTTAATAAAATAAATCAATTTAAATTTTAAAATTCAGTTTCAGAAATTGAGTTTGAATTATATTTAATTTAATTATATTTTAGAATTAGATTAAATAAAGAAATTGAAAAATTATTTTTCAATTAAAATTGAAAATTGAAATTTATTGTTATAAATCCATAGTAGATTTATCCAATTTTGAACACCAAAGCCCACTATGTTAGTGCTATTTGAAGTGTCAAATGGTTAATTAAACAATTTTGCATGTTTAAGTTGATTAAATACTCGAATATTAACCAGAAGAAATTGAAATTCTTGAAAAACTCGACTGTGTTTTTTTTTTCTCTCTCTATCTCTTTAATTCATCCGAATTCCTTTTCAATTTTGAGTTCCATTACTCAATCCAAGGCTGAGAATAGTAAAGAAGATACTCTTGGTTATCTACTGAAAAAATTGAATGTCAATTTCATGGACCTTGAAAAGAAATGGAGGAAATCTATAAAAGTAGTAAATTGAAACATTATTCTATGAAAAACTACGAGTTTGCATGCTTGTTACTCAAATTAATGTAATTAGAGTGCTTAATGATTCTGTTAGCTTCCATATTTTGCTTTTTTAGTCTATCATTTACCCTCCAACATCCACCCGTACCATTAAACTAACCATTCTTGAACACAAGTAACATTCATTTTATTAGTTTAACCTATACGTAAACTTGTTCAAACTTTTGTGTCACATACAATATATATAAAATGTCTTCAATACTCATGAAAGTTATAGGCAATGCATCCAACAAAGAATAAACGAAGCACACAATAATGTTATACCTACCCTTTAACAATACTCATGAAAGTTATAGGCAATGCATCCACGATATAATAAATACAATGCTATAAACTAACTATATCTCACCCGTCCCACTTTACAATCGGCTATCTGACTACCATCACCCATGCAAGTCAGAGGACAATCCCTCATGAACAGAAGTTCATAATATACTAACGATTGAGACAAGTCTCATAGGTCATCCTATTAAAATAAAAATCAAACTAGTCAATAGTGTTACATCTAGTGGTTATTATTTCGCAGTCCAATCTTATGCAAATTTTTTGCATAGGATATCAACACATGCATGTCACCTATACTAACACGTTCGATCATTACATTTTTATCAAATACAATATGGATCGTATCCATAGTGTTACCAAATGTTATAGAACATTTAGGCTAAATCTTGAACATTGATCCCCATATATCTTCACATACAACTCAAGACGCAGAAGACAGCCTTGGATGTTAACTTATTGGATTTAGGGTTAATAAGACAAATCAGACAACAATACAAACAATACCATTTATTAATTGAACATCTATAATTGTTTATAGATGCGGTCAATTAATAGCATTTACTATCTACGAGTTTGAGGGGATAAAACCCAACACACCCAACGTCGAGCAAACGACAATAAAAATTTGCGCTTCCTAGAGGCACCCAAGCGATAAATTTATCAGATTTCTTTTTATTTTCTTTATTTTTCAGTTTATTTTCCTTTTTTTTATTTTCGTCCTTTCATTAATTTGAAAAAAAAAGTAGCAACGAAAAGAATTATGAAACTGCTCTTTCTCTTTACAGGATTTTTTGCTCTTTGTTTGAAGATGAGCATGCTCCAAACTATGCACGCATCTAAATCCAGGGGAGTCCTCTATTCCCTCCCTTATCTTTATGCATGATTTTCTTTCTTTGTAATACATTGAGGACAATGTATGTTTTTAAAGTTGGGGGATGCATGCCTATTTGTCTTTTACATATATGCTCCATTTTTTGTGTTGTTGAATACTTTGTATAGATTAAGGTCAATTTGCATTTTTTTTTTTTTTGTTGATAATGATAGATTCATTGATTCTTTTATTCTTGTGTATATCTGAATGGCCCATGAGCATCTAAGCTCAAGTTTTGTGGTGGTTTTGAATTATTGTTTGCTGTGAATGAGAATAAGGATCTTTGTGCTGAATAAATGACTGATTGTTTGATGTTTAATGCATGGATTTTTTTCCGCTTTGTTTTTCGTTTCCTTTCGATGAAAGTAGATGATACATTCATTTAGTTTTATGTCTTAAAAAGAATAAAAATTCTTTCATGATTTTGAGCTCATTCTAAAAAACTTTTTTTGAAATCCCATGCATAGTGAAACTTGGCTGATTTTTTTTTTTTTTTTTCAAAATCCTAAGAATCTTGGAAACAGATTATCCTTCTCGAATTTTTGTTGTCACCTCAAAAGCCCCACCTTTTGGCTTAGTAGTAGCCTTTCGTGTGCACCTTAGAGCAAAGCTAGACAATGAAGAATAAAAAAAAGGGGCCTAGTGTGAGATTGAAAATTTTAATTGAAAAAAAATGAGGCAAATGCTAACTTGTTTGCAAAAAATAAATAAACAAATAAATAAATAAGTGTGTGTGCATGGATAGAGGTGAAAAAAGTTGCCTCTGCCATGTCTAGTTAGGATCCTGCGAGAAAATAGTGGTTAGGTTCTGGACGGTTGAGTATGAAAGCTAGCTCTCTAGGTAAAAGAAATGCTTTTTACATTTTGTGTGTGTGAGTTTTTGGCTCCCTGGGCTAGGTGTTGCCATCTATTTTGCAAGATTGCTATATCTCAAGCCGATAACCAAACAAGAGTAGAGGGCATGTGAAATGGGAGTAGGATAAAACTTTTCTAAGCTTGCTTTGATTTTAAAAATTTCAAGGCCTTAGATTTCATTTATACATGATCTTCATTGCAAAAGAATCTCTTATAGTGAGTTTCAAATGAGTGCTTGGATTCGGTTTATTAGATGATTACTTGCATAGCTCGAAAGACTGTTAAAACTTGAGTTCAGAATCGTTTAATAGAGTTAATAGTAACTTGTTTAGTGCATCGTTGTATGTCCTAAACTTGCTCGGGACGATCAATAATTAAGTTGGGGGTACTTTTTAGCTCTAAAGAAGAGCTAATATTCTAACATTAACTCCACTATAATTTAGCATTTCTTATGTATAAAAGGTCTATTTCTTATGTAAGTTGATCCCGAGGAGCAAAGAGTTCATTTAGAAGAAAAATAGGCTAAAAACGAGCAAAAATTGGGAGTTTGATGCATTGAGTTGAAAGAAATCAGAAAAATTATAAAACGACTATGAAAGGCAGCATCGCAACCCTCTCTTGACCCTCATGCGATGTTGTAAGGCAGTAAGAACCTCTTTTGTGGCATGTGAGAAACATTGCAATGCTTTCATGCAACACTATAAGGTTAACGTCAGGTATAGGACAGCATTATAATGCTGGCCAAAGCACAAAATGCTACAAGTATTGACAGACATTCAACATCCCAGTGCACGCAACGCGGCGTCATGCCAGTGCCATGCTCCACTCTGAGTTTTAGGCCTGGCTTTCAACAAAGTTGTCGCTACACTTTTCATAACATTGCAACAATGCGATCATGATATAAAAAGGAAATTTCAGTTCATGCAGAAAGAGAGATAAATTAGAGCAGCAATTTAGAGCGGTTTTGAGAACCCTTCATCAGTTTTTCACCATTCTTTCTTCCATCCCTCAATTCTTTTCATTAGTTTTTTTCAATTTTTCAATCAT
Source organism: Benincasa hispida (assembly GCF_027475165.1). NCBI lineage: Eukaryota > Viridiplantae > Streptophyta > Magnoliopsida > Cucurbitales > Cucurbitaceae > Benincasa > Benincasa hispida. Next base: position 38,128,994 of record NC_143486.1, on the reverse strand, counting down.
TGTATGTTGATTCAAGACAATACAAGGCTAGGTAACCCCTCTATATATTGGAAATACTTTAGTTTAATTCTTCAGGATGTTGGGTTATTTATGTTGAACTCTATGAATTCTTAGGTGTAGTTTGAGCTTTTCTTGAATAGAATTTGACAAAATTGAATTGACAACTCGAGTTTATTAGATTATTGTACATTTTACATGATATCTTTGCATAATTGTAAAATCAATTGTGAAAATTAGGAGTCCTTGTGTGAGCTAAAAATTTCTCTAAACTTGCACTTGTATGCTCTAATTTAATTTCATGCAATTGAATCATGCTATAAATCTAGACTTTCCAATTCATAAGGTGTAACAACAAAGAACTCGAATTCTTAATGCAAATTAGGATTAAACATGAATCTCACTTAGAAGGAAGTGTTTATGACTGGTTTACGGTCAATTAGATTAAGACTCTTACTTGACTAATGGGGCTGATAGGTTTTCCTAATAGGTTGTGAAGTTCATGAGTTTGCATTACTTTTCGTATCTGATGATTGAATTCAAATTTAATGAACTATTCTCAAGAGCCTTATTATTGATAACTTTAAACTAATTTTGAGTTCTATTTTTGTCTCCAATTTTACGTATTTTGCATGAAATATTTTAATTTATCTTTTTTTCACAAGAACCCCCCCCCCCCCCCCCCTAATGGAATTCTTTAATTGGCCTTGCTAGTTCATAGTTTCCCTTAGGACTCGACCTTCTACTTACTGCTTGTACTGTCTAGCTTGTAGGCTCGATGAACACACATTATTTTCTTAGTTAGAAGTTGTATTCAACAACAATTTAATTTGGCTAACACTTGGTTTCCCGACAATGGTGCCAATTTGTAAGCCGGATTTACATCATCAATAAACCCAAACCTAAAAAAATAAATTAGTAATACTTTATTCCTTCAACTGGTACTTAAAAAGGTAGTAAAAGTGAAAAGTACGGATCGGTCCACAAAGAATTGATTGAACAATCAAATTAAAAAATGAATTCTTTTAAATCGGGGTTTTGGTTTGTAAAAGACATAAAAATTGAATGTTTTTTTTTTTTTTTTTTTTTTTTGAAACACAAAAACTGAGCTAAAAAATACACTTGTAAGTTATTTGGAAAGAATCTTAGGAAGTTTAGTCAATAGGTATAATTCTCTCATCGAATTGAAAAATGTTATGAATTTAATACAATCCCACAATCAATCAAGTAATATCCAATAGCCCAAGTAGTTAATTAGGAAATTGAATTCCAATTAACCTTAAACTAGTAAAAAAACACTTCTTTGAAAGCAATGATCATGTTTTTCTCATTGTTTTCATTAGATTTTAGGGTTTCATGTTGTGACGTTCTTGAACATGGAAAGCCTATTCTTAAAGACCGATTAATTGGATAATTCTAAAATAGATTAAACATGCAAGAACTCATAAAAAGTCTTAATCCAATGCAAGAAAATCTAATTTTTGCAACCTAATCTACTATTATTCAAAGTAGACTAGTAGAAATTGCTACAAGAAATTAAGAGTTATGAGTCATCAATTTATCAAAATGAATTTCTATTAAAGACTTCATACAAGAATTGACCAAAAATTGCAAAAATTATAAAAAGGATAAAAAAAATTCTCAAGAAAAAACCTAATTGACAAATTGCCAATAAATAAGACTTATCTAGCCTATGCATAATGTTGGATTCTTCAATCAATCAAATAAAATTACAATGAAAGAATCGAAGAATATAAAAAGAATGAAAAGAATAATGAAAAATTGGGCATAATTTTCCTAAGTGCTCTGAAATTTTCTGTAATTTGGCCTTTCTCTCGTGCAAAAACTGAAAATTGGCTTTTATATTTAGGTGGCAAAATTGTAACACTGAGGAAAATGTTGCAATTCTGTTGTCGAATTTAGACCTCAAGCATTGGGGTAGTGTTGCGACTCTAGTGCGATGGTGGCTTGCGATGAAGCATGAGTGCAGAAGTTTGATTATTCTATAAATGTTTGTAGCATTACAATGCGAAAGGGTAGTATTGTGATGCTGCCGTGTTTTCTTGCTACTGCCTTCAAGTGTTGCATTGAAGCGTTAAACTAGGGTTGTGACATTGATCCTGCTGCCCGATGCTCCACTTGGGTGGCATTTTTGGTCATTTTGGTGACTTCTTTGACTTTGATGCTTTTAGGCTTCATTTTGATACCAATTGGGGTATTTTTCTTCTATCTGATTCCATTGGCCCTCAGGATGAATTTTCTTATAAAACATACATTTTATGCATAAGAATTATACAAAATAGATGGAATTATGGATAGAAAACTAGCTCTTTTTTAGGGCTATCAAACACGCCCAATTTAACTCTTGATTGTCCAGAGTACAGAAAAATTAAAGTATACATTCAGGCAAAAATGTTTTATTTATTTTATTCATTCATTTGTTTCATTCTATTAGTTCAAATCAATCTCGTGGTTTATTCAATTATTCAATTTTAGGGGGTCAGTGAGAAATGGTTAACTTGTGGCATTGTTTGAATTGTTTTGATTGTATACTCAAGAGGGGGGAAGGAGTGAGATATGCATGGTTGACTTGTGCCTTCATTGGTATTGTTTTGATTGTAGGGATGGGTGAGATATGTATGATTAGCTTGCACATTCATTTGTATTGTTTTGATTGTAAGAGAGAGGTGGGTGAGATATAGTTAGTTTATGGCATTGTATTTATTATATCGTGGATTTGGGCGAGATATGTATGATTAGCTTCTACATTATTGTGTATTTTGTTTATTCTTTGTTACATGCATTGCCTGTAAACTTCACGAGTGTTGAAGACATTTTATATATACTATATGTGAGACAATAGTTTTAACAAGTTTATGTCCAAATTCGACTAATAAGTTGAATATTACTTGTGTTCAAGAATAGTTAGTTTAATGGTAAGGGTGGATGTAGGAGGGTAAATATTTATGCTATTTTTTTTAGGGTCATTTAAGAATGGTTGTTTTCATTGCATGAGATCATTGAAAATCATTGAATTCCTTGAATTGTCTTTACTCTCGGAGCATAATTCCAAGTCGATGCATGAGGAAAGAAGACTATGCTTTCTGTTTGAGGTTGGATGATTGGCACATAAAAACATGCATGCACTACGATGAAACTACTTTGAAACTTTATTTCTATCTTTTGCATACTAATACTTATCTATGTGCTGAAAACAATTTATGTCTTGCGAACTTGTTTGATTTGAATGAAACCTAGACTTTGCATGAAGTTTACTTGAATGTGTAATGGATTGTTTTGATTGTACTTATGCTATTACGATTTGGGTTTTGATCAGATTCTCAAATATTACGAATTTAAAATTTAAATAAAAAAGAAACATAGCAACTTGCCGACAAAAATTGTTGACAGTATGCTTATTTCTTGACGAACATCGATGGTAATTATAGTATCTCCCAACGATGAGCTCTTCAAGCATCGACAAGAGATATCCCAACGCCAATGTCAGGAAAATATATATGCATAAATAACAGTGCAATCCTACATGGCCAAAATCTCCTGACGCCGATCTAACTAGTCGACCAATAGGATCATACCTGACGCTTCTAATACAACGTCGAGACTTGTTAATTGTGGATATCGTATACTAACATCGAGAGTTAGGATTATTTCCCGACGGTTAACTTTAGAGCACCGACACTTGTTCTCCCAACAGGTATCTCGCGACTATGTGGCAGACGATATATATGATGTCGGAGATCATTCACCGACTATTGTTTTGCGATTACACCAACAGTTTGGGAAATTAGGAAATACAAATATTCTTGTAGTGTTATGAATAAACATAAACCTCAAACAAATAAAGTATCAAATAAGTAAACCAGTGATAGACTTCTTCTACTATCTATTAGCGATAGAAATATAATGTGTGATAGACTTCTATTGTTGTGATTGAAGAAAGTACAGGAGAGGGGTGATGCTATAAATTGCACTTGAAATATTACTCTTTACATGTTCCACAGAGAACTTATTTAAATTTTGATTTCAAAAATTGATTCATATAATTGAAGTAATTGATAATTGTTATCATTGTATACATCATGATCGTTAGTATAATATTGAAGAGGCAATTATAAGGTGTAAATCTCATTGTCACATAACGTGACAAAAATCTAAGTTTGAGTAGTGTGATGTGTAGTTAAAATAATGTAGTAGGGTTAAATTCTTCTCTAGAAAAGAATCATCACACTAAGTGGTTAATTTTTTTTAAATAATTTTTAATGAAAATATAACTCTATACTCTCGATCAAGAAATCAAAGAATGTTAAAGAATCAAGAAAAACAAAAAGAAATTTCCTGTAGCTTGCCCTACAAAAATGCATTGCTTAACACCATAAATACACTTGAGTGTGGCTCAAGAGGTGTTAATTAACACCATAAATACACTTGAGTGTGGCTCAAGAGGTGTTAATTAACATCATAAATACCGATGGTGCTTGCAGCTTTAGGAGATGGAATAGAAACTAGAAAGTAGAGGGAAAAACACCATGGAAATAAATGATATTTGGTTTGTTGTTGGAGGTGTTTTAGGGCTTTATGTGGTTTTGTTTGTGTTCCTAAGGAGATTCAACGAAGTATGGAGTTTTCTAAAATTGGGAAGGAAGGTTTACAGAGCTCTTCCTCCGGGCGATATGGGATGGCCCCTTATCGGCTCTTCCTTGTTGTTTACCAATTCTTCTAAGACAAATCATGACCCTGATTCTTTCGTTAATCATCTTATTTCCAAGTATCTTTCTTTTTCCTTCTTCATCTCTCTATCAAAATTAATGCTTTCATTTATACATTTTGATTCATATATATATATATATATATATATATATATTGCAAATATATTATAATTAAAGTATGGGGTAGAAAATCGAACCTCTAATCTCGAGGTCCATACTACAAACAGTATGACAGTTGAGCTACTCTCACGTTGACTTGAGAGAAATATTTTCAAATCTCAAGAGATATTTGATTAATTACAAGTAATAAATCTTCTTTTCATTACTATATTTCTTTTGATATAAAAATAAAACTTTTCACTTTTTTCTTTGGGTTACTTTCCTTTCTTATCTTCCCCTTATCATTTTGTAATTTTCCAAATGTTAAAAGACTTATTTAAAAAAATTTAAAAATATTCTTCAATATAAGATAAAAGTCACATCAACTTCCCACTAGTGTAATTAACGGAAAAACCGACATAGAGACCAAAAATATTACCAAATGCAGATATCAATGGTAGAAGTTTTAGAGTATGAAAACTCATTCATAGATCAAAATGCTACCTAACCAAAACCTCATGATCAAACATGTAAAGTTTTTCCTATATATTTTAATAACATTTCATATAGGATATCTAAAATATGAAGTCATTCTCGATATATGATGGGCAAAAAGAAAGTATCTCGTTCATTGATATATGGATGAATATATATATTAATTTTGAAGCAAACGTATGTTGATACAGACATGGAAGAATAGGGATGTACAAAAGTCATCTGTTTGGGCAGGCATCGATCATCGTAACAGATCCAGAAATACTCCGACGCATATACTTAGACGAGGAATGCTTCGTGCCCAAATATCCAAAATGGTCGAAAATATTTGTAGGGAGTGGATGTGCCATGAAGATTGCTGATCACAAATCAGTGCATAAGCTCATGGCGGCTCCCATCTCTGGTGAGGCCTTATCTAATTATGTAGATTATATGGAAAAGGAAGTAGTGAAATGCTTGGAAGAATGGAGTAGCATGACACAACCAATTTAGTTGTTGAATGAAATTAGAAGTCTCTACTTCAAATTCATTGCACGTATTTTTTTGGGGGCTAAGGTAAGTGCCCATTCCATACAACAGCTCGAGAGATTGTTCATACATATGGCTCTTGCACTCCTCTCTATTTTCCCCTTTGATCTGCCTGGATTTGCTTTCCACACAGCACTCAAGGTACACAACCTTAATTTCTTTCCTTTTTTTCCCGATACTAGATGTCTCTGACTTAATAATTTAAATATGCAATATTCCAAATACTAAGTTTCTAAGTTGTATTTAATTATATTTTGGATGATTGTTTTATTAGATGATATAATATTATATTTACTTTAATCCATCGATCAGTAATTTAACATGATATAAGAGTGGACCAAGAGATCCTATGTTCAAACCTCTACAATGTTATTTTCTCCACAATCAAGATTGGTTTTTCCACCTGTTAGAACTCTTGGTTCAATTAATGTTTTAATTCATCTTGCAAACAACAACAATTAGACAACCTTCTAATAATTTTGATTCTAGAAAATTTCATCTAGTAAATAACTCTTCCATAAATATCCATCAATATTGACATGTTATCGATATTTCTATCGGTAATTTACTTCGACATCAACATTAATTTTTTTTTTTCTATTTTTGAGTTCTAATAAAACCTTTATTATAATAAATTAAAGAATTTATGTACTAATTAAAAAGATCTTAGTTGAAATTTTGAAACACTCTTAATAATTATTATTATTTGAAACTATTTACTCAGGCATTGAAAGAGGTAGAGAAGATGCTCAATAAAATGATAGAAGAGAAGAGAAGAGCATTGGAAAGAAATGAAGGAAGAGAAGAGCTATGTCAAATGGAGGCAATGATTGAGGCTACTGATGAGAATGGAGCAAAGTTGTTAAGTAACAATGCAATTACAGATATGCTAATTTGTGTGTTTCATGGTGGTAATCATACTGCAGGTCATGCTGCTATGTGGGTTCTTATCCACATTTCGGACCACCCTCATGTTTTTCAAATGGCAAAGGTATATTTCTCAACATTTTTGGAGACTATGTGTTAAATAATTATGTAAGAATATATGATTAAAAATTAAACAAATTACTTTTATCATGTTTCAAACCACTTCCAAATATGCTACTAACTATTTATTCCTTTCAAAATTTATTCCATGTTTAGTGAATTTATACTTTTAAACTCGATTTTTAAAATCAAATAAGGTCGAGTATAAGCCAATATTCTCTTTGCCATTCTCTTAATTACTATTACTATTTTTCTTCATCTTCTTTTTTTTTTTTTTTTTTAGAAAAATCATTATTACTAATACTACTTAATAATATAATAAAGCCCTTTCTACTAGTAGAGTACTACCACCACCATTATTACTATTATTAAATTTAACCAAACTTTATTTATACTTAAATGTAAAATATAAATATCGTTGGGGGAAATTGTATTGGGTAGCACTTTCAGAGTTATAATTAAGTGCATACCAACATATAGTTAATGAATTACAAACATGACATACTCTATTGATGATAGATCCTATTAGCGATATAGTCTATTAAGGATAGACTTCAAAAGTTGGATCTAAATTTATTTGCTATAATTCTATTTTTTTTTTTTTTTTGCATTATGCTATATAGAATAAAATATTATTATTATATTTGCAATTGTCAATTGATGGGACATTTATTAGTATATGATTACTTTAAATTATTTTTAGAGCTATTTTTAAATATAAAAAAATAAATCAAAATATTTACAAGATATAACAAAATTTTATAATTATCAATGATAGACGCTGATAGACACAGATACACTTCTATCAATGTCTATCAATATCACTGATAGGAGTCTATCAGTGTCTATCATTGATAATTCTAAAATTTTATTATATTTTGTAAATATTTTTAATAGTTTTACCACTTGAAATAATTTTTCTTATTTTAAGTATAAAAATAAATAAAATAGTCTGAAACAAATAAATTTGTTCAAAGGAAAGATATGCATAAGGGAAAAATTCCATGTTTTCTTAGTACATCATAAATGGATCAGATACCTGTTGTATGGCTAACTTATGAGATGCCTAGATCGTCTGACTTTTGAAATATATGTATTAATTACTTCTTATTTAATAACCATTTAACTTTTTTATTTAAATTTTGTGTTTGTTGTTCTTAATTTATTTACAACAATTTTTATATTTTATAAGAAAATATTTAAATTATTCTATACCAAATTTAAAAAATAAAAACATGCATAAAACATAGATAATTAAAAGAAAAAGAACTTATCAATAAAAGTAATATTTATGAGTTTGATATCCAAAAATCAAAAGTAAAATACCAAATAGTTGTCATCCTTATCACACTTGTGAGAGTTTCAAAACCTAACTTAGATGGCCAAACAGAACGCAAACAATCAACAGAAATAAATCGAAAGCAGCAAAGAAAACCAAGATATATAGTGGTTTGACCAGTTTGGTCTACATCCACTTTGAGAACCATCTTCAATTAATTTATTAATGAGCAATAAAGGAATTTTACAAATTACAGTTAATCAATGAAATCACCAATCTGTAATTCTCAGATCCACTGATACCGAGAGATCCGCACACAATGTTTTCTCTGAAAACTGAGAACAACCCGCTGCTAAATAGCCCAAAACAGTGTGCAACCTGTCTTTGACCAGCGAACCACGCGCAGACCCGCACATATCTTTCACTGCCAGAAGCAGCCTCCACGGCGAAACCGAACCGCCAGCTACTCAGATCGGCTAACTTCCCAGACCGAACCACAACAGCCCGAACCGCTGCCCACACCGTGAACTTCCAAGATCGAAACCGCCAGATGGAGAACTCCCACGCTGCCCAGTGATCTGCAAGGACCACGCTCAGGCGGCATGTCAACTTCAAACGGCTGCAGCTCGTCAACAGGCGGCTCGTCCACGTCGAAGTCTCCCAGGCAGTTGCACTCACGCTAATCTCCTTCACAGTCGGCTGCTTCCGATCTCAACCAAAAGTTACACGAAATTCCAGCCCTATTTCTGAGAAGAAGAGATAATTACAAGTTTGCCACTGCTCATTATTTACAAGAATGCCATTGGACCTTTAATTTTTCCAAAAACCCAATAAAACCCAATCTCCTCATAACAAGAATATTTAATTGTCAAGTTGATTCTCCAATCTTTCTATCATCCAAATTTAATATTTAGCCCATCTAATAGGTATTTAAACCTATGGGCTGGAAGAACCTTGGTTAACATATCTGACAAATTCTCAACTGTATGAACCTTGACCAGTTCAACATCTTTCTGGGCCACAACTTCTCTGATAAAATGAAATTTGACATCGATATGCTTAGACCGTTCGTGATGAGATGGATTCTTCGCAAGATGAATAACACTCTGGCTATCACAACAGACGATAAGAATGAACTCCTGCGACAAGAACTCACCAACTATCCTTTTCAACCACACTGCCTCTCTCACACCTTCACCCACTAAAATATACCCTGACTCAGTAGTAGACAGGCAACAACTGACTGTAGAGCAACCTTCCAACTGACCACATTACCAAACAAACGAAAAATGTGACCTGATAGAGACTTTCTTTTGTCAAGGTCTGCAATATAATCTACATATGTGAAGCCTTCCAACAGTGATGATTTATCACAATCCCTGCTAAAACACAATGATACACTGGCACTACCTTTCAAATATTGAAGCACCCATTTAACTACATTCCAATGCTCCTTCCCAGGATTTGACATAAACCTACTTATCATACTCATAGCATATCCCAAGTCACGCCTAGTATAAATCATCAAATACATAATATTTCCACTAACATTACAATAGGGAATATTAGCTATCACTAACTTTTCTTGTTCAGTAACGGGACACTGAGACGAAGAAAGCCTAAAATGAGATGCTAAGGGTGTTGAAACTACCTTACAATCAGACATATTATACTTCTCAAGCAGTTTATGCACATAACTCTCCTGCGAAATGGTTAACGAACCTTTCTCCCTATCTCTTTTCACATCCATGCCTAGGATCCTTTTCAGTTCACCTAAATCTTTCATCTCAAATTCACTACTCAATCGTTTCTTGAGATCACAGATTTCAGAATAATCCTTAGACACCATAATCATATCATCTACATACAGAAGTAGATAAGTATATGTACCTTTCTGAGATAGTTTCCAGTACACGCAGGCATTATATGAGCTCCTGTGAAACCCCTACTTCATAATAAAGGTGTCAAACCTGATATACCACTATCTTGGTGATTGCTTCAGTCCATAGATGGACTTGTGAAGACGACAAACCATGTCTTTCTTTCTTTTCACCTCATAGCCCTTAGGTTGAGCCATGTAGATCAATTCCTCCATTTCATCATAAAGGAAAGCTGTAGTGACGTTCATCTGTTCAACAAACATATCAAAGTGAACAACAATAGATAAAATTAATCGAATGGACGAATGCCTCATCACCGGAGAGAAAATCTCATGAAAGTCAACTCTCTCCTTTTGAGTGTAACCCTTGGCCTCCTTTTGAGTGTAACCCTTGGCTACTAGTCTAGCCTTATACCTAGGCTTGCTGTCACCTCCTGTACTTGGCTTGATTTTATAAATCTACTTTGATTGAATGAGTTTCTGATTAGGAAGCTTTGGAACCAATGACCATGTTTGATTCTTCTGCAACGAGAATTACTCTGCTTCCATAGCAGCATCCTTCCATTGTTCTTTCGAATCAGATACAATAGCCTCCTCAAAAGTAAGAGGTTTTACTTCAATACTATCAGATGCACAAGTAAAAGCATAAGCAACTAAATCAGCATAACCATACCTCGTAGGAGCCTACCTCACCCGCTAAGGCCTATCACATGTAAGCTGATAGTTCAGTAGGTCATTGCTACTTGAGCTTTCTTCACCAAAAGCTCTCTCGTCAATCAAAGTCCTCTGTAGTTGAGGCTGTCTACCATCAGAACTAGATGACTGATCACTGGAATCACCTGAACTAACTGATGGTCATGCTTTAGAATCAATTCTAACCTTTGCCTCAACCTGATCAATTGTCTACTGTTTCTGCTGCTCTTTGACACAAAATGGCTTCTCTGTTCCATTAAAGGTCATATCTCTGCTGATAATGCATTTATTTCTACCCTCTTCCAAGCACCAAAGTTTATATCCTTTAACACCCTGAGAGTAGCCAATAAACATACATTCCAGTGCCCTTTTATTCATCTTCCTTTCCTTAACATGAGCATAAGCTGAACATCCAAACACTCTAAGATGATCTAAGCTTGGAGTTTTTCTCGTCCATATCTCATGAGAAGTCTTTAGGCCTAAAGCGGAAGACGAACTCTTATTAATAAGATAACAGGCTGTTTGGGTAGCTTCCCCCCAAAACTTCAAGGGTAATGAAGCATTTGTCAAGAGACATCTTGTACGCTCCATAATTTTTCTGTTGAACCTCTTAGCTAAACCATTCTACTGTGGAGTGTACGTAACAGTGAAATTTCTCGTAATTCCCTCAGATTTGCAAAATTTATCAAATTTGTGATTCACAAATTCTAAACCATTGTCTGTCCTCAGATACTTTACCTTCCTGCCTATCTGGTTCTCAACCTGCTTTTTTCATTCAAGAAATTTTCCAAAAGCTTCATCCTTCTATTTCAGTGGATACATCCACACCTTTCTTGAAAAATCATCAATGATTGACATAAAGTATCTCGAACCTCCCATAGAAGGTACCTGTATAGGACCCCACAAATCTAAATGAACATAATCCCAAATTCCTTTGGTAGAATGCTCCCCTTTCCCAAACTTCACTCTGGTAAACTTTTCCATTATGCAATGTCCACAAAATGGGAGTTCAATGTCTTTAATTCCTCCAAACAAACCTTGTTGTGAAAGAGCTAATCAGTTATGCCATAACATAGATTTATCTGTTTCTTTCCCAGATGCAACAGCAGCACTACCTGAAAATGCACTACCCTCCAACACATAAAGACCATTCTTCAAGGTCCTCTTCAGCTTAACCAAAAAACCCTTGATAACCTTCAGAACTCTATTCCCAGATTTATAGGAATAACCTGCTCTATTTAATTCGCCCAGAGAAATTAGATTTCGTTTGAGTTCAAGAATATACCTTACATTTGTAAGAATTCTGATCACATCGTCATTGTTACAATTCGAACTGACCCAATTCCTTTTACATCACAAGCACCATTATCACAAAGCAGAACTGATCCCCCATCATTTTCCTGAAAGTCAATCAAGAAATCCCGATTAGAAGTCTTGTGAAACGTGCACCCTGAATCCATGATCCAAGCATTCTGAATGTCCCTGCTGGACACCATCACAACCTCTACTGAATCATACCCATCAGTAATATTTGTTGCACTAGAATCCCCTGTATGCTTGCTACTTGATGCTTTTTTGCTCTTATTCAAAGGGCATTTTTTTTCTAAAATGTCCTTCTTTATGAAATAGGAAATACTTTTTGCTTTTCCCCTTTGATTTCGACTTAGATCTCGACTCTTTTCCTTTTCCGTTCTTTTTCTCATTTTCGCCTCTGGCCATGAGTAACTCTCCATCCTTGTATTCCTTTTTAATCTCAAGATTTCTCGATCTCAAGGCACCCAACACTATATCCATGGACAATGAATCCCGTCCATATTTAATAGCTGCCTTAACTTCTAGATTTGATCCTGGCAAAGAATTCAAAAGAATAATTCCTTGATTTTTATTCGACATTTTCTCACCGATGTTATTGAGATCAACTATAATCTTCTGGAATTCATCTAGGTTCTCTTTTAAGCCTTTACTTGAATCCATCTTATATCTAAAGAATTTCTCCTTTAGATATAATTTATTTGGCAAGGACTTAGTCAAATAAAGACTTTCTAGTTTCTTCCACAACTCTGCTGTAGTAGTGGCCTCATCTACTAGCCTAAACACTCCATCTGACAAATACAGAATTATTGTCGAATAGGCCATCTCATCCATTTCCCTTTTTTCAGCTTCTGTAATTGTTGGTAGAAGGTTATCTTCGTCTAAGATTTTGGCTACCTTTTGTTGTACCAGAATAGCCCTAATCTTTTTCCTCCATAACCCGAAGTCACCTTTCCCATCAAATTTAACAACTTCGAACCGTGTAGACATCGAAGCCATCAGTCAAATTAATTCCAACAAAAATATCCCTGAACACATAATATGCTACCACACACTACCACACACCCTCTTTGGATCAACTAGAGCTCTGATATCACATGTGAGAGTTTCTGAACCTAACTTAGATGGCCAAACAGAACGCAAACAATCAGCAGAAATAAATCAAAAGTAGTAAAGAACACCAAGATATATAGTGGTTCGACAAGTTTGGTCTACATCTACTTTGAGAACTAGCTTGAATTAATTTATTAATGAGCAATAAAAAAATTTTAAAAATTACAGATAATCAACGAAATCACCAATCTGTAATTCTCAGATCCATTGATACCGAGAGATCCGCACACAATGTCGCCGCCTCTGAAAACTGAAAACAACCCGCTATTAAAAAGCCCAAAATAGTGTGCAACCTGCCTCGAACCGACAAACCATGCGCAGACTCGCGCGTATCTCTTACTGCTGCCGAAAGCAGCTTCCACGGCAAAGTCGATCCACCTGCTACTCAGATCGGCTAACTTCCCAGACCGGACCGCGATAGCTCGAACCGCTGCCCATGCCGTGAACTTCCAAGACCGAAACCGTCGGACGGAGAACTCCCACGCTACCCGTTGATTTGCAAGCACCACGCTCAGGCGACATGTCAACTTCGAATGGCTGTAGCACGTCCATGTCGAAGGCTCCCAGGCGGCTGCTCTCATGCTAATCTCTTTCACAGTCGGCTGCTTCCCATCTCAACCAAAAGTTACACGAAATTCCAGCCCTATTTCTGAGAAGAAGAGATAATTACAAGTTTGCTACTGCTAATTATTTACAAGAATGTCATTGGGCCTTTAATTTTTCCAAAAACACAATAAAACTCACTTAAATACCTTGTTATTTTCTACAATACTTTCTTGAAATAAGATGATTTTTGTTGTTTTATAGGAAGAACAAGAGTTGATTATAAAAGAAAGACCATCTACGCAGAAAGGATTAAATTTGGCTGAAATTAAACGAATGACATATCTTATGAAGGTTTGTTCTTTATCATGTTGAAAGAAATAATATTGTTTCCGCAAATGACATGTACTTATACTAACAATTTCGAGGTCTAAGGTTTGATCTCCATACCACATACTAATCACTCTACGTGTTCTCCATCGAGAAAAAAAGAATTGTGGTCGCCCATGTGGGAAGTAATAATGAAGTAAAGATGTACGTTAATTTTAGTATTTGTCGATATGGGCATAGATTAAGTGATACGATACTAATAATCGTTATTTTAAAAGTCGATGATTCAATCTTCCACTCGTTCTATTTTAGGTAATAAATGAAACGTTGAGAAGAACAACCCTTATATCTCAAACCTTTCGTGAGGCTAAAGCTAACGTAAATATCAATGGTCAGTGAGATTTTCTACATCTCCATTTCTTATTTCGCACGTGTGATAGCACGTGTTTGTATGTATGGAATAAATCTTGAATTTGCCAATAATATACTTTAGAGCCTCTTCTAATTATTGCTTTTTTTCTTTCTAATTAATTTTAGGGTTCATTATACCAAAAGGATGGAGCATACCAATATGGCATAGAGTTGTTCATATGGATCCTCAAATATATAAACATCCACAAAAATTTGATCCTTCGCGATGGGAAGTATGTTTCATGATCCAATCTATTGCTTCAAATAAATATTCAACATGAATTTATTTATTTAAAATTTAAGAAATAATTCATATGAAAATTTGAATTACAAAGTGTAAATTGTTATGTGCAGAATTATATACCAAAAGCAGGAGCATTCACTCCCTTTGGAATGGGAAAACTATATTGTCCTGGAAATGAACTTTTGAAGATTGAAACTGCCATTTTACTTCACCATTTTCTTCTTCATTACAAGTAAGTTGATTTTTAGTTTTTCGTTCATATTTTTATAATTTTTAAGAAAAGAAATCAAAGTCATCTAATACAGATTATAATACATGTTTGTGCACATATATTTATATTTACATATTAGGTAAACATGTGAGATTACTCAAAATGAGCATAGCATAACTGACATAGTACTTAAACTATCAATTTCGAAATTAGAGATTCAATTTCTTCTTTGCATAATTAAAAAAAAAAAAAATCATAGAGAAAAATATAAACATGAAGTTTCATCGAATCTAATAAATCTAAAACCACCAATGAATCAAATAAAAAGAAGAAAATTTTGATAGATACAAAAATTTTCAAAGTGCATATAAAAATAGAAAACTAAATACTGAAATACTTCTATCAACATCTATCACATAGTATCGATAATAGACTTCTATTAGTTTTTATCAGTGATGGACATTGATAGACTACTATCAACGTCTATTAGGCTCTATTAAAGAATATTAAATTTTGTTAAAAAATTTGTCACATGTCAAATTATGTTAGAACGATTTGGTGGGATGCAGGCAACATCGAGGATGCACCAAAGTATCTTTTAACCAACTTTTTGAGTTTTTATATAAAATATATGAGTTACTTCTTTTTTTATTAATTAAAAACCCGTTTGGATTGACTTGAGAAAAAGTGTTTTTTAAAAAATCATTTTTATTTAAACATTTTTTATAAAAACAGTTTAAAATACACTTTAAAAACTGTTTTTAATAATTGTCAAATATTCCAATTTTTTCTATAATGATTTAATTTTTTTTAAACTAAATATTTAAAAATGTATTTCAATTATACAATGACAAAACCATATTTATTTTATGGATATATATTAACTTGACTTGTGTATTGTATGTTGCAGGATGGAACGGGTAAATCCAAATTGTAAACTCACTCATATCCCGACTTCGAAGCCTATAAACAACTGCCTTTGCAAAATTGCGAGGCTCCCATAGCTCATGCCCACGAAGAAACATGGTTGTATTGTGTGGTAGTCGTTTGATTATAAATAACAATAATTATCATACCATATGATGAAACAATATATAAGACTACACTATCTATATACTTTACTATTATAATTCCAATTATGATTACATTTTTCTTTACTTCACATATAAATTAGCTTTAGATATCGTACATGTTTTACGTATCAAATATGATTCTGTTCATTTTACTAGCGAAATGTTTGAGAGAGCATAGCGGCCCACCCAAAATTTGAGTTCAAAAAAGAGAGGGAGAGAGAAAAAACTTTCAATTAGAGGATGTAAGGGAATGGTCAAATCACATGTAACACGAGGAGGGTTTCGTAAAAAAACAAATAAAGTGGATCTAACACAAACTATAAACATCAAGCACGATGTTTGTAATAAGATAACTGACAAATAGAATAATGTCAGACACAGAGATTCGATAATCCAATTCAGTGCAATATCACCAACGCAACGCCTATGTTTGGAGGCTATGGGGCTAGAGGAAATAAACTTCACTAGATAATGAGTTTAGCAATTATAATAAAGTACTTATTTGATACACTCACTCTTTAGTGACTTATGTACAACTTACACTTCAGTTTCAACTTAAGATCACTCTAAGTTTGAGATCTCCTCACTTCCATAATAACGCTTCTCCAAGCTTTGTATGAGATACCTTCCATATAACGTACTTAGGACCCTCTAAGTGTGAGACCCTCACCTCCATAAGCAAGCTTTGCACAGGTTTTGATTGAGCTCCCCACAATACGAAATAAAAAATTCATCCAAAGTTCTCACCATACTCAAAACTATTACGCCAAGCTTCATTAACTGCATGAACGACCCCACAATCGAAAAAATATAACTTTTTAATCAAAATACATGAAGGTTGAGGCATAGACAATCGATAAGCTCAAAAGTCTTAATATACAGACTTTTCTAATGAGGAGACTACCCCTAAAAATAAACAATACCACAATATACATACAACTAGCTTTGAGAAGATTCTCAGAGAAGGAATAAATCATCTTTGCAATAAAAAATAAGGCATAACATGAAATCTACAAATTCACACTGACAGATAAGGAAAAATATTTTGTAAATTTTGCTGCCCATCACGTGTCTTGACATCATACATGATATATTACAAAACATATTGCTTAGGATAGGAAAGCAAACCAACAATGCACTACATATATCAACATATAATAAAACAAACTCCAGCAAAATTTTGCACGACACGAAACACATTACATAAACATGTTGCTAACATAATACAAGAATATTGTGAATTATGTTGCTCAAGTTTTGCATGTAATTATTGAAGAAACTGTGACTCAAATATCTTTCAACTAATTTAGTTTATAACTAACTTTATCTTGTAACATCTGTTGGTATGTGTTATAAATACCATTGATAAAAAAATAAAGAAGGGTTTTTCATACTTTCTATTTTTCTGTAAATAAAACAAGTTGTAGGCAATCTTCAAGTGAGAAAGAAAGTGAATCTTCTCGTGAACGTAGGCTTATTGGCCGAACCACATAATTCTATGTGTTTTTCTTATTCTCTTTATCTTCTTCTTTCATTCGGTATCAATCCTTTTGCAAATTGTGAAAACAAAATATTGTTATCAAATCGTATCAATTTCAGAGTATCGAGTTGAATCGCGTTTTGATTTTCTTCTATCAAGTAGCATTGAATCGGAAGTTTTTCATCTTTGAGTTGCCATTGAGTATCGAATATCTAGCATCGAGAATTTAACAGAGCCTTTCTCAGCCATTTCTTTACCATCTCAGTATTCATCTTGATTAATTGGGACTAGAAAAGATTGAATAACCCAACAATTTCTAGTATCATAGTATTTGAAGATCATCAAGATCAACATTCTTAAAGCATCAAGATACTCAAGAACACCATTCTTGATATTCTTTTAGGTCAATGATGGTTGTTGTTAGATTTAAGATAGAAAAGATCGATGCAAAGGGTAATTTTGGTCCGTGGAAGGCCAAAATCAAGGCTATTCTTGAACAAAAGAGAGCTCATAAAGCCCTTTTAAATCCATCGACTCTGCCACCTACGTTAACAGCTCAAGAAAGGAAAGATATGGAACTTACTGCCTATGGAACTTTAGTTCTTAATCTCAGTGATAGAATCCTGAGACAGATGATCGATCAAGACATGGCTTACAAGATGTGGGTCAAGCTGGAAGGTCTCTATGCAACTAAGGATCTCCCCAACAAGATGTTACTACGGGAAAAGTTCTTCACTTTTAAGATGGATTCTGCTAAACCACTATCAGACAATCTGGATGAGTTTAAAAAGATATTTTCCGAGTTCAAGAGCCTTGGCGAAAAGATTGGCAATGAGAATGAAGCCTTTGTTTTGTTAAACTCTCTACCCGAAGCCTATATGGAGGTAAAGAATGCCTTGAAATATGGAAAAGAGTCAACTACCACTGATGTCATTATTTCAACATTAAAAACTAGAGAGTTGAAGCTTCATTCAGTCAAAAGGGATTAGCCTGGTGCAAAAAAGCTATTTGTCAAGGGCAAGAATAAGCAGAGATGTAATTACTACAAGAAGAAAGGATACTTAATGAAGGATTGCTACAACTTAAAATGGAAAAATCAAGAAAAAGAGAAGGAGAAAAAAAAGAAAATATCCAGAAGCCTCAGGTGTTGAAGGGTTCTACCTCTATTCTGATGCTTTAACCTCTACTAAAATCAAAACCAACCAAATAAGTCCTCTTCGGAAGCATAATTGGGTACTTATCTCTGGTTGTACCTATCATATGACATCCTTTAGACCTTGGTTTAATACCTACAAGGATGTGGATGGAGAATCTGTCTACATGGGGAATAATGAAGCCTGGAAAATCAAAGGGGTTAGTTCAATATCCTTAAAGCTAAAGGATGGATCTATCAAGCTTCTCAGAGAATGCGAGACATGTACCTTTACTGAAAAAAAAAATATTTGATATCTCTGCGTATGCTTGACTCCATTAGGTGTGAGTGCAGAGGAAATGATGGAATTCTAGAAGTGATTAAGGATTATAAGGTAGTTTTGGTTGGTGAAAAGGTCAATGGTCTCTATATAGTAAAAGAAGTAGAGATGATGACTAGTGCCTACACTGTTTCAATAGCAAACTTGATAGAGGCACACTTGTGGCACAAAAGATTATCCCATATCAGTGAAACAAGGATGCAAGCAGTGTCTAAACAGGGTATACTACCCAAAGGGATCCGTGAGCATCTTTGCTTTTATGAATACTGTATTATAGAGAAAGCTACCAGACAAAGCTTCACAAAATCTCAGCATACCACCAAAGGAATATTGGATTATGTTCATTCTGACCTATGATGACCATCTCCTACATCAAGCCTTAATGGCTCAAGATATTTTCTAACCTTTATAGATGACTTTTCTAGGAAGAGCTAAATATACTTTCTAAAAACTAAGGACCAAGTCTTTGGGAAGTTTAAAGAATGGAAAGCTACGATAGAAACACAAATACCTAAAAGGTTAAAATACATAAAAACTGGCAATGGGCTTAAGTTTTGCAATAAAGAATTTGATAGATACTATAGTGAGAATGGTATAACTAGGCATAGAACTATGAGGTATACATCTTAACAGAATGGGGTTGCTGAGAGGTTAAATAGAACTATAATAGAAATGGTAAGATGTTTGCTTTCTGATGCTATCCTAAGTAAAAACTAATGGGCAGAAGTTGCAGCCTACACAGTGTATACCTTGAATAGGTGCCCTCACACATCTCTAGAGTTTTTTACCCCTGAGGAGAAGTGGACTAATCATCCTCCTAATCTAGAAAAACCTTAAGGTTCTTGGGTGTGTAGGGTTTGTTCACCAAAATAAGGGAAAGTTGAAAGCTAGGGCAGTTAAGTGCATGTTTGTAGTCTTTACAGAGGGGGTCAAAAGATATAAAATGTGGCATCCAGTAGAGAGGCAGTTCATAATTAGCAGAGACATCACTTTTAGAGAAGAGGAGATGTTTATGAAAAAGGAGAAAAGAATTGAGGATAAAGTTGAGTCATCTACCACAGGAATTAAGGTGGAGTTACCTACTAAGCAACCAATGGAACCTAACCTACCTAGTGACACAGGAGAAGTTGAGGAAGATGTAGGGAAACAAGAGGAGACTTCTAATGAACAAGCAGACTTGAATCAATATGTCTTAGTTAGGGATATACAAAGGAGAACAATTACCTCTCAAGCAAGATATACTGCAATGAACTATATGCAATTAGTTCTGAATGTTGTTGTGGCTCCTACTAATTAACAACCAATAACCTTTGGAGAATCAATAAGTTGTGCTAATGCAAGGGATTAGCTAGAAGCTATAAATGAGGAAACGCATTCACTAAATGTGAATGATACTTGGTCTTTAGTTCCTCTGCCTAAGGGTTATAAACCAATTGCCTCCAAATGGGTTTTCAAACTTAAAGAAAGTGCATCCTGTGATCAGAAACCTAGGTATAAGGCAAGGTTGGTTGCAAAGGGATTCACACAAAAAAAAGGAATAGATTACTCAAAGATTTTCTCTCCAGTTTTAAAACAAACTTCTATAAGACTTTTCTTATCCTTGGTTGCTCAAAATAACTTAGACTTGTATCAACTAGATGTGAAAACTGCCTTCCTTCATGAACATCTAGAAGAGACAATCTATATGATGCAATCTAATGAATTTGATGTTAAAGGAAAAGAGAATTTCTATTGCTTACTCAACAAGTCAATCTATGGGTTAAAACAATCACCTAGGTGGTGGTATAGAATGTTCAATTACTATATTTCTAAAATTGAATTTAAAAGAAGTTCATTTGACATATGTGTTTATGTAAATACAAGTTCCTATAAGGGCAAGGTTTACTTACTCATATATGTGAATGATATGTTACTGGCAGGTAAGTCCAAGGAAGACTTAACTCATGTTAAAAATTTCTTAAAATGGGAGTTTGACATGAAGGACTTTAGAGAAGCAAGCAAAGTTCTAGGGATTGAAATCCTGAGGAACAGGGAGAAGTCTGTCTTAAGCATTAACCACTTTAACTATTGTGAGAAGATCCTAAAAAGGTTCAATCTGAGTGATACTAAACCTATAAGCTTGCCTATTGCTCAACACTTTAAGTTATCCTCAACCAACTCTCCTAAAGATTCTGACCAAGAACATCAAAAACCGATATCGGTTATACCCTATAGTCAGGCAGTCAGAAGCCTAATGTATTTAATGATTTCTACTAGACCTGGTCTCTCATATTCAGCTAGCCTTGTTAGTAGAAATAAGTCTAACCTAGATAAGAGACATTGGGAGGCTACTAAATGGATCCTATGATACCTAGTTTTGTATAAAAACTCAAGACTAGTCTACAAAAAATCAGGTAAACCAAACTTAGAACTATATGGATATGTGGATGCTGACTATGCTGGTGATTTGGACAAAAAGAGGTCACTAAAAGGCTATCTATTCCTTTATATTCCCAATCTGATTAGCTGGAAAGCAGCATTACAACCTATAGTGGCTTTATCTACAACAGAAGCTGAGTATATGGTTTTAACTGAAGCAATTAAATAGGCATTGTTGCTTAACGGATTGCTAAGAGATTTTGAAATAAGTCAAATAGTGGTAAAACTCTACTGTGACAACTAAAGTGGTATCCATTTATCCTGAAATCCATAATACCACCCTAGAACTAAACATATTGATATAAAGTATCATTTCATCAGAGACAAAGTAGAGACAGGAGAAGTAGAAATCTTAAAGGTTCATACATCAAAGAATGCAGTAGACATGTTGACAAAGCTAGTTTCAAAACTTAAATTGGTCAAATGTCTAGAACATGTTAGTTTCAAACTTCTAGACACAGGGCAAACAAAATGGTCAGAATCAGGAAGATCAGAAGATTGTAGTTATTAGAGTCAAGGTGGAGAATTTGAAAAAACCATACTAAAACGCCTTTCAGCTAGTTTAGTTTATAACTAACTTTATCTTGTAACAGTCTGTTGGTAGGTGTTATAAATACCATTGATCAGGAAACAAAGAAAATTTTTTCATAATTTCTATTTTTTCTGTAAACAAAACAAGTTGTAAGCAATCTTTAAGTGAGAAAGAAAGTGAATCTTCCTGTGGATGTAGGCTTATTGGCTGAACCACATAATCCTGTGTGTTTTTCTTCTTCCCTTTATCTTCTTCTTTCAATTGGTATCAATCTTTTTATAAATCACGAAAATAAAATCTTGTTATCAAATCACATCGATTTTAGATTATTGAGTTTAATCATGTATCGATTTTCTTCTATTGAGTAGCATCAAGTCAGGAGTTTTTCATCGCCAAGTTGCTTCGAGTAAAGATTAATACTCATCGAGTATAGTTGAGTATCAATCAGCGCTCATCGTGTTCCATCGAGCAAAGAACGGAAACTCATTGAGGATAGAACGAAATTTTCATCGAGTATCGAATAGAAACTTATCGAGTATCGAGTATCGAGTATCTAGCATCGAGGATTTAACAGAGCCTTTCTCAGTCATTTCTTCACCATCTCAATGTTGATCTTGATTAATGGGGCCTAGAAAAGATTGAGTAACCCAATAATTATAATATAACATAATAAAGCTTAATGAAACAATTAAAATCTATACATACATCTAATGACATACTTTAAAATATAACAATTATATTTTTAAAAAGTGGCGTCATGCTTCATGCATCTCCATTTTTCATTACATTATACATAACAATTATATAATAAGGTAATGAAAAATAAATCACATCCATCCATTCATCCATACTATGTATTATATCTATTATAATATAAAATGATGCATGGACATATTATTCATGCATGCAATCATATAATATAACAATTATATTTAATATGAAGCAAGAGCATGCTTAATTAAATATTGCAACTATATAATCTCACACTTATAATAAAATGATGCATGAAATAATGTTTTTCCTATGGTGGAATTTTTAATATTATATGACATACCATATGCTATATAATTAAATTAAATCATAAATCTCATGTACAAAATAATAAAAAAATAACTTTGGACCAAAAAATGGCATCTTATTAAACCAAATAACACTTATGTCGAAATAAATTAATGAAAATACAAATAAATAAATTAATAATTAAAAAAGCAAAAAAGCACTTACAAAATGACTGTCTTTCTCGATCCCACGATCGGGAATGACCTCTTGACACATGCGAAACATCCGTAGTACTAAAGTGCTTGTGTCATAGATGGGAATCACAGCGTAAAGATATTGTTTTCTCAGCATCAAAACACTTGGCAACAGTGTTGCAGCACTATTACCCAGTACCGTGGTGCGGCAATGTTACCTAGCATCACGGAGCTAGGCTTCTGTGATGCAGTGTAATGCGAGCGCCGCGATGCTCCAATGTTACATTGCAGGACAGAAAATCTACTTCATTCTCAGTCTGAACATGGTCCAAAAGCCACCAAACTATTCAGTAACACTTATACAATTAATGTCTTAAACTTACAGACTCGATAGTTGAATTTAAACACCTAAAACGTCATGAAATTACAAATTTAAACATCTTTAAAGTAGTAATCTAGGCCAAATTTTTAAACCATCCAAAGTAAAAATCCTCATTCAATCAACACTCAACAATGTAGAACATAAATCCCACAAAAAAAAAAAAATAATAATAATAATAATAAAAAACTGTGAATTGATGTTCAAAAATTGGAGATCAACTTGACTCTGAACTAATTTAAGGGAATTTGAAAACCCAGGAATGCATCGGTCACTAATTCTCATTTTACTGGACAATAGAAATTCAAAGGTGATGGAAATGTAAGATAAATAAAACCTAAGCATACTTCTAATGTGCAATTAGAGAGGAGAAGGGTTTAAAAGATACATACCCTTGAAGATCTATATCTTCATGTTTCCTATCCACAACACGAACATCTCCTAAACCCACAACAATGAACACCACAAACGAAGAGAACACAACCACGACGTCTTCCTCATTAATTTTAAAGACAAGAATTGGCAGAGTTGGTGGGCTTGTATTCGATTTTGGTAGAAAGGGAGAGGATAATTATTTGAGAGGTATTCCATTACGGAATCATAAGAGAACCATGAGATAGAGAGAGATCAATGAGGAGGAAGATCAAAGATTTAATCTTTCCCACTTCCCTATGTTGTTAATGAGAGAATATACGTAACAACCTGACCTTTCGAGTACTAAGACGAGGGTCGTTACGATATAATTCACATTCTCATTCAAACATTTTGACCATCGTAACGTAAATTCCGTCCCTCGTCAATCCATTCCTATTGTTGCCTGAAATACATGAAGGAAGAAATGATGAGTATAACAATACTCAGTAAGTGTAACTTGTTATGTGCAGAATTATATAACAAAAGCAGTAACATTCACTCCTTTTGGAATAGAAAAACTATATTGTCCTAGAAATGAACTTTTGAAGATTGAAACTGCCATTTTACTTCACAATTTTCTCCTTCACTACATGTGAGTTCCGTTTTCTCTTTTATTTTTGGTTTTTGGTTCTCATTTGTATATTTTTTAAGAAAAAAAATTAATGATTATACGAAGTCATCCAAAAGAGACTATTAATATCATAGACACTAATAGATATTAATAGACTTCTATCAACGTCTATTAGCCTCTATCAAAGAAAATTAAATTTTTCTATTTTGTGTAAATAGTTTTCCTTATTTTTATATTTTTGAAAATTCCCTAAAAAGAATTTGTCATGTGTCAAATTATGATAGAACAATTTGGTGGGATGCAGGCAACGTCAAGGATGCACCAAAGTATCTTTTAACCATCTTTTCGAGTTTTTATATAAAATATATAAGTTACCCCTTTCATTATTAGTTATAGGCCTGTTTCGATTGACTCGAGAAAAAAGAGAGTTTTTTTTTAAAAAAAAATCATTTTTATTTAAACACTTTTTATAAAAAAAAAAAAAAATGATTTAAAATACACTTTAAAAAATGTTTTGAGTGATTGTAAAATACTCGAATTTTTTCCTAAAATGACTTTTTTTTTTATGAAATACTTAAAAATATATTTCAAATACACCCCGACGAAACCCGTATTTATATATGTATATATATTCAATTGATTTTTGTTTTGTATGTTGGAGGATGGAACGAATAAATCCAAATGGTAAACTCACTCATATTCTGACTTCGAATTGTTCATTTTCCAGATTTTCAGTGAGAGAAGAATGAGAAAATTTCAGATTTGTTGATAGAGAGTCTTAGACCAAAATTAAAAAAAAAAAAAAAATTCCACGAATTTATTCTTGTATTGAGATATTTCTTACAATTTCACAAGTCTTCTTTGTGAAATTATTCATGGATTGCATCAAATTTTCAAGAATTTCTTTCAAGACTTCTCAACTCTATGGCTAGGTAATTGTATTTTTTCGGAAATCTTAATTCTAAGTTTAAATTCTTGAGTTCTTCTGTATATTTTCTTGAATTTTCTTCATTCTTGAATGTTCTTGGGCTGAATTGAATAGAAATTATTGGAGGATAATTGACGTTTTGATTCCATTGAATTCTTGTTTGTAATTCTTGCTTGGTGCTATTATATAATGACGAGATAGGTTATAAAAATTAATTTATTCTGTTAATTAGCACTTTTTCCAAATTTAACTCTTGAAGTTCTTAATTTAAAACATTCATTCAATCATTCTTTAAATTTACACTAATGTTTTTCTTGAATGTCATAATCATGATAATTCACTCTTTAATACAATCTAAAAAAAGAACATGATAAATGCTATATGGAAGTATTTTTGACTTAGATTAGGGCTAATTGATATGATTCATTCTAATTGGCTATATGGGTCTTTAAGGGTCCTTCCTTATTGGATTATGGGATGTTGAGTTTTGAAGTAGTTGTTCAAGAACAATGATAGGATTAAACCTAGTAACAAGATGTCCCCCGAATCTTTTTTAATTCAATGGTTATTTTTGGCCAATTAATATAGGTTCCCTTGTGATCGACCTCTTACTTCCACTTTAACTACGTATTAGTTTTAATAGTTGTTTGAGCATTATAAATTACATTTTCTTGGATAAAATAGAATTAACGACACCTATTTTGCACCGATCAAAGAGTCATTTACAAATTTAACAACCGAATCAAAGGATATTCTAATGCCAAAGTTGATTTAAATACAATATCTGTCACCAAATATGCTTTACTAGAAATTAACCTACCAAACTCAAATTAACGTTAATTGAGTTCTTAAATCATGCTCTAAATTGATAGAGTGAATAAACATAAAGCAGAAGCAAACAGAATCATTAAGCACTCAAACTACACTTAATTTGAGTACAAGGCATGTTTAAAAAAAGTTTTCCAAGTAAAAGGGTTTCAAGAGTACAACCTTTGTAGATTTTTTCTTATTCCTTACTCTCTCGATGAAATTGAATCTTCATATCTCTAGTAGACCACCAAGATGAACTTCTCTACTAATCTCAGGTGTGGATTGAGTGGTAGAAACTTTAAATTGAACTTAATTTGAATAGAGAAGAAGAGGGGTTTTAGGGAGTTTCATAAGTTTCTGTTAAAATCAACTTGCATGATCATCAAACCTCTAAATTTTGAAGATTTCATTCCGTCAATCCATGCAAGCACTATCTATCAACACATTGACACTTCAAACTCCATTTGAGTTTAATGGGATGGGTGTGAAGATGTGGAAAAATCCACTAAACAATTCAAAATTGGATATTTCCACTTACAAATTAAATTTAACATTTTATTTAAATTTATTGAAATTAATTTATATAATAAACTCAATTTCTAAAACTGAATTCTAAAATTGAATTCAATTTTATTTTAAAAAATTAATTAAAAAAATTAATTAATTAATTAAATAGTAATAATTTAATATCAAATATTAAATTAATAAGACACCTAAACCTAAACTTGAATCCCTATTCATATAATCAATATTTAAATAAATATTTAAATATGTCAAACTTTCCAAACACGTTTAATTTCAATAAATTTAAACGTTAATCGTATATGATATAATTATCTAAACCCTAAATTGAATTTGAACCTTTCAAATTCAAAAACATAAGTTCGTATTTGAACGCTTCAAATTTGTTCAATATTCTAATTTGAGGTTTAATTTTTTATGAGATGATAGAATGACTTAATGGACATATAGATCATGAGTTCCAACGATTTGAGATTAATCGGTTAAACTCTTTACCTGAATTAAACAATATTCGTTAACCACTGAGACATACCACTATAGCTCAATGGTTGCACTCTCTTCACTATAGATATATTTTTGTCCACTTGATTTAACCATGATCAGTAAGTCGATCATTCACATGTCGTTCACATTTACAGCTAGATCAAAACAATCGTTTTACCCTAGTAAATACATCTTTCTCCTCAAGCTCCCGCTCATCCTCTATTGAAAAATTTGTATATATTGCAACTAATAAATCATGTCCCTTTCGGCCATGAGAGGGGAGGAGCCCTTTGTTCAAAACCAAGAATCAGTCTTTAAGGGAAAAACCTATTTGTTAACCCTAAAACGGGTAGGAGTGAATTCCATCTTGTAGGACTATGTCCTCAGCTATCTATCCAGTCTTATCTCCAAAATGGGAGGCTTGACTACTCTCATTTATGCAAATCAAAGGATAATCCCAAATAAACAGAAGTTCATAATTACCTCAGAATTACGATTGAGTTATCCTAGGTCATTGAATTGAAATAGTCGGTTTTATCACTAAACAGTTGTTATAAAGAAAATGTGACTATTTCGTGGTCCGGTCTTATGCAAAAACTCGCATGTCTTCATATGAACGATTTCGGGACCATATTTGTATCAGTATACAAAGAAGGTCACATCCGTAGTGTCCCAAGGACGAGGAACCCAATCTCATCCATATACTTATAGACCTTTTTGGCTATATACTATAACTTGATCATTTTTTATGTTTCTACATAAAGTGACAGTATTCATACTATAGCCATGGATTCGTTTATTGGATTTCATAACATAATGCAATTTTAATTTCAATAACACTTTTATTGAAAAAAATCTTCAACAATACTTTTACTGATAAATATAATATGTTTCCATGATTACAAACTACGAGTTTTAGGACATTCTCAACATTATAGCACCATAAAAGTGCTATTTTTCTTAGCTCTTTTCGGACTCGTTCATGAATTCTATGCGTTTATTATGCTATTTTATATGAATTGAGCAATTAAGAGGTAGAATGAACCATTAAAGCTGAATCGGGATGAAAACGAACCAAAACGGAGCTCCCTAGTATCAACCTAGAAAAAAGAAGAAAAATTATCAAAATACCCCTACATTTAGTGTAGCACTACCATGCATTACGTTGTGCACTGTGCTGGAAGACAGAACGTGTGGAACGGTGGGAGTGCAACAGTGCTACCATATAGCCTCGCAACACTCCATAACTTGACAAATTCAGGGATGCATGCATGTGCTAGAGCACGACACTTAGCACTATTATTCTGAGGGCTACGCTACGACAAGCAAGACCAATGTCACAACGCTTTACCCTAAAGCCACAATGCAAGCCCATGTCTATATATATATATTTTGCAGCCAATTTAGATCATTTGATCATTGATTTCAGTAGTTTACAACCTTGATTCCCTCTGTATTTTCTTCCCAGCACTTAATTCTTCTTATATTTTCATTTATTTGGTTATTGTAACTCATATTGCCACATTATGAGTTGCTAAGGTACGCCATTTCTAGCTTAGGATAGGATTGAAACTCGTCGAATCTTGGTTGTGAGACTCATTTTAACTTCTCCTTATTGTTGTATTTTATTGTTCTTGATTGATTTCAATTTCCATACTTAGAAAATATTTATGGTTTAATCACCCATTGTATTTTTCTTTGATGGCTAGATAGAAGCATTTTTTAGTGTTAATCGTACTAGGAAAAAAACTATTGCATGCTTGCTGATGGGTTAATTTCAAGTTGTCTAAAATAACTCTTTTTTATGACATTGCATGAGTCACTGAAATCAAGAATTGAATCAATGAGTAGTTAAGGCTTTATAAATTGCTAATTAACTTGGCTATTTAGTTAATTTAGATGCTTCAATCCTATTAGTTAAGCATATAGACTAGTTAAGAGATCAGTTAGTTCATTTGGGCATTTAATTATGGGCTTCCAAGCAAAACGAGCTGAGAATAAAATTAAGGGGGCAACAACCTCTTATTGCTCGGTTCCTTTAATTTAGTTTATTTCTCTTTTAAATTATGCATTTACATTCATGCTTTTACATTCAGTTCTACAAGACAACTTACAAAACCCTCTTGTTACTATTGAATTCATTGATTAGCTAAATACTTTGATTCCCTGTGGAGACGACCTAATCTTGTAACTTATACTACGTTGTTGTATAGGTAGCACAGATTGGAGTGTATAAATTTATTTGATTAGTTGAGAAGATCTGTTATGCTCTTCCTTCTGCCTGTCACATCTCTTTCTCGACTAGTGGTTCCAATCATGGAATGCTATCTTCCCACTTGTCCTCGATGTCATATGGGTTACCTCATCATTGCATGCCTCAGTAGTGCCATAGGATGTGAGTAACACGCATGTCTTCTCTCAACTGATTCAACAAATTGATTGACCAAGTCTTTGAAATTCTGATGGTTAGTTCGAGCCTCTGTCTGGGGAAGAAGATTCTCTTGTTGGAGGCAGTATATTTTCGGCTCAAAAACAAGATTGCTATAAGTGATCTTTCTTATCACATCTTCTAACGACATACCTGAGTCGATGGTATGAGCTTACGTCGACACGTTGAATATGATAGGGTGTAAATGTAGTTGCTACATGATGCGTTATTTTATAATGTGAAATTGTCGATGAAATACGATAGTAAAAATGCATTGAGCACTCAAGTTTTCTCAGCGGAATCCAAGTGTAAACCCCACTGAGTTTCCTGGTAAGTCTAGGGTCGAACTCAGGGACTTGGAAAAACAGGTTGCGATGGTAATTTTTAGGAAAACTTTGCGATAACCAAACAAATCAATAGTTATTGAGGTTGTTGTTTGTGGTAATGAAAATAAACAAATGCGACGGAGTTTGAAAAGAGTTGATAAAATGGAAGATACGATGAATATGCGGAGAATGGGTTGAGAAGGGTTTCGGCTAACACTTCCTAGGATATGTTCATGCTTTGCGATCATGTAACACACATACAATAGTAAACCATCTCTCAATGTGAATGCTACATCTTCTAATGCTAGAATATATGCGATATATGCGATAAATCTATAGGACGAAGTGACACACACACGAACAAGGCGACCACATAATATCATACCTATCTCTAGAGTGCATGCGATGCAGGTTGGCAAACAGAGCTTATCTCTAAGTCCCTATTCTTGTTCATGCAGTTCTAATCTTGCTCTCTCGAGTCTAGATTTTATCCTAGCTCTCTCGAGTCTTAGGTTCTTTCTTTAGACTCTTTCTCGAGTAGCTCTAAAGGGATATTTGGCACAACATAAAACAAAACAATCGCAAGCAATGAAAATCCTAGGTCATGTTAGCTTAATTCTTCTCAACCCATTCGACTAGTTTAGCTACTCATGCGTACTAAGAGAGTGAACAGATGTAGAATAAGAACTTCCATTGTATAAATATAAAGATGAAGTACAAAACAACAATGCAAGAATAGAATAAAGAGCCTGGTAGCAATCTCTTGCTTCCCATGCTTTTACACTGTCTTTCTACTTGTGTTCAAAAGATAATCTTGCTCTCGCGAGAGTTCGCTCGCTCTCTGCTTCTACGCCTAAGAGTTCTCTCTCGAGTTTCCTTGAGCGATCTCCAGCGTCTCTACTCTTCTCTTGCTCTTCCTTAAAACAAAAAGAAAAAACTACAAAGATATGTCGAGCTTTAAAATTGTTGAATAGGTGAACCCCTTTTCTGAAGGATGCCTTCGGTATTTATAGAGCTTCCAGGGTGAAAGGCAGCTTCTCTCTTATGATTGCACAGATGAGATGGCTTTAATTCCCTAACTGATGCGTGATGACAAAAGATTGGAAGTCAATTTTACTCAACAACCAAAATCCTGTGGACGTGGTATGTGATGCATGTTCCTAAGATATGCGTTGATAGTCATGCGTCGATGGTGATGCGTTGGACTGATAATCTGTTAATTAATGTATGTGCTGACCATGCATCCTGCCACAAGTTTTATTACGCTGAAACCAAATATAATTCTAACGCAAGTTTCTCGGGTAATCCGAGGTCGAACACAGGGACTTGTAGCTATATGTATGCGGTGATGTGCATGCGGCAGTTTGAATAAAAGAATGGAGGGTATGTTGCTAAGTTAATCCTACTCCTACTCCTATCTAACAGACAACGCAATGAGAATATGTATGAAATGTAGAGATACGAAAAACCTTGACATTAAATAAATGTGTGGGAAAATAGATAAAATGCGAAGATGTTCTCATTGCAACCCTTAAGAGTGACTGTAAAGGCAACCCTAGTCAACGCAAGCTAATGCGATCATGTTACACTCGTGCACAGCAAATCATTTTCCAATGCAAATGCGGTACTCCTAAGTCTAGGACGCATGTGTTGAATGCAAAAGTGTCCATAGAGCTTATTCCTAAGTCTCTACTCTTTTCCTATGCAATGATGCAAAATGCACACATCGCTGCAGTGACCACACTCAATCGTCTCCTATCTCTAGGATGCATGTGATGGGTTAATATAGCAAACAGTGCTTATCTCTAAGTACCTATCTCTTGCTTATGCCGAACTAATCTTGCTCTTTCGAGTCTAGAATCTAACTTAACTCTCTCGAGTCATTAAGTTCTTTCTTTAGACTCTCTCTTAAGTAGCTCTAAAGGGGTTTGAGCACAAGATAAAACAAGACAAACGCATGAACTTGGTTGACACAAGATTGTTATTATCCCTAGTGAACAATGCATACATTGCTTAATGCATCCAACCACTTACCCTCTCGGGCAGTTGATTATTGCTGACTTTACTCATAGACAAGCAATGCGTTAGCCTATAGACAGGCATTGCAGCAGCTTCACACTAAGTAAATAAGATTACCCACACACTCGCGCAACACACACCTCTCGGTGGGTTGCTACATGCTTCATATTCCTAATCCACATGACTAAGTATGCAATACCCAAGCACTCCCACTAAGTGTTGCAATGAAAGTAAAGATGCTAAGCAAAGAAGATGGAGATGGAGTCGAAGGAACAAAGAAATGAATTGAAAAGTAGATAGTATTAATTCCTTAATTCAAATATGTCATACAATACAATATGAGAAAAGAAAGGAAAAGGAAATGTGCGGCAAGGCTGCCGGTGGTGCCATGGATGGGCGGAGGAGCTGACTCTCTCGAGATATAACTCCGGTCGAAGGCTCCGGGCATCACTCGAAATGGTGGAAGGAGATGAAGAACTCTCAGCCATCTTCTCACGCAATTGTCTAGACCCTAGGAGAACCTCAGGCGAAAACCTTGGATTCAACCTTGGGTGAAAAACTTGGATAACTTGAATTTCTGCTCATCGGCTTCTATTTATAGATCCTGCATTACCGACAACATTAATTGGACTGCTCTGAGTCTGATGTTCAGCACGTTAGTCCTTTTCTGAACCTCTGCCACCAACGGTGTGGTAGGTGAAATGTCAACATCATCTTTTAGTTTTTCTCGAGGTAGATGCGTTGATGCATTCATTCCACCAACCTTGCGTTGATCCCATTAGAATGCTTTTCGCGTAGCCACAATCATTCAATGGCCGCATTCGCTTAATATCGCAACTATACATGATGACCACAATCATTTGACGAGCACAACTCCCATGTGATGGACGCATATAGCTGATTACCCCAACATCCATGTGTTGATCGAAGCGTTTGCCTTTGCGATGGAGTGTTTCTCCACATGTGGTGGTCCAGTTTCCGTGTTTGTGTTCATTTCCTGCATTAGCTATAAAAATAGAACATTGAATGCATAATTAACACAAAATAACGAGTTAGCTGAGATTCATCACACTGATCGACGCAAGCTCAATTTCTCGTTAATTCCAATCATGATTTTCATATATTTTGCCTAACAACCTTCATAATTTTAAGTAAAAGGCCTAAGATGACAGGCATTTCTCCATGTCATCAATGCGCCCGAATATTTGTCACCGAAAAGCTGAATGTACTTGTTATCGTTAACGGCTGTCAACTTAATTCGGATTAGACCGTGATCAGCTTTATGTCCCATCGTGATTAATTATGCCTTTCATCCAGATGCGCCCACCAAGTTATGGCAATTCTTCTTGAGAAAATGTATGCAAATACAATCACCGCAAAGCCTTGCGGTAATGTTGCGCTCGACCAATGATTTCCTATGATATCAATTTCCGCCTTGCGTCAACGCATATTCTGCATAAAAATACAAAAATCAACTGTTCCTATGCGATGAACGCATGCGACTGCAATGTAATAAACTTAATGCTTTTTGGGCGCAATCTAACACATTTTATCAACACAAGCCAGCATTGTTTAAGAACTTAGCACTATGATAACGTGCATTTATGCCCGTTATCACACCCCTAAATTTAAACAATGCTTGTCCTCAAGCATAAGCTAAAGATTTGCTTTATCAAGTCGACTGCAATGTTCTTCTCCTAGATTTCTCAAGAATACCTCATTCAGCTTTTATACACCATTGTTTAAGTCTTATTCAAGTATCTTCTTAATATATTTCTAAGACCTAGGGACTGCAAACTTAACTTTCAAAAGAACTTTACTAACTTTTGGGACATCGCATGATTTATTTCAAAAAGAAAACTTTTCCAACGGGGTGTTAAATGATTTTAACCTTGCATATTTCTTGACATTATTATTTTTTTCTTTGACCTTGTGCTGATCC
Source organism: Benincasa hispida (assembly GCF_027475165.1). NCBI lineage: Eukaryota > Viridiplantae > Streptophyta > Magnoliopsida > Cucurbitales > Cucurbitaceae > Benincasa > Benincasa hispida. The sequence continues at coordinate 38,095,157 of NC_143486.1, read as the reverse complement.
AAGTTCCTTGCCTTCGTTTTGGCTTGCCCCCACATGTGTCATGCGGACATCCAACCATGAGTAATGCGCTCTTTCTCAGAATAAACTCATACCTACTTGGTAGCGGAGTTGCGGTCATTTATTTATGCATTGATCCTGGTGACTTACGTTCGTTTTGGCTTGCCCCCACATGTGTCATGCGCACATCCAACTACGGGTTAGTGCCCTTCTCAACTTAACTTTTATCAACATGGGTTTCCCCATTGCATTGAACAGTGGAGTTGTTAATCTCAATTTTTTTTCAAAATAGCAAGGTCGATAATAAATACCTCACCTCCAAATTTAAAATGCGGAAATGTCCTCATTGCCAAAAGATTGAAAGAAGTCAGGCGATGTTCTTAGAAAGCTTCGTAAAGAGAGTTTGAAAGAAGCTAGCAGACCCCTAACTTCTAGAAATATTTCGTGAGGTAACTATCTTAAAATTAAGTTGACTCTGATATATACGAAAGGAATAGAAGTATGTTTTTCATCATTGAAATCATAATTGGCAAAGAAACAGTACGCGGTAATTTACTAAATTTATCCATGTCAAATGATTGCAGTAATCAAAGAGGATGCGGTGATAAAACTTTTAAAACTAAAATGTGATGTGATAGTGCAATATTTGAAATAAAGTTAAGGAAGAATACACCCCCAAATTTGTGTTGTCACCCGCATTGTATATTGATGCATCCTTCTTTGCGACGATCTATCTTTTGTGGATTGCGGTGACGGAATAAGATAAGTTGCTTCTTCATGTAACACCTCCGCAATCCATCGCCTCAATCGTTGCGAGAAAAACAGAGAAATGGTCAAATCATTTTAAAAAAACAAAATTCTTTTATCGCAATTTCCATTTTTTTTTAAGAAAAAGAAGAGTAAAAGTAGATAAAGATTGAAAAGATATAGTGAATTGAAAATTCTGAGTAGTAGAGAAGAATTGAAGATTCCATGATTCCCAAAACTTGCGTCCCTGATGGATTTCGTTCATCTGATAGTGCAGGGACCACCCACTTCCTTCTTTATTCAAAGTTTCTCAGTTCCACGGACTTGACTTGGCGATGCCAGCCTTCTCCATGGTATGCTTTTACCTGCTGCCCACTAACTTTGAATATGTTGGTTCCGTCATCATTTAATAATTCAACCGCACCATGTGGAAATACCTGTGTAATTAGGAATGGTCTGGACCAACGTGACTTTAATTTTCAAGGGAAGACTCATAGACGTCTTTTGAATAGCAAGACCTGACATGGGTTGAATAGCAAGACCGTTTGTCCCACATGGAGATTTTTACCGCATATGTGTTTGTTGTGCTAGCGCTTTGTGTGCTCCTTGTAAATCTTTGCGTTCTCATATGCATTAATTCTCCATTCTTCTAGTTCAACTAGTTGAAGTTTTCGTGCTTCTCCTGCTTTCTCCAAATCAAGGTTTAGCTTCTTCACTGCCCACAGTGATTTTTATTTAAGCTCTAGAGGTAAATGACATGGCTTACCAAATCCCAACGCATACGGGGACATACCTATGGGTGTTTTAAATGCAGTCCGGTATGCCCACAACGCATCGTCAAGCTTTGTTGCCCAATCTTTTCGCGAAGGCCTTACCATCTTCTCAAATATCGGCTTGATCTCCCGATTGGACACCTCGGCCTAACCATTCGTTTACGAATGGTATGCGGTGGCCACTTTTAAAATATTTTTCTTCAGGAATTGAGTGGCTACCACCGCATAACTTGTGGCGCATGTCATTGCCTCTACCCACTTGGATACATAATCGACGGCTAATAAAATATAATGTTTACCATTCAAGGGAGGGAATGGTCCCATGAAGTCAATACCCCATACGTCGAACAACTTAAGCTCCAAGATGATGTTCATCAGCATTGCATGTTTCCATGAAATGTTACCTATGCGTTGGAACCGATCACACTTCATGGCATAGTCAGTTGTATCCTTAAACAATGTTGGCCAAAAGAATACACTCTGTAAATCCTTAGCTGCGGTGTGCTGTCCTCCAAAGTGCCCACCATATGGTGAGTCATGACATTGTGATAATATACGTTGATGAGCAGTATTTGGTACGCATAGTCACAGAATCTGGTCTACCCCCCCTTTTATACAGATTCGGCTCATCCCAGTAATAATATGTGCATTCATGTTTGAGTTTCCTCTGTTGGTGATAGGTATAATCTTCAAGAAATTGCCCGCAAACCAGATAGTTTACTATGTCAGCATACCAAGTAATTCTTCAATATGATCTGGAAACATCGCACTCACCTCTGACTCATTGCAGTCAACCTCAGGGTTTTTTAGTCTAGACAAGTGATTCGCTACTTAGTTCTCCGTCCCTTTTCGATCAATTATTTCTATGTCAAATTCTTGAAGTATGAAAACCCATCTGATCAACCTCGGCTTTGCGTCCTTCTTTGTCATTAAGTACTTTATCGTCGAATGATCAGTATGGATGAGTACCTTTGTTCCTAGCAAATATGCTCTAAATTTTTCCACAGCAAAAATTACCGCAAGAAGTTCATTCTCTCTGGTGGTATAATTGGTTTGAGCAGGATTTAATGTCTTACTCGCATATGCGATGGGATGTAAGATTGTTTTTCTCTTCTGTGCCAAAGCTGCTCCCATCGCATACCAACTTGCATCACACATTAATTCAAAAGGCAGTGTCCAATCAGGTGCAATTAACACGGGTGCGGTAATTTTTGCATTCTTCAAAACTTTGAATGCATCGAGGCAATTGTCGTCAAAATAAAATTTTTTGTCAGCCTCCAATCAGTGGTCGTGCTATTTTCGAAAAGTCTTTAACAAAGCGTCTGTAGAATCCAGCATGCCCCATGAAACCGCGCATAGCCTTCACACTTAATGAAGTTGGAAGTTTTTCAATTCCTTCTATTTTTGCTTTATCCAACTCCAACCCACCCTGGGAAACATTGTGCCCCAACATGATGCCCTTCTTTACCATAAAATGGCATTTTTCCCAGTTAAGCAGCAGATTCGTCTCTTTGCATCTCTTTGGTATCTTCTCCAGCTTGGCTAGACAAACTTCATAAGTGTGCCCAAAGACAGAGAAGTTGTCCATGAAGATTTCAATAGAGTCCTCAAGATAGTCTGAAAAGATGGCCATCATGCACCTTTGGAACGTGCTTGGTGCATTGCAGAGGCCAAACGACATGCAGTAAAAAGAAAAGGTCCCATATGAGCAGGTGAATGTGGTCTTGTCTTGGTTTTCTGGAGCTATCATAATTTGGTTATACCCGGCATAGCCATCCAGAAAGTAGTAAAAGTCATTTCCAGCTAGACGGTCTAGCATTTGATCAATGAATGGTAGGGGGAAATGATCTATCTTTGTGGCCGAATTCAGCTTGTGGTAGTCCATGCAAATACGCCACCCGGTGACGATCCTTTGCAGTATTAGTTCATTATTTTTGTTCGGCACTACCGTCATGCCACCATTTTTCGGCATACATTGCACGGGGCTGACCCACGTGCTATCTGCTAGAGGATAAATAATGCTCGCATCTAATCATTTAATGATCTTCTTTTTAACGACGTCTTTCATCGCTGGGTTGAGCCTGCGCTGATGTTCGATCGTTGCCTTGTGGTTTTCTTCGAGACGAATGCAGTACATATAGTACACTGGGCTGATTTCTCTAATGTCAGCGAGCATCCAACCAATTGCGCGCATATGTTTCCTCAGAATGCTCATTAACGCATTCTTCTGGTCTTCATTGAGTTCGGAGGAAATAATTACTGGCATCTTCTCATTCTGCCCAAAAAATGCGTACTTTAAATGATTCGGCAGGGTCTTTAATTCCAATGTTGGTGGTTCTACTACGGACGGTTGCGTTGTTTTTCTTTCTTCTTTTTCTGTTGGCTCTTCTTCTTCGTTTGCGATAATCTCTTCTTTCTTGTTTGTTTTTGTTATGATCGTATTACAGGCAACAACGGATGTGTTTACATCCTCTTCTTCATTCTCTTCGTCAAAATTTTCTTATTCAATCAAATTCATGTCGTCGTCTGAGTCATGCAGGTCTTCTTCGTCAGGAAACTTCATGGCACGGATGATGTTGAACTTGAGCTTCGGTCCGTTGATGCTCAAAATGATCTTCCCTTTATTCACATTAGTCTGGGCATGATCTGTTATTAAAAATGGTCGCCCCAGGATGATAGGCACATCTTTGTCGGCCTCATAGTCCAAGATGATGAAGTCGGTTGGTAGAATAAATTTGTTAATGGTGATCAGCACATCCTTCACCTTTCCCTCTGGATGCACCAGAGATCTATCAGCCAGTTGGAAAGTCACAGTTGTGGACGCAAGTTGCCCCACATTTAGTTGCTTAAAGATCGACAGAGGCATCAAATTGATGTTGGGTCCCAGGTCACACAATGTCTTCCCGATGTACATTCCTCCTATGGAGCAAGCTATCGTAAAGCTCCCAGGATCGCTCATCTTTGGTGGAATGATTGATTTTGAACGCTGTGTTAACGCCACCATGGAAAACTTACCAGTGCCCTTCTTCTTGGTTACCATTTCCTTCAGAAACTTTGTGTAGGCAGGCATCTTTTCAATCGCTTCACTGAATGGAATATTAATATGTAATTGCTTTAGCATAGTCAGAAAGCATTGGTACTGTACCTCTTCATTCTTTTTCTTTCTCAGTCTCTGCAGGAAAGGTGGTAACTGCACTCTCACGGTCCCCTTCTCTGTTGGCTTTGAGGTGGATGCAACTTCTGGCTCTATTGCTTCTTTTTCTCCTTCTTCTTCTTGTGTCACCGTAATTTCAGGTTCCGCTGCAATGGAAGCAATCCGGCTAGGCTCCTTTCTTTCTCCCTCCACAATTTTTCCACTTCGCAACGTCACAACTTGACATTGCTCTTTACCTGATCACCCCAGGTTGTGTAGGAGTTCTGTTGAACTCGGCAGAGCCCCTTACAGCCTGTTCTTTAGCTCGCTCGCAATCTGTCCCGTCTGTAATTTTAGATTGTGGATGGACATAGCCTGACTTTGAAGCACAATTTCATTTTTCTCTATGTACTGCTTCAACAGGCTCTCCAAGGAAGAGGATTGCGGTGGTTGCAAGCTACTGGCTTGATTGCTTGTTTGACCGTTTTTGTGCGGGAAGAATCCAGGTGGCCCTTCTTTCTGCACCACGGATTGGAAATTCTGCTGCTGATTCTTCCATGCAAAATTACGGTGGTTTCTTCACCCGGAGTTGTAGGAGTTATCTCTTGCATTCTTTTATTTTTCTTTTGCGATTTTCTCTTTCCATATTGCATTGTTCTTGGAAACTCACCTTCATTTTGGCTTGCTCCTATGAGTGTCGTTTGAGCATCCAACTACGAGCAGACTCCTTTCACAACTAAACTCTTATCAGGTTCGGAAATTTTTTTAGGTTTTCCCTTGCACTGACATTAGAGTTTGGGTATAGAAAAATTAATTTTTTTCTTGTTTTTTGTTTTTTGTTTTTTTGTTTGTTGGAAATGAAAATGAACACATTTTCTTGAAGATCGCATATTCTTGATCTTATCTACTCAGAACATCCCCACTCCCAAATTTAAAGATGAGCAAGGTTCTCATTGCGTTGTTTGGATAGACTAGACAAACACTTAGAGTAAAAATTTCAAAAAGAAAGTTTGAGCAGAACTTTGAAAGATAAAAGATAAAGTACTGCTAACCAAAGAATTAACTAAGTGTTAGTCAGAATTTATAAGGTATGGGAAATGTTTCTAAGTATAAACATATTATACATCATGGCAACACAATGAATAACGCAAAAAAATAAAAGGTCAGAACATCGCAAATATTGTCAAAGGATGATAAAGAAAAAGGCACAGGAAAAAAGGAGTGAATATGTACTCATTTGTATTGAATATTAACAAAGTATAAAAATAATTAAAAATTAACACAATACAAAATTGTTGCCCGTACAATGAATCAAAGAATTAGATGGGTGCATTTATTAACGCACAGGCAAAAAGGAGCTGTTATCTTTTTGAATTTGATTCAGATGGGTGCATGCTAAAAATTTACACCGCGCTTCTATTAACGCAAAGACGTTTTTGTTGAGGGCGGGCAACATCACATGTACTCCCACAACACACCCCTTAATTCAACACATTTCTGGAGGATCGGGCGCACTGTATTTCAACCAGCACATCAATACCTCAACATAATGCCTTTTCACTAAGGACGGGCAAAGAACACATACGTGCGTAACACACCCCTCAACGCAATGCATTTGGGTGTAATGGACACAAGGTATCTCTTGTTAACTCACAATGCACCCATCATCACATTACATACCAAATTTTTTTTTTTTTTTTAGCCATAAAAAATGCAAGTCGAAAAGACTTTGCGGTATCGAATGTTTCATCCAATCATTCACAACATTAAATAATGACGCTACTAATGTATACAAATTAAAGGAATTAAACATGACATGAAAAATCAAATTGAATAGAATTACAGAAAGCATTAAATACTACTTCTAAAAATAGTAAATAACGAGATTTAGGAAGCAGTAAAAGAAAACTATAAAGAAAGCAAGTAAACATAGATAGGGATGCTGATTGAAAGAAGTTCTCAAAATTACCGCAAGCGGTTTAATCCTGCTTGCCCAAGTCAATGGAGTCCATGCGTCGCTTGAAATCGCCTCCATAATAAGGCTTAATCCATTGACCATTAACTTTGAACACGTTGGTCCCATCTAAAGATGTTAGTTCCACTGCACCGTGAGGAAAGATAGTCTTGATTTTGAACGGCCCAGACCAACAAGACTTCAACTTTCCTGGGAACAATCGCAAACGAGCGTTAAATAATAATACCTGTTGACCTTCGGTGAATGTTCGGTCATTTATGTAGTCATCATGCCACTTCTTGGTTTTCTTCTTATAGATCTTGGCATTTTCATAGGCGTCCCTTCGCCATTCGACCAACTGATTCAATTGTAGATTCTGGACTTTCCCTGCACTTGCTAAATCAAACTTCAACTTCTTGCATGCCCACATCGCCTTATGTTCCAACTCGAGCGGCAAATGAAAAGATTTTCCAAAGACCAAGGCATAAAGGGACATGCCAATTGGTATTTTATAGGCAGTCCTGTATGCCCACAGTGCTTCCTCAAGCTTGGGTGACCAATCCTTCCTAGAAGTATTGACTACCTTCTCCAAGATAGTTTTGATCTCTCGATTAGAAATCTCTACCTGTCCATTAGTCTGTGGGTGATAAGCAGTTGCAACTCGACGGCTGACGTTAAATTTAGTCAACAGGTTGGCAATTATGCGGTTGATAAAGTGAGAGCCCTCATTGCTGATTATGGACCGTGGCGTCCCATATCCAGCGAAAATATTCTTCTTAAGAAACTTCGCCACTGTGGCCGCATCATTCTTGGCACATGCGATAGCCTCAACCCATTTTCATACATAATCAACTACGACAAGGATATAGTAATGACCTTCTGATGGTGGAAACGGGCCCATGAAGTCAATTCCCCAAATGTCAAATAATTCCACTTCTAAGATTGATGTCAATGGAATTTGATTTCTCTTGGACATATTCCCCGTTCTCTAACATCTGTCGCATTGCACAACGTAGGCTTGGGCATCCTTGAACAGTGTTGGCCAGAAATAGTCACACTGTAGAACCTTTGCGGTAGTCTGTTGCCCTCCAAAGTGTCCTCCGTAAGAGGACTCATGACACATCTCCAGAATGTGTTTGACTTCGTGCTTAGGAATGCATCGACGTAATATATGATTAGGATGAAGTCGATATAAGAATGGGTCATCCCAGAAATAAAATTTGACATCATGTCTTAGCTTCTTCTTCTACTGGTAAGTATAGTCATCTGGTATTTGACCGCAAATAATGAAATTCACGATGTCCGCATACCAGGGAACATTAATGCCTACTGCCATCAGCAGCTCATCAGGGAATCTTTCTTCAAGTTTTTTTTCTTTACCTTGAACCTTGCAATTCTTCAACCTTGAACCTTATGGTCTTTGATCTCTAGGTCAAACTTTTGCAGTAGTAACACCCACCATATAAGCCTTGGTTTTGCATCCTTCTTTGTCATCAAATACTTGATCGTAGAGTGATCTGTATACACGTTTGTTTCGATTAAGTATTGTGGGAATTATTCCAATGCAAATACCACTGGGAGCATTTCCTTCTCTATAGTTGTACAGTTCTCCTGTGCATCATTCAATGTTTTACTCACATAATAAATAGGATGCAATACCTTGTCCTTGCGCTAACTTAATACTGTGCCCACAGCATATCCGCTCGTGTCACACATCAACACAAATGGTTGCGTCCAGTCCGGCACTACCAGAATGGGTGCGGTGATAAGCGCATCTTTCAATGTGTTGAATGCTTTGGTATACACATCATCAAAATTATAATCTCGGTCAGCTTTAAGGAGCGCACTTAGGGGCCTTGCGATCTAGGAGAAGTTGCGAATAAATCTTCTATAAAACTCAGCATGTCCCAGAAAGCTCCTAAGTGTTTTCACGTTCACTGGTGGGGGTAACTTAGAAATTACGTCAATTTTTGCCTGATCAATTTCCAATCCTGCTTTAGAGATTTTGTGACCCCCTTCTTCCACCATAAAGTGGCGTTTTTCCCAGTTCAAAACAAGATTTGTTATCACGCATCTCTTCAAGACCTTTTCAAGGTTAGATAGACAGGAGTCGTAATTATTGCCAAAGACTGAAAAATCATCCATGAGTACCTCGACTGACTCCTCAAAGTAATCTGAGAATATTGCCATCATGCATCGTTCGAAAGTGTCTGGCACATTGCAAAGTCAAAATGGCATTCGTCGAAATACAAACGTACCAAATGGGCACGTGAATGTTATCTTATCCTGATCTTCTGGCGCAATTGCTATTTGATTGTACCCTGAATAGCCGTCAAGAAAACAGAAAAATTCATTCCCTACAAGTCTGTCTAGCGTTTGATCATTGAACAGGAGTGGAAAGTGGTCCTTTTTAGTGGCCAAGTTTAACTTGCGATAATCCATGCAAATTCTCCACCCCGTAGTCGTTCTTATGGGAATTAATTCATTCTTATCGTTAATGACAACTGTCATCCCCCCTTTCTTTAGAACACACTACACTGGGCTCACCCAGCTGCTATCAGATATCGGGTAGATGACTTCGACGTCCAGCCACTCCACTATTTCCTTCTTTACGACCTCCCTCATAGCCGGGTTCAAGCGGCGTTTCCTTTATACCGATCCTATCTTTCCTTCTTCTAGATGAATCTTGTGCATACAATACGAGGGATTGATTCCTCGAATGTCCACCAAGGTCCATCCTAAGGCTGTTATTTCTTATGATCTATATGAGTGCATCTTCTTTCTGCTTACTCAGCGATGTGGAAATGATAACTGGTAACGTATTGTTACTTCTTAAGTAAGCATACTTAAGGTTGATGGGCAACGACTTTAACTCTAGCACAGGTGACTCTTCCAAAGATGGCTTAATGTGTTGTGAGGTCCGTTCAGATAACTTGAGCAATTCAAAATTTGATTCAGTATGAATTGCGACGCAGTCCTCCTCTAATATTGCGCCGATTCCAAGATCATCTTCCTCCAGCTCTTTCAAGGGTTCGTGCCAATGTTCTTCTTGCAGTTCCTCAATATATTAGCAGTTTTCCTTGTCACCTGGGTACTTCAAGACATTAAGCACGTTGAATTTTACTTCCTAATCGTCAACCCTAATGGTCAATTCCCCTTTTTGCATATCGATCAGTGCTCGCCCTGTTGCGAGAAATGGGCAACCCAAGATGATAGGGACTTCTCTGTCAGCTTCATAATCCAATATGACAAAATCTGTCGAAAAGATAAAAATGTCAACTTGCACGAGTACAACCTCTATCTTACCCTCAGGATGCTTTATTGATCTATCGGCCAACTGTAATATGATCATAGTATTTCTTGTGTTGCCGATATCCAGCTTCTTAAAAATCGACAAGGGCATTAAATTTATGCTTGCCTCTAAATCGCACAGCGCGTTTCCGACCATCTTCCATCTTATTGTGCAGGGCAACGTAAAACTCCCAAGGTTCTTCATTTTAGTGGGGATATTGTTTTGAAACAGTTCGCTACATTCATATGTTCGTGCAACTGTTTCATTTTCCCCGATCTTTCTTTTATTGGCAAGGATATCCTTGAGAAATTGTACATAACTCGACATCTACTCTAGTGCTTCTACTAAGGGAATGTTAATGCGTAGCTGTCGGAGAATGTCCAAGAACCTCTGAAATTGCTTACTATCGTCTTTCTTCTTCAGCCTGGATGGGAAAGGTGGAGGATCCCGCCTTACTTCTTGTTGCATTGGCTGTCTACTTAGGTTCTGTTCTTGCTGTGTTTCATTATATGAAGGTTGCATTGATTGAGAATTCAACTCTTGAGGAGCTTTATCTTTTGTAGGTGAACTTGCTTCTGAACTGGTAATTTTTCCACTATTGGTTGACTGGTCATCTTCAACAGTCAAATTTACTGGTGTTGTTGTCGCATCTGGTACTGATGGCATAGGGGTTGTTGTTTGCCACTTCTCAATGTCACTGCGTGACACTGTTTTTTACTTTGCTGCCCCAATGCTCTTAAGTTGTTATGCCGCGTACCAAACACTTTCTTCTTTAATTCCCTCGTAAGCTGATCTATCTGCTCTTCTAATTCTTTACGGGATTCAGCTTGCAATTGTCTCATTGCCTCGCTCTTTTCAATGTAATGTTTTAATGATGTCTCCAGAGTCGAGGTGCTACAAGAGGTATCATATAAGAATAGTTTATCACAGGGTAGTATACCATGAGAATTACCTGGGTTACAGTTCGGAGTAATGAAGACCAGAGGGTTGCCTCTATCCCCTTGATAACTATTCTGATAGAAACTATGGCTCCCCTAGTTGTGATTCCCATCCCAACTTGAAATTGGGTGATCCCACCAACCAGGGTTATAGATGTTGCCAAACGATTCATCATAGACAAAATATATGGGTTGTTGATTCCATGGGCAGACTTCTACTGGATGTCCCTCTTTACATTGGACGCAATTCATTGCGACCACGTGAGTCAACACATTAACTTGTGCTGATCCTTGAGAGAGAGTTCTTTGTTGGTTAGCCACCGTCTGGAGAAGTGAGGTCATTGTGGTCATTTGATCGACCAGTGCGCTCATTGCATCAGTTGACACATTGACACTTTCTACTCTTTCTTGCTTTAGACCTTTTACCTTAAGCCCGGTATCAATCCACTCATCAGAATGTCGCGAGATGAAATCCATGAAATTCTTTGCTTCCGTATATTCTATGTTCATTAATCCTCCTTCTGCGGAGGCATCGACAACTTCTTGCGTTGATTAGTCTAAACCATTGTAAAAGCTTTCCATCAGAATACTATCGGGAATCCCTATATGGGGACAGCTCTTCACTAACTGTCGGAATTGCACCCATGCGGTGCTCAAGGTTTCATAACCCTTTTACTCAGAATTCAGCACATCTCTCCGTCTCCTTACGTTGACGGCTGGAGGGAAGAATCTGTTCATGAACCTATCAACCAACTGTTCCCATGCTTTAATCTCATTAGGCTTTAATGACTGAGCCCACCTCTTTGTTTTATCTCGCAGTGTGCACGGGAAAAGATATAACCTAAGTCTTTCTTGATTCACATCAGGCATGGAGAATGCGATGCACATGTCTACGAAATTCGTCAAATGCACATATGGATCTTCCCTTTGTAATCCTCCCAATTGACCCATATTCTGAATCATCTGCAGCATAATTGGTTTTAATTCAACGTTTACATTCTCCTCATCTGTTTGTCTTGTGATTCCTGGTGAGAAGTTATAAAAATCCGGCGTTGCATGGTCTCTCATTGGGACATCATGATCAGCAGCAAGAATTATGGAGCCTTGCGCTAGCCTATTTTCCTTTTGATTCCCTGCGGGAGCCATGTTATTATTAGCCATGGTTCTTCGCCACTTAATTTAGCCCTGATGTGCTCTTGCGCAAATAATACACTTGATCTTTGAGTCCGCTTAGAATTTCTGAATTACTTCAGCACTCATAAGCCGTTAGACTGCTCTTCGCGTTGAACAGCCAGTACAAAGAGATATGTCCTGCAAAATACCACAAACATATTCAAACAATAACCGTTAACCATTCCCTGGCAACGGTGCCATAAACTTGTAACGCGTATTTTTAGCATGATGCAAGTTCATGCCATAAGCTTCATGACATAGATTTTATGCGATGATATGTGATACTACTTCTAGATATGCGTTATTAATGAATGTTTTTGTAGTATGCTATGCGTTGAAACCAAGTATAATTTCACGGCAAGTTTCTCGGTTGATCCGAGGTCGAACACAAGGACTGTTTGAGATTATTGCATTATGTTTGTGATATATGCGACCAGGGGTTTTTCAATTTATAAAAGAATTTGTGTACAAGTAATTAGACATGCGATAAAGTAAAGTAAAGTGGTAAAAATGCAATAATAACATAAATTGCGTTAAAGTAAATTGATTTAAAGTAAATCTCAGCTAAGATAATACAAGATACAAGTTTCTGATACAAGATACTGAGGTCAAGGCTGGCTATGAAGATTATACAAAGATCGTGTAATGCGGTGACAAGTCTTATGTGTGAAGCAGGAATAGAGAAGATAACTAATACAAACATCGCAAGTTCCTTAATTGCGTTCAAGATATAAGTACGGTTTCGCTTTTCCCTTGGTGTACACCTCTTGGTGATCGGATGCATTCCCACATCTGTATGGTGAAACAGGGACGAACATAATGAACGCAAGTTTGCTTCCATCTCTGGAAGTACTACTTGCTTTAGTTAACGTATTCTTCTAACCATCTAGCATGCCTTAGCTAAATGAATTTATCTCTTTAGCACAAATTAAGTTACTCGTTTAATCCATATTAATTACCAAGGCATTAAGAAAACTTCATGGAGAAATCGATTAATGGAGGAGCGAAAATAGACAGAAAAGTGGAAATGAAAGTGATCGAGACATTTAATAACACAATTTAACGTCTGATACATGATTTTTGAATGAGGAGATTAAGAGACTGAAATACAATTGATGAAATAGAGTTTTAAACAAATACAAATAAATGCCAACGTCTTAGCACCGATTTGGATGGAGATTTGCTTGCTGGTGTGGATGGATCGTATGAACGGATGAGCTTCCCTCTCAGACTTGCTCAACCGGTAGCAGAGATTTAAGCACAGAGCTTCAAGACGGGGATCTGGCAGAATCGCACTAAGACTCACCTTTCGACCTTGTCTCTTCTTTTCTCGGATTTCTTCCGATCAATACTCAGCTCAGCCTCTCTATCTTAATGATCTAGCATCAATTCGCCCTTGTATCAAGTATATCTTCTCTGAATTCTATATGGGTATTTATAAGTGAAAAGCTTTGACTCTTGGCTTGTGGACCCCACTTCTTGTTATGGCAATTTCGAAGATGGAAGAATAAATATTCCTTCTGTTATGCAATCAGACCGTCAAATCTGTACAACGGTTAGTTGTACACGTGTCACAATCCTTTTCATTTGCATTGCTCAGCTGCATCTTTTGATCGGTTGCTCGCATGCGGTGTTGTTTTTATTACCGTAAGCAGTTGAAATTCAGCTCGGGATCAACTATCGCATTGTGCCGCCATTGCGTTAATCGTCTCTTTATTGTTGATGACGAGCGCAATGTAACAGAGATGCGTTGTTTAGTTTCTCGTTGAGCCTTGATCACAAGTAGTGACTTGGTTTCCTGCAAAACAGTAGTAGAAATATCCTCTTCTACCATCTTAATGATGTTAGTTGGTGTAACTGCGATAATGTATATTTATTGTATTTCTAAGCTAATTTTCATACAGTCGATGCATATTCCTTCTCTTTTTGCCGCAATATCTGAATAAGGCAACATAAATAACTTGTATTTCTACAAGTTATCAGGCGTTAACGCAAAGTTCAAAATCCATAATTCCACCGAAGATAAGCAATCCTGGGAGCTTTACCATTCCTTGCATTATAGGAGGACTTTACATTGGGCAAGCCCTGTAAGACTTGGAGGCCAGCATAAATTTAATGCCTTTGTCAATCTTTAGATAGCTAAATGTGGGGGAACTTATGCCCACATCAGTGACTCTCCAACTGGCCGACAGATCTCTGGTTCATCCAGAAGGTAAGGTGAAGGATGTGCTAATAACAATTGATGAATTTATTCTGCCAGCTAACTTCATCATCTTAGACTATGAGGCCGACAAATATGTGTCCATCATTTTGGGGTGACCTTTTCTATCAACGGGTCGTGCCCAAATTGATGTGCATGAAGGGGAAATCACTCTGAGTATCAACAGACAGAAGCTCAAGTTTAATATTATTCGTGCCATGAAATTTTCGGATGAAGAAGACCTGCAATATTTTGATGATGACCTGAGTTTGATTGAAGAAGAAAAGATTGATGAAGAGTATGAAGAAGAGGATGCCAGTGCATCCATTGCTTCCTGCAATGCGATCACAACAAAAACAAACAAGGAAGAAGAAATGATCGCAAGCAAGAAGTAGAGCCAATAGAAGAAAGAAAAATAATGCACCTTCCTTAGTGGAGCCACAAACACTTGACTTAAATACCCTACCAACCCATTTTAGGTACGCATTTTTGGGGCAGAATGAGAAGCTGTCAGTGACCACTTCCTCTGCGCTCAACAAAGATCAGAAGAATACGTTGATGAGCATTCTCAAGAAACATGTGCGAGCAATTGGCTGGACGCTCGCTAACATCAGAGGAATTAGCCCTGCGTACTACTTACACCGAATTTGTCTTGAAGACGACCACAAAGGAACAATTAAACATCAACACAGACTGAACCCTGCGATGAAGGAGATCGTCAAAAAGGAGATTATCAAATAGCTAGATACGGGCATTATCTATCCCATAGCAGATAGCACGTGGGTCAACCCCATGCAATGTGTGCCAAAGAAGGGCGGAATGACGGTAGTCCCAAATGAGAACAATGAATAATACCGCAACGGACCATCACTGGGTGGCACATATACATGGACTACAGCAATTGAATGCAGCCATAAAGAAAGATCATTTTCCTCTACCATTCATTGATCGAATGCTAGACCGACTAGTAGGGAATGATTTTTACTGCTCCCTAGATGGGTATGTCGGATACAATCAAATCATTATAGCTCCTGAAGATCAAGACAAGACCACATTCACCTACCCATATGGGACGTTTTCTTTTCACCGCATGTCGTTTGGCCTCTGCAATGTGCCGAGCACGTTCCAAAGGTGCATGATGGCGATCTTTTTCAGATTATCTTGAGGACTCTGTGGAAATATTTATGGATGACTTCTCCGTTTAAGGGAACACTTATGAAGTCTGCTTAGTCAACTTGGAGAAGATTATGAAAAGATGTGGAGAGACGAATCTGATGCTCAATTGGGAAAAATGTCATTTCATGGTTAAGGAGGGCATAGTGTTGGGACATAAGGTCTCCCGGAATGGATTGGAGATGGACAAAGCAAAGATTGAAGCAACTGAAAAACTTTCACCTCTAACCAGCGTGAAGACTGTGCGAAGCTTCTTGGGGCATGCTGGATTCTATAGATAATTTGTCAAGGATTTTTCTAAGATAGCACGACCACTGAGTGCGTTGTTAGATGTGGACAGAAAATTTAAGTTTGACAACAATTGCCTCAACGCATTCAGAGTTTTAAAAGATGTGCAGATTACCGCACCCATGTTGATTATGCTGGACTGGACACTGCCATTTGAAATCATGTACGACGCAAGCGGGTATGCAATGGGAGCAGCTTTAGCGCAAAAGAGAAAAACAATTTTGCATCCCATCACATATGTGAGTAAGGCGTTAAACCCTGCTCAAACAAATTATACCACCACAGAGAAATAACTTCTGGCTGTGATTTTTGCATTGGAAAAATTTCGGGCATACCTGTTGGGAACCAAGGTATTCATCCACACCGATCACTCGGCGATCAAATACTTAATGACAAAGAAGGACGCAAAGCCAAGGTTAATCAGATGGGTTCTCCTCCTCCAAGAATTTGATATCTAAATAATTGATCGGAAGGGGACAAAGAATCAAGTTGCGGATCACTTGTCTAGACTAGAAAATCCTGAGGTTGACCACAACAAGTCTGAGGTGAGTGTCATATTCCCGGATCAGTAGCTGTTCCACATAGAAGAATTACCGTGGTATGTGAACATCATTAATTATTTGGTTTGTGAGGAATTCCATGAAGATTACACCTATCACCAACAAAAGAAGCTCAAGCACGAATGCAAACATTATTTTTGGGAGGCGCCAAATTTGTATAAAAGAGGTGCAGACCAGATTATTCGATTATGCGTACCGCGTGATGCTCAACAATGCATATTGTCACAATGCCACGACTCACCATATGGTGGGCACTTTGGAGGTCAGCGCACTGCAGCCAAATTTTTGCAAAGTGGATTCTTTTGGCCTAAATTATTCAGGTATGCGGCTGACTACACAATGAAATGTGATCGGTGTCAACGCACAGGCAAAACATCAAGGAAAAACGCAATGCCAATGAACCCTATCTTGGAGCTCGAATTATTCAACATATGGGGGATTGATTTCATGGGACCATTCCCTCCCTCGCATGGCAAGCATTACATTTTATTGGCCATCGATTTTGTCTCCAATTGGGGAGAGGCAATAGCATACGCCGCAAGTGATGCGGCGATAGTCTCCCAGTTCCTGAAGAAGAATATTTTCACTCATTTTGGCACTCCCCATGCCATCATAAGTGATGAAGGATCCCACTTTGTTAATCATAATATCAAAGAGCTGTTGCGCAAGTACAATATTCTCCACAAAGTGGCCACCGCATACCATCCGCAAACGAATGGTCAGGCTGAAGTGTCCAATCGAGAAATTAAGTTGATACTTGAGAAGGTAGTAAAGCCTTCACGAAAGGATTGGGCAACAAAGCTCGATGATGCGGTACAGGTATACCGAAGCATTCAAAACACCAATAGGTTCCCCCTATGCGTTGTTATTTGGCAAAGCGTATCATTTGCCTTTGGAGCTGGAGTATAAGGTACTGTGGGCAGTCAAGAAGCTGAATTTTGATTTAAAGAAAGCAGGGGGAGCGCAAAAAATGAAATTGGTCGAGCTAGAAGAATGGAGGATCAACGCATATGAGAATACGAAGATTTATAAGAAGCACACCAAGCGCTAGCATGACAAACGCATATGCAGTAAGAAGCTCCAAGTTGGACAAAAGGTCTTACTCTTTAATTGAATACAGCGGCTCTTCCTAAGAAAATTAAAATCACATTGGTCCGGTCCCTTCATCATTAAAGAAATATTTCCACATTGTTTGGTGGAGCTGATCATTGAGAATGGCAGTCGGACATTCAAGGTTAATGGACAACGAGTTAAAGCATATTGCGGCGGTGATTTCCAACAAGAAAAAGTCTCCGTGAAGCTGAAAAACCCGGACTACCCCCCTACATGATTCTTGAACTCTTACCTTCGTCACTTTTACTATTATCTATCTATTTGAATCTTACTTAATTTCCCTTCTCTAAAAAAAAAAGAAAAAAAAAGGTTGTTTTGTTTTAAATCATTTGACCCTCTCTTTGTCTATTTACAACGATTAAGGCATATGATTGCAGAGATGTTACAAGAACAAGCAAATGATCTCTCTCCATCACCGCAATCCACAGAAGATAGATCGCTACAATGATGGATGCGTCAATACACAATCAGTTTTAAAAGTCTTATCATTGCATCCTCTTTAATTACCGCAATCAGTTAACATAGATAAATTCACTAGTTTACCGCATTTTGTTTCTTTACCAAGTATGATTTCAATGATGAAAAATATGCTTCTATTTCTTTCATATATACTAAAGTCAACTTAATCTTAAAATAGTCCCGGATAACTTGTAGAAATACAAGTTATTTTTTATCTTAAGTTGGAACAACTAAGATTTTTAATGATAAATTCTCCTCATTTTTAGAAGAAACGCATGGAATTACTGAAACATTAGCAAACACATGTAAAAGAATGTTTATTACTAAAATATTGTGGCACTAATGCGTTATATTGTATAATTTCAACAAGAAGCTAACGCATGAGTAAGAAGTGTCGTAGGGAAAAGTTCTAACGCATGGGCCATGCATCGGAGGGAATTCGATGTAGAGAAGATTCATGGATACAGGCTGTTTGTGTCAAATCACCACTTGCAAGTATGGGCACCTGTAGCAGGCGGCGTCTGAAAAGCTTCTGAGTGTCAGACGGGTGACTAAGGCATGAACTTTAATGCTGCCCCTGAGATTGAAAGGACCTTCCGACGTAGAAACCGATCTAATCGTCGTCAAAGGTTGAGGCAGAAACTTCTCAGACAACAGAACAGGCAACAAGAATTGGTGGACAACCAGGAAAATCATAACTTAGCTCAGCAACTAGCTCATACTGCACAAAATCCAATCCTAATGGCGAACAGTAGGACGCTTCCCCTGTACCGTATGATTTCTCACTATGAATTATATACCCAACGCCAGATGGGACGAGGTTCGAGATGAAATCTGTAATGCTTCAAATACTTCAGACTGCTGAACAATTTGGGGGTGGTCATGGAGAAGATCCTCACGCCCACATGAAGCATTTCCTGGAAACGTGTAATTCATATGTGATTCCTGGAATCATCCTAGAGGCGATCAGACTATCTTTGTTCCCATATTCTTTGCGTGATGACTCAAAAGAATGGGTAAGCTCACTAGAGCCTGGTGAAATCACTACCTATGAGAAGTTGGTCGAAAAATTTATGCAAAAATACTTCCCACCTACTACCAACGCAAGGAGGTGTTGAGAGATTATGAACTTTGAACAAGAAGAAGTTGAGACCTTAAGCACCGCATGGGAGCGTTTTAAGGGATTGGTCAAAAATTGCCCAAATCATGGACTACCACTAACTATCCAGATGTAGACTTTTTATGGTGGATTGAATAGAGCATCGCAGATGGCAACCGACACAGCGGCAACTGGTGGATTTATGGATAAATCTCACATTGAGGCTAGAGAGATATAAGACTGCATTGCTAAGCTCAACATGGAATGGGTGGACGATACATATGACGGAAGAGCTGACAGGAAGAAGAGATCTCAGAATGTTAATTCTATCGATTCTAACGCAATAGTCACACTTTCTGCACAAGTGGCTACGATGACCAGCCTTTTGCAGAACATATCATTAGGAAACGCATCAAATCAGCAGAAGGTGAATCAGATAGAAGCATTCGGGAAGCCTATGGTTAACTGTGTGGGCTGTGGAAATCCTCATTCATATTTTGAGTTCCCACAAAACCCACAGTCAGTATGCTTCATTAAAAATAACCCATTTTCCAATACATATAATCCTGGATGGAGGAACCATCCAAATTTTTCTTGGACAGCAGGAAATCAATAGGAGCACCACCTAGGGTGAATCAACAGCAAAGGTAAGGACCACTGCCTGCATTTCAACCAACGCATCAGCCACATCAACAGTTCTTTAATAGAGGAGGACTGCGTCGAGCTCAGGATCTCCACTTGAGAACCTATTAAAAGAGTACATAGCTCAGAATGGCGCGTTGCTAAAAATCCAGGTAGGGCAGATAGCGAGCGAGATGAAAAATAGGCAGCCTGGAGTTCTACCTAGCAATACTGAAACTCCTGGGAACAACAATGGAAAGGAGTAATATCACGCGGCGACGTTGCGAAGTGGAAAAGCTCTTAAAGAAAGAAGAATGAATCCAAGAAACAGCAGTCCTTCAAAAGAATGCAACACACGTTCAATGGCAGTAGAAGATCAAGAAGAAAGAATGCCTGAGACCACAAGCCATTCAAAACCAAGTACGTCTAACGTGGGAAAACCTACGGTGCCGCTGAACACACCATTCCCTAGACGGTTGATGAAGAAGAATAATGAACAACAATTCAAGCACTTTCTTGAGCTCCTGAGGCAATTGCATATCAACATTCCACTTATAGAGGCCTTGATGCAAATGCCAAAATATGTCAAATTTTTTAAGGATATTTTGACAAAGAAAACAAGAGTCAGCAAGACGAAAATAATCCTAAAATGGTTGGATGCGGGAGTCGGGATCGATTGAGCCTCAAAGAAGGTTGAACTCCATAATGAAGGAAGTGGTCAAGAAAGAAATCCTAAAATGGTTGTACGTGGGAGTGATGTATCCTATATTCGACAGTAGCTGGGTAAGCCCAGTCCAATGTGTTCCCAAGAAAGGGGGAACAACTGTGATAGCCAATAGCAATAATGAACTCATACCTTCAAGGACTGTCATAGGCTGGCGCATCTGTATGGATTACAGGAAGCTCAACGTGGCAACTAAGAAAGACCACTTCCCCCTTCCTTTCATTTACCAAATACTTAACAGATTGCTGGCAAAGAATTTTATTGCTTTCTTCATGGATACTCTGGTTATAACCAGATTTGATTGACCTAGAAGATCAGGAGAAGACAACATTTACCTATCTCTTTGGAACATTTGCGTTTAGACGCATGTCCTTTCGTCTGTATAACACACCTAGAACATTCCAAAGGTGTATGATGGCTATTTTCTCTGACTTCTTGGAGAAGACCATTGAAGTTTGGACGCCGTCCTTACTCGTTGCGAGGAAAACAACCTTGTGCTGAATTGAGAAAAATGTCACTTCATGGTGACTGAAGGAATTGTCTTAGGCCACAAAGTATCTAAAGCTGGGTTGGAAGTAGATGAAGCCAAGATAAATGTCATAGCTAAACATCCACCACCATCAAATGTTAAAGCTCTACGAAGTTTTCTAGGGCATGCTGGCTTCTATCGAAGGTTCGTTAGAGGATTTTCTCAAATTGTACGACCTCTGAGCACATTAATAGAGGCGAACCGACCCTACGATTTCAATGAAGATTGTTGTGACGCATTTGAAACATTGAAATATACATTGACTACAACCCCAGTACTTGATAACTTGTAAAAATACAAGTTATCTTTGCTCTTAAGTTAGAACAATTAGGGTTTTTAATGATAAACTCTCCTCATTTTTAATAGAAATGCATGGATTTACTTAAACAATAGCAATTTCATGTAAAAGAAGTTTATCACTAAAAATCGCGGCGCTAACGCACTACTTTGCAGGATTTCAACACAATAACTGATAATAACGCATTAGACAAATGCCGCAGGAAATGTGCTAACGCATGAGCCATGCATCGGAGGGAATTCAACGCATAGAAGATTTGTTGCTCCGAGCTAATTGTGTCACATCACCACTTGTAAGCATGGGCACCTGCAACAGGTGCATCTGAAAAGCTTCAAGCAGCAGGCGGCGTCTGAAAAGCTTCTAGAGGTCAGGCAGCCAACAAGGACATGGAGTTTAATGCTGACTAGGGCATGGACTTAAATGTAGCCCATCCTCCAAGTGGACAATGCCTATAAATACTTGAAGACCCTCCAGAACTAAGAGTTCAGGCAATTAGAAGCTCCATACTCTCTGTAAACTTGTAGACTTAGTTTTAGTTTGTACAAGTTGTGCCGAGGTGTAAGACGATCGAAGAAGCTGAGAACCACCACCACCGCCAGCCAGGGAGTGGAGAAAGTTATTCTTGAGAAAGATACTCTGTCCTCGGCTCTTTAAAGTGATCGTACACAATAAGATTGAGCCAAAGAACTACAAGAGATTGTATTCTTTTGCTTGACTCAGTCTCTCTCTTCATATCATTTTCATTTCATTTTGATTGAATATAGTTTTTGGTAAATACTCGTTGACCCTTTATAAAATTCATATATTTGATCATCACTTTTGCTATTGTTTATCTTCTGTTTATGTTGAAAGCATTAGTACTTCATGCATAATTCTGTTCCAACGCCTAAACCAACTTGACAACTTGGTGAAAGTTTCTTTACTTAGTTGTTCGAAAGAATAGCTAAGTCGTATTAAGTAGAACGCCTAATACAGCTAGAGATAAACTTACTGGTATTTCTTGCATTCTAGGTTAGACGCATGCACCCTAGAGATAGGCTTGTATGTTATTCGCATTGAGAAGTATTGAATGATGTCAAACGCATGAACAGAAAGATAAGCAACCCATCCCATTTTATCCACAATACATCAGTTATGTGCAATTATCTTTAACCGGTGCGTCCACCTACTTAAATTCCATTTTCACATGATCCTTCATTTTCCTCTCAACTCTTTTGTATTATCTTGCACAGGCATAGCATGTTAGTGTAAATAATACATCTTTCACATTAATTTAGGAAAAACCTCCTACTGTAAGTACAACGCATAATCTGTGTTAGTGAAACTGAATCCCTGTAATCAACCGTGGTCTTGCCAGGAACCTAGATTAGATTTATACTTGGTTTTAATCTAGGAAAACTTAAACGTTATTATAAGGAGTTGTGTGCCTTCTGTGCATAATACTAACGTCCTAACACGTTGCATTCATTTAAACGCATCAAGGCAGAATGCAGCACATAAACATTATTCTTCCAATCTTTTTTACTTTATACACTCCTAAAGCATCTCACGATAGCAAGCGAACAAGTTTTTGGTGCCGTTGTCGGGGATTCAGCAACAAAAACTAACTAGAAATTCCGTTTGTATTTGTTGTAGGGACATTTCAATTAAGGGAAATATTACAAGCTATGCCTAGGCTAGTGAATGTGTATGAACAGAGAGAACACTCCTGAGTTCAGATACGACCCCGAGATTGAACGGACCTTCCGGCGTAGGAATCGATCCAACCGTCGTAAAAGGTTGAGGCAACAGTTACTCAGACAGCAAGAAAGGGAAAGATCAATGGCAGAAGAACAACAAAATCAGCAACTAGCTCAGCAACTGGCTCACGCTGCACAGAACCTAATCCTGATGGCAAACAACAGCACGCGTCCTATGAGAGAATACACACCCTCTGTGCTATATGATTTCTCTCTAGGAATCATAGATCCGAAACCTGATGGTACCAGGTTTGAAATAAAATCTATTATGCTCCAAACGCTCAAGATTGCTAGGCAATGTGGGGGTAGCTGTAGCGAAGATCCTCATGCTCATATGAAGCATTTCCTGGAAATGTGCAATTCCTTTGTGATTCCTGCAATCACACCAGAGGCAATCAGGCTCTCCTTGTTTCCCTATTCTTTGCAAGATGATGCAAAGCAATGGGTGAGTTCATTAGAGCATGGGGAAATCACCACATGGAAAAAGTTGGTGGAAAAGTTTATGCAAAAATATTTCCCACCTACCACCAATGCGAGGAGGCATCAGGAAATCATGAACTTTGAACAGGAAGACACCGAGACCTTGAGTACTGCATGGGAGCGTTTCAAAGGCTTGTCAAGAACTACCCAAACCACAGACTACCTTTGACTATTCAGATGGAGACGTTTTATGGTGGACTAAACAGGGCGTCACAGATGGCAGCAGATGCAGTAGCAGCCAGAGGACTGATGGACAAATCCTATACTGAAGCTAAAGAAATATTAGACCGCATTGCCAAACATAACATGAAGTGGGTAGATGACACATACGATGGAAGAAATGACAGGAGAAAAAGATCTCAGAACATTAACTTTGTTGATGCCAACGCGATAGCCACGCTCTCCGCGCAAGTGGCTACCATGACCAGCCTTCTACAGAACATAACACTAAGTAACGCACCAAACCAGCAGAAGGTGAATCAAATGGAGGCATTTGGGCAACACATGGTAACCTGTGTGGGATGTGGAGATTTTCATTTATATGCTAAGTGTCCTTAAAACCCACAGTCAGTATGTTTCATCAAGAATAACCCATTTTCTAATACTTATAACCCTTGATGGAGAAACCATCCGAATTTTTCTTGGACAGGAGAAAATCAGCAAAAGCACCACCCAGGCGCAAGCCATTAGCAAAGGAATGGACCGCTGCCTGTCTTTCCACAAACACATCAACAAACGCATCAACAGCATCAACAGCCCTTCAATAGAGGTGGCCACACATCGAGTTCTGGAACTCCACTGGAAAGCCTATTGAAGGAATAAATAGCCCAGAACGATACAATGCTAAAGATCCAGACGTCATCAATAAGAAACCTGGAAATCTAGGTGGGGCAGATTGCAAACGAGTTAAAAAGAAGGCAGCCAGGCATTCTACCTAGCAATATAGAGACACCTGGGAATAATAACGGGAAAGAGCAATGTCACATAGTGACATTGCGGAGTGGAAGAGCCCTTGCAGAAAGAAAGGTGCATCCAAGAAACAATAGTCCTTCAAAAGAGCGCATTACATGTTCAACAGATTGGGAAGAGAGAACGCCAAAAAATACAAGCCATTCGGAAACCAGCACGTCTAACGTGGGAAAGGAGGAGGTGCCTCTAAACGCACCATTTCCCAAGGCATCTGATGAAGAAGAATGATGAACATCAGTTCAAGCGCTTTCTCGAGCTCCTAAAGTAGCTGCACATCAACATTCCACTCATAGAAGCTTTGGAGCAGATGCCAACATACGTGAAGTTTTTTAAGGACATTTTGATGCAAGACTGCAATGCGTTAGTAAGCAACAAGCTACCACAGAAGCAGAAGGACCCAAGGAGCTTCATACTTCCTTGTTCAATTGGAGGATTAGATGTGGGTCATGCGTTATGTGACCTAGGAGCGAGCATCAATTTCATGCCCATTTCATTTTTTAAGAGATTGAGGATTGGCGAGGCACAACCTACTTCTGTCACCCTTCAACTCGCTGATAGGACAATTAAGTACCCGAAAGGGAAGATTGAAGATGTTTTGGTGAAGGTTGACAATCTCATATTCCCAGCAGACTTCATTATTTTGGATTATGAAGCAGATAGGGAGGTTCCAATCATCCTTGGACGCCCTTTCTTAGCTACTGGGAAAGTTCTGATTGACGTGCATAAAGGTGAGCTAACCATGCGCGTGGATAATGAAGAGGTGAAATTTAATATGCTCAACGCATTAAAATTCCCAAACAGTGATGATTTTCAGCTAAACAATATTGAATTGACTGAAGAAGAGACTCAAGTATGTGAAGTTCTCGCGTTGGAGGGAACCCTGAAGGAATCCGAGATGCCAAGTCTGAGTAAGCAGCAGACAAAACCAATGCGTCCTTCACTCGAACAACCACCTGAACTCGAATTAAAACAGTTACCCAGACATTTGAAATACGCTTTTCTTGGAACTAATAATACATTGCCTGTTATCATTTCTGTTAATCTCACAAAGCCTAATGAAGATTCACTCTTGTAGATGTTGAAGAAACATAAACGCGCAATAGGGTGGACACTAGCAGATATTCGTGGAATAAGTCCATCCTATTGTATGCACAAAATTATGCTGGAGGAAGGAAAGACAGGGTCAATCGAGCCTCAAAGAAGGCTTAACCCCATTATAAAAGAAGTGGTCAAAAAGGAGATTCTAAAATGGCTGGACGAGGGAGTTATTTATCCGATATCAGACAACAGTTAGGTTAGTCCAGTTCAATGCGTTCCCAAGAAAGGGGGAACGACCGTGATAGTAAACAGCAACAATGAACTCATTCCTTCAAGAACTGTCATAGGCTGACGAATTTGTATGGATTAGCGGAAACTCAACGCAGCAACTAAAAATGACCACTTTCCTCTTCCTTTCATCGATCAGATGCTTGATAGACTTGCAGGTAAAGAGTTTTATTGTTTTCTAGATGGTTATTCTGGTTACAACCAAATTTTAATAGATCCAGAAGATCAAGAGAAGACCACGTTCACTTGTCCCTTTGGCACTTTTGCATTCAGACGTATGCCCTTTGGGCTATGCAATGCACCAGCGACATTTCAACGCTGTATGATGGCCATTTTCTCTGACTTCCTGGAGAAGACCGTGGAAGTCTTCATGAATGACTTTTCAGTCTTTGGAGACTTATTCCAGTCATGCCTGGATAACTTAGAACCCGTCCTCGCTCGGTGCGAGGAAACAAACTTAGTACTGAATTGGGAAAAATGCCACTTCGTGGTGATAGAAGGAATTGTTTTGGGGCATAAAGTATCCAAGGCTGGCTTGAAAGTGGATGGAGCAAAGATTGATGTAATAGCAAAACTTCCACCACCAACGAATGTCAAAACGCTAAGAAGTTTTCTAGGACATGTCGGCTTCTATAGATGGTTCGTCAGAAGCTTTTCTTAGATTGCACGACCTCTAAGCGCATTATTGGAGGCGAACCGACCCTATATTTTTAATAAGACTGTATTGACGCGTTCAAAACGTTGAAGTATGCATTGACAATAGCCGTAGTGTTAATAGCACCGGATTGGACGCAGCATTTCAATCTTATGTGTGACACGAGTAATGTCGCAGTGGGAACTATGTTAGGGCAGAAGAAGGGAAATTTGATACATCCCATCTTCTACGCATCCAAAACATTAAACAACTCTCAAGAACACTATACAACTACTGAGAAAGAGATGTTGGCTGTAGTATTCGGTATTGAAAATTTTCGTTCTTGCTTAGTTGGTGCATCAGCCACCATATATACCGACCACTCAGCCATCAAGTTCCTGATGAGTAAGAGGGACGCAAAGCCGAGACTGATAAGATGGGTTCTACTACTACAAGAATTTGACATTGACATCCAAGACAGAAAGGGAACAGAAAATGAGGTGGCTAACCACCTGTCCAGGCTGGAAAATCAAGAAATGTAAGTCCAGGAAAACGACATCAAGGACGCATTCCCTGATGGCCTGTTTAGAATTGAATGCAGGGAACCTTGGTATGCTGATATAGTTAATTACTTGACCACCAAGCAGTTCCCTGAAAACTTCAATTCCCAGCAAAAGAAATGGCTAGGCCATGACAATAAGTTTTATTTCTGGGACGAATCGTTTCTATACAAACAAGGCCCAAACTCTATACTGCGTCGATGCGTCCCAAAGGAGGAGACACAACGCATCCTAGCCGAGTGTCATAATTTTCCTTATGGTGGGCATTTTAGTGTGCAAAGGACCACGGCGAAAGTTCTTCAATATGGTTACTTTTGGCCCACCCTTTTGAAGGACGCATGAGAGTTTGTTCAAAATTGTGACCCGTGCGAACACACAGGGAATATTTCTTCAAGGGACGCAATGCTCTTGAATAATATTCTTGAAGTGGAGTTGTTTGATGTCTGGGGCATAGATTTTATAGGCCCGTTCCCTCTGTCTTGTGGTCAGCAATATATCTTGTTGGTTGTAGACTATGTATCTAAGTGGCTAGAGGCAGTAGCCTGTGCCAGAAACGACGCGTCTACTGTAAAAATACAAGTTATCTTTTCTCTTAAGTTAGAAGAATTAGAGTTTTTAATGGTAAACTCTCCTCATTTTAATAGAAACGTATTGATTTACTTAAACAATAGCAATTTCATGTAGAAGAAGTTTATCACTAAAAATTACGCCGCTAATGCACTACTTTGCAGGATTTCAACGCAAAAACTGACAATAACGCATTATACAAGTGTCGTAGGAAATGCGCTAATGCATGAGCCATGCGTCAGGAAATTCAATCCATAGAAGATTCGTTGCTCCGGGTTGATTGTGTCACATCACCACTTGCAAGCATGGGCACCTGCATCAGGGGGCATCTGAAAAGCCTCCAGAAGCAGGCGACGTCTGAAAAGCTTTTAGAGGTCAGGCGGCCAACCAGGACATGGTGTTTAATGCTAACTAGGGCATAGACTTAAATGCAACCCATCCCCCAAGTGGACGAGACCAATGCCTATAAATACTTGAAGACCCTCCAGAATTAAGAGTTTAGGCAATTAGAAGCTCCATACTCTCTGTAAATTTGTAGACTTAGTTTTAGTTTGTACAAGCTGTGCCGAGGTGTAAAACGATCGAAGAAGCTGAGAACCACCACCACCGCTGGCCAAGGAGTGGAGAAAGTTATTCTTGAGAAAGATACTCTGTCCTCGGCTCCTTAAAGTGATTGTACACAACAAGATTGAGCCAAAGAACTACAAGAGATTGTATTCTTTTGCTTGACTCAGTCTCTCTCTTAATATCATTTTCATTTCATTTTGATTGAATATAGTTCTTTGTAAATACTCTTTGATCCTTTATAAAATTCATATATTTGATCATCACTTTTGTTATTGTTTATCTTCTGTTTATGTTAAAAGCATTAGTACTTCATGCATAATTCTGTTCCAATGCCTAAACAAACTTAACAACTTGGTGAAAGCTTCTTTACTTAGTTGTTCGAAAGAATAGCTAAGTCGTATTAAGTAGAACGCCTAATATAGCTAGAGATAGACTTACTGGTGTTTCTTGCATTCTAAGTTAGACACATGCACCCTAGAGATAGGCTTATATGTTATTTACATTGAGAAGTGTTGAATGATGTCTAATGTATGAACAGAAAGATAAGCAACCCATCCCATTTCATCCACAATACATCAGTTATGTGCACTTATCTTTAACCGGTGCGTCCACCTACTTAAATTTCATTTTCACATGATCCTTCATTTTTCACTCAACTCTTTTGTATTATCTTGCACAGGCATAGCATGTTAGTGTAAATAATACATCTTTCACATTAATTTAGGAAAAACCTCCTACTGCAAGTACAACGCATAATCTGTGTTAGTGAAACTGAATCCCGGTGATCGACCCTGGATTTTCCAGGAACCTAGATTAGATTTATACTTGGGTTTAATCTAGGAAAACTTAAACGTTATTATAAAGAGTTGTGTGCCTTCTGTGCATAATACTAACGCCCCAACGTGTTGCATTCATTAAACGCATCAAAGCAGAACGCAGCACTTAGACTTTATTCTTCCAATCTGTTTTACTTTATACACTCCTAATGCATCTCACGATAGCAATCAAATAGTTCTAATAGCACCAGATTGGACCCAGCGTTTTATTCTCATGTACGACGCGAGTGATGTTGCAGTAGGAACAATGTTAGGGTAGAAGAAAGGAAATTTAATACATCGCATCTCTTACGCATCCAAGACACTGAATGACTCTCAGGAACACTACACGGCCACGGAAAAGAAATGTTGGCTGTAGAGTTTGGCATCGAGAAGTTTAAATCTTATTGAGTTGGTGCGTCAACCACCATTTACACAGATTACTCAGCGATAAAGTTCCTGATGAGTAAGAAGGACGCGAAGCCAAGATTAATAAGATGGGTGTTGCTATAGCAGGAATTTGACATTGATATTCAGGACAGAAAGGGAACTGAGAATCAGGTGGTTGACCACCTATCCAGGTTAGAAATTCAAGACATGCAAGATCAAGAAAGTGAAATCAAGGATGCATTTCCTGATGAAAGTTTGTTCAGAGTTGAAGGCAGGGAACCTTGGTACGCGGACATAGTTAATTACTTAACTACCAAACAATTCTCTGGGAACTTCAACTCTCAGCAAAAGAAATGGTTAGTACATGACAACAAATTTTATTTTTGGGATGAACCATTTCTCTATAAACAAGGCCCTGACTCTATTATGTGTCGATGCGTTTCGGAGGAGAAGACACAACGTATCTTGGCTAAGTGTCATGACTCTCCTTACGGAGGGCATTTAGGTGGGCAAAGAACCACTGCAAAGATCTTTCAAAGCGGATACTTCTGGCCCACTCTCTTCAAAGACGCGAGGGAGTTTGTTTGTAAATGTGACCCCTGCCAACGCAACGGGAATATCTCATCAAGGGATGCAATGCCCTTGAACAATATTCTCGAAGTTGAGCTGTTTGATGTTTGGGGTATTGATTTTATGGGACCTTTTCCCCTATCCTGCGGTCAACAATATATCCTACTTACAGTAGACTATGTATCAAAGTAGGTAGAAGCAGTAACTTATGCCAGAAATGATGCGTCCACTGTTTCTAAGTTTCTTACCAGGAACATCTTCACACGCTTTGGAATGCCAAGAGCCCTGATAAGTGCTGAAGATACGCATTTCATTAATCACATCATTTCTAAATTACTTTCCAAATATAATGTTAGGCACAAGATCGCTACCTCCTACTACCCACAAACAAACGGTCAAACTGAGGTATGCAATATGGAAATAAAATATATCCTGGAGAAAGTTGTCAACGCATCGCGGAAGGACTAGGCACATAGGCTGGATGAAGCGCTCTAGGCCTACAAGACTGCCTACAAGATCCCCATAGGTATGTCTCCATACTCTCTAGTATTTGGAAAAGCTTGTCACTTACCCCTAGAGTTGAAGCACAAGGCTATTTAGGTAGTTAAGAAGCTAAATTTGAAATTGGACATCGTGGGCACTCAACGAAAACTTCAGCTCAATGAGCTTCAGGAGTGGCGATAGAACGCATACGAGAACAACAAGCTCTACAAAGAGAAGACAAAATGTTGGCACGACCAATGCATTAGTAAGAAAGAGCTTGTTGTTGGCCAAAAAGTTCTATTGTTCAATTCACGTTTGCCTTTGTTTTTAGGAAAGTTAAAATCCAGGTGGTCAGGACCCTTCATCATTAAAACAGTCTTTCCATTTGGAGCAGTGGAATTAACACGGGAGGATGGCACCAACGCATTCAAAGTAAATGGCCAAAGAGTGAAGCCATACTTTGAAGATGGCATGGAACATCAAAAGTCATCTCTCACACTACGAGAAGCCAGCTAAGGCCCGCGTGGAAGGATCCATGCGTTCGCATCGATATATATTCCAGGGACGCTTCCTCTTTCTTTGTTCTTTTTTTATTATGTATTTTACCAATGTGTTTGAGTTTGTTGGTTTGATTGTTTGTCTGTGTTTTAAGATTGATTGTTCTTTGTTATTGCCTTTATAAGTTAGAAATTTTACTTGTTTTTTTTTAAAAAAAAGTTGTGTATAATCGGGATGGGAATAACGGACGCATCAGACTTAAGTCTAATGCATGGCCCCAGTCGAAAGGACGCGTCTCAAAAATGAAAAGAAGTCGAGTGATTGGAAACCCGAGAATGTCCCTTCGACTGCGCATTAAATGCGGACATCAGGCATCGCTTGATGCACCTCACATTCTCTCCCTAGCATATAAAAATCAAAACACTTCATTTTCTTCTTCTTCCTCATTTACCCTTGAGCCCTCTGTGAAAAGAAAAAGAAAAAGCCCTAGCTCTCTCATTTTCCCTCACTACCGTTCTGTTCAAGCGTCTCTCTGGCACAATGTCATCAGTGTCTGATAGTTAGAACCAAATGATGAGCTTCGAAAACGACTCGCCAGTAAGTTCTTTCTCCTCGTCACCTGTTTCAACTTCGCCTCCCCCAAGCCCTCGAAAAACCTCAAAACCCTCTGTCCAAATCAAACTTATGCACGGCGGGGCAACCTCCACCTCCCAGCGACCGTCTCAGTCGAAGCTTACCACAACACCGACAAAACGTCCTTCTAAAACTCCTCAACCAAAACCCAAAACTACCCCTAAGCCAAAGCCCAAAACCGTTTCAAAGCCAAGGCTACGTTCGTCATCTACGGCTGCCAATAAGTCATACACCAAGCCTACCCCACCACCATTCATTCCTCACATAACTCCGATGGGTGCAACGCATGACCCCATTCCAGCCTACCTTCACAATGCCCCATCACCAACCGTGCGTCCACCTCCTCCACTTTCAATCCAACCCTTAGTAACCATATATCCAATTGAATCAGACGTGTCCAGTCAATCGCCGCATTCACCCATCGTCATCTCATTCCCTGGGTCACCTCATGCCCCATCAGGCACCCCACCATTTACTCCACCTAGACCCACCTCTGACAGTCCTGCGTCAGAGCATAACATTGAAAAGTTGGCGAAATTGGCTCGACTAGACGAGCAGGAAGTGTTTGGAGCCATTTTGGCAAGCGTCAATCAAGGCCAAAAGGAAGAGCAAGTTATGCATTCTGACCTACCTAACGCATCACTTGAATTGGGCGAAGCAGAGCGGTACGCTATGATGCTCGAAGCAGAATTAGAAGAAGAAGAAAGGAGATTTGGCCCAGACGCATCTCAATCACCCCAAACTGATGTGAATGAAGGGTCCTCAAGAGAAAAGAAAGTGACAAGAAAGATAAAATTAATCTTGGAGGAAGAAGATGAGCAATTAGCATCCGGTCCTGAGGATGCAACGTGTGGGAGTTGCTCAAGGCAAGACGCATTAGAGAAGGACTTAGAAGACTATCATCCCGCAAAGCAGGGACGAAGGAAGACAGCTCTTCAAAGGGAATTGGAGAACGAATTGACAGAGCTAGCATGGGAAGCCAAGGAACATGTGGCGGGTAAACGCAAGGTAACCGACGTGTTACCTAAGAAGACCATGGAAAGAAAGCGCCAGTTCAATGATATCCTTGTAGAGAAAGGCTTCTTTCTCGAGTGCAACCCACTGCCAGTATACATAAGAGAAATAATAAACGCAATGGGTTGGGGTCAGTTCTGCATTGGGCATACAAGAATTTGGCCCAACTCATCCGCATGTTCTACAACAGTGAGTTTGACATGGAAAAGAATACAACATTGGTTGATGGGGCATTAGTGTGCTTCTCAGTCGACAAGATCAATGAAGTGTTCAACATCAATAGTAATCTAGATGCAGAAGGTAACTGCATCTTGGAGCAACCAACACCGAGCCAACTTGAAGATGTGTTAAGAGTGGTAGCCAAGCCTGGAAGCAAGTGGCAAACATCTAGAAATGGAGCAAAGATACTAGCTTCTAGGAACTTAAACCCAGATGCGAATCTATGGTATTATCTGATCAAGAAGGGCATCATGCCTTCAAT
Organism: Benincasa hispida; assembly: GCF_027475165.1. Lineage (NCBI taxonomy): Eukaryota > Viridiplantae > Streptophyta > Magnoliopsida > Cucurbitales > Cucurbitaceae > Benincasa > Benincasa hispida. The sequence goes on along the minus strand of NC_143486.1, from coordinate 38,062,360 downwards.
GCATGATGAAACATTGTCGAAAGAACGCGTCTTGGCTACCTATTGTATCTTGAAGTGCATCCCTTTCGATGTAGAAGAATAATAAGGGATCAAATCAAGGCCATCAAAACCAAACCAAGAGGACAACTGTATTTTCCATGGCTGATCTGTGCATTGTGTGAATGTTGGGGCATTCCTCTAGAGGATGATCATGAAGAGATTGACGGTCTGATGGACATTAAGTTAATCAGGCATTTACTTCGCGGTTCGTCGTATCAGCCTGCCTTACCTCCAAAAGAAGTGGAAACCAGACCGTGATCATCTAAATGCGCCCCCAAAAGAAGACGCGTCCAGATAGTTGAACACAACAATGAAGCTTCAGAGCATGAAGATTACGAAGCAGAGCTTGAACTTACGGATGAAAAAGCGCAGCCAACCCTAAACCTCACCCTCAATGACTCACCAATGGCCCCGCCAAAAGGGAGTCTTGATCAAACGCACCAAGAACCTACTAATATAGATTAAGACATCCCTTGTTCCCTTCCTTCGCCCTCACCAAGTCCAATTCCCAATTTTGTGCCTCCTCCAACCATCTTTGAACCAACTGGGTTTGGATCAAGTAATGCAATAAATTTTGAAGACCCAGTTGGGAGAAGCGAAGAACCAGCACCACCTCAATGCAATACTGACCTTAAAGAGTTGAAAACTTTCATCAATGATCAACTTAGACCATTGGCCGCGTCCATCGAAGGTCTTCAGCAACAAAACCGGGTTCTAAAAGATTACCTAAGGCAGCAAACAAGAAGGATGCAAGACCAATTCGTTTATACGACGTAGTACATCAATCAGGTCTTGGTTAGAATGTTTGCCCTGCCTCCATTGCCTACTCATCTTAGAAACCCTTTGCACTTTATGGATGAAGACCCTGGAGAAGAACACAGGGATGACGCGTCAGCACAATGAAGTTTTGGGGTGTTGGATTATTTTGTATTTTGATTTATTTGATGACATTTTGTATTGATTGACTTGTTTGTTTATTATATGTTATTCCATGAAAATTAATGAGAAATTTCTTTCATTTTTTTCCTTGCGTTTGACATTAGCATACTCTTTTTTTTATTCTTTAGCTATTTTCTATATCTTGTGCTTTGCCTTACCTCAATGATATCAAGAATATGAAATCTATAAGTATAGAGTAGGCGTTAGGAAAATCAACAAGGCCTGAACTTATTTCAAAAAACTATATGTTTTCTTTCTAAAGCATGCAAACTTTAAATCAACACTCCTTTTGAACTCTCAAAGCCTTTTCGAAATTTTGTTTCTCTTTTAGCAATGAGGACTTAGCTCATCTCCAAATTTGGGGATGCGCGAAATCCGAGTTAAGACGCATCAAACGAGTACATCATAAAGAAAGGGAACAAAATAAGAAAATTGTTAAACACAACTCCTCTGTCATTACTTCAAAAGAAAAACCTCAAAATGATACGAGTTAAAAAGTTGGAACAGAACTTAGCTATTGTTTGATGCTCGCATGACACCTGTGGGGGTAAGCCAAAACGAAGTTAAGTCTCCTAGACCAATGCATCCCGTAGAACTCCTCTATCTAGTCTAAAGAAATTGTATCCTGAAACGCATGAATATTAGATACGAGTTTAGTTGTGAAGGGTACTCCCCCGTAGTTGGATGCTCGCATGACACCTGTGGGGGCAAGCCAAAACGAAAGTGGGATACCTGGAACAATGCATGGGTAATTAAAAAATCATATTTTTCTTTTTATCCGGAATTTATCTTAAAAAGGGCATCTAACGCATTACTGGTTTAGAAAAAAAGGGGAATGTTTTGAGAAACGAAAGGGGTTGTTGATAAAAGGCTTGCTGCATCTGAAACTAAACATTATTCCTTTTAGAAAAGAGTCAATCTGAGTTACATTTTCCAAACTCTTATCTCAAGCTTATGACTGAATATGATGAGAGGAGAACTTTGCACACTTAAGACAAGGGAGATAATAAAGAATTATTTTGGAATGCTTGAGGACAAGCATTGTTCAAATTTGGGGGTGGTGATAACTTGTAGAAATACAAGTTATTTTTGCTCTTAAGTTGGAACAACTAAGGTTTTTAATGATAAATTCTCCTCATTTTTAGAGGAAACGTATGGAATTACTCAAACATTAGCAAACTCATGGAAAAGAATGTTTATTACTAAAATACTGCAACACTAACGCGTTGTATTGCAGAATTTCAAAAAGAAGCTAACGCATGAGGAAGAAGTGTCACAGGAAAAAGTTCTAACGCATGGGACATGCGTCGGAGGGAATTCAACGTAGAGAAGATTCATTGATGCAGGCTGTTTGTGTCAAATCATCACTTGCAAGTATGGGCACCTACAACAGGCGGCGTCTGAAAAGCTTCTGAGTGTCAGGCGGCTGACCAGGGCATGGACTTTAATGTTGCCCATCACCAAGCTGGAGATGACCAATGCATATAAATAGATGAAATCCCTTCAGAGTTCAATATACATATACATACATAGAAATTTTCAAGATCCTCACTTTCATAATTAGAATAGTCATAGTTTTAGTTCTTTAGAAGCTGTGCTGTAGTGCCAAGAAGATCAGAAGGGTTGAGAACCACCATCACTGCCGGTCAGGGAGCAGAGGAAGTCAAGCACGAGAAAGACACTTCGTCCAACTCCTATACAAATGATTGTCCACAACTAGATTGAACCAAAGAAATACAAGAGATTGTACTCTGCAGCTTGACTCAGTTTCTTTCATCTCATTTATTGCTTTCATTTCATCTGATTAAATATTGCTTTTGTAAAGACAATTTGCTTCTTTATAAAATTCATATATTTGATCCATCATACTTTGCCATTCTTTATTTCTTGTTTATGTTGAATGCATCTGTACTTTATGCAAAATCTCATTTCAAACGCTTAAGCCATCTTGATCAATTGGTAAAAACATCTTTAACTTAGATTATTCGAGAGAATAACTAAGTCGCATCAAGTAGAACGCCTAGTACATCTAGAGATAGACTTACTGGTGTTTATTGCATTTTGTGTTTGACGGATGCATCCTAGAGATAGGTTTTGTATGTTATTCGCATTGAGAAGTGTTGAATAAAGTCTAACGCATAAACAAAGATAACCAAATCATCCTATCTCATCCACATCACATTCTCGTTTGTGTACATTCATCTTAGATCGACGCATACCACTTACATTAAAATCCATTTTCGCATAATCTATCACTCACTACTCAACTCTTTTGTATCTTCTTGGACAAGCACAGTACCTTAGTGTAAATAACGCATTTCTCTCATACATTTAGGAAACCCCTACAATAGCTACAACACAAGGTCCGCGTTAGCTTAACTGAATCCCTGAGTTCGACCCTGGACTTACCATGAACCTAAATTGGATTTATACTTAGGTCTAATTTAAAAAAACTTGAACGTCAATCGGAGGAGTGTCGTGCGTCGTGTTGCACATCTCTAACGCACCAATGCGTTACAAATACATAAACGCATCAAAGCATCAACGCATCATTTATACTTTGAACTTATTTTTCCAATTTATTTTATACAACACACTCCCAGCTCGAATCACGATAGCAACGAACAGTCCCCACATGAAATAATTCTAGAAGTTAGAGGTTGCTAGCTTTCTTTCAAATTCTCTTTACAACGCATTCTAAGAACATCACATGACTTATTTTAATCTTTTGGCAATGAGGACATTGCCGCATTTTAAATTTGGGGGTGAGGTATTTATTTTCGACCGTGCTATTTAAAAAAAATTATTAAGAATAACAACTCCACCGTCAACGCAATGGGAAACCCATGTTCATAAGAGTTAAGTTGTGAAAGGCACTTACCTGTAGTTGAATGTCCGCATGAAACACGTGGTGGCAAGCCAAAACGAAAGTAAGTTGCCAGGATCAATGCATAAATAAATGACCGCAACTCCACTGCCAAATAAGTATGAGTTTGGTCTAAGAAAGAGTGCATTGCTCGTAGTTGGATGTCCGCATGACACCTGTGGGGGCAAGCCAAAATGAAGGCAAGACACTCGAATCAGTGCAAGGTCAGAAAAAAAATATATCAATGAAGAAAATTTTTTGTGCAAGGATAAAATCGTTTGACAACCTCGGTAGAAAATTTTCTTTTTGAAATAAATCATGCGATGTTTCGGAATTTCGTAAAGTCCTTTTGAAAGTTAAGCTTGCAGTCCCTATGTCTTAGAAATATTTTAAGAGACTTGAACGAGACTTAAGGAAATTCAGGTATATAGGATTTGAATGAAGTATCCTTGAGAAGTCTAGGAAAAGAACTATGTAGTTTACTTGCTAAAGGAATCTTTAGCTTATGCTTGAGCACAAGCATTGTTTAAATTTTGTAGTGTGATAATAGGAAGAAATGCACGTTATCATAGTGCTAAGTTCATAAACAATGTTTGATTGCATTGATGAAATATGTTAACTTGCGTCCATTAAGCATCGTCTTCATGATATTGCGGTCGCACGCATTCAGCGCATTGGAACAGTTGATTTTTGTACTTTTGTGCAGAATATGCGTTAATGCAATGCAAAGATTGTGATCATAGGAATTCATTGGTTGAGCACAACTTCACCGCAAGGCTTTGCGTTGATCGTGCTCGAAAACATTCGCCTAAGAAGGATCATCGCAACTTGGTCAGCACAACATGGTAGGCACATCTGGGTGAAAGGTCAATTAAGAACGATGGGACAAAAAGCTGATGATAGTCAAATCCAAATTAAGTTGACAGCCGATAATAGTCCCAAAGTACATTCAGCTTTATCATTGATAATTATTCGGTGCATCAATCAGGAATTAAAGCTGTCCCATCTTTACAACCAGGAGAGAGAAGCCGCCTTTCACCATGCATGCTCTATAAATACCAAGGGCATTTTTTAGAGAAGGGGTTGGTCAGCTCATGAGTTTAGCAGTTAGAAATTTCATACTTCAGTTCGCATGTCTTTAGTTTTATTTTTAAGGTGGACGCGAGAGAATAAATTGTGCTGGCAGATTGTTCTGGTAAGCTTGGGAGAATGTCGGAAGCTTCAAGGAAAGAGAAAGGGCTGACGCCTGTGGAAGCAAGAACATCTTTAGATCAGAATAGAGATTCCAGTGTAAAAAGCCCTGGTCAGCAAGGAATTGCTACCAGGCTCTGTACCTTTACTTTCCATTGTCATTTTGTTCTCAACTCATCTATAAAAATGGAATTCCCTTCTCTATATTTGTTCACTCTCTATTCTTCATGCATGAGTAACTAAATCAGTTGAATGGGTTGAGAAGCATTTAGCTAGCACAACTAGGGAATCTTCATTATTTGCGATTATCTTGTTTATGTATGCTTCATTCGTTCATTAGAGATACTCAATAGGGTAGTCTAAGGACATGATCTAGACTTCGGAAGGTCAGGTTAGAATCTAGACTCGGAAGAGCCAGATTAGAACTCATGAACAAGAGATAGACGCTTAGGAATGAGCACTATTTGTTATCAAAACATCGTAAGCATCCTAGAGATAGGATATGATTGTATGCGGTCACCTTGCTTTTATGCATTTTGCATCATCGCATAGGACAAGAGTAGAGACTTAGGGATGAGCTTTGTGGACATTTTGCATTCAACACATGCGTACTAGATTTAGGAGCATCGCATGCACATTAGAAAATGACTTGCTGTGAATGGTTGTAACATGATTGCATAGTCTGACGCATTCCCAAATAATGCTAGCTAAAGATCTTCTCAACCCGTTCACCGCATACTCATTGCATCTATCAATGCAACAGTTTTTTCTAAACTCCGCCGCAATTTTTTATTTCTTTTTCATAAACACAAACAACAAACCCACCACTTTATTTATTTATCCGGTTATCGCAAAGTTCTTCATAAAAATTACCAACGCAAACTGTTTTCACAAGTCTCTATGTTTGACCCTGGACTTACCAGGAAACTAAGAGGAACTTACACTTGGATTCTGCTAGGGAAACTTGAGTGCACAACGCAATTCCATCAACGCATAACATCCATATTTCCACTTCATAAATACAAGCATCAGTTTCCTTCATTTAGCGTTCTAAGTAGGTGGAAAATATTTCTTCATAAACTTCTCTACGACCTGTTCCCATGAAGTGATCTCTCCCAGCTCGAGGGAATACACCTATTTTCTTGCCTGATCACAAAGAGAAAATGAGAACAAAGTTAGTCGAACTTATTCGGTAGAGATGTTTGGGAACACAAAAGTATTATAGATTTCTATAATGCTTCGGAGGTGAGCGTGTGGGTTCTCGCCACGCCGTCCTCCGAATTGTCCTGCAGTCTGGATCATCTGCAGCATCACCAGTTTCATTTCGAATTTACTTCCATCGAGGGCAGGCCTCATGATTCTTGGAGAGAAATCATAGAGGTTTGTTGATGCATAGTCTTTAATGGGTCTATTGCGATCGTTAGCCAGAAGAATTGGATTTACCATGATGTTGTTTTTATTTTGTGCTCTGTTTCCAGGCTGCTCCACCATCTCTTCTGTATCTGATTGTTGTTGTTGACAGTCTCTTAATCTCCTTCTGATCTCAATCTCCGAGTCATAATTTGCCAGAGATTAAGAGTCTGCAAAGAAATCAGAAAAATTACCGTTAGCGTACTATTTTTTTGAAGTCCCCGGCAACGGCGCAAAAACTTGATGTGTTATTTTATGATGTGGAATTGTGGATGAAATGCGATGGTGAAAATGCATTGAACACTCAAGTTTCTCAGCGGAATACAAGTGTAAAACCCACTGAGTTTCCTGGTAAGTCTAGGGTCGAACTCAGGGAATTGGGAAAACAAATTGCGGTGGTAAATTTTAGGAAAACTTTGCGGTAACCAAACAAATCAATAGTTGTTGAGGTTGTTGTTTGCGGTAATGAAAATAAACAAATGCAGCGGAGTTCGAAAAGAGTTGATAAAATGGAAGATACGATGAATATATGGAGAACAAGTTAAAAAGGGTTTCGGCTAACACTTCTTAGGATGCGTTTATGCTTTGCGATCATGCAATACACATACAATAGTAAACCATCTCTCAATGCGAATGCTACGACTTCTAATGCTAGAACACATGCGATATATGCGATAAGTCTATAGAACCTACACATAAGCCTTTATTCTTATTTATGCGATGATGAAGTGACACACACACAAACAAGGCAACCACATAATATCATACCTATCTCTAGGGTGCATGCAATGCAGGTTGGCAAACAGAGCTTATGAATAAGAACTTCCATTGTATAAATATAAAGATGAAGTACAAAACAACAATCAAGAATAGAATAAAGAGTCTGGTAGCAATCTCTTGCTTCCCAGGCTTTTACACTGTCTTTCTACTCATGTTCAAAAGATAATCTCGCTCTCGCGAGAGTCGGCCCGCTCTCTACTTCTATGCCTCAGGGTTCTCTCTCGAGTTTTCCTGAGCGATCTCTGGCGTCTCTGAGGATGCCTTCGGTATTTATAGAGCTTTCGAGGTAAAAGGCGGCTTCTCTCTTATGATTGCACAGATGGGATGGCTTTAATTCCATGACTGATGTATCGAATATTTGTCACTGAAAAGCTGAATACTTATTATTGTTAGTGGCTGTCAACTTAATTCGGATTCGACTGTCATCAACTTTCTGATCGTGATTAATTATGCCTTTCACCCAGATGCACCCACCAAGTTGCGGCAATCCTTCTTGAGAAAATTTTTGCGAACACAATCACCACAAAGCCTTGCGGTAATGCTGCGCTAGACCAATGATTTCCTATGATCGCAATTTCTGCCATGCGTCAACGCATATTCTGCATAAAAATACAAAAATCAACTGTTTCTATGCGATGAATGCATGCGACTGCAATGTTATAAACTTAATGTTTTTTGGACACAATCTAACACATTTTATCAATGTAACGCAGTATTGTTTAAGAACTTAGCACTATGATAATGTGCATTTCTGCCGTTATCACTACAATCCCATCCTTGGTTCTCATATCCAAAGGACTCCTCTGATCTAGGTCGATGGAAATCGTCACCCAAATGACTAGGAGACCCTCCCATAAATTAGTCTTATGGCATTAGGCTTCACATCAACCTTGGCCCTGCTTACTTAGGATGGCCCACGAAGAAGCAGATCCTATATGCTTTAACATACTGCAATCTCCCTGCAACCATTTGACTAACCAAAGAAGTTAACTAAAAAAACTAACCCTTAGCAAGGACGCCAATTTTATGGTCATTTTACATCGCCTAAAAACCTCTAACAGTACAATGAAATTTATAATACCAAATCCCACAACTACTACTATGATGGCATAGCAATAGTGGCAAGTCCAAGTCGATGCACAAGAAAGCACCAGTATAAGTTTTTTGTAAAGCTAATTAACTAATTAGAGCATTAAATATGAGGATTTGTTGTGGATGGTGATAGTGAATTGCAAGAAAAGTAAAAGAAATAGGTAAACGTAACATAGGATTGGATTTATCTAGTTTCAAGAGCAAGAGGGATCCTATACTATTTCAATCATTGTTTTTCGTTAATTAGACATGCATTCAATTTATGCGTGCACAATGACCTAACTCAACGACACTACAGGCAGCCGAATTGTTCGATTAAACTAAGAAACTCGCCGTAATTAATAATTAAAGTCTTAAACAAAGCCCTAATCAAACTACATGCCACTAAATCTATTGGGTACAATAGCGGCCATATAGAACTAAGAACATGTGCATTAAGCTTTAGGATTCCATTGTGTATTTAACCAATTAGGTAGCCTGATCGATTAATCAATTTTATCTTTGAACCTACTTAAAACATGCATTATAGGTTAGCCATTCAATACATTATTAACTAATTGCTTCTTAGGTGATTAAGTTAGACATTCGAGTGCGAACGTGATGAAGCTACGAATCAATTAGCAATGGCAACACACATTCATGAAGGATAACCACACATACACATGTATTTAGAAATTGAAATATATTCAAAGAAAGCATGAAAAGATATACATTAAGTTCATCAATAGAGATCTCAAGAAAATAAAAATGTTCTTAATCCCAAAAGTAAACAAAAATCTTATCATCAATCTGTTGACAAGTCGAACAGAGGAGTCCCATCCATAAGCAACAACCTGAAGAATTAAAAATCTAACCTACTGAAATTGGAAAGGATGAAGAAGAAGAAGAAGAAGCAAATTCAGTCTCTCCTTGACCTCAATCAATTTCAGCATGAAAAAGACTAAAAGACGGAAGAGCTTATATATAATTATCGAGGGAGTGTCTGTTGGGTTGTGATAACGGGCAGAAATGCACATTATTACAATGCAAAGATATAAAACAATGTAGGATTGCAACGGTAAAAATATGTAAAATCGTGTCTAAAAGCATTAAGTTGGGAACATTGCGATCGCATGCGCCCATCGCATTAAAGCAGCTAATTTACGTATTTTGTGCAGGAAAATGCGTTGGCATAAGGAAGAATTGCAATCCTAGGAATTCAGCGTCTGAGTGCATTAGAAGACTACGATCGCAAAGTTATACGATCGTATGCGCTCACGAAGATCTTCTAAAAAAGGTGGCCACATAAAGATGACACATCAAGGTGAAAGCTTAATAAATCACGATGGGACAGAAAGCTAATGACGGTTGAATTCGAATTTAGTTGACAAGCCATTAACGACTACACTGTAGCAAGTACACTCAACTTTTTGGTGACAATTAATCGGCGCATCAGACAGAGATTTAATGACATCCCATCAGTGCAATCATTTGAGAGAAAAGCTTCTTCACCTTGATCTCTATAAATATCGAAGGCCACCATCGATAAAGGAGCTTAGCCATATAGAGAGTTTTCCATATAGAAGATAGTTAGCCGTTGTTCATAGTTTTCTTACACTTAGAAGGTAGAGGCGTGTGAAGAATTGAAGACGCCGAGAGATCACTCCTGGGAAGCTCGAAAGACTGCTAGGAGGCACTGCAAACGAAGAGAGGGCTGACTCTTGCGGAAGCAAAAACATTCTTTTGGGTAGAGTAGAGAAAAACACAATGTAAAAGCCATAGGAAGTAAGACATTGCTACCAGGCTCACTATCCCTACTTTCCAATGCCATTCTGTATTCTAATTCTATTTATAAAATGGAATTTTCATCTCTACATCTGTTCACTTTCTTTACATTAAGCATGAGTAACTAAACTTCCGAATGGGTTGAGAAGCACTTAGCTAACATGACCTGAGATCTTCAATTATATGATCATCTTGTATTATGTATGCGTCATTCGTCCTTTAGAGATGCTCGAGAGGGTGGTCTAAGGATAAAATCTATGCTTGGGAAAGTAAGATTAGAATCTAGGCTCGGGAGAGTCAGATTAGAACCGCATAAGCAAGAGATATAAACTTAGGAATAAGTTCTATTTGCTATTAACGCATCGCATGCACCCTATAGATAGAATATGATAGTATGCGGTCACCTTGTGTATGTGTGCATTATTCATTATCGCAAAGACAAGAATAGAGACTTAGGAATAAGTCCTTTAGAGATGCTCGAAAGGGTGGTCTAAGGATAGAATCTAGGCTTGGGAAAGTCAGATTAAAATCTAGGCTCGAGAGAGTCGGATTAGAATCGCATAAGCAAGAGATAGAAACTTAGGAATAAGTTCTTTGTTATTAACGCATCGCATGCACCATAGAGATAGGATATGATAGTATGCGGTCACCTTGTGTATGTGTGCATCATTCATCATCGCATAGACAAGAATAGAGACTTAGGAATAAGTCCTATCGACATCATTGTATACATCGCATGCATCCTAGAAATAGAAACAATGGCATTTGCATTGGAAGATGATTTCTGTTGTGTGTGTAGCATGATCGCATAGCTCGAATGCAATCTTAGGAAGTGTTAGCTAAATACCTTCTCAACCCATTCTCCGCATACTCATTTTTACTATCGCTATTATTAACTCTTTTCTCAATTCCACCGCATATAATCTATACCTTAAACAAATATACCAACAAACTCATTGTTTTATTTGTCACCGCAAAGGAATAAAAAATTACTGTCGCATATTGTCTTCATAGTCCCTGTGTTCGACCCTCGGCTTACCAGGCAACCTAGTAGGATTTATACTTGGATTTTGCTAGGAAAACTTGCATGTACAATGCATACACCACCATCACAATATACACCATTATTTCATCATATTCATAACGCAACAAGTTGTATGTCCAAAAACTCGGAGTTTGTAGAATAAACATATTCTATTATCAATAATGATGTTATTCGACATTGCTTCAATAAAATTGTTATTGAATCTATAAATTTCACTTATAAAGTCTAGATTCAATAAACTAAGATCCATGACTATTATATTATTAGATTATATCATCATGCAGCGGAAGCGACAAGGATCATTAAGCACTTTAATTCATTAATTTTGGCAGAAACTAAAGCATGCTTATATAGAAATAAATAGGTTTCAAGTCATACCTTTGTAGTCCTCTTGAAATCTCGATTTCCAACTGCAAATCTCTCCAAATCTCTCCAAATCTTGTTGTAGCCACCACAAGATCTTTCTTACTATTCTCTTGGCGCTCTAGATTGAGTTGTAGGACTCAAAATAAGCTTAAATCAATGGAATTTGGAGGATAACTCACAGCAGCAACCCACTTGAAGAACTCCTTCTTCAACAAAATTTTTCAGCAAAATTCTATCGATTGCATTGCCTCAAATTCACTCCAATCTATTCAATATATTGCAGACCATCATGCAAGAAAGATAGTTGCATGAGATGCAGCTCATGCTTGGAGTAATTAAAGCTCAAAGATGGTGGGTTATGGGTGAGGTACTTGAAGATAATGATGGAAAAAAAGCTGATCGATTTCATAAATCAATTTATTTTCTAAAATTGAAAAAATTATTAATTTTACAAAATTAATTTCATCAATTAATTTTTATAATGAAATTAATAAATAATTATTTAAACAATTTAAATAATTCTAATTAATTTAATATCAAATATTAAATTAATTTTACACAAATCCATCTTGTTATATTTAAATTATTTTTAAATATTAATTCTCCAATTCCATTTAATTCTAATTCGAACGTTTCAAAATAACTTATCACACTACTCTAGAGCTAATCTATTTCCGATCTAGTAGAGGGACCTCGTGGACCTACAGATCATGGGCTCCAAGATCCGAGATTAATCGGCTAAACTCATTAGATCGAATTAACCCTCATTTGTTAACTAATGGGTCACTCCACTAAAGCCCATATTTGAACTCCTCTCACTGTATATCTATTATGTCCACTCGATATAACCATGATTAGTAAGTTAACCATTCATAGATTGTTCGTAATAATGGATGGATCAAATCTCTGTTTTACCCCCGAAATTACCTCTTGTTCCTTAAGTCCCATTGATCCTCTAATGAACAATTATTTTGTGATCCAATCAACAAATCGAGTCTCTCTCGAGCTAATGAGAGGGTAGGGCCTCTTGTTCAAGACCCAGAATCAGCACTTAAGGGAACAACCTATCTACTATCCCTAACAGCGGGTAGGAGTGAATTTCATCTTGCACCGTATGTCCATAGCTATCTATCCGGTATTACCACTGAAATGGGAGGTTATTGAACCAGCGTTGTTGAGTCAACCCTCACCTATGCAAATCTAAGAATAACCCAAATAAACAGGAGTTCAGAGTTAGCTCAGGATTAAGGTCAAGTTACCTTGGTCATCACTTTGAAATAGTCGGTCTTATACAGTAAACAACGTTATAAAGTAAGCGTGATTGATTTCGTGGTCCGATCTTGTACAAACTCTTTTGCACAAGGACACCCCCACTCCTCGTGTCATAACATGTACGAATTAGGATCACTTCGTTTGTAGCACTTTATAACTCTTTGTACCAAGTACAGAGTAGGCCGCATCCAATAGCGTTACTAGAATAAGGTACCCAACCATATTCATATACTATAGATCATTTTGACTATCTACTCGAACCTGATCCATTTTTATGTCTCGACATAAAATTCATGTACACATGTAATAGTCAAGGGAATTTTAGGTTTATTGGATTTCTAATAAGCAAAACATCTATTCAATAACAACTTATTGAATTTTCAGAATAAGTTCTATTGTTTACATACAACGAGTTTTAGGACATAAAACCCAACATATATGAATACTTGAACTTTATGTGGAGACATAAAAGTAGATTAAGTTCAAGTAAATAGTCAAAATGATATATAGTATATGAATAAGGTTGGGTGCATTATTCTGGTAACACTATCGAATGCGGCCACTCTGTACTTGTTACAATTTGTTGTAAGGTGCTTGATCCTAATTCATTCATGTATTGACATGAGGAGTGTGGTGTCCTATGCAATGATTTTGCGTAAAATCGGACCAAGAAATAAGTTACTCTTACTTTATAATGTTGTTTACTGTTTAAGACTAACTATTTCACTTAAATGACCTAGGTAACTCGATATTAATTCTGAGCTAACTATGAATTCATGTTTATTTGGGATTATCCTCAGATTTACATAGGTGAGGGTTGCTCAATAGCACCGACTCAAAAAGCCTCCCATTTTAGGGGTAAGACCTGATAGATAGCTAGGGACATAGGGTGCAATAAAGAATTCATGCCTACCCGATTTAAAGATAGGAGAAAGGTTGTTCTTTTGAGTATTGAATCCAAGTCTTGAACATGGGGCCCCACCCTCTCATTGCTCCGAGATGGATCCAAGTCTTGAACATGGTTAAATCAAGTGGACAGAAATATATCTACAGTGGAGAGAGTGAAGCTATGGAGCTATAATGGTGTGAATTGATAGTTAACGAATCCTAATTAATATGGTCTAAATAGTTTTAGCTAATTAATCTTAAATTGTTGGAGCTCATGATTTGTAGGTCCATCAGGCCCTCTACTTGCTCGTAAAACATGAACACCTTGAATTAATAAATTGAGTAAATTTGGAATGATATCAATTTGAATTGTTCAAATTGAAATTAGGGTTTGAATTTAAATAGTTCAAATTCAAATTAGGGTTTGTATAGTTATATCTGATATAACTAATTAATGTTTAATTTATCAAAATTTGGGAGTTTATTATATTAAAATATTAATTTCATGAATAGGATTCATGTTTTAAATTAGGTATGTGATTAATTTAATATATGATATTAAATTATTATTAAAGTAATTTCTCTTTTATTTCAAATTTTAGAATTTGAAATTTTGATTTTGATTTTAAGTAATCTTGAATTAATTGATATTAAAAACAAATAATAGGGAAAATTGAAACACCCGAGTTTTGTGTAGTAGGAGGTGTTTCCTCTTTAATTACATACCTTGTCCACTGAATTTCAAATGATTGAAGTGTCAACGTTGCTGAACTTCAGTGATATATGTGAATTAAATATAAAACCTCCTCAATTTGTAGAGGTCGTCAGAGTTTTTGCAACTAGAAAAGTTCTTGTTGCAATATTCTTCTTTTTGACAAAAACCCACTTTTTTCCATCACAAATTCACTCTAATATGAAGTTGCACCACTCAAATTCAAGGCTAATAATAGTCGAGAATATCTCTTGATGGTTCACGGTTGAATTGGAGCTGGAATCACATGAAGAGCAGCTTGGAATTGGGAGAATTCATCAAAAGTATGTTGTTAAGAAACCCTCTTCTTAAATTTTTGTTTAAGCATACTTTTAGAACTCAAATTAAATGTAATTAGAGTGCTTATTGATTCTATTTGCTTCCATTGCATTCTATAAATCCTATGAAATTGGTATCAGAGCATGATTTAAGCACTCAATTAGCGTTAATTTGAGTTTTGGTGGTTGTTTTTCATAAGTTGTATGAAAATGATGAACGGATATGGTTTTTCTGAGTTTTGGCATTGTTTTCTCTTCAATTATATTGTAATTCTTGTAATTGGCTATTGTTTGATGGACCTTAATGTGTGTTTAAGTGTTTGTAATTCGATTTGATTCATTAGAGTTGCAACTAGGATGTAATTGAAGAAAGAAGTGAAGAAGGTCGAGCAGCAGAAACTCGATTTTCAGCCACTCTCCAATATTCGATGCTCAATGCCCCATACTCGATGAAACTCAATGTCAAACTTAATGATATTTTGTGAAATACTCAATGTACGATGCCATACTCGATGGTACTCGATGCTCATACCCGACGGTATTTTATGAAATACTCGGTGCATGATGCCATACTCGGTGGTACTCAACACAACTCAATTGTATTTTGTTAAATACTTGATGCACGATACCACACTCAATGGTACTCAATGCAACTCGATGGTATTTAGTGAAATACTCAATGCTCGATGGCATACTCCATTCTTTATGGTACTCGATGGTTTTTTCCTGGTTCAATCCAATTTCGAGCATTGGCGATTCGGTTTGAGAGGTGCGGGTCCGGTTCAAGGCAGTTTGAGCGATCCAAAAGTGTTTTGGAGCCAATTTTTGCCCATGTTTGGGTGATGTGACTACTCAAACACAAAAAATAAAAAATGTGGGTATGAAAAACTTTATATCAATCAAACCCTTATATTAATCCAAAACACCCATACATAATAATGAAGTAAGGTGTTTTTGGTGAGGAATTATTCCCACTTATGAATCAAAATATCTCTTTGAGTAGTGTTGTCTTTCAGATAAATTCCATCACATTTAGCTGTCCATATGCAGTTAGAATCGTAGCACATGTTATAAAGCCAAACTGATCTGCTCTCAATCCAAAATGCTTCGAATGACGAATGTTGTGCATTTGATATCTGCAAGTAACACCAAAACAATGTCGTATTCCAAAAGTTTACCCTAAAACTCCAATTGAATTCAGTTTCAACAGTAAGTTTGTGTTCTCCTAAATCATCATCTTTGGATTGACAATGAACGGACAAGATTTGGCCACTACTTAGCCCATTCATAATGTGGATCTGCCATTTTGCAAGCTTTGCAGCCTTGGTTTCCTCAAATATATCCAAAAACAACACAAATAACAACACAACACATTGCTTTTTCGTACGTCACATCTCCATTTGCTTCTTCATATTGCAGTCGGAAAACCACTTTGTGATTTGTTTTTGAATAGAGATTTGACATGACCAAATGCAATGGGTTTTTATACAGCCCTATTTGGAAAGAAGTCCATATAAACCAATGATATTAATGGCAGTTGGTTTTAAAATAACAACTTACTTTTTAAATAGGCGATATACCAAAAAAGAAGAAAAAACATAAACATAAGGGGGCTGATTCTCATTTAATTTTCATACGTTGTAATGACACTTTTTCTACATGAATGGAAGTTTAAAAACAATTAATTTTATAAAAATAGTTAATTATTTATTTTTCATTAGTTAATTTTGCAGTTAATTATTTATTTTTTACTAGTTAAATTTGCACCTTCTCTCCATAAAACATTCAAAACTGAATTCCCTTGTGTTTTCCTTTTCTCATTCAAACTTATCTTGTGTTCTTCATTTCTCTTTGTTAATGAGACGTTGACAACTTTAAGTTTGGGGTGAGAAGTTTGTATTGTAATGTTATACTCTGTTGTATATCATGTATTGTTACCAAGACATGATGAAAAAAAACTGGAAAAAGGAAACCCTCGTAGGGGCCATTTGGTTTTAATTTTTATAGATGTCCGAAAATAAAAAATACCTTAGAATAGGATGTATAAGCATAAGATGTCTAGGAATCAAAGATGACCGTGTTTAGTTATGTATTGGAATGAGAATAGGATGTTTGAGAATACGTTATACTTTTCTATGCAATTATAGAATATAAAATTAATAAAAACTAATTTCAATAATTACTTATTGTTTGTTAATTTATTTTTATTACATTAAGTTATTATATCAATTTTATGCTATTAAAATTTAATTAAATTTATCCAACAATTAATTTTTTATATTATACATTTATATTTTTTAGGGTTTGCTCTGTGAGAAATCTTAAAGTTGATTAAAGTACCAAGAGTTTGAGACCTCTCTTGAAAGATGTTTTTTCCCTAAATTTCTTCAGATTACATTCCACTAACTTTTGTGTTCATCTTTGATTTTTTTTAAAAAAAAAAAAAAAACTAAAATTGCTTGTGAATGATCAATAGCTTAACTTTTGGCGTGCAATAGCGTTCATTATTTAGGGTTATGTAGGCTCTTTATTTAAGCATATTTTGGAGAAATCAAGTGCTTTTGTGATACATGCAATTCATACCTAAAAAGTAAATTTAGGTACAAACAAGTTTAGCATATGTTTTTTTACCATGGTTTGAATATTAGGCATGTTTTGATGTTAATCGAGTCATATTTGGTTAGTTTTGATGAGTTTAACAAATATGAGGCCAAGAGTTATCAAAAGCAACCAAATATGAGCCCCTAGTTGTAGCCACAAAGTGCCCTGAGGCTATTTTTAAGCATTGTGAAGAATCCAGAAATTGCGCCCAAGATCTAAGGAAGTGTAGGTAAAGTATCTAGAAATAGAACTTGCTTCTGCCTTCAACATTGGGTAATGACCTACAAAACCATTTTTCAAGTACATGTTTGATTATCTAGGTTTCAAGGAAACCATAGACAAATGTGTTGGTTAATTTGTTTAGCCTCCTTATAAACTCTGGAAAAGGATGAAAAAGCATTAGGTTAACTCATCATTCAAATTACAGATATTAAATGTGTTGGGTTTTATATCCTAAAACTCGTAGTTTGTAAATAATAAACTTATTCTATTATCAATAAAAATGTTATTGAGATTTTATTCAATAGTGTCGTTATTGAATGTATGAATTGCTCATTTCGTTTTAGAAAGAAGAATTAAACCAATAAACTAAAGATCTATGGCTATTATACGAATATTTAAACTTTATGTAGAGACATAAGACTGGATCAAGTTCAGTAATAGCTAAAACGATCTACAGTATACGAATAAGGTTGGGTATCTTATTCTGGTAACACTATCGGATGCGACAATACTCTGTAGTTGTTGCAATTTGTTGTAAAGTGCTACAAACGAACTGATCCTGATTCGTTTATGTATTGACATGAGAAGCGAGGGCATCCTGTAATGAGTTTGCATAAGATCGGACCAAGAAATAAGTCACTCTTACTTTATAACGTTGTTTACTGTTTAAGACTAACTATTTCAAAGCGATGACCTAGGTAACTTAACCTTAATCTTGAGCTAACTATGAACTCGCGCATATTTAGGATTACCCTTTGATTTGCATGGGTGAGGGTTTGCTCAACAACGCCGATTTAATAAGTCTCCCATTCCAGGGCTAAGACCTGGTAGATAGCTAAGGACATAGGGTGCAAAACGGAATACACATGTACTCGCTTTTAGGGATAGTAGAGAGGTTGTTCCCTTAAGTGCTGACTCCAGGTCTTGAACAAGGGGCCCCACCCTATCATTCGCCTCAGAGGGACTCGGTTTAGTGATTGGATCACAAACCAATTGTTCATTAGAGGATCAGTGGGACATAAGAAGTAAGATGTAATCTCGAGGGTAAAACAGCTTTTGACCCAGCCGTTATTACGAACAACTTGTGAAGGGTTGACTTACTAATCATGGTTATATCGAGTGGACATAATATATTTATAGTGAGGGAAGTGCAACTACTGCGCTTTAATGGAGCGACCCAGTAGTTAAGGAATCGTGGTTAATTAGGTTAAAGAGTTTACTGGCTAATCTCGGATCATTTAAGCCCATGATTTGTAGGTCTATGAGGTCCCCCTACTAGCTCATATCAGACTAAACCTTAGAACAATGTGACGAACGAATTTGAAGTGGTTAAATTCGGTTTTTAGTGCAAAACGTTAAATATATACGATATATTTAACCTAATGTTTAATTGTGAATTAAAAATAAAGAGAGAGAAAATAGGAGATATTTAAATAAGATTTAAATATCAAGATTATAAATAGGGATTCGTATTTATTGGGATTATTGTTGGATTTAATATTAAATAAAATTAATTAAATTGTTTCATTAATTATTTTATATTAATTTCATTTTAAAATTAATTATTGGAATTAATTTTGAAATTAAAAGAAATTGGTCAAAATTGCAAATGTCAAAACTGTTGACTATGTCAAAATTGCAATGAAAGTCAAAATGTTGACTTTTGAATTTGAAAGTCAAAAAGTCAAATTTGTTGACTTTGGACTTTGAGAGTCAAACTTTGACCTTTGACCAAGTTAGTGGAAAAGATCCAACAAATGTGAGTAGGAAATGTCATCTTTTGCATCGCTAAGTGTTGTCTTCAATTGAAGACACTTGCTATAGGAGTATATCAACATACAACAGAAGCAACAAGAATCAATAAACATTCGATTTCATTAATTTTGGCTATAAATAAAGCATGCTCGTATTTTTGTAGAAACTCTTGAATCTCGATTTTCAGCAGCAAATCTTCTCCAAATCTCGTTATGAACCACCTCAAAATCTTCCTGCTGTTCTCTTGGAGTTTTAGATTGAGTTATGGGACTCAAAATAAGCTTGAATGAAGGGAACTTATAGAAGAACTTACTGTACCATCTACTTTGAAGAACACCTTTCTTCAACTCGAATTTTCCAGCAAAAACTCAAATTATGCATGTCGTTGGGATGATGAGAGGATGCATAAGCGAGAGCGAGAGGGCTAGACAATGAGTGCAAGCTGGGTGAATGAGGCAATCGTGTCATGCAAAGAAGAAGGTTGCATGAGATGCAACTCATGCTTGGTGAATTGAAGCAAGAGCAAATGGGTTTTGAGTGAGCTTCTTGGTCAGGTGAGTAGAGGAAACCAACATTTCCCAAAATTTTGTGTTTTTCAATTTTCTAATTTCAAATTGATTTCCAAAATCAATTTAATTTCAAAAATTGGAATTGTTATTAATTTTACAAAATTAATTTCATAAATTAATTTTCGTATAATAGTAATAATAAATAATTAATTAAACAATTTACTTAATTCCAATTAATTTAATATCAAATATTAAACTAATTTTGTACAAACTTCACCTTCATGAATTTAATATTTAAATCATATTCAAATATTAATTAATTCTCCTATTCCGTTTAATTCTAAAATTAAACGTGTAATTATAACACATGTAATTACTAATTCCCTTAATTCTATTTTGAACGTTTCAAATTAACTTATCACGCTACTCTAAAGCTAATCCATTTATGAACTAGTAGAAGGACCTCGTGGACCTACAGAGCATGGGCTTCCACGATCCGAGATTAATTGGCTAAACACTTTACACCGAATTAACCCCCATTCGTTAACTAATGGGTCACCCCATTAAAGCCCATAGTTGTACTCCTCTCACCGTAGATATATTACGTCCACTCGATATAACCATGATTAGTAAGTTAACCCTTCACGGGTTGTTTGTAATAACCTCTTGTTCTTTAAGTCCCACTAATCCTCTAATGAACAATTGATTTTTTATTCGATCAACAAACTGAGTCCCTCTCGAGCCAATGAGAGGGTGGGGCTCCTTGTTCAAAACTTAGAGTCAGCACTTAAGGGAACAACCTCTCTACTATCCCTAAAGCAAGTAGGAGTGAATTCCATCTCTATGTCCCCAGCTATCTACCCGGTCTTACCTCTGAAATGGAGGTTTATTGAGCCGGCGCTGTTGAGCCAACCCTCACCTAGGAAAATCTAAGGATAATCCCGAATAAACAGGAGTTCATAGTTAGCTCAGGATTAAGGTCAAGTTACCCAGGTCATCGCTTTGAAATAGTCAGTCTTATACAGTAAACAGCGTTATAAAGTAAGAGTGACTGATTTTGTGGTCCGATCTTGTAGAAACGCATTGCACAGGACACTCCCACTCCTCATGTCACGACATGTATGAATTAGGATCACATCATCTGTAGCACTTTACAGCTCTTTGTAACAACTACAAAATGAGCCACATCCAATAGTGTTACTAGAATAAGGCACCCAATCTCATTCATATACTATAGATCATTTTGACTATTTACTCGAAACTGATCCACTTTTATGTCTCCACATAAAGTTCAAGTACTCATGTAATAATCATGGGTTTTTTAGTTTATCGAATTTCTAAAACGAAATAAGCAATACATATATTCAATAACAACTTATTGAATTTTTCAGAATAATTTTTATTGTTTACAAACCACGAGTTTTAGGACATAAGACCCAATACTTGCACCACTAATACCACTTTGAGTTAGTAATTTTTTTTAGTGTCGAATTCTCATCAAACTCAAAGTTGCATGTTTTGCATGAAATGATCTTTAAAATGAAAGAGTTTAATGGTTTTTTCTTGGCCAAGAGGAAATTTATGAGATTATTTTATAAACTCATAATTATTTTCTCTCAAAGACTTAACATTTTCCTCTCCAAATTAGTTAATACAGGATCCCACCATCTCGTTCTAAGGTCGAAGAATAGTCAGGAAGACTCTTATGGTGGTCTACGAACCTTTCGTGAGGAGATTGGAGCTAATTTGGAGAAGATTCAAGTCTAAAAATGTTGGATTTCTTCTATCATTTTATATTTGTTTTAATTACATGTTTATTCTTTGAAAGTAACCTAATTAAAGTACTTTAGATCCGTTTTTTCTTCTGCTATGCTTGTGTTCGTTCCATTAATTAGTATTAGAGCATACTTAAAGTACTCAATTTTGGTTAATTTTTTGCATATGGTTGGTATTGGTTCATGTGATGAATGTTTGTGTGCTAAAGCTGATAATTTCGATTTTCGCATCTTTTTTCTCTATTGGGTCGTAATAATTATTGTAATTATCTGGTGTTTTATGGGATTTAATGTGTCGTGAAAGGTCGTTAATTTTTTTTAGAGTTATTAGAGTCATTTTTATGCTGTAATTGCTCGGTTTCGAAAAGTGGACAACTTCAAATTATGGTGAAGAAAGGCTCACAAGCCTGATTTAGGTCACATACCCGGTTCACGACCCATAACCCGACCTGGAGTGATGATCCAACCCGCGAGGTGGTGGCTGACACGTATGGCTGTCCTAGACCTGGTGACCCACTTCGACCCGACTCGGTTGACACCCCAAGCGTGCTCGGCCCGTCTAGTTTGTTGGTTCTGGCATAAATCTGTTCAGTCGACTGCCCAGGCCATGTTCGGCTTAGTGCCTCAGCCTAGCTCGTCTGCGCCAGCCTAGTTCGCCCCGCTTCAGCATCTGTGCCTAGCGTTGTGGACCCGCGTCTTCAGCAGCTCCAACCAATCTGTCTAACTGCACCTCCGCTGTCTGATTCGCGCATCTGTGCCTAGATTGGTCTGCTTCGATTGGTTTGACCAGTTTCGATTGGTTAAAACAGGTCATTATCTTATAAAACGTGGGTTACAAACTCAACCGGTATATAATCCTTTCTAAGGCTGGGAGTACTTAAGTTGACGGTCTACGAAACACCTCCTACCTAGGGATTATGATCGAATAATTGAGTGTTGTTAATCAGTTTTATGAGCACATGTGAGCAATGTGAGGTGTTAAAATTAGTTTATCACCTAAACATTGTAAGATTAATTCCAAATATTATCGTTATACTTGGAAAATCGCCTAG
The DNA here is from genome assembly GCF_027475165.1 of Benincasa hispida. Lineage (NCBI taxonomy): Eukaryota > Viridiplantae > Streptophyta > Magnoliopsida > Cucurbitales > Cucurbitaceae > Benincasa > Benincasa hispida. Next base: position 38,039,765 of record NC_143486.1, on the reverse strand, counting down.
ACTTAGGTAGTTTAATTAGTCGTATAAATAATTACCCAAAAACAAATAGAACACTTTGTTGGGGAGATTAACATATACATTTTTAGCTCTCAACTTTGACTCTCCAATTTAGTAGCATTGTTAGATCCGCTAATCTCTAAGATCTTAAAATGGAGGGTTACACTTACAAAATTACTAAGTGTTAGTAAGTTCTATCGAAAACGATAGCTAAATGACTATCGGAATATGAGTTACTCTAGAGACAATATTTTAGAAATAGGGATTTATTCTATATTTTGGTGGTTGATCTTTTCTCCTTGAACTTGACGTAGTGGGCTTGAATGTGAACACCCTCCCCCCTCCCCCCAAAAAAAAAAAGTTTGATTTGGTGCTTATGTAATTAAAGTATGCTTTTTAAGCATTTCTTTAGTATTCAAAGTATGTTTGAAGTTTAATTGTGTAATTAAAGTTTGATTTGGAGTTTAGTGTGATTAAAGTATACTTTTAAACTTTTGTTGATTGAGTTTGAAAAGTTGGCATTTAGTTGCTATCTTTCTATGTGTTTGTATTAAGTTTAATTATGTACATGGATCTTTGGACTTTTTCATTTTGAGTATCAATGTGATATGTGAAGGAGTGTATCAGCATGCAGCGGAAGCAACAAGGATCAATAAGCATTTTAATTCATTACTTTTGGCTATAAATAAAGCATACTCATGCAATAAGAAGAGGGTTTCAAGTCATACCTTTGTAGAACCTCTTGAAATTCGAATTCATATGCAAATCTTCTCCAGTTCTTTTTGTGAACCACCTCAAGATCTTCTCTACTATTCCCTTGGAGTTTTAGATTGAGTTGTGGGACTCGAGATAAGCTTGAATGGAGGGTATTTGGAGAAGAATATCACTGATGCAACTTGGAGAACCCTTCTTCAACCTTTCCAGTTTTCAGCAAAACTTCAGCAAGTTCTAATAGATTGCATACCTGATTTCCACTTCCATCTTCTCTATTTATTGCAAGATAATCATCCATAGAAGAGGGTTGCATGAGATGCAAATCATGCTTGATGAATTGAAGCAAGAGCAAGTGAGAAATTGAGTAAGCTAATTGGTTAGGTGTAGTGGAGAAAACCATCTTTTCTCAAATTTGTGTTTTCCAAACTTTTTCAATCATACAAAATGATTTCAAAAATCAATTTGATTTCAAAAATGAAAACTTTATTAATTTTATAAAAACTAATTTCATAAATTAATTTTCTAAATAAAATTATAAATAATTAATTAAATAATTTAATTAATTCTAATTAATTCAATATGAAATATTAAATTAATTTTACATAAATTCCACTTTCATGAATCCTTATTCATGAATTTAATATTTAAATCGTATTTAAATATTAATTAATTCCACAGTTTCGTTTAATTCTGAAATTAAACGTGTAATTATAACACATGTAATTACTAATTCCCTTAATTCTAATTTGAACATTTCAAATTAACTTATCATACTACTCTAAAACTAATCCATTTACCACCTAGTAGGGGGACCTCGTGGACCTACAAATCATGGGCTTCAACGATCTGACATCAATTGGCTAAACTCTTTACACCGAATTAATCCTCATTCTTTAACTAATGGGTCACTCCACTAAAGCCCATAGTTGCACTCCTCTCACTGTAGATATATTATGTCCACATGATTTAACCATAATTAGTAAGTCGACCATTCATAGGTTTTTTGTAATAACGAATGGGTCAAATTTCTGTTTTACCCCTGAGAATACGTCTTGTTCCTTAAGTTCCTACTGATTCTCTAATGAACAATTGGTTTGTGATCCAGTCACTAAACCAGATTCCTCTCAGCCCAGTGAGAGGGTATGGCCCCTTGTTCAAGACCTGGATTTAGTACTTAAGAGAACAACCTTTCTCCTATCCCTAAATCAGGTATGCATGAATTCCGTCTTGCCCCTAAAATAGGAGGCTTATTACAACTCGATCGGACCACAAATTGATCCCAAATGGCTAAAAAGCATTACTGTTCGAATGAAGCTTTTCAATTTTTCTCATATTTTAATTGGGAAAATTTCACAAGATGAGCAAAAAACCAAAAACTTTTCAATTAATGACCTCTTCCTAAAAGCTTATCTATGATTTACCTTTTGCCCACAGGAAATATTGAGTTTATCCCCAATTTTAAAAACTCTTCAGATCGCCTTTACAAATGTTTTACGAAGGATCGTTCACCTCACTTTTTACTTACCTTTCTCATTGTGGGATTTTTCTCTCAAGTTTCTCTCATTTTCTCTCATGATCTCCCATCTTCATCCAAGCGTTTGGCCACTTGAATGTATGTTGATATTCATTTAGGGTTCTCGCTGGTCGTTAGGGGATTCACATAGTTTAGTGCTTGTGTCTACCTTTTATTAAACGATCTCTTAATTTTTGTTAAATGATCGTGTATTTATTCAAAATCGATCATTTAGATAATCCTAGGCAAGCATTTAGAACTTTCTAAATGATCGGTTAGAGAAACTTAAATGATCATTTAGAGAAAGATATGTGATCGTTTAGTTTTGGTTACACGATCGTTTAGTTCTTTTGTTATATGATCATTTCGTTTTTGCACGATCGTTTAGTTTTTTGTTATGTAGCCGCTTAGTTTTTTGTTACACGATCGTTTAGTTTTGGTTACACGATCGTTATGTAGCCGTTTAGTTTTTTCTTAAGCGATCATTTAATATTTTGTTATACAATCATTTATTTTTCTGTTACGGGATTGTTTAGTTATTTGTCATGCGTTCATTGAGTTTTTTGTTATGCGATCTTTTTGTTTTTGTTATACGAATCTTTGGTTATTTGTTATGTGATCTTTTAGTTTCTTTAGGCGATCATTTACTTATTATGGTAATGAATATGTTTGTTATAGATTACAAAGATGGTCGTCCCTGCTGAGAAATATTTCCCTACTATAATTTCTTGCCAAGCCCATAAAACTGCGTCGGTGATTAGAAATAAGTTGGCAGAAGAGCATATGAGAATATATAGGAAAATGGCCTTTGGTTCAAAGATGAACTTAGATCTTGTATTTACTGGGTAACTTTTCCACCATTTTCTATTAAGGAAAGTAACAGATGTGAACCCGAACGTTATATTATTCAACATACTGGGAAGAAGGTAAAATTTTCCCAAGATGATTTGAATTTGATAACTGGGTTATGTTTGACCAAGGAAATGGTAGAAAGAGAAACAAGCTGTGAGAGATTGTGACAACTCATTGTTGAACCGAAGAGCATAAATGATAAGGATAGTTGTTGCAATGACGTGAAGACCACATTTGAGAAGTTCACTTTTATAAACAATGAAGATGTTGTTGAAGGATCCCAAATTGAAGGGAAACTTGAGTGGAAGTAAGATCGTTCCAATTCCCATTTTTCATTGAATGTAGGTTTTTACAGTAAATAAAGAACAATATATGCATTTACATAAATTACAACATCTTTTAACAAAAGAAAAACTTGAGAGTTTCATAAACTTATACCTTTGAAGACTATCTTCAAGATTCCCTCGAACAGAATACTAACACAACGATGGTTTCCTCGGTATTCTCAAGCAAAAATCCCAAGAGTTGTGGGCTCTGACTATTTTGGAAAGAGGGAATTCAAGTTGAGTAGAGAGGAGGAAGAGTTGAGAACGTTCTTCAACAACTCAAAACTCACAGTACTTTTTCCTAACTTTCTCATAGCGTGTATCTTCAAGAAGGAGACTTTCTCTTCTCTTTCTAAAGAGAATAATACAACAACCACCCACGAGAGAAAAGATGCATTTTAATTTAAAATAATATTTGATATATATATATATATATATGATAACTAACTTATTATAAAATATATTAAATTATATGTTATATCAAATATAACATATAACCTATAGTTTTAATATTGTATCGCATATAATTGTATAACCTATAGTTTCTTTTATATTAAATTTAACAATTATGAATCTAATTCATATAATTAATATTTGAATCATATTCAAATATTTATTTCCTCTAATTAAAACTAAAATGTACCAAATACATTATAATAATTATATCACATATAATTAAAATAACTTAATTATATAATATATAATTAAATCCCTCTATTAATTTAAACAATTCAAATTAATCAAAACACTAATTCTCATTTAATCCTATTGAGGTACCTAAGGAACCTCATGGACTTATAGCTTGAAGCTCCAACGATACATGAATAATTAATCAAACTTTTTAATTAAATTATTCAACATTCGTTAACTATCGGGCACTCCACTAAAAACCAATAGCTGCAATCTTTAGACTACAGATATATTTTTGTGTCCATTGGATATAACCAATTAATAGTATGATGACTCTTCACAAATTGCTCGTATGTACAGCTATGCCAAAATTACCGTTTTGCCCCTCTAGTTACATCTAACTCTTTAAGTACCACTAATCCCTCTAATGAACAATTGATGATAGTGTAACTATGACTAAACTCCTCTCGCGCAAGGAGAGGGTGTGGCACCACATTGTTCAAGCTCTAGAATCAGCCCTAAAGGAAGAAATTCGTCTACTTACCTCGACCTCGGGGAAGGAGTGAATTCCTTCTTGTGTAATTGTGTTCCTTGCCCCCCAATCAGATAAATTACCAAAATGATAGGCTTGTTGAGTCGTCGATACGTCCATTCTCACCCATACAAATCAAAGGACGTCCCTCATAGGTAGGAGTTCAAAACTCACTCAGGATTCAGGTCATGTTACCTATGGTCATCCTGGTGAAATGTAAGTCTCAATTATGAACGGTGTTATATAATGAGACTAAACATTTCGTGGTTCGGTCTTATACAAACTCCTTTATATAAAATAACCCCACTCACATGTCTATATATGATTGATTAGGTTCAGATCATTTGTAGCACTTTACAACAATTGTAACACCTACAAAACGGGTCATTCTCATAATATCACAAGGATAAGGTACCCAACATTATCTATCTACTATAGACTATTTAGGTTATCACTTAAACATGATCCACCTGTATGTCTCTACATACATATTTAAGTACAAGATAACTTTAGATGTTAGTTTATTGGCTTGTGGTTAATGCAACTAACTTATCATAATTTATTAAATAAACAATAAGTTTGTTCAATACATTTACAAACTATAGGACCCTATGAAATTTAGGGCATCAACCCCAACAACGTTCAAGGTTGAATTGGCATTATTCAACGAAACGGTGATGATTCGAAAACACAAGAAAACCCAATTTGATTTGATGAAATTTTGGATCGTCGATGACCCTGAAGTCTTTAAACATTAAGACGGGTTGTTCGTCTTTTTGAAACGTACATTGTGAAGGAACTCTTATCAAAGAGTACTTCTGAGTGGAAGGAAGATGGTTCCATACTCATTGTGATAGAAATACCACATTCACAATCAAACATACTAGTTATGCAATTAACAACAAATTACAACAGGCTTTGAAACATTAAACAACAAAGGAACGAGATATATACCAGTTGAAAAACTCTTCTTCGCTTTACAATCTCGCTCTCTTCAATGGACTGCACCTCTCGCTTTCACTATACAAGCTAATCCAATCGTCCACCAAATCTCGTTGTCGTCTACCAACGAATGGACTCCTCACGAACAAGTCAACAGGAAAGACACCACCACTCGGAACCCTCGGTATTCTCGGAGTGAGAATCCAAGAGGTGTAGGCTCTGTTGGATTTGGTAGAGGGACGGAGGAAGGAACGATTGTTTACCACGACTAAGTAAATGTGAGATATCGGGAGCCTGTCATATAGACGGATGCTTGATCATTTAGGTAAAGGTATACAATCGTGTAGTAAAAGAGACTTGATTGTATAGACGATCGTTTAGTAAAACGCTCAGGCGCACGAATCGCTTAGAAAAAGCTAAACGATTGTTTAGGTAATTCTATGCGATCGTTTAGGAAAAGCGCGCATGTACATGATCGTTCAGTAAACTTTGAGCTATCGTGTATGCTCTTGGTTTACTAGGCGATGGGTAGTGTACTTAATCGGTGAGCGAATATCTAATCTCTTGCAAAATGAAAACGATTTTAATTTCATCCTTTAGTTACGAAAATTGTATGCAATCTCCCACTATCTCATTTGGTTATGGAGAAAAATCCGGCAACAATTATCCCATGATCGTTTAAATTAAAAAAATAAATATAATCTTATTATATTTATAACCTTTAATTTAATATCACATCAAATGCAACATATAAACCACAGTCCTTTTCTCCTCCAATAGATGTAGATCATATTTATATCATTTTCCTCCAATTAATGTATATCATACATCATGTCAAATATATCATATATAATTGACTCGTTTAATTATATTATATATAATCAAACTCCCTCTTGTCAATTTGAACACTTCAAACTAACCCAAAATCTGATTCTCATCTTGGACCTATGGACCAATGGCTCGAAGCTCCAACTGTACATGAATAGCTGACTAAACTCTTTAGCCATGAGATCCACCATCCATTAACTACAAGGCTTTCTATTAAAGACCGACAACTGAACTCTTCTCACCACAGATATATTTCTGTGTCCATCGGATATAACCAATCAATAGTACGATAACCCTTCACAGATGTTCGTAAGTACAGTTGGGCCAATTTACCATTTGCCTCTATAGTTTCATCTAACTTGTTAAGTACCATCGATCCCTCTAATGAATAATACAACATAGTCCCACTATATGTGGACACCTCTCGAGCCATGAGAAGGTGTATGACGCCACATCGTTCAAGCCCTGGAATCAACCCTTAAGGGAGCAATCTATCTACTTACCTTGCTTCGGGGAAAGAGTGAATTCTATTTTGTTTACCTGAGTTCCCAGCTCCCAAATCAGACGAATCCCCAAAGTGGTAGGTTTGAGTCGGCATTCTGACCACTCGCACCCATGCAAATCAAAGGACTGCCCTCAAATGCAGGAGTTCTCAACTCACTCAGGACTGAGGTCATGTTACTTATGGTCATCCTAGTGAAGTGAAGTCTCTGTCATGAACGAAGTTATATAACGAGATTATAATACTTCGTGGTCTGGTCTTATACAAACTCCTTTGTATAGGACGCCCTCGCTTGCATGTCTTCACATAAATGATCAGGATTAGACCATCTGTAGCAAGTCATAACACTTGTAACTATTTTACAAAGCGAGTCGCATCTGTAGTGTTACGAGGATAAGATTTCCCTCCTATATTCATATACTACAGACCATTTTGGTTATCACTGAAGACATGATCCACCTGTATGTCTCCACATACGTACTTAAGTTACAACAAAAACCAAGGATCTTAGTTTATTGGTTTGTGGTAAAGCAAATAAAACATCCAATGTTCCATAGACAACAGTGAAGAAAATATCATATGTTATTACATCATAAGCGTTTGTTTAATATTGTGTTTACAAACTACAGGACCCAACGAGAGTTTAGGGCATCAACCCCAACATATTGAATAGCATGAAGACTATCATGCACGGGAAGAATGAGGCACATGAGACAAAGAAAGCAAAAAATGGCCATCATGCCTTATATTACTATATAAAAAGATTCACACTTGCATTCTAGGTATGTACTTTCACTTCTACTTCACTTTAATCTACATTGAATCTCTGTGTTATGTATGTGTAATGAAACTCCAATATTCAGGTTTGGATATACAAAAATTTTATCCACATTAAATAAGTTCATAACCACCAAAGTAAGCCAGGCTGCAATTCCTAGAATTCTTAGATGGACTTGTTCTCGTACTCCATCTTATAAATCCTTGAGTAAGAATGTTTTTCAACCCAAAAAAAGAAAGTAATCGATCGTTTAATAATTCTTGGCATCTATCATAGTTTGATGCATTCTGAATTACTCACTCCATTATGTACAAACTATTGTTTTGACGAGACTTGTACCGAGTGCAGAAGAGATAAGGTACAAGGACGACCGGCTAGAAGGATACGATGTGATTCATTATGGTGAAGAAAAAGGGATTGAAAAGGTTGAGGGTTATGATAACTCTCTCGATACACATAAGTCATTCGAAGGGCACGATAAGTTCGACCAGCATGTTAGGGAGCAAGAACATCGTCTGTCCGATGAACCCCATATTAGGAAGCAAGATCAGCCTGTAACTAAGCGTCATGCCATAGAGTCAAAAACACGTAGGCCAACTCTGAGTAACAATGAGAAGAGTAATAGGGGACAGGATGAATCGTTAAATACGCAACATAAGTCCTCTAAACATCTTCATTCCAAATCCTACAAAGTTCTTAGGGAGGAAACTAAAAAAGTTTGCAAAGATTTGGCCATCAAATGGATGATACCTTTACTGTCCAATTGGGCGGTATGTTCGACCAATTTGTGCATATCTGAACATTGTTGAGTGTCCAATAACCCAACTTTTCTCTTGTCGATGATTGCTCATTCTCATTTCAAGAGAACATGTATGTCCGCTTGGATATTTTGTCACTTTGAAGGAATTACTTTCTTTCTATTTTTTTGCATGGACCCTCCACTCGTATTCCTCCACTGAATATTGTACAGTTGGCAAGCTCTTCGTTGAATTCTTTACACAGTAGTCGAAGCTCTTTTAGATTGCAAGTATAAATAATTTAACTGACAAGTCATATTTCAAAAAGAAAATCTGACTGAACTTTATATTCTCATCATTTAGATAGTCATGAGGTTGTCATATAATTGGCTCTCTGATGGTCTGGGTATATCTAGAAACTATTGGGTTATAATGGTGGAATGCATTTGAATCGAAGACATTACCACTAGTCAGACGAGAGTATGTGGAGTTGGAACATGAATGTAAGATGTTGGAGAAGTTTGTGGTTCTGAAGATTGTCCATATTCATGGTCAATATCGAACTATGCAGTACATCTAGGTTCATTGTTGTGATCAAACCAAGCTTCACTTTGATCATCACCCAAGTTATATGGCTCAATAGGATCATCTAGTGAAGACATGGTGGGAATATTATGTGTTAGAATGGTTTCAAACCCAAAGTTTTGACAGGTTGGAATGGGTTGATTTGTTAGATTGCACTGCTGGTACATATTCTTGGTGTGTACTCCATGACTTCCGTGAGGTGTAACTAATACAAATAACGACAACTGGGATGCATTAATGCCTTCTAAAAATAAGTTAAGATCTTCATCGTTGACTATTTCAATTGAGGGAACTGGAACCAATACATTGTAACAACATTTGACATGTATATCAAACATATCTGGATCGATATTTAGTCATTGGTGCATAATTTTCACTAATTCACTAACCGTTATATCCTTTCTGACCATTAGATCTTTCATATGATCTATAACATAATTTCTTCTGGAGTAGTCCTATATCCCACCACATCGTACAAAGATGTGAAGTAGCATCATTGATCTGAAATCAGATTAACAAAATTTAAGCAATATCCAATCAAGTTTTAAGAAAACGCCCAATAATTGATAAGTGATCGTTCAACTATTTATAAGTGTTCGCTTAGATTATATACACGATCACATATATACTACTAAATGATCGTTTATATAATACTACACCATCGTTAAGTAGTATAAACGATCTTTTATATTATACTAAACAATCGTTTATATGTCATATAAACAATCATCTATATAGTACTAAATAATTTTTATATAATACTAAACAAGTGTTTATATTGTAATGACCTACCGTCTATATATTACTATGCAATCATTCATTTAATACTAAATGACACTTAATATTAATATAATCTAGGGGATAAGAAATATTATAGAATATCACTTACATTCTCTCTGTTTCTAGATGTGACAAATCTTGCTCTATACCCAAAGACAAAATGAAATGAACAAAGATGAAAACGATCGACAATGAGGATGTTTGACTGAAACTCTGAGAGAACAATGGGAGAACATCGAGGTGAGTTTGATGAAAAATGAATAACTAAGAGTGACCATTCATTCTTGATATCAATGTTATTCAATGTTATTGGTAGAATATTGGGAATAAATGCTTTGATAAAATGTTAGCATTACATTGAATACATTTAATGAAAACCTTAAGAAATTGTTGAAGGAATAAGAAATGTGACAGGATTTGAAGAGTTTTTAAATTAGGTATAAAACTGGTATTTCACATAGGCAAAAGGTCAATCATAGATAACTTTTTAAGAATCCGTCATTCATAGAAAAAAATTTTAGATCTGGATTATTTTGTGAAATTTTCCTGTTAATTAGTGATAAATTGTAGAAATACAAGTTATTTATATTGTTTTATTTAGATTATGCGGTAAAAAGAAGGAAAAGTTGTGTCGACCGTATAGAAATTGGCTTAGAAACGTGAAAATTGTAAAGTGTCGTAAGCACACCCGCTAACCCCATTGCGATGGCAAAATGGAATGTCCAAGTCTTTGTTTTGCAGAAAACAGGTCACCGCATGCGACAAATTCTCGAGGACAAAAAGAACAATGCATTATCACAACATGTGGCAATCATTCAAGAACAAAGAAAGAACAACGCAATTGCAACGCATGTGATCATCGATCATGGACGCAAACGATCAACGCATTTCCACCACATGCGGCAATCGATAAAAAGATCAAAGCAATTACACTGCATGCGACGATCGATCGTAGATGTAAAGAGCAACGAATTCGCAAGGACTTCTGAAATTGTACAGCTTTTCTCTTGTACGATTCTGACAAATTGAACTGGACCATGGCAGGAAAAATCAGTTTTTCAGAGCGGGACCATTGATGCAGAAGGTGCCAAGGTCTATAAATAGCTACATGAAATTCGAAGAAAGGAGACTGGTCTGAAGAGACTATTTATAGAAATCCAGGGAGAAAGACGTGACAAGACCGAGAGGTAAGCCTCTAGAGCAAGCAATTATTTCCATTCCCGAAGAAGAAGCTCTGTGCAGAGATCACTTCTACTTGAAAAATCGTCTCCGATCGGGATTCGTGACAAGACATTGACACTCTTTCCGTATTTGTTCTTATTTTCTATTCATCTACTGTGTTCATCTCTAATCTTTCATTCACTATCTGTAATAAACGCTTATCCTTAGATTTTAATATCATTATCATATTCATCGTCATTTCTCTGTTCGTCTCCATACATTCATCAACCATTTTCTTCATCCTGTGTAACTAATCCCCAGGGTAAGGGGAAGGATTAAGCGAGTAAGTTAACAGTTGTTGAAGAAATCGACTGAGTTTAGCTAAAGCATGCTCAAAGGCATCTTCACCTGTGAGAGCAAAAATGAAGATGTTATTCCTCCTCTTGAAAGAAGGTTGGAAGAATGCGTAAACTAAAGCGAGAAGTATTTCCAGAGATGGAAATAACCTTGCGTTCACCATGTTCATCCCTGTTTTACCATAGACATATGGAAACACGGCCGATCACTGAAAGGTGTACGCCAAGGGAAAGCGGAACCTTAGTTGTGTCCTCAACAAGATTGACGAACTTGCGATGTCCTTTCCCTCAACCCATTCTCCTTCTGACTCATTCCACAAGACTTGCCACTGCATTCACCAGATACTTTTGCACACCTTCATAGCCAGTCCTCAACTTGTATATTTAATTATTTATTAATTTACTTTATTACCGCACTTTATTTATCACCACAATTTACCTTACCGCAATTTATTTTATCATCGCTTTACTTTTATTATCACATTTTACTGATTATCGCATTTTTACTAGTTCGTTGCTATCGTGATTCGAGCCGGGATTGTATTGTATAAAATAGATTGGAAAAATAAATTCTAAGTATAGATGATGCATTGATGCTTTGATGCGTTTAAGTATTTGTAACGTGTTGGTGCATTAGAGTAATGCAATAGAACACACAACACTTCTTCTAATGACGTTCAAGTTTTCCTAAACCAGACCCAAATATAAATCCAATTTAGGTTCCTAGCAAGTCCAGGGTCGAACTCAGGGATTTAGTTAAACGAACGTAGATCTTGCGTTGAATCTATTGTAGGGGTTTTCCTAAATGTATGGAGATAAATGTGTTATTTACACTAAAGTGTTGTGCTTGTGCAAGAAGATACAAAAGAGTTTAGTAGTAAGTGATGGATCATGCAAAAATGGATTTTAATGTAAGTGGTATGCGTCGATCTAAAATGAGTGTACACAAACCAGAGTGTGATGTGGATGAGATGGGATGATTTGCTTATCTTTATTTATGCGTTAGAATTTATTCAACACTTCTCAATGCGAATAACATACAAAATCTATCTCTAGGATGCATGCGTCTAACACAGAATGCAATAGACACCAGTAAGTCTATCTCTAGATGTACTAGGCATCCTACTTAATACTGGCTTAGTTATTCTCTCGAACAATCTAAGTTAAAGATGCTTTTACCAATTGATCAAGTTGGCTTAAGCGTTGAAATGAAGTTTTGCATAAAGTATAAATGCATTCAACATAAACAATAAATAAACAATGGCAAAATGTGATGGATCAAATATATGAATTATATAAAGAAGCAAATTGTCTTTACAAAAGTAATATTCAATCAAATGCAATGAAAGTGATAAATGAGATGAAATGAACTGAGTCAAGCCGCAGAGTACAATCTCTTGTATCTCTTTGGCTCAATTCTATTGTGTACAATCACTTGTATAGGAGTTGGACGAAGTGTCTTTCTCAAGCTCGGCTTCCTCCACTCCCTGACTGGCGGTGGTGGTGGTTCTCAACCCTTCTGATCGTCTCGATACCACAACACAGCTTAAACTACGACTATGCTAATTACAGAGAGTGAGAGTCTTGATAAATTTCTACGTATTGTCTAACTATCTGTGAACTCTGGAGGGACTTCATCTATTTATAGGCGTTGGTCATGTCTACTTCGTGAATGGGCAGCATTAAAGTCCATGCCCTAGTCAGCTGCCTGACTCTCAGAAGCTTTTCAGACGCCGCCTGCTGTAGATGCCCATACTGCAAGTGGTGATGTGACACAATTACCCTGGATCAATGTATCTTCTCTGCGTTCAATTCCCTCTGACGCATGGCCCATGCATTAGAGCTTTCCCTGCTGCACTTCTTGATTATACGTTACCTTTCTGTAAAGATCCTGCAATACAATGCGTTAGCGCCGCATTATTTAGTAATAAAACTTCTTTTACATGATTTGCTAATGTTTGAGTAATTCCATGCGTTTCTACTAAACATAGGGAGAATTTATCATTAAAAACCTTAGTTGTTCCAACTTAAGAGTAAAAATAACTTGTATTTCTACAAGTTATCATTACTTTTTAAATCTAATTCATTATTCTTTTTGTTAACCGGTCGCATATACCACATTAGTATCGCATTAATCACCGCAATCCCCATGTTCGACCTTAGATCACTCTGAGAAACTTGCGTTGGAATTATAATTGGTTTCAGCGTAAGAAAACTTGTCACATGCACTACACGAACGCATACTACGAACGCATATTATTATCATCGCATACATTGAGAACGTAATATCGCATATTATCATTGTTGCAAAGCGCATACCTATACAACATACACATACATACGTCATCAGCAACCCAACAAGTTGTTTGACGACAACACGAAAAAGCATAAATTTTCCCTTACAATCAGCCTTTAGTCTAAAAACTGAAATAACCAATCATTTCGTCTAATTCTAAATAAAATTAAAGACGACAATCAAATGCTTGTGCTAGGAGCTTAATTTGATTATTCCTTGTATATTATATATCATTGACTGACATAAAAATAGTCTATCAATGAGAAAAATGAAAATTTTCTATTATGACAACAGAAGTCTACCAAACAAGTAAAAAGTGTGTATTGCTTTAATAGGCAATAAAATTGTATAGGAAAATTTTAGGAGATATCACAAAAAGTTTTTCATCTTTTATAAGTAACACCTTTTTAATCAATTATTTTAAAGTTGTGTGAAAGATTTTCTAGAAAAATTATTTGGGAAAGATAGAAACTTTTTGTGCTATTCATCACCTACAAATATAAAAAAAATGTAGATAACTAATAGATATTTATCAATGATAAACGTACAAACTTTCTATTAGTGATAATTATTTTTCAATCATAGAGGTTTATCAGTTATAAGCTACTATGGACTATCAATGCTCGAAGTCTATCACCAGTAGACAATATACATGGTATATCAATGATAAACTCAAAAATTTAAAAATTTATCACATATTTGCACAATATTTATTTTCTATGATATATTTACAAATTTGACAACCAATTATCCTTTTAAGTTACGTACTGAGCATGAGTATACTTTGTATTATTTTTTCAATGACTAGTTTCCTTTTTTAGGGAGGAAAAAGTTTCCATATCAAGGTTAAAATCATTTTACAATACGCATATCTCCTAAATTTCTTTTAGAAATTTTTTGACAATCTTTTAACCATTTAAAAATGTCACCCATATAAAAAGTCAAAGTGCAGTGTTTATCACAACAGTAATTAGCATGAATTCTCTAACAAAAGTTTGATCTCAATCTCAGAAAAATTCTAACTCAAAAGAGAAGAAAAAGAAGATATATGGAAAAAGTCTATTCATGACAATATTAACGATTCCGTGTTGATTAAATTCTAGATTAGTTAAATGATAATAGATAGAGATGTTCATTTTCAGAAATCACCCTGATAGGATGGGAAATGGAGAGGGAGTATGAGAAAAAAATTCTCTACCGAAAAACATTAATTTTTAGCTTGTTTTATTTATTTAATAATTAATGTTATGTTATTATTATTAGATCGATATTATATTTAAATCTCGTATTTTATTTTTCTTTACATTCACATTGTTAAGAAGTGATTTAAATTATTTGATTTTTTAAAAAAGAAGTAAATGGAAAAAATTCTTCTAAAGAATCCAATCCCCACAAATTCTCTATGGATATCCCAACTCGATTCTCATGAAAAATTTTACGAAGATGAATAAAATGAAGAGTGGAGATCAAACCATCCCAACCCAACTTCTTTTATTAAATTTTTGCATATAAATTATATGACATTTGTAAAAGATGAGAAGCCTCGAAACAGTTATAAAAAAAGGTTAATAATGCATTTAGTTAGTGATATGATAGTACTAAAAAAGAATAATAAAATAGTGATATGATGACTCAAAACAAGCCATTTGATGGATTTTATTTGAGAAATTCTCATAAATAACACCATCAAAATTTTATTTTAAGAAACTAGTACATTTTTTGAAAACTCGTTAAATTAGTTTTTTTGATCCATTGTAGACGAGATGGAACACCGACTTAGTTAAAAATTAATTTTTTCTAACTTATCGATTATTTTGGATCTTCTCGGTGAAATCTGGGACAATATTAACATCAAGATTCTACTAATTTTACCATATATTATATAATCTTTTCAAATCTTATACCAAATTTATATCTTTTCAAGTTTCTCCAAATTCAGTCATTTTTACCAAATCTTATATCAAACTTTTACATAATTTTTCAATTCTTTACCTTAATTTTCGTTTTCGGAGTTATATGAATTTAAAAATTTACAAATGAATTTACAAATTATAAATTTTTAAATGGATCTCAAGTACATTGTGATTTATAAATTTTATAAAAGATCAAATTTTGCAAATAAAAAATTAAGATTTGAAAAAATATAAAGAATTTTGGGACTAATCTATCCAACATTTCACCAAAAAGGCCCAAATATATATAATATCAGTGTTTTTGCCCGTGATACATCGAGATTTTTAAACCTCCGAGATCCTAGTTTATTTTTGACAAAATTTGATATCTCGGCTCAAATATTTTAAAAATTATGTAAATTTTGATATAAAATTTCGAAAAAATATAATATTTAACAAACTTGATTGAATCCGATAACTGATTTCGCCATAATCAATAAGCTTGAAAAAGTAAAACTTAATGTAAATATTAGCGGTAGATCAATGGACTTAGAAATACTATTGTAATGAATGTTAAAAAAATGCTAGTTTTAAAAGATAAAATTTGAAGAGACTATTTATGTCCCTTTTCCATTTTATTCTTATTATTATTGTTGTTGGTAGTACATCTTAGTTTTTATAACATAATTTTAGTTAACCATGTCATTATCGAGCTTATTTGGGATATAAAACAAAGGTCTTTTATATTATAATTTTGTTCATTTTTTACGATTAAAAAATATGAAACCCCATAGAGTATAACATAAATGATTTCAAAAGATAATCAAAAAAAACAAATTCGCTGAATTGATATTCGCTAAATTAATTGATTTGATGAAATGATGAATCTAGAAAAAAAGGAAAAAAATATTTACATACTAAACACGAATCTAAACCAAAAGGATTCCTTTTCACAATTTGTAACGGTCAAAATCTATAATTATGAGCATGCATTCAACATATGAAAAATTATAGCTATGATAAAAATTTCAAATTTAAATTTTCATTTACTTCATATTCTAATTTTGTCATTCTAACAAACTCACGTTTTTCAGGACATCCGTCAACTAATATTGTATGCTTTTTTTGTTTTTTTGTGCAGGAAAATGAAAATCAATATTGTATTTAAAACAATTACTTATGTATCAAGCACATACTTGTATGTATCAACTGTTAATTACGTTTTAAGTACATTGCAGGTCACACGTTGCATTGAATTTAGTCCCAAATTGTGCTTTTTAAAAGAGAAAATTTTCATTGCATCACATCATCAACAAAGAGCTCCTAAACCGTAGGTTATATATTTGAATCTTAGATCCACATAAATAGGGAAAAAACAGTGAAAATTTGAAGAAAGTGAATATGTAAAAAAGAGGCAGAAAATATTAAGAGAAAGAAAAAAAAAAAAGACGAAGAAAAGAAAAAAGGAATGAAATTAAACAAATAGCTTGCCAAAATTATAAATTGAAGCCATTATTTAAAATTCATACTTTTATTGCACAATAATCCAACATTGTTTAAGAAAGATTATTGCATAGAATTAAGCATTGAAAAGAAGAGATAGATGAAGCAGAAAAGGTTGGTTTATTTGGTGTGTAAATTGAACTAATTTTCCCACTTATGAATCAAAATTTGAGTATTTTCAGAGTTGTCTGCAATGTAGATTCCATCATCTTTGGCAATCCAAATACAATTAAATTCCCAGCATTTATATTTGAGCCAAATGGTTCTTTGTTCAATCCAAAATGCCTCAAAAGATTTATGTTGTCCATTTGACTTTCTTAAGTAACACCAAAATAAAGTTGTATTCCAAAAGTTAATTCTGAAAGACCAGTGAAATTCAGAGCCAACCAAAATGTTGTGTACTCCTAAATCATCGTTTTTGGATTTGCAATGAACAAACAACATTTGGGCATTGTTTAGACTATTCACTACATGGATATCCCATTTCTGAAAAGGTTTTCCCTCTATTTGCTCTATTATCCCCAATGAAAGCAACACAACCACCAACCAAACTACTATCTCTTTCTTCATCTTCATAATGCTTAAAGATTCCTCACTTGCTTTGCCTTTTTAAATAGGGATGTGAAAGCCATATGGAAGATATGTACGCAATTATATTCTCCAAATATCTTCCATACATGGCAATGTTATTTTTGGAAAATATGTGAACCATAGGCAATGTATAGCAAATTAAATGGTCGCTTTTAGTAATAAAATTAACGCTAACGAGAGAAATAATAAATTTTAAGATTTCATTTACAAAAATGGTAAAAATGTTTCAAAATTATAAAAATAACAAAATAAATTTATATAATAGAAAATATTAATTAATAAATGACAAAACTACCCTAAAACAACAAAATTAAATACAAACGAAAAATGTAAAGATATGCTACTTAAAAAAAAAAATTGAATACAACAAATATACTCTACATAAACATTCTAGAACCACGAATACGTAGTATGTAAACATTCCAAGAGTAGAAATTAAAAATCATCCAATATGGTCCTTATCACTTGTGACTACCTATAGAACGCTTGTATGACGACTTAGTGGGAGTCATTAGAAACTTATAGATGTCAACAATGAAGAACTTCCTCTCAGATGAGATGTTATTATTTAAATCTATCTTATTCTCAAGGGTAGGGAAAAAATTCTCTTGATGGTGTAGGACGAAATTCTAATAAGAGGGTGGTAATTTGTATGCTCCAAAACTTTATCATTTTTCATTTGATTTAATGATATGTTTGGGGATTCAAAGACCCAAAGTAAGCTAGAGTAAGAGTTAAAATTACTGATAAATTTATCTATTTAATTAAAATTTTCCATAGAAGTGGTTCATATTAATTGATTTTTTATAAGAAAAATAAAAAATGGAAAAATTTTCTGTAACGAACCCGATCTCCACAAATTTTTTGTGAGACATTTCTAACTCGATTCCCATGGAAAATGTCACGAGGATGAGGAACGAAATGGAGAGTGAGGATTGGGGCAGGGAATCTATCCCCAGTCCCCCCTCCCCATAGTCATATCTAATAATAGGATTGCTAGATTAGGATAACCTTTCTATTGAATTTTTGCACGTAAATTATATGACATTTTGTAAAAGACGAGAAGTCAAAAAACAATTGGCTTATAAAAAAAAAAAAGGTCAATAATGCATTTAATTAGTGATATAATAGTACTAAAAAAAACAGAAATAAAATAGTAATATGAAAACACAAATAAAATAGTGATATGATTACTCAAAACAAGCAATTTAATGGATTTTATTTTTTGCTGATAGTATAAACATCAAAGCTTTCATCACATAATTTTAGTTAACCATGTCGTTCTGAAGGTTACTTTATACATATTGTATATTTGTAATTTGGGATATAAAAAAAATTTCTTTTATATAATAATTTTGTTTTCAACTTTTACACTAAAAAAATATGAAACCCCATAGATCGTAAAAACGTTATTTTCGACATTTTAAATAAAGGATTTCAAAAGATAATTTAAAAAACAAATATGTTAGAGAAAATGCCATATCAGCAATCAAGGAGGAGTCAAGAAGATACATCAGCTGAAGGTTGCCATGAGTCATGAAGAATTATTCCTTTTAGTGCTCCAAAATTTCTGTAGGATTGATGATAACAAACAAATATTCTTTCTTCATGTATTGGACCATGTATCCTCATTTCATTAGTTATTTAGTATATAATTTTTTCATTCTTTGAATCCTTAAAATAGGGAACAATGTATAAATCAGCCATGTCGCCCCTTTTCAATTAATGTGAAGAATACGAAGAGGCAAAGTTAAAATCTCTCTGTCTATCGCTTAGTAATTTGGCTTCATCGTGTACAACGATCAGTTAAATGATTGAATACATCATTCATCGTTTAGCGCTTAGAGTCCATCGTGTACAACGAAAGAGTAGATGACAGCCTCCATCACGTAGCTCTGAAATCCTATTGTTTAGTACGACAAGGTAAACGATAAGGTAAACAATAATACACTTCACTATCGCTTAGTCTCCAAGGCTCCATCACTTAGTACAACAAGGTAAACGTTAAGGTAAGCGATATCACACTTCACTATCGCTTAGTCTCCAAGGCTCCATCGTTTAGTACGATAAGGTTTGTCTTACATCGTTTAACTGCACGACTCGATCGTACACAACAAAGAAGTAAACGATACGGTCACCACTGAATCGTCAAAGTTCAGCACACCTCATCTTAATCAACTGCTAAATAAAATAACCAACACCAAGTTGGAGAGAGATAACTTGATGCCGTGAAAGACGTTAGCTCTTTCTATTCTGAAAGGATACAGACTTAAAGGTCATATGTCCAGAACAAAGATATGTCCTCCTATGCTCATTGTGTCTACTTCATCAGCAGCTGAACCTGGAGAAGCAGACTCTAAAGCCTCAGAAGGAGCTTCGAGCTCCACCTACATAAAGTCCCTGAACCCACTATATGAAGCTTGGGTTACAGAAGATCAACTCCTATTAGGGTGGTTATACAACTTAATGACTCCTAAAGTTTTTGTATAGTTGATGGGGTACGAGAGTGCTAAGAGTCTATGGGATGCCATACACTTGTTATTTCGAGTTCAATCGAGGGCAGAAGAAGACTATCTTTGCCAAGTTTTCCAACAGACACGCAAAGGTAATATGTCGATATTTGAATATTTGAAACTTATGAAGCTTCACTCTGGTAATCTAGCTCAGGCTGATAGCCCAGTATCTACACGTAACCTGGTGTCTCAGGTACTCCTTGGATTAGATGAGAAGTACAATCCAGTGGTTGTCACTATTCAAAGCAAGCCAGGGATATCTTGACTGGATATGCAATCTAAACTACTGTCATTCAAGAAGAGGTTGGAACATCGGAACACTTCAAAAGCCACTACAACGTTTGCTCACAATGCCTCGGCCAATGTTGCTTACAATCAGAACAACTCTTCATACAAGGCCTCTAGACAAAGCAACACACAGGGAGGTAATAAGCAACAATTTATTGGATCCAGAGGAAACAATAACAGTGCAGGACACAGTCGTCAAAAAGTTAAGGATTAGTAATCCTTTTTAGAAACCGAATGGATTCTGTCTTCGCATTTATTGCTACTGCATTGTTCATTCTAGTTCCCACCGCCTCATTCATTTGAAATCTGGGCTCTTCTACGTCATTTTTATTTACTTATTTTTCCTCTCTTATTTATTACCTATGTCTATAGATATCTTCATTTTTCTATTAATTATTCGGATTAATGAAACTTAATCAGAAGTTATATGAGAGAACCATAAGACTGAATTACCTGGGATGCTTGTGCCCATAAGAAATCGCGTAGGATACTCAAAATTCGGGAGTCTAGAATTCTAATTTGTTTCAATTATGGGAATAGAAATGATATCAATAGAAATACAGCATTTTACAATGGAAAGAATGTGAGGTTTTTGTAGGTTCATTGATCATGGCTTAACAAAAGAACTTTTATTGAAATTGCTCAGGATACCCTTTTTTAGTTTAGCTTCTAGACAAAATTCATTTGATTGATACATGTACACCACTTATAATCTATAATCTGATCATCGAGTCGATTCCATGATTATAAGTTCATTCCATACCGGGCCAGACCGGCCCTGTTGAATGGCCTATTCTCCCCGGTCGGAATAGGCAGGTAAATTCCTTCCCTTAGAACCGTACTTGAGAGTTTCCTACCTCAATATATAAAAAAATTCCCATTTATCTGTGTTGTACTTGTAAGAAATTTTATGATTGGTTCGAAGAACATCTTGAAATTCAGGCAATTTGCCCATGAACCTCCCTTGGATTTTTTATTCTTGCAAGCTTCTTTTTTTTTTTTTATATTTCATATCAATAATAATAAGATGAATGAGACTTTCAATGGAGAAGATCTGTCAACCTAGGATGAAGATTGTATGAGCAACTCACGTAATCATTGACCTCTTGCCAATTGATTATGAGTGATACTTTCGTATATCGATTCTTTTTTAATCTTGTTTATCATAGGGTTTACCTCTTACTAATGAGCGATCTCTATGCCCTGCAATAATGATTCCTCTGGTTCAGGGAAAGGATTCCCCGAATATTGGGTAGTTGTTGTTAAACCAGGTAGAATACTGTATGAAATGAATGGAGTAGCCAAAAATATAGCCATAAAAGCTATTTCAATAACAGCATATAAAGGAATTGGTAAATTCTATTTAGACTTATGGAGAAATAGCCCCGCAACTTTGGGAGAACGGGTGCCTCCTCATAAAGGGGGTCGCAGTGACCAGCCTGGAGGTCCGGGAATATGGGTATTTGATCCTTATGGATTAATCGGAAGCATACAAGCTGTAAATCCTGCGTGGGGTGTCGAAGGGTTTGATCCTTTTGTTCCGGGCGAAATAGCCTCGCATCATATTCCAGTAGAATAGGTGATATATATGGCATAATACAAATTATGTTTTATCTTGCATGCATGCTCCTTCAAAAGCACACACTAAATTAAGAGGTCGAAAGAAAAAATCTCTATTTGACTGGGTTTCTTTGTATACCTATGAATTTTATTGGATCCAAAAATGATACATTGGTGGAATATCCTAATGTTTTGAGCGGATGAATATGAAATTTCACTCAACACATGTACGCTTTACTTGCTTATGCGTTCATAGCAGGAGCATAAACTGAAACATTCTGGAGCTACAAAGATAGTTATTACTGGCATAACATCTACTATTGGATTCAAAGTAAGGAACCATGGCATATATGTTTGGAATAGATTACATTTTGAGAGAGTTGAAAAACCAATATCTCGTTCCGAAATCCACATCTATGAATTGAAAGGTCTGAAAAAGTGGATCCCATTCTAATAGCTCCAAATAAATTAAATACATGCATCATATCTTGAATTCCATCAAATTCTAGAATCATTCTTCGAACTCTTGTATAAGGGGCAAGGTATTATAATGTAGCCGAAGAATCCACAATGAAAAAATAATAAAAGGCAGCCTATCTAATGGTATTTAACATCCAGAAAACTGCCAAATAAAAGGCATCCCAAGCCGAAATATCACAAGTACCACCTCCACCCGAACCCAATGAATTATAACTTATTATTCCATCACTAAGATTTATAATTGAAGTTTATTCATTTTTTACGTAAGTACGTAACCCAACCAAAAATTTCTTATGACACTTATCGTGATGATAAATGGCTCATCTCGCCGTGACCTTCTCTTGAATTCTCAAAACTTTTGTCGCTCCAGTTAGAATACAGGTGTAGGCTAAGTAAATCAACCAATAGTCTTGGTCCAATTTAATGTGAAGGATCAATTATAAATAATATGAATACGCCAAGCTAAAAAACGATGTCGACATCTCTAGTAAACCAAAGACATTGTTTCATAGCTATTGTTTTGCAGTTTTAACTATAACCTCAGCTCTATTTATCGGTCTGAACAAGATACGACTTATTTGATTAAAATTAATTGAATGCACAATTCAAAAAAAGAAACATTCCGGTGGAACAAGCATTATTTCTCCCTGAAAAAGTGGTGATCCAGCCGCACCTTCCAGTACGGCTACCTTGTTACAACAGATCTTTTTTTGTATCATTTCAAAAAAAGTTGCTACATTAGGTGGATGTGTAAAAACTATTCTGTCTTTCGTCACTTTGACATGTATATAAAAATTTTGAATTTACTAATTGAGGTTACAAAGAATCGGAGGGAAGAGACAGGCATAGGAAATAGGCCTACATGTCAGGTTTGCGCCAAGTATGGACACGCTGCAAATGTGTGCTACTAGAGGTACAATCGAGAGTTTGTCCAAAATCAAAACAGTGGTAAAGGAAACACTCAGAATCAAAGGAACCATGGGGCAAATCCCTCAGCATTTGTCACCTCACAGAACCTGAATCCTTTTCTTCAAACCAATCAGCAGGGGACTTTAATTGGTATGCAGATAGTGGAGCATCCAACCATGTGATAGCAAATCCCAACAATATAGCAAATCCCTCTGAGTACACAGGTAACGAACAAATTATAGTAGAGAATGGACAGCAGTTAGATATATCTTCAATAGGAAATGCATGTTTAAGTTCCTTTAGATGCAATCTGAATCTGAAAAATATACTATGTGTACCAAATATTGCGAAGAATCTAGTTAGCATATCAAAACTCATTCAAGATAATGATGTTTCTATTGAGTTCTATAATGATTGTTGTGTTGTTAAGGACAAATGTTTGGGACAAGTACTGGTGAAAAGAACTCAAGACAGACTATATCAGCTAAATGAAGCAAAGGTGATTCCAATTGATGTAAATATCAAAGAGGCAAGCTGTTTTCTCAATCCAATGAACAAAAATAACAATTCTATAGCCTTTTTTCTGTCCAAACGTGGAGCAAACTTAGTAGAACCTAAAGGGTTGTGGCATAGGAGACTAGGTCATCCTTCTCTTCGAATTTTGGAGAATATATTGAAAACTTGTAATCTTCCTACTAAGTTGAATGAAGAGATTAAGTTTTGTGAACCTTGATATCTTGGTAAAGCCCATTCCCTATCCTTCCCTAATTCTTTGACTCGTACACAACATAAATTTTGTTTAATACACTCAGATGTATGGCATCCAACCTCTAAAAACTCCACTAAAGGATATAGATATTACATATCGTTTATTGATGATTATAGTAGATATCTCTGGGTCTATCCCCTTAAAAAGAAGTCAGATACACTACAGGCCTTCAAACATTTCCTACATGTTTGTTCAAATACAATTTAATACAAACATAAAAGCATTGCACTCAAATAATGGTGGTGAATATATCAAGTTGCATCAGTTATGTAGCTCACAAGGCATTGCCTCTCGGTTTTCTTGTCCCTATACAACTCAACAAAATGGAAGAGCTGAAAGAAAACATAGACACCTAGTAGAGATGGGATTGACTTTGCTAGCACAAGCATCAATGCCTCTTCAGCTTTGGTGGGATGCATTTCTCAATGTTTGTCATTTGATAAATGGTCTTCCCACGCCAGTACTAAAGAACCAGTCACCTATACAACTGATGTATGGTAATCTACTTGATGTTACAAAACTAAGAGTGTTTGGTTGCACCTGTTTTCTATGTCTTCATGCATACCAGCCGAACAAGTTTCAGTTTCACTCTGATAAATGTGTTTACTTAGGTCCAAGCATGGTTCAAAAAGGACATCGATGTCTTAATAAAGATGGTAAAGTATTCACCTCCAGGAATGTTATCTTTAATGAATCTGATTTTCCTTTCTCCTATGGCTTTCAGGTGCTTGGTCCTTCAACACACAAAAATACAGTGAACAGTGGCCTTCAAGTTCTCTCTCCCCACATAACTCCACTATTGCAAAGTGCCTCCATTCATTCACCACATTCTGTCTCAAACCCTTATAATAGTCCCTCACCATCAAACACCTCTATACCAGATATCAATCCAGCCTCTTCCACCTACCTTATGGTTACTAAACAACATCAGATGCCTTGCCTAGCAACTGTCCAGAACATATAGCCACCCAAACTCCCATGGCCAACACTTCCAATTAGTTACCTAGCAGCACCCTTCCACATACCTCACATACAACCCCTGTTCCTAACACCTCTCATCCATTGCAGCCTACACATCCAATGATTACGAGAGGCAAAGCTGACATTTTCAAACCAAAAGCTTGGCTAAGCACTACTCAATGTGACTGGTCTTTGACTGAACCAATGCGGGTGTCTAATGCACTTGCTACACCTCAATGGAATCAAGTTATGGACACTGAATTTCAAGCACTCATCAATAACAGATTTGGTAGTTAGTTCCTCTATTGCCATCATTCAATGTGTTCGGCAACAAATGGATTTTCAGACTAAAGAAAATCCAGATGGGTTAATGCAAAGATACAAAGCACGTCTAGTAGCCAAAGGGTTTCATCAACATCCTGGAATTGATTTCATTGAAACGCTCAGCCCGGTGGTCAAAGCATCAACAATCAAAGTTATTTTAAGCATTGTTGTCTCCAAAGGATGGGTCCTTCATTAGCTTGACTTCAACAATGTTTTCCCAAATGGCAAATTAACAGAAGATGTCTACATGCATCAACCACCTGGGTATGTCAACTCTAAGTTCCCTAATCATGTATGTAAACTGAACAAGGCTATATATGGACTGAATCAAGCCCCTCGGGCCTGGAATGATCTACTCACCACTACTCTAATTAGCTGAGGATTCCTCAACTGGAATGATCTTCTTGTCTATGTGGACGATGTAATAATTACAGGAGACAACAACCATTTGATCTCTCGATTAGTGGCTACTTTGGATAACATGTTTGCTCTCAAAGACCTAGAAAGCTGAATTACTTCTTAGGTATCCAAGTTCAATATCTAGAGCATGGGTTTATATTGAATCAGTCGAAATATATTGATGATCTGTTACAAAGGATTGGCTTTTCAGATCGAAACTCTGCAGCCTCACCCAGCAACTTAGGCAAACATCTATCTATCAATGATGGAGTTCCTCTCACTGACACATTTTTGTACAGAAGTACAATAGAACCACTCCGATACCTAACCAACACCCGTCCGGATATCACTTATATGGTGAATAATCTCAGTCAATTCCACAAAGCTCCCACAGGTGCTCACTGGCAAACAACAAAGAGAGTTCTTCGATATATTAGTGGCTCCAAGAACTATGGCCTATTGTTTCAATCGAGTCATTCACTTCAAGTGTCAACTTATTCAGATGCAGACTGGGAAGCAAACATTGATGATAGAAAGTCAGTAGCTGCATACCGTGTACTCGTTGGTGAAAATCTTGTCTCTTGGTCCTCGAAGAAACAAACAGTAGTAGCTCGATCAAGTACTGAGTCAGAGTATCTAGCCCTTGCCCACATGGCCTCAGAAATTGTTTGGCTTCAACAACTACTAAGTGAAATCCAACAGTCCCATTCAGCCAAACCAATAATCTGGTGTGACAATGTAAGTGCAGGTGCCTTAGCTAACAACCTGATCTTCCATGCTCGGACCAAACACATTGAAATCGATGTTCACTTTGTCAGAGATCTAGTCCTTAAATAGAAACTTGAAATCCGATATGTTTCTTCATCGGATCAGCTAGTTGACTACCTCACAAAACCATGGACACACTTTCAATTCTTCAACTTAAGGTCCGAACTTGGGATAGTTGAACTCCCTACAAGTTTGAGGGGGGATGTTAGAGAAAATACCACATCAGCAACCAAAGAAGAGTCAAGAAGACACATTAGCTAAAGATTGTCATGTCACCATGGAGAGTCATGAAGAATTAATCCTTTTAATGCTCCAAATTTTTGTTAGGATGGATGATAACAAATAAATATTCTTTCTTCATGTATTGGACCATGTGTTCTCATTTCATTAGTTGTTTAGTATGTAATTTTTTAATTCTTTGAATCCCTAAAATAGAAAACAGTGTATAAATCAGGCATGCCGCCTCTTGTCAATTAACGTGAAGAATACAAAGAGGCAAAGTTAAAATCTCTCTGTTTATCACTTAGTAATTTGGCTTCATCGTGTACAACAATCAGCTAAACGATTGAATACATCATTCATCATTTAACGCTTAGAGTCCATCGTGTACAATGAAAGGGTAGACGACAACCTCCATTGTGTAGCGCTCAAATCCTATCGTTTGTTGCTCCATTGCTTAGGTAAACGATATCACACTTCACTATCGCTTAGTCTCCGAGGCTCCATTTCTTAGTACGACAAGGTAAACGATAAGGTAAGTAATATTACGCTTCACTATCGCTTAGTCTCCGAGGCTCTATCGTTTAGTACGACAAGGTAAACGATGTCTTACATCGTTTAACCGCGTGACTCAATCGTACATAACGAAGTGGTAGATATTCAGGAAGACCCCATTTGGTAACCATTTCGTTTTTTAAAATTAATTCTATCGACACTACTTCCACCTCTATATTTCTTCTTTTAATATCTACTTTTCACTAATAGTTAATAAAAACCAAGCCAAATTTTGGAAAATAAAAAGAATACCTTTTAAAAATTTGTTGTTGTTGTTTTTTTTTTTTTTTTTTTTTAGAACTTGACTAAGAATTCTACAATTGTATTCAAGAAAGAAGCAAATTATTGTAAGAAATTGATAGAAAATAGACTAAATATTCAAAACTTATAAACAAAAAATGAAATAGTTACCCAGGACCAAAATTAATTGTTTCAATTATATGATGAATGTAAAGAAAAAGGAAAAAAATATTATTTACATATTAAACACAAATCTAAACCAAAAGTATTTTTTATTCAAAGTGTAAAGAATTAATTACATATATTAAACACATCATTTGTGCATAATTCAAGGTACAAATTGTGACTATGAAGATCCAAAACTCAATGTTATATTCTCAAAATGAGGGTAGGACAAGTGACATAATGTTTGTACTATCAACTTCAAAATCAGAGATTCGGTTCCTTTACCTCGGCCCACATATTGTCAAGGAAAAAGAAACTCAATGTCTATGAAGCACAGATACTTCATGTGAGGTAAAAAATCCGTATCAGACATGTATCGAATACCGATACTTCCAGATACGTATCTGACACGCGATTTGACATATCTATTTCTACGTGTACCTTTTTTTAAAGAAAAAAGACAAGCAACTCATCTAATATTTCCCAATCTAAAACTATTCAATGAAGAACTTCTTCGTTTATCTTCATACTTCTCCCTCTAATCTTCTTCTTCTTTGTAATATGAGTCATTTTTCTATTGCATTTTATTAACTATTGGACTTTAACATCTTAGATTGTTTACAATGGTCAATCTCACCCATGCTAATAAAAGGACTAGTTTTTTACATGCATGAGTTCAAGATTAAGATTGAGTCGTATATGATTATCGATCTTGTGAAATATTAACCTTCTTATTTAACAAATTTACAGATAGAGATGAAATATTTCATAGTTTACTTTTATACAAACTGATTATATGGGATACATCTTCTCACATTTTTGTCTTATATGAATAATTTGGATCAAATCATTTGTAATAATTACAAAGATAAGACATCAATCTTATCCATATACTTTAAACTATTTAAGTTATTTCTTGAACATGATCCACTATATGTCAACTACGTATTGTTCAATATTATATTAATAATCGTGGATTTTTATATATATTGGACAATAGAGTACTATATGTATATTTTAATTAAATAATCAAATCATGAACACAAAATATAGGCTCTAGGTTATAAATCCTATCTATCAAAACCATCATTTGATTTCATTCTCTAACAAAAATTGTGGGTTACTATTGGTGGTGCATAAGTGAACTAAAAAGAGCAATCCCATGACTAATACCCTTACAATACTGTATTAAAACTTGACCCGTACACTTGCAATACTGCATAAATCAAACAAGAAGTATATGGATCGAAACCATTTATCTTCAATATTCCCTACAAATAATATTGTTCATTTTTGTAACATCTCTCAAGAGGAGATGAAGTCTACTCATGCTAATCGTATCTTTCGCCATCTCTCATGGATGTTTTTTTCTATTTGAAAGATGATTGTCCATATTGTGATATTCCCATCCTTGTTTTGTGGTGTTTGGCATGTTTGTTTCAGTTGTTGTTTTTTCATTTTGTTTGTTTTAAAAAAATGTTTATCAACACCTTTATCACCCCCTCTTCTATTTTCTCTTTCTCCTCTACTTTAATCTATGGTTGAACACTTCTCTATTTTCTCTCTTTTTTCTTTGATCTCCCTATCCTCTTACTCCCATTCTTCTATATGCACTCCCTATTATATAAAGATACCCCATTCAATCAAGGGTATATACACTATAACAAGAATAGAAAAGAAAATAATAGAACTACAAAGGGACTAGGGAGCATAGACTTAAATGTTTTAAACAAGTTATACATATATGATCAGCCTAGACTTATGTTATTTCCAATGGGATTAGGAATAGGTTCATATTTTTTATTTGTTTCAATAGGATTAAAATGAATTTAATTAAAAGATTAAACTTATAACATAGTTGCTCATAAGGGACCTTTTTCTAAGGAAGGTTCTATTTAAGAGTGGGTGTTTAAGCTAATAGAGACGAAACACTTCCACCTGCGAACCGATCTAGAAGGTGAATTGGGCAAATATTTTATAAGCATGCAATAAATTGATTTTATTAAAAGAATTTAATGAATCAAATCAAGTATTGTTAAATATTCAATATAAATGTTATATGGAGCAAATTTAAAGGGACTTAGATAAATTCATTAGTCAGGTTTTAACTATAGAATACTTTAGTGAGAGGATATTGGTATATTTGATATATCAAGTTTCAGCTCTCACGTACCTAAGACTTCACACCGTGAGATTCATGCTCAATTTCATGTCACCCTTGGTGCGGCCACCCTTTGGAAAGTGTTTGCATGGGTCAACAACAAGGTGAATAGGGAAAGTATTCAAAGTAAGTGGGAAAGAGATGTGTGTCAACATGTATCCTACGATTTCCTCAATTAGGTTACACCTGAGATTCCTACTATCCACCTGCATGTCGTCCTAGAGCGACCATCCCTTCGGAGGGCCTGATCATAAGGGCCAGAACAATGCAAACTTCAGTAATGGATAGGGTTTCTTAAGTTAATCTCTAATAGTTGTCTTTCCCATCGGTAGCCTGTTGAAGCATACCTCTGAGATTAAAAAATGGGACGGTCACACTTATGGGATAAATTAAGTTAGTTAATGATTCCTTGGCCGAAACAACAATAGCTAAAAACTATAGGAATAAGAGTTATTCTGGTATTAGTGATTGGCTAAGATTATCTTAATTCAGGGGAGGAGTAGCTGATCATCCTTTGGTGGCTATTGTTCGAAAATGAAAATCGATAGTTTAATTAGGGTTCTATGATTATATATGTTTTTTCTAAATTGATTGGATTATTAAATAATGAGTTATGACAAATATAACTAATACAGTCAATTGATTGTTCTATGTTTTACCATGTCTTCCACAATCATAACTTTACTTAAAAGTGAGACATTAACCGGAGAAATCTATGCGACATGGAAATCTAACTTGAATATGGTTCTGGTTATTGATGATCTGCAGTTTGTCTTGATGGAGGAATGTCCTCCAGTTCCCACTTGAAATGCATCCCAAGGTTGAAGGATGCTTATGACCGTTGGATGAAGGCCGATGATAAGACCTAAGTCTACATCTTGGCAAGTCTATCTGATGTTCTTACCAAGAAGCATGAGGCCATGATGTATGCACGTCAGATCATGGAGTCTCTATAGATATGTTTGGATAACCGTCCATTCAGATTCGGCATGAGACCCTTACGTACATTTGCAATGCGTGCATGAAAGAAAGCCAATCAATGAAAGAACATGTTCTCGACCTAATGGTCTACTTCAATGTCGTTGAAATGAATGATGCGGTCATCGACGAGCAGATTTATGTGTCCTTTACTTTAGAATCTCTTCCAAAGAGTTTCTTAAATTCTGCAACAATGCAGTTATGAACAAAAATACTGCACAATATGACTACCCTTCTAAACGAGTTACAGACTTTTCAATCCCTTATGTAAGGTAACGAACCAATAGAAGGAAAGAAAAATGTTGCCCATGCCAAAATGTTTCATAAGGGTTCATCCTCTAGAATTAAGTATGTTTCTTTGTCCCCTGGTTCTAAAAGATCCAGAAAAAGAAAGAAGGGAAGGGGAAGGCTTTCACTACTAGAAAAGGTAGAGGCAAAGCTAAGGCTGACAAAGGTAAATGCTTCCATTGTAGTGTGGATGACCACTAGAAATGCAATTGCCCTAAGTACTTTGTTGAGAAGAAGAAAGAGATAGAAGGTAAATATGATTTACTTGTTCTAGAAACTTGTTTAGTGGAAAATTAACATGATACCTGAATACTTGATTCAGGAGCCACTAATCACGTTTGTTCTTCTTTACTGAGAATTAGTTCCTTCTAGCAGCTCGAAGAGGGTGAAGTGATGCTCAAGATTGGAATAGTAGAGGCCATTTCAGCTCATGTAATAGGAACTAATAAGTTGTTTTTTGAAAGTAGATTTTGTTTTTAGAAAACTTATACATTGTTCCCAAAATGAGGTAGAACCTTGTTTCTCTTTCCTATTTAATTGAACAATCGTACTTTATTTATTTTATTATTACGAAAAATGGTGTGACTACTTTTTCAGCTAAACTTGAGGATGACTTATATGTATTTTTTAAAAAACTCATGAGATGTTTAAAACTGCAAATACTCAAACAAAAAAGCGAAGAATTTCTCCAAGTAATAATGGTACGTATATTTGAATTGAGATTAGGCCACATAAATCCCGATGGGATTGAGAGATTGGTAAGTAATGGACTTCTAAGAAAGTTAGAAGATGATTCATTACCTCCATGTGAATCTTGTGTCGAAGGAAAAATGACTAAAAGACTTTTTTAGTGGAAAAAATTATAAAGCCAAAGAACCCTTAAAGCTCATACATTCGGATCTTTAAGATCCAATGAATGTAAAGGCAAAGGAGGATACGAATAATTCATCTCTTTCATAGATGATTATTCAAGATATGGTTACTTATTCCTAAAAAATATAAGTATGAAGCTTTTGAAAACTTCCAAAGAGTATAAGGCTGAAGTTGAAAACCTATTAGGTAAAATAATTAAAACACTTCGATCTGATTAGAGTGGAGAGTATATGGATATAAAATTTCAGGACTATATGATAGAATGTGGAAATCAATCCCAACTCTTAGCACCTAGTACACCTCAGCAAAATGGTGTATCAGAAAGGAGAAATAGAATCTTATTTGATATGGTTTGTTCTATGATGAGCAATGCTCAATTGCTTAACTCGTTTGGGGGTATGCAATAAAGACTGTAGTTCACATCTTGAATAATGTTCCCTCGAAAAGTGTTTCTAAAACAAATTTCAGTTATGGAGGAGGCGTAAACCGGATTTATGTTATTTCAGAATATGGGGTTGTCCTGCATATGTATTAGTGAAAAATCCTAAGAAGTTGGAACCTCGTTCAAAAGTATACCAATTTGTTGGATATCCTAAGGAAACAAAAGATGGTCTATTCTACGGCTGTCAAGAAAATAAAGTGTTTGTATCGACAAACCCTACATTTTTTTAGGAAGACCACATGAGATCATGAACCACGAAGTAAAATAGTATTAAGTGAAGCTACTAAAGAATCAACAAGGGTTGTTGATGTAATTGGTCCTTCATCAAGAGTTAATGGAGAAGCCAACATTTCAAGTCAGTCTCGTCCTTCTCAATAATTGAGAGTGCCTCGATGCAGTGGGAGGCTTGTGATACAACCTAACCACTACTTGGTTTAACTGAAACTCAAGTTAACATACCAAATGATGGTGTTGAGGATCCATTGTCCTATAAACAGGTAATGAATGACGTAGATAAGAACCAATGGGTCGAAGCCATGAACCTTGAAATGGAGTCTATGTACTCCAATTCAGTATGGGATCTTATAGATCCACCTAAAGGGGTAAAACCCATAAGGTGCAAATGGATCAATGCTCGTTCATTTCGTGATTTAAGCTTAGGAGTGTATTATATAAAATAATTGGAAAAATCAGTGCAAATGTGAATGATGCATCAATGTGTTTATGATGCGTTAGTGACACATTGATGCATTAGTGATGTGCAACAGGACGTGTGACACTCCTCTATAGACGTTCAAGTTTTCCTAAATCAGATCCAAGTATAAATCCAACTCGGGTTCCTGGTAAGTCTAGGGTTGAACTCAGGGATTCAGATTAAAGCTAACGCAGACCTTGCATTGTAACTGTTGTAGAAATATCCTAAGTAAATGTAGAAATGAGTTATTTACACTAAGCTGTTGTGTGTGTGTGCAAGAAGATACAAAAGGGTCAAGTAGAGGATAAGGGATTGTGTGGAAAATGGAGTTTAATGCATGTGATATGCGTCGATCTAAGTTAGATGTACACGAACAAAAATATGATGTGAATGAGATGACTTATTTATCTCCATTTATGCATTAGACTCTATTCGGCACTTCTCAATGTGAATATCATACAATACCTATCTCTAGGATGTATGCATCAAACACAGAATGCAATAAAACACTAGTGCGTCTATCTCTAGATATACTAAGCGTTTCTAACTTAATATGGCTTACTTATTCTCTCGAATAATTTAAGCTAAATTTGTTTTTACCAATTGATTTAGTTGGCTTAAGCGTTCGAAATGGAATTTTGCATGAAGTTATAGATGCATCCAACATAAACAAGAAATAAATAGTAGCAAAGTATGATAGATCAAATATGTGAAATTATAAAGAAAGTGATTGTCTTTACAAAACTAATACTTAATCAAATGAGAAGATGAAAGCGATAAGTAAGATGAAATGAAAGGAGTCATGCCGCAGAGTACAATCTCTTGTCATCTTTGGCTCAATTCTGGTTCATGTACATCCACTTATGGAAGAATTGGAAGAAATGTCTCTCTCGAGCGTAGCTTTCTCCGCTTCTTGATCGGTGATGGTGGTGATTCTCTTACATCTTGTTCTTCTCGACACCACAGCACAGCTCTACGACCTCAGAATTATATAGTGCTAAAAGATCTATGTTTCTAAACTAAGCTCGTTCATCTGGTGGGATTTCTTCTATTTATAGACGTCGGTCTCCTCCAACTTGATGATGGACAACATTAAATTCCATACACTGGTCAGCCGCCTGACACTCAGATGCCTTTCAGACGCCGCCCCCTGCAGATGCCCATGCTTGCAAGTGGTAACTTGACACAAACAGGCTGAATCAATGAATCTTCCTTGCGTTGAATCCCTCCGACGCATGCCCCATGTGTTATACTTTGCCTGCGACACTTTTCTTAATCATGCGCTAGCCTTTTGTTGAGATCCTACAATATCATGTGTTAGTGCCACAGTATTTTAGCAATAAACATTCTTTTGCATGAGTTTGATAGTGTTCGAGTAATTCCATGTGTTTTCTCTAAAAATGATGAGATTTTATCATTAAAGACCCTAATTGTTCTAACTTTCGAGCCACAATAACTTGTATTTATAAAAGTTATCAATCAATAAATGAAAGAGAGATGTAGCTGGAAAGGTATAAACCTTTAAACTTAGACTTGTAGCAAAGGGTTATACGCAGAGGGAAGGGTTTAACTATGAAGAAACTTTTTCCCCTATTGCTATACTTAAGTCTATAAGAATCCTCTAGTCTATGCATATTATGACTATGAAATATGGCAAATGGATGTCAAGACTGCATTTCTGAATGGAAATCTTGAAGAGAACATCTTTTTGTCTCAAGCCGAGGGCTTCATAACCCGAGGTTAGGAATAAAAAGTTTGCAAGCTAAATCGATCAATTTATGGGTTGAAACATTAAAGGAAGTAGTTTGGCTTAGAAAGTTCCTAAGCGATTTGGAAGCGGTTCCAAATATGAACTTGCCCATCACCTTATAGTGTGACAACAGTAGGGCAGTAGCCCTTGCTGATCTATTTATGAAGGCTCTCTCTCGGCTAAAGTGTTTGAGGGTCATCAACAGAGTTTAGGTCTATGAGACATGTACATTGTATAATCTAGGATAAGTGGGAGATGCGTAATTGGTATATGGATGCCCTAGTTTATTTATTTATTTACAATAATCCCGTTTTTTTTATTCTGATATCATGTGCAACCCATTGACTATAGTTTTAGTTCAAGTGGGAGTTGGTTGGGTGTTATGCCCTAAAACTCGTAGATAGTAAATATTATTAATTGACCGTCATCAATAAATAGTTATAAATGTTAATTCAATAAATGTTATTGTTTGTGTTGTTTTTCTATTTTGTCTTAATGACCCTAAATCCAATAAACTAACATCCAATGCTACCTTATGAGTCTTGAACTGTATGTGGAGACATACAAATATCAATGTTGAAGATATAGCTTGAAGGGTTTATAGTATAGGGATAAGACTGGGTACCATATCCTGGTAATACTATAGATACAACCCACTTTGTATTTGATACAAATGCAATGATCCAACGCATTCGTGCAGTTGACGTGCGAGTGGGGGTATCTTATGCAATGAGTTTGCATAAGACCAGACCGCGAAATAGTAACAATTAGATGTAACACCGTTAGCTAGTTAGGTTTCTATTTCAATAGGCTGACTTAGGCAACTTAGACTTAATCCTTAGTATATTATGAACTCTTGTTCATGAGGATTGTTCTTTGAATTTTATGGGTGAGGGAGGCCAATTTGCCGACCTAATATGCCTACCATTTTGCGGACAAGACCGAGTGGGGAGCTAATGATAATACAAGATGGAATTCACTCTTTTCCACCTTAAGGGTAAGTAGATAAGTGTTCCCTTAAATGGTGTCCTGGGGACTTAAACAAAGAGCCCTACCCTCTCATTGGCCTGAGAGGAGTTTTTATTTATTAGTTGGACTATAAATAGGTTTTTCATTACAAGAGCACTGGTATTTAAGGAATCAGAGGTAACCCAAGGGTAAAACGATAATTTGACTCAATTGGAGTTGCGAATACTGGTGAAGGACTAACTTGCTGTTGTTGGTCTATATTAATGGACACAAAAACATATCTTTAGTGAGAATAGTGCAACTGTGAGTCTGTAGTAGAGTGTACTCACAGTTAATGATTATTGATTAACTTGGTTAATGAATTTAGCCAATTAATCTCATATCATTGGAGCTTCTAATCTACAGGTCCACTAGATCCTCTTGTTAGCTCACTAGATGATATTTAAGAGAGATGATTTGAATTGTTCATATTAATTTGAAGAAACCATATATTAATGTGATTAATATATAACTGATTATGGATATGATCTATAATTCAAATTAAATTGAAAAGTAATATTTGAATAAGATTTAATTAATAAACTCAAGTGAATTAGATTCACAAAGAATTAATTAATAGAGAGGTACTAGACATATACATACGATGTTTATAATAATTAAATATATACACATTAAATTAGATTTAACGAATAAATAGTTATTTAATTAATGTACAAATTAAATTAAATAAGTTTTATTTAATTATGCTAATTAATTAAATAAGTGTTATTTAATTAATTAATTGTGGAAAAGGGAAATAGGAAAAAGATTAGGAAAAGGGCTTGGTCATTTTCTATATAAAGAGCTCCCTACGGCCCCTTTGGGAGACACTGAGATAGACACTGACAATACACAACACACAAGTATTATTGTGCAAACTTTTTCCTAAGCCACATAGAGACTCCTCTCTACTCTCCAAAACCCTTTTCTTCTCTCCCTCTCTCAATAGTTGGATACCACATAGAGAATAACAAGGTTACACTCGAAGTAATGTTCGAGATTGTTCAAGAAATTGTTCATGATCAAGATCGTTGGAAGAACCGTTCGTTGGAACTTAAAGAGGATTGTTCGTGAAGCTTGGGAATCTATAATTGTAAGAATAGTTATAATTTCCCCCCCTAAAATATGCTATATTATATGTTTATACTATGTTTTAGTATACTGAATTTATTTATGTAAAAATCCAATTGCAGGATGCAAGTACTCACACAAACGCTTCCGCTACAAGATATGATCCCTTCAATTTCATCATTTTGATAAATTAGATGTATGCGAAAAAATTTGATTTTGAGTTTTTTTAGACTTTTTGTATGATTTTTATATTTTATCTTGAAGTATTTGGTTATATTTAGTTGTTTACAAAATTTTCTTAAGAAGTAGACATACCGGAGAAAAAAATAGAAGTATCAATGGGCAAAACATGAAGGTACCTATATATAAGTTATTTTCAAATTGGTTTTTTCTCAACTCAGAGTAAATTCAAAGAAATTAATTGTTTGGTAGTTGAGATTTTTAATTGAAAGAACTGATATTCCCCACAGCGGAAACAATTGACTGCATTGGTCTCTAAACTTCGTTTTATAGAACAGAAAATACAGAGAGACAGAAACGGTAAACAATATTAACTTAAGCATGCTATATATTGTGTTAATCAAATAGAGAATAAAGATATAAAGATAATCACATGCCCTTGAAAACCAATTGTTCGCGTTCTTCTACTGCAACTAGACACCACCACAGGGTCTTCCTTGTTAATCTCAAGGACAAAAATCATGCAGAGATGTGAGCTTGTACTTAAAATTGGCATGAGGGAAGGAGAACTGTAAAAACTCATCTGCATAACACAGTAACCCGAACCCTAATTGCTTTAAGTAAGAGTAAGTAATGTGATGTCTTCTAATGAGCTAAATGAAGCCATGTCTTAGGAAGGATAGAAGATGGAAGCAAGAAGAAATAAGCTCTTGGGTAGCTAAGTGTAAAAGTAGGATAAAACTCAGCTTGGCTAAGGAAGGTCATGCTTGATGATGGAATGCATAATAAGCATATGGATGAGACCATGCCATCTAATGAGGTGTAGTGTTGAAGTAATATTGTGAGCGAAGTTAGAAAAAGAAAATTTGCTAAATCCTAGCCCTTCATCATCAATAGTGAGCAAGGTGGCACAAGAAGGGTTCATGCAGGATTTTGAGCGGTGATATAAGCAAGAAGGTTAAATTCATTAAGTCGGTTTGGACAAAATACTTAGGCTATTTGTGTAATTTCAGTGGCATTCGAAAGCTCTGTGTGTATGATTTTCTGTGACTGTGCTGCTAAGGGGAAAACTCGCCGGAATAAGGCCGAAGTGGCAAAATAAAGACGAAGGTTTCGTTTCTCGGGTGAATCTAGGCCATCCATGAAGAATTGAAGCTACAGGATGAATTACGAAGCATTTTGAGCTAAAATTTGAGGTAATACTATAACTCAAGTTATAAAAAACTTTGTAGAATGATCCTTTTTATATGAGGCCTGGAAATCGAGCTATATATTTTTTAATTTTGAACTGAAAATTGTTGAACAAGTAGGCAGCTGCTTGTATTGGGGCCAATGATGAAGGTTTGAATCTTCAGATCAAACGACGAAGAATTTTGAGCTTAAAATTTAAGGTAATGTTGTTAACATGATTCTAAATAAGTTTGTAGAAGGAAGTTTCTTGGGATGAGTAACGGAAATTTAGTTATGAATTGTTGAAATTGAATTTTCAGCTTGATGGTCCAAAATTTTTCTAAGTGTGGGGAGTATGGGCGATCAAAGGGTGCATTCTTTTGGCACCCAATCCCTCCAAATTGGTTAGATGTATGACCCTCAAAGTGAATGGTAGGAGGCACAATGTGATGGTTTGGCATGTGAGCTTGATTTATTGAGTAGGCTTAAAAGGAAGGCTAATGTAAACACTAAGTAGTATGCTTATATGTGTAGGTTCAACTCCCATGGAAAAGCCTATCAAGCCTTAAGGAAGCAAACTTGAAGGACCTGTGAGTGACTATGTGATAATTTAATGCTTTAATGATTTAGAAACTATGATTTCTTTGAAGTTATTTCTCATGCTAAGTGTTTATATGAAGTGCCAAGCAACATATGTTTGAAACTATTTCTCATGCTAAGTAAAGCATGTTCTCCATGGAAATTGACATGATTTAAATATGTTATCTTGTCCAAATACTTTCATCATGTTTTAAGTAACTCCATTTTTATGATGAACTAGTATGATGATTTGAGCACTAAGCCTTAGTGTTCAACTTAATGTTTATGACTAGTTTTACTTAAAACGCGATACTCAAGGACAATTAAGAAGGTATCAGCCCAACTAGATACCGAAGGATATTTGAGAAGGTATATGACCAACTTGGTACCGAAGGACATTCGAGATGGTACCGGACTAACTTAATACCGAAAGACATTTGAGAAGGTATCTTAGCAGCTCGATACTGAAGGACATTTGAGAAGGTATCTGAGCAGAAGTACCTAAGGTAAGACGATACTCAGTTATAACCACATGCACGTAGGTAATACGACGTCGAGGGATTGAGCAAAAGGGTTCTCCCCGACTAAGGTTGACGTTGAGGGTTAGATCTAATAGTTCACTCTCAACTAAGGATAAAAGTAGTCATATCTTTTCCTAGGCTATAAGGATAGTTTGGAGTTGCTAATGCTTATGAATGATTATCAACGCATAATGTTACTAATGTATGCGTTTTCCAAGTATGTTTTCCATATCTAATGCATGCTAATAGTTTTTACAAGCCAGTTCAACACGATTTAAGCCAAATCATTTTATAAAGTATGAAGCATGCGTTAGGGTTAAAACTAAGCTTGATGTGCTATGTTTATATACCTAAGATTGCTAAAGTACATGCGTTGATATTCCTAAACACAATGAAGAGGAGTACTGAAGGTAAGAAAGAAATCTGAATAAATGTACCTAAGGTGTTGACGGTACATAGAAACCTCCACGTACACGTTGGCAGTTTTGGAGGAGAGGCCAA
Source organism: Benincasa hispida (assembly GCF_027475165.1). Classification (NCBI taxonomy): domain Eukaryota; kingdom Viridiplantae; phylum Streptophyta; class Magnoliopsida; order Cucurbitales; family Cucurbitaceae; genus Benincasa; species Benincasa hispida. Next base: position 37,999,885 of record NC_143486.1, on the reverse strand, counting down.
AGTATGGGTCTCCTATGCCATAAACCAGCAAAGAGAGGCCGAAGCCTGGGTCTCATGGTCAATAACAGATGTTGGGAGCTAGAGCGAGGTATGCTCGTTCTGAACTAACGAATAATGATGTTTAATGGTGTTTAAGAGTAGTTATCAATGCTAATGTTTAGAGGAAGTTGCTTGAGATGCCCATCGATATATTTTTAAAGAGATCGATGTAGGGGTCCATTCTAGCCATAGTTCAGTATGAAGAGATGAAGTAGGGGTCTCAATTAAGATTCAGGTTTCAGATACAATGATTGTAAAGGTTTTATGTACACGTTTGCTTGAAATATTTTAGTTCCAGTATTCTATTTTCGAGTTTTCAGTTTAAGCATGAGATTTATGTTTTTATTAAGTCACTTATTGGGCTTCTAGCTCACATTTTCAAATGTTTTCCTTTCAGGTAGCGGTCAGTTCCTAAAAGACTTTTTTGCTGCTGCTTTGCCACTCAAAGAAACAGGTTAAAGGAAGCGTAGTTGAAGACCTGTATTAGTTAGTACACATGTGTCTGTCTAGTGGCTAGTATTCTAGATCGGGCTCACGAAGTTGTATTATTCATGTATGAACAATGTTATGAAACCCTGTAATGTAAATGTGTTAAGTTCTGAGTTAATATATTAGTATATTGATGATATGTATGTATTTAGGGTTTGAGCAAAATTTAATAGGTTAGATAGGCAGTAAGTGCCAGCAAAAGGGTTGGTAACTGCTGCAGTCACCATTCCATCTAGGTTAAGAGGATAATCTGGTGCGGGTTGTGACAGCTAAAGAAACAAAAGAAAGAACAAGAGAGAACAGTTCTCTCGCCTTTTTGTTTTCCCAATTTTTTATGTGATATTGAGATTGAGAAAATGGGTGAGGGAGTTATAACTCCCTTTCCTTTAATTTTATTATATTCAAATCAAAAAATTGGAATTTAATATATATATATTAACCATTTAGTATATATATAACCTATAATTAATGTTATATCATATAACATAAACTATAGTTTATTATTCTCTAAAATAACCCAAGGTATTAATATAAATCAGATTCATATTAATTTTAACCTACTGTTTTGATATGAATCACATTTATATAAATAATAATTGAATCATATTCAAATTATAATACCTCTCAATAAAAATATATAAATTTAATATCAATCATATTCATATTAATTTTAACGTATAGTTCCTATGTGAATCATATTCATATAATTAATATTTGAATCATATTCAAACATTTATTTCTCTAATAAAACTATATAAATTTAATATGAACCATATTCACATTAAATTTTAACATAATGTTTTTATATGAATCATATTCACAAAATCAATATTTTAATCAAATTCACATAAGTAATATTTGAATCATATTCAAATATTTATTTCTCTTATAAAAATGTATCAACATACATTATATTATATAATGTATCTGATAGAATGAACACATGCACATTAGAAGAAAAACATATCTAGAGTACTCTAATTAGGTCAATTATAAATGATAAGTATGCAATAAAACAAGTAAATATAGGAAAAGAATACAACCTTTGTAGACTTTGAATCTTCTCCAAATTAGCTCCAATCTCCTCTCGAATGGTTTGTAGACCACCACGAGAGTCTTTCGGACTATTCTCCAGCCCTAGAACGGGATGGTGGGATCCGGTGAGTGACAAATTTGAAGAGGAAAAAGGTTAAGTCTTAGAGAGAAGATTGTTAAGAGATTATTACATAATCTCATCCAATTCCACTATGCCCAAGAGTTTTTTAAATTCAATAAACACTCCCTTTTAAAGACCATTATATGCAAAACATGTAACTTTGAGTTTGATGAGAATTTGACACTAAAAAAAACACTAACTCAAAGTGGGATTTAGTTGGACAAATGTCTTCAAATGAAAAGAACATTTAGCAATTCAATAGTTAGAATTTCTCACTCACAAATGTTGGATCTTTCCACTAACTTGGTCAAAGTTTGACTCTCAAAGTCCAAAGTCAACAAGTTTGACTTTTTGACTTTCAAAAATCAAAAGTCAATAATTTGACTTCCATTGCATTTTTTACCTAGTCAACAATTTAACCTTTAATGCAATTTTGACCAATACCATTTAATTTTAAAATTAATTCTAATAATCAATTTTAAAATTAAATTAATATTAAATAATTAATTAAACAATTTAATCAATTTAAATTAATATTAAATCAAATACTAATCCCAATTTCATTCTTCACCAACCTCTCAATCCTATTTAGATTAATGTGTCCTAATCTTAGGTGCCAAAGTTGGACGTTTTCTTAAGGAGAAATTTTAAATCTTTTATTTTGGGTTATGATAGTTTTAAACATCTCTATGTCGTGGAGGGCATTTGTTTCTAATAGCCTTAACACATACAATTACTTTCCAGTTGAGCTAAACATATATCAACACCAGTTTCCATAATAAACACTTTATTAAAAGAGAAAAAGAGTTGATATTTACATTCAAGTAGACACTTTACATAACTAAGTTCCTCTTTAAATCGACAACTACATATACATCAATCAGAATGAGAAACTTGTGTTATAAAGTCAACCGAAGACCTCCCACTGCCGCAACTGAGACAACGTGCCCAGTTCCAACTCGCATCGTTATCTCACCAGCACCAAGCTGCTGCTAGGAACTAATTCCTTTACATGAAGAACAAACATGGTTAGTGGCTCCAGAGTCAATAATCCAGGAAGAATCATCATTCTCCACTAAACAAGTTTCCAAAACTAGTAAATCACATTTACCTTGTTTGGCCTTCTTCTTTTCTACCAAATATCTGGGGAAATTTCGCTTCTAGTGCCTATCCTAGTTGCAATGGAAACACTTTCCCATGTCAACCCTCACTATTTGCCTACCCCTTGGAGCAGCAGGTTGTGGGTTATCAGGCGCCTTCCCCTTACCACCCTTCTTCTTCTTTCACTATCTAGTGTCGGAGGAAGAAGGTGCAGACTTAGTTCCAGAGGTTGAACCTTTGTGGAACTTTTTGGATGATGAAGCAACATTTACTTCACCCTTATTCTCTTTTCTTTTCAACAACTTGTTGAGTAGAGTTGTAAGGTTGTAGTCAACCCTGTTCAAAACAGCGTTGCTAACAAAGTGAAGGAAGCTTTCTGGTAAGGATTCCAGAATAATGGTAACCTGGCCGGCTTCATGGTAGCTCGGCTCATTCATCTTCGCCACGTTAAAGTGGACCATCATGTTGAGAACACGTTCTCGAACAGATGTCCCTTCCTTCATCTGTGAGTTGAAGATTTACATAAGAGTGTTGTGCCTAAGTTGCGGAATTATTGTCCTAACATTCCCCTCAGGGACTCCATGATCTCTCGTGCAGTGACCATGGGCTCATGCTTCTTGGCCAAAACTTCGTTAAGGCTGACCAAGATGAACACTCGGGCCTTTTTCGTTCAACCATGTCTAACGCTCATACGCATCTCGAATGTTTCGAGCAGCAGTAGGAGGTGGAATAGGAGGAAACTCCTTCGTAAGAATGAAACGGAGATCATCGATGATCAATATCGTGTTAATGGTGTTTTTCCAACTAGTGTAATTTTCGCCAGTTAGTTTATCAGCGGCAAGTAAACTTAAGGTTGAGGTTGCTATATTTAAATTGTTGAAAAATGAACCAACTTAATCAAGTCTACTTGCATTAAACACTTTTAGAAAACCAACAAAGTTTTAGCAAAATAGTCTAGTGTACCTTAAATGACATCTATTTTGCAATGATGCTTCAGTGAGATAGGACAAAAGTCACCGTAGAGTGATCCAGTGCCCTTTACTGAAATGAGACAATCTCAACCATTAGAAAAAAAACAACTCCTTATAACTGAATCTAATAATCACCATTGTTCTGTCCAGAATTTGTTAACATCATTAACAATTTTATGTAAGTGTAACCCCTCATTTTAGGGAAAAAGTTGATTAGGACAAGAGACTAAAACAACCCTATCCACTTCTAGAGATCAAATAAAGAGTTGTGCAAAGTTGCCATCTTTTAAGGGGACACCCAAGATGCCACGAGGTGATGCACAAAACCTTTATCTGACCTAATGAGAGAGACCGAAGGATATGTTGTCACACGTCCCGCTCCCACTTACTATGAACATTCTCTCCATTCACCTTAGTATTGACCTACCCAAATGCAACCCATAGGGGGGACACTCCCATGGTGTCTTGATGCCAAGGATAGATCTCACGGTGTGAACTTTTAGGGAAACGACCTAAGAAATCCTACCCATTTCTAGAGTTTGAGTTGTTCTGAATCCCATGTTACAACCCTCTAAGAGGATAACCATCGTTAAACAACTAGCAAGGGCTGCCTAAAGCTAAATAGTCGGCGCAATATAGGAATCAGATGATCCAAACCGAAGGAAGAGACCGCAGGACACATTGACACATATCCTTGACCCACTTACTATGAACTACTTCCCCCATTCACCTTGATATTGATCCATACAAACACTTTCCAAATGGAGGTCACTTTCAGGGTGACACGAAGCGTCATATGAATCTCATGGTGTGAACTTTCTAGGGACATGAGAGTTGAAAATCAATATATCACATATTTGATTTTTTTTAATGAACAACTTCCCCTTATTCACCTTGATCTTGATTCATGCAAACACTTTCCGAATGGAGGTAACTTCCAGGGTGACATGAAGCGTCGTATGAATCTCACAGTGTGAACTTTCTATGGTCGTGAGAATTAAAATCAAAGCATTGTATATTTGATTTTACAGTGAACAACCTCTATTCACCTAGATCTTGATTCATGCAATCACTTTTCGAATGGTGGTCACTTCTAGGGTGACACGAAGCGAAGCATGAATTTCGATGTGAACTCTTGAGGATGTGAGAACTAAAAACAAAATATTGAAGGAACTCTAACAGGGAGAGAAACCAAATTTTATTTTAATTGAATATAAAGTTTATAGTAAATGAGCAACAAGATATGCATTTAATTATAAATTACAGCATGCTAAAGAAAGGATTAAAGGGTTTCAAGAAACCTCACCTTTGATGACCTTTCTTCACGTTTTCACTCGAACAAGTCACGAACTCCTTCAAGACCTTCTTCAACATTAACCTCGAACAAAATTGGACACTACCATAAAAGTTAGCTTGGTATTCTAAGGGTGACAACCCAGAAGTGGTGGGCTCTAACTATTTTGGTTAAAAGGGAAAACTTAATGTAGAGGAGCAAGATTGAGAACTCTAAAAAAAAAAAAAGAACAAGACAGAACACACAGAAGGCTTCTATATTTTTCTTTCTCAATCATCCAACCAATAGCTATAAGAAGAAGAAAACACCTTTTCCTTTTTATTCTCCTTGCCATAAATAACCACCACCCAGTTACATGGGTGGAGAGAAAAGAATGGGAAAAGAGTTGTAACTCCCTTCCTTATTATTAAAATAATAATAATATAAATATAATTATGACAACTAACTTATCCCATATTATATATATATATATATTAAATTATATGTTATATCAAATATAACATAGAACCTATAGTTTTAATATTGTATCACATACAATATAAACTATAGTTTCTTTTCTCCTTTATATGTCATTTAATATAAATCATATTTATATTAAATTTAAGTACTATGAATCCAATTCATAGAAACTATATTTGATTCTCATTCAAATATTTATTTTCCCCCATTAAGCTATAATGTATCAAATACATTATGACAATCATATCACATATAATTGAAACAACTTAATTATATCATATATAATTAAATCTCTCTATTAATTTGAACAATTCAAATTAATCCAAAAACTAATTCTCAACTAAATCCTATTGAGCTACCAGGAGGATCTCATGGACCTGTAGCTTGAAGCTCCAACAGTACATGAATAATTAGTCAAACTTTTAGTTACATTATTCACCCTCCATTAACTATCTGGCACTCCACTAAAAACAAACAGCTGCATTATTCGCACTACATATATATTTCTATGTCCATTGGATATGAAAAATCAACAGTACGATGACCTTTCACAAATTGCTCGTAAGTACAGCTGGGCCAAATTACCGTTTTGCCTCTATAGTTACATTTAACTCCTTAAGTTCCACTGATTCCTTTAATGAACAATAGATCATAGTTCAACTATGACAAAATCCCTCTCAGGCCAGGAGAGGGTGTGGTGCCACATTGTTCAAGACCCAGAATCAGACCTTAAGGGACAAATTTATCTACTTACCCCGACCTCGACAAAGGAGTGAATTCCATCTTGTGTAGCTGTATTCCCAGCTCCTCAATCAGACAAATCCCCAAAATGGTAGGCTTGTTGAGTGAACGATTTGATCAATCTCACCCATACAAATCAAAGGACTGCACTCATAGGCAGGGGTTTACAGCTCTATCAGGATTCAAGTCATGTTACCTATGGTCATTCGGGTGAAATATAAGTCTCTATTATTAACGACATTATATAATGAGACTAAACATTTTGTGGTCCAGTCTTATACAAACTTCTTTGTATAGAATATCCCTACTCGCATGTCTATACATGAATGATCAGGATCATATCATTTGTAGTATTTTACAACAATTGTAACACCTACAAAGCGGGCCATACTCCTAGTGTCACAATGATAAGGTACCTAGCCTTATCCATCTACTACAGACCATTTAGGTTATCACTTAAACATGATCCAACCATATGTCTCTATATACATGATTAAGTTACAAAGATAACCTCGGATGTTAGTTTATTGGTTTGTGGTTAATGCAACTAAAATATCATATATTTTATAGACAATGAATAAAATATCATATATTTTATTAAATACATAATGAGTTTTATTCAGCAATGTTTACAAACTATAGGACCATATGAGATTTAGGGCATCAACCCCAATACATATCAATATATTATCAATCTCCCATCGAAGCGTTCTAACAACATATCATATACGTTTACTAAATTCCCGTTGAAGTCTTCTAACAACATATCATATATGTTATTTAAACTTCTATTGAAATGTTCTACTAACTGTTGGGTATATTTATACTAAGGTTTGTTATGGCTAATTAAACAACCCTAAGTCTATATGGTTTATCCATGTATAATGCTAAAAAATGGATTTTAACCTAGAATGTCTGGGGATAAACCATTTTTACCTCACGTCACTCACGCATGCTCATAAAATCGGGTTAACCTATCTCATACGCCGACTCGATCCCCAGGTAGCAAGTGTTCCGTAAACCATCAACTGAAATATCTCTAACATTAGACAAGATCTCGCCTCGTGAGTTATTTTTGTAACCATTAGTTTTACTAGATATCTGTCTATTTTAACTATTAAAATAGGATCGGTTGGATTCCGTTAACCCTAAGTGAGCATGCTTTTATCTTTGTTATAGATTTTAAAGTCTATCTCTATTTTGACAAACTTTGCATCCATAACATGCTTTCATATAATAATTATATAAACATTCATTCCATGCATTTAATATAACAACTTATATCAAAACATGGAATCTTACACATGCATACTATACATTATAACACTTATAATATACTTGCAACGTATGCTACATGCTTATCCTATGGTGGGATTTCAAATCTACATGGCATACAATATGCACACAATAGATAAATTATTCAATTCATACATTGACAATGCATAGTTAAATAAACACACTAAAATGGACTGGTTTTGGCATCCTAAGCTAACTAAAAGCTGCATTTATTACAATAATAAGCAGAAACTAGCCCGAACCGCCTCCGAACACTTCGAACTAGCCCAAATCGCTTGAAAAATGCTTGAACCAGCCTTCAAAACAGCAAAACAACCCAAAACTGGTCAAAACCTGTCAAACCAGCTGTACCGGACCAGCTGAGCCTCCAAAAGCAGGCATGCGAGTCGATTGGAGCTCCAAACGGACGGGTCGGCTAAGCAGGCGGGTCACCAGGTCGGCTGGGCGCAGGTGCTGGGCTGGCGAACAGATGACTTGGGGTTGGGCCGCGAATGCTTGGGCCGTCAACACGGACTGACGAACGCCTGATGAGCCGAGCGTGGTTAGGGCGCCAACCGGGTTGAAGCAACGTCGTTGGGTCTGGGCTGTTACACTCGTCAGCACTTCCTCCATGGGTCAGGCACCTTTCGGGTTGGGTCGTTAGGTCGTGAACTGGGTTTGGGAGTGCTTTCCGAGTCTATGAGCTATTTTACACCAACTTGAAGTTGTCCTCTTTTCTGGAAACGAGCAATTACAACCTAATCTCGAGTCTAAAGACTAGAAAATTTACATACCCTTCGCGACACATTAAAGCCCATAAAACATCGAGCAATTAAAATAATTATTACAACCCAAAAGGAAAAAAAAATGCCAAAACCAAAATTATCCATTTTACAACACAAGCATTCATCACATGAATCAATACCCACCATATGCATAAATTAACCAAAAATTGAGTAGTTTAAGCATGATCTTATACCAATTGATGGAACGAACACATGCGCAGCAGAAGAAAAATGTATCAAAAGTACTCTATTTATGTTAATTATAATGTATAAGCATGCAATAAAACAAGTAAAAAGGGGAAAAGAATACATCCATTGTAGACTTTGAATCTTCTCAAAATTAGCTCCAATCTCCTCATGAACGGTTCGTAGACCACAAGGAGAGTCTTCCCGACTATTTTTCAGCTTTAGAACGGGATCCGGTGAGTGACTAATTTTGAGAGGAAGAAGGTTAAGTCTTAGAAAGGTTAAGTCTTAGAGAGAAAATTGTTAAGAGATTATTACATAATCTCATCCAATTCCACTATGGCCAAGAGTTTTTGAAATTCAATAAACACTACTTTTTCATGACCATTACATGCAAAACATGCAACTTTGTGTTTGATGAGGATTTGACATTCACAAAACCACTAATTCAAAGTGGGATTTAGTGGAGAAAGTGTCTTCAAATGAAGACAACACTTAACAATTCAATAGTTGGAATTTCCCACAAAAAAAAGTTGGATCTTTCCACTAACTTGGTCAAAGTTTGACTCTCAAAGTTCAAAACCAACAAATTTGACTTTTTGACTTTTGAAAATCTAAATTCAACAATTTGACTTCCATTCCATTTTTGACATAGTCAACAACTTGACTTTTAATACAATTTTGACAAATTCCATTTAATTTCAAAATTAATTTGGTCAATTTTAAAATTAAATGAATATTAAATAATTAATTAAATAATTTAAATAACTTAAATTAGTATTAAATCCAACACTAATACCAATTTATATGAATCCCTATTCACAATCTTGATATTTAAATCTTATTTATATACCTTCTATTTCCTTTCTATTTATGTTTAATTCACAATTAAACATTAGGTTAAATATATCTTATATATGACGGCTTTGCTCCAAAAATCCAATTTGAACATTTCTGTAACAACCCGACCCCCTAGAACTTAAGTTAGGCCGTTACTAAATACATGCATGCATGGAACTTAAAACGACACTCTTTTATGGTGAAATAAATGCTAAATAAATAAGGTAAGTGCAAAAGGCTTTCATTAAATTCAAATATTAAAAACAACAATAGGGTACCCATAAATCATAAATGATATAAATAAGTCTGAAAACGATTCTTAATAGTAAGTTTAAAACACCAAAACTGAAAGTTAAGAAAAACATGAAAAGAAATCTAAATCTCATGAGCGGAAGCATAACTTGTCCCAATGGCTCGATCATGAATTCCGCTTGTCGCCGGTGCATCTCTACCCTGACCCGAAACAACAACATGAGAAAGAATGAGTATAAAATACTCAGTAAGTAACCCTACTACTGGGGTCAGGTTAGGCATCTATGTCTTCTAGATGCCTAACTCTAGTGGAACATATAAACTGTCCTAGTCCTCATGGGATACATACATACATGAAAAACTAAGTCCTATCCTACTGTAGCTAAATAGGCCCACTACCTCTGGTGAATCCCGAAGGAAACATAGTATGGTGAATCCCGAAGGAAACACAATATCTTGTGAATCCCAAAGGAAACACAAACTGGTGAATCCGGAAGGAAACATAAACTGGTGAATCCGGAAGGAAACACAAACTGGTGGGCATTCTAACTCAGTAAAATCACTATCACAATTTCGACATCACAATCTCAACATGGTTCTATAACATACATATACATCTCATCATCATGATTCTACAATATACATATAAATTTCTTCATCATAGCTTTACAACATATTTATGCATCTCATCCTCCTCAGATTCAGCAGGATCTCCAATAAAAATAATATACTCTAATCATACTAGTATTCAAACATCTCTATGCGCAACTAGCCTTTTAAACTCTCATATCAGCAAGGCATACATAAATATCAAACTATCAATATATCTTCAGTAAATCATATTTGTCAATTCCTGACACTAGTCATTTCAAACCTCAATCAATGAAGGCAGACATAAATATCATGCTAACTAATAATCCTCAATAAATCATAATTATCATTGTCGGGCACTTGTGCAGTTCCAGTAGTAAGATTACTTACCTCGATACTAGATTCAGATTTCGATCCAAGCGGCAGTCTTCAATAATAAATCTTTAAATTCAATTCCCCAACGAAGCTTGAGCAACAACCACCCTCATTATTCCAATCTCCAAATTCTTTTTTCGATCAGACCCTACTTCAAACTTTTAATCCTGTTCTCCCATAAAATTTTCAATTCACAAAGAATTTAACTCACCCCCTTCCACAATGAAATTAATTCTTGACATTAATTTCAAATTGAATTTGTATGACATAACCCCCTTCCAAAATGAAATTAATTCTTAATATTAATTTCAAATTAAATTTGTGTGACATTAAAAGTCCAATTTCCATAACTTCCCTCCGATTAAACTATTAAATTGAAACACCCATTCCTTCCAAAATAAAATTAATTTCTGCCATTAATTTCCAAATTGAATAATTTCAACGTTAATCCATTAATTTCCAAATTAAATAATTTCAACGTCAATCCATTAATTTCCAAATTAAATAATTTCAACGTCAATCCATTAATTTCCAAATTAAATAATTTCAACGTCAATCCATTAATTTTCAAATTAAATAATTTCAACGTCAATAATTAAATTTCCGCAATTACATTTAAGTCCAAAAATTTCAAAAATGCCCTTAATTAACAAAAATTACTGAAATTACATAAATAATAAAAATTCGGGATGTTACATTCTTCCCTCCTTAAAGAACTTTCGTCCTCGAAAGTTCATTCCTGAAAAAGCTCTGGGTACTAGGTCTTCATCTCATCCTCTCATTCCCAAGTGGCCTCATTGAACTGGTGATTCTGCCACGAAATCTTTACAACTGCTATTTCCTTATTGTGTAACATCTTCACCTCTCTGGTGAGAATCTGCACAGGCCTCTCTTCATAACTCAAGTTGGCATTCAACCACAATGGCTCAAAGTCAACTACATGGGACGGATCTGTTACATACTTTCTCAGCATCGAAACATGGAAGACATTATGAACTGAAGAAAGTGATAGAGGCAATACCAATCGGTAAGCTATGAGACCAATTCAGTCCAAGACCTTGAAAGCTCCAATGAACCTCAGGCTCAGCTTCCCTTTCTTTCCAAACCTCAAAACACCCTTTACAGGTGCCACCTTTAAGAACACTTTATCACCTAGTCTTAAATGTTAGGTCCTTACGTCTCATGTCGACGTAGCTTTTCTGTCTGCTCTAAGCTGTTTGCATACGAGCCTTGATCTTCTGTATTGCCCCATTCATGGTTTGCACTAGCTCAAGTCCTAGGAATTTCCTCTCTCCTACCTCATCCCAACACACAGGAGACCTGCAGCTCTTCCATAGAGGACATCAAACGGCGACATGCCAATGGTAGCCGGATAACTATTATTATGCTAATTCCATGAAATGCAAGTGAGAGACTCAACTCCCTGAAAACTCTAATGCACAAGTGCACAACATTTTCTCCGATGTCTGGTTCAAACGTTCTTTCTAACCATCAATCTGTGGGTGAAAAGTTGTACTAAAATTCAATCGAGTATCCAATGCTAACTGGAGACTCTTCCAAAAACTAGATGTAAAACGAAGGTCGTTGTTTGACATAGCTGAAACTAGTATCAAAAGTGGTGTGACAATCCCTTCCATATATAACTATGAAACTTAAGATGCTGAAAACCGACAATACTTTAACAAGTTCAAGCTGAGAACTATGAAAACTGTCATGAGCTTAGGAAAATCTTATCCACTAAAAACATATATCTGAGCTTACCATTCTGTCACAGGGAAAAATTCATATGTGTAGTGGAGAAACTGGTCATGCTATATAATGCATCATCTGAAGATATGTACCAAAACAAATCTGCTCAACTGAATACTACTTTTGCTCTAGAAACACCGATTGTGATGTCTCTGTTAGGGTCTACATTTCTGAGAATAACTCTGTCTAATTAGATCTCGCATTCATGAGAAACTCATCACAAGACTCTATACTGTCATGGGCTATAAAACTTGCTTGAGCCAATCCTCATATTATCCTTTAGCCTTACAACAATCACATATCATTACTTAGACCCTGCTGCGGATGAGTCTAAAATGCCCCTTGAAAATGAGGTTTTGAAGTTCCTGGATGCTAAAGTATCAGTCAATTGATAACACATTTCCATAACCTTATAATAACCGTAATTGATCCCTTAAGTTAGTTTCTACGATAAAACCTTCTTGATTCATAAGTCATAGCTTGAATTACTCGTACTCCCTATAGCTAGTTAACTCATTGCCCATGTAAGGGAAAACATACTATCCTGTACTACTCCAAACCCACCTATAGCAACTTCTTGTTATTAACTCAACTTTATTACAAGTCTATCCTTTATCCCAATGGTGATATTGGAAGATCCAACTTACTTACTTTTGTGCATATACCACTTTTTTCTACCTTGAGCTGGATTAAGTTCCTTTTTCAATCAAATTGATGGTCTTGCTAGTTCATGTTTCGAACTTGCACACTACGTCAAAATCCCTTAAATATTACTAATGCCTTCAATGGTTTACCTCTTAACTAATGAAACCTCTACATACCATGTCAATAGTTCTTGAACATCTACTATACTGGTAACTCAATTTTAGCTTATTTCTTCTCAACCTTTTATTTTGATAACAGATTCTTGTGTTAAAACAAAGTTCCATACCGATCACCTATGTAAGCTATCTTTCCATCCAATTCATAGTCTCCTAAAGTTCCACATGATAATGAGATATTTTTCTTTTATACCAAAACAAATTCCTTGTAACACCTCATTTCATGCCTTCAAACCATACTTAACTTAGAAGTTTTGAACACATTAAATTCCTTTCTCTTTCCAAAAGAGTAAACTTTCTTGGATATTTTTTTTCCACTATCCAAGTGGAACATAATCTCTTTACTAAAGTATATTTTACTTAACTCCTCTATAAGTCTTATCTCTCTCACTAAGAATTTTCATCTTGTAGAATTCTTCTTTGCCAATTTTCATGTTTTTAAACTCCAAAAGACTTTAGTTTGTTCAAATTTGTCCAACTTTGATCTCCTCATCACAATAAGTCTATGGATTTAATTAATCTAGGTACTCTAAAATAATCCTTCAACCCAAACAAATAACACTTTGCTTTAACCCCTTTAAGTCTAAACTCATGTCCAACTATTTTGGCTTCCTTTAATGACATCAACTTAACTAGATATTTCAAGAATCCTTCATATCACTACACATACTTTACCTAGTCCATCAAGTCGTAGTATTACCAAAGTGATTATGACTTATTAATCCTTTTCAAAATTCCTCTCAAAATGTTTGGTTTTAATATCTCAAAACCTTTAATAAATCCATAGTCTCTTCTTTTTCTCCTTCTTATCCAAAAAACAACTTTTAACCTTATACTTGAGTATGTAGCCTGTAAAGAAATTTATTTGTACTAACACCACTTGCACTACTCCACAAAAAAACATAACATTAATCCTTAATGTATTCTTATCTAGACAATTTTAATCCTTGGCTTGAACATTTAAATACCTTTATTCTTGAATTGTCATAACTCTACATAGTTTCATCAACCTTTAAGATATTTGAACTGAGGTATATATTTGTTTGTTTCTAATAGAATTTCCATGAGATAAACTAATGTCAAGTGACCTCATAATTTTATTTTTTTCCTTTTATAACATTGTACCTGAATAATCAACTTCTAACGAGTCACTGACCTAGCATTAGAATATAACTAGTGCATTTAAGCTAAGCAAATATTTTAACACACAACTACCATAAAACTTTTAATTGATAAGACATATCTGGCGATGACGAGGAATCCTTTCATGGGCCAAAGGGTCAATCTGGACTTACATAGTAAGTCAGTCTACAGAACCCAAAACATGGGCTCTGATACCAATTGTAACTACCCAACCCCCTAGGACTTAAGTTAAGTCGTTACTAAATACATGTATGCATGGAACTTAAAACGCCACTCTTTTATGGTGAAATAAATGCTAAATAAATAAGGTAAGTGCAAAAGACTTTCATTAAATTCAAATATTAAAAACAACAATAGGGTACCCATAAATCATAAATGATAATAAATAAGTCTGAAAACGATTCTTAATAGTAAGTTTCAAACATCAAAATTGAAAGTTAAGAAAAACATGAAAAGAAATCTAAATCTCATGAGCAGAAGCATAAAACTAGTCCCAGTGCCTCGATCACGAATTCCGCTTGTCCATCACTGGTGCATCTCCACCCTTACCTAAAACAACAATATGAGAAAGAATGAGTATAAAACACTTAGTAAGTAACCCCACTACTGGGGTCAGGTTAGACATCTATGTCCTCTAGATGCCTACCTCTGGTGGAACACAAACTGTCCTAGTCATCATGGGACACATACATACATGAAAAACTGAGTCCTATCCTACTGTAGTTAAATATGCCCACTACCTCTGGTGAATCCTGAAGGAAACATAGTCTGGTGAATTCTGAAGGAAACACAATATCTGGTGAATCCCGAAGGAAACACAAACTGGTGAATCCTAAAGGAAACACAAACTGGTAATCCCGAAAGAAAAAAAACTGGTGAATCCCAAAGGAAACACAAACCATTGAATCCCGAAGGAAACACTATATCTGGTGAATCCCGAAGGAAACACAAACTGGTGGGCATTCTAACTAATCAATAAAACCAATATCACAATCTCAACATGGTTCTATAACATACATATACATCTCA
Source organism: Benincasa hispida (assembly GCF_027475165.1). Taxonomy (NCBI): domain Eukaryota; kingdom Viridiplantae; phylum Streptophyta; class Magnoliopsida; order Cucurbitales; family Cucurbitaceae; genus Benincasa; species Benincasa hispida. Next base: position 37,984,589 of record NC_143486.1, on the reverse strand, counting down.
TCATTATGATTCTACAATATACATATACATTTCTTCATCATAGCTTTACAATATATGTATGCATCTCATGCTCCTTAGATTCAGTAGGATCTCCAATAAAAATAATATACTCAAATCATATTAGTATTCAAACATCTCTATGCGCAACTAGCCTTTTAAACTCTCATATCAGCAAGGCATACATAAACATCAAACTATCAATATATCCTCCGTAAATCATATTAGTCAATTCCTGACACTAGTCATTTCAAACCTCAGTCAATGGAGGCAGACATAAATATCATGCTAACTAATAATCCTCAATAAATCATAATTATCATTGTCGAGAACTGGGGCAGTTCCAGTAGTGAGAAACTTACCTCGATACTAGATTCAGATATCGATCCAACGGCAGTCTTCAATAATAAATCTTTGAATTCAATTCCCCAACAAAGCTCGAGCAACAACCACCCTCAATATTCCAATCTCCAAATTCTTCCTTCGATCAAACCCTGCTTCCAACTTTTAATCCTTTTCTCCCATAAAATTTTCAATTCACAAAGAATTTAACTCATCCCCTTCCACAATGAAATTAATTCTTGACATTAATTTCAAATTAAATTTGTATGATATAACCCTCTTCCAAAATGAAATTAATTCTTGACATTAATTTCAAATTAAATTTGTGTGACATTAAAAGTCCAATTTCCATAACTTCCCTCCGATTAAACCATTAAATTGAAACATCCATTCCTTCAAAATGAAATTAATTCTTGCCATTAATTTCCAAATTAAATAATTTCAACATCAATCCATTAATTTCCAAATTAAATAATTTCAACGTCAATCCATTAATTTCCAAATTAAATAATTTCAACGTGAATCTATTAATTTCCAAATTAAATAATTTCAACGTCAAGAATTAAATTTCCGCAATTACACTTAAGTCCAAAAATTCCAAAAATGTCCTTAATTAATAAAAATGACTGAAATTACATAAATAATAAAAATTCAGCTTTGCACCAAAAATCGAATTTGAACATTTCAAATTCATTTGTCACACTTTTATAAGGTTTAGTCCGATATGAGCTAGTAGGGGACCTCATGGACCAACAGATCATGGGCTCCAACGATCCACGATTAACCGACTAAACTCTTTAACCTAATTATCCACTATTCGTTAACTACCGAGTCACTCCACTAAAGCCCAATAGTTGCATTCCTCTCACTGTAGATATATTATGTCCACTCAATATAACCATGATTTAGTAAGTTAACCCTTTCTAGATTGTTTGTAATAACGGCTGGGTCAAAAAGTTGTTTTACCACCGAGATTACATCTTGCTCCTTGAGTCCCACTATCCTCTAATGAACAATTGGTTCATTATCCAATCACTAAACCGACTGCCTCTCGGGCCAATGAGAGGGTAGCGCCCCTTGTTTAAGACCCGGACTCAGCACATAAGGGAACAACCTCTCTACTATTCCTAAAAATGGGTAGGAGTGAATTCTGTCTTGCACCCTATGTCTCTCGCTATCTACCCGGTCTGACCCCTTAAATGGGAGGCTTATTGTGCCGACGCTGTTGAGTCAATCCTCACCCATGCAAATCTAAGGATAATCCCGAATAAATAGGAGTTCATTGTTAACTCAGGATTAAGGTCAAGTTACCAAGGTCATCACTTTGAAATAGTTAGTCTTAAACAGTAAACAGCGTGATAAAGTAAGAGTGACTTAATTCTCGGTCTGATCTAATGCAAACTCATTGCATAGGATGCCCCCACTCCTCATGTCAATACATGAACGATTCAAGATCACTTCGTTTGTAGCACTTTACAACAAATTGTAACAATTACAGAGTACTACCAGAATAAGGCACCCAACCTTATTCGTATACTATAGATCATTTTGACTATTTACTCGAACATGATCCACTCCTTGGTCTCCACATAAAGTTCAAGTACTCATGTAATAGTCATGGATACTTTAGTTTATTAGGTTTATTTCTAAAATGAAATACAATTCATATATTCAATAACAACTTTATCGATTTACAAAATAAGTTTAATGTTTACAAACCATGAGTTTTAGGACATAAAACCCAAAAGTATCAATATATATTATTTAAATGTATAACAACATATATTATTTAAATGTTTCATATACAATTAATTCCTTTTAATTAATTTGAACAATTCGAATTAGACCAAAATCGATGGGACCTTATGGACCTATATATTGAAGCTCCAATAATACGAGATTAATTGATTAAACACTTTTAATCAAATTAATCAACGTTCAATAATTGTCAGTCCCTCCATAAAGACCGAAAGCTGAATTCTTCATACTATAGATATATTTGTGTATCCATTGGATATAATCAATCAACAGTGCGTTGTCTCTTCACAAATTGCTCGTAAGTATACCTGGATAAAATTACCATTTTACCCCTGTAGTTATATCTAACTCCTTAAGTACCATTGATCCCTCTAATGAACAATTAGTCATAGTCCAACTATGACCGAACCTCTCTCGGGCAAAAAGATGGTGAGACGCCTCATTGTTAAGGCCCTGGAATCTGCCTTTAAGGGAGCAATTTATCTTCTTACACTAACTATAGAGAATGAGTGATTTCCTTCTTATGTAGCTGTGTCTCCAGCTCCCCAATCAAATGAATCTCCAAAATGGTAGGCTTATTGAGTCGGTGAATCTCGCCACTCTCACCCATAAAAATCAAAAGATCGCCCTCATAGGCATGAGTTCACAACTCACTTAGGATTAAGGTCAAGTCACCTATGGTCATCCTGATGAAATGTAAGACTTTTCTATCAATGACGTTATAAAGAGAGACTTAACATTTCGTGGTTTGGTCTTTATACAGACTCTTTTGTATAAGATATCCCCGCTCACATGTCTCCACAAGAATGATCAGTATCAGTTCATTTGTAGTATTTTACAATAATTGTAACAACTACAAAAAAGGTCCTATCAGTAGTGTTACCAGGATAAGGCATCCGACCTTATCCATATACAACAGACCATTTATGTTATCACTTAAATATGATCTACTTGTATGTCTCCATATATATGTTTAAGTTACATCTGATAACCTTGGATCTTAGGTTAATGGATTATTGCACAAGTAATATCAAAGTAATTAACCATTGATTAAAACTAACATAAGACTACGAGATTTTAGGACATACATTCCAACAATATTTATGTTTTACATGCTCATAAATGAGAGAGAGTTCCTCATATTTATTTAAAGATTTGATATTTAAAAACCATGGGAAAGATAAGTAATTGATAATGGAAAATTTTGAAATTAAAGAATGAAATAAGAGGATTGAAATAATTTATAGCTCAAAACTAATATTTTCAGTTGTCTATCACATAAAATAATTTATGATGGAAAATTATGATAGAAAAATTATGATGGAAAATATTTTCAGTAATTTATGATGGAAAATTAAAAGTGTGGTAAACTATGATATGTTGCTATTATTTATTAATATTTTCAGTACACGGGATGGTGGTTGGGCTTCTTCCCTTCGTATTGGCTTTTCTGTTGAAGCTTCGAAGAGACCCACCAATGAAAGAAAAATAAAAGAAAAACAAAAGCAAAATAAACATACAAAAAAAGTTAGCAAAAACGAAAAGAAAGGAAAACTATAAACTACAAAAATAACAAAAAAAAAAAAAAAATAAAGGAAGGAAAAGAAAAATACTACTGAAGGCATAAAAAGGAGGGAAAGCTAGCCTCAATCACAGTCTGGTGAGTCTGACATTTGAGATTAGGCCACATAAATCCCGATAGAATCCGGAGATTTGTAAAGAATGGACTTCTAAGAAAGTTAGAGGATGATTCATTACCTCCATTTGTCTCGATGGAAAAATGACTAAAATACCTTTTAGGGGAAAAGGTTATATAGCCAAAAAGAACCCTTAAAACTCATACATTCAGATCTTCAAGGTCTAATGAATGTAAAGGCTAAAGGAGGGTATGAATACTTCATCTCTTTCATAGATGATTATTCAAGATATGGTTACTTATTCCCAATGGAATATAAGTCTAAAGCCTTTGAAAAGTTCAAAGAGTATAATGCTGAAGTTGAAAACTTATTAGGTAGAACAATTAAAACACTTCAATCTGATCAAGGTGGAGAGTACATGGATTTAGAATTCCAGGACTATATAATAGAATATGGAATTCAATCCCAACTCTCAGAACTTGGTACATCTTAGTAGAATGGTGTATCAGAAAAGAGAAATAGAACCTTATTAGACTATAGTTCACATCTTGAACAATGTGTTGGGTTTTATGTCCTAAAACTTGGGGTTTGTAAACAATAAACTTTTTATGTTATTAATAAAGATGTTATTGAGGTTTTATTCAATAAATTTGTTATTGAATGTATGAATTGTTCATTTCGTTTTAGAAAGAACCTAAATCCGATAAACTAAGATCTGTGGCTATTACATGAATATTTGGAATTTATGTAATGACATAAAAGTTGATCAAATTTGAGTAAATAGTCTAAATGGTATATATTATATGGATAAGGCTGGGTACCTTATCTTGGGGACACTATCGAATGTTGCCCACTTTATATTTAGTACAAACGATGTGATCCTGAATTATTCATGTGGAGACATGTGAGTGGAGGCGTACTGTGCAATGAGTTTGTATAAGATCGGACCAAGAAATAAGTCACTTTTACTTTATAACGTTGTTTACTATTTAAGACTAACTATTTCAAAGCGATGACCTATGTATCTTGACCTTAATCCTGAGTTAATTATGGACTTCTGTTTATTCAGGATTATCCTTAGATTTGCATGGGTGAGGGTTGACTCAATAAGCCTCCCATTTTAGGGATATGATCGGGTAGATAGTTGGGGACATAGAGTGCAGACGAAATTCACTCCAACCCACTTTTACGGATAGTGGAGAGATTGTTCCCTTAAGTGCTAACTCAGGTCTTGATCAAGGGGCTCCATGTTCTCCTTGGCTCGAAAGGGATTCGATTTAGTGATTGGATCACAAACCAATTGTTCATTAGAGGATTAGTGGGACTAAAAAAGTAAGATGTAATCTCGGGAGTAAAACAGCTTTTGACCCAGTCGTTATTACGAATAGCCTGTGAAGGGTTGACTTACTGATTATGGTTATAACGAGTGGACAGAAATATATCTACAATGAGGGGAGTGCAACTACTAAGTTTTAGTGGAATGACCCGGTAGTTAGCGAATGTTGGTTAATTGGGTTAAATATTTTAGCCTGTTAATCTCGAATCGTTGGAGCCCATGATCTGTAGGTCCATGAGGTCCCCTTACTAGCTCATATCGGACTAAACCTTAGAATAGTGTAACAAACAAATTTAAAGTGTTCGAATTTGGTTTTTGGAGCAAAGTGTTAAATATATACGATATATTTAACCTAATGTTTAATTGTAACTTAGACATAAAGAGAGAGAAAATAGGAAATATTTAAATAATATTTAAATATCAAGATTATGAATAGGGATTCATATTGATTGTGATTACCGTTGGATTCAATACTCAATTAAATTAATTACATTTTTAATTAATTATTTAATATTAATTTAATTTGAAAATTAATTATTAGAATCAATTTTGAAATTAAATGTAATTAGTCAAAATTGCATTAGAAGTCAAAATAGTTGACTAGGTCAAAATTGCATCAAAAGTCAAATTTGTTGACTAGGTAAAAATGCAATAAAAGTCAAAATGTTGACTTTTGGCTTTGAAAGTCAAAAAGTTAAATTTATTGACTTTGGACTTCGAGGGTCAAAATTTGACCTTTGACTAAGTTAATGGAAAGATCCAATAATTTTGAGTGGGAAATTCAAACATTTGCATTGCTAAGTGTTGCTTTCAATTGAAAACATTTGCCCCACTAATCCCACTTTGAATTATTGGATGTTTTAGTGCCAAATTCTCATCAAACTCAAAGTTTCATGTTTTGCATGATGTGGCCTATAAAAAAAAAACGTTTATGAATATTAGCTCTCTTGGCCAAGTGGAGTTTTATGAGATTATTTGATAAGCTTACCCTATTTTCTATCAAATCCTTAACAATTTCCTCTCAAAATTAGTCACTCACCGGAACCCACCAACCTGTTCTAAGGTTGGAGAATAGTCGGGAAGACTTTCGTGGTGGTCTACGAACTGTTATGAGGAGATTGGAGGTGATTTGGAGAAGATTTGAGACTACAAAGGTTGTATATCTTATTTCCCTTTGTCCTTAATTTAATTGCATGCTTACTCTTTGAAAGTAATCTAATTAGAGTACTTTAGATCCATTATTTCTTTCGTTGTGCATGTGTTCATTTCATCACAATTGTTCCCTCGAAAAGTATTTTTGAAACACCTTTCGAGTTATGGAGGGCACATAAACTGAGTTTATATTACTTAAGAATCTGGGGTTGTCTTGCACATGTGTTAGTGACAAATCCTAAGAAGTTGGAACCTCGTTCAAGATTATACCAATGTGTTATCTATCCTAAGGAAATGAAAGGTGGTCTTTTCTATGATACTCAAGAAAATAAAGTGTTTGTATCGACAACGCTACATTTTTTTTTTTTAGAAAAACCATATGAGAGATCATAAACCACGAAGCAAAATAGTATTAAGTGAAGTTACTTTTGAATCAATAAGGGTTGTTGATGCAGCTAGTCCTTCATCAAGAGTTAATGAAGAAGCCAGCAGTTCAGGTCAGTCTCGTCCTTCTCAATCATTAAGAGTGCCTCTACGCAGTGGGAAGTTTGTGATACAACCTTATTGCTACTTGGGTTTAACTGAAACTCAGGTTATCATTCCAGATGATGGTGTTGAGGATTTATTGTCCTATAAATAGGCAATGAATGACATAGACAAAGATCAATGGGTCAAAGTCTGGACCTTGAAATGGACTCTATATACTCCATTTCAGTATGGGATCTTGTAGATCAACCTAAAGGGGCACACCCCATAGAGTGTAAATGGATCTATAAAGAAAGAGAGATGTAGTTATAAAGGTACAAACCTTTAAAGCTAGACTTGTAGTAAAGGGTTATACCCAAAGGGAAGGGTTTAACTACGAGGAAACTTTTTTCTCTGTTGATATGCTTAAGTCTATAAGAATTCTCTTGTCTATTCATATCATGCCTATGAAATATGGCAAATGTATGTTAAGACTACTTTTCTGAATGATAATTTTGAATAATACTTCTTTTTGTCTTAAGCCGAGGGGTTCATAACCTGAAGTTAGGAGCATAAAATTTGCAAGCTGAATCGATCCATTTATAGGTTGAAATAGGCATCCAGATCTTGGAACATTAGATTTGATACAACGATCAAATCTTTTTGTTTTGATCAAAATGTTGATGAAGCTTGTACATACAAGAAAACCATCAACGATAAAGTAGCTTATCTAGTACTTTATGTGGACGATATCCTACTCATTGGAAATGATATAATGTACCTCACTGACATTAATGAATGGCTAACAACCCAATTCTAAATGAAAAATTTGGGTGAGGCACAGTATTTACTTGGGATCCAAATCACTAGGGATTGCAAGAACAGAACGTTGGCTCTATCTCAAGCAACTTACATTAACAAAATGTTGAATCGATATTTGATACAGAACCTTACGAAGGGTTTATTACCTTTAAGGCACAGGGTTCACTTGTCTAAGGAACAATGTCCTAAGATACCTCAAGAAGTTGAGTATACGAGACGTATATCCTATGCCTTAGCTATGGGCAACTTAATGTATCCTATGCTCTGCACTAGGCCACACATTTGTTATGTTGTGGGAATAGTCAGTAGGTACCAGTCCAATCAATGGTTAGACCACTGGACTGCGGTTAAGAACATCCTTACAGGATACCACTAGGCCACTCTTAGGAGAACAAGGGACTATAAGCTAGTGGATGAAGCAAAGGATTTGATCCTTACAGGATACACTGACCTTGATTTCTAAACTGACAAGGATTCTAGGAAATCCACGTCAAGATCAGTTTTTACCCTGAACGAGGGAGCTTTAGAAAATCCATTAACTATAGTTTTAGTTCAAGTGGGAGTTTGTTACGTGTTATGCCCTAAAACTCGTAGATAGTAAATCTTATTAATTGACTGTCATCAATAAAGAGTTATAAATGTCAATTCAATAAATGTTATTGTTTGTGTTGTTTGTCTATTTTATCTTAATAACCCTAAATCCAATAAATTAACATCCAAGGTTTCCTTATGAGTCTTGAACTGTATGTGGAGACATACAAGGATCAATGTTCAAGATACAACCTGAAGGGGCTATAGTATAGGGATAAGACTCGGTACCTTATCTTGGTAACACTATGGATACAACCCACTTTGTATTTGATACAAACACAATGATCCAACACGTTCGTGCAGTTGACATGTGAGTGGGGGTATCCTATACAATGAGTTTGCATAAGATCGGACTAGTTAACTAGTTTGGTTCCTATTTCAATACATTGACCTAAGAAACTTAGTCTTAATTCTGAGTGTATTACGAACTCTTGTTCACGAGGGATTGTCCTTTGATTTCTGTGGGTGAGGGAGGCAAGTTTTCGACTCAATATGTCTACCATTTTGGGGAATAGACAGAGTCTAGAGCTGGGAACATGATAATACAAGATGGAATTCGCTCCATCCCACCTTAAAGGTAAGTAGATGAGTGTTCCTTTAAGTGGTGTCTTGAGACTTGAACAAAGGGCCATACCCTCTCATTGGCCCGATAGGAGTTTCTATTTATTAGTTAGAACATAAACAGGTTGTTCATTAGAGAAGCACTGTACTTAAGAAATCAGAGGTAACCTAAGGGTAAAACGATAATTTGACCTAATTGAAGTTACAAACACTCATGAAGGACTAACTTGTTGTTATTAGTCTATATTCTTGGACACATAAATATATTTATAGTGAAAAGAGTGCAGTTGTGGATCTGTAGTGGAGTGTACTCACAATTAACGATTATTGATTAACTTCGTTAATGAGGTAAGTCAATTAATCTCATATCGTTGGAGTTTCTAATCTACAGTCCACTAGGACCCCTTGTAAGCTTAGTAAAGGATATTTAAGAGAGACGATTTGAATTATTCAAATTAATTTGAAGAAACCATATATTAATGTGATTAATATATAATTGATTATTGATATGATCTATAATTCAATTTAATTGGAAGGTAATATTTCAATAATATTTAATTAATTAACTCAAGTGAATTAGATTCATAAAGAATTAATTAATAGAGAGATACTACACATATACATATCATGTTGATGATAATTAAATATATATACATTAAATTAGATTTAATGTATAAATAGTTATTTAATTAATGTGCAAACTAAATTAAATAAGTGTTATTTAATTGTGCTAATTAATTAAATCAGTGTTATTTAATTAATTAATTGTGGAAAAGGGAAATGAGAAAGGGTTAGGAAAATAGCTTGGCTCTTTTCTATATAAAGACCTCCCTACTGCCCCTTTGGGAGACACTGAGACAGACATTGACAATACATAACCCAGAAGTGTTATTATGCAATTTTTTTTTCCTAAGTCACAAAGAGAATCATCTCTACTCTCCAAAACCCTTTTCTCCTATCCCTCTCCCAAGAGTTAGATTCCACCTAGAGAATAATGAGGTTAAATCTCGTGGTAGTGTTTGAGAATTTTCAAGAAATCGATCATAATCAAAATCGTTAGAGAAGCCATTCGTTAAAACTTAAAGAGGATTGTTCGTGAAGCTTGAGAATCTACAAAGCTAAGAATGATTCTAATGTTTTTCCCTAAAGCATGTTATATTATATGTTTATATTCTATTTTAGTATACTGAATTTGTTTATGGAAAAATCTAATTGTGTGATGCAAGTTCTCACACAAACGCTTTTGCTGCAAGATGCAATCCCTTCAATTTCATCATTTTCCTAAATTTTATGCACATGAAAGATTCTGATTTTCAGATTTTTAAACTTTTTGTAAACTTTTTGTAGGATTTTTATATTTTAACTTGAAGTATTTGGTTATATTTTGTTGTTTACAAATTTGCGTAAGAATTAGACATACGGGAGGAAAAAAAAATAAAAGTCACTACAATAAAAAGGGGAAATCCCGATGTCGTTTTAAGGCATTGGGAGTTAGGTCATCGGGAGAGACCGTCTCTCCCAACGAAGTAAAGAACCGTCGGGAGTTCCCTGGGAACTCCCGACGCCATAAAGGTTCGTCGGGAATTCTTCGGGAATTCCTAACGCATCCAAACCGGCGCTGGGAGTTCTTCGGGAACTCCTGACACATTTAAGCGGCATCAAGAGTTCTCGGGGAACTCCCGATGGTCTCCTAGGCATATTTTCCTTCTTCCCTTCACGCCCCCGCCCCTCTTCACGCCTGCCCTTCCCCCTTCGCGCCGTCGTCTGCCGTCCGCTGCTACCCCCCTTCATTGCTTGCAAATTTGTTGTTTATTTTCAAGCTTTCATCAAGGATCATGCACATCCATTTCATTTATTTTCTCTTATTTTGTATCTTAATTTAAGCCAGTGTTTTTAATTTCTAGCATGTCGGTAATGTCAGTAATGTTTAATTTTTAGCATGTTACTAATGTTGATAATTAATGTTACTAATGTTTAATTTCTAGCATGTTGGTAATCTAATGTGAATTATGAATTATAGATTGTTGATATTAATCTAATGTGAATTATGAATTATGGATTGTTGATGTTATTGTGGATTGAGTTTTTTTTTTCTTTTAATTCTTAAGGTTATGGATTACTTAATTTAGAAAAAACTATTGTACTTAACGCATTTAATATTTTAAAAAAGTATAAAGAATCTACTAGACATAAAACTAAATTTTGTGTCTAATAGAAAATTGAACTTTAAAGTTTGTGTCCAATAGGCTTGTAAATTTTAGAAGATGTTGAATAGATGAAAGGCCTATATTAGACACAAATTTGAAAGCTTTGAGACGTACTAAATAAAACATTTGAAAGTTGTTAAGACAATTTAAGCGGTCTAGGGACCTATGTGTTTATTTTGCCTTAAGAAATTAAAATTATGGAACTCAATGCTTAATAATACTATGTACTTTGTCCTCTAATCCAGGTTATTGTTTTGGATTACAAGTTGGTCAGAAAATATTTATTTTTAAGGATGAATAAAGAATGGATTAAACTAAGGAATAAGTTATCAGTGGATTATAGAGAAGGAGTATCACAGTTCTTAGATATGGCAAGGTTTCATGTAAATGATTCTGGACGAATAAGATGTCCATGCAAGAATTGTATGAATTTAATTTGGAAAAAGATAGATATTTTGGAACGACATCTATTAACATATGGAATATCTCCCTTATATTGTAAATGGGTATATCATGGAGAGCCAGTAAACTTATCTAGAAGTCATACAAGTCATTCAATAGAGGATGTTGACGTAGACAGTATAGAGAGTAATGCTGTCGAAGAAAATGAGATGTTGAATCTTATAAATGACTTATAAGTTCCAATTGAAAACGAAAATGCAAATGAAGGAAGAATTGAGAATGAAATGTCCTTTAATGGTCAAGAAAGAGATACCACAAACTTATTCGAGGATTTAATAACCAAAGCACGTAATGAATTATACCCTGGGTGTTCGTAATTTTTGTCCTTAAACTTTTTAGTGAAGTTGATGCATATCAAAGTTCTGAACGACTGGAGTAACAAATCGTTTGACATGTTGCTGGAATTGTTAAAACCAGCGTTTCTAGCTGACATCTCTATACCTACTTCCTTTTATGAAGCCAAGCGAAAATTGTGTGATTTAGGCCTAGGTTATGAGTCTATTCATGCGTGCAAATATGATTGTGTATTGTATTGGAAAGAGTTTGCAGATTTGCAACAATGCCCTGTTTGTGGTGAGTCTCGGTACAAAGTTAATGATGGCAAGGGTAAAAAAATACCACATAAGGTATTGCGTCATTTTCCATTGATACCAAGATTAAAACGATTGTTGCATAAAAAAAAGGTGCTTCTGACATGAGATGGCATAAAGATAAGCGGGTTGAAACGGATGATGTATTGCAACATCCAACTGATGCAGATGGGTGGAAACATTTTGATCGTGAATTCCCTCATTTCGCTTTAGATCCTCGAAATGTTCGTTTGGGATTAGCTTCAGATGGCTTCAATCCGTTTGGAAATATGAGCACTTCTTATAGTATGTGGCCTGTGGTGATAATTCCTTATAATTTTCCCCCTTGGAAATGCATGAAGGAAACAAACTTCTTCATGTCTTTGCTCATACCTGGTCCAAAATATCCTATAAAGGAAATTGATGTTTACTTGCATCCGTTGATTGAGGAGTTGAAAGAGTTATGGATAATTCGTGTGCGAACTTATGATTCTATTACTGGTGCGTTTTTTCAACTATATGCTACCTTATTATGGACGATTAATGACTTCCCTTCGTACGGTGACTTATCTAGGTTGAGTACAAAAGGTTATCAAGCATGTCCAATATTCAAAGAAGATAACTCGTCCTTCGGGATAAGAGGGAAAATATTATTTATGGGACATCGATGTTATCTTCTGGAGAATCATAGTTGGCGTTGAAGTAGACAACATGATGGAAATGTTGAATGTAGACCTCCACCAGTCGTAATGAATGGAGAAGAGATATTACAAAAAATAAATATGCTAAACTTTTCTGTGCTTAGCAAACATCTATCGAAGTAAGATAAAAAAAGAAAGCGAATTCTAAACTAGAATAAAAAAAGTATTTTTTTCCAACTTCCATATTGGTCCAGACTATTGTTACGACATGAATTGGATGTAATGCATATTGAAATAAACATATGCGACAAATTGGTGGGCACATTTTTAATATTGAAGAAAAGACAAAGGATACAATGAACGCTCGATTGGACTTACATGATTTGAAGATACAGGTCAAGAACAGATTTGTAAAACCACACACAGCATACACATTAACAAATGGTGAACGGATTTTGTTTTGTAAGTATTTGAAATCAGTGAAATTCCTTGATGGATTAGTATCTAACATATCACGATGTGTTAATGACAAAGAAGGAAAAATATCAGGGCTGAAAACGTACGACTGTCATGTGTTGCTTCACAGACTACTCCCTATTGGTATTCGAGCATACCTACCGAAGAATGTATCCACTGCTATTGTTGAGTTATGTACATTCTTTCGCGACTTATGTGCAAAGACAATATGTGTAAGTGATTTGAATAGACTACAAGCAAACATCATAGTCATACTTTGTAAATTGGAGAGAATATTCCCACCTACATTTTTCGATGTAATGGTACACCCTTGCAGTTCATCTACCATATGAAACCAAAGTCGTGGGTCCAGTTAGTTATAGTTGGATGTATCCTATTGAAAGAAGTTTACGAACATTAAAACAATTTGTACGGAACAAAGCACGTCCCGAGGGGTCTATAGCGGAAGCATATGCAATGAATGAATCATGGAACTTCTGCTCACAATATCTAAGTGGGATTGAAACGAGATTCAATAGAGATGAACGAAATGATGATAAAATTCCCGATCACGAGATATTTGGTGAATTTGAATTATCTAGGCAGAGGGTACGACCATTAGGGGCGTCAACTTTACGGATGCTATCAGCGGAGGAAAAGCATATTGCACATTGGTACATTCTCAACAATTGTAAAGAAATAATAGATTATCGCAAGTACGTTTCAAACTTTTTCCTTTTCTAAATTCTAGGTTATCTCCTTTGATATAACATTTAAATGATAAATATTTTAGGCAACATTTGAGGTTAATTCATCGTGAAGCTCAAAGCACCTCTGACTTATATATAAAATATCAACGCAAATTTCCCGATTGGTTCAAATCTCAGGTCTACATAGTCATTTTGTAGGAAACGGTTGAGGGATGATTCATTTTTCGTATTCATTTTTAATGTATGGTAATTATCAGGTTCTACAACGGCGCGAGAGAGAAGATATCTCCAGTGATTTCTTTTCACTTGCAATGGGACCTTCATCTGAGGTGCGCTCTTACAATGGATGCATTGTTAATGGGGTATGGTTTCACACTGTAGAGCGTGATAATCGTCGAGCTATACAAAATAGTGGAGTCCTAGTGGCCGGGGAGATCAGTGAGAACACAAGTGTGGATAATAATTTCTACGGTGTTGTAGATGAAGTATTAGATTTGCAATATGTGAACAGAAGATGCGTTTTCTTATTGAAGTGTAGATGGTTTGACATAGATAACAACAAAAGTAATAGGACACATGATGATTTAGGATACAAATCGATCAATACATCACACTTTTGGTATGTCAACGAGCCTTTCATCTCTGCTATCCAAGCACAACAAGTCTTTTACATTGATGACATCAAACATGGTAGCAATTGGAAAGTTGTTCAAGTAGTCCAAAATAAACGAATATGGGATGTACCGGAAGTGGATGATGTTGAAAACGCACAAATAGATTTACTAGAAATTGTTGGTGGCGTCGGAGTGGATGAAACAATTGAGGAGGTTACTTTATGCAGAGTTGACGTTGATCCTATAGTTGTGGAAAGACCAATTACTATACATGGCGATCATGACTTCATAAACGATGATGATGAAGAACAATTATCTCCCAATAATAGTTCAAGTGCTGATGAATAATTTGAATTAGATTACGATGATGAGTAATGATGTATCTACTAAATTCTCTTTTTCTCTAGCTTACACGTATTTATTGTTAATTTAATATTTTTTTCTTTCTTTTGTGTTTGTATAGATACGATGTCAACCCCTAATAGGCAACGTGAGGCTGATGAAGAATTCCAGGAGTTATATCTAGGTAACACGGTATCTTCTGTGGGTGATGCTTCAGGTTAGTATATTTTGAAATCTATTCTGTTAACTAAAATACATCATAAACTATTTTAAATTTTTTATTCTTCAGATAGTGGCTCAGCATCCAATTGGAAGAAGCGAGAGCATTCCCGGAACATCCAGTTGGAAAAATAAGTACAAAAACATGGGAGGATCACAATCGTCATAAATGAGGGGGAGACGAAACCGATATCTCAACATTCAGTTCGTTTTAGTAATGCGATTGGCATCGCCGTGAGATCTGCATTTCCAGTACGGTGTTGTACCTTTGCTGAGGTTCCAAACGAGTTCATAGAATTGGCTAAAAGTCAATTATTGTTAAGTAATTATAAGTTTTTTCTTTTACAGTCATGACCATCATCTATACTAATTCTTCCCTCCCTCTTTTGCAGGCTCATTTCGATCTTGATCCGTCCAGTCAACGACTGAACCATTTCATAGAACATCAAATGCAAAACTCGTTCAAAGAATTTAGATCAGACTTGCACAGACATTATAGAAAATGTGGAGATCCTCAGCAAGCATGTGCCAGTTTATCTAGTTGGCTTAAAAATAGGTCAGAAGATTGGTACTTTTTATGTGACCGCTTCGAGAGTGAAGCGTTTCAGGTACAATATTTATGGCGTGTATCATTTGCTGCATTTACTAATACATCACACTATTGACATATTTTTTTTTCTTCAAATGTAGGAAATGTCTGTGACGAACCGAAAGAATAAAGAGAAATTGTCGTTCGACCACGTAGGTGGATTAAAGTCATTCCTGCAAATTAAGGCAAAGTTGCAGGCAAAGAAGAGCCGAGAAATAGGACGTATTGATCTATTTAGGCAAACATACTCTACAGGTGGCAAGTTTGTGAACGAAGTTGCTGAAAGTGCACATGTAACATTTTTTTTCTTTACTGTCGTGTTTTTCTTTCACTTTTAACTTTAGTCACTCGTTCTTACCCATTTAATTATTATGTCTAGCATCAAATGTTGGAATTAGAATCCAGCCCCACTGTAGAAGGTTCTCAACAACTAACAGGGGATGAAATCTGTGAGACGATTTTGGGTAGATGACCCAGATATTCAAAAGGTCTAGGTTGGGGCCCTAAGCCTAAGTCAAAAAGAAGTACCATGTCATCAAGCTCGTCATCTACTCAAGGAACAGAGGCGGGAGTGGATGAATTGAGAGTCAATTTCCAATAGTCTCAGTCGAGGATTAAGGAACTCGAAGACGCTTAGAGAAGAATGCAAGAGGATCATGCGAGACAAATGGAAGAAATGAAAAAGATGATTGAAGACATGGCGATCACAGAGAGGAGGCCCATCAAATTAGGTATGATTACTACATTATTTAGTTGTGTAATATGTTGCTATCCTGCAGTTATGGTAGCAAAGTTTAGTTATGTCTTAAATAGCTTTATGAAGTTATGGTAGCAAAGTTTAGTTATGTCTTAAATAGCTTTATGCAGTTATGGTAGCAAAGTTTAGTTATGTCTTTACTTATGTCATTTAAAGCTTCAACACTCTCATACAAATTAGATAAGCATCCCAACATGCCTTGATGTTTTAAAAGCCCAATCACAGTCCCTCAGTGTCACTCTCTCTATGTATCTCGCTCTTTCCATCAATGTTAGAACACATGTATAACTTCATTTGATCAACTGAAGATTCAAATATTAGGCTTCAAAAGGGTGTCTTTGCTCTGATTTGGTTGTAAATATGTGTCATTTAAAGCTTCAACACTCTCATACAAATTAGATAAGCATCCACCATGCCTTGATGTTTCAAAAGCCCAATCACAGTCCCTCAGTGTCGCTATCTCCATGAATCTCGCTCTCTCCATTAGTGTCGCTCTCTCCATGAATCTCGCTCTCTCCATTAGTGTCGCTCTCTCCATGAATCTCGCTCTCTCCATTAGTGTCGCTCTCTCCATGAATCTCGCTCTCTCCATTAGTGTCACTCTCTCCATGTATCTCGCTCTCTCCATCACAGCACATGTATAACTTCATTTGATCAGCTGAAGATTCAAATATTAGGCTTCAAAAGGGTGTCTTTGCTCTGATTTGGTTGTAAATATGTGTCATTTAAAGCTTCAACACTCTCAAACAAATTAGATAAGCATCCCACCATACCTTAATGTTTCAAAAGCCCAATCACAGTCCCTCAATGTCGCTCTCTCCATGAATCTCATTCTCTCCATATATGTCACTCTCTCCATCAGTGTCGCTCTCTCCATGTATCTCGCTTGCAAAAATGCCCTCAGCAGCTTCACACCCTGATTGACATCTAAAGTAATCACATCCAAAGATGCCCTCAACAGCTTTAACACTCTCAACTGTAATTAGATAAGCATCCCACCATGCCATATCATTGAATTTTGTAATGTAAGCAACGAATAAGAAATTCTCAAATGTTATATTCATGCTAAACTCATAAGAAATTCTCAACTGTTATATTTAATTAAGATGTGTAATTAATTGTGATTTTTCTTTTCTTTTGATCTTATTTTTATTATTAAATTAGATGGAGCCTTAACTTATGATAACAAAAGAACTAAAAGGGAGACTTAAGCAAATTACATAGCAAAGGGGTAGTTAGCCCGATGAGCCCCAAATATGGATTGGGCTAGAATAAAGGCCGATCCTATCATCAAGAGAAATGAAATGCCTGCAACAATTGTTGTTTCAATATTCCTAAGGCCTAATCTTGCATAAATGGATATGATTTTGAATTGAAAGCTCTCCACTTGGACCCATTAGAATAAAAGAAGAAAGAGTAATTGCATTAAGTGGTACTTTTAGGGATATTAATCAAGTGAACAATAATATATTTAAAGAATTGTAAAATAACAAAATCTATCAGTAATAGGCCAACTTGTTTCCTTTTTGAACATGTTGCTTAGAAAGTCAATAATCAATTCAAAAGGTTGTCATGCCTTGTCATGTCAATAAACTAAAGTTAGGTCACCCAAATCTTATTATGGTTTTTGTTTTTGTTTCTTTCCCCCTTCCAAAAATATTTCTTTACTATTATTCTACCCCATTATCCTATGCATGCACTAATATTATTTTGAGATAAGCTAGCCCTTCTTACATACTTCTCATGCAAATTTAATTTTTACTAGGTTCCAATCTAATAGATCATATAGGACTTTCAAAAATTGAAAAATAGAGGAAATTGAATTGTTTATCCATATAACATTTCAATGTTTTTGTTTTTTTGTAGAATGCTGTTCGGAGATGAGCTGGGACAATTTTTGAAGATGCTGTGTTCGAGAAGTGTTCTAGATGTTGTTCTCATTCTACTTCTTTTATGTATTTCTGAATATAATGGACAAGTTTTCTAGATGTTGTTCTCATTTTACTTCTTTATATATTTCTGAATATAATGGACAAGTGTTCTAGAGCTGGAACAACGTTTGGATATTGTAAATTTTTACTTGTTATAAAATGGACTTCATTTTCTTTTATGCGAATCTTTATTTGGTATAATATGTTTCACAGGATTTCAGATCAAATTTTAAAAAATTACAAATGATATATTAAATTTATCCATATAGGAAATTGAATTGTTTATCCATATAGGATCCCCCGACACGATGTCGGGAGTTGGGGGAACAACAGATGCCTATGTGATGTCGGGAGTTAGGTGGAACTCCGAATGTCGTTTCAAGGCGTCGAGAGCTAGGGGGAACTCCAGACACGGTATAGCTCGTCGGGAGTTCCCCCCAACTCCCGACGCCACATAGGCATCCGAAGTTCCCCTTAACTCCCAACGCCATTCAAAAGTTCGTCGGGAGATCCTCTCCCGAAGAATTTCTTCGGACCAAACTCCCGACCACCGTTTATGTGTCAGGAGATCCTCTCCCGACGAATTTGCCACACTTTCCTGACGAAATATGTCGTCGGGAGAAGCCAAAATTCCTGTAGTGAGTATCGATGGGAAAAATATGAGATTACCTATATATGAGTTGTTTTCAAATTGGTTTTTTCTCAAGTCAGAGTAGATTAAAAGAAATTGATTGTTTGGTAGTTGAGATTTTTTATTGAAGGAATTGATATTCCTAGTAGTGGAAACAATTGAATGCATTTGTCTCTAAACTTTGTTTTATATAGTAGAAAATATAGAGAGACGGAAACAATAAACAATATTAACTTAAGCACGCTATCTACTGTATTGATCAAATAGAGAAGAAAGATATAAAAGGAATCACACATACCCTTGAAGACCAATTAATCGTGTTCCTTTCCAATTCGCATCGTATTCTCTCGATCTCACAAACACCGCAACTGAACACCACCATAGGATCTTCCCCGTTATTCTCAGGGAGGAAAATCATGTAGAGATGTGGGATTTCACTTTGAATTGGCATGAGGGTAGGAGAAGAGAATTGAAAGAAATTTTCTGCACTATAAAAACTCATCTGTATAACACAGAGAGCAAGAGAAACTAGAGAGAGAACAGTTCTCTCCATTTTTTATTTTCCTAGTTTTTTATGTGAGAGTGAGATTGAGAAAATGGGTGAAGGAGTTATAACTCACCCCCCTTTAATTTTATTAAATTCAAATTAAAAAATTAGAGTTTAATATATATATTATATATATATATATGAACCATTTAACATATATACAAAATATATGTTATATCATATATAACATATATAACCTATAGTTAATATTATATCACATATAACATAAACTATAGTTTACTATTCTCTCAAATACCCAAGGTATTAATATGAATCACATTCACATTAATTTTGACCTATAGTTTTTATATGAATCACATTCATATAAATAATAATTGAATCATATTCTAATTATAATACCTCTCAATAAAATATATAAATTTAATATGAATCACATTCATATTAATTTTAACATATAGTTCCTATATGAATCATATTCATATAATTAATATTTGAATCATATTCAAACATTTATTTCTCTCATAAAACTATATAAATTTAATATGAAACATATTCACATTAAATTTAAACATATAGTTTTTTTATGAATTCACATAATTAATATTTGAATCATATTCAAATAAATTTCTCTCATAAAATGTATCAATATATATTATATTATATAATGTATCAATATACATATACAAATAATTTTCTTTAATTAATTTAAATAATTCAAATTAAAGCAAAATTAATTTAATCCCCATCGGTCCTCATTAAGCTAACAATGGGACCTTATGAACCTATAGGTTAAATCTCCAGATACGAGATTAATTGATTAAACTCTTTTAATCAAATTAATCAACGTTCATTAACTGCCAGTCACTCCATAAAGACCGACAACTAAACTCTTCGCACTATAGATATATTTATGTGTCCATGGATATAACGAATCAATAGTACATTAACTCTTCACAAATTGATCGTAAGTATAGATGGGTCAAATTATCGTTTTACCCCTGTAGTTATATCTAATTCCTTAAGTACCACTGATCCCTCTAATGAACAATTAGTCATAGTCCAACTATGCTCGAACCTCTCTCGAGCCAGGAGAAGGTGAGGCACCTCATTTTTTAAGCCCTAGAATCTGCCCTCAGGGGTGAAATTTATCTTCTTACCCTAACTATAGGGAATGAGTGAGTTTCTTCTTGTGTAGCTGTGTTCCCAGCTCCCCAATCAGACGAATCCCCAAAATGGTAGGCTTACTGAGTCTGCAAATCTGGTCACTCTCACCCATACAAATCAAAGGATTATCCTCATAGGTAGAAGTTTACAACTCACTCAAGATTAAGGTCAAGTCACCTATGGTCATCCTGATAAAATGTAAGACTCTTCTAGCAATGGCATTATAAAGAGACACTTAACATTTCGTGGTTCAGTATTTATACAAATTCTTTTCTATAAGATACCCCCATTCACATGTCTCCATAAGAATTATCAGGATCAGATCATTTGTAGTACTTTACAATAATTGTAACAACTACAAAGTGGGTCGTATAGTAGTGTTACCAAGATAAGACATCAAACCTATCCATATACAACATACCATTTAGTTATCACTTAAACCTGATCCATTTGTATGTCTCCATATACATGTTTAAGTTACATCAGATAACCTTAGATTTTAGGTTAATAGATTATTTCTCAAGTAATATAAAAGTAATCAACCATTGATTCAACTAACATAAAACTACGAGGCTTTAGGACATGCATCCAACAATATTTATGTTTGACATGCTCATAAATGAGAGAGAGTTCCTCGTATCTATTTAAAGTTTTGATATTTTAAAACCATGGGAAAGATAAGTAATTTATGATGGAAAATTTTGAAATTAAAGAATGAAATAAGAGGATTAAAATAATTTATAGCTCAAAACTAATATTTCCAGCGGTGTATGCAGAAAATAATTTATGATGGAAAATTATGATAGAAAATTTATGATGGAAAACATTTTCAGTAGTTTATGATGAAAAATTAAAAGTAGTCTGATATTTTGAATAATTTGGCACGGGTTAATGTCTTTATAAAAGTCTAAAAAGTTAAAAATGAAACGTTTAAAAATTTCCAATTGAAAGTTGAAACCAATAACGCATGAAGGCATATTTATAGCATATTTAATGTTAAAGCAAAGAAAAATTAAAACCATACCCCCGTTTATTGTACACAAACATAGAGGGGGAAAAAAAACGATCGAGGTACATTGTAGACCATTAATTATTTACTTTGCTTCAAATGTTGATGGTTACATATTATTTATTATTTTTCTTTCTTTTCAATATTGTTAATCAAAAGACAAATAACGCCCATCAATTCAACAATCTATATAAATAGAAACTATATGAGTGCTTGTAAATCAAACAAAGACAACAAAAAAAAGTTTAATTTAAAACAGAACGCCAAAAATGTATGAAGAAAAGAAGCATTTGGCATTGATTCTTTTACTTGTGTTGGCAGCTGTGCATTGGTCCAGCCGTGCACCGCAGTTCCACTACCACTCCCAACGTGGCAAATTCATGTGGTAAATGGCTTAAACAATGAAACCCTATTGGTTCATTGTAAGTCCAAAGATCATGATTTGGGAAGCCATAGTTGCCAAAGGACAGGAATTTCAGTGGACTTTTAAGGTCAACTTTTTTGCAACAACATTGTTTTGGTTCTATCTGTCAAAGCCAAATTTTAACGTATCGTTCGAATCTTTTTGGGTTGAAAAAACTCACCCTTGGCTCACTTCTAGGTGTTTTGACAAAAATTGCTTTTGGATTGTCAAAGATGATAGAATTTACTTGAGAAACAATCCTACTAATGTTGATGAACTTGTGTATCAGTGGAACAAAGTTACTTGACTTCTTGGTATCTTTTCAACTATTAAAAGAAACTGATCCAAGAAATAATATTACACATAAGATACAATACAAGTGATTTCTATTCCGGTAAGACTATCATTTATTCTTCGAATTCAAATCTATCTACTGATTGCTTTTGGTTAAAGAAAATATGTCACCATATGTCTGAACATAATTCTTATTGATGGTTTGAGTCTGATCAATTTCATTAAATAAATTAAAAATGGGAACAACAAACTAAGTCCTCGTTTGGTAAGTATTTTATTTTTTGTTTTTTTTTTTTTAAATTAAGTATACTGATACTATTACTACCTCTAAATTTATTCATCTTCTTCTATATGCTTTTCACGAATGGTATAAAAAACCAAGCACAATTTTGAGAATTAAAAAAAGTAACTTTCAAAAAGTTATTTTTGTTTTTGGAATTTGGTTAAAAATTCAACCATTGTACTTAGAAAAGATGCAAATCATTATAAGAAATGTGGATGAAACAAGCTTAATTTTCATAAACAAAAACAAAATAATAAATGGTTATCAAAAGAAGTCTAAATAAAATATTTTGTGTATAGTTTTGAGAACATTCCTTAAATTTGACGAATGAGAAGTTAAGTTATTAATCAAATAATTAGAATCAACATGGACATAGTTCAACTATCCCTGCTTCTCATATTGCTATGAATTGGCTATCTTCTTTTTTTTTTTTTTCATGTAATCTCTGTTTGAATGTTTTGTACATATTATGAATAAAAGCACTATTCTCACTTATAAAAAAAAATTGAACAAAAACAAAACCTAACTCAACTAGCATAGATCATGGTCTCTTAAACAAATAAGAAATATGAAATATGAATGGAGAACTTGTTTAATTTAGTAATATATCTCCTTGTGCTTTTTTTTCTGTTAAATGTTTTAATTTCATTATCATCCCTAGATTTTTTTTTTTTTTTTTCTATGAGAAGTTAGAATAATAACGTTGCTACTCATTAAAAATTAATAACTTTGTTCATTTTCCTTCCTTTTTTTAATGGTTATAGGATTATATTAGGTGTTTCTAATCTTCTAACTGAGATATGATTAATAAAATAACAATTTATATATATGTGAAAAATCGAAAATATAATTTGATTACAAAAAATCAAATCAGTAATTGAAATCTAAATTTTATCAAAAAATTGGTAAATTAAATGTCTAGTTTTCCCTCATATATCTCTATTTGCTAGAATATTTTTTTTTTTTGTGGACATAAACAATAAAAACAAAATAACAACATAAAGCACGTCATAGCAGAGAACTATTGAGAGTAAGAGTATAAAGAAAAGAAGAAATCCACTTTTCCAAACCCTTCCTTGCAAGAGAATATGCTATGAAGTTAAACATCAAAAGGTATGTACAAAAGAAACATCACAACTCCTTAGCATCGCTTCCTTTACATTAAAAGACACCTTTGACAGGTAAATAGCCACATCATTCCGAAGGGTAATCACCTCCAAGCAGTCCGATTTAACAAAAACCTTTCGATAAATATCCGTTTAACATATGCAAGTCCCTCAATAATGACCATAACTTCAAGAAACTTAATCTCAGAGCATCAGGGAGTGATCTTTAACCTAGCCAAACAAGCACGACAAAAATGGTCATGAAGCACCCATCCAAACCCATCCATTTGTCTATCAACGTCCCAAACGACGTTAGTATTTAGATTCCAGACATCGTGACAAGGGGGATTCCAGTAGATAGGACTAGATCGATAGCGCCTATGGTCGATAGCGCCTATGGCCTTCAACTACGAAGAAGGGATGTAATGACTTGACTTTCTATGATTCTATTTGAGGTTAGAACTATCATGAATGCAATTTCAAGTTGACCATTTTGATATAAAATAAGAATTTTCTAAATAATAACGACATTTCATTTGGCAATAAAAAAAATTAAAATGGAAAATTTAAAATTTATAGCTCAAAACTCAAAGGTTCTCATAAAAAAAAGCATCCAAACAATCTAAAAAACATGATACTAAGATGAAGCATTTTCGTTAGTCCTATGACACCATCAATATATCCCTTGACAAGCACCTTTACAACATTTCTCTTATCTGGAAAATATTTTAAAAAATAATGAGTATTTAAAATACTAGTAACTTCACTATCGGGATCTGGCTATACAAACACATGCAACATGCTCTGAATATTGTGAATTGGGATGTAATCTAAAGTACTAATGCTGAACATAGGCTATTAGAGTTTGAAAGTTTAACATGTTCCTACCGTATGTGAGAGTATTCACATAGTATCTAGTAAACTTTAAGGTGCACATAATAAACTAAATATGACGTATACATAGCAACAAATAGGAGGGCACTTATGATTAAACTGATTTAGCCTGCAACAAGCAATAAATGGTCTCACTAAATGAAATCATAACATATCATCTCATGAAATTCATAGTATTCTTGACTAAAATCTATTAAACCATGACAACATATCATGCAAACTTTTCTAAAATCGTATAACAAAAATTGATCCCTGCACATAGGTATTTCAGTCATAAGGCTACTAACCTTAATCTGGCAAATTGATCCCCTTTTGGCTTAAGAATAATATTATATATATATATCAATACTCTAAGTTTAGCTTTCTTATTTTTTCCTTTTTACCTTTCAAAACTATTAAAACGTGCATAAAGTGTTAAATAGTGCAAATAGTAGCTCTCTAGGTTCAAACACCAAAACCAACATTTACAACGTGAAAACATAAGCAGAAGCATCTATTTGGTCTCAATGGCACGATTACAGTCTCTTCTTGTCATTCCTCAATCTACCCTTGTCCTTACCATATCATAAGAAAGGGTGAGTATGAAAGTACTCAATAAATAACCCACAATTGGAGTTAGACTATGCATTTATGTTCAATAAATGCAAATGTGATAGTTGTTGAGTTTGATGTCCTAAACTTTGTAGGGTCCTGTAGTTTATAATTGTATTGTACAAACTTTTTATTTATTTAATAAAATATGAGATGTTTTATTTGACATTTAGTAGTATTAAACCCACAAACCAAGAAACTAACATCCAAGTTTATTAACTTAAACATGTATGTAAAGACATACAGGTGGATCATGTTTAAGTGATAACATAAATGATCTGTAGTAGATGGATAAGGCTGGATACCTTATCCTAGTGACACTACGAATACAGTCAACTTTGTTTGTATTACAATTGTTGTAAAATGCTACAAATAATATAATCCTAATCATTCATGTGGAGACATGTAAGGGGGTATTCTATACAAAGGAGTTTGTATAAGACCGAACCACAAAATGACTAATCTTATTATATAACGTCATTCATAATAGAGGCTTACATTTCACCAGGATTACCATTAGTGGTATGACTTGAATCCTGAGTGAGTTGTGAACTCCTGTCTATGAAGACGATATTTTAATTTGTATGGGTGAGAGTGGCCAGATCGTCGATTCAATTAACCTACTATTTTGGGGAATCGTCTGATAGAGGAGCTGGGAACACAGCTATGCAAGACAGAATTCACTCATTCTCCAACGTCGGGGAAAGTAGATAAATTGCTCACTTAAGTGCTAATTTTGGAGCTTTAACAATGTGGCACGACACGCTCTCATGGCCCAAGAGGGGTTGTTCATAGTTGGACTATGACTTATTGTTCATTAAAGGGATCAGTGGTACTTAAGAAATTGGATGTAACTATAGGGACATAATAGTAATTTTGGCCTAGCTGTACTTATGAGCAATTTGTAAAGGGTCATTGAATTGTTCATTGGTTATATCCAATAGACATAGAAATATATTTGTAGTGCGAATAGTGCAGTTGTCGGTCTTTAGTGGTCTGTCCGACAGTTAATGGATGTTGAATAATTTAATTAAAGATGTTTAATGAATTATTCAAAAACCATTAAAGCTTCGAACTATAGGTCCATTAGATCCCCTATGTAGCTCAACAAATGAGAATCAATTTTTGATTAATTTGAATTATTCAAATTAAATGAGAGAATTAATTATATGTCATATAATTAATATAATTTATTTATATATGATAGAATTACTATAATGTATAAAAATATAAAGTTTAGTTGAGAGAAAATAAATATTTGACTATTATTCAAATATTAATTATGTAAATTTAATCCATATAATTGAATTTATGGGATTTATAGTAAATACTATTGATGAGAGAATTAAAAGTATATATTATATTGTACATGATATAATATTAAATCATAGATTCTATGTTATATGGTATAACATATAGTTATAGTTATATATATATATATATAACAAGTTAGTTATTATATATATGTATATAAAGGTTGTAATTTTAAATTAAAATTAATTTATTAATGATATTAATTTTAATTTTGAATTGTAGGCAGGGAAATAACTTCCGTCCCCTGATCTCTCTCAGCTCACGTAACTAGTGGGAGGTTATTTGAGATTTGATGTGGGATTTTCTTTTGCAGGAGAATTTACAAAGATTGGAAGCAATAAGTTTCTCTGAAAAAAATCCCAAAATCTCTCTCCCCTCTCAATTTCCTTTCCTTCTCTCACAAAATTCATAAAGCCTACCCTGAAGGAAATCTAAAATGAGATCTCTATGAGCAGCGGAAGGGATCGTTCCAAATCTCATTGAGAATGAACACAACAATTACAGTCTTAAATGGAAACGAACAGGTTATGCATAAACAGAAATTACAGCATGCTACAAGAGGATACAAGGGATAGAGTATGCGTACCTTTGAAGAACTATTCTTTAAGTATCCCACAACCGATCTCCAATGCATCAAAAATAGCAGTCGAACGCAAGGAACATAACACGATCTCCACAAATGTCTGAATGAGCCTCGACCCCAATAGAGTCCAACTCAATCCAAAAACTGAGTTAGAACACCACCACAAGTGTTACCTTGGTATTCTAGAAGTGAGAATCCAAGAGATGTAAGCTCTATATGATCTTGGATTGAGGAAGACAGGAGATATACGATCAAGTAAGTGGGAGATAATGAAGATTGTCTATCATATAGACGATGTACTCGATCATTTAGAAGATAAAGCCTATCGTATAGACTTTGCTACTTGATCGTGTAGCAACGATCAACGAGTAACTATCGTATAGTAAACTCTTTGCTCAATCGTGTATGTTGTCAACGCTATCCCTTAGTAAAAACTCTTTTTACTTGATAGCCTTTTCCATGAGATTTTTCCGAATCAATCAATTACTAATTTTGAAAAATAATTTTTCTTTTAACTTACGGTTACCATAAAACTTCCAATAACCTTCTACTCAAATCGATTATTAGAGAAAAGGAATTAATTATCATATAATTAATATATTATAAATAGATATGATAACCAACTTATCATATTATATTTATAACCTATACTTTTAATATTTTATAATATTAAACATATAAACCATAGTTCTTTTTCTATTTTATGGTACTTAATATAAATCATATTTATATTAATTCCTCCAATTAATGTATCTAATACATCATATCAATTATATCACATACAATTGAATTTCCTCTTGTTAATTTAAACAGTTCAAATTAACCTAAAATCATGGACCTATAGCTTGAAGCTCCAACTGTACGTGAATAACTGGCTAAACTATTTATTCACAAGATCCACCATCCGTTAACTGTTGGTCACTCCACTAATGACCGATAGCTAAACTCTTCACACTACAGATATATTTCTGTGCTCATATGACCAATCAATAGTGCGATAACCCTTCACAAATCACTCATAAGTACAACTGGGCCAATTTACCATTTTGCCCTTATAGTTACATCTAACTCCAAAAGTACCACTGATTCCTGTAATGAACAATAAATCGTAGTCCTACTATGACTGAGTCCTCTCTTCCAAAGAGAGAGTGTGGTCACTATGTTCAAGACCCGAAATCAGCCCTTAAGGGAGTACTTTATCTACTTACCCCTTCTTCAAGGAAGGAGTGAATTCCGTCTTATGTAGTTGAGTTCCCAGCTCCCCAATCAGACGAATCTGCAAAAAGGTAGGCTTGTTTAGTTGGCAATCTGGCCACTCTCACTCATACGAATCAAATGACCCCCCTTATAGGCAGGAGTTCCTAACTCACTCTGGATTAAAGTCATGTCACATATGGTCATTTTAGTGAAATGTAAGACTCAATTATCAACGACATTATATAAAGAGACTAATCATCTCGTGGACTGATTTTATACAAACTCTTTGCATAAGACATCCCCGCTCGCATGTCTCCACATGAGTGGTCAGGATCAGATTCTTTGTAGCACTTTACAACACTTATAACATCTACAAGCGAGTCGTATCCGTAGTATCACCAGGATAAGGTGTCCCTCTTTTATCCTTATACTACAGATCATTTAGGTTATTACTTAAGACACGATCCACTTGTATGTCTCACATACATGCTTAAGTCACATGAAATAACCACAAATCTTTTTTTATTGGATTTTAGTAAATGTAAATAAAATAATATTTATTTTTTAATAACAATGTTACAAAATGTTTACAAACTACGAGACAACCGGGAGGATTAGGACACCAAGCCCAACATACACAACTCCTATGATTCTCATCCCAAGAGAATATAGAGGAAGATTTTGTGGTGGTAGCCATTTTGGATAGTATCTTGTTCGTGACCAATTTTGGAGAAGTGGAAATTCGTGAACAAGGGTTATTCAAGGGTAAGATTTCTTAAACCCTAATTTTCCTTTTCTCAATCTTTTTTGGCATGCTGTAAATTTTAATTTGATTGCATACTTTTATTCCGTAATTTTTCGTTCTATTAAAAACAAAAAATTGGGACGATACATGTTTCCGCTCAGGGCCTTCACAGATTCCTCCAATTGGTATTAGATCGTGGTTTTGGTCCTAGTTCTTTTTAATTTTGAAAATTTAATTACATAATAGTGGGTTTTGCATTCTCTGTTTATATGAAGAATATGTATGGAATCTGTATTTTGGTTTACAATTTTAGATGTTTTCAAGATTGGATCTAGATTTATCATTTTAAGTTTTTCAATTTCAATTTGTAAGGACCCTTTGTTTTTTGGCACAAATCTTACAATCGAGTCAGTATTGGTCTTATATTGAGTCGCTCTGATGTTCCTGGTGAGTTTCTGGAGAAACTGAGGCCCAAATCGAAGGAAAAACGAAGATGATCACAGTTGTACAGTGTTAACAGTACCGCAATACTGCAACGCTGCAATGAGGAAGACCACGTTGTTCTTTTCATAGCGTTGCATTGCTAGGCACAATATTACAATGCTTCAAGATGAAAAACAAACAAATTCTCAACCGGTTTCGTTCATGACCCAATTGGTTTGCATTTGGTTCAGTTGGTTCAAGTGTTTCGAGTCTAGTTTTAGTGTTGGGCGGTTCGGTTCGAGCTGTTCAAGGCCTAGTTCACTTGTTTCGAATCGATTATTATTTTTTATAATATTTAATTTTTATTAATTAAATTAATATAGTGTTATATATATCAATTTAATTAATTGTTTAGGTGTTCAATCCCTATCCAATAATTGTAGTTTAAAAGTATCCATTTGATGCATCATTTATATTGTAAATGTTATAATATATATAGTTGCATGACTTAATTTTGTACCTGCTCATGCATCATATAATATAAGTGTTATAGGATATGGTTGCATGCATTAATAACATAGTCATACATCATTTACATTATAAGTATTATAGTATATAGTTGAATGTATGTATGGATCTATGTTATTAATTATTTCATTACTTTTACTAAGTACGTCATAACATGCAAAGAATGATTTTAATTTGTTTCATTTCGTATATAAAACTTATAATTAAATGAAATTAAAAATTGAAATCAATAAGTCAGAATAGCATGCAAAACTTAAGTTAAAATCATTTTTTAAAATAGTTTAAAAATATGATTCACATAGACATAAGATCACATTTGTAATGATATTAGCAATTAAGTTTAATCTTTTAATCAGTTTAATAGAATTAAATTGGTCTTAATTAAAAGATTAACTTTATAGAAAATATATCTATAAGTGACCTATTGTCTAAGGCTAGTTCTGTCTAGGCTGGGATATTTAAATTGACAGAAACGTAACACCCCTACCTGAAAATTTATCTGGAAAGGTGAATTAGAGAGATTTGCTACAAGCATGCAATTATTGATTAAATTTAATTAAAGTATTTAATAAACATTAATCAAAGTTGTATAACTATCCAAAGTAAATGTTACTTATGGGCAAATTTAAACAATCACTTAGTTAAAATCAGTAGATGGATTTTCCTAAGTTAAAGAACTCTAGGTAAAACGCTCAGTGGGAGGAAAATGGGGTATATAATACTTCATTTTTCCTATTCACGTTTCTCCCTAAAAGGTCACACCGTGAGATCTATACTCAGCCTCGAGATACCTTTGCTTGTGTTCCCTACTAATGGTGTTTGTATAGGTCAATATCAAAGTGAATGGAGAGAGTATTTATAGTAAGTGAGAGCGAGATGTGTGTCAACAAATATCCCACGGTCTCCCTCATTAGTTTGTACTAAATTTTCATTCTCGAACTAGAGGCACCTTTGTTGGAGCCCATGATCTGTAGGTCCATGAAGTGTTCGAATTCGGTTTTTGGAGCAAAGTGTTAAATATATACAATATATTTAAACTAATGTTTAATTGTAAATAAACATAAACAGAGAGAAAATAGGAAATATTTAAATAAGATTTAAATATCAAGATTAAGAATAGGGATTCATATTGATTGTGATTAGTGTTGGCTTTAATATTAAACTAAATTAATTAAATTATTTAATATTAATTTAATTTTAAAATTAATTATTAGAATTAATTTTCAAATTAAATGAAATTGGTCAAAATTGCATTAAAAGTCAAAATAGTTAACTTGGTCAAAATTGTATCAAAAGTCAAAATTGTTGACTAGGTAAAAATGAAATAAAAGTCAAAATATTGGCTTTTGACTTTGAAATTCAAAAAGTCAAAATTGTTGACTTCGGACTGTGAGAGTCAAACTTTGACCTTTGACCAAGTTAGTGGAAAGATCAAACAATTTTGAGTGGAAAATTCAAACATTTGTATTGCTAAATGTTGCTTTCAATTGAAGACACTTGCCCCACTAATCCCACTTTGAATTAGTGGATTTTTTAGTGTCAAATTCTCATCAAACTAAAAGTTGCACGTTTTGCATGATATGACCTATAAAAATAAGAGTTAATAAAGAAGACAGCAGTTCAGGTTAGTCTCGTCGTTCTCCATCATTGAGAGAGCCTCTACGTAGTGGGAAAGTTGTGATACAACCTTACTGCTACTTGGGTTTAACTGAAACTTAGGTTGTCATGCCAGATGATGGTGTTGAGGATTTATTGTCCTATAAATAGGCAATGAATGACGTAGACAAGAACCAATGGGTCAAAGCCATGGACCTTAAAATGGACTCTATGTACTGCATTCCAGTATGGGATCTTGTAGATCCACCTAAAGGGGCAAAACCCATAGGGTGCAAATGGATCTATAAAAAAAGAGATGTAGCTGGAAAGGTACAAATCTTTAAAGCTAGACTTGTAGTAAAGGGTTATACCCAGAGGGAAGGGTTTGACTATGAAGAAATTTTTCCCCCTGTTGCGATGCTTAAGTCTATAAGAATTCTCTTGTCTATTCATATATGACTATGAAATATGGCAAATGTATGTCAAGACTGCTTTTCTGAATGGAAATTTTTAAAAAAAACATCTTTATGTCTCAGGCGGAGGGTTTCATAACCTGAGGTTAGAGCAAAAAGTTTGCAAGCTAAATCGATGTATTTATAAGTTGAAACAGGCATCCAGATCTTGGAATATTAGATTTGATACAACGATCAAATCTTTTTATTTTGATCAAAATGTTGATGAGCCTTGTACCTACAAGAAAATTATCAAGGATAAAGTAGCTTATCTAGTAGTTTACGTGGACGATATCCTACTTATTGGGAATGATGTAAGGTACCTCACTGACATTAAGAAATGGCTGGAAACCCAATTCTAAATGAAATATTTGGGTAAGGCACAGTATTTACTTGGGTTCCAAATCACTAGAAGTCGCAAGAACAGAACGTTGGCTCTATCTCAAGCAACTTATATCAACAAAATATTGACTCGATATTTGGTACAGAACTCTACAAAGGGTTTATTACCTTCCAGGCATAAGGTTCACATGTATAAGGAACAATGTCCTAAGATACCTCAAGAAGTTGAGGATATGAGACGTATACCCTATGCCTTAGCTATGGACAGCTTAATATATGTTATGCTCTCTACTAGACCACACATTTTTTATGTAGTGGGAATAGTCAGTAGGTACTAGTCCAATAAATGGTTAGACCACTGGACTGCGGTTAAGAACATCCTCAAGTATCTTAGAAGAATGAGGGACTATAAGCTAGTGTATGGAGCAAAGGATTTGATCCTTACAGGATACACCGACCTTAATTTTTAAACTGACAAGGATTCTAGAAAATCCACGTCAGGATCAGTAGTTACTCTGAATGGGGGAGCTTTAGAAAACCCATTGACTATAATTTTAGTTCAAGTGGGAGTTTGTTAGGTGTTATGTCTGAAGGAACTCATATCATAGAGTACCTCTGAGTGGAAGCGAGATCGTTCCAAACTCATTGTGACAGAATTACCGCATTCACAATCTAACAAACAATTTATGCAATATTCAACAAATTATCGTCATGCTGTTGAACTAAACAAAAAGAGAATGAAATACGTACCAGTTGAAGAACTCTTGTTCACCAAAATCTCGCTCTCACCAAAGACTTCTCCTTTCGCTCTCCCTAAGCATGTCCACTCCAGTCGTCACCAAATCACGGTTACCTACCCACGAACGGCCTCCACACAAACAGAACAACAGGGAGGACTCCACCACTAAGAACTCTCGGTATTCTTAGTGTGACAATCCAAGAGGTGTGGGCTCTATTGGATTTGGCGGAGGGAATGAGGAGGAGAAGAT
The DNA here is from genome assembly GCF_027475165.1 of Benincasa hispida. Taxonomy (NCBI): domain Eukaryota; kingdom Viridiplantae; phylum Streptophyta; class Magnoliopsida; order Cucurbitales; family Cucurbitaceae; genus Benincasa; species Benincasa hispida. The sequence goes on along the minus strand of NC_143486.1, from coordinate 37,951,379 downwards.
CATATACCACGACCAAGCAAGTGGTAGAATATCGAGTCTATCGTATAAACGATGCTTGATCATTTAGAAAGAGTTACACGATTGTTTAGTAAATAGTTCGTGATCGTATAAACGATCATTTAGTAAACGCTCAGGCATGCGATCGTTTAGGAAAAAGATAGATGATCATTTAGTAAGTTGCGCACGTGTATACGATCGTGTTGAAACGTTGAGCTTTCGTGTAGGCTCTCGGTTCACTATGCGATATGCAAGATATACTTAACTTGAGCGAATCTCTGAACTTTTGCAAAATGAAAACGGTTTTCATTTTATTCTTTAGTTACGAAAACTGAAAGAAACCTCCCACTATCACACGGTTATGGAGAAAATGCCGGCACAATTATCTTATAATTGTAAATAATAAATATAATAATATTACATTCACTAACCTATGATTCAATATCACATCAAATGGAATGTACGAACCACAGTCATTTCTCCTCCATTAGATATAAATCATATTTATATCATTTTCCTCCAAATAATGTATCTCATACATAATGTCAATCATATCATATATAATTAACCAGTTCAATCATATCATATATAATTGAACTCCATCTTATTAATTTGAACACTTCAAACTGACCCAAAAACTGATTTCAACTTCAATCCATTGAGCTACCAAAGGGACCTTATGAACCTATGGCTCGAAGCTTCAACGGTACGTAAATAGCTGACTAAACTCTTTAGCCACGAGATCCATCATCTGTTAACTGCCAGGCATTCCACTAAAGACCGACAATTGCACTCTTCTCATCACAAATATATTTATATGTCCGTCGGATATAACCAATCAACAGTACGATAACCCTTCATAGATGCTCGTAAGTACAGTTGGGCCAATTTACCGTTTTGCCCCTATAGTTACATCTAACTCCTTAAGTACCACTGATCTCTCTAATGAACAACACAACATAGTCCTAGTATGTTTGGACACCTCTCGAGACATAAGAAGGTGTGTGGCGCCACATCATTCAAGCCTCGAAATCAACTCTTAAGGGAGCAATCTATCTACTTACCCCTACTTCGGGGAAGGAGTGAATTCCATCTTGTGTAGCTGTGTTCCCAGCTCCCAAATCAGACGAATCCCCAAATGAAGTCTCTATCATAAACGGTGTTATATAATGAGACTATAACACTTTGTGGTCTGGTCTTATACAAACTCTTTGTATAGGACGCTCCCGCTCGATGTCCCCACATGAATGATTAGGATCAGACCATCTATAGCAAGTCATAACACCTGTAACTATTCTACAAAGCGAGCCACATCCGTAGTGTTACCAGGATAAGGTATCTTTCCAATATCCATATACTACACACCATTTTGGTTATCACTTAAGACATGATCTACCTGTATGTCTCTACATACATGCTTAAGTTACAAATGACAACCAGAGATCTTAGTTTATTGGTTTGTGGTAAAGCAAATAAAACATCCAATGTTCATAGATAGAAGTGAAGAAAATATCATATATTATACATCACAAGCGTTTGTTCAAAACTATGTTTACAAACTATAGGACACGAGAGTTTAGGGCATCATCCCTAACAATCTCCTATCGTTGGTGTTGGGTTTTATGTCCTAACACTCGGGGTTTGTAAATAGTAGAACTTATTCTGAAAATTCAATAAGTTGTTATTGAATATATTGTTTTTTAGAAATCCAATAAACCTAAGTCCCTTGACTATTATATGAGTACTTGAACTTTATGTGGAGACATACAAGTGGATTAGGTTCGAGTAAATGGTCAAAATGATCTATAGTATATGAATAAGGTTGGGTGCCTTATTTTGGTAATACTATTAGATGCAACCTACTCTATAGTTGTTATAAAGAGTTGTAAAGTGATACATATGAAGTGATCCTAATTTGTGAATATTGGGACATGAGGAGTGGGGGTGTCCTATGCAAGATCGGACCACGAAACCAGTCACTCTTACTTTATAATGTTGTTTACTGTTTAAGACTGACTATTTCAAAGCGATGACCTAGATAACTTGACCTTAATCCTGATCTAACTATGAACTCCTGTTTGTTCGGAATTATCATTTGATCTACAAACGGTGAGAGTAGACCAACTGTCTTTGCTCAATAAACTTCCCATCTTGGGGATAAGACCGGATGTATAGCTGGGGACATAGGGTGCAAAATGAAATTCACTCCTACCCGATTAGGGTTAGTAAAGAGGTTGTTCCCTTCAAGTACTGATTCTGGGTCTTGAATAAGAGGCTTCACCCTCTCATTGGCCCGTGAGGGATTCGATTTGTTGATCGGATCAAAAATCAATTGTTCATTAGGGGAATAATGGGACTTAAGGAACAAGAGATAATTTTCAAGGTAAAACAAAGCTTCAACCTAACCATTATTACGAACAACCTATGAAGGGTTAACTTACTAATCATGGTTATATCGTATGGACATAATATATCTATAGTGAGGGGAGTTCAGCTATGGGATTTAGTGGAATCACCCATTAGTTAACGAATGGGGGTTAGATCGGTCTAATGAGTTTAGCCAATTATTCTCGGATCGTTGGAGCCCGTGATTTGTAGGTCCACGAGGTCCCCCTACTAGCTCGTAAATGGATTAGCTCTAAAGTAGTGTGATAAGATAATTTGAAGTATTAAAATTAAAATTAAATGAACTTGGAGAAATAACATTTAAATATGATTTAAATATTTGAAGATGGAATTGTGTAAAAATTAATTTAATAATTGATATTAAATTATTAAATTAATTAGAATTATTTAAATTGTTTAAATAATTATTTATTAATTTTATGAAGAAAATTAATTTATGAAATTAATTTTGTAAAATTAATAATATTTTAAATTTTATTAAAAGAATTTATTTATGAAATCAATATTTGATCAATTGAAAAAGAAGGGAAAAACACAAAAATGGAAAATAAGGATTTTCCATTATCTTCATGAAGCAGCTCACTAACAACCCACCTCTTCAACCTTCATTAACTTCAAGCATGAGTTGCATCTCATGCAGCAAATCTCTTTGTATGAATGTATACAATATATTGAAGAGACTTGAGTGTTTTGAAGCAAGGCAACCGATCAAATTTTTCTGAAAAATTCGAGAGAATAAGCTATTCTTCACGTTGGGTTGCTGTAGTGAGTTAGTATCCAAATTCCCTTAATTCAAGCTTATTTTGTGTCCCACTACTCAATCTAGAGCACCAAAAGAATAGTAGGGAAGATTTTGGGGTGGTCTACAACAAGATTCAAAGGAGATTTGCAGCTGGATTCGAGCTTAGAGGAAGTTCTTCAAAGGTATACCTTGAAACCCATTTATTTCTGATGAAGCATGCTTTCATTTCTGCCTAAATTAATGAATTAGAGTGCTTATGGATCCTAGTCACTTCTGCTGCACGATGGTATATTCCAACAGTTGGACACAGAAATATATATGTAGTGAGAAGAGTGCAGTTGTGTGTCTGTTGTCTCTCTATCTTTTTTTTTTTTTTTTTTCAAGAAACATGTTGTAATTTATGATTTAATGTACAATCTGTTTAGTATGACTATGAATGTATGAGTTCTTTCACAATGGAGTTTGGATGATCCGCTTCCGCTCATAGGTTCTATGGATTTAGAGTTCCTTCAATTTGTATGAGAGCCAGGTTGTCCTAATTTCCAAATTCCATTGCTGTATTGGATTTCATTTACAGTCTTGGTGGGTTTTAAGATTTGTGCAATGCATTGAAGTGTTAACTGTGATTGTGGATGTTGTTGATGGATGTTTCGGGGTCATTGTCTCTATTTAACGCTTTCTTTACTTTTACAAAAGTTAATTTTTAAGGGCCCCTGCATTTTTAGGCATATTAACTTGCAATCGAGTCTATATTTGTTTTTGGTTTTTGAGTCATTCGTAAATAAGCTTTAGACGCAAGGAGGAGTTGTTCTCTTCGAGGGAGAAAACAAATCGATGGTCGCATCGTGTAGCTCAAGTTAAACGATCGTTTAGATTTGACTACGCGATCGTGTAGAAATGTTCTACTCGATCGTGTAGTATTTGCTAAATGATCGCATAGCTAATGCTACGCGATCGAGTAAAGAGTTTACATGATTGTGTTACATTGGCTACTTGATCGCATAGACGCTCGGGGTAAACGATCGCATAGTACTTAATACTCGACGCATGGCATGCACGCTAAATGATCGTGTAGGTTATCATGCTCATCGCATTGTTAGTAGCTACACGATCACTTGGTATACGATACACGACGCTTGCTACTCGATCGTGTAGACTATCATGCTCATCAGATTGTCGTTAGCTACAAGATCACATGACATGCGTTACTCAATGTGCACTGCACGATCGCATGGAATTTCATGCTCCTCATATAGTCCTTAGCAACGCGATCATCACTGCACAATCATTTATACTCGATTTGCATTACTCGACGATCAGAAGTATTTACTATGCGATGAAGTGACGAGGCTTCGTGTAGGAAGTTCAAGACCCGATTTCCCTGTTTGAACCGGTTGACTCGTTTCTTTTGTAATAGTTACCTTTTATTTTCGGTTTTGAGGCATATTATCCCCGTCAATCAACTTTTATTGAATGTACATGTGATGTATATTTATATTGTATGCCATAATGTATGTCATATAGTTTTAAAACCCACCATAGGTTATGCATTTTTTTCATGTATAATATTTATATTATAGGTGTTATAATATAGTAGTTTGCATGATTTAATTACTTAAAGCATGCTCATGCATCATATAATATAAGAGTTACAATATATGCATGCATTAAAGCATATCCATGCATCATCTTTATTTTAAATATTATAATATATGGATGTATGTTAGCATGTATGCTTAGTTCATTACTTGTTATATAAATGTTATATATTAATAACGAATGAACATTGTATGAGGCATGACACTTAAGTTTATTTATAAAAGTTATAAATACCTTGTGGATGTCCTTCTTAGCAATGTGGTTAGTTTTAATTGTTTCATTCTTTATAGGAGTTATAATTAATGAAATTAGAATTAAAATCAATAAGAAAGAGTTGCATGCAAACTTAGACTTTAATCATGTTTTAAAATTTAATTGAGATAGACCTAAGATCACAATTCTAATGAGATTAGAAACCTAAGTTTAATATTTTAATTCAGTTTAATAGGATTCAATTGACTAACAAAAGATTAAATATGTACTAAATCTATCTATAAGCAACCTTTTGGCTAAAGTTGGTTCTACCTAGGCTAGGGTATTTAAGTCGACGGAAACGTCACACCCCTACCTGGGAACCTATTTGAAAAGGTGAATTAGATAGATTTGTTGTATACATGCAAATTTGATGATAGTCTGTTAAAGTGTTTGATAAGACTTGAATCAAACTTGTTTAATCATAAAAGGCAAGTGTCAAACTTGTTTAATCATAAAAGGCAAGTGTTGTTTTTGACAAATTAAATAACCACTTAGTTAAAACCAGTAGCCGAATTTTCTAAGTTAATGAATCTCTAGGTAGAACATTCAACTGGAGGTAATTGGGGTATATGATACTTCACTTTACCTCTACACGTTTCTCCCTAAAAATTTCACACTGTGAGATCTATCCTCGGCCTTGAGGCACCCTGGACTGTCCCCCTAAAGAATGGCATTTGGATAGGTCAATACTAAGGCGAATGAAGAGAATGTTCAAAGTAAGTGGGAGGGGGACATGTGACAACATATCCCTTGGTCTCTCTCATGGATAAAGTTTTCGTGCATCGCCTCGAGACACCCCGGGAGTGTCCCTATAAAAGATGGTTGTATTTTCACAATTCTTTATTTGATCTCCAAAAATGGATCGGGTTGTTTTAGTCTGTTATCCTAATATACTTTTTCCCTATGGTGGGTGCATTAGGGCGGGACTCTAGGACCTAAAATGAGAGGTTACACTTAGACAGAATTGTTAAGGATGTTAACAAATTCTGGACCGAACAATGGTGACTGTTAGTTTCAGTTACAAGGAGTTGTTTCTGTCTAATGGTTGAGATGGTCTCATTCCAGTGAAGGGACCCTTGATCACATTATGGTGACTTTTGTCCTATCTCACTGGAGCTCATTGCAAAATAGATGTCACTTAGGGTACTATAGAACTATTTTGCTAAAACTTAATTGGTGTTAAAAGTGGTAATGCAAGTAGACTCATTAAGTTTGTTCAATGTTTTTAGCAATACAATGGCTACCACTACTCTTTCACTTTTAGCCGTCGATAAACTGACTAGCGAGAATTATGCTAGTTGGAAGAATACAATTAACACGATACTTAACATTGATGACTTATTGTTTGTCCTTATAGAGGAGTGTCCTCCTATTCCACCTTCCAATGCTGCTCGAAGTGTTTGAGAGGCATACGAGCATTGGCCACTGGCGAACAAAAAGGCCCGAGAATATATTTTGGCTAGCTTTAATGTCGTTTTGGCCAAGAAGCATGAGCCCATGATCATTGCACGCGAGATCATGGAGTCCCTGAGGGGAATGTTCAGACAACTATCCGCACAGCTCAGGCATGACTGTCTTAAGTTCATATTCAACTCTAAAATGAAGAAGGGAACATCTGTTCGTGAACATATTCTGAACATGATGGTTCACGTCAATGTGGCAGAGATGAATGGGTCGAGCATCGATGAGGCCAGCAAAGTTAGCATTATTCTGGGGTCATTACCATAAAACTTTCTTCACTCCATAAGCAATGTTGTTCTGAACAGGGTTGATTACAACCTTACAACTCTACTCAATGAGTTGTAGGCATATCAATCTTTACTGAAAAGCAAGGAAAAGAAGATTAGTGAGGCAAATATTGCTTCATCTTCCAAGAAGTTCCATAAAGGTCGACCTCTAAAACTAAGTCTTCACCTTCTTCTTCTGAAACCAGCAAGTGGAAGAAGAAGAAGGGTCGTAAGGGGAAGGCGCCTATTAACCCACTACCTGCCACTTCGCGTGGTAGGCAATCAATGCGGGTTGACAAGGGAAATTGTTTCCACTGCAACAAGGATGAGCACTGGAAGCGAAACTGCCTTCATTATTTGGTTGAGAAGAAGAAGACCAAGCAAGGTAAATACGATTTACTGGTTTTGGAGACTTGTTTAGTGAAGAATGATGATTCTACATTGATTATTAACTTTAGGACCACTAATCATGTTTGTTCTTCATTCTAGGGAATTAGTTCCTAGCGGCAACTTGGTGCTGGTAAGATGATAATGCGAGTTGGAACCAGACACATCGTCTCAGTTGTGGCAGTGGGAGGTCTCCAGTTGACTTTACAGAATAGGTTTATCATTTGGAATGATGTTTATGTAGTTCCCGAGTTAAAAAGGAACTTAATTTCTGTAAAGTCTTTTCTCGAATGTAATTATACACTTAAGTTTTTTGTTAATAGAGTGTTTATTATGAAAAATGGTGTTGATATATGTTAAACTCAACTAGAAAATCATATGTATAGCTAAGGTTGTTAGTAACAAATTCCCTCCATAACATAGAGATAATTAAAACTGTCGTAACTCAAAATAAAAGACTTAAAGTTTCTCCTAAAGAAAATGCCCAACTTTGGCACATACGTTTATGGCACATTATTCTAAAAAGGATTGAGAGGTTGGTGAATAATGGACTTCTAAGCGAGTTAGAAGAAAATCTTTTACCTGTGTGCGAGTCATGCCTTAAAGGCAAAATGACAAAAAGACCTTTTTCTAGTAGAGGTGATAGGGCTAAAGAGCCTCTAGAGTTAGTGCATTAAGACCTTTGTGGTCCGGTGAATGTGCGAGAGTGTTGGAACCATGTTCGAGGTTGTTAGAAGACCATTGGAGTTGTGGAATGGTCGTAAAGCTAGTTTATGTTACTTCCACATATGGGGTTCCCAGCACATGTGCTTGAGGCTAATCCTAAGAAATTGGAACCATGTTCGAGGTTGTGCTTATTTGTAGGCTACCCCAAAGAGACACGATGGGGTTACTATTATGGTCCTAGAGAGAACAAAGTGTTTATATCGACAAAAACTACTTTTCTTGAGGATGATCATATAAGAAAGCACAGTCCTAGAAGTAAAATCGTTTTGAATGAGCTTTCTAACGAAACTACTGAAACTTCAACAAGAGTTGTTGAAGAGCCTACTACCTCAACGAGAGTTTTTTTTATCTAGGTTCATCTAGTAGGTCAAATCCACCTCAATTGTAAAGTTAACCTCGACGTAGTGGATTTAACTGAAACCCTTGCTATGGTAGCTGATTTCGAAGTTGAGGATCTGTTGTCTTACAAGAAGGCAATGAAGGAAGTTGATAGAAATGAATGGGTTAAAGCCATAGATCTCGAGATGGATTCTATGTACTTCAACTCAGTTTGGGATCTTGTAGAGCAATCTGATGTGATAAAACCTATATGTTGTAAATGGATCTAAAAGAGGAAACGGGGTGTTGATGGGATGGTGCAAACTGATAACGGGTAGAAATCATGTTATTACAGCACAAATAAGTAAAACAATGAGGGAATGCGACGGTAAAAATAAACAAAATCATGTCCAAAAGTGATAAACTGAGAAAATTGCAATCGCATGCACCTATCGCATAAGAGCCGTTAATTTACTTATTTTGTGCAGCAAGTAAAATTGTGATCCAAGGAATTAGGCGCCCCTGCGCTTGAAGGATTGCGATCGCAAAGTCATGCGATCGTATGCGATCGTGAGAAGTTGCTCAAGAACTTAGCCGCATAAAGACTGCGCATCAAGGTGACAACATAATAAATCATGATGGGACAGAAAGTTAATGATGGTCGAATCCGAATTTAGTTGACAAGTCGTTACAGCCACACTGTAGCAAGTACACTCAACTTTCGGTGAATTAATCGGCGCATTAGAGCAGGAGATTTAATCACCGCCCATCATTGCAATCATTAGAGAGAAAAGCTTCATTCACCTTGAGCTCTATAAATATCGAAGGCCACCATTGTTCCAGGAGATCGCCAGATAACATATAAAGAATAAGTTAGAGAGCCGTTAGTCTGTTCATATTCATACTTATACTTAGAAGATGGAGACGAGCTAAGACACGAAGAAGTCGAGAGATCATTCCCGGACAGATCGAGAGACTGTCGAGAAGTGCTACAAAGGGAGAGAGGACCAACACTTGTGAAAGCAAGGATGTTCATTTGGACAGAGTTGGAGTGAAAAAGATTGTGTAAAAGGCCACGGGAAGAAAGACATTGCTACTGAGCTTCTTATCTCTACATTCGATTGTTATTTTGTATTCTGCATTTAATTTATAGAAAATGAAAATCTCATTTCAACTTATGTTCAATCTCTCTATACTTCGCATGAGTAGCTAAATTTCCGAATGGGTTGAGAAGTACTTAGCTAGCATGACCTAAGATTTACATTTTATTCGATCATCTTGTCTTATGTATGCATCAATCACCCTTTAAAGATACTTGAGAGAGTAGTCTGAAGAAAGAATCTAGACTTGAGAGAGTCAGATTAGAATCTAGGCATGAAAGAGTCAGATTAGAACCGCATAAGCAAGAGATAGAAATGTAGACATAATTTCTATTGCTATTAACACATCGCATGCACCCTAGAAATAGGATATGGTAGTATGCGGTCACCTTTTTTGTGTGTGTATCACTCATCATTGCATAGACAAGAATAAAAGCTTATACATAAGTCCTATCGACATTTTCATATACATTACATGCGTCCTAGAAATAGGAATTATGGAATTTGCATTGAGAGATGACATACTAGTGTTTGTGTGTAGCATCATAGCATAACTTATACGCAATCTTAGGAAGTGTTAGCTAAATCCTTTATCAACCCGTTCATCGCATACTCATTGTAATTCTCGAGTTCATCAACTCTTTATTCGAACTCCGTCGCATAGGAAATATTCTTAAACAAAACAACATCCAACTTATTTGTTTTCGCCACCACAAGAGAATCAAATTTACCGTCACATTTTACTTAGTAGTCCCTGCGTTCGACCCTGGATTTACCAGGAAACCTAATAAGGCTTATACTTGGGTCTTATTAGGAAAACTTGCATGTGCAACGCAGAACACATCACCACAATTTCATACCATAATCGCATTACAATTTACAACGCATCACAAACCTTCAAGGCTAGACTTGTGGCAAATGGTTATAGTTAGGTAGAGGGAGTTAACTATGAGGAGACTTTCTCGCCTGTTGCCAAGCTAAAGTCTATCCGCATCCTCCTATCCATTGCCTCATATTATGACTATGAGATCTGGCAAATGGATGTCAAGACTACTTTTCTGAGTGGCAATATTGAGGAGACCATTTATATGGTGCATTCCGAGGTATTCATAACCCAAGGTCAAAAGTAAAAGGTTTTCAAGTTGAATCGGTCCATTTATGGAGTGAAACAGGCATCTCAATCTTGGAACGTAAGGTTTGATACGACGATCAAATTTTATGACTTTGACCAAAACGTTGATGAGCCTTGTGTCTACAAGAAAATCATCAACAATTCAGTAGTTTTCCTAGTGTTATATGCGAAGGATCTCTTAACGAAGAGTTCCATGAGCGTGTTCGGATCGCTCCAATCTCACAGTGATCGAAATACAACAATATACATTCAACCATACAGTTATGCAAAAAAATAGTAATTATCGGCATGCATGAACAAGATATAACAAGGGAGAGAGTGTCATACCAGTTGAAGACAATCTTCAATCTTCAGAACTCAAAGCAGCGGAAAACCTCCATGCAATCTACCAACGCCCAGCAGAAGCGTCAACTACAGCAGCACGAACACGAACGTCGTGAGGACGATACCATAAAAAAAGAGCCCCGGGTATTCTCGGAGTGAGAACCCAAAGCGTGGTCTTTGGTGAATTTGGTAGAGGAAGGAGGAAGCACAGATCGTGTAGGCGATAAGCAAGTGGGAGGGAAAAATTGCTATCACGTAGCAAAATGCTTATCGTTTAGGAGAAGCTACACGATTGTGTAGATTTTACTAAACGCTCATTTAGGAAAAGGTATACAATCGTTTAGCAAACTCAGCACACACTACGATCGTTTAGAAAAGCTATGTGATCGTGTTGGAACTAGTGTGCTATTGTTTAGGCACGAGGTGGACGATCGTTTAGGCAGAGAGGGACTATCGTATAGGCTCTCGATTCTTTTAAGCGATCGTTTACGATTCACCAAAGCGATCTTCTATTTATTCCGGACGAGCGATTCAAAATGAAAACTATTTTCATTTTAATTCATCGGTTACAATAACTGACGCTGTCCCGCTAACTCACGTCCAAATGTGATTTTTGTGTTAATTATCATATAATTCACCAATAAAATATTAATAAATATAATCATATTATATTTTTAACCTATAGTTTGATATCACATATCTACTATAGTATTTTCTCCTCTACTTGATATAAATCATATTTATATCTAATTTTCTCCAAAATAATGTATCTCATACATTTAGCCAATTATATCATATATAATTAACCAGCCCAATTATATCATATATAATCTAACTTCCTCTTGTCAATTTGAACATTTGAAATTAACCCAAACACTGGTTCTCAACTTTATCCAAGCTACCAAGGGGTCTTAATGGACCTGTGGCTCGAAGCTCCAATGGTCCGTGAATAGCTGACTAAACTCTTTAGCCACGAGATCCACCATCCGTTAACTGTCAGGCATTCCATTAAAGACCAACAACTAAACTCTTCTTACCACAGATATATTTTTGTGTCCATCAAATAAACCAATCATGAGTACGATGACCCTTCACAGATGCTCGTAAGTACAACTAGGCCAAATTACCGTTTTTCCCCTATAGTTACATCTCACTTCTTAAGTACCACTGATTCCTCTAATGAACAATAAAACATAGTCAAACTATGTGTGATCACCTCTCGGGCCAAGAGAAGGTGTGTGGCACCACATCGTTCAAGCCCCGAAATCAGTCCTCAAGGGAGTTATCTATCTACTTACCCCTACCTCGGGGAAGGAGTGAATTCCATCTTGTGTAGTTGAGTTCCCAGGTCCCAAATTAGACGAATCCCCAAAATGGTAGGTTTGAATTGGCGACCTAGCCACTCGCACCCATACAAATCAAAAGACCGCCCTCAATGGCAAGAGTTCCTAACTCACTCAGGATTGAGGTCATGTTACCTATGGTCATCCTAGTGAAGTGAAGTCTCTATCATGAACGGTGTTATAAATGAGACGTTAACACTTCGTAGTCAAGTCTTATACAAACTCTTTGTATAGGATGCCCCCACTCGCATGTCCCTAACACAAATGATCAGGATTAGACCATCGTCACAAGTCACAACACTTGTGACCATTCCACAAAGTGGGCCGCATCCGTAGCGTTACCAGGATAAGGTTTCCCTTCTATATCCATATACTATATACCATTTTGGTTATCACTCAAGACATGATCCACTTGTACATCACCATATACATGCTTGAGTTACATACAGATAACCAGGGATTTTATGTATATTTGTTTGTTGTAAAACAAATAAAACAAGCAACTAAGCAAAAATACAAGATGTGAAGTAAATATCATATATTATACAACACAAGCGTTCGTACAAACTGTTTATAAACTACAAGACACGAGACTTTAGAGCATCAAACCCAACAATATGTAGACAATAATCTACTCATTAGGAATGACGTAGGCTTTCAGTTAAGAACTGGCTAGCGACCGAATTCCAAATGAAAGATTTGGGAGAGGCTTAGTTTGTTCTTAGGTTTCAGATCTTTCGGGATCAAAAGAACAAAACACTATCATTGTCTTAGGCATCATACATTGACAAGATTTTGATCAAGTATTCGATGCAAAACTCCAAGAGGAGCCTATTGTCTTTCAGACATAAGAGGTACATTGTCTAAGGAACAGTGTCCTAAACCACCTCAAGAGGTTGAGGAAATGAGACAGGTCCCATTTGCATCTGTCCCAGCTGTTTCATGTATGCGATGTTATGTACTAGACCTGACATCTGCTACGCATTGGGGATAGTCAGTAGATATCAGTCTAATACAGGACAGGGTCATTGGATAGCTGTCAAGAACATTCTCAAGTATCTTCGAAGAACAAGGGACTACATGCTTGTGTATGGATCTAAGGATTTGATCCTTACTGGATACACTTGTATGAACAAACATTTTGTGATTCATAATATATGATATTTTATTCACTTCAGTCTATGAAATATTTGATATTTTAGTTTCATTAACCACAAACCAATAAGTTAAGATCCATGGTTATCGTTGTAACTTAAACATGTATGTGGAGACATACAAGTGGATCGTGCTTTAAGTGATAACCTAAATGGTCTGTAGTATATGGTTAAGGAGGGATACCTTATCCTGATGACACTACTTGTATGGATCGCTTTGTAGGTGTTACAAATGTTGTAAAGTGCTACAAATGATCTGATCCTCATCATTCGTGTATTAGACATGCGAGCAGAGATATTCTATACAAAGGAGATTGTATAAGACCGGACTACGAAATGTTTAGTCTCATTATATAACGGAATTCATAATTGAGACTTTCATTTAACTAGGATTACCATGGTAACAAGACCTTAATCCTGAATGAGATGTGAACTCCCGCCTATGAGGGCGGTCCTTTGATTTGCATGCGTGAGAATGGCCAAATCGCCAACTTAACAAGCCTACCATTTTGGGGATTCATCTTATTAGGGAGCTAGGAACTCAAGTATACAAGATGAATTCACCCCTTCCCCGAAGTAGAGGTAAGTATATAAATTTCTCCCTTAAGAGCTAATTCCGGGGCTTGAACAATGTGGCACCACACTCTCTCTTGGCCCAAGAGGGGTTTAGTCATAGTGGAACTATGATCTATTGTTCATTAGAGGAATCAGTGGTACTTAAGAAGTTAGATGTTACTACAGGGGCAAAACGGTAATATCGCCCAGATGTACTTACGAGCGATTTGTGAAGGCTCATCGTACTATTGATTGGTTATATCCAATGGACACAGAAACATATCTCTAGTGCGAAGAATGCAGTTGTCGAACTTTAGTGGAGTGCCCGATAGTTAACGGATGGTGGATAATGTGATTAAAGAGTCTAGTCAGTTGAGAATCAGTTTCTGGGTTAGTTTGGAATGTTCCAATTAACAAGAGGGGATTTAATTATATATGATATAATTAAATGAGTTCAATTATATATGAAATAATTAATATAATGTATGTGATACATTATTGTATGATCGGAAGAACTAATATTTGAATATGGTTCAAATATAATTTTTATGAATTAGATTCATAGTTATTAAATTTAATATAAATATGATTTATTTTAAATGCCATAAAAGAGACAAAGTATTATGGTTTATATATTGTATATGATGCAAATATTAAAATTATAGGTTATAAGTATAATATGATAAGTTAGTTATTGTATTTATTTATAATTTATTAATTATATGATAATTAAAATTTCTTTTTCTCAATAACCAATCAGGGTGGTTACACAGTTTTATGGAAATTGTAGGATAAAAGGAAATTGGATTTCAAAATCTTAAAAGAAAAGACTTATTAGATTAACTATCGAGTGACTACATGATAATATTGAATTTATTATGCGATAGTGCTCTTAACTAAATGATCGAGCATCGAGTCTATGCGATAGACTTCCATTTTCTACACGATTGTGCTACCCTTTACTCGATCGTATTCCTCCTTCCCTCTAATCAAAATAAGCCAAACCCACCACTCTTTGATTCTCACACCGAGAATACCAAGGTAATCTAGTGGTTGTGTCCGGATTTGTTCGAGGATCGAGTTTATACTCGTTGCTGTTTGAGGGAGTTCGACTTTCTTGTTGCATTCGTTACTGATCGTGGGATATTCTTGAAGAAGTGTTCTTCAAAGGTATTACCTCTCTATCCTTTGTATTTGATTCAAGAAGCATGTTGTATTTATGATTTAATGCATAATCTATTTAGTATGACTGTGAAAGTGTGAGTTCTTTCCTAATGGAGTTTGGACGATCCACTTCCACTCATAGGTTCTCTGGATTTTGAGTTCCTTCAAATGGGATATATGACACTTCATTTTTCCCTTTCACGTTTCTCCCTAAAAGTTCACACCGTGAGACATATAATCGGCCTCGAGGCACCTTTGCTTGTGTCTCCATATGGATAGTGTTTGTGTAGGTAAATATCAAGTTGAATGGAGAGAGTGTTTATAGTAAGGAGAGCAAGACATGTGTCAACATATCCCACGATCTCCCTCATTAGTTTGTAGTAAATTTTCATGCTTGACCTCGAGGCACCTTTTCTTATATCCCCCTACGGATGGCATTTGCATGACCATTTACACAAACTCCATAAATTGTTAGGATTGCTTTAGTTTTTGTCTCAATCGGTTTTTCCCTATCGTTGGCACATTAGGATACAACTCTATCTAAAATGAGAGGATACACTTACAAGAAAATGTTAAGTGAGTTTAACAATGTCTGGACAGAACAATGGTGACTAACAGTTACAGTAACAAGGAGTTATTTTGTATATTGATTGTGAATGTCTTATTTCATTGAAGGGGCACCTGATCATCCTATTGCCCTGCCTCACCGAAACATTATTGCAAAATAAATGTCACTTAGGGTGCATTAGATTATTTTGCTAATTTTGATTGGTTATTTCCAAATGGGTTAATACATATAGTACTAATATAAATAAATTTTATGAATTCATGGTACATCATTAATTATTTACTTCCGTTTTATTATCCTAAAAAAAAATTGAATGTGTGTGGTTACCTAGTATTTATTACTACTTTTTCTCTATTCAAAGAAAGTTATTACAAACACTAATGTGACCATTCATGCATCAGTTCAAAGCCTAACACATATAAATTGAAACCATACGAGTGAATTGTATATAAAACAAAAATACTCTTAATTATAAAAAGTTCAATCCGAAGCAAAATGGGAACAATCTATGAAGAAAAGAAGCATTTGGCATTGGTTCTTTTAGTTGTGTTGGTGGCTGCAGCATCGATCCAGCTGTGCACGGCAGTTCCACTACCACTCCCAACGTGGCACATTCATGTGGTAAATGGCTTAAACAATGAAACCCTATTGGTTCATTGTAAGTCCAAAGATGATGATTTGGGAAGCCATAATTTGGTTGCCAAAGGAGAAGAATTTCAATGGACTTTTAAGGTCAACTTTCTTGGAACAACGTTGTTTTGGTGCTATCTGGCAAAGCCAAATTTTAACGTATCGTTTGAATCTTTTTGGGTCGAAAAAACTCACCCTTGGCTCGCTTCTAGGTGCTTTGACAAAAATTGCTTTTGGATTGCTAAAGATGATGGGATTTACTTGAGAAACAATCCTACTAATGTTGATGAACTTGTACACCAATGGAACAAAGTTGCTTGAGTGCTACATATGTACATTTTCAACTACTAAAAAGTTAATATACGAAATATCACACATTCAGATATGATTTCCGTCTTTATATATATATATATGTGTGTATGTGTGTGTGTGTGTGTATTCAAGTCATTTTATGATATGGGCCAATGAATGACCATTTCATAAATGTCCATCCAAATCTTTTATCTATTACGTAGATAGGTTCAACAACTTCGCCTCCTAAATTTCATTTCATACTTAACTTTTTACTAGGATACAAGCTTCTATTTGGATTAATTTGGAAAAAAAATATTTTTCAACAAACCATATTCATTTAAACACTTTTGATAAAATCCGTCTAAAATAAAAACACTCATCTGTTTGACAATTTGTTCTCAAAATCTTATTTCCATATATAAGTTCATTCCATTTGTTATACGCTAAAATTATTTTTATTAATGTCAATTTTGACCATAAATTATATTCTTGTATGTAATCTTGGAAACATTTCTTAAATTTTGATAAACGGGAAGATAACTTTTTAATAAAATAATTAGAACCAACAAGAATATACTTAACTATCCCGCTTCTAATATTGCTATAAATTGGCTCACTTTCATGTAACCTCTATTTGAATCTTTCTCACATTCCATATGAATAAAAATATTCACTTTTAAAATAAACAAATAAAATAAAGAAATAAGAAATTATAAAGAAATAACATGATCAATAATGTTTCTCTGTCTCTCTGTTTTTTTTTTTTTTTTTTTTTTTGCTAACTATTTCTTAAATAAGAAAAAAATTAATAACATTGTTTCTCATAATTTATTTATCCTTTATTTCTTATTATATTTATTTGAAAAAAAATAAAAGAAAAGAGAGAAGTAAAAATAGTTAAAAATTATTATTATTATAAAGAAAAGATAACTAAAACTAATTTTTAGCATTTAGATCATAATCAAATTTAAGTAACATGTTTTATACACACATATATATATGTTATACTTTCAACCTTAGAGCAAGAGTGGTGATTCCCTATCCCTCATATTTAAAAAATAATAATAAATGTATATTATACTATCATCTTTAGAGTTAAAGGTTTGATACTACTACCTCTCATATTGTAAAAAAAAAAAAGAAAAAAAAAAGTTAAGAATGTTAGCACAATTATTTTAAATGTATTTTGAATAGATTAACCCTATGATCATTCATGCCAAATTACCAAGAATAAATAACATATCGAATTCCATTGAGATTGATGATAGTTTCAAGATGATGATAGCTTTAAGATGACTATAGTCTTTCTCACCAAAACTCCAAGTCACTCTTCTTTTTTTTTTTTTGCTAACTATTTCTTAAATAAGAAAAAAAATTTAATAAAATTTTTTCTCATAATTTATTTATCCTTTATTTCTTATTATATTTATTTGGAAAAAAAAAAAAAGAAAAGAGAGAAGTAAAAATAATTAAAAATTATTATTATAATAAACAATTAACATAAAAACTGCACATCAAGGTGACAGCATAATAAATCATGATGGGGCGGAAAGTTGATGATGGTCGAATCCGAATTTAGTTGACAAGCCGTTAAAGCCACACTGTAGCAAGTACACTCAACTTTCGGTGAGCATTAATCAGTGCATTAGAGTAGGAGATTTAATGACCGCCCATCATTACAATCATTAGAGCGAAAAGCTTCATTAACCTTGAGCTCCATAAATATCGAAGGCCACCATTGTGCCAGGAGATCGACAGATAACATATAGAGAATAAGTTAGAGAGTCGTTAGTCTGTTCATATTCATACTTATACTTAGAAGGCGGAGACGAGCTAAGACACGAAGAAGCCGATAGATCATTCCCGGACTGATCGAGAGACTGCCAGAAGTGCTACAAAGGGAGAAAGTGCCAAACTTCCAAAAGGAAGGATATTCATTTGGACAAAGTTGGAGTGAAAAAGATAGTGTAAAAGGCCACGGAAAGCAAGACATTGCTACCGGGCTTCTTATCTCAATATTTCATTGCTATTTTCTGCATTTAATTTATAGAAAATGGAAATCTCATTTCAACTTATGTTCAATCTCTCCATACTTCGCATGAGTAGCTAAATTTCCGAATGGGTTGAGAAGTACTTAGCTAGCATGACCTAATACTTACATTTTATTCGATCATCTTGTCTTATGTATACATCAATCACCCTTTAAAGGTACTTGAGAGAGTAGTCTGAAGAAAGAATCTAGACTTGAGAGAGTCAAATTAGAATCTAGGCTTGAGAGAGTCAGAATAGAACCTCATAAGCAAGAAATAGAAACTTAGACATAAGTTCTATTGCTATTAACACATCGCATGCACCCTAGAAATAGGATATGTTAGTATGCGGTCACCTTGTTTGTGTGTGCATCACTCATCATTGCATAGACAAGAATAGAGGCTTAGACATAGGAATTATGGCATTTGCATTGAGAGATGACATGTGTGTGCATCACTCATCATTGCATGCGTCCTAGAAATAGGAATTATGGCATTTGCATTGAGAGATGACATGTTGTTGTTTCTGTGTAGCATGATAGCATAACTTGTACGCAATCTCCGGAAGTGTCAGCTAAACCTCTTCTCAACCCGTTCATTGCATAGTCATTGTAATTCTCGAGTTCATCAACTCTTTATTCGAACTTCTTCGCATAGGAAATATTCTTAAACAAAACACCATCCAACTTATTTGTTTTCGCCACCGCAAGATAATCAAATTTACTATCATATATTTACTCAGTAGTCCCCGTGTTTGACCCTGGACTTACCAGTAAACCTAGTAAGGCTTATACTTGGGTCTTATTAGGAAAACTTGCATGTACAACGCATAACACATCACCAAAATTTCATACCATAATCGCATCACAATTTACAACGCATCACAAACCTTCAAGGCTAGACTTGTGGAAAATGGTTATACTAAGGTAGAGGGAGTTGACTATGATGAGACTTTCTCGCCTGTTGCCAAACTAAAGTCTATCCGCATCCTCCTATCTATTGCCTCATATTATGACTATGAGATCTAACAAATGGATGTCAAGACTACTTTTGTAAGTGGCAATCTTGAGAAGACAATTTATATGGTGCAGCCCGAGGGATTCATAACCCAAGGTTAAGAGCAAAAGGTTTTGCAAGCTGAATCGGTCCATTTATGGACTGAAACAGGCATCTCGATCTTGGAACGTAAGGTTTGATACTACAATCAAATCTTATAACTTTGACCAAAACGTTGATAAGCCTTGTGTCTACAAGAAAATCATCAATAATTTAGTAGTTTTCCTAGTGTTATATGTGAAGGATCTCTTACCGGAGAGTTCCACGAGCGCATTCAGATCGCTCCAATCTCACAGTGACCAAAATAGTACAATATACATTCATCTGTACAGTTATGCAAACAAATAGTAATTATCGGCATGCTATGAACAAGATATAACAAGGGAGAGAATGCCATACCAGTTGAAAACAATGTTCAATCTTCAGAACTCAAAGCAGCAGAAAACCTCCACGCGATCTACCAATGCCCAGCAGAAGCGTCGACTACAGCAACACGAACAACCGCACGAACACGAACGCCGCGGAGACGACACCACCAGAAAAGAGCCTTGGGTATTCTTGGAGTGAGAACCCAAATCGTGGTCTTTGGTGAATTTGGTAGAGGAAGGAGGAAGCACGGATCGTGTAGGCGATAAACAAGTGGGAGGGAAAAAGTATTATCGCGTAGCAAAATGCTTATCGTTTAGGAAAAGCTACACGATCGTGTAGATTTTACTTAACGATCGTTTAGGAAAAGGTATACGATAATTTAGTAAACTCGGCACACACTACGATCGTTTAGAAAAGCTATGTGATCATGTAGGAACTAGTGTGCTATCGTTTAGGCGCGAGGTGGATAATCATTTAAGCGGAGAGGGACTATCATATAGGCTCTCAATTCTTTTAAGCGATCATTTACGATTCACCAACGTGATCTTCTATCTATTCCGAACGAGCGATTCAAAATGAAAACTATTTTTATTTTAATTCATCGGTTACAATAACTGAGCTGCCCCACTAACCTATGTCCAAACGTGATTTTCGTGTTAATTATCATATAATTAAACAACGAAAATATTAATAATAATGTGTCCCATACATTTAGCCAATTATATCATATATAATTAACCAGTCCAATTATACCATATATAATTGAACTTCCTCTTGTCAATTTGAATATTTCAAATTAACCTAAACACTAGTTCTCAACTTTATCCAAGCTACCCAGGGGACCTAATGAACCTGTGGCTCGAAGCTCCAACGGTCCGTGAATAGCTGACTAAACTCTTTAGCCAGGAGATCCACCATCTGTTAACTGTCAGGCATTCCACTAAAGACCAACAACTGAACTCTTCTTACCACAGATATATTTCGATGTCCATCAGATATAACCAATCATGAGTACGATGACCCTTCACAGATGCTCATAAGTACAACTGGGCCAAATTACCGTTTTACCCCTGTAGTTACATCTTACTCCTTAAGTACCACTGATTCCTCTTATGAACAATACAACATAGACCAACTATGTATGACACCTCTCGGGCCAAGAGAAGGTATGTGGTGCCACATCGTTCAAGCCCCGAAATCAGCCCTTAAGGAAGCTATCTATCTACTTACCCCTGCCTCGGGGAAGAAGTGAATTCCATCTTGTGTAGCTGAGTTCCCAGGTCCCAAATTAGACGAATCCCCAAAATGGTAGGTTTGAATTGACAACCTCGCCACTCGCACGCATACAAATCAAAGGACCGCTCTCAATGGCAGGAGTTCCCAACTCACTCAGGATTGAGGTCATGTTACGTATGGTCAACCTAGTGAAGTGAAGTTTCTGTCATGAACGGTGTTATATAACGAGACGTCAACACTTCATTGTCAGGTCTTATACAAACTCTTTGTATAGGATGCTCCCACTCACATGTCCCTAACACGAATAATCAGGATTAGACCATCTGTCACAAGTCACAACATTTGTCACCATTCCACAAAGTGGGTTGCATCCGTAGTGTTACCAGGATAAGGTTTCCCTCCTGTATCCATATACCACAGACCATTTTGGTTATCACTCAAGAAATGATCCATTTGTATGTCACCATATACATGCTTGAGTCACATATAGATAACCAGGGATTTTATGTTTATTGGTTCGTGCTAAAGAAAATAAAACAAGAAACTGAGCAAAAATACAAGATGTGAAGTAAATATCATATATTATATAACACAAGCGTTTGTATAAACTGTTTACAAACTACAGGACACGAGACTTTAGGGCATTAACCCCAACAATATGTGGTCGATATCCTACTCATTGGGAACGACGAAGGCTTATTGACTTCAGTTAAAAACTGGCTAGCGACCCAATTCCAAATGAAAGATTTGGGATAGGCTCAGTTTATTCTTGGGATTCAGATCTTTCGGGATCAAAAGAACAAAATGCTATCATTATCTCAGGCATCATACATTGACAAGATTTTGATCAAGTACTCGATGCAGAACTCCAAGAGGAACTTATTGTCTTTCAAGCATAAAGTTACATTGTCTAAGGAACAGTGTCCTAAAACACCTCAAGAGGTTGAGGAAATGAGACAGGTCCCATATGTATCTGTCGTCGGCTGTTTGATGTATGCGATGTTATGTACTAGACCTGACATCTTCTACGCATTGGGGATAGTCAGTAGATATCAGTCTAATACAGGACAGGGTCATTGGATAGCTGTCAAGAACATTCTCAAGTATCTTCGAAGAACAAGGGACTACATGCTTGTGTATGGATCTAAGGATTTGATCCTTACTGGATACACTTGTATGAACAAACATTTTGTGATTTATAATATATGATATTTTATTCACTTCAGTCTATGAAATATTTGATATTTTAGTTTCATTAACCACAAACCAATAAGTTAAGATCCATGGTTATCGTTGTAACTTAAACATGTATGTGGAGACATACAAGTGGATCGTGCTTTAAGTGATAACCTAAATGGTCTGTAGTATATGGTTAAGGAGGGATACCTTATCCTGATGACACTACTTGTATGGATCGCTTTGTAGGTGTTACAAATGTTGTAAAGTGCTACAAATGATCTGATCCTCATCATTCGTGTATTAGACATGCGAGCAGAGATATTCTATACAAAGGAGATTGTATAAGACCGGACTACGAAATGTTTAGTCTCATTATATAACGGAATTCATAATTGAGACTTTCATTTAACTAGGATTACCATGGTAACAAGACCTTAATTCTGAATGAGATGTGAACTCCCGCCTATGAGGGCGGTCCTTTGATTTGCATGCGTGAGAATGGCCAAATCGCCAACTTAACAAGCCTACCATTTTGGGGATTCATCTTATTAGGGAGCTAGGAACTCAAGTATACAAGATGAATTCACCCCTTCCCCGAAGTAGAGGTAAGTATATAAATTTCTCCCTTAAGAGCTAATTCCGGGGCTTGAACAATGTGGCACCACACTCTCTCTTGGCCCAAGAGGGGTTTAGTCATAGTGGAACTATGATCTATTGTTCATTAGAGGAATCAGTGGTACTTAAGAAGTTAGATGTTACTACAGGGGCAAAACGGTAATATCGCCCAATGGACACAGAAACATATCTCTAGTGCGAAGAATGTAGTTGTCGAACTTTAGTGGAGTGCCCGATAGTTAACAGATGGTGGATAATGTGATTAAAGAGTCTAGTCAGTTGAGAATCAGTTTCTGGGTTAGTTTGGAATGTTCCAATTAACAAGAGGGGATTTAATTATATATGATATAATTAAATGAGTTCAATTATATATGAAATAATTGATATAATGTATGTGATACATTATTGTATGATCGGAAGAACTAATATTTGAATATGGTTCAAATATAATTTTTATGAATTAGATTCATAGTTATTAAATTTAATATAAATATGATTTATTTTAAATGCCATAAAAGAGACAAAGTATTATGGTTTATATATTGTATATGATGCAAATATTAAAATTATAGGTTATAAGTATAATATGATAAGTTAGTTATTGTATTTATTTATAATTTATTAATTATATGATAATTAAAATTTCTTTTTCTCAATAACCAATCAGGGTGGTTACACAGTTTTATGGAAATTGTAGGATAAAAGGAAATTGGATTTCAAAATCTTAAAAGAAAAGACTTATTAGATTAACTATCGAGTGACTACATGATAATATTGAATTTATTATGCGATAGTGCTCTTAACTAAATGATCGAGCATCGAGTCTATGCGATAGACTTCCATTTTCTACACGATTGTGCTACCCTTTACTCGATCGTATTCCTCCTTCCCTCTAATCAAAATAAGCCAAACCCACCACTCTTTGATTCTCACACCGAGAATACCAAGGTAATCTAGTGGTTGTGTCCGGATTTGTTCGAGGATCGAGTTTATACTCGTTGCTGTTTGAGGGAGTTCGACTTTCTTGTTGCATTCGTTACTGATCGTGGGATATTCTTGAAGAAGTGTTCTTCAAAGGTATTACCTCTCTATCCTTTGTATTTGATTCAAGAAGCATGTTGTATTTATGATTTAATGCATAATCTATTTAGTATGACTGTGAAAGTGTGAGTTCTTTCCTAATGGAGTTTGGACGATCCACTTCCACTCATAGGGTCTCTGGATTTTGAGTTCCTTCAAATGGGATATATGACACTTCATTTTTCCCTTTCACGTTTCTCCCTAAAAGTTCACACCGTGAGACATATAATCGGCCTCGAGGCACCTTTGCTTGTGTCTCCATATGGATAGTGTTTGTGTAGGTAAATATCAAGTTGAATGGAGAGAGTATTTATAGTAAGGAGAGCAAGACATGTGTCAACATATCCCACGATCTCCCTCATTAGTTTGTAGTAAATTTTCATGCTTGACCTCGAGGCACCTTTTCTTATATCCCCCTACGGATGACATTTGCATGACCATTTACACAAACTCCATAAATTGTTAGGATTGCTTTAGTTTTTGTCTTAATCGGTTTTTCCCTATCGTTGGCACATTAGGATACAACTCTATCTAAAATGAGAGGATACACTTACAAGAAAATGTTAAGTGAGTTTAACAATGTCTGGACAGAACAATGGTGACTAACAGTTACAGTAACAAGGAGTTATTTTGTATATTGATTGTGAATGTCTTATTTCATTGAAGGGGCACCTGATCATCCTATTGCCCTGCCTCACCGAAACATTATTGCAAAATAAATGTCACTTAGGGTGCATTAGATTATTTTGCTAATTTTGATTGGTTATTTCCAAATGGGTTAATACATATAGTACTAATATAAATAAATTTTATGAATTCATGGTACATCATTAATTATTTACTTCCGTTTTATTATCCTAAAAAAAAATTGAATGTGTGTGGTTACGTAGTATTTATTACTACTTTTTCTCCATTCAAAGAAAGTTATTACAAACACTCATGTGACCATTCATGCATCAGTTCAAAGCCTAACACATATAAATAGAAACCATATGAGTGAATTGTATATAAAACAAAAATACTCTTAATTATAAAAAGTTCAATCCGGAGCAAAATGGGAACAATCTATGAAGAAAAGAAGCATTTGGCATTGGTTCTTTTAGTTGTGTTGGTGGCTGCAGCATCGATCCAGCTGTGCAGGGCAGTTCCACTACCACTCCCAACGTGGCACATTCATGTGGTAAATGGCTTAAACAATGAAACCCTATTGGTTCATTGTAAGTCCAAAGATGATGATTTGGGAAGCCATAATTTGGTTGCCAAAGGAGAAGAATTTCAATGGACTTTTAAGGTCAACTTTCTTGGAACAACGTTGTTTTGGTGCTATCTGGCAAAGCCAAATTTTAATGTATCGTTTGAATCTTTTTGGGTTGAAAAAACTCACCCTTGGCTCGCTTCTAGGTGCTTCGACAAAAATTGCTTTTGGATTGCTAAAGATGATGGGATTTACTTGAGAAACAATCCTATTAATGTTGATGAACTTGTACACCAATGGAACGAAGTTGCTTGAGTGCTACATATGTACATTTTCAACTACTAAAAAGTTAATATACGAAATATCACACATTCATATACGATTCCCATCTTTTTATATATATGTATGTATGTATATATATATTCAAGTCATTTTATGATATGGGCCAATGAATGACCATTACATAAATGTCCATCCAAATCATTTATCTGTTACGTAGATAGGTTCAACAACTTCGCCTCCTAAATTTCATTTCATACTTAACTTTTTACTAGGATACAAGCTTCTATTTGGATTAATTTGGAAAAAAAATATTTTTCAACAAACCATATTCATTTAAACACTTTTGATAAACTCCGTCTAAAATAAAAACACTCATCTGTTTGACAATTTGTTCTCAAAATCTTATTTCCATATATAAGTTCATTCCATTTGTTATACGCTAAAATTATTTTTATTAATGTCAATTTTGACCATAAATTATATTCTTGAATGTAATTTTGGAAACATTTCTTAAATTTTGATAAACGGGAAGATAACTTGTTAATAAAATAATTAGAACTAATAAGAATATACTTAACTATCCCGCTTCTCATATTGCTATAAATTGGCTCACTTTCATGTAACCTCTATTTGAATCTTTCTCACATTCCATATGAATAAAAATATTCACTTTTAAACTAAACAAATAAAATAAATATAGTTTAATTAGCATAGAGCCTGTTTTCTCCACCAAGTTTGTCAGATAACTTGTTTAGTAACATAGAATTAAGAAATTAACATGATCAATAATGTTTCTCTGTCTCTCTCTGTTTTTTTATTTATTTATTTTTTTTTTTGCTAACTATTTCTTAAATAAGAAAAAAAATTAATAACATTGTTTCTCATAATTTATTTATCCTTTATTTCTTATTATATTTATTTGAAAAAAAAGAAAAGAAAAGAGAGAAGTAAAGATAATTAAAAATTATTATTATTATAAAGAAAAGATAACTAAAACTAATTTTTAGCATTTAGATCATAATCAAATTTAAGTAACATATTTTATACACACACATATATATGTTATACTTTCAACCTTAGATCAAGAGGTGTGATTCCCTATCCTTCATATTAAAAAAATAGTAATAAATGTATATTATACTATCATTTTTAGAGTTAGAGGTTTGATACTCCTACCTCTCATATTGTAAAAAAAGGAAAAAAAAAGTTAAGAATGTTAGCACAATTATTTTATATGTATTTTGAATAAATTAACCCTATGACCATTCATGCCAAATTTCCAAGAATAAATAACATATCAAATTCCATTGACATTGATGATAGTTTCAAGATGATGATGGCTTTAAGATGACTGTAGTCTTTCTCACCCAAACTCCAAATCACTCTCTTTAAATGGGAGTCAAGAAAGATAGAGTGCTTTATTATTTTGGTATATTGGTCTCTTTATGTACTAGTTCAATTAGGGTTCCCATTAAGCCTTAGTTAACTAAGAATGAGCTTGTACTCATTAAGTTCATACTCAATTATGAATCTAGGGTCTTAATTAATTAGATCACATAATAAGGTCAAATCTAATAAAATAACCCCAATATAATAAAATATTAATCCACATACATAGCCCATACTTTAATTATACGTATTATTATTTAAATGTGTTTAACAAGACTTGAGCTATGTTTGTATACCTAATGTAATTAAATCACATAAACCTTAAGCGCGCATAAATAGGTTATTTCAATAATAGAATTCCTCTTTAGTTCAATCTACTCCATCTCCTGTATTAGCATGGTATCAAGGCTGCTTTCGTCACTACCCTTGTAAATAAACCTTCCTCGATCACCAATTCTATTATATTCAATGACATAGATCAAGTATGGATAGATAATATGGAAACTACATACAAAGTGATCTATGTCATGCCTGTTTCCAACTGGTCCAAATTCCTTAGTGAGATCATTCCGGAAAACTTTATGTTAAACTGCATTTGCTAAGCTGCATGCATGATAAACAAGTTTTGATAATCAAACATAAACCATCAACACTATTCTATATAGAAAATTAAAAAAAATAATGTCAAAAAAACATCCTTAATAACAAACTCCCACTAAACCATGGAATAAAAAAAGTGACTAACACCAATGTGAGTAACATACTCATGAAAAACTTTAGGTGGTAAACCTGTAATCAATGGATCTACCACCATAGAGTTTATTCCAATGTATTCTATCGAAATTTGACCATTTTGAACTCTTTCTTTAACAACTAGAAACTTCACGTCTACATACTTTGACCTTATATTGTTGTTGAGCCCTTTTAAGTGTCGTTTAAGTCAAAAAAAGAGCCACGAATTAAAAGAAAGTTTAAACTTCCGAACTACTCCTATTACTACAAGAACGTAGCAATAGTGGTGAGTCCGGGGTCGAACCATAGGGAGGCATAAAATTGATTCCCTCTTAAATTAAATTTGACTGTGGAAAAACACTAAAAACGGGATTTTGGGTTTTGATTAATTTGAAAACATATAGGAAAATAAATTGCAAGGGATAAATGTAAATAGTAATTGATCTAGTTCTCAGATCAAGTTAGGCATTCAATGTAATTTCAATCATCATTTTCTGCCAATTGACTATGCGTTCGAATTATGTATACATAACTACCAAATTGTTGCGATTGAACCAGTTTCTGCAAAGACCGAAAACTAATTAAATCAAAAACAATCAAACGCCCTACTAACTAATTTACATGTTTCTAAATTCAATTGGGTTCGATAGTGACCATGTAGAAATAAAAACACATGCATTATGATTTAGGATTCAATTACATTGCTTAATTGTGAGGAAATCCATATTCAATTAACCAATTTTATCTTTGAACCTAGCAATTAGACATTTTAGGAATAGCCATCAAATGCCTAATTTACTATTGCTACTTAGGACCTTAACAATACTAAGAATCATTAGCATGCACGATAAAGTGTGAAAGTCCATATCAATAATCATGCTTCAGAATTTAAACCGATTCAAAGAAAACACAATTATGAATTGCAAGAATCAATAAAAACAGATGACTCATGAAATTGACATTGAATCCTTGATCTAAGAAACTAGATGAAGATTAACTCATAAATTCATAGACAAATTTAAGAGTTAAAGCCAATACATGTTTACCATCCAAAATAAAACTAAAATCTAACTTAATGATACTTAAGAGATTAAAGGAAAAGAAGATAGTAAAGCCACTCCTCGGCCTCCATAACCTCCAAGTTCATATCCCTTGACCTAAAACTGAAGAAAATAAATTTAAAGTATTAATCGCAGCATCAACGCTGCCCTGCATCTGAGCTGAAGATGGAACGCATGCATGCGACAGATTAGCATCAAAGTATTCGGATTATTGTAACGTTGTTGACAGCATCGCAATGCTGCCCTACACACTGGCATTTTTTCTTATGACATCAAAGGAATTTAGGCAAATGTTGAGCATTGCGATACTGTCCAAGGGCTTTTTAGTCATTTTTGCCTCTATGAAGCTCAGTTGCTCAAATCAATTCGAATTTGCTTAAATTAATTCCGTTTACCTCCAAACGTTTGGTTCTACCTTTTGATTGCTTGATACCTGCAAAATAAGGTAATAAACACATAAAATCCATCAACGAGCTCAAATTATGCTATGAATAATAGCTCTTTCTTAGAGCTATCAAAAACCTCCCACTTAATTCATGCTCGTCACGAGGATGGTAGAAGCACATAGTCAAACAAACTAAGACATGTTAGCTCTAGTTGCAAAGTTGTTACTCTAGTCTCAACATTCAGTAACAATAAAGTTTGCAATCAAGAACAAAATTCAATTAGAATCAATGAATGAAGCACAATTTTAAGAATGATTCTTAATCTACTCATGCATAAGTGAACCTAAAGTCTTGCTAGTTAAGCTTCACGGCCTGGAAAATTTTTATATGGCTTTCATCCCATTTTTCCTCTACTCTGGCTCGATTATCAACCTTGGACCTACCAAACTTGCAAACAAGAGGGAACTACCAAACGTGCTTTCATACCCCACCGCCAGGAACCTATCCACTCTCTTTCCGCAGGGCCCTAACTAGACATAGCGGAGGTAGTTCTGTTCACCTCTATCCATGCACACACACACACACTATTTTACGCATTTTTTTAAACAATTAATTTGCTTCTCTTTATTTTTATTTTTTTATACGCAATAGGCCTTGTTTTATCCACCTGGTCTAGTTTTGCTCTACAACAAGTGTGATTACTCCTATGTCAAAGGTAGACGTTTCGGGTAACAACAGAAATACAAACCAAATAACCCAATTCTAAGCATGCAAAACTTTAATTTTGCAAAACAATGACTTAAAGATGTATGGGAGAACAAAAAAACAGGGCTAAAAATCATGATCATGCTTTCCTAATGTTCTTTCATGCAAATTCTATCACAGAAAGAGTGTGTTATAAACTACTCATCATAACAACGGAGCAACAGAACAAGACAACCAAAGCACACAAAGCATAGTCCAAGCACAGAGCTCATGGACCCCGTCTAAAATAAAAGCTACCCAACAGGTACCCCATCCCCAATATTAAAATGATACATTGTCCCTAATATATCTCAAGTATAGCTCAAAAATGAAAAGAGCAAGGGAACAAAAAACCTCCTCTAAAAACACATCGCACACGGGATGGTGGTGTTTGGGCTTATTCTCTTTGCATTGGCTTTTCTGTTGAAGCTTCAGAGAGACCTACCAAAGAATGAAAAATAAAAGAAAAACAAAAGCAAAACAAACCTACAAACAAAAAAGAAGTTAGAAAAAACCAAAAGAAAAAGAAACAACAAACTACAAAAATAACAAAAATGAAAATAAAGGAAGAAAAAGAAAAATACTACCAAGGGCATAAAAAAGAGGGAAGGCTAGCCTCAATCGGAGTTTGGTGAGTCTGGCATTTGAGATTAGGCCACATAAATCTTGATAGAATCCAGATATTGGTAAAGAATGGACTTCTAAGCAAGTTGGAAGATGATTCGTTACGTCCATGTGAATCTTGTCTCAATGGAAAACTAACTAAAATACCTTTTAAGGGAAAAAGTTGTAGAGCCAAAGAACCTTTAAAACTCATACATTTGAGTCTTTAAGATCTAATGAATGTAAAGGCTAAAGGAAGGTACGAATACTTCATCTCTTTCATAGATGATTATTCAACGTATGGTTACTTATTATGGAATACAAGTCTGAAGCCTTTGAAAAATTCAAAGAGTATAAGGTTGAAGTTGAAAACTTATTAGGTAAAACAATTAAAACACATAAATCTGATCAGGTGAAGAGTACATAGATTTAGAATTCAAGGACTACATGATAGAACATGGAATTCAATACAACTCTCAGCATCTGGTACATCTCAGTAGAATGGTATATCAAAAAGAAGAAATAGAACCTCATTAGATATGGTTCGTTATATGATGAGTTATGCTCGATTGCCAAACTCATTTTGGGGGTATGCAGTAGAGACTGTAGTTCACTTCTTGAACAATGTGTTCGATTTTATGTCCTAAAATTCGTGGTTTGTAAACAATAAACTTATTATGTCATTAATAAATATGTTATTGAGGTTTTATTCAATAAAGTTGTTATTGAATGTATGAATTGCTCATTTCATTCTAGAAGGAACCTAAATCAAATAAACTAAGATCTGTGGCTATTACATGAATACTTGGACTTTATGTAATGACATAAAAGTGGATCAAGGTCGAGTAAATAGTCTAAATGGTCTATAGTATATGGATAAGGTTGGGTACCTTATCTTGGGGACACCATAGGATGCGACCCACTTTATATTTAGTACAAACAATGTGATCCTGAATCGTTCATGTAAGACATGCGATCGGGGGCGTTCAGTGCAAAGAGTTTGTAAAAGATCGGACCAAGCAATAAGTCACTCTTACTGTATAACGTTGTTTACTATTTAAGACTTAATATTTCAATGCGATGACCTACATAACTTGACCTTAGTCCTGAGCTAACTATGAACTTCTATTTACTCAAGATTATCCTTAGATTTGCTTGGGTGAGGGTTGGCTCAACATCGCCGACTCAATAAGCCTCCCATTTCAGGGGTATAATCGGGTATGGACTTCACTCCTTTTTTCTTTTAGGGATAGTAAAGAGGTTGTTCCCTTAAGTGCCAACTCCAGGACTTGAACAAAGGGCTCCATGTTCTCCTTGGCTCGAGAGGGATTCGGTGTAACGATTGGATCATAAATCAAGTCTTAATTAGAGGATCAATAGAAATAAAAAAGCAAGATGTAATCTCGCGAGTAAAACAACTTTTGACCTAGCCGTTATTACAAACAACCTATAAAGGGTTGACTTACTGATTCTGGTTATATCGAGTGGACAGAAGTATACTATAGTGAGGGAAGTGCAACCACTAGGCTTTAGTAGAATTACCCGGTAGTTAGCAAATGTTAGTTAATTGGGTTAAAGAACTTAGCCGATGAATCTCAAATCGTTGGAGCCCATGATCTGTAGGTCCATGAGGTCCCTCTACTAGGTCATATCAGACTAAACCTTAGAATAGTGTGACAAACGAATTGGAAGTGTTTGAATTCCATTTTTTGAGCAAAGTGTTAAATATGTACAATATATTTAACCTAATGTTTAATTGTAAATTAAACATAAAGAGAGAGAAAATAGAAAATATTTAAATAAGATTTAAATATCAAGATTATGAATAGAGATTCATATTTATTGTTATTAGTGTTAGATTTAATATTAAATTAAATTAATTAAATTGTTTAATTAATTATTTAATATTAATGTAATTTTAAAATTAATTATTAAAATTAATTTTGGGATTAAATGCAATTTATCACAATTGCATTCAAAGTCAAAATAGTTGACTAAGTCAAAATTGCATCAAAAGTTAAAATTATTGACTAGGTAAAAATGCAATAAAAGTCAAAATTTGACTCTTAAAGTCCAAAGTCAAACATCTGCATTGCTAAGTGTTATTTTCAATTGAAGACATTTCCCCCTCTAATACCACTTTGAATTAGTGGATTTTTTTAGTGTCAAATTCTCATCAAACTCAAAGTTGCATATTTTGCATGATATGGCCTATAAAAAAAGGTGTTTTATGAATATTAGCTCTCTTGGCCAAGTGGACTTTTATAAGATTATTTGATAATCTTAACCTATTTTCTCTCAAATATTTAACATCTTTCTCTCCAAATTAGTCATTCACCTGATCACCATCCTGTTCTAAAGTTGGAGAATAGTCAGGAAGACTCTCGTGGTGATCTACGGACCATTTCGTGAAGAGATTGGAGGTGATTTGGAGAAGATTTGATACTACAAAGGTTGTATATCTTCTTTCCCTTTGTTCTTAATTTAATTGCATGCTTATTTTTTGAAATTAACCAAATTAGAGTACTTTAGATCCATTATTTCTTCCGCTATGCATGTGTTCGTTCCATCACAATGTTCCCTCAAAGAGTGTTTCTGAAACACCTTTCCAGTTATGGAGGGGGCGTAAACCGAGTTTACGTTAATTCAAAATCTAGGGTTGTCCTGCACATGTGTTAGTGACAAATCCAAAAACGTTTGAGCCTCGTTCAAAATTATACCAATTTGTTGTCTATCCTAAGGAAATGAAATGTGGTCTATTTTATGATACTCAAGAAGATAAAGTGTTATCGAAAAACACTACATTTTTTTAGGAAGACCACATGATAGATCATAAACCATGAAGTAAAATAGTATGAAGTGAAGCTACTGATGAATTAACAAGGCTTGTTGTTGCAGCTGGTCCTTCATTAAGAGTTAATGAAGAAGCCAGCACTTTAGGTCAGTCTCATCCTTCTCAATCATTGAGTGTGCCTCGACGCAATGGGAAGGTTGTGATATAACCTGACTGGTACTTGGGTTTAATTGAAACTCAGTTTGTCATGCCAGATGATGGTGTTAAAGATTTGTTGTCCTATAAACAGGCAATGAATGATGTAGACAAGGACCAATGGGTCAAAGCCATAGACCTTGAAATGATGTTTACATACTTCAATTCAATATGGGATCTTGTAGATCTACCTAAAGGGTTAAAATCCATAGGGTGCAAATGGATCTATAAAAGAAAGAGAGATGTAGCCGAAACGGTACAAACCTTTCAAGCTAGACTTGTCGCAAAGGGTTATACCCAGAGGGAAAGGTTTGACTATGAGGAAACTTTTTCCTCTATTGCTATGCTTATGTCTATAAGAATTCTCTTGTCAATGCATATTATGACTATGAAATATGGCAAATGTATGTCAAGACTGCTTTTCTAAATTGCAATTTTGAAGAAAACAACTTATGTCTCAGGTCGAGGAGTTCATAACCTGAGGTTAAGAGAAAAAAGTTTTCAAGCTGAATCGATCCATTTATGGGTTGAAACATGCATCAAGATCTTGGAACATTAGATTTGATACAATGATAAAAGCTTTTTGTTTTGATCAAAATGTTGATGAACCTTGTATCTAGAAGAAAATTATCAACAATAAAGTAGCTTTTCTAGTACTTTATATGGACGATATCCTAATCATTGTGAATGATGTAAGGTGCCTCATTGACATTAGATTTGTAGCCCAATTCTAAATTAAAGATTTAGGTGAGGCGCAGTATTTACTTGGAATCCAAATCATTAGAGATCACAAGAACAACTCATTGGCTCTGTCTCAAGAAACTTATATCGACAAAATTTTGACTCGGAATTAGATACAGAACTCTACGAAAGGTTTATTACCATTCAGGCACTTGGTTTAGTTGTCTAAGGAACAATATTCAGTTGTCTAAGGAACAATATCCTAAGATACCTTAAGAAGTTGAGGATATGAGATGTACCATATGCCTTAGCTGTGGGCAGCTTAATGTATGTTATGCTCTGAACTAGGCTAGATATTTGTTACGTAATGGGAATAGTTAGTAGGTACCAGTCCAATCCATGGTTAGACCACTAGACTGCGATTAAGAACATCCTGAAGTATCTTAGGAGAACGAGGGACTATAAGCTGGTATATTGAGAAAAGGATTTAATCCTTACAAGATACACCAACCTTGATTTCTAAACTAACAAGGATTCTAGGAAATCAACGCCAGGATCAGTGTTTACACTCAACGGGGAAACTGTATTGTGGCATAGTATGAAGCAAGGATGTATTGCATATTCCACTATGGAAACTGAGTATGTAGCTGCTTCAAGAAGAAATTTGTCTCAGGAAGTTCCTAAGCAATTTGGAAGCGGTTCCAAATATTGTCTTGCCCATCACCTTATAGTGTGACAATAGTAGGAAAGTAGTCATTGCTGATCTTTTTACGAAGACTCTCTCTCGGCTAAAGTGTTTGAGGGCCAACTAGAGAGTCTTGGTCTACGAAACATGTACATTGTATAATTTAGGACAAATGAGAGATGTGTAATGGGTATATGGATGCCCTAGTTTATTATATTTATTTGTAGTAATCCCGCCTTTTGGATTCTAATATCATGTACAACCCATTAACTATAGTTTTAGTTCAAGTGGGAGTTTTTTAGGTGGTATGCTCTAAAACTTGTAGATAATGAATGTTATTAATTGACCGTCATCCATAAAGAGTTATAAATGTTAATTCAACAAATTTTATTGGTTTTGTTGTTTGTCTATTTTGTCTTAATAACCCTAAATCTAATAAACTGTGGGTTATGAAACCTCGTGAAGGACTACACATATTTTTTGACACAGAAATATGTATGTAGTGAGAAGAGTAAAGTTATGGATCTGTAGTGGAGTGTCACATTTAACGATTATTGATCAACTTGGTTAATGAGTTTAGCCAATCAATCTCATATCACTGGAGCTTCTAATCTATAGGTCCACCAAGTCTCCTTATTAGCTCACTATAAGATATTTAAGAAAGGTAATTTGAATTCTTCAAATTACTTTGAAGAAACTATATATTAATATGATTGATATATAATTGATTATGGATATGATCTATAATTCACATTGATTGGAAATAAAGTCAAGTGAATTAGATTCACAAAGAATTAATTAACAAAGAGACACTACACATATACATAGGATGATATATATACATTAAATTAGATTAAATGTATAAATAGTTATTTAATTCATGTGCAAATTAAATAAAATAATTGTTCTTTAATTGTGCTAATTAATTAAATAAGTGTTATTTAATTGATTAATTGTGGAAAAATGAAATAGGAAAAGGATTAGAAAAAAGGCTTGACCCTTTGGGAGACACTGAGACAGACACTGACAATACACAATACAGAAGTGTTATTGTGAAAATTTTCCCTAAGCCAAAAATAGAATCCTCTCTACTCTCCAAAACCCTTTTCTTCTCTCTCTCTCCCAATAGTTGGATACCACCTAGAGAATAAAGAGTTTACTCTCGTGGTAGTGTTCGAGATTGTTGAAGAAATCGCTCATGATCAAGATTGTTGAAGGAGCCATTTGTTGAAACTTAAAGAAGATTGTTTGTAAAGCTTGAGAATCTACAAAGGTAAGAATGATTCTAATATTTTCCCCAAAGGCATGTTATATTATATGTTTATATTCTATTTTAGTATATTGAATTTGTTTATGTAAAAATCCAATTGTGGGATACAAGTTCTCACACAAATGCTTCTGTTGCGAAATTCGATCCCTTTAATTTCATCATTTTGCTAAATTTGATGCATGCGACATATTCTCATTTTGAGATTTTTTTAAACTTTTTGTAGGATTTTTTTATTTTAACTTGAACTATTTGGTTATATTTGGTTGTTTACGAAATTTGCATAAGCATTAGACATACGGGGAAAAAAGAATAGAAGTATCGATTGGCAAACAATGAGGGTACCTATATATGAGTTATTTTCAAATTGGTTTTTTATCAACTCAGAGTAAATTCAAAGAAATTGATTGTTTGGTAGTTGAGGTTTTTATTCACTAGAAGAAATTCAGGCTTTAATGTCGGTTTTTAAACCAACATTAAAGGGCTTCAATAACACCAATAACAAAGCCTTTAATGTCGGTTGCAACCGACAATAAAGTTCTTTAGTGATTAAAGCTTGTCAGTTGCAACCAACATTAAAGCCTTTTTTGTTTGGATTCTTAACCGATATTGAAGCTTGAATCTGTCTGTTTTATCAATTATTGTCCGTTTTTTAAAGTTCTCTTGCCAAATCCATTTTTTCGGTAAAAAAGTATAACATGACACATCATCATCGAACACTATGGCTATGACATTATTCATGTATGGATTATAAATCTATTACATTTAATCCACAAATTCTACTATAGAATTATAATTTAAAAAGTGTATAATAATTCAAGCCTTGAAAACACAAATTTCAAGTAATACAAAGATTATGATTTTACAAGGGCAACAGAATCTTCCCTGTAAGGGCAACACAATTTTATTTGTCTAAAAATTTTGGAGGGTTTGAGAGATTAAGAGATTTAATATACATTGTTGAGATGGACTTCATTATCAGGATTCTTCTTCTTTAGCTCATCCAGCAACTACAGAAGAATTGGAAAGATTTAGAATTTAACTTCAACTTAACAAGTAATGTGCCTGATATTAAGAATTTAACTTCAGGTAGACTCTGATCGAAGGAGAAAAATTAATATTATAACCATAACCATATTTATATAATCATATAAAAGGCCAAATGTTAATGAAACTTTAATCTTTCACGCATATTGAAACGTGCTATAATGTGATCAGAATACAGAAAACAGAAGTGCCAACTCATATGTAACAGTAACACAATCAAGATAACCAACTTCTGTCAGATTGCAAAAGTAATCTCCATTCAACATAATGAATGCATAATCTGATTATATGAAACAGGTTTAGCCAAGTAAATATACCTTATCCGGTGTCATGCCAAGCTCTCTCCTGAACACTTCACACGCTTGCTTGTACGAGGATACTAGGCATAAAACTAACCTACAAGAACATAAGAACTACTTTTCAGTATGAAATCCAAAGCAACAGAAGTTTCTTGATCAATATTAAACTGCATATCTTGAAACAGGAGGACTGGTGTCGAAGACTATCAATTTCCCAAAGTGAACTTCCTGTACCAATAATTCTTGTTAACAAGGATCAATCACCAAATATTAAATCACCACACAATAAACATAAAGCGAGAGGGGACTTTATGTGCGAGAGCGAGAGTGGAGGTATGAGTGAGAATGGAGGTATGAGCGAGAATAGCGAGAGTAGCGAGAGCGAGAGCAAGAGCGGATGGACTTTATGAGCGAGAGCTAAGGATTTGGGCGAGAGCCGAGAGGGTAGGGATTTGGCCTTTATGAGCGAGAGCGAGAGGGATTTGGGCGAAAGGAGATGGATTTGGGCAGAGATAAATATCTAAATATATAAATAATATTTATGAAAACAAGAGAAGTTGATGCATGGGTTATAGAATCTATCTATAACAATTAGATTAAAAATAGTGCTACCTTCAGTCATAACAAATATATTATGATTTCTTTCTTCCGAGGGAACATTAGCTCGACATCAAATTTCATTCTCCGAAGTAGAAATGGTCTCAGTATTCCATGCAGTTTTGCTACCATCTCCAGGATTGGAATATCTAAATATGGCACACTTATGTAACAAATGGTGCTGGAAAAAAATGTCAAAAGAATTACCAACCTGGGCCTTTCTGTTCTCTTGTGTTCCTTCTTTTTCTTCAGCTTGACAATTTCCAGAGAGACATGAACTAACAACGAATCAAACATCAATAAAGTCTTTTTCCAAATCTCTAATGCTCTAGTATTGCTCTCTCCCCTAAGAAGTACAGATGAATGACGAATCAAAAACTGTATCGCATTACCAAAACTCTTAGAACTTTGTGGTTTTTTTAGCTGGTTTATATTTAGAAACACTAAAATGTAGCCAAATAGCATTACCTCAAAAATAGATTCAAATCCTTCATATTACCTCAGAAACAGATTCAAATCTTCATTACGGCTGGTTACAATCTGCAAGGAAAAAGCTCAAACCTAGATTAAAATTGAAGCGAAAAATATCTAAAAAAGGGGGAATGAAATTGCAGATTGAATTACCTCAGAAATCTATTCAAATCCTTCATATCTCTACCGATTTCTCTGTTCTTTCTTCAATTTATTTTTTCAATCATCGTTGGAATCTTCTCAAGCATCGACTATGACTCTCGCTGCTTGTTTATCAATGGCATCGGGA
Source organism: Benincasa hispida (assembly GCF_027475165.1). NCBI lineage: Eukaryota > Viridiplantae > Streptophyta > Magnoliopsida > Cucurbitales > Cucurbitaceae > Benincasa > Benincasa hispida. The sequence goes on along the minus strand of NC_143486.1, from coordinate 37,912,676 downwards.
GTACAAAAAGATGCAAATCGATTTCAAATTGGTACTACATGGACCGGCATTGCTGACCTATCTACGGGTTCCGCCATTTCTCGTTGGTTCCACATATCTCTTACTTCTCTACCTTAGAAACAGATTCATCGAGTAGGTGTTTGAGGGAGTGATGATTCAAGTGATTGGCTTTTTTGGCAAATTTTGGTCGCCATTTTTTATAGCTTTCGGTTTTAGCTCTCTTCGCCGTCTACAAAGGTTTGTCTGAAATTTGAGAGAGAAAGGAGAGAAACAAAATGTAACCTAATATCATTTTCGTAAGAAACAAAAAGGGGGTGGGGGTGGGGGGGGGGGGGGGGGCAGGGCTGGGGAGGAGGTGGTTGATGAGGAAAATAAGGTTTAGAAAAGGGATAGATAGGATAGATATGGAGAGAAGCCGGAAATGAAAAAAAAATGGGGGGGAATGGGTTTTGGTTTTTTTTTTTCGAAAAATATAGAGAGACGGAAACAATAAACAATATTAACTTAAAGATGCTATCTACTATGTTAATCAAATAGGGAAGCAATATATAAAGGGAATCACATACCCTTGAAGACGAATTATTCTCGTTCCTCTCCAATTCGCATCGTCTTCTCCCAATCTCATGAACACCGCAACCGGACACCACTATAGGGTCTTCCCCATTATTCTCAAGGACGAAAATCATGTAAAGGTGTGGGCTTGCAGTTAAATTTGGTGGGAAGAAAAAGAGAATTGAGGGGAATTTTCTTCTCTATAAAAACTCATCTGCATAACACAGAGAACCAGAGAAACCAGAGAGAGAACAAGAGAGAACAGTTCTCTCCATTTTTTGTTTTTATGTGAGAGTGCGATTGAGAAAATGGGTGAGAGAGTTATAACTTCTTTCCCTTTAATTTTATTAAAATAAAATTCAAAATTTGGGATTTAATATATATATATATATATATATGGTAACCATATAATATATATACAAACTATATGTTATATCACATATAAATATAAAACCCGTAGTTAATATTATATCAAATATAACAAAAACTATAGTTTACTATTCTCTCAAATAACGCAAGGTATTAATATGAATCACATTCACATTAATTTTAACCTATAGTTTTTATATGAATCACATTCATATAAATAATAATTCAATCATATTCAAATTATAATACCTCTCAATAAAATATATATTCATATTAATTTTAATGTATAGTTCCTATATGAATCATATTCATATAATTAATATTTGAATCATATTCAAACATTTATTTCTCTCATAAAACTATATAAATTCAATATGAATCATATTCGAATATTTATTTCTCTTATAAAAATGTATCAACATATATTACATTATAAAATGTATCAATATACATTACTTAACTGTATCTTATACAATTAATTCCCTTTAATTAATTTAAACAATTCAAATTAAACCAAAATTAATTTGATTCTCATCAGTCCTCATTGAGCTAACGACGGGACCTTATGGACCTATAGATTGAAGCTCCAATGATATGAAATTAATTGATAAAATTGTTTTAATATAATTAATCAACGTTCATTAATTTTCGATCACTCCATAAAGACCGATAATTGAATTCTTCGCACTATAAATATATTTATGTATCCATTGGATATAAGCAATCAACAGTGGATTGACTCTTCACAATTACTCATCATTATAGTTTGGTCAGATTACCGTTTTACTACTTTAGTTACATCTAACTCCTTAAGGACCATTGATCCCTGTAATGAACAATTAGTCATAGTCCAATTATGACCGAACTCTTATCGGGTCAGGAAAGGGTGAGGCGTGTAACAACCCAGATTTGAACGCATACAGGAAATTAAATGTCAAATAATAAGCAGAACGAAATTTTATTTAAAGGGGTAGAAATTTAGAAGAAGAAAAAAAAATGAATAATTGGAAATTGGAAATTTATTGGATTAATTGGATATTTATTCATTATCCAAAAATAATGAATAAGGGAGCAGAATCAGGGAGGATTCATTGGAAGTTGGGCGCTAGCTAATTCAGGAGACAACGGGCAATAGATAACTTTTGTTTGGACACTACTCATTTGAAGAATTGGAGGTGAATTAATTGCCCATATACTCTTAAAATTTGAAAAAAGGAAGTGCAATCCACAAGTAGTGAAGGCAACCACGCGTGAAAACTAGGTAGATTGGAGAGAACATTGGAGAGAGCGAGAGTAAAGAGAGTGAGATTCTAAGCAAGACGTAGGAAAGAGCGGGAGCAGGAGCAAAAGCGAGAGAGAAAGCGAGAGCAAGAGCGGGAACGAGAGCGGGAGCGGGAGCGAGAGAGAGAGTAGGAGCGAGAGCGGGAGCGAGAACGAGAGCGAGACCAGCGAGAGTGAAAGCGAGAGTGAGAGCAGCGACAGTGACAGCGAGTGTCGCGAGAGCCAAAACAGCGAGAAAGCTGGAGAGAGCGAGATTCTAAGAACAAAGATAGCGAGATTTGGACAGAAGCGTGGATTATGCGTTAAATTTGGCCATGATCTTATAGATTATACATAGAAAAATCCGAAAATTGAATACAAACAAAGAATGATGACGTAAGGGCAAACGTTAGCCAAGATTAGGTGTCTTATTGAGAGGAATCCTTAAACCCTAAGTAATTTTAAAGAAGCCACCTGTACGATGATTTGTCACACTGAGAAGAGCTGAAAACTACTATAAATAGGACCCTTTACCTAAAGATTTAACCCATTCTCAAATAAATCTTAGTAACAAAGAATCGTGTGAAAAAGTAAGTGTGAGTGAGGAAGTTTTGTGAGATTAAAAGAGAAAAGCTCGAGTAAGATGCTGCCCAAATTTCCTTCTAGTTTAAAAAGGGAAAGCTCTACTGATCAAACGTAAAGAATAATAAGGAGTAACTAGATCACGGTAAGTATTTATCTCACCCTCTCTTTAAGTGCTCTATGGTAGTGTACCTTTATTATGTTGCATCATTATGTTAATTGTTATATTGCATTACATGTTTAGAACATGTTTCTCTATAAGGGACCCCATGCAATATGTTTGTTCACGATTACGTTAAAATCAAATTTTAATTAGGTGTAAGTTATGCTTCCAATCTAATCTTACGTTTATGTTAATAGTTGATGTTGGATGCGACTTTGGCTCTACTGACTGTATGAACCGCTAATCATCAGATGGGTTAGTTTCCGCTTAAGTTCTCATCTTCCTATCAGGGCGGAGAAATTTATGCTTCCAGGGCTGGCAGGGCATGTATGGTTGCACCCCTCGAGGCCTAATCTTACGTTATGTTTATGCTAGGGACTAGCAGGTATGTATGGTTGTACCCCTCTAGTCCAATATTACGTTTATGCTAATGGTTGATGTTGGATGCGACTCTGGCTCTACTGACTGCATGACTCGCTAATCATCAGATGGGTTAGTTTTCGCTTAGGTCTTCATCTTCCTATCAGGACGAAGAGATTTATGTTGGAAGCATAACCGACCACCACATGTTATTATACGTTTTCGATCCCGATCATATGTTTTCATGACATGTTGCTTGTGATTGTGCATTTGGTCACTACCCTACGTGAGAACTACTTACTGGGTATATTATATACTCATCCTATATTTTTAGAAACTTTGTAGGTAAGGACACAGCGTAGATGGCAAAATTGGACGTCGCTCAAATGGCCAACCATCAAACTCACTATCATAGACATATGTATTTTGTACCACCACGCTAATGTTTTATGGATCCTGGTGTTTTGATAAATAAACTTTTTATACAGTTTTTTTTATCTAATTAATAAAATTTAGATATGTTCTTTGAAATTTTCACAAGAACTCATCTCATGATAGAAAAGTCTAAGTATGCATGTCGTAGTGGTCGGATCATAATGTGTAAGGATCCAGGCGTTACAGTTTGGTATCAGAGCGTTTGGGCGAAATAGGCCCTATTGCATTAGAAGAGTCGTGGTGTTTGATGGTTCGGCCTGTTAATTGATGCCCATAGCCATGCCAAATACGTTGGTAAGTGGAATTTTCAAACGATTAATTTAGTAAATAATTTAGTAAACACAAGGTATGAGTTAAAAAAAAAAATTAAATTAGATTGCTTCCTTATTATGAAAATAAAATGTGTGCACCAGATGCCACCACAAAGGGCTCCAACACGACGAGGCAGACCTCGAAGTGAATCCACAAGGGATCAAAATCAAGGACATGGACAGACGCCTTATGTGTTACTTACACCAGAGGCACTACAACTACTAATACAAAATATGAGTAATCGAAACACAACCTCGTCCACCACACCAACAACCAACGATACAAATGACTCGAAGATCATTCGAGAATTCAGGAAGTTCAACCCTTCAACATTTGATGGATCATCTGTGGATCCAATTATAGCAGAGAATTGGATAACAGAAATAGAAACCATTTTCCGCCATATGAACATCCCAGAAGAACAGAAAGTAAATTGTGCCACCTTCATGTTAAGAGGCGATGCAAAGTTCTTGTGGAACTCCACACAAAGAATAGTAAAAGGTACAATCTCATGGCAGCCAATTCAATAAGGCTTTATACAACAAGTATTTCCCTTTGACAGTGAGATATCAAAAGGAAGTGGAATTTCTTAATCTTCGTCAAGAAAATATGTTAGTGGCAGAGTATGAACGGAAGTTTGATCGCTTGTCTCATTTTGTTCCTCGACTAATGGACACAGAAGAGAAGAAGGTGGAAAAGTTTATTTGGGGATTAAGAGAAGGCATTCGAGGCATTGTTACTGCTTTCCGACACAAAGAGTATGCCCTTGCCCTCGAGTCGGCCTTACTAATGGAAGTAGATCTTGCTGCCAAAACCTCAACTTCGGAACGAAGATTCATGCCAAATCAAAATAGGAAATTCACCCAATAAGGCTTCCAACATTCACAACGGCAAGCAAAAATTTCCCAAAGCACTCAGGGCATACAGTTACAACAGGAGAGCCGAACATTCACATATTCTAAGTGTAGAAATTGTGGAAAACGCCATCAGGGGCAATGTTTTCGGAACATAAGGGTGTGTTTCAACTGCGGCCAGACAGGTCACTATGCAAGGGCTTGCCCAAAGTTCATCAACCAAGTATCAACTGCCCAGCCCACCCAACCTACTAGTAACAAGGTTACCCAACAATAGAAAGGATGGGTGTTTGCTGTTACACGTCAAGAGGCAGAGGATCAAGATGCAGTGCTTACAGGTACATTACCCATCCTCGGGTATTATGGCTTCATTTTATTTGATTCGGGCTCTAGTCATTCATTCATCTCTACAACATTTGCACAACATGCTCAATTAACATCAAAGCCCTTAGGCTACATTCTATCTGTAGCTACTCCTACGAGAGTATCTATGTTGGCCCACTCAGTAGTAGAAAACTGTGAATTGTCAGTATCAGGGCATAAACTACGGATGACCCTTATCATCCTAGACATCAGTGATTTTAACATAATACTAGGTATGGACTAGTTAGCAGAAAACTATGCAAGCATAGATTGCCATAATAAAGAGATCATATTCACCTTTCCAACAGGAACCAAGTTTAAGTTTAAGAGTTCTAACACACAATCAGTCCCAAGAATAATTTCAGCCTTAAAAACTAAACATTTACTCAACCATGGGTCTTGGTCATGTTTCGCAAGCGTAGTAGATTTACGAAACCAAAAGGATGAAATTAAGGCCATTCCTGTAATAAGGGAATTTAAAGATGTATTCCCAGAAGAGTTACAAGGATTACCACCTAGTCAAGAAATAGAATTTTTTATAGATCTAATTCCCGGAGCTGAACCAATATCTAAAACATCATATAGAATGGCACCTGCGGAATTAAAAGAACTCAAAATACAATTACAAGAATTGTTAGATAAGGGATTTATACGCCCTAGCATGTCTCCATGGGGAGCACCTATTTTATTTGTTAAGAAAAAGGATGGATCAATGCGTTTATGTATAGATTATCGGGAGTTGAATAAGTTGACAATAAAGAATAAGTATCCACTCCCACGCATTGATGACCTATTTGACAAATTACAAGGAGCCTCAGTATTCTCCAAAATAGACTTACGATCTGGATATCATCAACTACGAATCAAGGAGTCGGATATACCCAAGACTGCTTTCCGAACAAGATATGGGCATTATGAATTCGTTGTGATGCCCTTTGGATTAACGAATGCTCCCGCAGCCTTCATAGACTTGATGAATAGAATTTTTAAGGACATCTTGATAACTTCGTGATCATATTTATAGATGATATTTTGGTCTATTCCAAGTCTGAGGCAGAACATGAAAAACATCTTAGGGACGTCTTTTCCATATTAAGAAATGAAAAGTTGTATGCCAAATGATCTAAGTGTGAGTTTTGGACGCGAAAAGTTGCCTACCTAGGGCATATTGTAAAGCAAGAAGGAATCTCAATGGATCCTGCTAAGACTGAAACAGTTATCAAGTGGCCTCGCCCAACAACAGTCAGCGAAGTGCGCAGCTTCCTTGGATTAACAGGATATTATAGATGATTTGTGAATAATTTCTCAAGTATAGCATTACCCTTAACCAACCTAACCAAGAAGAATAATCCTTTTGTCTGGAACCAAGCATGTGAGTAAAGCTTCCAGAAACTAAAAGAAAGGTTGACCACAGTCCCTATTCTCACTATACGTGACGGATCAGGGGGTTTAACGGTGTACAGTGACGCATCGAAGAAGGGGCATGGTTGGCATCCAATAAAAAAATTAATTAAAATGGAAAATTTAAAATTTATAGCTAAAAACTCAAAAGTTCTCATAAAAAAAAATCCAAACAATCTAAAAAATATGAAACTAAGATGAAACATTTTTGTTAGTCCTATGACACCGTCAATAGATCCCTTGACGAGCACGTTTACATCCTTTTTCTTACTTGGAAAACATTTTAGAAAATAATGAATATTTAAAACACTAGTAAGTAACTCCATTACCAAGGTTTGGCTATGCAAACACGTTCAACAAGCTCTGAATATTGTGAACTGGGACGTAATCTAAAGTACTAAATCTGAATAGTTTAACATGTTCCTACTGTTTGTGCGATATATTCACATAGTATCTGGTGAACTAGAAGATGCATATTACAAACTAAATATGAGGTATACTTAGCAACTTATAGGAGGGCAATTGTGACCAAACTGATCTAACCTGCAACATGCAATAAATGGTCCCACAAAATGAAATCATAACATATCATCTCGTGAAATTCATAGTATGCTTGACAAAAATGTATTAAATCATGAAAACATATCATGCAAACTTTTCTATAAAACTGTATAACAAAAATTGAAATATTTATTCAGAGGCATTTCAGTCGTAAGGCTACTAATTACCTTAATCTAGCAAATTGATCCCTTTTTGGCTTAAGAAAAATCTTATATATATATCAATATCCTAAATTTAGCTTTCTTTTTTTTTTTCCCTTTTTACCTTTCAAGACTAATAAATAATTCAAATCTTTAATCAAAATTAAATTGAATAAATTAATTATTGTAATGGCCCGACTCTCTAAACCTATTAATAAGGCCATTACCTTATGCATACATAAATTTCAAACTCTCATTTCAACTTAAGCAAAAGAATCAGACCGTTTTATAAAATTTATAACTTCAATCAAATAAAAGTTCAAATAACATAAAACCTTAGTTCAGGGTACACCTAAAATTGTAAAACAAAGTTAGATACTTGCATAAAGTGATAAATAGTGCAAATACTACCTCTCAAGGTTCAAATACCAAAACAAACATTTACAATATGAAAACATGAGCAGAAGCATCTATTTGGTCTCAATGGTACGGTTACAGACTCTTCTTGTCATTCCTCAGTCTTCCCTTGCCCTTCCAAAAAACACATTATAAGAAAGGGTGAGTACAAAAATACTCAAAAAATAACCCCATGCCGAGGTCATACTATGCATTTATGTCCAATAAATGCAAAAATGATAATTGTTCGATTTGATGCCCTAAATCCCATAGGATCCTGTAGTTTGTAATTGTATTGTACAAATTTTTTATTTATTTAATAAAATATGAGATATTTTATTTGACATTTAGTAGCATTAAACCCACAAACCAATAAACTAACATCTAAGGTTATTAACTTAAACATTTATGTAAAAACCATGTTTAAGTGATAATCTAAATGGTCTGTAGTGGATGGATAAGGCTGGATACTTTATCCTAGTAACACTACAAATACAACCCATTTTGTAGGTATTACAATTATTATAAAATGCTATAAATGATATGATCCTGATCATTCTTGTAGAGACATGTGGGCGGGTGTATTCTATACAAAGGAGTTTGTATAAAACCGGACAACGACATGGCTAGTCTCATTATATAACGTCGTTCATAATAAAGTCTTACATTTCACCTGACCATGGGTGATATGACTTAAATCCTAATGAGTTGTGAATTCCTACCTATGAAGACGGTCCTTTGATTTGTATGGGTGATCGTAGCTAGATTGTCGATTCTATAAACCTACAATTTTGGGGATTCGTCTGATTACGAAGCTGGGAACACAGCTACGCAAGACGAAATTCACTCCTCCCTAATGTCGGGGTAAGTAGATAAATTTTTCCCTTAAATGCTAGTTTTGGGGCTTGAACAATATGGTGCCATACCCTCTCCTGGTCCGAGAGGAGTTGGTCATAGTTGGACTATGATTTATTATTCATTAGAGGGATCAGTGGTACTTAAAAAGTTAGATGTAACTATAGGGGCAAAATGGTAATTTTGACATAGTTGTACTTCGAGCAATTTGTGAAGAGTCATCACATTGTTGACTGGTTATATCGAGTGAACATAGAAATATATTTGTAGTGCGAAGAGTGCAGCTGTTAGTATTTAGTGGAGTGTTCCGACAGTTAGTAGATGTTGAATAGTTTAATTAAAGAAGTTTAATGAATGATTCAAGTACCATTGAAGCTTCAAGATATAGGTTCATGAGGTCCTCTCTGTAGCTCAACAGGATTTTAATGAGAATCAATTGTTGATTAATTTGATTGTTCAAATTAAATGAGGGAATTAATTATATGTGATATAATTAATTTAATTTAATTATATATGATATAGTTACTATAATGTATTTGAAGCATTATAATATAAAGTTTAGTTGAGAGGAAATAAATATTTGAATGTGATTTAAATATTAATTTTATGAATTGGAATCATATAATTGAATTTAATATAAATGAGATTTATATTAAATACCATTGATGAGAGAATTAAAACTATAGCTTATATTGTATAAGATATAATATTAAACCATAGATTCTATGTTATATATGATATAACATATAGTTATATATGATATAATATATAGTTATATATATATATAATAAATTAGTTATTATATATATATGTATATAAAGGTTTAAATTTTAAATTAAAATTAATTTATTAATTATATTAATTTTAATTTTGAATTTTAGGCAGGGAAATAACTTCCCTTTCCTAATCTTTCTCAACTCACGTAACTAGTGGGAGGTTACGTGAGATTTGGTGTGTGAATTTTCTTTTACAAGAGAATTTACAAAGATTGGAAGCAATAGGTTTCTCTAAAAAAAACCCCAAAAACTTTCCCTCTCCTCTCAATTTTCTTTCCTTCTCTCCCAAAATTCGTAGAGCTCAAATAACTCCTATGATTCTCATCCCGAAAGAATACAGAGGAAGATTTTGTGGTGGTGGCCATTTTGGATCGTGCTTTGTTCGTGACCAATTTTGGAAAAGTGAAAATTTGTGAAGAAGGGTTCTTCAAAGGTAAGGTTTCTTGAACCCTATTTTTCCTTTTCTCAATTTTTTTGGGCACGCTGTAAATTTTATTTTGAATGCATATTTTTAGGTCCAAGCTGTTTTTAATTTCCAAAATTTAATTACAGTAATAGTGGATTTGACATTATGTGTTCATATGATGAATGTTTATGGAATGTGTATTTTGGTTTACAATTTTGGATGTTTTCAAGATTGGATCTAGATTTATCGCTTTAAGCTTTTAAATTTCAATTTGTAAGGGCCCTTTGTTTTTTGGCATAAATCTTGCAATCGAGTTTATATTTGTTCTATATTGAGTCACTCGTGATGTTCCTGGTGAGTTTCTCGAGAGGCCCAAATAGGAGGAAAAATGAAGATGATCGCGGATGTATAGTGTTGACTGTACAGCAGTATTGTAACGCTGCGATGAGGAAGACCGCTTTGTTCTTTTCGTAGCGTTGCAATGCGAGGCACAACATTGCAATGATTTGAGATGAAAAATAAACAAGTTCTCGCCTGGTTTGGTTCGTGACTCAATTTTTCTGTGTTCGGTTCGATTTGGAGCATTTCGGGTCCGGTTTGGGTGTTTGGTAGTTCGATTAGAGCGGTTCGAGGCCAGGTTCACTTGTTTCGAACTGATTGACTATTTTTTATAATAGTTAATTATTAATTAAATTAATATAAGTGTTATATTAATTTAATTAATTGTTTAGCTAATCTATTTTTCGTTTTGATTCTATTAGAAAAAAAATCCAATCCCCGTCCAATAATTGTTGTTTAAAATTATACATTTGATGTATAATTTATTTTATTATTATATGTCATAATGTATGCCATATAGTAAAAATCCCACCATAGGTTATGCATCATTTATACATATAATGTATGTATGCCATATAGTAAAAATCCCAAAACCTTCTACGCATACGGCTTTTTCTCATTGTTCTGAACCCTTGGGCTTTATTATCTAATTTTCACGAATGATATAAAAAATGAAGCCAAATTTTGAAAACTAAAAAAAGTAGCTTTCAAAAAGTTGTTTTTGTTTTTGGAATTTTGTTAAAAAATCAACCACTATACTGAGTGTTGGGTTATTCAAACTTCTCTAGGCCCAATTACTCAAGATCAATACTGAGAATATGAAGAAATGGTCGAGAAAGACACTGTCAAATCCTCGATGCTCAATGTGTATTTCCTTTTATCCTTGACGAGTTTATGTTCAATCCTCAATGGAATTTGATTAATGTTGAATGATACTTGATATTATTTGATGACTCTTGATCTTTCTCCATGCGACTCGAAGGCGAAAATGACTAACTCGAAGCAACTTGATAGACGAAATCGATGCACGATTCAACTTGATGTTCTGGAATTCGATACAATTTGAAAGCAAGATTGTTTTGTGTGCGATTTGCAGAAAGATTACAGTCGATTGAAAGAAAAAGATAAAGACAAGAAGAAGAAACACACAGGTTTACGTGGTTTGGCCAAGATGCCTACGTCCACAGGAAAATTCAGGTGCTTTTTCACTTAGAAGATTGCGTACAACTTTTGTTTATTTACAGAAAAATAGGAAAATTATGAACTTAACTCTGTTATGTTTTCTGATCAGTTGTATTTATAACATATACCAATAGACTGTTTACAAGATAAAGTTAGTTATAAACAAAAAATAGCTGAAGTATTTGAGTCATAATTTCTTCACTTAGAAAAGATGCAAATAATAAAAAATGGTTACGAAAGGGAGTCTAAAAAAATTATTTTGCATATAGTTTTGAGAACTTTTCGTAAATTTGACGAATGAGAAGTTATGTTATTAATCAAATAATTAGGATTGTTTTTATATGAATCACATTCATATAAATAATAATTCAATCATATTGAAATTATAATACCTGTCAATAAAATATATAAATTTAATATGAATCATATTCATATTAATTTTAATGTATAGTTCCTATATGAATCATATTCATATAATTAATATTTGAATCATATTCAAACATTTTTTTCTCTCATAAAACTATATAAATTCAATATGAATCATATTCACATTAAATTTTAACATATAGTTTTTATATGAATCATATTCAAATATTTATTTCTCTTATAAAAATGTATCAACATATATTATATTATATAATGTATCAATATACATTACTTAACTGTATCTTATACAATTAATTCCCTTTAATTAATTTAAACAATTCAAATTAAATCAGAATTAATTTGATTCTCATCAGTCCTCATTGAGCTAACGACGGGACCTTATGGACCTATAGATTGAAGCTCCAATGATACAAAATTAATTGATGAAACTGTTTTAATACAATTAATCAACATTCATTAACTGTCGATCACTCCATAAAGACCGATAGCTGAACTCTTCGCACTATAGATATACTTATATGTCCATTTGATATAACCAATCAACAGTGAATTGACTCTTCAGAATTACTCGCAAGTATATGCAAGCCCATCAACAAGGACCATGACTTCAAGGAACTTAATCTCAGAGCATCAGGGAGTGAACTTCAGCCTAGCCAAACAAGCACGACGAAAATGGTCACAAAGCACCCATCCAAACCCACCCATCTACCTATCAGTATTCCAAAGCGACATTAGTATTCAAATTCAAGGCATCGTGACAAGGGAGATTCCAGTAGATAGGGACTAGATAGCACCTATGGCTTTCAACTTCGGAGGAGAGATGTTTTGACTCGACTTTCTATGGTTCTATTTGAGGTCACTACTATTATGAATGCAATTTCAAGTTGATCATTTTGATACAAAATAAGAATTTTCTGAATAACAAAAGTAAATTTGATTCGGCATCCAATGAAAAATTTTAATTAAAATGGAAAATTTAAAATTTATAGCTCAAAACTCAAAGGTTCTCATAAAAAAAAATCCAAACAATCTAAAAAACATAGTACTAAGATGAAGCATTTTAATTATCTAAAAAATATTTTTAAAAAATAATGAGTATTTAAAACACTCGTAAGTAACTCCACTACCAAAGTCTGGCTGTGCAGACATATGCAACATGCTATTAGTTTTGTGAATGGGACGTAATCTAAAGTACTAAATCTGAATATAGGCTATTAGAGTGAACAATTTAACATTTTCTTAGAGTATGTGAGATGTATTCGCATAGTATCCGGTGAATTTGAAGGTGCACATAATAAACAAAATATGAGATATATACATAGTAACAAATAGGAGGGCAATTGTGACCAAACTTATCTAACCTGCAACATGCAATAAATGGTCCCACCAAATGAAACCATAACATATCATCTCATGAAATTCATAGTATGCTTGACTAAAATGTATTAAATCATGAAAACATATCATGCAAACTTTTCTAAAACCGTATAACAAAAGTTGAAATATTTATTCAGAGGCATATCAGTCGTAAGGCTACTAATTACCTTAATCTAGCAAATTGATCCCCTTTTGCCTTAAGAAAAATCTTATATATATATCAATACCCTAAGTTTAGCTTTCTTATTTTTTCCTTTTTACCTTTCAAGACTAATAAATAATTCAAATCTTTAATCAAAATTAAATTGAAATAAATTAATTATTGTAATGACCCGACTCTCTAAAACTATTAATAAGGTCATTACCTTATGCATACATAAATTTCAAACTTTCTTTTCAACTTAAGCAAAAGAATCAGACCGTTTTATAAAATTTATAACTTTAATAAAATAAAAGTTCAAATAACATAAAACCTTAGTTCAGGGTACACCTAAAATTGTAAAACAAAGCTAGACACTTGCATAAAGTGTTAAATAGTGGAAATACTACCTCTCAAGGTTCAAACACCAAAACAAACATTTACAACATTAAAAAATGAGCAGAAACATCTATTTGGTCTCAATGGCACGGTTACAGACTCTTCTTGTCATTCCTCAGTCTTCCCTTACCCTTACAAAAAAACACATCATAAGAAAGGGTGAGTACAAAAATACTAAAAAAATAACCCCACGCCGAGGTCATACTATGCATTTATGTCCAATAAATGCAAACATGATAATTGTTTAGTTTGATACCCTAAATCTCATAGGGTCCTGTAGTTTGTAATTGTATTGTACAAAATTTTTATTTATTCAATAAAATATGAGATGTTTTATTTGACATTTAGTAGCATTAAACCGACAAACCAATAAACTAACATCCAAGGTTATCAACTTAAACATATATGTAAAGACCATGTTTAAGTGATAACCTAAATGGTCTATAATCGATGGATAAGGCTGGATACTTTATTCTAGGAACACTACGAATACAACCTGCTTTGTAGGTATTATAACTGTTATAAAGTGCTACAAATGATATGATCCTGATCATTCACGTGGAGACATGTGAGCAGGTGTATTTTATACAAAGGAGTTTGTATAAGACCGGACCACGACATGACTAGTCTCATTATATAAGGTCGTTCATAATAAAGTCTTACATTTCACCAGGATGACCATAGGTGATATGACTTGAATCTTGAGTAAATTGTGAATTCCTACCTATGAAGACGGTCCTTTGATTTGTATGGGTGAGCGTGGCTAGATTTCCGATTCAATAAACCTACCATTTTGGGGATTCGTCTGATTAAGAAGCTGGGAATACAGCTACGCAAGACGGAATTCACTCCTTCCCTAACGTCGGGGTAAGTACATAAATTTTTCCCTTAAGTGCTAATTTTGGGGCTTGAACAATATGGTGCCACACCATCTCCTGGTCCGAGAGGAGTCGTTCATAGTTGGACTATGACTTATTATTCATTAGAGGGATCAGTGGTACTTAAGGAGTTAGATGTAACTATAGGGGCAAACTGATAATTTTGGCAGTTGTACTTCGAGCAATTTGTAAAGAATCATCACATTGTTAACTGGTTATATCGAGTGGATATAGAAATATATATCTGTAGTGCGAAGAGTGCAGCTGTCAGTATATAGTGGACTATCCACAGTTAATGGATGTTGAATAATTTAATTAAAGAACTTTAATGAATGATTCAAGTACCATTGGAGCCTCAAGCTACAGGTCCATAAGATCCCCTCTGTAGCTCAACAGGGTTTTAACGAGAATCAATTTTTGATTAATTTGAATTATTTAAACTAAATGAAGGAATTAATTATATGCGATATAATTAATTTAATTTAATTATATATGATATAGTTACTATAATGTATTTGATATATTATAATATACAGTTTAGTTGAGAGGAAATAAATATTTGAATGTGATTTAAATATTAATTTTGTGAATTGGATTCATAAAATTAAATTTAATATAAATGGGATTTATATTAAATACCGTTGATGAGAGAATTAAAACTAAGTTTATATTGTATATAATATAATATTAAACCATAGATTCTATGTTATATATGATATAACATATAGTTATTTATATATATATATATATATGTATGTATGTATGTATGTATATAAAGGTTTAAATTTTAAATTATAATTAATTTATTAATTATATTAATTTTAAATTTAAATTTTAGGCAGGGAAATAACTTCCCTCTCCTGATCTTTCTCAACTCACGTAACTAGTGGGAGGTTACGTGGGATTTGGTGTGGGAATTTTCTTTTACAGGAGAATTTACAAAGATTGGAAGCAATGGGTTTCTCTAAAAAAAATTCCCAAAAACTCTCCCTCACCTCTCAATTTCATTTCCTTCTCTCCCAAAATTCGTAGAGCCCACACAACTCCTATGATTCTCATCCCAAAAGAATACAGAGGAAGATTTTGTGGTGGTGGCCATTTTGGATCGTGCGTTGTTCGTGACCAATTTTGGAGAAGTGAAAATTTGTGAAAAACGGTTCTTTAAGGGTAAGATTTCTTGAGCCCTATTTTTCCTTTTCTCAAATTTTTTGGACACTTAAATTTTAATTTGAAAGCATATTTTTATTATGTAATTTTGTGTTCTGTGAAAAACCAAAAATTGGGACGATCCATTTTTCCGATTAGGACCTTCACAGGTTCCTCCAATTGTTATTAGAGCATGGTTTTGGTCCCATATTTTTTTAACTTACAGAATTTAATTACAGTAATAGTGGGTTTTACATTCTGTGTTTATATGATGAATGATTATGGAATGTGTATTTTGGTTTACAATTTTGGATGTTTTCAAGATTGGATCTAGATTTATCGCTTTAAGTTTTTCAATTTCAATTTGTAAGGGCCCTTTGTTTTTTGGCATAAATCTTGCAATCGAGACATATTTGTTCTATATTGAGTCACTTGTGATGTTCTTGGTGAGTTTCTGGAGAAACCGAGGCCCAAATAGGAGGAAAAATGAAGATGATCGTGGCTGTACAGTGTTGACTGTACTGCAGTATTGCAAAGCTGCGATGAGGAAGACCTCTTTGTTCTTTACGTAGCTTTGCAATGCTAGGCACAACATTACAACAATTTGAGACGAAAAACAAACTAGTTCTCGCCTGGTTTGGTTCGTGACTCAATTTGTTTGTGTTCGGTTTGGTTTGGAGCGTTTTGGGTCCGGTTTGGGTGTTTGGTGGTTCGGTTCGAGCAGTTCGAGGCTCAGTTCACTTGTTTCGAACCGATTGACTATTTTTCATAATATTTAATTATTAATTAAATTAATATAAGTGTTATATTAATTTAATTAATTATTTAGGTGTCTAATCCCTATCCAATAATTGTTGTTTAAAATTATACATTTGATGTATGATTTATTTTATTATTATATGTCATAATGTATGCCTTATAGTAAAAATTCCACCATAGGTTATGCATCATTTATATTATAAATGTTATAATATATATAGTGGCATGGCTTAATTTTATAGCATGCTCATGCATCTTAGGGTGATCCTTTTGTCGACGGGTGCTTCTATTACACTTGAATGCAGTGAGGATATATATGACATGGAAGGTGGTACTGTGTAGGCTTAGTTTTATTGTACAACTTAAAGGGAAAAAAGTTTACATCCTATTACCCATTTAGTGGATCATGCCTCCGTCTCCGTAGTTTTTGGTATTGAAGCCTTTATTATGAAATTTCAGTATTCTCATTCTGAAATTATTCCACCTGACCTGGTGAAAACCCGTAATACGCCCTGAAGAATTCCTATCAGCGGACTTCCCACTTCGAAAGCCTGATTCGCTGCTCTCAAAATCATTCCAAAGTCAGTTACGGGTCTCAAAACCTCTTTTTCCTGTAGAGGAGAAAGGACCAGTCAGAACCAGAAAGAATGTTTTACAGTTTCGTGAGGCTAATCAAATAACGGCAGATAAACGATTGTAACAGAGACAACCCCGTCTTCTCTTAGCTATATGCTAAACACTAGCCTATCTAGCCCAGCAATTGAACAGTTAGCTCGAGTGTAAGGAGATCTATAGTAAAACTATGAACGGGAGCTAGCAATCTAGACCGTATTGAAAAGGTTCCGGAGACACAGCAAAACCTCAACTATAAACGGGGGCTCGTTTGCTCCAAAATACACGTTGGGCACGATAGCACAACGTTATACTTCCCCTCTTCCTACTATTTCACCTTCTGTTTCCCTTTTGACTGTTGGATCTTTCAATGCCTGTTATCCCCGGCGTACCTTTGATCCATTGAGTGAGAGCCCTTCCATTTTGCTTGCATCCATCCCGGGAGCGGATTTCTTGCAATATGGGATTGAATGCCATAACTCTGATTTGTATTTTACTTCTTATTGGTTTTGATTTTCCCAGAATGTATCCCAATTTTTGCCAAAGCCATCTAAGGTTAAGCGCAAGCGTGAATTCTATTGGTAGCTTTTCTATGATGAGTTTTTCACTCGTATATTGACCAAATTCATTAAGTAATGAAATTACCCCTCATCTTTATGACTCAACATCTGTAGTGTCATCGAAGCGTAGCGAGACAATGTAGGCATTGAGTTAAGCTTTTCTTCTTTGAGTTATCTGTCATTTTCTTTAGGGTGGAGGACTCAATGATTATTCGTTCGTCGGAACTAGAAGTCAGAATTTTGGTAGATAGGATTGGAAAACGACTAATCAAATCACAACAGATTCAAAATCTCAATTTACTGACTCTTAATCAAACAAAGTTTCATCTTCTTCTTCGCCTACCGCTAATAGAATAGCTTCGTCCGGGAAATGCGTCCCCTTACTAATCAAATCAAGCTCATAGTCAGGCACGGGATGAAGAAGATTTTTTGTTTGTTTTATGGTAGCCTGCTCCAGTTTCGCTACATAGACACAATACATTGTCTCACTCTCAGAGGTGGCCCTTGAGTTCATTTGCTTTTGGTTTAATATGGTATCGATAGCTAGAGGTGATTGTACCAGTAGGAAAAGAGATCTCAGTCTCAATGCCCTATTTGATCTCTTCCTCTCCCATCAAGTTCACCCGCACTAGCTCTAGTATATGAAGATATTTATAATTCTTTCCACATACGGAAATATGAAATTCAAACTCAAACTGAATAGTCAGGCCCAGTTCGAGATTAAATCATTTCCTAGCTCCATTTCCATCATCTGTATCTCCTGGGATGGATAAGGCTTAAAGGAATACTGCTAGAAGGAAGACGGCTGACCACCACAATCTCTCACCACGCTTCTCCTCCGTCCTCCGTCAAAATGATGCCGCCAGAGCTCACTAACACTTTCGACTCACTACCAAAACTTCAGGCGGAGAAGCTAGAAGCCTTCCCGGTGTATGAGGGGAGACTGCGAGGGATGAAGGATGAAAATAGGAATTCGAAAGAGCGTAGAGAGATGGTCGAGCAAGAAGCATGCAGGCATAGTTACCGCCCCTCTTTCTTATTATTAGTAAGATAGGGTTCCAGTACACAAACAAGGTGGGTTGGGGTGTAGATGAATTACAGGCCTTGTCTGCGGTTAATCATATAAAGAAGATGGCAATAATGCTCTTCCTTCTCCGTTTTGTTCGTACACGAGTGACCAGCGACACATGTTCACCATGTGGCCGAGCGAAGCGCACCTGCACCTGTCATTGTGAAGGGAGTATAGTCGTCATTGGATTACCATTCCATTATTAGTTCTGGGGCTCGTATAAGGTATACTTCGGCCTTATACGAGCCCCGAAACTCATTTTGATCATCGCACTATGCCTATTTGTCTTTTGCCTATGTATTTTAGCATATCCCATTGTTCCTGTCGGTATAGTAGCTTCTCTTGTATTCGAACTGTGTTCATATAATATAAGTGTTATAGGATATGGTTGCATGTATTAATAACATAGTCATACACCATTTATATTATATGAATCTACGTTATTAATTATTTCATTACTTTAATATATACATTTTATGTATGTTTAGTAATCAAATGGAATTGCATGATGCATAACACTACTTTCGGTAATTTTATAATCGTCATAATTTTTCTTAGTACGTCATAACATGCAATGAATGATTTTAATTTGCATAATTTATTTTATAAAAGTTATAATTAAATGAAATTAGAAATTAAAATCAATAATTCAGAATTGCATGCAAACCTTAGGTTAAAATTATTTTTTAAAATAGTTTTAAAATATGATTTATATAGACCTAAGATAACATTTGTAATGAGATTATAAATTAAGTTTAATCTTTTGATCAGTTTAATGGGATTAAATTGTTCTTAATTAAAAGATTAAATTTGTACCAAATATATCTATAACTGACCTTTTGTCTAAGACTAGTTCTGCCTAAGGTGCGGTATTTAAGTTGATGAAAATGTAATACCCCTATCTGGAAACTTACATGGAAAGGTAAATTAGATTGATTTGCTACAAGCATGCAATTGTTGATTAAAGTTTATTAAAGTGTTTAATAAACATTAATCATAGTTGTTTAACTATCCAAAGTAAAAGATACTTTTGGGCAAATTTAAACAAACACTTAGTTAAAATTAGTAGACGAATTCTCCTAAGTTAAATAACCCTAGGTAAAACGCTCCGTGGGAGGAAAATGGTGTTAGGGTTGATGCCCTAAATCTCGAAGGGTCCTATTGTTTGTAACACTTGTATGAACAAATACATTGTGATTTATTATATATGATATTTTATACACTTCAGTCTATGAAATATTTGATAATTTAGTACCACAAACCAATAAACTAAGATTCATGGTTATCGATGTAACTTAAACATGTATGTGGGGACATACAAGTGGATTGTGCTTTCAGTGATAACCTACATGGTTTGTAGTATATGGATAAGGAGGGATACCTTATCCTAGTGATACTACGAGTATCCAGTTTATACTCGTTGTTCGAGGGAGTTCGACTTGCCCTTGCATTCGTGACTGATCGAGGGATATTTAAAGATGTGTTCTTCAAAGGTATTGTCTTTCTATCTTTTGTATTTGTTTCAAGAAGCATGCTGTAATTTAGTATTTAATGTATAATCTTTTTAGTATGACTATGAATGTATGAGTTCTTTCACAATGGAGTTTGGACAATCCGTTTCTGCTCATAGGTTCTCTGGATTTAGAGTTTCTTCAATTGGTATAAGAGTCAAGCTGTCCTCATTTCCAAATTCCATTGCTGTATTGAATTTCATTTACAGTCTTGGTGAATTTTAAGATTTATGCAATGCGTTGAAGTGCTAAGTGTGATTGTGGATGTTGTTGATGGATGTTTCGGGGTAATTTTCTCTATTTAAATCTTTCTTTACTTTTACAAAAGTTAATTTTTAAGGGCCCCTGCATTTTTAGTCATACTAAATTACAATCGAGTCTATATTTGTTTTTATTTTTTGATTCATTCGTGAATAAGCTTTAGACGCAAGGAGGAGTTGTTCACTTCAAGGGAGAAAACAAATCGATGGTCGCATCGTGTAGCTCAAGTTAAACGATCGTTTAGATTTGACTATGCGATCGTGTACAAATATTCTACTTGATCATGTAGTATTTGCTAAATGATCGCATAACTAATGCCACAAGATCAAGTAAAGAGTTTACACGATTGTGTTGCATTGGCTACTCGATCGCATAAACAATCGGGATAAACGATCGTAGAGTATTTGATACTCGACGCATGGCTGCGCACTAAATGATCATGTAGGTTATTATGCTCATCGCGTTGTTAATAGCTACACGATCACTTGGTATACGATACACGATGCTTGCTACTCGATCGTATATACTATCATGCTCATCACATAGTCGTTAGCTACAAGATCACATGACATGCGTTACTCAATGTGCACTGCACGATCATGTGGAATTTCATGCTCATCACATAGTCCTTAGCCACACGATCATCACTACACGATCATTTATACTCGACTGCGTTACTCGATGATTAGAAGTATTTACTATGCGATCAAGTGACGAGGCTTCATGTAGGCAGTTCAAGACCCAATTTGCCTGTTTGAACCAGTTGCCTCGTTTCTTTTGTAATAGTTAGCTTTTATTTTCGATTTTGAGGCATATTATCTCGGTCCATCAACTTTTATTGAATGTACATGTGATGTATGTTTATATTGTAGGCCATAATGTATGCCATATAGTTTTAAAACCCACCATAGGTTATGCATTTTTTTTATGTATAATCTTTATATTATAAATGTTATAATATAGTAGTTTGCATGATTTAATTACTTAAAGCATGCTAATGCATCATATAATATATGAGTTACAATATATGCATGCATTAAAGTATATCCATGAGGTATGACACTTAGGTTTATCTATAAAAGCATGCATTAAATGTTATAATATATGGATGTATGTTAGCATGTATGCTTAGTTCATTACTTGTTATATAAATGTTATATATTAATAACGAATGAAAATTGCATGAGGCATGACACTTAGGTTTATTTATAAAAGTTATAAATACCTTGTGGATGTCCTTAGAAATGTGGTTAGTTTTAATTGTTTCATATAAGAGTTATAATTAATGAAATTAGAATCAAAATCAATAAGAAAGAGTTGCATGCAAACTTAGACTTTAATCATGTTTTAAAATTTGATTGAGATAGACCTAAGATCACCATTCTAATGAGATTAGAAACCTAAGTTTAATATTTTAATTCGGTTTAATAGGATTAAATTGACTAACAAAAGATTAAATATGTACCAAATCTATCTATAAGTGACCTTCTAGCTAAAGTTGGTTCTGCCTAGGCTGGGGTACTTAAGTCGATGGAAACGTCGCACCCCTACCTAGAAACCTACTTGGAAAGGTGAATTAGATTATTTGTTGCATGCATGCAAATTTGATGATAGTTTGTTAAAGTGTTTAATAAGACTTGAATCAAACTTGTTTAATCATAAAAAGCAAGTATTGTTTTTGAGCAAATTAAACAACCATTTAGTTAAAATCAAGAGCCGGATTTTCTATGTTAATGAATCGCTAGGTAGAACATTCGATGGGAGGTAATTGGGGTATATGATACTTCACTTCACTTTACCTCTACACGTTTCTCCCTAAAAGGTTCACACCGTGAGATCTATCCTCGGCCTCGAGGCACCTTGGGAATGTTCCTCTAAAGAATGACATTTGGGTAGGTCAATACCAAGGTGAATGGAGAGAATATTCAAAGTAAGTAAGAGCGGGACATGTGACAACATATCCCTCGGACTCTCTCATGGATAAAGTTTTCACGAATCGCCTCGAGACACCCCGGTAGTGTCCCCCTAAAAGATGGTTGTATTTGCATAACTCTTTGTTTGATCTCCAGAAATGGATAGGGTTGTTTTAGTCTCTTATCCTAATCTAATTTTTCCCTATGGTGGGTGCATTAAGGCGGGACTCTAGGGCCTTAAATGAGGGGTTACACTTAGACAGCATTGTGAAGGATGTTAACAAATTCTGGACCGAATAATGGTGATTGTTAGATTCAGTTACAAGGAGTTGTTTTTGTCTAATGGTTGAGGTTGTCTCATCCCAGTGAAGGGACCCTTGATCACCCTATGGTGACTTTTGTTCTGTCTCATTGGATCATCATTGCAAATAGATGTCCCTTAGGGTAGAATAGAACTATTTTGCTAAAACTTAATTGGTGTTAAAAGTGGTAATGCAAGTAGACTCATTAAGTTTGTTCAATTTTTTAGCAATACAATGGCTACCACTACTCTTTCACTTTTAGCCATCGATAAACTGACTAGCGAGAATTATGCTAGTTGGAAGAATAAAATTAGCACGATACTTATCATCGAAGACTTATTGTTCGTCCTTATGGAGGAGTGTCCTCCTATTCCACCTCCCAATGCTACTTGAAATGTTTAAGGTGTACGAGCATTGGCCACTAGCGAACAAAAAGGCCCGAGCATATATTTTGGCTACCTTTAACGATATTTTAGCCAAGAAGTATGAGCCCATGATCATTGCACGCAAGATCATGGAGTCCCTGAGGGGAAAGTTCAGACAACTATCCATACAACTCAGGCACGACACTCTTAAGTTCATCTTCAACTCTAAAATGAAGAAGGGAACATCTGTTCGTGATATTCTGAACATGATGGTCCATTTGAATGTGGCAGATATGAATGGGTCGAGCATCGATGAGGCCAGCCAAGTTAGAATTATTTTGGGGTCATTACCAAAAAGCTCCCTTCAATTCATAAGCAATGTTGTTATGAACTAGGTTGATTACAACCTTACAACTCTACTCAATGAGTTGTAGGCATATTAATCTTTGCTGAAAAGCAAGGAAAATAAGGTTGGTGAGGCAAATGTTGCTTCATCTTCCAAAAAGTTCCATAAAGGTTTGACCTCTGGAACTAAGTCTTCACATTCTTCATTCAGCATGAGCAAGTGGAAGAAGAAGAAGGGTCATAAGGGGAAGGCGTTTGTTAACCCACAACCTATCGCTCCGCATGGTAGGCAACCAATGCGGGTTGACAAGGAAAAGTGTTTCCACTGCAACTAGGACGAGCACTAGAAGCAAAACTGCCCTCGTTATTTGGCTGAGAAGAAGAAGGTGAAACAAGGTAAATACAATTTACTTGTTTTGGAGACTTTCTTTAGTGGAGAATGATGATTCTACATAGATTATTGACTTAGGGACCACTAATCATGTTTGTTTTTCATTATAGGGAATTAGTTCCTAGTTGCAACTTTGTGCTGGTGAGATGACAATACAAGTTGAAACTGGACACATCGTCTCAGTTGTGGCAGTGAGAGGACTCCAATTGACTTTACATAATAGGTTTATCATTTTGAATGATGTTTACGTAGTTCCCGAGTTAAAGAGGAACTTAATTTCTGTAAAGTCTTTTCTCGAATGTAAATATACACTGAATTTTTTTGTTAATAGAGTGTTTATTATGAAAAATGGCGTTGATATATGTTTAACTTAACTAGAAAATAATTTGTATATGCCAAGGTTGTTAATAAAAAATTCCCTCCATAACATAGACAGAATTAAAATTGTCGTAACTCAAAATAAACGACTTAAGGTTTCTCCTAAAGAAAATGCCCAACTTTGGCACCTACGATTAGGGCACATTTTTCTAAATAGGATTGAGAGGTTGGTGAAGAATGGATTTCTAAGCGAGTTAGAAGAAAATCTTTTACCTGTGTGTGAGTCATGTCTTAAAGGCAAAATGACTAAAAGACCTTTTTTCTGGTAAAGGTGATAGGGCCAAAGATCCTCTAAAGTTAGTGCATAAGACCTTTGTGGTCCGGTGAATGTGCGAGCTAGAAGAGGCTAAGAATACTTCATCACTTTTACTAATGATTAATCGAGCTATGGGTATGTTTATTTAATGCAACATTAGTCTGAGTCCTTTCAAAAGTTCAAAGAGTTCAATGTTGAAGTTTAAAATGCATTCAGTAAAAAAATAAAACACTTCAATCTGATCGAGGTGGAGAGTTTTTGAATTCCGAGTTCTAGAACTATTTGATAGAACATGGAATTGTTTCCCAAATCTCAGCACCTGGTACACCTTAGCAGAATGGTGTATCAGAGAGGAGAAATCGAACCCTATTGGACATGGTTCGGTCGATGATAAGTTACGCTTCCTTACCTGACTCGTTTTGGGGTTTTGCAATAGAGACTGCAGCTTATATTCTAAACTGCGTTTCCTTTGAGAATGTTGCCAGAACGAGTTGTGGAATGGTCGTAAAGCTAGTTTACGTTACTTCCACATATGAGGTTGCCCAGCACATGTGCTTGAGGCTAATATTAAGAAATTGAAACCATGTTCGAGGTTGTGCCTATTTGTAGGCTATCCCCAAAGAGACACGAGGGGGTTACTTTTATTATCCTCAAGAGAACAAAGTGTTTTATATCGACAAAGACTACTTTTCTTAAGGAGGATCATATAAAGGAGCACAGTCCTAGAAGTAAAATCTTTTTGAATGAGCTTTCCAAAGAAACTACTGAAACTTCAACAAGAGTTGTCGAAGAGCCTACTAACTCAACGAGAGTTTTTTATGTAGGTTCATCTAGTAGGTCAAATCAACCTCAAGTGTTAAGGTAACCTCGACGTAGTGGGAAGGTTGCGAACCCACCTATTCACTATATGGGTTTAACTGAAACCCTAGCTATGGTAGCTAATTGCGAAGTTGAGCATCTGTTGTCTTACAAGAAGGAATAGAGGATGTTGATAGAGATGAATGGGTTAAAGCCATGGATCTCGAGATGGATTCAATGTACTTTAACTCAGTTTGCGATCTTGTAGATCAACCTGATGTGGTAAAACCTATATGTTGTAAATGGATCTAAAAGAGGAAACGAGGTGCTGATGGGAAGGTGCAAACTGATAACGGGTAGAAATCACGTTATTACAGCACAAATAAGTAAAACAATGAGAGAATATGACAGTAAAAATAAACAAAATCATGTCCAAAAATGTTAAACTGAGAAAATTGCGATCACATACGCCCATCGCATAAAAGTAGTTAATTTACTTATTTTGTGCAGGAAAAATGCGTTGGCGCAAGGAATTAGGCGCTCGCGCGCTTGAAGGATTGTGATAGTAAAGTCATGTGATCGTGAGAAGTAGCTTAAGAAGGTGGCCGCATAAAGACTGCGCATCAAGGTGACAACATAATAAATCATGATCAGACGGAAAGCTGATGACGGTCGAATCCGAATTTAGTTGACAAGCCGCATGGCAAGTACACTCAACTTTTGGTGACCATTAATCGGTGCATCAGAGTAGGAGATTTAATGACTGCCCATCATTGCAATCATTAGAGAGAAAAGCTTCGATCATCTTCAGCTCTATAAATACCGAAGGCCACCATTGTGCCAGGAGATCGCCAGATAGCATATGAGAGGATACACTTACAAGAAAATGTTAAGTAAGTTTAACAATTTCTGGCTGAACAATGGTGACTAATAGTTACAGTAACAAGGAGTTATTTTGTATATTGGTTGTGAATGTCTTATTTCATTGAAGGGGCACCTGATCATCCTATTGCCCTACCTCAACGAAACATTATTGAAAAATAAATGTCATTTACGGTGCATTAGATTATTTTGCTAATTTTGATTGGTTTTTTCCAAATGGGTTAATACATATAGTACAAATATAAATAAATTTTATGGATTCATGGTACATCATTAATTATTTACTTCCGTTTTATTATCCTAAAAAATTGAATGTGTGTGGTTACGTAGTATTTATTACTACTTTTTCTCCATTTAAAGAAAGTTATTACAAACACAAATGTGACCATTCATGCATCAGTTCAAAACCTAACACATAAATAGAAACCATAGGAGTGCATGGTATATAAAACAAAAATACTCTCAATTATAAAAAGTTCAATTCGAAGAAAAATGGGAACAATCTATGAAGAAAAGAAGCATTTGGCATTGGTTCTTTTAGTTGTGTTGGTGGCTGCAGCATCGATCCAGCTATGTACGGCAGTTCCACTACCACTCCCAACATGGCACATTCATGTGGTAAATGGCTTAAACAATGAAACCCTATTGGTTCATTGTAAGTCCAAAGATGATGATTTGGGAAGCCATAATTTGGTTGCCAAAGGAGAAGAATTTCAATGGACTTTTAAGGTCAACTTTCTTGGAACAACGTTGTTTTGGTGCTATCTGGCAAAGCCAAATTTTAACGTATCGTTTGAATCTTTTTTGGTTGAAAAAACTCATCCTTGGCTCGCTTCTAAGTGCTTTGACAAAAATTGCTTTTGGATTGCTAAAGATGATGGGATTTACTTGAGAAACAATCCTACTAATGTTGATGAACTTGTACACCAATGGAACAAAGTTGCTTGAGTGCTACATATGTACATTTTCAACTACTAAAAAGTTAATATAAGAAATATCACACATTCAGATATGATTCCCGTCTTTATATATATATATATATACACATATATATATTCAAGTCATTTTATGATATGGGCCAATGAATGACCATAACATAAACGTCCATCCAAATCTTTTATCTGTTAGGTAGATAGGTTCAACAACTTCGCATCCTAAATTTAATTTCATACTAACTTTTTACTGTGATACAAGCTTCTATTTTGGTTAATTTAGAAAAAAAATATTTTTCAACAAACCATATTCATTTAAACACTTTTGATAAAATCTGTCTAAAATAAATACACTCATCTGTTTGATAATTTGTTCTCAAAATCTTCTTATATATGTTCATTCCATTTGTTATACACTAAAAGTAATTTTATTAATGTCAATTTTGACCATAAATTATATTCTTGTATGTAGTTTTGGAAACATTTCTTAAATTTTGATGAACGGGAAGTTAACTTGTTAATCAAATAATTAGAACAACAAGAATATACTTAACTATCCCGCTTCTCATATTGCTATAAATTGGCTCACTTTCATGTAACCTCTATTTGAATCTTTCTCACATTCCATATGAATAAAAATATTCACTTTTAAAATAAACAAATAAAATGAATATAGCTCAATTAGCATAGAGCTTGTTTGTTCCACCAAGTTCGTCAGATAACTTGTTCAGTAACTTAGAATTAGAAAATAAGAAATTATAAAGGAATAAAATGATCAATAATGTCTCTCTCTCTTTTTTGCTAACTATTTCTTAAATAAGAAAAAAATTAATAACATTGTTTCTCATAATTTATTTATCTTTTATTTCTTAATATATTTATTTGAACAAAAAAAAGAAAAGAAAGAAGTAAAAATTATTAAAAATTATTATTATTATAAAGAAAAGATAACTAAAGTTGGTTGCAGACGGACGCAAACACATTGTGTTTGAAATTTGTTTGTATTTTTAACAAACATGTTAAATAATATTTAAAGAAATAAAAACTTTCAGCAAATCTAACTTAAATGTTTTTCTAAGAAAAAAACTGAAATGTAATTATTGTGAAATGAAACTAGTTACCTAGTAACACTAATAAAAATAGTCAAATATTTTAGCTTCGAATATGCTATCATGTTTGAAACTAAAACTAATGTTTAGCATTTAGATCATAATCAAATTTAAGTAACATATTTTATATCCACACATATATATGTTATACTTTCAACCTTAGAGTAAGAGGTGTGATTCCCTATCCCTCATATTTAAAATAATAATAATAATAAATGTATATTATACTATCATCTTTAGAGTTAGAGGTTTGATACTCCTGCCTCTCATAAATAACATACCGAATTCCATTGATGATAGCTTCAAGATGATGATGACTTTAAGATGATTATAGTCTTAACCAAAACTCCAAATCACTCTCTTTAGATAGGAGTCAAGAAAGATAGAGTGCTTTATTATTTTGGTATATTGGGGACCATCGCTCTAAGGTCTCTTTATATACTAGTTCAATTGGGATTCCCATTAAACCCTAGTTAACTATGAATGAGCTTCCACTCATTAAGTTCATATTCAATTAGGAATCTAGGGTCTTAATTAATTAGATCACATAATAGGGTCAAATCTAATAAAATAACCCCAATATGATAAAATATTAATCCACATACATAGCTCATACTTTAATTATACGTATTATTATTTAAATGCGTTTAACATGACTTGAGCTATGCCTGTGTACCTAATGTAATTAAATCACATAAACCTTAAGCGCGCATAAATAGGTTATTTCAATAAAAGAATTTCCCTTTAGTTCAATCTACTCCATCTCCTGTATTAGCTTGGTATCAAGGTTGCTTTCATCACTACCGTTGTAACTAAACCTTCCTCGATCACCAATTCTAATACATTCAATGACATAGATCAAGTATGGATAGATAGCATGGAAACTACATGCAAAGTGATCTATGTCATGCCTGTTTCCAACTGATCCAAATTCCTTAGTGAGATCATTCCTAAAAACTTTATGTTAAACCACATTTGCTAAACTGCATGCATGATAAACAAGTTTAGATAATCGAACATAAACCATCAACTTTATTCTATATAGAAAATAAACAAAATATTGTCAAAAAAACATCCTTAATAACAAACTCCCACTAAACCATGGAATACAAAAAGTGACTAACACCAATGTGAGTAACATACTCATGAAAAACTTTAGGTGGTAAACCTATAGTCAATGGACCTACCACCATATAGTTTTTTTCCAATATGTTCTATCAAAATTTGACCATTTTGAACTCTTTCTTTAACAACTAGAAACTTCACGTCTACATACTTTGACATTATATTGTTGTTGAGCCCTTTTCAGTGTCGTTTAAGTCCCAAAAAGAACCACAAATTAAAAAAAAGTTTAAACTCCCGAACTACTCCTGTTACTACAAAAACGAAGCAATAATGGTGAGTCTGGGGTCGAACCACAGGGACGCATAGAATTGATTCCCTCTTAAGTTAAATTTTACTGTGGAAAAATAGTAAAAACAGGGTTTTAGGTTTTGATTAATTTGAAAACATGCAGGAAAATAAATTGCAAGGGATAAATGTAAACAGTAATTGGTTCATCTGGTTCTCAGATAAAGTTAGGCATTTAATGTAATTTCAATCATCGTTTTCTGCCCATCGACTATGCGTTCGAATTATGCATGCATAACTACCAAATTGTTGCGATTTAACTAGCTTCTACAAAGGCCGAAAACTAATTAAATCAAAATCAATCAAACGCCCTAATTATTAAGGTTGGAAAGGTCAAACCCTAACTAATCTACATGTTTCTAAATTCAATGGGTTCGATAGTGGCCATGTAGAAATAAAAACCATGCATTATGATTTAGGATTCAATTACGTCGCTTAAAGTTTTCAGGAAATCCATATTCAATTAACCAATTTTATCTTTGAACCTAGCAATTAGACATTTTAGGAATAGCCATCAAATGTCTAATTTACTATTGCTACTTAGTACCTTAACAAGACTAAGAATCATTAGCATGCATGATAAAGTGTGAAAGTCAACATCAATAATCATGCTCCAGAATTTAAACCGAATCAAAGAAAACACAATTCTAAATTACAACAATCGATTAAAACAGATGACTCACGAAATTGACATTGAATCCTTGATCTAAGAAACTAGATGCAGATTAACTCATAAATTCATAGACAAATTTAAGAGTTCAAGCCAATACATGTTTACAATCCAAAATAATACTAAAATCTAACCTAATGATACTTAAGAGATTAAAGGGAAAGAAGATAGTAAAGCCACTCCTCGGCCTCCATAACCTCCAAGTTCATATCCCTTTAGCCTCCAAGAAGTTTCTGCATCTTTTGACCTAAAACCAAAGAAAATAATTTAAAGTATTAATCGCTGCGTCAACGTTGCCCTGCATCTGGGCTGAAGATGGAATGCATGCATGCGGCTGATTACCATCAAAGTATTCAGAGCATTGTAACGGTGTTGACAGCATCGCAACGCTGCCCTGAACACTGGCATTTTGCCTTATGGTCAGAAGAATTTAGGCAAATGTTGAGCGTTGCGATGCTGTCTAAAGGCTTTTTAGTAATTTTTGCCTCTTTGAAGCTCGGTTGTTCAAATCAATTTGAATTTGCTTAAATTAACCCCGTTTAGCTCCAAATGCTTGGTTCTACCTTTTGATTGCTCGGTACCTGTAAAATAGGGCAATAAACACATAAAATAGCTCTTTTTTAGAGCTATCAAACACCTCAAACTTAATTCATGCTCATCATGAGGATTGTAGAAGCACACAGTCAAACAAATTAAGACATGTTAGCTCTAGTTGCAAAGTTGTAACTCTAGTCTCAACAGTCAGTAAGAATAAAGTTTGCAATCAAGAACGAAATTCAATTAGAATCAATCAATGAAGCACAATTTTAAGAATGATTCTTAATCTATTCATACATAAGTGAACCTAAAGTTTTGCTAGTTAAGCTTCACGGCCTAGAAAAGTTTTATAAGGCTTTCATCCCATTTTTCATCTACTCTGGCTCGGTTATCAATCTTGGACCTACCAAACTTGCAAACAAGAGGGAACTACCAAACGTGCTTTCATACCCCACTGTAAGGAACCTATCCACTCTTTTCCCGCAAGGCCCTAACTAGACATAGCGGAGGTAGTTCTGTTCACCTCTATCCATGCACACACACACACACATTATTTTATGCATTTTTTTAAACAGTTAATTTGCTTCTCTTTATTTTTCTTTTTTTTATACCCAATAGGCCTTATTTTATCCACCTTGTCTAGTTTTTCTCTACAACAAGTGTGATTACTCATAAGTCAAAGGTGGACGTTTCATGGAGACAACAGAAATACAAACCAAATAACCCAAGCATGCAAGACTTTAATTTTGCAAAACAATTACTTAAAGATGTATGGGAGACAAGAAAAATTTAAAAATCGGCTAAAAACCATGATCATGCTTTCTTAATGTTCTTTCATGCAAATTCTATCACAGAAGGAGTGCGTTATAAACTACTCATCATAACAACAGAGCAACAGAGCAAACAAGAAAACCAAACCACCCAAAGCATAGTCCAAGCACAGAGCTCAAGGACCCCAAGCTAAAATTAAAGCTACCCAACAGGTACTCCACCACCAATATTAAAATGATACATTCTCCCTAATGTATCTTAAGTATAGCTCAAAAATGAAAAGAGCAAGGGAATAGAAAACCTCCTCTAAAAACACGATGCACACGGGATGGTGGTGGTTGGGCTTCTTCTCTTCGCATTGGCTTTTCTGTTGAAGCTTCAGAGAGACCTACCAAAGAATGAAAAATAAAAGAAAAACAAACCTACAAAACAAAAAAGAAGTTAGCAAAAACCAAAAGAAAAGAAACAAAAAACTACAAAAATAACAAAAATGAAAATTAAGGAAGGAAAAGAAAAATACTACCAAGGGCATAAAAAAGAAGGAAGGCTAGCTTCAATCGGAGTCTTGTGAGTCTAGCATTTGAGATTACACCACATAAATCTTGATAGAATCTTGAGATTGGTAAAGAATGGACTTTTAAGCAAGTTAGAAGATGATTCATTACCTCCATGTGAATCTTGTCTCGATGGAAAAATGACTAAAATACCTTTTAGGGGAAAAAGTTGTAGAGCCAAAGAACCTTTAAAACTCATACATTCGGATTTTTAAGGTCTAATGAATGTAAAGGCTAAAGGAGGGTACGAATACTTCATCTCTTTCATAGATGATTATTCAATGTATGGTTACTTATTATGGAACATAAGTCTAAAGCCTTTGAAAAGTTCAAAGAGTATAAAGCTGAAGTTGAAAACCTATTAGGTAAAACAATTAAAACACTTAAATCTGATCGAGGTGAAGAGTACATAGATTTAGAATTCCAGGACTACATGATAGAACATGGAATTCAATCCAGCTCTCAGCACCTGGTACATCTTAGTAGAATGTTGTATCAGAAAGAAGAAATAGAACCTAATTTGATATGGTTAGTTATATGATGAGTTATGCTCGATTGCCCAACTCATTTTGGGGGTATGCAGTAGAGACTGTAGTTCACATCTTGAACAATGTGTACGTTCTTATGTCCTAAAATTCATGGTTTGTAAACAATAAACTTATTATATTATTAATAAAGATGTTACTGAGGTTTTATTTAATAAAGTTGTTATGAATGTATGAATTGCTCATTTCATTCTAGAAAGAACCTAAATCAAATAAACTAAGATCTATGGCTATTACATGAATACTTAGACCTTATGTAATGACATAAAAGTGGATCAAATTTGAGTAAACAGTCTAAACGGTCTATAGTATATGAATAAGGCTAGGTACCTTATCTTGAGGACACCATCGGATGCGACCCACTTTATATTTAGTACAAACGATGTGATCCTGAATCGTTCATGTAATGACATGCAAGCGGGGGCATCTAATGCAAAGAGTTTGTAAAAGATCGGACTAAGAAATAAGTAACTCTTATTGTATAACGTTGTTTACTATTTAAGACTTAATATTTCAAAACGATGACCTACGTAACTTGACCTTAGTCTTGAGCTAACTATGCAGTCCTATTTACTCAGGATTATCCTTAGATTTGCATGGGTAAGGGTTGGCTCAATAGCGCCGACTCAATAAGCCTCCCATTTCAAGGGTATAATTGGGTAGATATCTGGTGACATAGGGTGTAATACGGACTTCACTCCTTATTGCCTTTAGGGATAGTAAAGAGGTCGTTCCCTTAAGTGCCAACTCCAGGACTTGAACAAGGGGCTCCATGTTCTCCTTGGCTCGAGAGGGATTCGATTTAGTGATTGGATCACAAATCAAGTCTTAATTAGAGGACCAGTAGAACTTAAGAAGCCAGATGTAATCTCAAGGGTAAAACAACTATTGACTTAGCCGTTATTACAAACAACCTATGAAGGGTTGACTTACGGATTCTGGTTATATTGAGTGGACAGAAGTATATCTATAGTGAGGGAAGTGCAACTACTAGGCTTTAGTAGAATGACTCGGTAGTTAGCAAATGTCAGTTAATTGAGTTAAAGAATTTAGCCGGTGAATCTCGAATTGTTGGAGCCCATGATCTGTAGGTCCATGAGGTCCCCCTACTAGGTCATATCGGACTAAACCTTAGAATAGTGTGACGAACAAATTGGAAGTGTTTGAATTCGATTTTTGGTGGAAAATGTTAAATATGTACGGTATATTTAACCTAATATTTAATTGTAAATTAAACAGAAAGAGAGAGAAAATAGGAAATATTTAAATAAGATTTAAATATCAAGATTATGAATAGAGATTCATATTGACTGTTATTAGTGTTGGATTTAATATTAAATTAAATTAATCAAATTGTTTAATTAATTATTTAATATTAATATAAATTTAAAATTAATTATTAAAATTAATTTTGAAATTAAATGCAATTTGTCACAATTGCATTCAAAGTCAAAATAGTTGACTAGGCCAAAATTGAATCAAAAGTTAAAATTGTTGACTAGGTAAAAATGCAATAAAAGTCAAAATGTCTACTTTTGACTTCGAAAGTCAAAAAGTCAAAATTGTTGACTTTGGACTTTAAGAGTCAAATTTTGACCTTTGACTTAGTTAGTGAAAAGATCCAACAATTTTGAGTGGGAAATTCAAACATTTACATTGTGTTGGAAGGAAAATTAGTGATGGGGTGGTGCACGCAATCATGTGTTAGACATGGCTTATTCTATGCGTTTACGCCCATGCGTCAGAGGTCATGCGTTGGAATGAAAATGTGTTAACCTAGTATGCAATGACCACGCGTTCCTATCACAAGTTTTCTTATGCTCGCACCAAGTATAACGCAAACGCAAGTTTCTCGGGTAATCCGAGGTCGAACATAGGGACTTGTTACTCAATAATGCTTGTGAAGCAATGCGTTTGAGGCGATGAATAAAAAAAATTTAATGGATTTACACACTACTACTCCTAACTAAACAGATTGAACAATATGAGACTTGCGATGAGAATAGGTAGATACATAACAACCATTAACGCATGATAATATTTATTATCTTAAATCGCTCGAGTAATCCCAACTCGTCACACTAACGCATCGCACACCTCTCGGGGGTCAGCCACATGACTATATCTCGACAGTACATGGTTGCGTCGAGCATAAAATTATGCCTATCTCTAAGAACAATGCATACTTTGCTTTAGTGCGTTCCATCTCTTACTTTCTCAGGCAGTTAGACGCGGCTATTTAACTTATAGACAAGCAATGCAATAACCCATAGACAAGCGTTGTTACAGCCTTTCACCAGGAAAAGAGGATTAACTCACTATACTCGCACAACGCACACCTCTCGGTGGGTTGCTACATGCGTCCTATCTCTAGGCTACACGATTAAGTATGTGATTGCCTTTGATAAATAAACGATGAAGGTAAATGATGATAAAGATAGAGATGATGAAGAAGATGGCATTGAAGGAATCAAGAGATGCATTGATTACAAAATGTCTTAATATCTTAAGCTAAAATGTAATACAATACAGAGGATAAAAGAGAAATGAAGGACTCTATGTCAAAACTGTCGGTGATGCCATGGATGAATTGTGGATATGTCTCTCTCGAGCTCTATCTCCGACGAAAGCTCCGGTCGTCACTTGGTCTCGTTTGTGGAGGTGAAGAATTCTCACTGAAAATCTTACTCAAGCATTCATCTCTGATCGCAAACCTTTACCTTGAGGCAGAAGTTCGGATGTCTTGAAATGAAAGTCCAAAGGGCTATTTATAGAGTTTAAAGGCCGACAGCTATCATGATTGCATTATGGCTCACTGTTATTTTTGTCGTGGTATGGGCATTGTCACATCGTCTTATCTTGTTGATACTCTCAAAGTATGCGTCCAGCTTGATTCAGCTGAAGTATCAATGCGTTCTACCCATCTTGCGATCCTCTATTATGGCTATCACTTCGTGGCCGCAATCTCCAAGTTATTACCACATTTACTTGATCACTGCAACTTTCATATGATGGATGCATGCGATCCAACTTTCAGCGCATGCGTTTGTCTTTGCAGTCGCCTAGCTTCAACGAATGCGTTTGTCTGCGATTGCTTATTTCCAATGCATGCGTTTGATTTCTGCGATAGCTACAAAAATAACACTTTGGCACGGAGTAACGCATAATATTGGGGTCAGTGAGGATTTAGGTGCTAATCGACGCAAAACAAAATTTTTCGCAAATTCTAAGTATTATCACCGCATTTTTTACTTATTAGCCCTCATAATTCTAAATAAAAGGCTTATAATAACTGGCATTTATGCCAGTTATCAAATTGCTAAGTGTTGTTTTCAATTGAAGACATTTGCCCCACTAATCCCACTTTGAATTTGTGGACTTTTTTAGTGTCAAATTCTCATCAAACTCAAAGTTGCATGTTTTGCATGATATGGCCCATAAAAAAAATGTGTTTTATGAATATTAGCTCTTTTGGCCAAGTGGACTTTTATGAGATTATTTGATAATCTTAACCTATTTTCTCTCGAAATTAGTCACTCACCTGATCACCATCATGTTCTAAAGCTAGAGAATAGTCAGGAAGAATCTCGTGGTGATCTATGGACCATTCGTGAAGAGATTGGAGGTGATTTGGAGAAGATTTGATACTACAAAGGTTGTATATTTTCTTTCCCTTTGTTCTTAACTTAATTGCATGTTTATTTTTTGAAATTGACCTAATTAGAGTACTTTAAATCCGTTAAATTCTTCCGCTACACATGTGTTCGTTCCAGCACAATGTTCCCTTAAAGAGTGTTTTTGAAACACCTTTCGAGTTATGGAGGGGACGTAAACCGAGTTTACGTTACTTCAAAAATTGGGGTTGTCCTACACATGTGTTAGTGACAAATTCAAAAAAGTTGGAACCTTGTTCAAGATTATACCAATTTGTTGTTTATCCTAAGGAAATGAAATGTGGTCTGTTTTATGATACTCAAGAAGATAAAGTGTTTGTATCGAAAAACGCTACATTTTTTTAAGAAGACGACATGCTAGATCATAAACCATGAAGCAAAATATTATTAAGTGAAGCTACTGATGAATCAACAAGGGTTGTTGTTGCAGCTGGTCCTTCATCAAGAGTTAATGAAGAAGCCAACACTTTAGGTCCGTCTCGTCCTTCTCAATCAGTGAGAGTGCCTTGACGCAGTGGGAAGGTTGTGATATAACCTGACTGGTACTTGGGTTTAATTGAAACTCATGTTGTCATGCCAAATGATGGTGTTGGAGACTTGTTGTCCTATAAACAGGCAATGAATGATGTAAACAAGGACTAATGGATCAAAGCCATAGACCTTGAAATGAAGTTTATGTACTCCAATTCAGTATGGGATCTTGTAGATCCACTTAAAGGGGTAAAATCCATAGGGTGCAAATAGATCTATAAAAGAAAGAGAGATGTAGCCAGAAAGGTACAAACATTTCAAGCTAGACTTGTAGCACAGGGTTATACCCAGAGGGCAAGTTTTGACTATGAGGAAATTTTTTCCTCTATTGCTATGCTTAAGTCTATAAGAATTCTCTTGTCAATGCATATTATGACTATGAAATATGGCAAATGTATGTCAAGACTATTTTTCTGAATTGCAATTTTGAAGAAAACATCTTTATGTCTCAGGCCAAGGGGTTCATAACCTGAGGATAGGAGCATAAAGTTTGCAAGCTGAATCGATCCATTTATGGGTTGAAACAGGCATCCAAATCTTGGAACATTAGATTTGATACAGTGAAAAAATATTTTTGTTTTGATCAAAATATTGATGAACCTTGTATCTATAAGAAAATTATCAACGATAAAGTAGCTTTTCTAGTACTTTATGTGGATGATATCCTACTCATTGTGAATGATGTAAGGTACCTCACTGACATTAGATTTGTAGCCCAATTTTAAATGAAAGATTTAGGTGAGGCGCAGTATTTACTTGGGATCCAAATCATTATAGATTGTAAGAAGAACACGTTGGCTCTGTCTCAAGCAACTTATATCGACAAAATGTTGACTTGATATTCGATACAGAACTTTACAAAAGGTTTATTACCATTCAAGCACTTGGTTCAGTTGTCTAAGGAATAATATCCTAAGATACCTTAAGAAGTTGAGGATATGACATGTACCATATGCCTTAGCTGTGGGCAGCTTAATGTATGTTATGCTCTGCACTAGGTTAGATATTTGTTATGCAATGAGAATAGTTAGTAGGTACCAGTCCAATCCATGGTTAGACAACTAGACTGCGGTTAAGAACATCCTCAAGGGACTATACGTTGGTATATGGAGCAAAGGATTTGATCCTTACAAGATACACCAATCTTGATTTCTAAACTAACAAGGATTCTAGGAAATCAACGTCAGATTCAGTGTTTACACTGAACGGGGGAGCTGTAGTGTGGCATAGTATGAAGCAAGGATGTATTGCATATTCCACAATGGAAACTGAGTATGTAGCTTCTTGTGAAGTAGCAACGGAAGCAATTTGACTCAGGAAGTTCCTAAGCGACTTGGAAGCGGTTCTAAATATGGTCTTGCCCATCACCTTATAATGTGACAATAGTAGGAAAGTAGTCATTGCTGATCTTTCTACAAAGGCTCTCTCTCGACTAAAGTGTTTAAGGGTCAACTGGAGAGTATTGGTCTACGAGACATGTACGTTGTATAATCTAGGACAAATGGGAGATGTGTAATGGGTATATGGATGCCTTAGTTTATTGTATTTATTTACAATAATCCCGTCTTTTGGATTCTGATATCATGTATAACCCATTGACTATAATTTTAGTTCAAGTGGGAGTTTGTTAGGTGTTATGCCCTAAAACTTGTATATAGTAAATGTTATTAATTGACTGTCATCCATAAAGAGTTATAAATGTTAATTCAACAAACATTATTGTTTTTGTTGTTTGTCTATTTTGTCTTAATAACCCTAAATCTA
Organism: Benincasa hispida; assembly: GCF_027475165.1. Taxonomy (NCBI): domain Eukaryota; kingdom Viridiplantae; phylum Streptophyta; class Magnoliopsida; order Cucurbitales; family Cucurbitaceae; genus Benincasa; species Benincasa hispida. The sequence continues at coordinate 37,874,145 of NC_143486.1, read as the reverse complement.
ATAAATTGTGCGTTATGAACACTTGTGAAGGACTAACTTGTTATTATTAGTCTATATTGTTGGACATAGAAATATATTTGTAGTGAGAAGAGTAAAGTTGTGGGTCTGTAGTGGAATGTCACATTTAACGATTATTGATTAACTTGGTTAATGAGTTTAACCAATCAATCTCATATCATTGGAGCTTCTAATCTACAGGTCCACCAGGTCCCCTTGTTAGCTCACTAGAAGATATTAATGTGATTGATATATAATTGATTATTGATATGATCTATAATTCACATTGATTGAAAATTAACTCAAGTGAATTAGATTCACAAAGAATTAATTAAAAAAGATGTACTACACATATACATAGGATGTTTAGGATAATTAGATATTTATACATTAAATTATATTAGTTATTTAATTCATATGCAAATTAAGTTAAATAATTGTTATTTTATTGTGCTAATTAATTAAATAAGTGTTATTTAATTAATTAATTGTATAAAAATGAATAGGAAAAGGATTAGGAAAAAGGCTTGACCCTTTGGGAGACATTGAGACAGACACGACAATACACAACATAGAAGTGTTAGTGAAAAATTTTCCCTAAGCCACAAATAGAATCCTCTCTACTCTCCAAAACCATTTTCTCCTCTCCCTCTCCCAATAGTTGGATACCACCTAGAGAATAATGAGGTTACTCTCGTGGTAGTGTTCAAGATTGTTGAAGAAATCGTTCATGATCAAGATCATTGGAGGAGTCATTCGTTGAAACTTGGGAATCTACAAAGGTAAGAATGATTCTAATCTTTTTCCAAAAGGCATGTTATATTATATGTTTATATTCTATTTTAGTATACTGAATTTGTTTATGTAAAAATCCAATTGTGGGATGTAAGTTCTCACACAAATGCTTCCGTTGCGAAATCCGATCTCTTTAATTTCATCATTTTGCTAAATTTGATGCATGCGGCATATTCTGATTTTGAGATTTTTTAAACTTTTTGTAAACTTTTTGTAGGATTTTTATATTTTAACTTGAAGTGTTTGGTTATATTTGGTTGTTTACGAAATTTGCATAAGGATTAGACATATGGGGGAAAAAAGAATAGAAATATCGATCGGCAAACAATGGGGGCACCTATATATGAGTTATTTTCAAATTGGTTTTTTATCAACTCAGAGTAAATTCAAAGAAATTGATTGTTTGGTAGTTGAGATTTTTTTATTGAAGGAATTGATATTCCCCACAGCGGAAATAAATTGAATGCATTGACCTCTAGACTTTGTTTTACAGAATAGAAAAATATAGAGAGACGGAAACAATAAACAATATTAACTTAAAGATGCTATCTACTGTATTAATCAGATAGAGAAGAAAGATATAAAGGGAATCACATAACCTTGAAGACCAATTCTTCTCGTTCCTCTCCAATTCGCATCGTCTTCTTCCAATCTCACGAACACTGCAACCGGACACCATTATAGGGTCTTCCTCGTTATTCTCAGTGATGAAAATCATGCAGAGGTGTGGGGTTGCACTTAAATTTGGTGGGAAGAAGAAGAGAATTGAGAGGAATTTTCTTCTCTATAAAAACTCATCGAACCAGAGAAACCAATGACAGAACAAGAGATAACAGGTCTCTCCATTCTAATGAGATTAGAAACCTAAGTTTAATATTTTAATTCGGTTTAATAGGATTAAATTGACTAACAAAAGATTAAATATGTACCAAATCTATCTATAAGCGACCTTTTGGCTAAAGTTGGTTCTGCCTAGGCTGGGGTACTTAAGTCGATGGAAACGTCGCACCCCTACCTGGGAACCTACTTGGAAAGGTGAATTAGATATATTTGTTGCATGCATGCAAATTTGATGATAGTCTGTTAAAGTGTTTAATAAGACTTGAATCAAACTTGTTTAATCGTAAAAAGAAAGTGTTGTTTTTTAGCAAATTAAACAACCACTTAGTTAAAATTAGTAGTCATATTTTCTAAGTTAATGAATCTCTAGGTAGAACATTCAATGGGAGGTAATTGGGGTATATGATACTTCACTTTACCTCTACACGTTTCTCCCGAAAAAGTTCACACCGTGAGTTCTATCCTCGGCCTCGAGGCACCCTGGGACTGTCCCCCTAAAGAATGGCGTTTGGGTAGGTCAATACGAAGATGAATGGTGAGAATGTTCAAAGTAAGTGGGAGCGGGACGTGTGACAACATATCCCTTGGTCTCTCTTATGGATAAAGTTTTCGCACATTTCCTCGAGACACCCCGAGAGTGTCTCCCTAAAAGATGGTTGTATTTGCACAACTCTTTATTTGATCTCTAGAAATGGATAGGGTTCTTTTAGTCTCTTATCCTAATCTACTTTTTCCCTATGGTGGGTGCATTAGAGCGGGACTCTAGGGTCTTAAATGAGGGCTTACACTCAGACATAATTGTTAAGGATGTTAATAAATTCTTGACCGAACAATGGTGACTGTTAGATTCAGTTACAAATTGTTGTTTCTGTCTAATGGTGGAGGTTGTCTCATTCCAGTGAAGGGACCTTTGATCACCCTATGGTGACTTTTGTTCTGTCTCATTGGAGCATCCTTGCAAAATAGATGTCACTTAGGGTAGAATAGAACTATTTTGCTTAAACTTATTTGGTGTTAAAAGTGGTAATGCAAGTAGACTCATTAAGTTTGTTCAATTTTTTGAACAATACAATGGCTACCGCTACTCTTTCACTTTTAGCCGTCGATAAACTGACTAGCGAGAATTATGCTAGTTAGAAGAATACAATTAACATGATACTTATCATCGAAGACTTATTGTTTGTCTTTATGGAGGAGTGTCCTCCTATTCCACCTCCCAATGCTGCTTGAAATGTTTGAGAGGCACACGAGCATTGGGCACTGGCGAACAAAAAGGCCTGAGCATGTATTTTGGCCAGCTTTAACGATGTTTTGGCCAGGAAGTATGAGCCCATGATCACTGCACGTGAGATCATGAAGTCCATGAGGGGAATGTTCAGACAACTATTCGTACAACTCTGGCCGACGCTCTTAAGTTCATCTTCAACTCTAAAATGAAGAAGGGAACATCTGTTCGTGAACATATTCTAAACATGATGGTCCACTTCAACGTGGCAGATATGAACGGGTCGAGCATCGATGAGGCCAGACAAGTTAGCATTATTCTGGGGTCATTACCAGAAAGCTTCCTTCACTTCAGAAGAAATGTTGTTATGAACCGGGTTGATTACAACCTTACAACTCTACTCAATGAGTTGTAGGCATGTCAATCTTTGCTGAAAAGCAAGGAAAATAAGGTTGGTGAGGCCAATGTTGCATCATCTTTCAAAAAGTTCTATAAAGATTCGGCCTCTGGAACTAAGTCTTCACCTTCTTCTTCCAGAATGAGCAAGTGGAAGAAGAAGAAGGGTCATAAGGGGAAGGCGCCTGTTAACCCACAACCTATCGCTCCACATGGTAGGCAACCAATGCGGGTTGACAAGGAAAAGTGTTTCCACTGCAACCAGGACGAGCACTAAAAGCAAAACTGCCCTCGTTATTTGGCTGAGAAGAAGAAGGTGAAACAAGGTAAATATGATTTACTGGTTTTGGAGACTTGTTTAGTGGTGAATGATGATTCTACATGAATTATTGACTTAGGGACCACTAATCATGTTTGTTTTTCATTCTAGGGAATTAGTTCCTAGTTGCAACTTTATGCTGGTGAGATGACAATGCAAGTTGGAACTGGACACATCGTCTCAGTTGTGGCAGTGAGAGGACTCCAATTGACTTTACATAATAGGTTTATCATTTTGAATGATGTTTACGTAGTGCCCTAGTTAAAAAGGAACTTAATTTTGTATAGTCTTTTCTCGAATGTAAATATACACTTAATTTTTTTGTTAATAGAGTGTTTATTATGAAAAAAGGGTGTTGATATATGTTCAACTCAACTAGAAAATAATTTGTATATGCTAAGATTGTTAGTAACAAATTCCCTCCATTACATAGACATAATTAAAACTATCATAACTCAAAATAAACGACTTAAAGTTTCTCCTAAAGAAAATGCCCAACTTTGGCACCTACGATTAGGGCACATTATTCTAAATAGGATTGAGAGGTTGGTGAATAATGGATTTCTAATCGAGTTAGAAGAAAATCTTTTACCTGTGTGTGAATCATGCCTTAAAGGCAAAATGACTAAGAGACCTTTTTTCTGGTAAAGGTGATAGGTCAAAGAGCCTCTAGAGTTAGTGTATTAAGACCTTTGTGGTCCGGTGAATGTGCGAGCTAGAAGAGGCTAAGAATACTTCATCACTTATACTAATGATTAATCGAGGTATGGGTATGTTTATTTAATGCAACACAAGTCTGAGTCCTTTCAAAAGTTCAAATAGTTCAATGTTGATATTGAAAATGCATTAAGTAAAAAAATAAAACACTTCAATCTGATCAAGGTGGAGAGTTTTTGAATTTCGAGTTCTAGAACTATTTGATAGAACATGGAATTGTTTCCCAAATCTCAGCACCTGGTACACCTTAGCAGAATGGTGTATCAGAGAGGAGAAATCGAACCCTATTGGACATGGTTTGGTCGATGATAAGTTACGCTTCCTTACCTGACTCGTTTTGGGGTTTTGCAATAGAGACTGCAGCTTATATTCTAAACTGCGTTTCCTTCAAGAATGTTGCCAGAACACCATTGGAGTTGTGGAATGGTCGTAAAGCTAGTTTACGTTACTTCCACATATGAGGTTGCCCAGCACATGTGCTTGAGGCTAATATTAAGAAATTGAAACCGTGTTCGAGGTTGTGCCTATATGTAAGCTACCCCAAAGAGACACGAGGGGGTTACTTTTATTATCCTTAAGAGAACAAAGTGTTTTATATCGACGAAGACTACTTTTCTTAAGGAGGATCATATAAGTGAGCACAGTCCTAGAAGTAAAATCTTGTTGAATGAACTTTCCAAAGAAACTACTGAAACTTCAACAAGAGTTGTCGAAGAGCCTACTAACTCAACGAGAGTTTTTTATGTAGGTTCATCTAGTAGGTCAAATCAACCTCAAGTGCTAAGGTAACCTCGACGTAGTGGGAAGGTTGCGAACCTACCTATTCACTATATGGGTTTAACTGAAACCCTAGCTATGGTAGCTGATTGCGAAGTTGAGGATCTGTTGTCTTACAAGAAGGAATAGAGGATGTTGATAGAGATGAATGGGTTAAAGCCATGGATCTCGAGATGGATTCAATGTACTTTAACTCAGTTTGCGATCTTGTAGATCAACCTGATGTGGTAAAACCTATATGTTGTAAATGGATCTAAAAGAGGAAACGAGGTGCTGATGGGAAGGTGCAAACTGATAACGGGTAGAAATCACGTTATTACAGCACAAATAAGTAAAACAATGAGAGAATATGACAGTAAAAATAAACAAAATCATGTCCAAAAATGTTAAACTGAGAAAATTGCGATCACATGCGCCCATCGCATAAAAGTAGTTAATTTACTTATTTTGTGCAGGAAAAATGCGTTGGCGCAAGGAATTAGGCGCCCGCGCGCTTGAAGGATTGTGATCGTAAAGTCATGTGATCGTGAGAAGTTGCTTAAGAAGATGGCCGCATAAAGACTGCGCATCAAGGTGACAACATAATAAATCATGATCGGACGAAAAGCTGATGACGGTCGAATCCGAATTTAGTTGACAAGCCGCATGGAAGGTACACTCAACTTTTGGTGACCATTAACGGTGCATCAGAGTAGGAGATTTAATGACTGCCCATCATTGCAATCATTAGAGAGAAAAACTTCAATCACCTTCAGCTCTATAAATACCGAAGGCCACCATTGTGCCAGGAGATCGCCAGATAGCATATGAGAGGATACACTTACAAGAAAATGTTAAGTAAGTTTAACAATTTTTGGCTGAACAATGGTGACTAATAGTTACAGTAACAAGGAGTTTTTTTGTATATTGGTTGTGAATGTCTTATTTCATTGAAGGGGCACCTGATCATCATATTGCCCTACCTCAACGAAACATTATTGAAAAATAAATGTCACTTACGGTGCATTAGATTATTTTGCTAATTTTGATTGGTTTTTTTCCAAATGGGTTAATACATATAGTACAAATATAAATAAATTTTATGGATTCATGGTACATCATTAATTATTTACTTCCGTTTTATTATCCTAAAAAAATTGAATGTGTTTGGTTACGTAGTATTTATTACTACTTTTTCTCCATTCAAAGAAAGTTATTACAAATACAAATGTGACCATTCATGCATCAATTGAAAACCGAACACATATAAATAGAAACCATAGGAGTGCATTGTATACAAAACAAAAATACTCTGAATTATAAAAAGTTCAATCCGAAGCAAAATGGGAACAATCTATGAAGAAAAGAAGCATTTGGCATTGGTTCTTTTAGTTGTGTTGGTGGCTGCAGCATCGATCCAGCTGTGTACGACAGTTCCACTACCACTCCCAACGTGGCACATTCATGTGGTAAATGGCTTAAACAATGAAACCCTATTGGTTCATTGTAAGTCCAAAGATGATGATTTGGGAAGCCATAATTTGGTTGCCAAAGGAGAAGAATTTCAATGGACTTTTAAGGTCAACTTTCTTGGAACAACGTTGTTTTGGTGCTATCTGGCAAAGCCAAATTTTAACGTATCGTTTGAATCTTTTTGGGTTGAAAAAACTCATCCTTGGCTCGCTACTAGGTGCTTTGACAAAAATTGCTTTTGGATTGCTAAAGATGATGGGATTTACTTGAGAAACAATCCTACTAATGTTGATGAACTTGTACACCAATGGAACAAAGTTGCTTGAGTGCTACATATGTACATTTTCAACTACTAAAATGTTAATATAAGAAATATCATACATTCAGATACGATTCCCGTCTTTATATATATATATATATATACACATATATATATTCAAGTCATTTTATGATATGGGCCAATGAATGACCATAACATAAACGTCCATCCAAATCTTTCATCTGTTAGGTAGATAGGTTCAACAACTTCGCATCGTAAATTTAATTTCATACTTAACTTTTTACTCTGATACAAGCTTCTATTTTGATTAATTTTGAAAAAGAAATGTTTTTCAACAAACCATATTCATTTAAACACTTTTGATAAAATCTGTCTAAAATAAATACACTCATCTGTTTGACAATTTATTCTCAAAATCTTCTTATATATGTTCATTCCATTTGTTATACGCTAAAAGTAATTTTATTAATGTCAATTTTGACCATAAATTATATTCTTGTATGTAGTTTTGGAAACATTTCTTCAATTTTGATGAAGGGGAAGTTAACTTGTTAATCAAATAATTAGAACCAACAAGAATATACTTAACTATCCCACTTCTCATATTGCTATAAATTGGCTCACTTTCATGTAACCTCTATTCGAATCTTTCTCACATTCTATATGAATAAAAATATTCACTTTTAAAATACACAAATAAAATGAATATAGCTCAATTAGCATGGAGCTTGTTTGCTCCACCAAGTTCGTCAGATAACTTGTTCAGTAACTTAGAATTAGGAAATAAGAAATTATAAAAGAATAACATGATCAATAATGTTTCTCTATCTCTCTCTCTTTTTGCTAACTATTTCTTAAATAAGAAAAAAATTAATAACATTGTTTCTCATAATTTATTTATCTTTTCTTTCGTATTATATTTATTTTGAAAATAAAATAAAAGAAAAGAGAGAAGTAAAAATAATTAAAAATTATTATTATTATAAAGAAAAGATAACTAAAGTTGGTTGCAGACGGACGCAAGCACATTGTGTTTGAAATTTGTTTGTATTTTTAACAAACATGTTAAATAATATTTAAAGAAATAAAAACTTTCAGCAAATCTAACTTAAATGTTTTTCTAAGAAAAAAACTGAAATGTAATTATTGTGAAATGAAACTATTTACCTAGTAACACTAATAAAAATAGTCAAATATTTTAGCTTCGAATATGCAATCATGTTTGAAACTAAAACTAACGTTTAGCATTTAGATCATAATCAAATTTAAGTAACATATTTTATACACATATATATGTTATACTTTTAACCTTAGAGTAAGAGGTGATTCCCTATCCCTCATATTTAAAAATAATAATAATAATAAATGTATATTATACTATCATCTTTAGAGTTAGAGGTTTTTTACTCCTGCCTCTCATAAATAACATACCGAATTCCATTAATGATAGCTTCAAGATGATGATGGCTTTAAGATAACTATAGTCTTAACCAAAACTCCAAATCACTCTCTTTAGATGGGAGTCAAGAAAGATAGAGTGCTTTATTATTTTGATATATTGGGGACCATCGCTCTAAGATCTCTTTATATACTAGTTCAATTAGGGTTCCCATAGAACCCTAGTTAACTAAGAATGAGCTTCTACTCATTAAGTTTGTACTCAATTAGAAATCTAGGGTCTTAATTAATAAGATTATGTAATAGGATCAAATCTAATAAAATAACCCCAATATGGTAAAATATTAATCCACATACATAGCCCATACTTTAATTATACGTATCATTATTTAAATGCGTTTAACAAGACTTGAGCTATATTTGTGTACCTAATGTAATTAAATCACATAAATCTTAAGCGCGCATAAATAGGTTATTTCAACAATAGAATTCCCCTTTAGTTCAATCTACTCCATCTCCTGTATTAGCATGGTATCAAGGCTACTTTCGTCACTATCCTTGTAACTAAACCTTCCTCGATCACCAATTCTAATACATTCAATGACATAGATCAAGTATGGATAGATAGCATGGAAACTACATGCAAAGTGATCTATGTCATGCCTGTTTCCAACTGGTCAAAATTCCTTAGTTAGATCATTCCTAAAAACTTTATGTTAAACTGCATTTGCTAAATTGCATGCCTGATAAACAAGTTTAGATAATTAAACATAAACCGTCAAGTTTATTCTATATAGAAAATAAACAAAATATTGTCAAAAAAACATCCTTAATAACAAACTCCTACTAAACCATGGAATAAAAAAAGTGACTAACACCAATGTGAGTAACATACTCATGAAAAACTTTAGGTGGTAAACCTGTAGTCAATGGATCTACCACCATATAGTTTTTTCCAATATGTTCTATCAAAATTTGACCATTTTGAACTCTTTCTTTAACAACTAGAAACTTCACGTCTACATACTTTGACCTTATATTGTTGTCGAGCCCTTTTCAGTGTCGTTTAAGTCCCAAAAATAACCACAAATTAAAAGAAAGTTTAAACTCCCGAACTACTCCTATTACTAGAAGAACGTAGCAATAATGGTGAGTCCGGGGTCGAACCACAGGGACGCATTGAATTGATTCCCTCTTAAGTTAAATTTTACTATGGAAAAATAGTAAAAACGGGGTTTTGGGTTTTGATTAATTTGAAAACATGCAGGAAAATAAATTGCAAGGGATAAATGTAAAGAGTAATTGGTTCATCTAGTTCTCAGATCAAGTTAGGCATTTAATGTAATTTCAATCATCGTTTTCTGCCAATCGACTATGCATTCGAATTATGCATGCATAACTACCAAATTGTTGCGATTTAACTAGCTTCTACAAAGACCAAAAACTAATTAAATCAAAATCAATCAAACGCCCTAATTATTAAGGTTGGAAAGGTCAAACCCTAACTAATCAACATGTTTCTAAACTCAATGGGTTCGATAGTGGCCATGTAGAAATAAAAACACATGCATTATGATTTAGGATTCAATTACGTCGCTTAATTGTCAGGAAATCCATATTCAATTAACCAATTTTATCTTTGAACCTAGCAATTAGACATTTTAGGAATAGCCATCAAATGTCTAATTTACTATTGCTGCTTAGGACCTTAACAACACTAAGAATCATTAGCATGCACGATAAAGTGTGAAAGTCAACATCAATAATCATGCTCCAGAATTTAAACTGGATCAAAGAAAATACAATCCTAAATTACAAGAATCAATTAAAATAGATGACTCACGAAATTGACATTGAATCCTTGATCTAAGAAACTAGATGAAGATTAACTCATAAATTCATAGACAAATTTAAGAGTTCAAGCCAATACATGTTTACAATCCAAAATAATACTAAAATCTAACCTAATGATACTTAAGAGATTAAAGGGAAAGAAGATAGTAAAGCCACTCCTCGGCCTCCATAACCTCCAAGTTCATATCCCTTTAGCCTCCAAGAATTTTCTGCATCTTTTGACCTAAATCCAAAGAAAATAATTTAAAGTATTAATCGTAGCGTCAACGTTGCCCTGCGTCTTGGCCGAAGATGGAATGCATGCATGCGGCTGATTACCATCAAAGTATTCGGAGCATTGTAACGATGTTGACAGCATCGCAACGCTGCCCTGAACACTAGCATTTTGTCTTATGACGTCAAAAGGATTTAGGAAAATTTTGAGCATTGTGATGCTGTCCAGAGGCTTTTTAGTCATTTTCGCCTCTTTGAAGCTCGATTGCTCAAATCAATTTGAATTTGCTTAAATTAACCTCATTTAGCTCCAAATGCTTTGTTCTACCTTTTGATTGCTCGGTACCTGTAAAATAGGGCAATAAACACATAAAATCCAGCAATGAGCTCAAATTAAGCTAGCAATAATAGCTCTTTTTTAGAGCTATCAAACACCTCCAACTTAATTCATGCTCGTCACGAGGATGGTAGAAGCACATAGTCAAACAAATTAAGACATGTTAACTTTAGTTGCAAAGTTGTTACTCTAGTCTCAACAGTCAGTAAGAAAAAAGTTTGCAATCAAGAACGAAATTGAATTAGAATCAATCAATGAAGCACAATTTTAAGAATGATTCTTAATCTATTCATACATAAGTGAACCTAAAGTTTTGCTAGTTAAGCTTCACAGCCTAGAAAAGTTTTATAAGGCTTTCGTCCCATTTTTCCTCTACTCTGGCTCGGTTATCAACCTTGGACCTACCAAACATGCAAACAAGAGAGAACTAACAAACGTGCTTTCATACCCCACTGCAAGGAACCTATCCACTCTTTTCCCGCACGGCCCTAACTAGATACAGCGGAGGTAGTTCTGTTCACCTCTATCCATGCATACACACACACATTATTTTATGCATTTTTTTAAACAGTTAATTTGCTTCTCTTTATTTTTCTTTTTTTTTATACCCAATAGGCCTTATTTTATCCACCTTGTCTAGTTAATTTGATAGAATCTTGAGATTGGTAAAGAATGGACTTTTAAGCAAGTTAGAAGATGATTCATTACGTCAATGTGAATCTTGTCTCGATGGAAAAATGACTAAAATACCTTTTAGGGGAAAAAGTTGTAGAGCCAAAGAACCTTTAAAACTCATACATTCGGATCTTTAAGGTCTAATGAATGTAAAGGCTAAAGGAGGGTACGAATACTTCATCTCTTTCATAGATGATTATTCAATGTATGGTTACTTATTATGGAATATAAGTCTGAAGCCTTTGAAAAGTTCAAAGAGTATAAAGCTGAAGTTGAAAACCTATTAGGTAAAACAATTAAAACACTTTAATCTGATCGAGGTAAAGAGTACATAGGTTTAGAATTCCAGGACTACATGATAGAACATGGAATTCAATCCAACTCTCAGCACCTGGTACATCTTAGTAGAATGGTGTATCAAAAAGAAGAAATAGAACCTCATTAGATATGGTTGTTATGTGATGAGTTATGCTTGATTGCCCAACTCATTTTGGGGGTATGCAGTAGAGACTATGGTTCACATCTTGAACAATGTGTTCGATTTTATGTCCTAAAATTTGTGGTTTGTAACCAATAAACTTCTTATGTTATTAATAAAGATGTTATTGAGGTTTTATTCAATAAATTTGTTATTGAATGTATGAATTGCTCATTTCATTCTAGAAAGAACCTAAATCAAATAAACTACAGCTATTACATGAATACTTGGACTTTATGTAATGACATAAAAGTGGATCGACATCGAGTAAATAGTCTAAACGGCCTATAGTATATGGATAAGGTTGGGTACCTTATCTTGGGGACACCATAGGATGCAACCCACTTTATATTTAGTACAAACGATGTGATCCTGAATCGTTCATGTAAGACATGCGATCGGGGGCCTTCAGTGCAAAGAGTTTGTAAAAGAGCGGACCAAGAAATAAGTCACTCTTACTATATAACGTTGTTTACTATTTAAGACTTAATAATTCAAAACGATGACCTACGTAACTTGACCTTAGTCCTAAGCTAACTATGAACTCCTATTTACTCAGGATTATCCTTAGATTTACATGGGTAAGGGTTGGCTCAACAGCGCCGACTCAATAAGCCTCCAATTTCAGGGGTATGATTGGGTAGATATTCGGTGACATAGGGTGTAATACAGATTTCACTCCTTCTTGTCTTTAGGGATAGTAAAGAGGTTGTTCCCTTAAGTGTTAACTCCATGACTTAAACAAGGGGCTCCATGTTCTCCTTGGCTCGAGAGGGATTCGGTTTAGTGATTGGATCACAAATTAAGTCTTAATTAGAGGATTAGTAGAACTTAATAAGCCAGATGTAATCTCAAGGGCAAAACAACTATTGACCTAGCCGTTATTACAAACAACCTATGAAGGGTTGACTTACGGATTCTGGTTATATTGAGTGGACAGAGGTATATCTATAGTGAGGGAAGTACAACTACTAGACTTTAGTAGAATGACTCGATAGTTAGCAAAATGTTAGTTAATTGAGTTACAGAATTTAGCCGGTGAATCTCGAATTGTTGGAGCCCATGATCTGTAGGTCCATGAGGTCCCCCTACTAGGTCATATCGGACTAAACCTTAGAATAGTGTGACGAATGAATTGGAAGTGTTTGAATTCGGTTTTTGGAGAAAAGTGTTAAATATGTACAATATATTTAACTTAATGTTTAATTATAAATTAAACATAAAGAGAGAGAAAATAGAAAATATTTAAATAAGATTTTAATATCAAGATTATGAATAGAGATTCATATTGATTGTTATTAGTTTGGATTTAATAATAAATTAAATTATTTAATATTAATGTAATTTTAAATTTAATTATTAAAATTAATTTTGAGATTAAATGCAGTTGGTCATAATTGCATTCAAAGTCAAAAGAGTTGATTAGGTCAAAATTACATCAAAAGTTAAAATTGTTGACTAGGAAAAAATGCAATAAAAGTCAAAATGTTGACTTTTAACTTTGAAAGTCAAAAAGTCAAAATTGTTGACTTTAGACTTTAATAGTTAAATTTTGATCTTTAACCTAGTTAGTGAAAAGATCCAACAATTTCGAGTAGGAAATTCAAACATCTGCATTGCTAAGTGTTATTTTCAATTGAAGACATTTGCCCCTCTAATCCCACTTTGAATTAGTGGATTTTTTTACTATCAAATTCTCGTCAAACTCAAAGTTGCATGTTTTGCATGATATGACCTATAGAAAAAGTGTTTTATGAATATTAGCTCTCTTGGCCAAGTGGACTTTTATGAGATTATTTGATAATCTTAACCTACTTTCTCTCAAATCTTTAACATTTTTCTCTCAAAATTAGTCACTCACGATCACCATCCTATTCTAAAGTTGGAGAATAGTCAAGAAGACTCTCGTGGTGATCTACGGACCATTCGTGAGGAGATTGGAGGTGATTTGGAGAAGATTTGATACTACTAAGGTTGTATATCTTCTTTCCCTTTGTTCTTAATTTAATTGCATGCTTATGTTTTGAAATTAATCAAATTAGAGTACTTTAGATCCGTTTTTTCTTCCGCTATGCATGTGTTCGTTCCATCAAAATGTTTCCTCAAAGAATATTTCTGAAACACCTTTCCAGTTATGGAGGGGACGTAAACCGAGTTTACGTTAATTCAAAATCTGGGGTTGTCCTGCACATGTGTTAGTGACAAATCCTAAAACGTTGGAACCTCGTTCAAAATTATACCAATTTGTTGTCTATCCTAAGGAAATGAAATGTGGTCTGTTTTATGATACTCAAGAAGATAAAGTGTTTGTATCAAAAAATGCTACATTTTTTTAGGAAGACCACATGTTAGATCATAAACCATGAAGCAAGATAGTATTAAGTGAAGCTACTGATGAATCAACAAGGGTTGTTGTTGCAGCTGGTTCTTCATCAAGAGTTAATGAAGAAGCCAACACTTTAGGTCAGTCTCGTCTTTTTCAATCATTGAGCATGCCTCAACGCAGTGGGAAGGTTGTGATACAACCTGACTGGTACTTGGGTTTAATTGAAACTCAGTTTTTCATGCAAGATGATGGTGTTGAAGATTTTTTGTCATATAAATAGGCAATGAATGATGTAGACAAAGACCAATGGGTCAAAGCCATAGACCTTGAAATGATGTTTATGTACTCCAATTCAATATGGGATCTTGTAGATCCACCTAAAGGGGTAAAATCCATAGGGTGCAAATGGATCTATAAAAGAAAGAGAGATGTAGTCGAAAAGGTACAAACCTCTCAAGCTAGACTTGTAGCAAAGGGTTATACCCAGAGGGAAAGGTTTGACTATGAGGAAACTTGTTCCTCTGTTGCTATGCTTATGTCTATAAGAATTCTCTTATCAATGCATATTATGACTATGAAATATGGAAAATGTACGTCAAGACTACTTTTCTGAATTGCAATTTTGAAGAAAACATCTTTATGTCTCAGGTCGAGGAGTTCATAACTTGAGGTTAGGAGCAAAAAGTTTGCAAGCTGAATTCATCCATTTATGGGTTAAAACATGCATCAAGATCTTGGAACATTAGATTTGATATAGTGATAAATCTTTTTGTTTCGATCAAAATGTTGATGAATCTTGTATCTACAAGAAAATTATCAATGATAAAGTAGCTTTTCTAGTACTTTATATGGACGATATCCTAATCAATGTGAATGATGTAAGGTACCTCACTAACATTAGATTTGTAGCCCAATTCTAAATGAAAGATTTAGGTGAGGCGCAGTATTTACTTGGGATCCAAATCATTAGAGATCGCAAGAACAACACGTTGGCTCTGTCTCAAGAAACTTATATCGACAAAATGTTGACTCGATATTCGATACAGAACTCTACGAAAGTTTATTACCATTCAGGCACTTGGTTTAATTGTCTAAGGAACAATATTCAGTTGTTTAAGGAACAATATCCTAAGATACCCTAAGAAGTTAAGGATATGAGATGTACCATATGCCTCAGCTGTGGACAGCTTAATGTATGTTATGCTATGCACTAGGCTAGAAATTTGTTATGAAATGGGAATAGTTAGTAGGTACCGGTCCAATCAATGGTTAAACCACTAGATTGCGTGTAACAACCCAAATTTGTACGCATACACTACAGGAAATTAAATGTCAAATGTTAAGCAGGACGAAATTTTATTTAAGAGGGTAGTAAATGTAATACCCTAACCCTAATTTAGAAAGCAGGAAAACAAATAAATTTAATTGGAAAATCGGGTGGAAATTTAGAATTGGAAAAAAAAATATATAAGAAATTTATTAATTATCCAAAAATAATGAATAAAGGGACAAAATTAGGGAGGATTAATTAAAAGTTCGATGCTAGCTAATTCGGGTGACAAAAGGCAGTAGATAACTTTTTGTTTGGACACTGCTCATTGAAATAATTAGAGGTGAGTTAATTATACGGTTAAAATTTGAAAGAGTTAAAAAGGAGGAAGTGGACTCCACATGTCACAAGCAATGAAGGCAACCCACGCGTGATAACTAGCAAGATTGGAGAGAAATATTGGAGAGAAAACTGGGAGAGAGCAACGTTGGAGAAAAAAGATGGAGAGAAAGAAAGAGAGAGCCACACTGGCGATATTGGAGAGAAAATTAGAGAGATCGAAAGTGGAGAGAGCGAGATTCTTAGCGAGAAAATGGGAGAGAGCGAGAGCCACGAAAGTAAAACCAGCGAGAGCGAGAGCGAGAGCCACGAGAGCCAAACCAGTGAGAGCGAGAGCGAGAGTCACAAGAGCCAAACCAGTGAAAAATCTGAAGAGAGTGAGATTCTGAGAACAGAAAGAGCAAGATTTGGACAGAAGCGTGGATTATGTGTTGAATTTGGCAACGATCTTATAGATCATACATGGAGAAACCTAAAATGGAGTACAAACAAAGGTTGATAATGTAAGGGCAAACGTTAGCAAAAATTAGGTGTCTTATTAAGTGAAATTCTTAAATCTAAGTAATTTTAAAAAAGCCATTTGTAGGATGAGTTGTCACATAGAGAAGAGCTGGAAACGACTATAAATAGGAGGCTTTAGGCTAGAAGTTAATCTGATTCTCAAACAAAACTCAGTAGTAAAAATCGTGTGAAAAGGGTGAAGTAATTTTGTTAGTTAGAAGGAGGAAACGCAAGGGATGTGCTGCCCAAATTTCCTTCTGATTTAAGAGGGAAAGCTCTACTGATTAAACCCTAAGGAATAATAAGGAATAACTAGGATCGCAGTCTAGGTAAGTAGTTTATCTCACCCACTCTTTAAGTGTTTCATGGTAGTGTACCTTTAATATGTTGCATAATTATGTTGCATTAGATGTTTAAAATATGTTTATCGACAAGGGACCCCATGCATTATGTTTATTCACAATGATGAAATAAGATTAAATTTTAATTAGATAAAGGTTATGCTTCTAGAGCTAGCAGGGCATGTATGGTTGCACCCCTCTAGACCAAATTCTTTGTCAAGATTATGCTAGGGACTAACAGGGTATGTATGGTTGCACCTCTCTAGTCCAATCTTACGTTTATGTTAATGGTTGATGTTGGATGCGACTCTGGCCCTACTAATTGCATAACCCGCTAATCATCAGATGGGTTAGTTTCTGTCTAAGTCCTCATCTTCCTATCAGGGTGGAGAAATTTACGTTAGAAGCATAACCGACCATCACATGTTATTATATGTTTTCGGTCCCGATCATATGTTTTCAGGACATGTTGCATGTGATTGTGCATTTGGTCACGACCCTATGTGAGAACTACTTAATGGGTATATTATATACTCATCCTATTTTACAGATTTTGTAGGTAAGGACACAGCGTAGGTGGCAGAATTGGACGTCGCTCAAATGGCCAAACATCAAGCTCACTATCATAGGCATATGCATTTTTATATCACTACGCTAATGTTTTATGGATCCTGGTGTTTTGTAAAATAAATTTTTTATATAGTTTTCTACCTAATTAATAAAATCTTAGATATGTTCTTTTGAGATTTTTACCAAAACTCATCTCATGATAGAAAAGTCTAAGTATGCATGTCGTAGTGGTCGGACCATAATATGTAAGGATCCGGGCGTTACAGTTTGGTATCAGAGAATTTGAGCCAAGTAGGCTCTACTAATTAGAAGAGTCGTGGTGTTTGATGGTTCGACTTGTTAAGTGATGCCCACAGTTATGCCAAATACGCTGGTTAGTGGAATTTTCAAACGAATAATTTAGTAAATAATTTAGTAAACATAAGGTTTGAGTTAAAAAAATTAAATAAAATTAGATTGCTTCCTTATTATGAAAATAAAATGTGTGTACCAGATGATACCACAAAGGGCTCCAACACGACGAGGCTGACCTTGAAGTAAATCCACAAGGGATCAAAATCAAGGACATTGGCAGACGCCTTACGTGTTACTTGCACCAGATGCATTACGAATACTAATATAAAATATGAGTAATGGAAACACAACCTCGTCCACCACACCAATAACCAACGATACAAATGACTCGTAGATCATTTGAGAATTCAGAAAGTTCAATCTTTCAACATTTGATGGATCATCTGTGGATCCAATTATAGCAGAGAATTGGATAACAGAAATAGAAACTATTTTCCGCCATATGAACATCCTAGAAGAACATAAAGTAAATTGTGCCACCTTCATGTTAAGAGGCGATGCAAAGTTCTGGTGGGATCCACACAAAGAACAATCAAAGGTACAGTCTCATGGTAGCAATTCAATCAGGCTTTTTACAACAAGTATTTCCCTTTGACAGTGAGATATCAAAAGAAAGTGGAATTTCCTAATCTTCGTCAAGAGAACATGTCGGTGGCAGAGTATGAACAAAAATTTGATTGCTTGTCCCACTTTGACCCTTGACTAGTGGACACAGAAGAGAAGAAGGTGGAAAGGTTTATTTGGGGATTAAGAGAAGGCATTCGAGGCATTGTTACTGTTTTCCGACATAAAGAGTATGCTCTTGGCCTCGAGTCGGCCTTACTCATGGAAGTAGATCTTGCTGTCAAAACCTCAACTTCGGAACGAGGATTCATGCCAAATCAAAAAAGGAAATTCACCCAACAAGGCTTCCAACGTTCACAACGGTAAGCAAAAATTTCCCAAAGCACTCAGGGCGTACAGTCACAACAGAAGAGTCAAACATTCAAATATCCTAAGTGCAAAAATTGTGAAAAACACCATCAGGGGCAATGTCTTCAGAACTTAGGGGTCTGTTTCAACTGTGGCCAGACGAGTCACTATGCAAAGGCTTGCCGAAAGCTCATTAACCAAGTATCAACTGCCCAGACCACCCAACCTACTAGTAACAAGGTTACCCAACAACAGAAAAGATGGGTGTTAGCTGTAACACGTCAAGAGGCAGAGGATCAAGATGCAGTTGTTACAGATACATTACCCATCCTCGAGTATTATGCCTTCACTTTATTATATTCGGGCTCTAGTAATTCATTCATCTTTACAACATTTGCACAACATGCTCAATTAACATCAAAGCCCTTAGGCTACATTCTATCCGTAGCTACTTCTGCCGGAGTATCTATGTTGGCCCACTCAGTAGTAGAAAACTGTGAATGGTCACTATCAGGACATAAACTAGGGGTGACCCTTATTATCCTATACATAAGTGATTTTGACATAATACTAGGTATGGATTGGTTAGCAGCAAACTATGAAAGCATAGATTGCCATAATAATGAGGTCATATTCATCTTTCCAAAAAGAACCAAGTTTAAGTTTAAGAGTTCTAATACACAATCAGCCCCAAGAATAATTTTAGCCATAAAAACTAAACATTTGCTCAACCATGAGGCTTGGGCATATTTAGCAAGTGTAGTGGATTTATGAAACCAAAAGGATGAAATTAAGGCCATTCCTGTAATAAGAGAATTTGAAGATGTATTCCCAGAAAAGCTATCAGGTTTACCACCCAGTCGAGAAATAAAATTTTGTATAGATCTAATTCCCGGAGCTGAACCAATATCTAAAGCAACATATAGAATGACACCTGCGAAATTAAAAGAACTCAAAATACAATTACAAGAATTGTTAGATAAAAGATTTACACGCCGTAGCGTGTCTCCATGGGGAGCACCTATCTTATTTGTTAAGAAAAAGGATGGATCAATGCGTTTACGTATAGATTATCGGGAGTTGAATAAGTTGACAATAAAGAATAAGTACCCACTCCCCCGCATTGATGACCTATTTGACCAATTACAAGGAGCCTCAGTATTCTCCAACATAGACTTATGATCTGGATATCATCAAGTACAAATCAAGGAGTCTGATATACCCAAGACTACTTTCCAAAAAAGATATGGGCATTATGAATTCGTTGTGATGCCCTTTGGATTAACGAATGCCCCAGCAGCCTTCATGGGCTTGATGAATAGAATTTTTAAGGACTATCTTAATAACTTCGTAATCGTATTTATAGATGATATTTGGGTTTATCCAAGTCTGAGGCAGAACATGAAAAACATCTTAGGGACGTCTTTTCTATATTAAGAAATGAAAAGTTATATACCAAATTCTTCAAATGTGAGTTTTGGACGCGACAAGTCGCCTACTTAGGGCATATTGTAAAGCAAGAAAGAATCTCAGTGGATCCTGCTAAGACTGAAACAGTTAGCAAGTAGCCTCGCCCAACAACAGTCAGCGAAGTGCGAAGCTTCCTTGGATTAGCAGGATATTATAGACGATTTGTGAAGAATTTCTCAAGTATAGCATTACCCTTAACTAACCTCACCAAGAAGAATAATCCTTTTGTCTGGAACCAAGCATGTGAGCAAAGCTTCCAGGAACTAAAAGAAAAATTGACCACAACACATATTCTCACTATACCTAACGGATCAGGGGATCTAACTGTGTATAGTGATGCATCGAAGAAAGGGCTTGATTGTGTATTGATGCAACACGGAAAGGTAATAGCATATGTTTCAAAACAACTAAAACCTTATGAACAAAATTATCCCGTTCATGACTTGGAGTTAGCTGACGTAGTCTTTGCCTTAAAGATATGGAGACATTACTTATATGGGGAAGAGATCCAAATTTATATAGATCATAAAAGCCTTAAGTACTTCTTTACCTAGAAAGAGTTAAATATGACGCAATGAAGATGGTTAGAATTAGTCAAAGATTATAACTGTGAGATCCTCTATCATCTAGCAAAAGCTAACATTGTTGTTGATGCTCTTGGCAGAAAGTCAGCTCATACAACAGCCCTAAGTACCATCTCCAAACACATAATGGATGACCTTGAAAGAGCTGAGATCTCACTAATACCATAAACTTTCACAACTCGAATAGCACAGTTAATTGCAAGACCTGCATTAAGGCAAAGGATAATTGATGCACAACAAATAGATAAATACCTAAACAAACAACTGCAATCAGAGAATGGAGAACCAGTCAATTCTCTATAGCTCCAGACTCTGCACTTCTACACCATGGACGTCTATGTGTACCAGATGATGAAGAAATCAAGAAAGAACTACTGAAGAAAGCTCATGAATCATGCTTTTCAATACATTCTGGGAGTACCAAAATGTATCGAGACTTGAAAGCACATTACTGGTGGTGTAACATGAAAAAAGATATAGCCGACTATGTAAGTAAATGTTTGGTTTGTCAATAGGTGAAAGCTCTACGGCAACGACCACAAGGACTCCTTCAGCCTCTAAATGTTCCATAATGTAAATGGGAGCATATTTCTATGGACTTCATCTCAGGACTCCCGAGAATTGTTAAAGCCACAACATGATTTAGGTGATTGTAGATCGACTCACCAAATCGGCCCACTTCCTACCATGCAAGACTACTCAAACTACGGAAGCACTAGCTCAAATGTACTTAAAAGAGGTCATCCGGTTACATGGAACCTCAGTATCAATTGTTTCAGATCGAGACCCTCGTTTCATTTCCAAGTTCTGGAAAAGTTTGCAGAAAGCAATGGGCACACAGCTAAATTTCAGAACAACCTTCCATCCACAAACTGATGGCCAAATAAAACGAGTTAATCAAATTCTAGAAGACATGTTGAGGGCATGTGCTTTGGATTTCACTAGAGCATGGGATTTGCAGATACACCTTATAGAATTTGATTATCATAATAGTTATCAAGCGACAATTGGTATGGCGCCCTTCGAAGCCTTATACAAAAAGAAATGCAGATCCCCTGTACATTGGGATGAAGTCGGTGAGCGAACACTTCTAGGACCTGAATTGGTGCAACAAACATCAGAGTCAATTAAGCTTATTCGGGAAAGAATGTGAACAGCTCAAAGCAGACAAAAGAGTTATCCTGATAACCATCGAAAAGAGTTAGAATTCAAAGTAGGAGATCACATATTTCTAAAGGTAGCACCAATGAAAGGCATTATGCGTTTTGGACGAAAAGGCAAACTTAGCCCCCGCTTTATTGGACCCTTTGAGATATTAGAACGTACTGGCCAAGTAGCTTATCAATTAGAATTACCACCTACCCTTTCTATAATACATAATGTCTTTCATGTATCGATGCTTCGAAAATACATGTTTGACCCATCACATGTAGTAAGTTATGAACCTCTACAAATAAGTGAAAACTTGGAATATGAAGAGACTCCAGTTTGCATCCTAGCAAGATAGAAGAAGTCACTTCATAATCGGGAAATAAGTTTAGTGAAGGTTCTCTGGAGAAATCAGCAAGTAGAAGAAGCTACATGGGAACGAGAAGAAGAGATGAAAGTCAAATACCCTTATCTGTTTAAGCACCAAGAAAATTTCGAGGATGAAAGTGCTTAAGGGGGGAAGAATGTAACAACCCAAATTTGTACGCATACACTACAGGAAATTAAATGTCAAATGTTAAGCAGGACGAAATTTTATTTAAGGGGGTAGAAAATGTAATACCCTAACCCTAATTTAGAACGTAGGAAAACAAATAAATTTAATAGGAAAATCGGGTGGAAATTTAGAATTGGAAAAAAAAATATAGGAAATTTATTAATTATCCAAAAATAATGAATAAGGGGACAGAATCAAGGAGGATTAATTAGAAGTTCAACGTTAGCTCATTCGGGAGACAAAGAGCAGTAGATAACTTTTTGTTTGGGCACTACTCATTGAAAGAATTGGAGGTGAGTTAATTATACGGTTAAAATTTGAAAGAGTTAAAAAAGGTGAAGTGGAATCCATGTGTCACAAGCAGTGAAGGCAACCCACGCATGAAAACTAGCGAGATTGGAGAGAAATATTGTAGAGAAAACTGGGAGAGTAATGTTGGAGAGAAAAGATGGAGAGAAAGAAGGAGAGAGCCACACTTTCGAGATTGGAGGGAGCGAGATTGGAGAGAAAATTGAAGAGAGCAAGAGTGGAGAGAGCATGATTCTCAGCAAGAAAATGGGAGAGAGCGAGAGCCACGAGAGTAAAACCAGCGAAAGCGAGAGCAAGAGCCACGAGAGCCAAACCAGCGAGAGCGAGAGTCACGACAGCCAAACCAGCGAGAAAGTTAGAGAGAGAAAGATTTTGATAATAGAAAGAGCGAGATTTAAACAGAAGCGTGGATTATGCGTTGAATTTAGCCACGATCTTATAGATCATACATGGAGAACCCTAAAATGGAATACAAACAAAGGTTAATGACGTAAGGGCAAACATTAGCCAAAATTAGGTGTCTTATTAAGAGAAATTCTTAAACCTAAGTAATTTTAAAGAAGCCATTTGTAGGATGAGTCGTCACGCAGAGAAAAGCTGAAAATGGCTAAAAATAGGAGGCTTTAGGCTGGAAGTTAAACTGATTCTCAAACAAAACTCAGTAGTAAAAATCGTGTGAAAAGGGTGAAGTAATTCTGTTAGTTAGAAGGAGGAAACGCAAGGGAAGTGCTGCCCAAATTTTCTTCTGATTTAAAAGGGAAAGCTCTACTGATTAAACCATAAGAATTAATAAGTAATAACTAGAATCGCAGTCAAGGTAAGTAGTTTATCTCACCCATTCTTTTAGTGTTTCATGCTACTGTACCTTTAATATGTTACATAATTATGTTATTGTTATGTTGCATTAGATGTTTAAAATAAGTGTATCGACAAGGGACCCCATACATTATGTTTGTTCACAACGATAAAATAAGATTAAATTTTAATTAGATAAAGGTTATGCTTCTAGGGCTAGCAGGGCATGTATGGTTGCACCCCTCTAGACCCAATTCTATGTCAAGATTATGCTAGAGACTAACAAGTATGTATGGTTGCACCCCTCTAGTCCAATCTTACGTTTATGTTAATGGTTGATGTTGGATGCGACTCTGACCCTACTGACTGCATAACCCGCTAATCATTAGATGAGTTAGTTTTCGCCTAAGTCCCCATCTTCCTATCAGGGCGGAGAAATTTACGTTAGAAGCATAACTAACCATCACATGTTATTATACGTTTTTGGTCCCAATCATATGTTTTCAGGACATGTTGCATGTGATTGAGCATTTGGTCACTACCCTATGTTAGAACTACTTACTGGGTATATTATATACTCATCTTATTTTACAGACTTTGTAGGTAAGGACACAACCAATCATCAAGCTCACTATCATAGGCATATGCATTTTTGTATCACTAAGCTAATGTTTTATGGATCCTGGTGTTTTGTAAAATAAACTTTTTATATAGTTTTCTACCTAATTAATAAAATTTTAGATATGTTCTTTTGAGATTTTTACCAAAACTCATCTCATGATAGAAAAGTCTAAGTATTCATGTCATAGCGATCGGACCATAATATGTAAGGATTCGGGCATTACACTGTGGTTAAGAACATCCTCAAGTATCTTCGGGTAACGAAGGACTATAAGCTGGTATATAGAGAAAAGGATTTGTTCCTTACAAGATACAGCGACCTTGATTTCTAAACTAACAAGGATTCTAGGAAATCAACGTCAAGATCAGTGTTTACACTAATCGGGGAAACTGTAGTGTGGCATAGTATGAAGCAAGGATGATATTCCACTATAGAAACTGAGTATGTAGCTGCTTGTGAAGCAGAAAAGGAAGAAATTTATCTAAGGAAGTTCCTAAGCGATTTGGAAGTGGTTCCAAATATGGTCTTGCCCATCACCTTATAGTGTGACAATAGTAGGAAAGTAGTCATTGCTGATGTTTTTACGAAGGCTCTCTCTCGGCTAAAGTGTTTGAGGGACAACTAGAGAGTCTTGGTCTACGAGACATGTACATTGTATAGTTTAGGACAAATGGGAGATGTGTAATGGGTATATGGATGCCTTAGTTTATTGTATTTATTTATAGTAATCCTGTCTTTTGGATTCTGATATCATGTACAACCCATTGACTATAGTTTTAGTTCAAGTGGGAGTTTGTTAGGTGGTATGCCTTAAAACTTGTAGATGGTAAATGTTATTAATTGACCGTCATCCATAAAGAGTTATAAATGTTAATTCAAGAAATGTTATTGGTTTTGTTGGTTTTCTATTTTGTCTTAATAACCCTAAATCTAATAAACCATGGGTTATGAAACCCTGTGAAGGACTAACATATTGTTATTAGTCTATATTTTTGGACATAAAAATATATTTGTAGTGAGAAGAGTAAAGTTATGGATCTGTAATGGAGTGTCACATTTAACGATTATTGATTAACTTGGTTAATGAGTTTATCCAATCAATCTCATATCGCTAGAGCTTCTAATCTACAGGTCCACTGGGTCCCCTTGTTAGCTCACTATAAGATATTTACGAGAGGTAATTTGAATTCTTCAAATTACTTTGAAGAAATGATATATTAATGTGATTGATATATAATTGATTATGGATATGATCTATAATTCACATTAATTGGAAATTAACTCAAGTGAATTAGATTCACAAAGAATTAATTAACAAAGAGGTACTACATATATACATAGGATGTTTATGATAATTAGATAAATATAAATTAAATTAGATTAAATGTATAAATTGTTATTTAATTCATGTGTAAATTAAATTAAATAATTTTTATTTAATTGTACTAATTAATTGAATAAGTGTTATTTAATTGATTAATTGTGAAAAAAGGAAATAGGAAAAGGATTAGGAAAAAGGCTTTACCCTTTGGGAGACACTGAGACAGACACTGACAATACACAACACAGAAGTGTTATTGTGAAAAATTTCCCTAAGCCACAAATACAATCTTCTCTACTCTCCAAAACCCTTTTCTTCTCTCCCTCTCCCAATAGTTGGATACCACCTAGAGAATAAAGAGGTTACTCTCGTGGTAGTGTTCGAGATTGTTGAAGAAATCGTTCATGATCAAGATCGTTGAAGGAGCCATTCGTTGAAACTTAAAGAAGATTGTTTGTAAAGCTTGAGAATCTACAAAGGTAAGAATGATTCTAATCTTTTTCCCAAAGGCATGTTATATTATATGTTTATATTCTATTCTAGTATATTGAATTTGTTTATGTAAAAATCCAATTGTGGGATGGAAGTTTTCACACAAATGCTTCTGTTGCGAAATCCGATCCCTTTAATTTCATAATTTTGCTAAATTTGATGCATGCGACATATTCTGATTTTGAGATTTTTTAAACTTTTTGTAAACTTTTTGTAGGATTTTTATATTTTAACTTGAAGTATTTGGTTATATTTGATTGTTTACAAAATTTTCATAAGAATTAGACATACGGGGGGAAAAGGATAGAAGTATCGATTGGCAAACAATGAGGGTACCTATATAGGAGTTATTTTCAAATTGGTTTTTTATCAACTCAAAGTAAATTCAAAGAAATATATTGTTTGGTAGTTGAGATTTTTAATTCACAAGAAGAAATTCGGGCTTTAATGTCGATTTTAAACCGACATTAAAGATAATGTTTTTAAAGCCCTTTAATGTCAGTTTTAAACCGACATTAAAGGGCTTCAATAACACCAGAAGCACAACCTTTAATGTCGGTTGCAACCGACATTGAAGGTCTTTAGTGATTAAAGCTTGTCGGTTGCAACCGACATTAAAGGTCTTCTTAACCGACATTGAAGCCCAAATCTGTCCGTTTTATAAATTATTGTCCGTTTTTTAATGTTCTCTTGCCAAATCGATTTTTTCGATAAAAAAATATAACATGACACATCATCATCGAACACTATGGCTATAACATTATTCATGTATGGATTGCAAATCTATGATATTTAATCCACAAATTCTGCTATAGAATTATAATTTAAAAGGCGTACAATAATTCAAGCCTTGAAAACACAAATTACAAGTAATACAAAGATTATGATTTTACAAGGACAATAGAATCTTCCTGTGTAAGAGCAACACAATTTTATTTGTCTACAAATTTGGGAGGGTTTGAGAGATTAAGAGATGTAATATACGTTGTTGAGATGGACTTCATTATCATGATTCTTCTTCTTCAGCTCATCCAGCAACTACAGAACAATTGGAAAGATTTAGAATTTAACTTCAACTTAACAAGTAATGTGCCTGATATTAAGAATTTAACCTCAGGCATACTCTGATCCAAGGAGAAAAAATAATATTATAACCATAACCACATTTATATAATCATATGAAAAGCCAAATGTTAATGAAACTTCAATCTGTCACGCACATTGAAACGTCTATAATGTGATTAGAATATAGAAAACATAAGTGCCAACTCATATGTAACAGTAACACAATCAAGATAACCAGCTTCTGTCAGATTGCAAAAGTAATCTCCATTCAAAAAAATGAATGCATAATCTGATTATATGAAACAGGTTTATCCAAGTAAATATACCTTATCCGGTGTTATGCCAAGCTCTCTCTTGAACACTTCACACACTTGATTGTATGGGGATACTAGGCATAAAACTAACCTACAAGAACATAAGGACTAGTTTTCAGTATGAAATCCAAAGCAATAGAAGTTTCTGGGTCAATATTAAACTACATACCTTGAAATAGGAGGACTGGTGTCGAAGACTATCAATTTCCCAAAGTGAACTTCCTGTACCAATAATTCTTGTTAATAAGGATCAATCACCAAATATTAAACCACCACATAATAAACATAAAACGAGAGGGGACTTTATGTGCGAGAGTGAGAGCGAGAGTGGAGGTATGAGCGAGAGTAGCGAGAGCGAGAACGAGAGCAGATGGACTTTATGAGTGAGAGTTAGGGATTTGGGGGGGAGCTGAGAGGGGAGAGATTTGGCCTTTATGAGCGAGAGCGAGAGGGATTTGGGCGAGAGGGGGGGATTTGGGCGGAGATATATATCTAAATATATAAATATATTTATGAAAACAAGAGAAGTTGATGCACAGGTTATAGAATCTATCTATAACAATTAGATTAAAAACAGTGCTACTTTCAATCATAACCAATATATTATGATTTCTTTCTTTTGAGGGAGCATTAGCTCAACATCAAATTTCATTCTTCAAAGAAGAAATGGTCTCAGTATTCCATGCAGTTTTGCTACAATCTATAGGATTGGAATATTTTAATATGGCACACTTATGTAACAAATAGTGCTGGAAACAAATGTCAAAAGAATTACCAACCTGGGCATTTCTATTCTCTTGTGCTTCTTCTTTTTCTTCAGCTTGACACTTTCCAGAGAGACATGAACTAACAACGAATCAAACATCAATAAAGTCTTTCTCCAAATCTCTAATGCTCCAGTATTCCTCTCTCCCCTAGGAAGTACAAATGAATAACGAAACAAAAAATGTATCGCATTACCAAAACTCTTAGAACTTTGTGGTTTTTTTAGTTGGTTTATATTCAAAAACACTAAAATGTAGCCAAATAGCATCAGATTCAAATCCTTCATTACAACTGGTGACAATCTGCAAGGAAAAAGCTCAAACTTAGATTAAAATTAACGCGAAAAAGACCTAAAAAAGGGGGAATGAAATTACAGATTGAATTATCTCATAAACAGATTCAAATCCTTCATATCTCTACCGATCTCTCTGTTCCTTCTTCAATTTATTTTTTCAATCATCGTTGGAATCTTCTCAAAGCATCGATTATGACTCTTGCTTCTTGTTTATCAATGGCATCGGGAGTACGAAAAGATGCAAAATTGATTTCAAATCGGTACTACATGGATCAGCATTGTCGACCTATCTACGGGTTCTGTCATTTCTCGTTGGTTCCACATATCTCTTACTTCTCTACCTCAGAAACAGATTCATCGAGTAGGTGTTTGAGGGAATGATGATTCAAGAGATTGGATTTTTTGGCATTTTTTATCGCCATTTTTGATAGCTTTCGGTTTCAGTTCTCTTCGCCTACGAAGGTTTGTCTGAAATCTGAGAGAGAAAGGAGAGAAACAAAATCTAAGGGATAGATAGGATAGATAGGGATAAAAGGGGGAAATGAAAAAAAATGGGGGGAATGGGTTTTGGTTTTTTTTTTTTTTAAAGGAATTGATATTCCCCGAAGGAAACAATAAACATTAGCCTCTAAACTTTGTTTTATAGAATAGAAAAATATAGAGAGACGGAAACAATAAAAAATATTAACTTAAAGATGCTATCTACTATGTTAATCAAATAGGGAAGAAAGATATAAAGGGAATCACATATCCTTGAAGACCAATTCTTCTCGTTCCTCTCCAATTCACATTGTCTTCTCCCGATCTCACGAACACCGTAACCGGACACCACTATAGGGTCTTCCCTATTATTCTCAGGGATAAAAATCATGCAAAGGTGTGGGCTTGCACTTAAATTTGGTGGGAAGAAGAAGAGAATTGAGAGGAATTTTCTTCTCCATCAAAACTCATCTGCATAATACAGAGAACCAGAGAAACCAGAGAGAGAAAAGAGAACAACTCTCTCCATTTTTTGATTTTATGTGAGAGTGAGATTGAGAAAATGGGTGAGAGAGTTATAACTTCTTCCCCTTTAATTTTATTAAATTCAAATTCAAAATTTGGAGTTTAATATATATATATATGCTAACCATTTAATATATATACAAACTATATGTTATATCACATATAAATATAAAACCCGTAGTTAATATCATATCACATATAACAAAAACTATAGTTTACTATTCTCTCAAATAACGCAAGGTATTAATATGAATCACATTTACATTAATTTTAACCTATAGTTTTTATATGGATAACGTTCATATAAATAATAATTCAATCATATTCAAATTATAATACCTGTCAATAAAATATATAAATTTAATATGAATCATATTCATATTAATTTTAGTGTATAGTTCCTATATGAATCATATTCATATAATTAATATTTGAATCATATTCAAACATTTATTTCTCTCATAAAACTATATAAATTCAATATGAATCATATTTACATTAAATTTTAACATATAGTTTTTATAGGAATCATATTCAAATATTTATTTCTCTTATAAAAATGTATCAACATATATTATATTATATAATGTATCAATATATATTACTTAACTGTATCTTATACAATTAATTCCCTTTAATTAATTTAAACAATTCAAATTAAACCAGAAGTAATTTGATTCTCATCATCCCTCATTGAGCTAACGACGGGACCTTATGGACCTATAGATTGAAGCTCCAATGATATGAAATTAATTGATAAAATTGTTTTAATACAATTAATTAACGTTCATTAACTGTCGATCACTCCATAAAGACCGATAGCTGAACTCCATAAAATTGTTTTACTACAATTAATTAACGTTCATTAACTGTCGTTCATTAACTCTCGGTTCAGGAAAGGGTGAGGCGCCTCATTGTTTGAGCCCTGGACTTTGCCCTTAGGGGAGCAATCTCGTGGCATAGTGTTCATACTATCAATATCATGGTTTGAGGTTCGATTCCCCCCACCCCATACTTTAATCACAATACTTATCAAAAAAAAAAAAAAAACCGTCGAGGTACATTGTAGACCGTTAATTATTTACTTTGCTTCAAATGTTGATGGTTACATATTATTTATTATTTTCTCTTTCTTTTCCAAATTTTTAATCAACAGACAAATAAAGCCCATTAATTCAACAATGTATATAAATATAAACTATTTGAGTGCTTGTAATTCAAACAAAGCCACTCAAAAAAAAAAAAAAAAAAAAAGTTTAATTTAAAAGAGAACTCTAAAAATCTATGAAAAAAAAGAAGCATTTGAATTGGTTCTATTACCACTCCCAACGTGGCACATTCATGTGGTAAATGGCTTAAACAATGAAACCCTATTGGTTCATTGTAAGTTCAAAGATGATGATTTAGGAAGCCATAATTTGGCACCGAATTCCAATGGACTTTTAAGGTCAAGGTTTTTGGAACGACATTGTTTTCGTGCTATCTGGCAAAGTCAAATTTCAACGTATCGTTTGAAATGTTTTGAGTTGAAGAAAATCACCCTTGACTCACTTCTAGGTGTTTTGAGAAAAATTTCTTTTGGATTGTCAAAGATGATGGAATTTACTTGAGAAACAATCCTACTAATGGTAATGAACTTGTGCATCAATGGAACAAAGTTACGTGAGTTCTTGGTATCTTTTCAGCCATTAAAAGAAACTAATCTAAAAAAAATAATATTACACATTAAGATACAATACAAGTGATTTCTATTCTTGTTAAACTATCATTTGTGCTTCGAATTTAATTCTATCTAATGTCACCATATATTTGAACAATGTTTACCGATGGTTTCAGTCTTATCAATTTCATTAAATAAATAAAAAAAAAAGAGAACGAGCAAACTAAGTCTCCGTTTGATAATTATTTTATTTTTTGTTTTTTCTTTTGAAAATAAAGCCTATGGACACTACTTTCACCTCTAAATTTATTCTTTATTATTTACTTTTCACGAATGATATAAAAAATGAAGCCAAATTTTGAGAACTAAAAAAAATAGCTTTCAAAAAGTTGTTTTTGTTTTCGGAATTTTGTTAAAAATTCAACCATTATACTAAGTGTTGGGTTATTCAAACTTCTCTAGGCCCAATTACTCAAGATCAACACTGAGAAGATGAAGAAATGGCCAAGAAAGACTCTGTCAAGTCCTCGATGCTCGCTATATTTCTACTCGATGCTCGATCAGTATTTCCTTTTATCCTTGATGAGTTTATGCTCAATCCTTGATGGAATTCGATTAATGTTGAACGATACTTGATATTACTTGATGAGTCTTGATCTTTACTCGGTGCGACTCGAAGGCGAAAACGACTAACTCGAAGCAACTTGATAGATGAAATCGTTGCACGATTCAACTCGATGTGCTGGAATTCGATACAATTTGACAGCAAGATTATTTTCCACGCGATTTGCAGAAAGATTACAGTCGATTGGAAGAATAAGATAAAGACAAGAAGAATAAACACACAAGTTTATGTGGTTTGGCCAAGATGCCTACGTCTATGGAAGATTTAAGTACTTTTTCACTTAGAAGATTACGTATAACTTTTGTTTATTTACAGAAAAATAGGAAAATGATGAACTTAACTCTATTTTGTTTTCTGATCAGTGGTATATATAACATATACCAACAGACCGTTTACAAGATAAAGTTAGTTAGTTATAAACAAAAAATAGCTGAAGTATTTGAGTCATGATTTCTTCACTTAGAAAAGATGAAAATCATTATAAGAAATGGTTACAAAAGGGAGTCTAAATAAATTATTTTGTATATAGTTTTCAGAACTTTTCTTAAATTTGATAAATGAGAAGTTAAGTTATTAATCAAATAATTAGAATGAACTATCCCTGCTTCTCATATTGCTATGAATTGGCTATTTTTTTTTTCCTGTAATATCTATTTGAATATTTTGTACATATTGTGAATAAAAGTACTATTCTCACTTTAAAAAATTAATTGAACAAAAAAGAACCTAACTCAACTTGCATAGATCATGGTCTCTTAAACATATAAGAAATATTAAATAGCAATGGGGAACTTGTTTAATTTAGTAATATATCTCCTTGTGCTTTTTTTCTGATAATGTTTTAAAAGGACAACATAGCAGACAACCCTTGAGAGTAAGAGTATAAAGAAAAGAAGAAATCCACTATTGCAAACCCTTCCTTGCAAGAGAATATGCTATGAAGTTAAACATCAAAAGGTATGTACAAAATCACGTCACAACTCCTTAGCTTCACATCCTCTATAATAAATGACACCTTTGACAGGTAGCCACATCATTCTGAAGGTTAATCACCTTCAGACAGTCTGATTCCACAAAATCTTTCGTTGAACATAGGCAAGCCCCTCAGCAATGACCATGACTTCAAGAAACGTAATCCCAGAGCATCAGGGAGTGAACTTCAACCTAGCCAAACAAACACGACTAAAATGGTCTCGAAGCACCCATTCAAACCCACCCATCTGCCTATCAGCATTCCAAGCGATATTAATATTCAGATTCCAAGCATTGTGACAAAGGTGATTCCAGCGGATTGGGACTAGATTAGCACCTATGGCTTTCAACTTCGGAGGAGGGATGTTTTGGCTTGACTTTCTACGATTCTATTTGAGGTCACTACTATTATGAATGCAATTTCAAGCTGACCATTTTGACATAAAATAAGAATTTTCTAAATAACAAAACGAAATTTTATTCGGCATCCAATAAAAAAAAATTAATTAAAATGGAAAATTTAAAATTTATAGCTAAAAACTCAAAGATTCTCATAAAAAAAATCCAAACAATCTAAAAAACATGATCTAAGATGAAGTACTTTTGTTAGTCCTATGACACCGTCAATAGATCCCTTGACAAGCACCTTTATATCCTTTCTCTTACCTGGAAAACATTTTAGAAAATAATGAATATTTAAAACACTAGTAAGTAACTTCACTACCAAGGTCTGGCTATGCAAACACGTTCAACATGCTCTAAATATTGTGAACTGGGACGTAATCTAAAGTATTAAATCTGAATAGTTTAACATGTTCCTACTGTATGTGCGATGTATTCATATAGTATCTGGCGAACTTGTAGTTGCATTTATAAACTAAATATGAGGTATACATAGCAACTTATAGGAGGGCAATTGTGACCAAACTGATCTAAACTGCAATATGCAATAAATGGTCCCACAAAATGAAATCATAACATATCATCTCATGAAATTCATAGTATGTTTGACTAAAATGTATTAAATCATGAAAACATATCATGCAAACTTTTCTAAAACCGTATAACAAAAATTGAAATATTTATTCAGAGGCATTTCATTCGTAAGGCTACTAATTACCTTAATCTAGAAAATTGATCCCTTTTTGGCTTAAGAAAAATCTTAAATATATATTAATATCCTAAGTTTAGCTTTCTTTTTTTCCTTTTTACCTTTCAAGACTAATAAATAATTGAAATCTTTAATCAAAATTAAATTGAAATAAATTAATTATTCTAATGACCTGACTCTCTAAAACTATTAATAAGGCCATTACCTTATGCATACATAAATTTCAAACTCTCTTTTCAACTTAAGCAAAAGAATCAGACCGTTTTATAAAATTTATAACTTCAATAAAATAAAAGTTCAAATAACATAAAACCTTAGTTCAGGGTATATCTAAAATGGTAAAACAAAGCTAGACACTTTCATCAAGTGTTAAATAGTGCAAATACTACCTTTCAAGGTTCAAACACCAAAACAAATATTTACAACATGAAAATATGAGCAGAAACATCTATTTGGTCTCAATGGTACGGTTATAGACTCTTCTTGTCATTCCTCAGTCTTCCCTTGCCCTTCCAAAAAAACACATCATAAGAAAGGGTAAGTACAAAATAATCAAAAAATAACCCCATGCCGAGGTCATACTATGCATTTATGTCCAATAAATGCAAAAATGATAATCGATCGGTTTGATGCCTTAAATCTCATAGGGTCCTGTAGTTGGTAATTGTATTGTACAAATTTTTTATCTATTTAATAAAATATGAGATGTTTTATTTGACATTTAATAGCATTAAACCCACAAACCAATAAACTAACATCCAAGGTTATTAACTAAAACATGTATGTAAAGAACATGTTTAAGTGATAACCTAAATGGTCTGTAGTTAATGGATAAGGCTGGATACTTTATCCTAGTAACACTACGAATACAACCCGCTTTGTAGGTATTACAATTATTATAAAGTTCTACAAACGATATGATCCTGATCATTCATATGGAGACATGTGAGCGGGTGTATTCTATAGAAAGAAGTTTGTATAAGACCGGACCACGAAATGGCTAGTCTCATATATAACGTCGTTCATAATAGAGTCTTACATTTCACTGGGATGACCATAGGTGATATGACTTGAATCCTGAGTGAGTTGTGAATTCCTACCTATGAAGACGGTCCTTTGATTTGTATGGGTGAGCTTGGCTAGATTGTCGATTCAATAAACCTACCATTTTTGGGGATTCGTCTGATTGAGAAGTTGGGAACACAGCTACGCAAGACGGAATTCACTCCTCCCTAACGTCAGGGTAAGTAGATAAATTGTTCCCTTAAATGCTAATTTTGGGGCTTGAACAATATGGTGCCACACCCTCTCCTGGTCCGAGAGGAGTTGGTCATAATTGGACTATGACTTAGTATTCATTAGAGGGATCAGTTCTATTTAAAGAGTTAGAAGTAACTATAGGGGCAAAATGGTAATTTTGGCATAGTTGTACTTCGAGCAATTTGTGAAGAGTCATCACATTGTTGATTGGTTATATCGAGTGAACATAGAAATATATCTGTAGTGCGAAGAGTGCAACTGTTAGTATTTAGTGGAGTGTTCCGACAGTTAGTGGATGTTGAATAGTTTAATTAAAGAAGTTTAATGAATGATTCAAGTACCATTGGAGCTTCAAGCTACAGGTCCATGAGATCCCCTCTGTAGCTCAACAGGGTTTTAATGAGAATCAACTTTTGATTAATTTGATTATTCAAATTAAATGAAGGAATTAATTATATATGATATAGATACTATAATGTATTTGATACAGTATAATATAAAGTTTAGGTGAGGTGAAATAAATATTTGAATGTGATTCAAATATTAATTTTATGAATTGAATTCATATAATTAAATTTAATATAAATGGGATTTATATTAAATACCATTGATGAGAGAATTAAAACTATAGCTTATATTGTATATGATATAACATTAAATCATAGATTCTATGTTATATATGATATAACATATAGTTATATATATATATATATATAATAAGTGAGTTATTATATATATATATATGTACATAAAGGTTTAAATTTTAAATTAAAATTAATTTATTAATTATATTAATTTTAATTTTGAATTTTAGACAATGAAATAACTTTCCTCTCCTGATCTTTCTCAACTCATGGAACTAGTGGGAGGTTACGTGAGATTTGGTGTGGGAATTTTCTTTTACAAAAGAATTTACAAAGATCAGAAGCAATAGGTTTCTTTAAAAAAACCCCCAAAAACTCTCCCTCTCCTCTCAATTTTCTTTTCTTCTCTCCCAAAATTCGTAGAGCCCACACAACTCAATTTTGTGGTGGTGGCCATTTTGGATCGTGCTTTGTTCATGACCAATTTTGGAGAAGTGAAAATTTGTGAAGAAGGGTTCTTCAAGGGTAAGGTTTCTTGAACCCTATTTATCCTTTTCTCAATTTTTTTGGGCACGCTGTAAATTTTATTTTGAATGCATATTTTTATTCTGTAATTTTGTGTTCTGTGAAAAACCAAAAATTGGGACGATCCATGTTTCCGATTAGGGCCTTCATAGGTTCCTCCAATTGGTATTAGAGTGTGGTTTAAGTCCCAGTTTTTTTTAATTTCCATAATTTAAATACAGTAATAGTGGGTTTTACATTATGTGTTCATATGATGAATGTTTATGGAATGTGTATTTTGGTTTACAATTTTGGATGTTTTCAAGATTGGATCTAGATTTATCGCTTTAAGCTTTTCAATTTCAATTTGTAAGGCCCCTTTGTTTTTTGGCATAAATCTTGCAATCGAGTCTATATTTGTTCTATATTGAGTCGCTCGTGATGTTCCTGGTGAGTTTCTGGATAAACCGAGGCTAAATAGGAGGAAAAATGAAGATGATCGTGGCTGTATAGTGTTGACTGTACCGGAGTATTGTAACGCTGCAATGAGGAAGACCACTTTGTTCTTTTCGTAGCGTTGCAATGCTAGGCACAACATTGCAACGATTTGAGACGAAAAACAAACAAGTTCTCGCCTGGTTTGGTTCGTGACTCAATTTTTCTGTGTTCGGTTTGATTTAGAGCATTTCAGGTCTGGTTTGGGTGTTTGGTGGTTCGATTCGAGCGGTTTGAGGCCAGGTTCACTAGTTTCGAACCGATTGACTATTTTTTATAATAGTTAATTATTAATTACATTAATATAAGTGTTATATTAATTTAATTAATTATTTAGGTGTCCAATCCCCGTCCAATAATTGTTGTTTAAAATTATACATTTGATGTATGATTTATTTTATTATAATATGTCATAATATATGCCATATAGTAAAAATCCCACCATAGGTTATACATCATTTATATTATAAATGTTATAATATATATAGTGACATGACTTAATTTTATAGCATGCTCATGCATCATATAATATAAGTGTTATAGGATATAGTTACATGCATTAATAACATAGTCATACACCATTTATATTATATGGATCTACGTTATTAATTATTTCATTACTTTAATATATAAGTGTTATGTATGTTTAGTAATGAAATGGAATTGCATGATGCATAACACTACTTTAGGTAATTTTATAATCGTTATAATTGTTCTTAGTACATCATAACATGCAATGAATGATTTTAATTTGCATAATTTATTCTATAAAAGTTATAATTAAATTAAATTAGAAATTAAAATCAATAATTCAGAATTGCATACAAACCTTAGGTTAAAATCATTTTTTAAAATAGTTTTGAAATATGATTTACATAGAGCTAAGATAACATTTGTAATGAGATTATAAATTAAGTTTAATATTTTTAATTAATTTAATAGGATTAAATTGTTCTTAATTAAAAGATTAAATTTGTAGCAAATATATCTATAACTGACCTTTTGTCTAAGACTAGTTCTACCTAGGGTGGAGTATTTAAGTTGATGGAAATTTAACACCCCTACCTTGAAACTTACCTGGAATGGTAAATTAGATTGATTTACTACAAGCATGCAATTGTTGATTAAAGTTTATTAAAGTGATTAATAAACATTAATCAAAGTTGTTTAACTATCCAAAGTAAAAGTTACTTTTGGGCAAATTTAAACAAACACTTAGTTAAAATTAGTAGACGAATTCTCCTAAGTTAAATAACCCTAGGTAAAACACTCAGTGGGAGGAAAATGGTGTTAGGGTTGATACCCTAAATCTCGCAGGGTCCTATTGTTTGTAACACATGTATGAACAAACACATTGTGATTTATAATATATGATATTTTATATACTTCAGTCTAAGAAATATTTAGTATTTTAGTACCACAAACCAATAAACTAAGACATACAAGTGGATTGTGCTTTAAGTGGTAACCTAAATGGTTTGTAGTATATAGATAAGGAGGGATACCTTATCCTAGAGATACTACGAGTATCCAGTTTAAACTCATTCCTGTTCGAGGGAGTTTGACTTGCTCCTTGTGTTCGTGACTGATCGAGGGATATTTAAAGAAGTGTTCTTCAAAGGTATTGTCTCTCTATCTTTTGTATTTGTTTCAAGAATCATGTTGTAATTTATTATTTAATGTATAATCTGTTTAATATGACTATGAATGTATGAGTTCTTTCACAATGAAGTTTGGACGATCTGCTTCTGCTTATAGATTATCTGGATTTAGAGTTCCTTCAATTGGTATGAGAGCCAGGTTGTCCTCATTTCCGAATTCCATTGTTATATTGAATTTCATTTACAATCTTGGTGGGTTTTAAGATTTATGTAATGCGTTGAAGTGTTAAGTGTGATTGTGGATGTTGTTGATGGATGTTTTGGGGTAATTGTCTCTATTTAAAGCTTTCTTTACTTTTACAAAAGTTAATTTTTAAGGGCCCTTGCATTTTTAGGCATATTAACTTGCAATCGAGTCTATATTTGTTTTAGTTTTTTGAGTCATTCTTGAATAATCTTTAAACGCAAGGAGGAGTTGGTCGCTTCGAGGAAGAAAACAAATCGATGGTCGCATCGTGTAGCTCTAGTTAAACGATCGTTTAGATGTGACTATGCGATCGTGTAGAAATGTTCTATTCGATCGTGTAGTATTTGCTAAATGATCGCATAGCTAATGTTACACGATCGAGTAAAGAGTTTACACGATTGTGTTGCATTGGCTACTCAATTACATAGACGCTCAGGATAAACGATCGCAGAATATTTGATAATCGACGCTTGGCATGCGCGCTAAACAATCGTGTAGGTTATCATGCTCATCGCATTGTCAGTAGCTACATGATCACTTGGTATATGATACACGGCACTTGCTACTCGATCGTGTAGACTATCATGCTCATCACATAGTCGTTAGCTACAAGATCACATGACATGCCTTACTCAATGTGCATTGCATGATCGCGTGGAATTTCATAATCATCACATAGTCCTTAGCCACGCGACCATCAATGGAACAAAGTTGCTTGAGTGCTACATATGTACATTTTCAACTACTAAAAAGTTAATATAAGAAATATCACACATTCAGATACGATTCCCATCTTTATATATACATGTATATATATATATATATATATATATATATATTCAAGTCATTTTATGATATCGGCCAATGAATGACCATTACATAAACGTCCATCCAAATCTTTTATCTGTTAGGTAGATAGGTTCAACAACTTCGCCTCCTAAATTTCATTTCATACTTCACTTTTTACTATGATACAAGCTTCTATTTGGATTAATTTGGGAAAAAAATATTTTTCAACAAACCATTTTCATTTAAACACTTTTGATAAAATCTGTCTAAAATAAAAACACTCATCTATTTGACAATTTGTTCTCAAAATCTTCTTTCTATATATAAGTTCATCACATTTTTTATACGCTAAAAGTATTTTTATTAATGTCAATTTTGACCATAAATTATATTCTTGTATGTAATTTTGGAAACATTTCTTAAATTTTGATGAACGGGAAGTTAACTTGTTAATCAAATAATTAGAACCAACAAGAATATACTTAACTATCCCACTTCTCATATTGCTATAAATTGGCTCACTTTCATGTAACCTCTATTTGAATCTTTCTCACATTCCATATGAACAAAAATATTCACTTTTAAAATAAACAAATAAAATGAATATAGCTTAATTAGCATAGATCCTGTTTGCTCCACCAAGTTCGTCAGATAACTTGTTCAGTAACTTATAATTAAGAATTAAGAAATTATAAAGGAATAACATGATCAATAATGTTTCTCAGTCTATCTCTCTCTTTTGCTAACTACTTCTTAAATAAGAAAAAAAAGATTAATAGCATTGTTTCTCATAATTTATTTATCCTTTATTTCTTATTATATTTATTTGAAAAAAATAAAAGAAAAGAGAGAAGTAAAAATAATTAAAAATTATTATTATTATAAAGAAAAGAAAACTAGAGTAAAGTTGGTTGCACGTTGTGTTTGAAATTTGTTTGTATTTTTAACAAACATGTTAAATAATATTCAAAGAAATAAAAACTTTTAGCAAATCTAACTTGAATGTTTTTCTAGGAAAAAAACTGAAATGTAATTATTGTGAAATGAAACTATTTACCTAGTAACACTAATAAAAATATTCATCAATATTTTAGCTTCGAATGTGCAATCATGTTTGAAACTAAAACTAATTTTTAGCATTTAGATCATAATCAAATTTAAGTAACATATTTTATACACATATATATGTTATACTTTCAACCTTAAAGTAAGAGGTGTGATTTCCTATCCCTCATATTTAAAAAAATAATAATAAATATATATTATACTATCATCTTCAAAGTTAGAGGTTTGATACTCCTACATCTCATATTGTAAAAAAAGAAAAAAAAAAGTTAAGAATGTTAGCATAATTATTTTAAATGTATTTTGAATAGATTAATCCTATGATCATTCATGCCAAATTACCAAGAAGAAATAACATAACGAATTCCATTGAGATTGATGATAACTTCAAGATGATGATGGCTTTAAGATGACTATCGTCTTCCTCAACCAAAACTCCAAATCACTCTCTTTAGATGGGAGTCAAGAAAGATAGAGTGCTTTATTATTTTGGTATATTGGGGACCATCGCTCTAAGATCTCTTTATATACTACTTCAATTAGGGATCCCATTAAACCCTAGTTAACTAAGAATGAGCTTCTACTCATTAAGTTCATACTCAATTAGGAATCTAGAGTCTTAATTAATAAGATCATGTAATAGGGTCAAATCTAATAAAATAACCCCAATATGATAAAATATTAATCCACATACATAGCCCATAGTTTAATTATACGTATTATTATTTAACTGCACTTCACAAGACTTGAGCTATGTCTATGTACCTAATGTAATTAAATCACATAAACCTT
The DNA here is from genome assembly GCF_027475165.1 of Benincasa hispida. Classification (NCBI taxonomy): domain Eukaryota; kingdom Viridiplantae; phylum Streptophyta; class Magnoliopsida; order Cucurbitales; family Cucurbitaceae; genus Benincasa; species Benincasa hispida. The sequence continues at coordinate 37,833,332 of NC_143486.1, read as the reverse complement.
AAGCGCGCATAAATAGGTTATTTCCACAATAGAATTCCCCTTTAGTTCAATCTACTCCATCTCCTGTATTAGAATGCTATCAAGGCTACTTTCGTCACTACCCTTATAACTAAACCTTCCGCGATCACCAATTCTAATACATTCAATGACATAGATCAAGTATGGATAGATAGCATGGAAACTACATGCAAAGTGATCTATGTCATGCCTGTTTCCAACTGGTCCAAATTCCTTAGTGAGATCATTCCTAAAAACTTTATGTGAAACCGCATTTGCCAAACTACATGCATGATAACAAGTTTAGATAATCAAACATAAACCATCAACTTTATTCTATATAGAAAATAAACAAAATAATGTAAAAAAAAAAAAAAACATCATTATTAACAAACTCTCACTAAACCATGGAATAAAAAAAGTGACTAACACCAATGTGAGTACCATACTCATGTAAACTTTAGGTGGTAAACCTGTAGTCAATGGATCTACCACCATAGAGTTTATTCCAATGTGTTCTATCGAAATTTGACCATTTTGAACTCTTTCTTTAACAACTAGAAACTTCACGTCTACATACTTTGACCTTATATTGTTGTCGAGCCCTTTTCAGTGTCGTTTAAATCGCAAAAAGAGCCACGAACTAAAAAAAAATTCATACTCCTGAACTACTCCTATTACTACAAAAATATAGCAATAATGGTGAGTCCGGGGTCGAACCACACGGAGGCATAGAGTTGATTCCCTCTTAAGTTAAATTTGAATGTGGAAAAATAGTAAACACGGGGTTTTGGATTTTGATTAATTTGAAAACATGTAGGAAAATAAATTACAAGGGATAAATGTAAACAGTAAATGGTTCATCTAGTTCTCAGATCAAGTTAGGCATTCAATATAATTTCAATCATCATTTTCTGCCAATTGACTATGCGTTCAAATTATGCATGCATAACTACCAAATTGTTGCGATTTAACCAACTTCTATAAAGATCGAAAACTAATTAACTCAAAATCAATCAAATGCCCTAATTATTAAGGTTGGAAAGGTCAAACCCTAACTAATCTACATGTTTCTAAATTCAATTGGGTTTGATGGTGGCCATGTAGAAATAAAAATACATGCATTATGATTTAGGATTCAATTACGTCGCTTAATTGTCAGGAAATCCATATTCAATTAACCAATTTTATCTTTGAACCTAGCAATTAGACATTTTAGGAATAGCCATCAAATATCTAATTCACTATTGCTACTTAGGACCTTAACAACACTAAGAATCATTAGCATGCACGATAAAGTCTGAAAGTCAACATCAGTAATCATGCTTCGGAATTTAAACCGATTCAAAGAAAACACAATTCTGAATTGCAAGAATCAATAATTTCATAGACAAAATTAAGAGTTCAAGACAATACATGTTTACAATCCAAAAAAAAAAACTAAAATCCAACCTAATGATACTTAAATGATTACAAGAAAAGAAGATAGTAAAGCCACTCCTCGGCCTCCATAACCTCTAAGTTCATATCCCTTTAGCCTCCAAGAATTTTCTGCATCTTTTTACCTAAAACCAAAGAAAATAAATTAAATTATTAATTGCAGCGTCAACACTGCCCTGCGTTTGGGCTGAAGATGGAATGCATGCATGCGGCTGATTAACATCAAATTATTCGGAGCATTGTAACGTTGTTGACAGTATTGCAATGCTGCCCTACACACTGGCATTTTGTCTTATGACATCAGATGGATTTAGGAAAATGTTGAGCATTGTGATGCTGTTCAGGGGCTTTTTATTCATTTTTGCCTCTTTGAAGCTCGGTTCCTCAAGTCAATTCGAAATTTGCTTAAATTAACCCCGTTTAGCTCCAAATGCTTGGTTTTACCTTTTGATTGCTCGGTACATGCAAAATAGAGCAATAAACACTTTAAATCCAGCAATGAGCTCAAATTAAGCTAGGAATAATAGCTCTTTTTGATAGCTATCAAACACCTCTAGTTTAATTTATGATCATCACGAGGATGGTAGAAGCATACAGTCAAACAAACTAAGACATGTTAGCTCTAGTTGCAAAGTTGTTACTCGAGTCTCAACAGTCAGTAAGAATAGAGTTTGCAATCAAGAACGAAATTCAATTAGAATCAATCAATGAAGTACAATTTTAAGAATGATTCTTAATCTATTCATGCATAAGTGAACCTAAAGTCTTGCTAGTTAAGCTTCATGGCCTGGAAAAGTTTTATAAGGTTTTCATCCCATTTTTCCACTACTCTGGCTCAATTATCAAACTTGGACCTACCAAACTTGCAAACAAGAGGGAACTACCAAACGTACTTTCATACCCCACCGCCAGGAACCTATCCACTCTTTTCCTACAGGGTCCTAACTAGACACAACGAAGGTAGTTCTATTCACTTCTATCCATGCACACATACACACTATTTTTTTGCATTTTTTTAAACAATTAATTTGCTTCTGGCCTTATTTTATCCATCTTGTCTAGTTTTTCTCTACAACAAGTGTGATTACTCCTAAGTCAAAGGTGGACCTTTTGGGATGAAAACAGAAATACAAACCAAATAACCCAATTCTAAGCATGCAAGACCTTAATTTTATAAAACAATGACTTAAAGATGTATGGAAGAAAAAAAAAATTAAGAATGGGCTAAAAATCATGACCATGCTTTTCTAAGGTTCTTTCATGCAAATTCTATCACAGAAAGAGTGCGTTATAAACTACTCATCATAACAACAGAGCAAACAAGACAACCAAAGCACACAAAGCATAGTCCAAGCACAGAGCTCAAGGACACCAAGCTAAAATAAAAGCTACCCAACAGGTACCCCACCCCCAATATTAAAATGATACATTGTCCTTAATGTATCTCAAGTATAGCTCAAAAATGAAAAGAGCAATGGAACAGAAAACCTCCTCTAAAAACACGTTGCACACGGGATGGTGGTGGTTGGGCTTCTTCTCTTCGCATTGGCTTTTCTGTTGAAGCTTCAAAAGGACGTACCAAAGAAAGAAAAATAAAAGAAAAACAAAAGCAAAAGAAACCTATAAAACAAAAAAGAAGTTAGAAAAATCAAAAGAAAAGAAACAAAAAACTACAAAAATAAAAAAAAATGAAAATAAAGGAAGGAAAAGAAAAATACTAAAACTACAAAAATAAAAAAAAATGAAAATAAAGGAAGGAAAAGAAAAATACTACGAAGGGCATAAAAAAGAGGGAAGGCTAGCCTTAATCAGAGTCTGGTGAGTCTGCCATTTGAGATTAGGCCACATAAATCTTGATAGAATCCGGATATTGGTAAAGAATGGACTTCTAAGCAAGTTAGAAGATGATTCATTACCTCCATGTGAATCTTGTCTCGATGAAAAAATAACTAAAATACCTTTTAGGGGAAAAAGTTGTAGAGCTAAAGAACCTTTAAAACTCATACATTCGGATCTTTAAGGTTTAATGAATGTAAAGGCTAAAGGAAGGTACGAATACTTCATCTCTTTCATAGATGATTATTCAACGTATGGTACTTATTATGGAACATAAGTTTGAAGCCTTTGAAAAGTTCAAATTGTATAAGGCTAAAGTTGAAAACTTATTAGGTAAAACAATTAAAACACTTCAATCTGATCGAGGTGAAGAGTACACAGATTTAGAATTCCAAGACTACATGATAGAATATGGAATTCAATCCAACTCTCAGCACCTGGTACATCTCAGTAGAATGGTTTGTCAGAAAGAAGAAATAGAACCTCATTAGATATGGTTCATTATATGATGAGTTATGCTTGATTGCCCAACTCATTTTGGGGGTATGCAGTAGAGACTGTAGTTCATATCTTGAACAATGTGTTTGGTTTTATGTCCTAAAATTTGTTGTTTGTAAACAGTAAACTTATTATGTTATTAATAAAGATGTTATTGAGGTTTTATTCAATAAAGTTGTTATTGAATGTATGAATTGCTCATTTCATTCTAGAAAGAACCTAAATCAAATAAACTAAGATATTTGGCTATTACATGAATACTTGGACTTTATGTAATGACATAAAAGTGGATCAAGTTCGAGTAAATATTCTAAACTGTCTATAGTATATGGATAAGGGTCGGTACCTTATCTTGGGGATACCATCGGATGCGACTTAGTTTATATTTAGTATAAACGATGTGATCCTAAATCGTTCATGTAATGACATGCGAGCAGGGGTGTCCATTGCAAAGATTTTGTAAAAGATCGGACCAAGAAATAAGTCACTCTTACTATATAACGTTATTTACTATTTAAGACTGAATATTTCAAAGCGATGACCTAGTTAACTTGACCTTAGTCCTGAGCTAACTATGAACTCCTGTTTAAACGGGATTATCCTTAGATTTGCATGGGTGAAGGTGGGCTCAACAGTGCCGACCCAATAAGCCTCCTATTTCAAGGGTATAATCGGGTAGATATCTGGTGAAAAGGGTGCAATACAGACTTCACTCCTTCCCATTTTTAGGGACAGTAAAGAGGTTGTTCCCTTAACTTCTAACTCCAGGACTTGAATAGGGGCACCATGTTCTCTTTGGTTCAAGAGGGATTTGGTTTAGTGATTGGATCACAAATCAAGTGTTAATTAGAGGATTAGTAGGACTGAAGAAGCAAGATGTAATCTCGAGGGTAAACCAACTTTTGACCAAGCCGTTATTACAAACAACATATAAAGGGTTGACTTACTGATTCTAGTTATATCGAGTGGATAGAAGTATATCTATAGTGAGAGAAGTGCAACTATCTATAGTGAGAAAAGTGCAACTACTAAGCTTTAGTAAAATGACCCAGTAGTTAGAAAATGTTAGTTAATTGGGTTAAAGAATTTAGCCTGTGAATCTCGAATCGTTGGAGCCCATTATTTGTAGGTCCATGAGGTCCCCCTACTAGGTCATATCGGACTAAACCTTAGAACAGTGTGACGAACGAACTGGAAGTGTTTGAATTCGGTTTTTGGAGCAAAGTGTTAAATATGTACGATATATTTAACCTAATGTTTAATTGTAAATTAAACATATAGAGAGAGAAAATAGGAAATATTTAAATAAGATTTAAATATCAAGATTATGAATAGAGATTCATATTGATTGTTATTAGTTTTGGATATAATATTGAATTAAATTAATTAAAATTTTTAATTAAGTATTTAATATTAATATAATTTTAAAATTAATTTTGAAATTAAATGCAATTGGTCACAATTACTTTCAAAGTCAAAATAGTTGACTAGGTCAAAGTTGCATCAAAAGTTAAAATTATTGACTAGGTAAAAATGCAATAAAAGTCAAAATATTGACTATTGACTTCGGAAGTCAAGAAGCAAAATTGTTGACTTTGGACTTTAAGAGTCAAATTTTGACCTTTGACCTAGTTAATGAAAAGATCCAACAATTTTGAGTGTGAAATTCAAACATTTGCATTGCTAAGTGTTGTTTTCAATTGAAGACATTTGCTCCACTAATCCCACTTTGAATTTGTGGATTTTTTTAGTGTCAAATTCCCATCAAACTCAAAGTTGCATTTTTTGCATGATATGGCCTATAAAAAAAAGTGTTTTATGAATATTAGCTCTCTTAACCTGTTTTCTCTCAAATCTTTAACATTTTTCTCTCGAAATTAGTCACTCACCCGATCACCATCCTGTTCTAAAGCCGGAGAATAGTTAGGAAGACTCTCGTGCTGATCTACGAACCATTCGTGAGGAGATTGGAGGTGATTTGGAGAAGATTTGATACTACAAAGGTTGTATATCTTCTTTCCCTTTGTTCTTAATTTAATTGCATGCTTATTTTTTGAAATTAAACTTTTTCTTCCGTTACGCATGTGTTCGTTCCATCACAATGTTCCCTTAAAGAGTGTTTCTTAAATACCTTCCGAGTGATGGAGGGGGCATAAACCGAGTTTACGTTTCTTCAAAATCTAGGGTTGTCCTGCACATGTGTTAGTGACAAATCCTAAAATGTTGGAACCTCGTTAAAGATTATACCAATTTGTTGTCTATCCTAACGAAATGAAATATGGCCTGTTTTATGATACTCAAGAAGATAAATTGTTTGTATCGAAAAACGCAACATTTTTTTAGGAAGACCACATGATAGATCATAAACCATGCAGCTGGTCCTTCATTAAGAGTTAATGAAGAAGCCAACACTTTAGGTCAGTCTCGTCCTTCTCAATCATTGAGTGTGTCTCGACGCAGTGGGAAGGTTGTGATACAACTTGACTGGCACTTCGGATTAATTGAAACTCAGTTTCTCATGCCAGATGATGGTGTTAATTCTCTTAATCTAGCAAATTGATCCCCTTTTGGCTTAAGAAAAATCTTATATATATATATATCAATACCCTAACTTTAGCTTTCTTATTCTTTCCTTTTTACCTTTCAAGACTAATAAATAATTCAAATCTTTAATCATAATTAAATTGAAATAAATTAATTATTGTAATGACCCGACTCTCTAAAACTATTAATAAGGTCATTACCTTATGCATACATAAATTTCAAACTCTCTTTTCAACTTAAGCAAAAGAATCAGACCGTTTTATAAAATTTATAACTTTAATAAAATAAAAGTTCAAATAACATAAAACCTTAGTTCAGGGTACACCTAAAATTGTAAAACATAGCTAGACACTTGCATAAAGTGTTAAATAGTGCAAATACTACCTTTCAAGGTTCAAACACCAAAACAAACATTTACAACATGAAAACATGAGCAGAAGCATCTATTTGGTCTCAATGGCACGGTTACAGACTCTTCTTGTCATTCCTCAGTCTTCCCTTGCCCTTAAAAAATAAACACATCATAAGAAAGGGTGAGCACAAAAATACTCAAAAAATAACCCCATGCCGAGGTCATACTATGCATTTATGTCCAATAAATGCAAACATGATAATTGTTCGATTTGATGCCCTAAATCTCATAGGATCATGTAGTTTGTAATTGTATTGTACAAACTTTTTATTTATTTAATAAAACATGAGATGTTTTATTTGACATTTAGTAGCATTAAACCCACAAACCAATAAACTAACATCCAAGGTTATTAACTTAAACGTGTATGTAAAGACCATATTTAAGTGATAACCTAAATGGTCTATAGTGGATGGATAAGGCTGGATACTTTATCCTAGTAACACTACGAATACAACCCATTTTGTAGGTATTACAATTGTTGTAAAGTGCTACAAATGATATGATCCTGATCATTCATGTAGAGACATGTGAGCGGGTGTATTCTATACAAAGGAGTTTATATAAGACCAGACCACGACATGACTAGTCTCATTATATAATGTTGTTCATAATAGAGTCTTACATTTCATCAGGATGACTATAGGTGATATGATTGAATCCTGAATGAGATGTGAATGAGATGTATGTATGTATGTAAAGGTTCCTACCTATGAAGACGGTTCTTTGATTTGTATGTGTGAGCGTGGCTAGATTGTTGATTCAATAAACCTATCATTTTGCGGATTCGTTTGATTGAGAAGCTGGGAACACAGCTACGCAAGATGAAATTTACTCCTTCGCTAACGTTGGGGTAAGTAGATAAATTGTTCCCTTAAGTGCTAATTTTGGGGCTTGAACAATATGGTGCCACACCCTCTCCTGGTCCAAGAGGAGTTGGTCATAGTTGGATTATGACTTATTATTCATTAGAGGGATCAGTGGCATTTAAGGAGTTAGATATAACTACAGGGGAAAAATGGTAATTTTGGCATAATTGTACTTCGAGTAATTTGTGAAGAGTCATCACATTATTGACTAGTTATATCGAGTGGACATAGAAATATATCTATAGTGTGAAGAGTGCAACTGTCAGTATTTAGTGGAGTGTCCGACAGTTAATGGATGTTGAATAATTTAATTAAAGAAGTTTAATGAATGATTCAAGTACCATTGGAGCTTCAAGCTACAGGTCCATGAGGTCCCCTCTATAGCTCAACAGGGTTTTAATGAGAATCAATTTTTGATTAATTTGAATTATTCAAATTAAATGAGGGAATGAATTATATGAGATATGATTAATTTAATTTAATTATATATGATATAGTTACTAAAATGTATTTGATATATTATAATATAAAGTTTAGTTGAGAGGAAATAAATATTTGAATGTTATTCAAACATTAATTTTGTGATTTGGATTCATATAATTGAATTAATATAAATGAGATTTATATTAAATACCATTGATGAGAGAATTAAAACTATAGCTTACATTGTATATGATATAATATTAAACCATAGATTCTATGTTATATATGATATAACATATTGTTATATATATATATATATATATATATATATGTAGCTATGTATGTATGTATGTATGTAAAGGTTTAAATTTTTAATTAAAATTAATTTATTAATTATATTAATTTTAATTTTGAATTTTGAATTTTAGGTAGGGAAATAACGTCCCTCTCCTGATCTTTCTCAACTGACGTAACTAGTGGGAGGTTATGTGAGATTTGGTGTAGGAATTTTATTTTACAAGAGAATTTACAAAGATTGGAAGCAATATAGGTTTCTCTAAAAAAAAAATCCCAAAAGCTCTCCCTCTCCTTTCAATTTCCATTCATTCTCTCCCAAAATTTGTAGAGCCCACATAACCCCTATGATTCTCATCCCAAAAGAATATAGATGAAGATTTTGTGGTGGTGGCCATGGATCGTACTTTGTTCGTGACCAATTTTGGAGAAGTGGAAATTTGTGAAGAAGGGTTCTTCAAGGGTAATGTTTCTTTAACCCTATTTTTCCTTTTCTCAATTTTTTTGGGCACGTTGTAAATTTTAGTTTGAATGCATATTTTTATTCTGTAATTTTGTGTTCTATGAAAAACAAAAAATTGGGACGATCCATGTTTCCGATTAGGACCTTCACGGGTTCCTCCAATTGGTATTAGAGCGTGGTTTTAGTCCCAACTTTTTTACAGTAATAGTGGGTTTTACATTCTGTGTTTATGTGATGAATGTTTATGGAATGTGTATTTTGGTTTACAATTTTTGGATGTTTTCAAGATTGGATCTAGATTTATCGCTTTAAGCTTCTCGATTTCAATTTGTAAGGGCCCTTTGTTTTTTGGCATAAATCTTGCAATCGAGTCTATATTTGTTCTATATTGAGTCGCTCGTGATGTTCCTAGTGAGTTTCTGGAGAAACCGAGGCCCAAATAGGAGGAAAAATGAAGATGATCGCGGCTATACAATGTTGACTGTACCGCAGTATTGCAACGCTGCAGTGAGGAAGACCGCTTTGTTCTTTTCATAGCGTTGCAATGCTAGGCACAACATTGCAACGATTTGAGATGAAAAACAAACTAGTTCTCGCCTGGTTTGGTTCATGACTCAATTTGTCTGTGTTCAGTTCGGTTTGGAGCGCTTCGGGTCAAATTTGGGTGTTTGGTGGTTCGGTTTGAGCGGTACGAGGCCCAGTTCACTTGTTTCGAACCAATTGACTATTTTTTATAATAGTTAATTATTAACTAAATTAATATAAGTGTTATATTAATTTAATTAATTGTTTAGGTGTTCAATCCTCGTCCAATAATTTTTGTTTAAAATAATACATTTGATGTATGATTTATTTTATTATTATATGTCATATTGTATGCAATATAGTAAAAATCTCACCATAGGTTATGCATCATTTATATTATAGCATGCTCCTGCATCATATAATATAAGTGTTATAGAATATGGTTGCATGCATTAAAAACATAGTCACACACCATTTATATTATATGGATCTACGATATTAATTATTTCATTATTTTAATATATAAGTGTGTATGTTTAGTAATGAAATGGAATTGCATTAAGCATAACACTACTCTAGGTAATTTTATAATCGTTATAATTTTTCTTAGTACGTCATAACATGCAATGAATGATTTTAATTTGCATCATTTATTTTATAAAAGTTATAATTAAATGAAATTAGAAATTAAAATCGATAATTCAGAATTGCATGCAAACCTTAGGTTAAAATCATTTTTTAAAGTAGTTTTAAAACATGATTTACGTAGACCTAAGATAACATTTGTAATGAGATTATAAATTAAGTTTAATCTTTTAATCAGTTTAATAGGATTAAATTTTTCTTAATTAAAAGATTAAATTTGTAGCAAATATATCTATAACTGACCTTTTGTCTAAGACTAGTTCTACCTAGGGTGGGGTATTTAAGTTGATGAAAATGTAACACCCCTACCTGGAATCTTACCTGGAAAGGTAAATTAGTTTGATTTGCTACAAGCATGCAATTGTTGATTAATGTTTATTAAAGTGTTTAATAAACATTAATCAAAGTTGTTTAACTATCTAAAATAAAAGTTACTTTTGGACAAACTTAAACAAACACTTAGTTAAAAGTAGTAGATGAATTCTCCTAAGTTAAATAACCCTAAGTAAAACGCTCATGGAAGGAAACTAGTGTCAGGGTTGATGCCCTAAATTTCGCAGGGTCCTATTGTTTGTAACACTTGTATGAACAAGTACATTATGTGAACAAGCACATTGTGATTTATAATATATGATATTTTATACACTTCAGTCTATGAAATATTTGATATTTTAGTACCATAAACCAATAAACTAAGATCCATGGTTATCGTTGTAAGTTAAACATATATGTGGAGACATACAAGTGGATCGTGCTTTAAATGATAACCTAAATGGTTTGTAGTATATGTATAAGGAGGGATACCTTATCCTGGTGATACTACAAGTATCGTGTTTATACTCATTGCTGTTCAAGGGAGTTCGACTTGCTCATTGCATTCGTGACTGATCGAGGGATATTTGAAGAAGTGTTCTTCAAAGATATTGTCTCTCTATCTTTTGTATTTGTTTCAAGAAGTATGCAGTAATCTGATTTAGTGTATAGTCTGTTTAGTATGACTATGAATGTATAATTTCTTTCACAATGGAATTTGGATGATCCGCTTCCGCTTATAGGTTCTCTAGATTTAGAGTTCCTTGAATTGGTATGAGAGTCAAGTTGTCCTGATTTCCAAATTCTAATGTTGTATTGAATTTCATTTACAGTCTTGGTGGGTTTTAAGATTTATGAAATGAATTGAAGTGTTAAGTGTGATTGTGGATGTTGTTGATGGATGGTTCGGGGTAATTGTCTCTATTTAAAGCTTTCTTTATTTTTACAAAAGTTAATTTTTAAGGGCCCCTGCATTTTTAAGCATATTAACTTACAATCGAGTCTATATTTGTTTTAGTTTTTTGAGTCATTTGTGAATAAGCTTTAGACGCAAGGACGAGTTTTTCACTTCGAGGGAGAAAACAAATCGATGGTCGAATTGTGTAGCTCAAGTTAAACCATCGTTTATATGTGACTATGCGATCGTGTAGAAATGTTCTACTCGATCGTGTAGTATTTGCTAAATGATCACATAGGTAATGTTACGCGATCGAGTAAAGAGTTTACACGATTGTGTTGCATTGGCTACTCGATCGCATAGACGCTCAGGGTAAACGATCGTAGAGTATTTGATACTCGACACATGGCATGCGCGCTAAAGGATCGTGTAGGTTATCATGCTCATCGCATTATAGTAGCTACACGATCACTTGGTATAAGATACATGGCGCTTGTTACTCGATCGTGTAGACTATCATGCTCACCACACAGTCGTTAGCTACAAGATCACATGACATGCATTACTCAATGTGCATTGCACAATCGCGTGGACTTTTATGCTCATTACATAGTCCTTAGCCACGCGATCATCACTACATTGTACTCGATTTGCATTACTCGATGATTAGAAGTATTTACTATGCGATCAACTGACGAGGCTTCGTGTAGGCAGTTCAAGACCCGATTCGCCTGTTTGAATCGGTTGACTCATTTCTTTTGTAATAGTTAGCTTTTATTTCCGGTTTTGAGGCATATTATCTCGGTCCATCAACTTTTATTGAATGTACATGTGATGTATGTTTATATTGTATGCCATAATATATGTCATATAGTTTTAAAACCCACCATAGGTTATGCATTTTTTTCATGCATCATCTTTATATTATAAGTGTTATAATATAGTAGTTTGCATGATTTAATTACTTAAAGCATGCTCATGCATCATATAATATAAGAGTTACAATATATGCATGCATTAAAGCATATCCATGCATCATCTTTATTTTAAATGTTATAATATATGGATGTATGTTAGCATGTATGCTTAGTTCATTACTTGTTATATAAATGTTATATATTAATAACGAATGAACATTGTGGTTAGTTTTAATTGTTTCATTCTTTATAAGAGTTATAATTAATGAAATTAGAATTAAAATCAATAAGAAAGAGTTTAATCATGTTTTAAAATTTGATTGAGATAGGCCTAAGACCACCATTCTAATGAGATTAGAAACCTAAGTTTAATATTTTAATTCGGTTTAATAGGATTAAATTGACTAACAAATGATTAAATATAGACCAAATCTATCTATAAACGACCTTTTGGCTAAAGTTGGGGTATTAAGTCGATGGAAATGTCGCACCCCTACCTGGGAACCTACTTGGAAAGGTGAATTAGATAGATTTGTTCCATGCATGCAAATTTGATGATAGTATATTAAAGTGTTTAATAAGACTTGAATCAAACTTTTTTAATCATAGAAAGCAAGTGTTGTATTTTAGCAAATTAAACAACCACTTAGTTAAAATCAGTAGCCGAATTTTCTAAGTTAATGAATCTCTAGGTAGAACATTCAATGGGAGTTAATTGGGGTATATGATACTACACTTTACCTCTACACGTTTCTCCCTAGAAAGTTCACACTGTGAGATCTATCCTCGGTCTCGAGGCACCTTGGGACTATCTCCCTAAAGAATGGCATTTGGGTAGGTCAATACAAAGGTGAATGGAGAGAATGTTCAAAGTAAGTGGGAGCGGGACGTGTGACTACATATCCCTCGGTCTCTGTCATGGATAAAGTTTTTTGTGCATCGCCTCGAGACACCCCGAAGGTGTCCTCCTAAAAGATGATTGTATTTGTACAACTCTTTATTTGATCTCCAGAAATGGATAGGGTTGTTTTAGTCTCTTATCCTAATCTACTCTTTCCCTATGGTGGGTGTATTAGGGTGGTACTCTAGGGCCTAAAAAGAGGGGTTACACTTACACAGAATTGTTAAGGATATTAACAAATTCTGGACCGAACAATGGTGACTGTTAAATTTAGTTACAAGGAGTTGTTTCTGTCTAATGGTTGAGATTGTCTCATTCCAGTGAAGGGTCCCTTGATCACCCTATGGTGACTTTTGTCCTTTCTCACTAGAGTATCATTTCAAAATAGATGTCACTTAGGGTACAATAGAACTATTTTGCTAAAACTTAATTGTTGTTAAAAGTGGTAATGCAAGTAGACTCATTAAGTTTGTTCAATTTTTTTAGCAATACAATGGCTACCGCTACAATTTCACTTTTAGCCTTCGATAAACTGACTAGTGAGAATTATGCTAATTGAAAGAATACAACTAACACGATACTTATCATCAATGACTTATTGTTCGTCCTTATGGAGGAGTGTCCTCTTATTCCACCTTCTAATGCTGCTCGAAATGTTTGAAAGGCGTACGAGCATTGGCCACTGAGAAACAAAAAGGCCCGAGCATATATTTTGGCTAGCTTTAACGACTTTTTGGCCAAGAAGCATGAGCCCATGATCACTGCACGTGAGATCATGGAGTCCCTAAGGGGAATGTTCAGACAGTTATCTGTACAGTTGAGGCACGACACTCTTAAGTTCATCTTCAACTCCAAAATGAATGAGGGAACATCTGTTCGTGAACATATTCTGAACATGATGGTCCACTTCAACGTGGTAGAGATGAATGGGTTGAGCATCGATGAGGCCAGGAAAGTTAGCATTATTTTGGGGTAATTACCAAAAAGCTTCCTTCACTTCATAAGCAATGTTGTTCTGAATAGGGTTGATTATAACCTTACAACTCTACTCAATGAGTTGTAGACATATCAATCTTTGCTGAAAAGCAAGGAAAAGAAGATTGGCGAGGCAAATGTTCCTTCATCTTCCAAGAAGTTCCATAAAGGTTCGACCTCTGGAACTAAGTCTTCACCTTCTTCTTCTGACACCAGCAAGTGGAAGAAGAAGAAGGGCAGTAAGGAGAAAGCGCCTGCTAACCCACAACCTGTCGTTCTGCAGGGTGGGCAACCAATGCGGGTTGACAAGGGAAAATGTTTCCACTGCAATCAGGACAAGCACTAGAAGCGAAACTGCCCTCGTTATTTGGCTGAGAAGAAGGAGGCCAAACAAGGTAAATAAGATTTACTGGTTTTGGAGACTTGTCTAGTGGAGAATGATGATTCTACATGGATTATTGACTTTGGGACCACTAATCATGTTTGTTCTTCATTCTAGGGAATTAGTTCCTAGCGGCAACTTGGTGTTGGTGAGATGACAATGCAAGTTGGAACCAAGCATATCATCTCAGTTATAGTAGTGGGAGGTCTCGAGTTGACTTTACATAATAGGTTTATCATTTTGAATGATGTTTATGTAGTTCCCGAGTTAAAGAGGAACTTAATTTCTGTAAAGTCTTTTTCTCGAATGTAATTATACACTTGATTTTTTTGTTAATAGAGTGTTTATTATGAAAAATACTATTGATATATGTTCAACTCAACTAGAAAATAATTTGTATATGCTAAGGTTGTTAGTAACAAATTCCCTTTCATAACATAAAGATAATTAAAACTGTTTTAACTCAAAATAAACGACTTAAAGTTTCTCCTAAAGAAAATAACCAACTTTGGCACCTACGTTTAGGGCACATTATTCTAAATAGGATTGAGAGATTGGTGAAGAATGGACTTCTAAGCGAGTTAGAAGAAAATCTTTTACCTGTGTGCGAGTCATTCCTTAAAGGAAAAATGGCTAAAAGGACTTTTTCTGATAAAGGTGACAAGGCTAAAGAACCTCTAGAGTTAGTGCATTAAGACCTTTGTGGTCTAGTGAATGTGCGAGCTAGAGGAGGCTAAGAATACTTCATCACTTTTACTAATGATTATTCGCGAAATGGGTATGTTTATTTAATGCAACATAAGTCTAAGTCCTTTCAAAAGTTCAAAGAGTTCAAGGTTGAAGTTGAAAATGTATTAAGTAAAACAAATAAAACACTTTGATCTGATTGAGGTGGAGAGTTTTTGGATTCTGAGTCTAGAACTATTTGATAGAACATGGAATTGTTTCCCAACTCTCAGCATCTGGTACACCTCAGCAGAATGGTGCATCAGAGAGGAGAAATCGAACCCTATTGGACATGGTTCGGTCGATGATAAGTTACGCTTCCTTACCTGACTCATTTTGGGGTTTTGCAATAGAGACTGCAGCTTATATTATGAACTGCATTTCCTCCGAGAGTGTTGTCAAAACTCCATTGGAGTTGTGGAATGGTCATAAAGCTAGTTTACGTTACTTCCACATATGAGGTTGCCCAGCACATGTGCTTGAGGCTAATCTTAAGAAATTGGAATCATATTCGAGGTTATACCTATTTGTAGGCTACCTCAAAGAGACACGAGGGCGTTACTTTTATGATCCTAAAGAGAACAAAGTGTTTATATCGAAAAACACTACTTTTCTTGAGGATGATCATATAAGGGAGCACAGTCCTAGAAGTAAAATCGTGTTGAATGAGCTTTCCAAAGAAACTACTAAAACTTCAACAAGAGTTGTTGAAGAGCCTACTACCACAACGAGAGTATTTTATGTAGGTTTATCTAGTAGGTCAAATCCACCTCAAGTGTTAAGGTAACCTCGACGTAGTGGGAGGGTTGCGAACCCATCTATTCGCTATATGGGTTTAACTGAAACCCTAGCTATGGTAGTTGATTGCAAAGTTGAGGATCTGTTGTCATACAAGAAGGCAATGGAGGATGTTGATAAAGATGAATGGGTTAAAGCCATGGATCTCGAGATGGATTCTATGTACTTCAACTTAGTTTGGGATCTTGTAAATCAACCTGATGTGGTAAAATCTATATGTTGTAGATGGATCTACAAGAGGAAACGGGGTGCTGATGGGAAGGTGCAAGCTGATAACGGGTAGAAATCACGTTATTACAACACAAATAAGTAAATCGATGAGGGAATGCGGCAATAAAAATAAACAAAATCATGTCCAAAAGTGTCAAACTTAGAAAATTGCGATCGCATGCACCTATCATATAAAATCAGTTAATTTACTTATTTTGTGCAGGAAAAATGCGTTGGGGCAAGTAAAGTTGCGATCCAGGGAATTAGGCGCCCGGGTGCTTGAAGGATTGCGATCGTATGCGATCCTGAGAAGTTGCTCAAGAAGGTGGCCGCATAAAGACTGCGCATCAAGGTGACAACATAATAAATAGTGATGGGACAGAAAGCTGATGACAGTCGAATCCGAATTTAGTTGACAAGCCGTTAAAGCCACACTGTAACAAGTACACTCAACTTTCGGTGACCATTAATCGATGCATCAGAGCAAGAGATTTAATGATTGCCCATTATTGCAATCATTAGAGAGAAAAGCTTTATTCACCTTGAGCTTTATAAATACTGAAGGCCACCATTAAGCCAGGAGATCGCTAGATAACATATAGAGAATAAATTAAAGAACCGTTAATCTGTTTATATTCATACTTATACTTAGAAGACAAAGACAAGCTAAGAGACAAAGAAGCCAAGAGATCATTCCCGGATAGATCGAAAGACTGTCGGGAAGTGCTACAAAGGGAGAGAGGGCCAACACTTGCGAAAGCAAGGATATTCATCTAGATAGAGTTGAAGTGAAAAAGACAGTGTAAAAAAGGCCACGGGAAGCAAGACATTGCTACTGGGCTTCTTATCTCTACATTCCATTTCTATTCTATATTCTGCATTTAATTTATAGAAAATGGAAATCTCATTTCAATTATGTTCAATCTCTCCATACTTTGCATGAATAGTTAAATTTCTGAATGGGTTGAGAAGTACTTAACTAGCATGAACTAAAATTTACATTTAATTCGATTATCTTGTCTTATGTATGCATCAATCACCCTTTAGAGATAGTTGAGAGATAAGTCTGAAGAAATAATCTAGACTTGAGAGAGTCAGATAGAATTTAGGCTTGAGAGAAAATTAGACATAAGTTTTATTGCTATTAACACATCGCATGCACCCTAAAAATAGGATATGATAGTATGCGGTCACCTTGTTTGTGTGTGCATCACTCATCATTGCATAGACAAGAATAGAGGCTTAGACATAAGTCCTATCGACATTTTTGTATACATCACAAGCGTCCTAGAAATAGGAATTATGGAATTTGCAATGAGAGATGACTTGCTGTTGTTTGTGTGTTGCATGATCGCATAACTTGTATGCAATCTTAGAAAGTGTTAACTAAACCCCTTCTCAACCCATTCATCCCATACTCATTGGAATTCTCGAGTTCATCAACTCTTTATTCGAACTCCGTTGCATAGGAAATATTCTTAAACAAAACACCATCCAACTTATTTATTTTCGCCACTGCAAGAGAACCAAATTTACTGTCGCATATTTACTTAGTAGTCCCTGTGTTTGACCCTGGACATACCAGAAAACCTAGTAAGGCTTATACTTGGGTCTATTAGGAAAACTTGCATGTGCAATGCATAACACATCACCACAATTTCATACCATAATCACATCACAATTTACAACGCTTCACAAAACTTCAAGGCAAATGGTTATACTCAGGTAAGGGAGTTGATATGAGGAGACTTTCTCACCTGTTGCCATGCTAAAGTCTATCCGCATCCTTCTATCCATTGCCTCATATTATGACTATGAGATCTGACAAATGGATGTCAAGACTATTTTTCTGAGTGGTAATCTTGAGGAGACCATTTATATGGTGCAGCCCAAGGGATTCATAACCCAAGGTCAAGAGCAAAAGGGTTGTAAGCTGAATCGGTCCATTTATGGACTGAAACAGGCATCTCGATCTTGGAACTACTGCGATCAAATATTATCGAAGAGTTCCATGAGCACGTTCGGATCACTTTAATCTCACAATGACCGTATGACAATATACATTCAATCGTTCAGTTATGCAAACAAATAGTAATTATCGGCATGCTATGAACAAGATATATCAAGGGAGAGAGTGCCATACCAATTAAAGACAATCTTCAATTCTTGGAACTCAAAGCAGCGGAAAACCTCCACGCGATCTACCAACGCCCAACAGAAGCGTCGATTATAGCTGCACGAACATGAACGTCGCGGGGAAGACACCACCAGAAAAAAGCCCCGGGTATTCTCAGAGCGAGAACCCAAAGCAGGGTCTTTGGTGAATTTAGTAGAGGAAAGAGGAAGCACGAATCGTGTAGGCGATAAGTAAGTGGGAGGGAAAAAGTGCTATTGCGTAGCAAAATGCTTATCGTTTAAGAGAAACTACACGATCATGTAGACTTTACTGAACGATCGTTTAGGAAAAGGTATACGATCGTTTAGCAAACTTAGCACACACTACGATCATTAAGAGAAGCTATGTGATCGTGTAAGAACTAGTGTGCTATTGTTTAGGCACGAGGTGGACAATCGTTTAGGCAGAGAGGGACTATCGTATAGGTTATCGATTCTTTTAAGCGATCATTTACGATTCACCAACACTATCTTCTATCTTTTCCAGATGAGCGATTCAAAATGAAAACTATTTTCATTTTAATTCATCGGTTACAATAACTAACGTTGCCCCACTAACCCACGTCTAAACGTGATTTTCGTGTTAATTATCATATAATTAACCAACTAAAATATTAATAAATATAAACATGTTATATTTTTTAACGTATAGTTTGATATCACATATCTACTATAGTATTTTCTTCTCTACTTGATATAAATCATATTTATATCTAATTTTCTCCAAAATAATGAATCTCATACATTTAGCCAATTATATCATATATAATTAACCAGTCCAATTATACCATATATAATCGAACTTTCTCTTGTCAATTTGAACATTTCAAATTAACCCAAACACTAGTTCTCAACTTTATCCAAGCTACTCAGAAGACCTAATGAACCTGTGGCTCGAAGCTCCAACAGTCCGTGAATAGCTGACTAAACTCTTTAGCCACGAGATTCATCATCCGTTAACTATTAGACATTCCATTAAAGACCAAAAACTAAACTCTTCTTACTACAGATATATTTCTGTGTCCATCGGTTATAACCAATCATGAGTACGATGACCCTTCACAGTTGCTCGTAAGTACAGCTGGGCCAAATTACCGTTTTGCGCCTGTAGTTACATCTCACTTCTTAAGTACCACTGCTTCCTCTAATGAACAATACAACATAATCCAACTATGTGTGATCACGTTTCGGGCCAAGAGAAGGTGTGTGGCGCCACATCGTTCAAGCCCCAGAATCAGCCCTTAAGGGAGCTATTTATCTACTTACCCTACCTCAGCGAAGGAGTGAATTCCATCTTGTGTAGCTGAGTTCCCAGGTCCCAAATTAGACGAATCCCTAAAATGGTAGGTTTGAATCGGTGACCTAGCCACTCACACCCATACAAATCAAAGAACCGCCCCCAATGGCAGGAGTTCCCAACTCACTCAAGATTGAGGTCATGTTACCTATGGCATTCTAGTGAAGTGAAGTCTCTGTCATGAACGGTGTTATATAACGAGACGTTAACACTTCGTAGTCAGGTCTTATACAAATTCTTTGTATAAGATGCCACTGCTCGTATGTCCCCAACACAAATGATCAGGATCAAACCATCTGTCACAAGTCACAACACTTGTGACCATTCCACAAAGTGGGCCGCATCTGTAGCGTTACCAGGATAAGGTTTCCCTCATATATCCATATACTACAGACCATTTTGGTTATCATTCAAGACATGATTCACTTGTATGTCACCACATACATGCTTGAGTTACATACAAATAACAAGGGATTTTATGTTTATTGGTTTGTGGTAAAGCAAATAAAACAAGCAAATACAAGATGTGAAGTAAATATAATATATTATACAACACAAGCATTCGTACAAACTGTTTACAAACTACAGGCACGAGATATTAGGGCATCAACCCCAACAATATGTAAACGAAATCCTACTCATTGGGAATGACATAAGATTATTGACTTCAGTCAAGAACGGGCTAACGACCCAATTCCAAATGAATGATTTGGGAGAGGCTCAGTTTGTTCTTGGGATTAAGATCTTTCAGGATCGAAAGAACAAAACGCTATCATTGTCTCAAGCATCATACATTGACAAGATTTTGATCAAGTACTCGATGTAGAACTCCAAGAGGGGCCTATTGTCTTTTAGGCATAGAGTTACATTGTCTAAGGAACAGTGTCCTAAAAGACCTCAAGAGGTTGAGGAAATGAGACAAGTCTCATATGCATCTGCCGTCGGCAGTTTAATGTATGTGATGTTATGTACTAGACCTGACATCTGTCACGCAATGGGGATAGTCAATAGATATCAGTCTAATCCAGGACAAGGTCACTGGACAGCCGTCAAGAACATCCTCAAGTATCATTGAAGAACGAGGGACTATACTTGTGTATGGATCTAAGGATTTGATCCTTACTGGATACACTTGTATGAACAAACACTTTGTGATTTATAATATATGATATTTTATTCACTTCAGTCTATGAAATATTTGATATTTTAGTTTCATTAACCAGAAACTAATAAGCTAAGATTCATGGTTATCGTTGTAACTTAAACATGTATGTGGAGACATACAAGTGGATCGTGATTTAAGTGATAGCCTAAATGGTATGTAGTACATGGTTAAGGAGGGATATCTTATCCTGATGACACTACTTGTATGGCCCGCTTTATAGGTGTTACAAATGTTGTAAAGTGCTACAAATGATGTAATCCTGATCATTCATGTATTAGACATGCGAGCGAAGATATTCTATACAAAGGAGTTTGTATAAGACCAGACCACGAAATGTTTAGTCTCATTATATAACGGAATTCATAATTGAGACTTTCATTTAACTAGGATGACCATAGGTAACATGACCTTAATCTTGAGTGAATTGTGAACTCCCACCTATAAGGGTGGTCCTTTCATTTGCATGAGTGAGAATGGCCAGATCGCCGACTCAACAAGCTACCATTTTAGGGATTCATCAGATTGGAGAGCTAAGAACTCAGCTACACAAGATAAATTCACTCCTGGCTAAGTAGATAAATTGCTCATTTAAGGGCTAATTCTAGGGCTTGAACAATGTGGCGCCACACCCTCTATTGACCCGAGAAGGGTTTAGTCATAGTGGGACTATGATCTATTGTTCATTAGAGAAATCAGTGGTACTTAAGGTGATAAATGTAACTACAAGGGCAAAATAGTAATATCGCCTAGATGTACTTACGAGCAATTTGTGAAGGGTCATCGTGCTACTGATTAGTTATATCCAATGGATACAGAAATATATTTGTAGTGCGAAGAGTGCAGCTATCGGACTTTAGTGGAGTGCCTGGCAGTTAACGGATGGTGGATAATGTGATTAAAGAGTTTAGTCAGTTATCCACATACCGTTGGAGCTTCAAGTTACAGGCCCATAAGTTTCCCTTGGTAGCTCAATGGATTTAAGTTGAGAATCAATTTTTGGGTTAGTTTGAAATGTTCAAAGTAACAAGAGGGAATTTAATTATATATGATATAATAAATGTGTTCAATTATATATGAAATAATTGATATAATGTATGTGATGCATTATTGTATGATCAGAAGAACTAATATTTGAATATGGTTCAAATATAATTTCTATGAATTAGATTCATAGTTATTAAATTTAATGTAAAAATGATTTATTTTAAATGCCATAAAAGAGACAAAGTAGTATGGTTTATATATTGTATATGATGCAATCTTAAAACTATAGGTTATAATATAATATGATAAGTTAGTTATTGTATTTATTTATAATTTATTAATTATATGATAATTAAAATTAATTTTTCTCAATAACCGACCATAATAGGTGCTTACACAGTTTTATGGAAATTGTAGGATAAAAGGAAATTTGATTTCAAAATCTCAAAAGAAAACACTTATCAGATTAACTGTCGAGTGACTACATGATAGTATTGAGTTTATTATACGATAGTGCTCTTAACTAAACGATCGAGCATCGAGTCTATGCGATAGACTTCCATCTTCTACACAATTGTGCTGCCCTTTATTCGATTGTATTCCTCCTTCCCTCTAACCAAAATAAGCTAGAGCCCACCACTCTTGGATTCTCACACCGAGAATACCAAGGTAATCTAGTGATTGTGTCTGGATCTGTTCGAGGGAGTTCGACTTGCTCATTGCATTCGTTACTGATCGTGGGATATTCTTGAAGAAGTGTTCTTCAAAGGTATTGTCTCTCTATCCTTTGTATTTGTTTCAAGAAGCATGTTATAATTTATGATTTAATGCATAATCTATTTAGTATGACTGTGAAAGCGTGAGTTCATTTTTCCCTTTCACGTTTCTTCCTCAAACTTCACACCATGAGACCTATAATCGGCCTCGACGCACCATTTTTTGTATTCCCATATGGATGATGTTTGTGTAGGTCAATATCAAGTTGAATGGAGAGAGTGTTTATAGTAAGTGAGAGCAAGACATGTGTTAACATATCCCACGATCTCCCTCATGAATTTGTAGTAAATTTTCATGCTTGATCTCAAGGCACCTTTTCTTGTGTCCCCTTACGGATGACATTTGCATGACCATTTACACAAACTCCAGAAATTGATAGGATTGCTTTAGTTTCTATCTCAATCGAGTTTTCCCTACCGTTGGCACAATAGAATAGAACTCTAGAATCTAAAATGAGAGGATACACTTACAAGAAAATATTAAGCGAGTTTAACAATTTCTGGACAGAGCAATGGTGACTAACAGTTACAGTAACAAGGAGTTATTTTGTATATTTGTTGTGAATGTCTTATTTCATTGAAGGGGCACCTGATCATCCTATTGCCCTACCTCACCGAAACATCATTGCAAAATAAATGTCACTTAGGGTGCATTAGATTATTTTGCTAAATTTGATTGGTTTTTTCCAAATGGGTTAATGCATATAGTACTGATATAAATAAATTTTATGGATTCATGGTACATCATTAATTATTTACTTCCGTTTTATTATCCTAAAAAAGAAATTGAATGTGAATGACCATTGCTCTATCATTGGTAGATAGGTTCGTCCATCCAAATCTTTTATCTTTTAGGTAGATAGGTTCAACAACTTCGCCTCCTAAATTTCATTTCATACTTAACTTTTTACTATGATACAAGCTTCTATTTGGATTAATTTGAAAAAAAAAAATTCAACAAACCATTTTCATTTAAACACTTTTGATAAAATCTGTCTAAAATAAAAACACTCATCTGTTTGACAATTTGTTCTCAAAATCTTCTTTCTGTATATAAGTTCATCACATTTTTTATACGCTAAAAGTATTTTTATTAATGTCAATTTTGACCATAAATTATATTCTTGTATGTAATTTTGGAAACATTTCTTAAATTTTGATGAACGAGAAGTTACCTTGTTAATCAAATCATTAGAACTAACAAGAATATACTTAACTATCCCGCTTCTCATATTGCTATAAATTGGCTCACACATGTAACCTCTATTTGAATCTTTCTCACATTCCATATGAATAAAAATATTCACTTTTAAAATAAACAAATAAAATGAATATAGATCAATTTGTTCAGTAACTTAGAATTAGGAAATGAGAAATTACAAAGGAAGAACATGATCAATAGTGTTTCTCTGTCTCTCTCTTTTTCTTTTTACTAATTATTTCTTAAATAAGAAAAAAAATTAATAACATTGCTTCTCAGAATTTATTTATCCTTTACTTCTTATTATATTTATTTGAAAAAAAATAAAAGAAAAGAGAGAAGTAAAAATAATTAAAAATTATTATTATTATAATGAAAAGATAACTAAAGTAAAGTTGGTTGTAGACGGACGCAAGCACATTGTGTTTCAAATTTGTTTGTATTTTTAACAAACATGTTAAATAATATTTAAAGAAATAAAAACTTTCAGAAAATCTAACTTAAATGTTTTTCTAAGAAAAAAACTGAAATGTAATTATTGTGTGATGAAACTATTTACCTAGTAACACTAATAAAAATAGTCAAATATTTTAACTTCGAATATGCAATCATGTTTGAAACTAAAACTAATGTTTAGCATTTAGATCATAATCAAATTTAAGTAACATATTTTATACGCACACATATATAAGTTATACTTTCAACCTTAGAGTAAGAGGTGTGATTCCGTATCTGTCATATTTAAAAAATAATAATAATAAATGTATATTATACTATTATCTTCAAAGTTAGAGATTTGATACTCCTGCCTCTCATATTGTAAAAAAAAAGGAAAAAAAAAAAAGTTAACAATAAATAACATACCGAATTCCATTGAGATTGATGATAGATTGGCCCTATGATCATTCATCCAAATTGCCAAGAATAAATAACATACCGAATTCCATTGAGATTGATGATAGCTTCAAGTTGAAGATGGCTTTAAGATGACTATAGTCTTCCTCAATCAAAACTCCAAATTACTCTCTTTAGATGGGAGTCAAGAAAGATAGAGTGCTTTATTATTTTGGTATATTGGGGACCATCACTCTAAGATCTCTTTATATACTAGTTCAATTAGGGTTCCCATTAAACCCTAGTTAACTAAGAATGAGGTTCTACTCATTAAGTACATACTCAATTAGGAATCTAGGGTCTTAATTAATTAAATCACATAATAGGGTCAAATCTAATAAAATAACCCCAATATGATAAAATATTAATTCACGTACATAGCTCAAACTTTAATTATACGTATTATTATTTAAATGCGTTTAACAAGACTTGAGCTAGGTCTGTGTACCTAATGTAATTAAATCACATAAACCTTAAGTTCGCATAAATAGGTTATTTCAACAATAGAATTCCCCTTTAGTTCAATCTACTCCATCTCCTGTATTAGCATGGTATCAAGGTTGCTTTCATCACTACCCTTGTAACTAAACCTTCCTCGATTACCAATTCTAATACATTCAATGACATACATCAAGTATGGATAGATAGCATGGAAACTACATGCAAAGTGATCTATGCCATGCCTATTTCCAACTGGTCCAAATTCCTTAGTGAGATCATTGCTAAAAACTTTATGTTAAACTGCATTTGCTAAACTGCATGCATGATAAACAAGTTTAGATAATCAAACATAAACCATCAACTTTATTCTATATAGAAAATAAACAAAATAATGTAAAGAAAAACATCATTATTAACAAACTCCCACTAAATCATGGAATAAAAAAAGTGACAAACACCAATGTGAGTAACATACTCATGAAAAACTTTAGGTGGTAAACTTGTAGTCAATGGATCTACCACCATAGAGTTTATTCCAATGTGTTCTATCGAAATTTGACCATTTTGAACCCTTTCTTTAACAACTAGAAACTTCATGTCTACATACTTTGACCTTATATTGTTGTCGAGCCCTTTTCAGTGTCGTTTAAATCGCAAAAAGAGCCACGAACTAAAAAAAAGTTCATACTCCCGAACTACTCCTATTACTACAAAAATATAGCAATAATGGTGAGTCCGGGGTCGAACCACAGGGAGGCATAGAATTGATTCCAGCTTAAGTTAAATTTGACTGTGGAAAAACAGTAAAAACGGGGTTTTGGGTTTTGATTAATTTGAAAACATGCAGGAAAATAAATTGCAAGGGATAAATGTAAACAATAATTGGTTCATCTAGTTCTCAGATCAAGTTAGGCATTCAATGTAATTTCAATCATCGTTTTCTGCCAATTGACTATGCATTTGAATTATGCATGCATAACTACCAAATTGTTGCGATTTAACCAGCTTCAACAAAGACCGAAAACTAATTAAATCAAGATTAATCAAACGCCCTAATTATTAAGGTTGGAAAGGTCAAACCCTAACTAATCTACATGTTTCTAAATTCAATTGGGTTCGATAGTGGCCATGTAGAAATAAAAACACATGCATTATGATTTAGGATTCAATTACGTCGCTTAATTGTCAAGAAATCCATATTCAATTAACCAATTTTATCTTTGAACCTAGCAATTAGACATTTTAGGAATAGCCATCAAATATCTAATTCACTATTGCTACTTAGGACCTTAACAACACTAAGAATCATTAGCATGCACGATAAAGTGTAAAAGTCAACATCAATAATCATGCTCTGGAATTTAAACCGGATCAAAGAAAACAAAATTCTAAATTGCAAGAATCAATAAAAACAGATGTCTCACGAAATTGACATTGAATCCTTGATCTAAGAAAGTAGATGAAGATTAACTCATAAATTCATAGACAAATTTAAGAGTTCAAGCCAATACATGTTTACAATCCAAAATAAAACTAAAATCTAACCTAATGATACTTAAGAGATTAAAGGGAAATAAGATAGTAAAGTCACTCCTCGGCCTCCATAACCTCCAAGTTCATATCCCTTTAGCCTCTAAGAATTTTTTTCATCTTTTGACCTAAAACCAAAGAAAATAATTTAAAGTATTAATCGCAGCGTCAACGCTGCCCTGCGTCAGGGCTAAAGATGGAACGCATGCATGCGACTGATTAGCATCAAAGTATTCGGAGCATTGTAACGCTGTTGACAGTATCACAACACTACCTTAAACACTGGCATTTTGTCTTATGACATCAGACGGATTTAGGCAAATGTTGAGTCTTGCGCTGCTGCCAGGGGCTTTTTAGTCATTTTTGCCTCTTTGAAGCTCGGTTGCTCAAATCAATTTGAATTTGCTTAAATTAACCTCGTTTAGCTTCAAATGCTTGGTTCTACCTTTTGATTGCTCGGTACTCGTAAAATAGGGCAATAAACACATAAAATCTAGCAACGAGCTCAAATTAAGCTAGGAATAATAGCTCTTTTTTAAAGCTATCAAACACCTTCAACTTAATTCATGCTTGTCACGAGGATGGTAGAAGCACACAATCAAACAAACTAAGACATGTTAGCTCTAGTTGCAAAGTTGTTACTCTAGTCTCAACAGTCAGTAAGAATAAAGTTTGTAATAAATAACGAAATTCAATTAGAATCAATCAATGAAGCACAATTTTAAGAATGATTCTTAATTTATTCATGCATAAGTGAACCTAAAGTCTTATTTGTTAAGCTTCATGGCCTGGAAAATTTTTATAAGGCTTTCATCCCATTTTTCCTCTACTCTGGCTTGGTTATTGATACCTTGGACCTACCAAACATGCAAACAAGAGGGAACTACCAAACGTGCTTTCATACCCCACCGCCGGGAACCTATCCACTCTTTTCCCGCAGGGCCCTAACTAGACACAACGAAGGTAGTTCTGTTCACCTCTATCCATGCACACACACACATTATTTTATGCATTTTTTTAAATAGTTAATTTGCTTCTCTTTATTTATTTTTTTATTTTTTATACACAGTAGGCCTTATTTTATCCACCTTGTCTAGTTTTGCTCTACAACAAGTATGATTACTCCTAAGTCAAAGGTGGACTTTTTGGGGTGACAATAGAAATACAAACCAAATAACCAAATTCTAAGCATGCAAGACTTTAATTTTGCAAAACAATGACTTAAAGATGTATAGGAGACAAAAAAAAAAAAAAAAAAAATTAAGAATGGGCTAAAAATCATGATCATGCTTTTCTAACGTTCTTTCATGCAAATTCTATCACAGAAAGAGTGCGTTATAAACTACTCATCATAACAACAGAGCAACAGAGCAAATAAGACAACCAAAGCACACAAAGCATAGTCCAAGCACAGAGCTCAAGAACCCCAAGCTAAAATAAAAGCTACCCAACAGGTATCCCACCTCCAATATTAAAATGATACATTGTCCCTAATATATCTCAAGTATAGCTCAAAAATGAAAAGAGCAAGGGAACAGAAAACCTTCTCTCAAAACCCATCGTACACGTGATGGTGGTGGTTGGGCTTCTTCTCTTCGCATTGACTTTTCTGTTGAAGCTTCAGAGAGACCTACCAAAGAATGAAAAATAAAAGAACAACAAAAGCAAAAAAAACCTACAAAACAAAAAAGAAGTTAGAAAAAACCAAAAGAAAAGAAACAAAAAACTACAAAAATAACAAAAATGAAAATAAAGGAAGGAAAAGAAAAATAGTACCAAAGGCATAAAAAATAAGGAAGGCTAGCCTCAATCAGAGTCTTGTGAGTCTGGCATTTGAGATTAGACCACATAAATCTTGATAGAATCCGGAGATTGGTAAAAAATGGACTTCTAAGCAAGTTAGAAGATGATTCATTACCTCCATGTGAATCTTCTCTCGATGGAAAAATGACTAAAATACCTTTTAGGGGAAAAAGTTGTAGAGCAAAAGAACCTTTAAAACTCATACATTCGGATCTTTAAGGTGTAATAAATGTAAAGGCTAAAGAAGGGTACGAATACTTCATCTCTTTCATAGATGATTATTCAACGTATGGTTACTTATTATGGAACATAAGTCTGAAGCCTTTAAAAAGATCAAAGAGTATAAGGCTGAAGTTGAAAACCTATTAGGTAAAACTATTAAAACACTTAAATCTGATCGAGGTGAAAAGTACATAGATTTAGAATTCTAGGACTACATGATAGAACATGGAATTCATTCCCACTCACAGCACCTGGTACATCTTAGTAGAACGGTGTATCAGAAAGAAGAAATAGAACCTCATTTGATATGGTTAGTTATATAATGAGTTATGCTCGATTGCCCAACTCATTTTGGGGTATGCAGTAAAGACTGTAGTTCACATCTTGAACAATATGTACATTTTTATGTCCTAAAATTTGTGGTTTGTAAACAATAAACTTATTATGTTATTAATAAGGATGTTATTGAGGTTTTATTTAATATAGTTGTTATTGAATGTATGAATTGCTCATTTCATTATAGAAAGAACTTAAATCAAATAAACTAAGATCTGTGGCTATTACATGAATATTTGGACTTTATGTAATGACATAAAAGTGGATCAAGTTCGAGTAAATATTCTAAACGGTCTATAGTATATGGATAAGGCTAGGTACCTTATCTTGGGGACACCATCGGATGCGACCCAGTTTATATTTAGTACAAACGATGTGATCCTGAATCGTTCATGTAATGACATGAGAGCGGGGGCATCTATGCAAATCACTCTTACTGTATAACGTTGTTTACTATTTAAGACTGAATATTTCAAAGCGATGACCTAGGTAACTTGACCTTAGTCCTGAGCTAACTATGAACTCTTGTTTACTCGAGATTATCCTTAGATTTGCATGGGTGAGGGTTGGCTCAACAATGCCGACTGAATAAGCCTCCCATTTCAGGGGTATAATCGGGTAGATATCTGGTGACATAAGGTGCAATATGGACTTCACTCCTTCCCGCTTTTAGAGACATTAAAGAGGTTGTTCCCTTAAGTGCAAACTCCAGGACTTGAACAAGGGGCTCCATGTTCTCCTTGGCTCGGGAGGGATTTGGTTTAGTGATTGGATCACAAATCAACTGTTGATAAGAGGATAAGTAGGACTTAAGAAGCAAGATGTAATCTCAAGAGTAAAACAACTTTTGACCCAGTCGTTATTACAAACAACCTATGAAGGGTTGACTTACTGATTCTGGTTATATCGAGTGGACAGAAGTATATCTATAGTGAGGGAATTGCAACTACTAGGCTTTAGTAGAATGACCCGATAGTTAGCAAATGTAAGTTAATTGGGTTAAAGAATTTTGCCCGTGAATCTTGAATCGTTGGAGCCCATGATCTATAGGTCCATGAGGTCCCCCTACTAGGCCATATCGAACTCAACCTTAGAATAGTGTGACGAATGAATTGGAAGGGTTTGTATTCAGTTTTTGGAGCAAAGTGTTAAATATGTACGATATATTTAACCTAATGTTTAATTAACCTAATGTTTAATTGTAAATTAAACATAAAGAGAGAGAAAATAGAAAATATTTAAATAAGATTTAAATATCAAGATTACGAATATAGATTCATATTGATTGTTATTAGTGTTGGATTTAATATTAAATTAAATTAATTAAATTGTTTAATTAATTATTTAATATTAATATAAATTCAAAATTAATTGTGAAATTAAATGCAATTGGTCACAATTGCATTCAAAGTCAAAATAGTTAACTAGGTCAAAATTGTATCAAAAGTTAAAATTGTCGACTAGGTAAAAATGTAATAAAAGTCAAAATTGTTGATTTTGGACTTTAAGTGTCAAATTTTGACCTTTGACCTAGTTAGTGAAAAGATCCAACAATTTTGAGTGGGAAATTCAAACATTTGCATTGTGTTGGAAGGAAAATTAGGGATGGGGTGGTGCACGCAATCATGCGATAAACATGGCTTATGCTATGCGTTTACGCCCATGACTATATCTCTATAGTACATGGTTGCGTCGAGCATAAGATTGTGCCTATCTCTTGGAAAAATGCATACTTTATTTTAGTGCATTCCATCTCTTACCTTCTCAGGTAGTTAGACGCAGCTATTTAACTTATAGACAAGCAATGCAACAACCCATAGACAAGCGTTGCTATAGCCTTTCACCAGGCAAGGAGGATTAACTCACTATATTCGCACAACACACACCTCTTGGTGGGTTGATACATGCGTCCTATCTCTACGCTACACGATTAAGTATGTGATTGCCTTTGATAAATAAACGATGAAGGTAAATGATGGTAAAGATAAAGATGATGAAGAAGATGGCATTGAAGGAATCAAGAGATGCATTAATTATAAAATGTCTTAATATCTTAAGCTAAAATGTAATACAATACAGAGGTTAGAAGAGAAATGAAGGACTCTGCGTCAAGGCTGCCGGTGGTGCCATGGATGAATGGTGGAGATGTCTCTCTCGAGCTCTATCTTCAGCGAAATCTCTGGTCGTCACTAGGTCTGGTTTGTGGAGGTGAAGAATTCTCACTGAAAATCTCGCTCAAGCATTCATCTGTGATCGCAAACCTCTGCCTTGAAGCAGAAGTTCGGATGTCTTGAAATGAAGGTCCAAAGGTCTTAAAATGGCTCACTGCTGCTTTTGTCACGGTATAGGCATTGTCACATTGTCTTATCTTGTTAATACTCCCAAAGTATGCGTCCAACTTGATTCAGCTGAAGTATCAACGCGTTCTACCCATCTTGTGATCCTCTATTATGGTTATCACTCCGTGGCCGCAATCTCCAAGTGATTACCGCATTTACTTGATCACCGCAACTTCCATGGGATGGACGCATGCTATCCAACTTTTAGCGCATGCGTTTGTCTTTGCGGTCACCTGGCTTCAACGTATGCGTTTGTCTGCGATTGTTTATTTCCAACGCTTGCGTTTGATTCCTACGATGGCTATAAAAATAGACACTTTGGCAGGGAGTACCGCATAATATTGGGGTCAGTGAGTTTAGAAGCTAATCGACGCAAAACTCAATTTTTCGCAAATTCTAAATATTATCACCGTATTTTCTACTTATTAGCCTTCATAATTCTAAATAAGAGACTTATAATAACTGGCATTTCTGCCAGTTATCACATTGCTAAGTGTCGTTTTCAATTGAAGATATTTGCCCCACTAATCCCACTTTGAATTTGTGGACTTTTTTAGTGTTAAATTCTCATCAAACTCAAAGTTGCATGTTTTGCATGATATGGCCTATAAAAAAAGTGTTTTATGAATATTAGCTCTTTTGGCCAAGTGGACTTTTATGAGATTATTTGATAATCTTAACCTATTTTCTCTCAAATATTTAACATTTTTCTGTCGAAATTAGTCACTCACCCGATCACCATCATGTTCTAAAGCCGGAGAATAATCAAGAAGACTCTCGTGGTGATCTACGGACCATTCGTGAGGAGATTGAAGGTGATTTGGAGAAGATTTGATATTACAAAGGTTGTATATCTTCTTTCCCTTTGTTCTTAATTTAATTGCACGCTTATTTTTTGAAATTAACCTAATTAGAGTACTTTAGATCCGTTAAATTCTTTCGCTACGCATGTGTTCGTTCCAACACAATGTTCCCTTAAAGAGTGTTTCTGAAACACCTTTCGAGTTGTGGACGATATCCTACTCATTGTGAATGATGTAACGTACCTCACTGACATTAGATTTGTAGCCCAATTCTAAA
The DNA here is from genome assembly GCF_027475165.1 of Benincasa hispida. Lineage (NCBI taxonomy): Eukaryota > Viridiplantae > Streptophyta > Magnoliopsida > Cucurbitales > Cucurbitaceae > Benincasa > Benincasa hispida. The sequence continues at coordinate 37,801,024 of NC_143486.1, read as the reverse complement.
TGAAAGATTTTGGTGAGGCGCATTATTTACTTGGGATCCAAATCATTATAGATCGCAAGAATAACACGTTGGCTCTGTCTCAAGCAACTTATATCGACAAAATGTTGACTCATATTCGATACAGAACTTTACAAAAGGTTTATTACCATTCAAGCACTTGGTTTAGTTGTCTAAGGAAACATATCCTAAGATACCTAAAGAAGTTAAGGATATGACATGTACCATATGCGTTAGCTGTGGGTAGCTTAATGTATGTTATGCTCTGCACTAGGCCAGATATTTGTTATGCGATAGGAATAGTCAGTAGGTACCAGTCCAATCCATTATTAGACCACTAGACTGCGGTTAAGAACATCCTCAAATATCTTACGAGAACGTGGGACTATAAGTTGGTATATGGAGCAAGGGATTTGATCCTTACAAGATCCGACCTTGATTTCTAAACTAACAAGGATTCTAGGAAATCAACGTCAGGATCTGTGTTTACACTGAACGGGGGAGCTGTAGTGTGGCATAGTATGAAGCAAGGATGTATTGCATATTCCACTATGGAATCTGAGTATGTAACTGCTTGTGAAGTAGCAAAGGAAGCAATTTGACTCAGGAAGTTCCTAAGCGATTTGGAAGCGGTTCCAAATATGGTCTTGCCCATCACCTTATAGTGTGACAATAGTAGGAAAGTAGTCATTGCTGATCTTTTTACAAAGGCTCTCTCTCGGCTAAAGTGTTTGAGGGTCAACTAGAGAGTCTTGGTCTACGAGACATGTACATTGTATAATCTAGGACAAATGGGAGATGTGTAATGGGTATATGGGTGCCTTAGTTTATTGTATTTATTTACAATAATCCCGTCTTTTGGATTCTGATATCATGTACAACCCATTGACTGTAGTTTTAGTTCAAGTGGGAGTTTATTAGGTGTTATGCCCTAAAACTTATAGATAGTTCTATTCGATACGGGTAGGAAAAGAACCGAACTAGGTATTATTAAAAAAATAGAGAAATCAGAACCCAGACAAGATGATATGGATCAACCCCTTTTTCTTAAATGTTATTAATTGATTGTCATCCATAAAGAGTTATAAATGTTAATTCAACAAATATTATTGTTTTTGTTGTTTGTCTATTTTGTCTTAATAACTCTAAATCTAATAAACTGTGGGTTATGAACACTCGTGAAGGACTAACTTGTTATTATTAGTCTATATTGTTGGACACAGAAATATATCTGTAGTGAAAAGAGTAAAGTTGTGGGTCTGTAGTGGAGTGTCACATTTAACGATTATTGATTAACTTGGTTTATGAGTTTAGCCAATACGATTATTGATTAACTTGGTTTATGAGTTTAGCCAATCAATCTCATATCGTTGGAGCTTCGAATCTACAAGTCTACTAGGTCCCCTTGTTAGCTCACTAGAAGATATTTAATTGAGGTCATTTGAGTTCTTCAAATTACTATGAAGAACCTATATATAATGTGATTGATATATAATTAATTATGGATATGATCTATAATTCACATTGATTGGAAATTAACTCAAGTGAATTAGATTCACAAAGAATTAAGTAACAAAGAGGTACTACACATATACATAGGATGTTTATGATAATTAGATATATATACATTAAATTAGATTGAATTTATAAATAATTATTTAATTCATGTGCAAATTAAATTAAATAATTTTCTAATTAATTAAATAAGTGTTATTTAATTAATTAATTGTGGAAAAATGAATAGGAAAAAGATTAGGAAAAAGGCTTCACCCTTTGGGAGACCTTGAGACAGACACTGACAATACACAACATAGAAGTGTTATTGTGAAAATTTTTCCCTAAGCCACAAATAGAATCATCTCTACTCTCCAAAACTATTTTCTCCTCTCCCTCTCCCACAGTTAGATACCACCTAGAGAATAATGAGGTTACTCTCGTGGTAGTGTTCGAGATTGTTGAAGAAATCGTTCATGATCAAGATCGTTGGAGGAGCCATTCGTTGAAACTTGGGAATCTACAAAGGTAAGAATGATTCTAATCTTTTTCCAAATTGCATGTTATATTATATATTTATATTCTATTATAGTATACTGAATTTATTTATGTAAAAATCCAATTGTGGGATGCAAGTCTCACACAAATGCTTCTGTTGCGAAATCCGATCCCTTTAATTTCATCATTTTGCTAAATTTGACGCATGCGACATATTCTGGTTTTGAGATTTTTTAAACTTTTTGTTGGATTTTTATATTTTAACTTGAAGTATTTGGTTAATCTGGTTGTGTACGAAATTTGCATAAGAATTAGACATACGGGGGAAAAACGAATAGAAGTATCGATTGGCAAACAATGAGGGAACCTATATATGAGTTATTTTCAAATTGGTTTTTTATCAACTCAGAGTAAATTCAAAGAAACTGATTGTTTGGTAGTTGAGATTTTTTATTGAAGGAATTGATATTCCCCGCAGCGGAAACAATTGAATGCATTGACCTCTAAACTTTGTTTTACAGAATATAAAAATATAGAGAGATGGAAACAATAAACAATATTAACTTAAAGATGCTATCTATTGTGTTAATCAAATAGAGAAGAAAGATATAAAGGGAATCACATACCCTTGAAGACCAATTCTTCTCGTTCCTCTCCAATTCGCATCATCTTCTCTCGATCTCACGAACACCGCAACCGGACACCACTATAGGGTCTTCCTCGTTATTCTCAATGACGAAAATCATGCAGAGGTGTGGTCTTGCACTTAAATTTGGCGGGAAGAAGAAGAGAATTGAGAGGAATTCTCTTTTGTATAAAAACTCATCTGCATAATACAGAGAACCAGAGAAACCAAAGAGAGAACAGTTCTCTCCATTTTTTGTTTTTATTGAGAGTGAGATTGAGAAAATGGGTGAGAGAGTTATAACTTCCTCCCCTTTAAATTAAATTCAAATTCAAAATTTGGAATTTAATATATATATATATATATATATATGTTAACCATTTAATATATATACAAACTATATGTTATATCACATATAACATATAAAACCTGTAGTTAATATCATATCACATAAAGCAAAAACTATAGTTTACTATTCTCTCAAATAACGCAAGGTATTAATATGAATCACATTTACATTAATTTTAACCTATAGTTTTTATATGAATCACGTTCATATAAATAATAATTCCATCATATTCAAATTATAATACCTGTCAATAAAATATATAAATTTAATATGAATCATATTCATATTAATTTTAGTGTATAGTTCCTATATGAATCATATTCATATAATTAATATTTGAATCATATTCAAACATTTATTTCTCTCATAAAACTATATAAATTCAATATGAATCATATTTACATTAAATTTTAACATATAGTTTTATATGATTCATATTCAATATTTATTTATCTTATAAAAATGTATCAACATATATTATATTACATAATGTATCAATATACACTACTTAATTGTATCTTATACAATTAATTTCCTTTAATTAATTTAAACAATTCAAATTAAATCAGAATTAATTTGATTCTCATCAGTCCTCATTGAGCTAACGATGGGACCTTATGGACCAATAGATTGAAGCTCCAATGATACGAAATTAATTGATAAAACTGATTTAATACAATTAATCAACGTTCATTAACTTTCGATCACTCCATAAAGAACGATAACTGAACTCTTCGCACTATAGATATATTTATGTATCCATTTGATATTACCAATCAACAGTGGATTGACTTTTCACAATTACTCGTAAGTATAATTGGGTCAAATTGCCATTTTACCCCTGTAGTTACATCTAACTCCTTAACAACCACTGATCCTTCTAATGAACAATTAGTCATAGTCCAATTATGATTGAACCCCTCTCGGGCCAGGAGAAGGTGAGGTGCCTCATTGTTTGAGCCCTGGAATTTGTCCTTTGGAGAGCAATCTCGTGGCATAGTGTTCATACTATCAATCTCGTGGTTTAAGGCTCGATTCCCCCCACCCCAAACTTTAATCACAATACCTATCCAAAAGAAAAAAAAAACCATCAAGGTACATTGTAGACCATTAATTATTTACTTTTGCTTCAAATGTTGGTGGTTACATATTATTTATTATTTTCTCTTTCTTTTCCACTTTGTTAATCAAAAGACAAATAAAGCCCATCAATTCAACAATGTATATAAATAGAAACTATTTCAGTGCTTGTAATTCAAACAAAGCCACTCCAAAAAAAAAAAAGAAAAAAAAAGTTTAATTTAAAACAAAACTCTAAAAATGCATGAAAAAAAATAAATAAAAGAAGCATTTGAATTGGTTCTATTACCACTCCCAACATGGTACATTCATGTGGTAAATGGCTTAAACAATGAAACCCTATTGGTTCATTGAAAGTTCAAAGATGGTGATTTGGGAAGCCATAATTTGGTTGCCAAAGGACAGGAATTCCAATGGACTTTTAAGGTCAAGGTTATGTAACGACATTGTTTTGATGCTATATGGCAAAGCTAAATTTTAACGTATCATTTGAATCTTTTTGGGTTGAAGAAAATCACCTTTGATTCATTTCTAGGTGCTTTGACAAAAATTTCTTCTGGATTGTCAAAGATGATGGAATTTATTTGAGAAACAATCCTACTAATGTTAATGAACTTGTACATCAATGGAACAAAGTTACGTGAGTTCTTGGTATCTTTTCAGCTATTAAAAGAAACTAATCTAAGAAATAATATTACACATTAAGATACAATACAAGTGATTTCTATTCTTGTAAGACTATCATTTATGCTTCGAATTTAAATCTATCTAATGACTTTACTTATACTTTTGGTTAAAAAATATATGTGTCACCATATATTTGATCAATGTTTACTGATGGTTTCAGTTGGATCAATTTCGTTAATAAATAAAAAATGAGAACGAGCAAACTAAGTCTCCGTTTGATAATTATTTTATTTTTTGTTTTTGTTTTTGAAAATGAAGCCTATGGACACTACTTTCACCTCTAAATTTATTCCTTTATTATCTACTTTTCACGAATGATATAAAAATGAAGCCAAATTTTGAAAACTAAAAAAAGTAGCTTTCAAAAAGTTGTTTTTGTTTTTGGAATTTTGTTAAAAATTCAACCACTATACTGAGTGTTGGGTTATTCAAACTTCTCTAGGTCCAATTACTCAAGATCAACACTGAGAAGATGAAGAAATGGTCGAGAAAGACTCTGTCAAATCCTCAATGCTCGCTATGTTTCAACTCGATGCTCAATGCGTATTTCCTTTTATCCTTGACGAGTTTATGTTCAATCCTCAATGGAATTCGGTTAATGTTGAACGATACTTGATATTATTTGATGAGTCTTGATCTTTACTCGGTGCAACTCGAAGGCAAAAACAACTAACTCGAAACAATTTGATAGACGAAATCAATGCACGATTCAACTCGATGTTCTGAAATTTGATACAATTTGAAAGCAAGATTGTTTCGCACGCGATTTGCAGAAAGATTACAGTCGATTGAAAGAAAAAGATAAAGACAAGAAGAAGAAACACACAGGTTTACGTAGTTTGGCCAAGATGCCTACGTCTACGGGAAGATTCAGGTACTTTTTCACTTAGAAGATTGCGTACAATTTTTGTTTATTTATAGAAAAATAGGAAAATGATGAACTTAACTTTGTTTTGTTTTCTGATCAGTGGTCTTTATAAGATATACCAATAGACCGTGTACAAGATAAAGTTAGTTATAAACAAAAATAGCTGAAGTATTTCAGTTATAATTTCTTCCCTTAGAAAAGATGCAAATAATAAGAAATGATTACGAAAGGGAGTCTAAATAAATTATTTTGCATATAGTTTTGAGAACTTTACTTAAATTTGATGAATGAGAAGTTATGTTATTGATCAAATAATTAGAATGAACTATCCCTGATTCTCATATTGCTATGAATTGGCTATTTCTTTTTCTTTTACTTTTTCATGTAATATCTATTTGAATATTTTGTACATATTATGAATAAAAGTAGTATTCTCACTTAAAAAAATTAATTGAACAAAAAATAATCTAACTCAGCTAGCATAGATCATCGTCTCTCAAACATATAAGAAATATGAAACAAGAATGGAGAACTTGTTTAATTTAGTAATATATCTCCTTGTCCTTTTTTTCTGTAATGTTTTAATTTCATTATAATCCCTAGTTTTTTTTTTTTTTTTTTTTTACGAGAAGTTAGAATAATAACGTTGCTACTCATTAAAAATTCATAATCTTTTTCCATTTGCCTCCCATTTTTAACGGTTATAGGATTATATTAACTGTTTCTAATCTTCTAACTAAGTTATGATTAATAAAATAACAATCTATAAATATGTGAAAAATTGAAAATTTAATTTGATTACAAAAAATAAAATTAGAATTTGAAATCAAAATTTTGTCAAAAAATTGGTAAATTAAATGTATAGTTTTCCCTCATATTCATCCATTTGTAGACTTTTTTTTTTTTTTGCAAACATAAACAATAAAATCAAAAGAACAACATGAAACGGACAACATAGCAGACAACCATTGAGAGTATGAGTATAAAGAAAAGAATAAATCCACTTTTCTAAACCCTTCCTTGCGAGAGAATATGTTATGATGTTAAACATTGAAAGGACAATGACTTCAAGGAACTTAATCTCAGAGCATCAGGGAGTGAACTTCAACCTAGCCAAATAAGCACGACCAAAATGATCACAAAGCACCCATCCAAACCTACCGATCTGCCTATCAGTATTCCAAAGCGACATTAGGATTCAAATTCAAGGCATCGTGTGACAAGGGAGATTCCAACAGATAGGGACTAGATAGCACCTATGGCTTTCAACTTCGGAGGAGAGATGTTTTGACTCGACTTTCTATGGTTCTATTTGAGGTCACTACTATTATGAATGCAATTTCAAGTTGATCATTTTGATACAAAATAAGAATTTTCTAAATAACAAAAGGAAATTTGATTCGGCATCCAATGAAAATTTTTAATTAAAATGGAAAATTTAAAATTTATAGCTCAAAACTCAAAGATTCTCATAAAAAAAAAAAAAAAAAAAAAATCCAAACAATCTAAAAAACATAGTACTAAGATGAAGCATTTTCATTAGTCCTATGGCACTGTCAATAGATCCCATGACAAGCACCTTTACATCCTTTCTCTTATCTGGAAAACATTTTAAAAAATAATGAGTATTTAAAACACTCGTAAGTAACTCCACTACCAAAGTCTGGCTACGCAGATACATGTAACATGCTCTTAATACTGTGAACTGGGATGTAATCTAAAGTATTAAATCTGAATATAGGCTATTAGAGTGAACAGTTTAACATGTTCTTACTGTATGTGAGATGTATTCATATAGTATCCGGTGAATTTGAAGGTACACATAATAAGCGAAATATAAGATATACATAGTAACAAATAGGAGGACAATTGTGACCAAACTGATCTAACCTGTAACATGCAATAAATGTCCCACCAAATGAAATCATAATATATCATCTCGTGAAATTCATCGTATGCTTGACTAAAATCTATTAAATCATGAAATCATATCATGCAAACTTTTCTAAAACTGTATAACAAAAATTGAAATATTTATTCCTCTTGCGTCACACGGGCATTTCAATCGTAAGGCTACTTACCGTAATCTAGCAAATTGATCCTCTTTTGACTTGAGAAAAATCTTATATATATATCACTACCCTATGTTTAGCTTTCTTCTTTTTTCCTTTTTACCTTTCAAAACTATTAAATATTTCAAATTTTTAATTAAAATTAAATTGAAATAAATTAATTATTGTAATGACCCGACTCTCTAAAACTACTAATAAAGTCATTACCTTATGCATGCATAAATTTGATGCTCTCTTTTCAACATAAGTAAAAGAATCAGACCGCCTTATAAAATGTATAACTTTAATAAAATAAAAGTTCAAATAACATAAAACCTTAGTTTGGGTACCCCTAAAATTGTAAAACAAAGCTAGACACTTGCATAAAGTGTTAAATAGTGCAAATACTAGCTCTTTGGGTTCAAACATCAAAACCAACATTTACGACATGAAAACATGAGCAAAAGCATCTTATTTCTCAATGGCATAGTTACAAATTCTTCTTGTCATTCCTCGGTCTTTCCTTGCTCTTACCTATAAAACATATCATAAGAAATGGTGAGTACGAAAATACTCAATAAATAACGCACTACCGGGTTGAGACTATGCATTTATGTCCAATACATGCAAACATGATAGTTTATGGGTTTGATGCTCTAAATCTCATAGGGTCCTATAGTATATAATTGTATTGTACAAACATTTTATTTATTTAACAAAATATGAGATGTTTTATTTGACATTTAGTAGCATTAAATCCAAAAACCAATAAACTAGCATCTAAGGTTATCATCTGTAACTTAAACATGCATGTAGAGACATACAAGTGGATCATGTTTAAGTGATAATCTAAATGGTTTGTAGTAGATGGATAAGGTTGGATACCTTATGCTAGTGACACTACGAATACGAGCCACTTTGTAGGTATTACAAATTGTTGTAAAGTGCTATAAATGATATGATCCCGATCATTCATGTGGAGACAGGTGAACGGGGGTATTTTATACAAAGGAGTTTGTATAAGACCGGACTACGAAATGACTAGTATCATCATATAACGTTGTTCATAATACAGACTTACACCTGGATGACTATAGGTGACATGACCTGAATTCTGAGTCAGTTGTGAACTCCTACGCAAGAAGGCAGTTGTTTGATTTGTATAGGTGAGAATGGTCAGATCAACAACTCAATAAGCCTACAATTTTGGGATTCGTCTAATTAGGGATCTAGGAACACAGTTACACAAGACGGAATTCACTCCTTCCCCAACATTGAAGTAAGTAGATAAATTGCTCCCTTAAGAGCTGATTTCGGGGCTTGAACAATGTGGCGCTATACACCCTCCTGGCCCAAGAGAGGTTTGGTCATAGTGGGACTATGACTTATTATTCATTAGACGGATAAGTAGTACTTAAGGAGTTAGATGTAACTATAAGGGTAAAATGGTAATTTTGGCCTAGTTGTACTTACTAGCAATTTGTGAAGGGTCATCGTACTATTGACTGGTTATATTCAATGAACATAGAAATATATCTCTAGTGTAAAAAGTGCAGCTGTCGGTCTTTAGGTGGAGTGTTCGACAGTTAATGGATGTTGAATAATTTAATTAAAGGAGTTTAATGAATTATTCAAGTATCATTGGAGCTTCAAGCTAAAGTCCATGAGGTTCTCTCTGTAGCCCAAAATGGATTTAATGAGAATCAATTTTTGATTAATTTGAATTATTCAAATTAAATGAAGGAATTTATTATATGTAATATAATTAATTTAATTTAATTATATATGATATAATTACTATAATGTATTTAAGAGAAAATAAATATTTGAATATGATTCAAATATTAATTATCTGAATTGGATTCATATAATTGAATTTAATATAAATGGAATTTATATTAAATACGATTGATGAGAGAATTAAAACTATAAATTATATTGTATATGATATAATATTAAACCATAAATTATATGTTATATATGATATAATATAAAGTTATATATATATATATATAATAAGTTACTTATTATATATATGTATATAATGGTTTAAATTTTAAATTAAAATTAATTTATTAATTATATGAATTTTAATTTTAAATTTTATGGTGGGAAATAACTTCCCTCCTCTGATCTTTCTCAACTCACGTAACCAGTGGGAGGTTACGTGAAATTTGGTATGAGATTTTTCTTTTATATGAGAATTTACAAAGATTGGAAGCAATAGGTTTCTCAGAAAAAAAATCCAAAAACTCTCCCTCTCCTCGAAATTTCCTTTCCCTTCTCCAAAATTCATAGAGTCCACACAACTCCTGTGATTCTCATTCCAAGAGAATACAAAGAAAGATTTTATGGTGGTGACCACTTTCGGTCGTGTTTTGTTCATGGCCAATTTTGGAAAAATGAAAATTCGTGAAGAATGGTTCTTCAAGAGAGTGGTTTCTTAAACCCTACTTTTCATTTTCTCAATTTTTTTGGCATGATGTAAATTTTAATTTGACTGTATATTTTTATTATGTAATTTTGCATTCTGTGAAAACCCAAAAATTGGGATGATCCACATTTCTGCTCAGGGCCTTTACAGATTCCTCCAATTGGTATTAGAGCGATGAGGAAGACCGCTTTGTTCTTTTCGTAGTATTGCAACGCTCTGAGATGGAAAGAACAAATCAATTCTCACCCAATTTGTTTGTGACTCGATTGGTTTATGTTTGGTTTGGTTGGTTCGAGCATTTCGGGTCCGATTCGAGTGTTGGGCGGTTCAGTTCGAGCAGCTCAAGGCTCGGTTCACTTGTTTCGAACCAATTGACATTTTTATAATAGTTACTTTTTTAATTAAATTAATATAAGTGTTATATTAATTTAATTAATTGTTTAAGTGTCCAATCTCCATTCAATAATTGTAGTTTAAAATTATGCATTTGATGTATTATTTATTTTATTATTATTTTTCATAATGTATGCCATATAGTAAAAATCTCACTATAGGTTATGCATTATTCATGCATCATTTATATTATAAATGTTATAATATATATAGTTGCATGATTTAATTTTATACCATACTCATCCATCATATAATATAAATGTTATAGTATATGGTTACATGCATTAATAACATAGCCATACATCATTTATGTTATAAGTATTATAGTATATAGTTGAATGTATGTATGGATGCATGTTATTAATTATTTCTTTACTTTAGTATATAAGTGTTATGTATGTTTAGTAATGAAATGAAATTGCATGATGCATGACACTACTTTAGACAATTTTATAACCGCCATAATTTTACTAAGTACGTCATAAGATGAAATGAATGATTAAATTTCTTTCGTTTCTTTTATAAAAGTTATAATTAAATGAAATTAGAAATTAAAATCAATAATTCAGAATTGCATGCAAATCCCAGGTTAAAATTATTTTTTAAAATAGTTTTAAAATATGATTCACATAGACCTAAATCACATATGTAATGAGATCAAAAATTAAGTTTAATCTTTTAATCAGTTTAACAGGATTAAATTGGTCTTAATTAAAAAAAATTAAATTTGTAGCAAATGTATCTATAAGTGACCTTTTGTCTATGACTAGTTCTATCTAGGCTGGGGTATTTAAGTTGACAAAAACGTAACATCCCTACCTGAAAACTTACCTATAAAGGTGAATTAGATATATTTGCTACAAGCATGCAATTGTTAATTAAAGTTTATTAAAGTGTTTAAAAAACATTAATCAAAGTTGTTTAACTATCTACAGTAAAAGTTACTTTTGGGCAAATTTAAACAATCGCTTAGTTAAAATCATTAGACAAATTTTCCTAAGTTAAAGAACCCTTGGTAAAACGCTTAAAGGGAGGAAAATGGAGTATATGATACTTCATTTTTTTTCTTTTCACGTTTCTCCCTAAAAGTTCACACTGTGATATCTATACGCGGCCTTAAGGCACCTTTGATTATATGTCCCTATAGATGGTGTTTGTATAGGTCAATATCAATGTGAATGGAAAGAGTGTCTATAGTAAGTAAGAGTGGGACGTATGTCAACATATCCCACGGTCTCCCTCATTAGTTTGTAGTAAATTTTCATGCTCATCCTCAAGGCACCTTTGCTTTTGTTCCCATACGGATATCATTTACATAACTGTTTACACAAACTCCAGAATGGATAGGGTTGCTTTAGTTTTTGTCTCAATTGGTCTTTCCCTACGGTTGGCACATTGGAGCAAAACTCTATAATCTAAAATGAGGGGATACACTTACAAGAGTGTTAAGTGAGTTTAACAATTTTTTAACCGAATAATGGTTATTGGTAGTTACAGTAACAATGAGTTGTTTTGTATATTTGTTGAGAATGTCTCATTTCAGTGAATGGGCACCTGATCACCCTATTGCCTTGTCTCACCGAAACATCATTTTAAAATAAATGTAATCTAGGGTGCATTAGATTATTTTGCTAAATTTGATTGGTTTTTCCAAATGGGTTAATACATAGAGTATTAATATAAACAAGTTATATGGATTTATGATAGATCATTAATTATTTACTACCGTTTTATTATCTTAAAAAAACTTAGAATGATAGTGGTTACATATTATTTATTGCTACTTTTTCTCCTTTCCAAGAAAGTTATTACAAACACAAATAAGACCATCCATGCATCAATCAACAACTAACACATATAAATAGAAACCATAGGAGTGCATTGTATATCAAACAAAAATAGTCTTAGTTACAACAACTTCAATTTGAAGCAAAATGCTCACAATCTATGAAGAAAAGAAGCAGTTGCGGCATCGATCCAGTCGTACACGACAGTTCCCACTCCCAACGTGGCACATTCATGTGGTAAATGGCTTAAACAATGAAACCCTATTAGTTCATTGTAAGTCTAAAGATGATGATTTGGGAAGCTGTAGTTTGGTTGCCAAAGGAGAGGAATTTCAATGGACTTTTAACGTCAACCTTTTTAGAACAACGTTGTTTTGGTGTTATCTGGCAAAGCCAAATTTTAACATATTGTTTGAATCTTTTTGGGTTGAAAAAACTCATCCTTGGCTCACTTCTAGGTGTTTTGATAAAAATTGCATTTGGATTGCTAAAGATGATGAGATTTTGATAAATATTTTTCAACAAGCCATTTTCATTTAAACACTTTTGATAAAATCTTTCTAAAATAAAAACACTCATCTGTTTGGCAATTTCTTTTCTCAAAAGCGTCTTTCGATATATAAGTTCATTTCATTTGTTATATGCTAAAAGTATTTTTATTAATGTCAAATTTTACCATAAATTATTTGTTTGTATATAATATTGGGAACATTTCTTAAATTTTGATGAACTGGAAGTTAACTTGTTAATCAAATAATTAGAACAAATATGAATATACTTAACTATCCCATTTTTCATATTGCTATAAATTGGTTCACTTTCAGGTAACCTCTATTTGAATCTTTCTCACATACCATATGAGTAAAAATATTCACTTTTAAAATAGACAAATAAAATGAATATAGCTCAATTAGCATAGAGCATGTTTGCTCCACCAAGTTAGTCATAACTTATTTAATAACATAGAATTAAGAAATAAGAAATTATAAAGGAATAACATGATCAATAATGTTTCTCTGTTTTTTTTTTTTAACTTTAATTTTGTCATTCCTAACTATTGATTAAATAAGGAAAAAAAATTAATAACATTGTTGCTCGTAATTTATTTATCTTTATTTCTTATTATATTTATTTGAAAAAAGAATAAAAGAAAAGAGAGAAGTAAAAATAATTAAAAATTAGTATTATTATAAAGAAAAAAGAACTCAGTAGTAATTTCCATCCACTCCTTTCTTGAAGCTCCGCACGCACACAAGCAAATTGTGTTTCAAATTTGTTTGTGTTTTTAACAAACAAATTAAATAATATTTAAAGAAATAAAAACTTTAAGCAAATCTAAATTAAATGCTTTCCTAGAGAAAAAACTGGAATGTAATTATTGTGAAATGAAACTATTTACCCAATAACACTAATAAAAATAGTAATCGATATTTTAGCTTCAAATATACAATCGTGTTTGAAACTAAAACTAATGTTTAGCTTTTGGATCATAATCAAATTTAATTAACGTATTATATATATATATTATACTTTCAACCTCAGAGTAAGAGGTTTGAATCCCATATCCCTCATATTTAAAAAATAATAATAAATGTTTATTATTCTTTCAACTTCAAACTTAGAGGTTTGATTCTCCTACCTCTCGTATTGTAAAAAAAAAAAAAAATTAAAAATGTTAGCATAATTATTTTAAATCTATATTGAATATATTAACCATAAAATCATTCATGTCAAATTAACAAGAATAAATAACATACCGAATTCCATTGAGATTTATGATAGTTTCAAGATGATGTTGGCTTTAAAATGACTATAGTCATCCTCAACCAAAACTCGGAATCACTCTCTCTAGATGGGATTCAAGAAAGACAGAGTACTTATTATTTTGGTATATTGGGGACCATAGCTCTAAGGTCTCTTTATATATTAGTTCAATTAGGGTTCCTATTAAACCCTAGTTAACTAGGAATGGACTTCTACCCATTAAATTCATACTCAATTAGAAATCTGGCCTTAATTAATTAGATCACATAATAGGGTCAAATCTAATAAAATAACCCCAATATGATAAAATGTTAATCCACATACATAGTCCATACTTGAATCATATGTTTTATTATTTAAATGTGTTTAACAATCTCCTACTTAAGCTATGTCTATGTACCTAATGTAATTAAATCACATAAACTTTAAGCACGCATAAAAAGGTTATTTCAATAATAGAATTCTGCTTTTGTTCAATCTGGTCCATCTCTTGTATTAGCACGGAATCAAGGGGACTTTCGTCACTACCCTTATAACTAAACCTTCCTTGGTCACAAATTCTAATACATTCAATGACATAGATCAAGTATGGATTGATAGCATGGAAACTACATGCAAAGTGATCTAGATCATGCCTGTTTCCAATTGGTCCAAATTCTTTAGTGAGATCATTCTTAAAAACTTTATGTTAACTGCATTTGTTAAACCACATGCATTATAAACAAGTTTCGATATAAAACATAAACCATCAATTATATTATATATAGAAAATAAATGAAATATGTCAAAAAAACATCCTCAATAACAAACTCCCACTCCATGGAATTAGAAAAGTGACTAACACCCATGTGAGCAACTTTATACTACCAAACTACTCCTATTACTACAAAAATGAATCAATAGTGATAAGTACGAGGTCGAACCACAAGGGGACATTGAACTAATTCCCTCATAAGTTAAAATTGACTGTGAAAAATAGTAAAAACGAGATTTTGGATTTTGATTAATTTGAACACATGTAGGAAAATAAATTGCAAGGCATAAATGTAAATAGTAATTGGTTTATCTAGTTGTCAGATCAAGTTAGGCATTCAATATAATTTTGATCATCATTTTCTGCCAATTGACTATGCGGTTGAATTATGCATGCATAACTACGATTGATACAAATTAACCAACTTCTACAAAGGTCGACAACTAATTAAATCAAAATCAATCAAACATCCTAATTATTAATCAAGGTCGAAAAGGTCAAACCTTGACTATTCTACATGCTTCTAAATTCAATTGGGTTCGATAGCGGTCATATAAAACTAAAAACACATGCATTATGATTTAGGATTCAATTATGTTGCCTAATTGTCAGGAAAACCATATTCAATTAACCATTTTTTTTTTTTTTGAACCTAGCAATTAGACGTTCTAGGAATAGCCATCAAATGCCCAATTTACTATTGCTAACTAGCACCTCAGCAAAACTAAGAATCATTAACATGCACGATAAAGCGTGAAAGTAAACCAATAATCATGCTTGATAATTTAAATTGATTTAAAGAAAACACAATTCTGAATTGCGTGAATTAATTAAAATAGGAGACTTATGAAATTGACATCGAATCCTTGATCTAAGGAACTTGATGAAGATTAACTCATAAATTCATTGACAAATTCAAGAGTTCAAGCCAATACATGTTTACAATAAAAAATAAAACTAAAATCTAACCTAATGATACCGAAAACATCAAAGGAAAAGGAGATAATAAAGCCTCTCCTCGGATTTCATAACCTCTAAGTTCATATCCCTTCAGCCTCTAAGAATTTTCAACATCTTTTGACCTAAAACCAAAGAGAAGAATTTAAAGGATTAATCAAAGCATGCAACGCTACCCTACATTTGGGCTAAAGATGGAACACGAACGCGGGGCTGGTTAACATCAAAGTATTCAGAACGTGCAACACTGTTGCCATCATTTCAACGTTGCCCTGCACACTGGCATTCTATCTTATGGCTTCAGGCGAGCGTTGGACTTAGGCAAATGTTGAGCGTTGCGACGCTGTCTAGGAGCGTTTTTGTCATTTTTTGCTTCTTTGAAGCCCAATTGCTTAAATTAACTCCAATTTGCTTCAAATTAACCTCGTTCAACTATAAATGATCGATTCTACCTCTTGATTACTCGGTACATATAAAATAAGGCAATAAACACATCAAATTAAAAAACGAGCTCAAATTAAGCTAGAAATAATAGCTCTTTTTTAGAGCTATCAAACACCCCCAACTTAATTCATGCTCGTCCGAAGAAAGGTAGAAGCACGCAAACAAACAAACTAAGACATGCTAGCTCTAATTAAAAAGTTGTTACTCCAGTATCAACAATCAGTAAGAATAAAGTTTGCAATCAAGAACGAAAGTCAATTATAATCAATCAATGGAGCATAATTTTAAGAATGATTCTTAAACTATTCATGCATGAGTGAGCCTAGAGTCTTGCTAGTTAAGCTTGCACATCCTGAAAATGTGAAACCTGCATTCCTATTTCCCTGTTTAAACTAATAACTACGAAAATATGACTAGGTATGAAACCATGCGCTAAAAAGGAAGAACTCTCAGTGTTGAATAAATGTTCTTCAAAAGTTTTGAATTTAACTAAGAGCAAAGTTAACACGGAACCAGGCGATTGGTGTTAAATGCATAAAATAAAACTAAGTCAAATCTAGTGTGAATTTGAGAGCTTGACTCTTGGGTAAAGCTTGGAAAAATTAGCTAATGTAACTCATGCTTTGGAAGCTAGAAAATTGGCTAAGTGTTGTTCCATGCATTGGCCATGCTCATTTTAGAGGTTATTTGGGCATTGAAGGAAGCCAATGTGTGGCCAAGAGAAATGCATGCGGCAGCCAATGTCTTGAGAGGTTAGCAAAGCATGCGGCAGCCTCAAGTTTGCACAGGCATGGGCGCTGGACGATCGTGTAGCAAAGGAGCAGCGCTACACGACGAGGTAGACGATCGTGTAAGCGGGCGCTGGACGATCGTGTAGCAATGCAGGGAGCTAAGCGATGCAGTATTCGATCGTGCGGTAAAGTGCAGCACTAGACGATGCGGAGAGTCGCAGTATGCGATGGGCGATAGTGTTATGCGATGGGCGATAGTGTTAGACGATGAGGCATTGGCACTGCACGATCGGCATCAGTGTTAGACGATGACACTAGACGATGGCGCTACGCGATGGGCGTGTGCGCTAGACGATGGACGTCAGCGCTACATGATGAGTAAGAGCTGTGCGATGGTGCTATGCGGCAATGCTATGCGATGGTGCTATGCGGAAACACTATGCGATGGTGCTATGTGGCAACGCTAAGCAATGGTACAATGCGGCAGCAGTACTAAACGATGAGCTATGCGGCGATGAGACAAACCATGGTGGACATATGGTGAAACGTCTTGCATTGCTAAGGCTTGCAGTACATAAGGTTGTTATGCGTTGGTGATGTGCTATATGCATTGGACATCCGAAGGCATGTGGGCACATAGGACAAGGCTAATAGTATGTGTTGGAAGAGTGTGGTCATAATCCTAGTTGAGCTCATAGGCCAAAGGTAAGCCATGGGGAGAGGAAGGTATGTGGTCAAAGATGAGCCTCGCGAGCATTTAGCATATATGACCAAGTTGCGTCAATTGGATACATAAGGTAAGGTTGGATTAACGCATTTTGATGGATGCATGCGCCAACGGGTGGCGTCCGAACATAGATATGTTGCGACAATTGGATGGAAGCATATGAGGCTAGATGGATGTATATGGACGCATTTGTGGTTGATGGATGCATTGAGGTAGGATGGGTGCATATGAGGGGATGGACGCATTCAAGGTCGTCATCCGTACATGTGGCTTGTTGGCTCTAAGGTTAAATCTCTTTCTGGTACTAGGTTTCTAAGAGCTACCACTTGATAGTACCTACTCTCAGCCCCTTCAAAAGCAAACCTAGGGTTATTAGACTCTGGTTGTAGAGAAGAATCCATACCAATAGAACTGGCAACATTATTTCCCTTCTTAGCAGGACCCATGAAGAATATTCTAAGGAAAGCTTGTTAAAATCTAAGAGAATCCTAATTCACTCTTCTAATAGATTTCTCAATTAAAATAATCACAAACCACTATTCGATTTAGAAACCTGCAAATAGAAAAATCCCAAGCATTTTATTTCTAATTATCCAAGATTCAACAATTTAAAAACAAAATCATTTCTTCTAAGCAAGTCATGCATCCATCAAGCAATCTTAAATTCTCATTAAGCAAAATTCAAATACAACCTAGATAATCATCAAAGAGTTTAAACAAAGTGGAATTCATTACCTTGATTTGGTTGAAGCCTTTGCTTGAGAAGAGAAGAAAAAGCACTAAAATTGGTATTTAGGTAAGAACCCCAAAAATTTTAAGGAGGAAATCCTTGAAAAGTAAGGAAAATGATGAGATTTGGAAGACAAGTTGCTTGGATTTAAAGTTCGGAATGAAAATCGATGAGGGATGGGAAGAAATTTGAGAGAAAATTGAGTTTGAGAAGAGGGATTTCAATTTTGGTATTCTTCGAATGACAGAAACTACTTTAAATCTAGTTTCTGTCTCGCAACGTCGCGACGCTACTTACACAGCATTGCGACAATGTGCCCTATTTTTTTTTTTTTTTGAAATAAAAATTAACACCATCATAGCTTTATTAAGAACAAAGATGTAAAAATCAAATAAACAACTAAAACTAATTCTTAAAAAAATGAAAATTAAAACTAAAAGAAAACATGTTTTATTTTTTATGTCTGAATACCTCTAGGAAGGGTAAATTTTTAACGTCGATTGCTCAACGCGACCCGCCTTTTATGCTTTTCAAGATATCTAAAAGTTTTCATACTTCGCTGATCCTCTCTTAGATGAATTTATATAGCCTGGAAGGGCTGTAAGAGAACTCACTCTTCAACGAGAACCAAACAGGTCGAATTTGAATTTTTAATATTTGGTAAAAAAGAGAAAAAGAAATAATCAAAAGACTCAAATCATCTAAAAGTGTCGAAAGTATGAAAAGACTCAACTATAGACTCTGACTCATAAGGAATAAGCAATAATCAAATATGCAAGAAATATTTGGACAAAGTATGGTTCTAGGCTTGGAAGTCTCTAACTGTTTTACCTGAAATTCCTTAAGGTATGGTGCGGGCTCATATTTATCCTTACTTAGTTGTTCTGAACATGGCGTGGGATAAATATCATCTTCATTGTCAATCCAGGAAAACTCCTCAATTAGATTGGTTTTAGTGCCACAGACGACGGGAGGCTCTGAATGGTTCTCCAATGTCATCGTGGAGTGTGCAAGCTCAGGGGTTTGATGGACCTTAACTGGCACGTGGGCTTGAGTCTTTAGGTGAAACTCAATTGAATCTTGCTCCCAATCAGAACTGGTGGCTCTACTAGATTATCAATGTGAATTCTTTCACCGCTTAACTCGGTATTCTCAGAACATGTATCTTCCCAAAACTCCTCGATCCTCTTAACTGAATCGGTAATATGGGCAATGAGGTCAAACAAATTCTGAATGTCAACTTTGATTTCATGTCCCAAATAAAACTTATTCTGTTGGAAACTCGATGGTTCTTGAGGAAGATAAGAATGTTCTTGCACAAACTCACAAAAGCAGTCAGAAAGTTCATCAACTAAGTTTAATGAGGAATTACCTATATTAGTAGAAGGAAACGACATTGATGATGGAGTTCGGTCGGGCTTCTCCCAAGTTGGGTAGTATTTGCGTTCAGGACCACGCAAAACTTGTATCGCTTGTGCTCTCCAATGGGCCACATACTTCGCTTGAAGCACGTAGTAAATGTTCATATCCGCCATATTAAAACAAGTAGACACAAAAAGAAGAAAATATTTTTGGTGTTTTAAAGTTTTCTAGTCAAATGTAGCTAAGAAAAGGATAAAATGGTTATCCATTTCCCCGACAACGATGTCATTTTTGTTCGGAGCTAAGTAAATGTTGTTAGTTCTACCTAACCCAAAACAAACAATATTTTGTAAAGCTCGAACAACAACCTAAACTAACTCGTAGTTAAAGTGGAAGAAAGAGGTTGATCCACAGGGAAAGGTTATTTAATCTTTTCCTTAACCAAGTTTAACTATAAAAGCTATAAAATGGGGGCTTTTGATTAAGACAAGAAAATTGCTAAAAATCAAAAGACAAATGATAATTGTATACAAATTTAAACAATCTTGCTTCTAATCCAAGTTAGACATTTATTGTAATTCCTATCATTGAATTCTACAAATTTACTTCACAATCGAATTAAGCTCGCAAATACCTAATTAACTAGATTAACATAGTCTCTAGAAAGGTGGACAACTAGCATTAACCTAGTCAAGAGAGCGTCCTAATCATTGATTTAGGGTTAGGTTGGATACCCCTAACTCTAATCAATCTAAATGCTTCTACCTCCATTGGGTTCAATAGCAACCATATAGAAGAGAAAACATGTGCATTAAGTTCTAGGATTCAATTGCGCCGATTAATTGTCAAGATAGCTTACTTAATTAACCGAATTTTCTTCAAATCTAGTAATTAATGCATCCTAGGATAGCCATTAAATGCACAATTACTATTGCCTCTTGTAGATCTTAGTTAGACATTTTATCGAACACATTAAAAGCAACGCATTCAACCATGATCATGATAAAACCAAGCATCTAGGCTAAACATTTTCAAGATATAGATCATTCGACATGCTTCAAGAATTAAAAACAAATTCAAGAATGCTCAAATCAGATTACAAATGATAAAGACAAGTATAAAACTCAAGAGAATTGCAAGAACTCTTGAAATAGAAACAAGATTGATTACTTCAAAAATCCATAGATAAATTCATGAAGAATTACAAATTGTTGATTACCATCGAAAAAGAAATCAAAATCTAACCTAAGTAGAAAACAAAATTACCATAGAGACTAATTGATACAGAGAGAAATTCCAGCCTCCATCGAAATTGTGCATGTTTTTTTTTTTTTTTTTTTTGCAAAAATGAAATAAAAACTATTTATACTTGCAACGTTAAATCGCAAAAAGGCCAAGAAACATTGCACTTGAGACATGACACTGGCTTTGACATTGCGTTGCGTGAGGCGCGTGCGCGTGAATAGTTGCGTCAAAATCTGGAGCATTGCAATGCTGTAGGGAGCATTGCAACACTGCCCTATTTTGCAGAAAAAGTAAGCTTTCTGTCTTCAAGCGTTGCTCGATGCTTCTCCGACGCTGGAGCTTGATGGCATTTTGGTAGTTTATTTAATTCTCTTCAATTTTGTTGGCTTTCTTGGTCATTTTTTATTTTTTTTAACCCAATTTCTCATAATGACTCCTAGTCGCCCCTGGGACCGTTTTACTTACAAAATGAGCATTAAAAGCAAATAATCAACATGATTTTGAAGGAATTAACATAGAAAATACATGTCTTTTAAAGACCTAACAGGGGGCACTCAAGGTGACATGAGGCTGAGCATGAAACTTTACTTTAAACTAATGAGAGAGACCGAGGGATAAGTTGACACCTGTCTCGCTCCCACTTACCATAAATACTCTCTCCTTTGACCTTGGTATTTATTTACACAAACATCATTCGTAAGGTGACATTAAATGTGCCTCGAGGTCAAGTATAGATCTCACGGTGTGAACATTTAGGGGAAAACGTGAAGAGGAAAGATGAAGTATCATATACCCCATTTTCTTTCCGCTGAGCGTTTTACCTATGGTTAATTAACTTAGGGAAATCTAGCTACTGATTTTAACCAAGTGTTTGTTTAATTTGGCAAAAAGTAACACTTATTTTGGATAGTTAAACAACTTTGATTAATGTTTATTAAGCATTTTAATAAACTTTAATCAAATATTACATGCTTGTAACATATCTATCTGATTCACCTTTCCATGTAAGTTCCTAGGTAGGAGTGTTACATTTCTGTCAACTTAAATACCCCAGTCTAGATAGAATAAACCTTAGACAAAAGGTCTCTTATAGATATATTTGTTACAAATTTAATTTTTTAATTACGAATCAATTTAATTCTTTTAAATTGATTAAAAGATTAAACTTAAATTTCTAATCTCATTAGAAAAGTGATCTTAAGTCTATATGAATCATATTATAAAACAATTTTGAAAGATGATTTTAATCTAAATTTTGCACGCAATTCTGAATTATTGATTATAATGCTAATTCATTTAATTATAACTTTTATAAAAAAAATGAAATTAATTAAAACCATAAATTGCATGTGAAAGCATACTTAAGTAATAATATAGTAATTATAAATTATCCTAAAGTGGTGACATGCTTCATGCAATTTCATTTCGTTACTAACATACATAACATTTATATACTAAAGTAATGAAATAAATAGTAACATATATTTAAACATACATCCACACACTAACTCTTATAATATAATTAATGCATGTATATTTTATTAATGCATGCATGCTTATATTATAACATTTATACTATATGATGCATGAGCATGCTATATTAATCAAATCATGCAATTATATATATTGTAACACTTATAATATAAATGATGCATGGAATTAAATGCATAATCTATGGTGTGATTTAATACTATATGACAAACAATATGACATATATATTTAAATAAAAATCATACATCAAATGCATAATTATAAAATTATTATTGGACTGGGATTGGACAATTAAACGATTAATTGAAATAATATAACATTTAAATAATTTAATTAATAAAAAACTAACTATTACATAAATAAATAATCAACCGGTTCAAAACAAGAGAACCGGGCCTTGAACCGCTCTAACTGAACCTTCAAGCCTTCAAATAAGACTCGAACAACTCGAACTAACCAAAGTACAAGCAAACCAAATGAGCCATGAATTGAATAGGCCAATAACCAATTTGTTCTTTCCGTCTTATAGCATTGCAATGCTATGGAAAGAACAAAGCGTTGTTCTTCATCGCAGTATTGCAACATTAGGGCACAACGTTTCAACATTGCGGTACAGTCTCCACTGTAGAGCCACGTTCTCCATCATTTTTCTACAGAACTTGGTCTTGTTTTCTCTAGATCGACACTAAAAAACCCACAAACAACTCAAGGGCTTAAAAAAATTGACTCGATAGCAATTAAATGCCTCAAAACTGGGCCCTTACAAACCAAATTGTAAATACAAAGCAATTAAACAAAGTGCCAATCCTGAAATTATCCAACTATTTTAAACATGCCAAAAAAAAAAAAAAAGACTCGATAGAAATTAAACGCCCCAAAACTGGGCCCTTACAAACCAAATTGTAAATACAAAACAATTAAACAAAGTGCCAATCCTGAAATTATCAAACTATTTTAAACATGCCAAAAAAAAAAACAATCATCACATGAATAGATTGACAGAATGTAAAATTCCACCAGTAAATTCCAAAATAATTCCGAAAATTTGAAAAAATTTTGGGCCAAAAATCCCCGCTCTGATACCAATTGAAGGAATCATTGACGGCCCTTGAGCGGAAACGGGATCGAACCCAAGACCCAAATTTTACAGAAACCATAATTTTACAGAGAACATATAGAAAATTATGCATCTAATTGATAAGTACAACATGCTTAAAGAAATTTAGAAGTGAATAGGAGATGAGACTTATCCTTGAAGAACGATTTCTTTACATTTCCTATTCTCCAAAAGTTACGAAAAGTAAATGCTAATTTTCCGAAACGGCCACTACCAAAATGGTTTCCTCTATATTCTCTAGGATGAGAATCCAATAGTGTGTGGGCTCTGGCTCTTTGGTGAGGGAATGAATTAAGGGAAAAAAAAAAACTTGAGAGATTGAGGAAGAAATTCAAAATTACAGAACACTTTTGTAACATGGAAACTGAAGGTGGAAGAAGATGGAGATGAAAACTGATTCAACTCTTATCCCACTATCACATTGTAGAGAGAAAAAGAGGAAAGAATTACAACTCCCTCCCTAAAATTATTCTTATAAAATGAAATTAATAAATAAAAATAATTTTAATAAAAGTTTATTATATATTTATATGATAACTACTTTATCATATAATATATATTAAACTATATATTATATTGTCACACCCCGCCCCGAGCTCGCCTCCTGGGCCCAAGGAGAGGCGTGACGGACCGTAGATACCACCCTTTTATGATACTTATCGTCCATCTGAAACTCTTTACTATACTCAGGAAACTTCAAGCCAATGATGTAATCAACAATTATTTGACTAACTCATTTTATTATCAATAACACAACGTTTATACAACTCTCAAGCTTAATTACGAGGTTTACATAGAAAACTCTAAATGTTGGAAGTGTGACTATGGCTTGTGTCATACCTTGACCTTAGCAGCATCTTGGAACTTCTCAACCTCCGCTAACTTGAAGGTGGGGGGGGAGAGAGAGAGAGAGAGAGAGATAAAACATGGAAAACGTGAGACAAAGCTCAGTGAGTGGTGGTTTTGTACAAACATAGGTTTGATGTTAGAAATTCAGTTTTGGGAATACAATTCCACAATCAACAACAATCACATAACAAAATGTAACCACCCAAGCCTGTCAGCTTGACAACTCTGGCATGATCATGTATCTTTCCCGGGTATTCTCCGCGAATAACCCACGATGACCAACTTGGACACAATCCTATAGTCCGTTGAGTATATTATTAGTTCTTGCTAGACATGCTTGAGTATGTTGACAATTCCAGTCACGTACCTTGACAATCCTAGCCAAGCGTCCACAAGGCATGCTAACAGTATTTCGGGTACAATTCCGTTCCAACACAATGACACATGCATTATAACAACAATACAACAACAATCAAATCCAGGCAAAACACATTTCTCGATCATGCCAATATTTAAAATATAACCTATATATATTATAATCAATCATACAAACAATAGAATAATCACTCACCTTGGTTTGGTAGGAACTTTCCTCTCTGAAGTTCCTTCGGTTTCCTCGGTTTCCCTTTTTAACCCTAAATTCTAGATTCAAATACAAGCTTATATTACTTATAGTTCCATATCTTATTTTAAGATACTTCCTTCTGAAAACATGTCCTAAATTGTCTCAGAAAGCTTACCTTAAATTCTTAGCCCAGTCCTCTTTGTGGTTTGGCTGAAATCCTTAAATAATTAAGACTGGCCCAAGCTTACCCGAGAGCTCGATCATTCTGTATTTTCCTAACTCTCCAGCCTGCTTCCTTGGAGTTTTTTCTCTGGCAGGTCTGCCTTGAAAACTAGACTCTTTCAGCTTTCTAGTAGCTTTGGAATCACTCCAAACACACGAGTAGTTTGGGAGAACTTGTCATCTCAAGTGGATGTTACTTCCATACCTCACTATCCGACAACATCTCCTCCTCTTAGAACCTCTTAACCAATGCATGGTCTTGCTACCAACATATGCAATCTTTCATCAACGCATAGTCTTCTCTCCATCAGCCCTCACATACTCTTCCTAATGTCATTTGAATAGAATTCGAGTTATGATTTAAAGAGAAATCTTTGGCTCTATTTATAGGCGTCCAAAGTCTCTCCAAGGTCGACGCCTCCTACTTGGCTGCATGTCCAGGCGTCCTCTTTTCCCTATGCCAACACAGCTTCTTGCCACATCCAGCTTGAAGTGTTAGCTTCTCCTTTATCTAGCTTAACCTAACCAGTTTGCAAGTTTCTTGGTGCATCCACCTCCTACTTTGAGTTATCTCCCTCATAGTCGCAATGTTGCAATGCTAGCAAGAGCGTTGCAATGCTCTTCTCGATCAAACCCTCGAGCGTTGGGGTAGAACTACAACTCTAGTGCAATGTTATGTTGCAACAAGGCGCTGATGGCACTCCATTTATCTTCGTAGCATTGCAACGCCATCTTACATCCATGCATACAGCCTTCTGGCATCGCATGGGAGCATTGAGTGAGGGTTGCAATGCTCCGGTCAGAGGTATTTTGGTTATTTCTCCGCCCTTGAAACTCGGATGCTCAAATAACTTCCAAATTGATTCAAATTAATATCGTTTGACATCTTAAGATCGATTCTACCTCTTGGATTCTTAATACATACAAAACAACATAATTAACATGTAAAATCTATTAACGAGCCTAAATTAAGCCTAAGAAAATAGTACTTTTATAGCTCTAACAAATACCCCGAACTTAGTTATTGCTCGTCATGAGCAAGATAGAAACATACATTAAAAAAATACATTCATTAATTCAAAAACATGCTTGCTCAAGTTATAGAGGTTGTTACTCTAGTCTCAACAGTCAATTAGAATGAAATTTGTAAGCAAGAACGAAATTCGATTACAATCAAGCAATGAAGCATATTTTTAAGAATGATTTTAAAGCTATGCATGCATGACTGGGCCTATAGCCTTGCTAGCAATTGCCTGATTTTTATTTCTATTTTTATTTTCACCAACTAATTTTCTCTCTTTTTTACTCACACTAGGCCATTTTTTACCCAATTTTTCTAGTTTTGCTATAAAATAAGTAAGGTTACTTCTAAGCTAAAGGCATTTCTTGGTTACAACAGAAATATAAACCAGACAACCTGATTCTAAGCATGCAAAACTTTAATTTCGCAAAAGCAATGACTTACAAATGCATGATAGACAAGATTTTTTTTTAAAAAAAAAAAAAATTGGGCTAAAAATCATGATTATGCTCCCCTAACATTATTTCATGCAAATTTTATCACAGGAAGAGTACGACATAAACTATTAACATAACCAACTAAGCAACCGAGTAAACAAAACAATTAAGCACACAACATTGTCGAGCCCAGTGCTCTAGGACCCCATGTTATAAAGAAACATTACTCAACGAGTACCCTACCTCCAACTTAAGTTGATACATTGTCCCCAATGTATATCTAATTAAGCTTAATGAAATAAAAAGAAACAAGGGAACAAAAAACCTCCTCTGTAAATATTCTTGTGCATGTGGTGGTGGGTAAGAAGGTGACTTCATTGGATTTTTCTTTCTTTTTTAGGACCAAGGAGAGGAACCTGCAAAAGAAAAAAAAAAAGCTAAGAAAGAAATAAAATAAAGCAAGTAAATTTGTTCACCTAGCTCCCTCTAGAAAGGGAAAATTTGTAATGTTGGTTGCTCGACGTGACCTATCCTCTATCAAGGTAAAAATATATTTTCGTATTTCTCCGGTCATTTCTTAGATGAGTCAATATAGTCAGGCAAGACTATAAGGGTTTCCATCTTACAAAAAGAACCAGATAGGTCAAATTTGTGATTCTTTTTTTATTTATTTATAAAAGAAAAAGGGTTTCCATCTTTAGATGAGTCAATATAGTCAGGCAAGGCTATAAGGGTTTCCATCTTACGAAAAGAACCAGACAGGTCAAATTTATGGTTTTTTTTATTTATAAAAGAAAAAGGAATCAAAATAAGACTTTAGGACTGACTCTTCTGAAATTAAAGACTTGCATTCACAAGGTAATGATAAGCAATGAGATGCTAGAGGAAAGAATAGATTGAGGCTTGGAAGCCTCTAACTCTATCACTTGGGACTCTTTGAGATGAAGCTCGGGCTCATACTCAACCTCAATACTTGTTTTGGACATGGTAGAGAATAAACATCGTCATCACTGAAAGGGTAAAGTTCTTCCACAAAATCAGCCTCAACAGTACAAACGTTGTGAAGCTTTAGACGACTTTCCATTGTTGACATGGAAATTGCAAGTTAAGAATAAGATCCATCTCGGCTAAAACGAGGGCTTAAATCTCCCAGTGAAATTCAATATACTCCTACACACACTGAGAAGAATTATCAACAAGTTCACACATTATAGGACTCAACGTCATACCTTGGCTAGGAGTGTGAGAAATCAGCTACTTAAAGAGGTGATCAATGTCGGTTAACTCTCTTCTCATCCTGGTACACTCAGATGATGGATACACCAAATATTCTTCAAGTCTCCGAACTTATTCAGTGATCTAAGCAACAAGATCACTCAGACTCTGAAAATCAATTCTAGCTTCAGATCTAGAATAGAAGCTATATTGCTGGTAACTTGAGAATTTCTGATGACTATAGGGGTGTTCCTGTACAAACTCAGAAGAACTAATAGAAAGTTCCCTAAACAAATCTTCCAATGAAATACTTGAATTGGCAAAAGAAGCCTCCATCAACGTCGAGCTCAAGCTAGGCATCACGCAAGAGAAATAGGTATCACGCACTGGATTGTGCGAAAGCTGGGGACATGCTTCAGAGGAATGACCTTGAAGTAAACATACTCAACATGTCGCAAGCTCCTACAATTTCCTAGTAGCCAAAACTTGAACAAGAGAGATTAGTTCAGATATTTGATTTCTAAGCTCACTAAATAATCTTACCTATTCTTCACTATGCTGGGTCGATTTCCTTGCAAAAAGCGATAGTAGATGTTCAAATCATCTGCCACGATAAAACAACTAGACATAAGAAAAAAAAACTATTTTTGGGGTTTTTAAAGTTTACAAGTCAAATTCAACTAAAAGAGATGAATTGGCTTGCCTTCCTGGAAACAACGTCATTTTGTTGCGGCTGAAAGAATCATCGTCACCCAAGACATCCAAGTGAACAAGAATTTATTTATAAATTCATCGACTCACTACTTATACTACTAGGTAGCACAAGTGGCAAGCATGAGGTTGAACCACAGAGAAGCCAAGAATTAAATCTCTCCTAAGCTTAATTTAACTATGGAAAGCGATAAAAAGGGGGGGTTTTGTTGTTTGATTGACAAAAAAGCTAAATATGAAAACTAAAAGATAGAAAATTAAGATAGATTGAGAAAAAGAGAGATTGAAAACAAGATTACATTTGTCGGTTTAAAGGTTGTAGGGTTTTCTATGAATCTAATCATCGATTAATTATGAAAACAATCATGAACTAACTATTTCTTAGGTCTAATCTAATGCAGGGACAATCCATACAAACTCCCTAATGAGAATCAATATGTTGTTAATACCTAAATGAACTAAGCTTGTTGCAAGGGAAATTTACTTAGTTAATTGCATTACATTCTTGGATTGATTAAGACATTAAGCAACCCTAATGCATTTTTAAATTTTTAGGTTTTGTTATCAATTAGGTGATCCTAGATAGCCAAGAAATCATGCCATAATTAAAACTAAAACCTATTGCCGCTGAATTAAGCATGCCTTTAATGTAATTACGGACATCAAATTCATGCATAGCAAGACAAACATACAAGACATTTGAGTTTTCAATTCATCAATCCTATATGCTTGTGATAGAAATTGAAGAAAGAATGGAAATCATAAAGAAATAGAAAGATCTAATAAAAAAAAATAACAAACCTCAAAGAATTAAAGAAAATCCCTACAAACCTAAGAAAAACCGATGTCGTGGCCTTGAATCGTTCATCGAATCTGACTCATGATGCCAAGATTC
The DNA here is from genome assembly GCF_027475165.1 of Benincasa hispida. Lineage (NCBI taxonomy): Eukaryota > Viridiplantae > Streptophyta > Magnoliopsida > Cucurbitales > Cucurbitaceae > Benincasa > Benincasa hispida. Next base: position 37,771,524 of record NC_143486.1, on the reverse strand, counting down.
ACAATTACAACTAAAAGTCAAAGGAAATCTCTTGAGTTTTTTTCTGGACTAGCCAAAACTGAGCAACATGCTCTAAGACAACCTAACTTTCCTCCTACTCTTTACCTAATTCGTAAAGAACATATTTATAAAATAGTTGCAATGTTGCATTGCTAACAAGAGCATTGCAAAGCTCTTGTTGATGCTGATCTCGAGTGTTGGGTGGAGTTGCAACTCTAGTGTGACATTATGTTGTGACAAGGCGCTGATAGCACTCCGTTTATCTTTGCAGCGTTGCAACAATATTGGCCAGCATTGCAACCCTGCCCTGCATCTATGCATACTACCTTCTAGCATCGCACGGGAGCATTGAGTGAGGGTTGCAATGCTCCAATAAGAGGTATTTTTGTCATTTCTCATCTTTTGAAGCCATGATGCTCAAATTGCCTCCAAATTGATTCAAATTAACCGTTTGACATCTTAAGCTTGATTCTACCTCTTTGGTGCTCAATACCTACAAAATAGCATAATTAACATGTAAAATCCATTAACAAGCCTAAATTAAGCAAAATCCATTAACAAGCCTAAATTAAGCCTAGGAAAATAGTACTTTTATAGTTCTAACAATGCATCAAAGTAAGGAAACAATGAAAGAAAAAATTTAGAAAGCTAAGAAAATTAAGAGAAATTTGAGTGAAGATCGGATCTCTCATGTAGAATGGCTAAAATTTTCTTTTATGCTTAGGTCACAGCATTGCGACTCTGTTAATAGTGTTGCAATGCTCTTATCGATTTTAGACCTCAAGCATTGGAGTAGAGGTGCGATGCTGGCTTGCGACAAGGCGTGCATGCGGATTTATTGAATTTCTGTCAAAAGTCGTAGTGTCAGGACGCTGTGTCATATTTTTCACATTCAGCCTTCTAGCATCGTGTCAGAGCATTGAGGTTGGGTTGTGATGCTGCCTGCATTGTCAAATGCGCTCTATTGAGTGATATTTTGGTTTTGTGACTTCTTCAAATTTATTGTTTCTAAGCTTCCACTTTGACACCAATTTAGCTCATTTTTCTCCTTAATGACTCCTTTGGCTTCTCGGGATGAATTTACCTATAAGATGAACATTTAATATATAAGAATTATACAAAATGAGTAGAGTTAAGGACATAATTATAACTTTTTATTGGAGCTATCAATAACCCAGTTCAATGCAATATCACCTACGTCTAGAGGAGAGTGTGCCTTAGCAAAGAAACTCAACTAATATATAAAGTAAAACAAATTATAGCCTAACTTTAGTGAATACAAACTTAAGCTCCATCTAAGTGTGAGACTTTCTCTTCAAAGAGGATTGATTACCTCAAAATACTACTGACGAAGTTAAATTTTGTGAACACTGTGTTATAGGCAAATCAGTTAGGTAAACATTTACAAAAGCTCAATAAACAATTAAAAGTCATTAATGATATAGCAGAGCACAAAATTTTGAAGGGGTTGTTTCTTCTATTTAGCATCAATGGTAAGTAACTGTACCAAGTTTAAAAGTATTTGATCCAATTCAAATCCAAATTTTAAATTTAATTTTTTATATTTTCTTCACAATTACTGTTTGATAATATACAAGTAATGTTTGAAGAAAGACATAAAAAAAGAATGATCTACATTGAAAATTTCCCCATCTTTCTCTCTTGGTCGCTCTTTTTTGTTTGGAGTGTTATCTCTTGTCTGTTATTGTTTCTCCTATTCTCTCTCTTTATCTTTCTCTTTAATTGTTTCTCCTTCTTTCTCTCCCCATCAAATATGCCCCTCCTCCTCCTCCTCACTCTCTTTCTCTATATTAAGTTTTAACACAAAAACTTTAGGGCAAGACTTTTTCTTTTCTTATCCTTTGTTTTTGTTTGACACAAAAAAACTTCACAAATTCTCATATATTGTTATTCATCCACAACAAAACAAAAGAACCCAAGACAAAGCAGAGACTTGCAAAGTTTGGCACTCCTCAAACACCTAGGTAAATCAAAAATACATCTTCATCATTCAAATGAATATCGTATAGTTGTTTCTTACATTTTTTTTTAATCCAGTATAGGATGGGAGATTCGAATCTCGTACCCTTTAGCACACTTTCACTTTTATGTTTTCATATTTGAAGTTATTTTTTATATAGAGTTTTGGTATGTATCATATTTACTTTCATATTTGAATTACTTCGATTTTTCTGTGTGTGTTGTTTCTAGGGACCTAACATAGAAACATATTATCATGTATTTATTTTCTTCGATAGTATAGTTGATATATATCACGTTGAAGAAATGTGTGAGTTTTAAAATAGATTTGAATTTTATTATAGTTGAAACAACAAAAAAAAATTAATGACAATAAATAAAATATAAAAATATATCTCTCAAAAAGTGGAAAAATATTTAATGATGTGATTTTGGGATAATGTGAAAGTCTAAACCTGAATAAAAATTTGTGAGATGTTTTGGTTAAAATAAAATTTAAGTAAAAAGATAGTAGACATGTAACATCTAAATAGAGGGATATACAAAAATAACTCAAAATTATGTCAAAATAAGTATAATCCAACTAACCGTATAAACTTTGAAATTAGAGATTTGATTCTCTAATTTAATAATAATAGGAAGATGCTAAGACAATGCAGAATTTAAAATTTTGCATTGCCGCATTTTTTGTTTATATATATTTAAGGGATAGTGCTCTAGTAATTTTTCATCAATACTACTTAATCTAGATATTTTATATTAATGCATATTAAAAAAATTACATTTATATGAAAGTTAAATTACAAATTTAGCCCCTACTTTCAAAATTTGAATTTGATAAATCCCTCAACATAAAATTTTTATGCTTAATATACCTCTAAACCTTTAACTTTATGTGTAATAGGTCTTTCAATTTTTAAATCTCTAACATATTTGTAAACTTTTATTTTTATAATGAATAGATCTCTAACATATTTAAGCTTCTTCAAATTTAATTGTTTATTTTGATAAATTTTATGTTTATGTGTAATTTAACTTTAACTTTCAATTTTACATCTAATAAATACATGGATTTAAAAAAGCGACAAACATTATATATCAATTTAAAATTTGTCTAATAAACATTAAATTTTTAACAATTTTGAATATCATAAGCTTTTAAGATAGAAAAAAAAAGTCAGAGATCTATTACATACAAATATAAATTTTATTCTCCTAATTAAAGAGTACAAAGTTTAGAGATGTGTAACACATTTACAAGTTCAAACTAAACTTGTAATTTAATCTCAAATAAATGGTAACTTTGGCTTTTTTTAGTTGGTCAATTATAGAAACTTCTAAGAACAATAAATTTTTTTGTGGTTGCTCTTCAAGGTCTTCTTCTAGCTAGCCTCCATTCTTTTTCCTCAAGAATGGAAAAATCATAGTACTTATAACAAAATTTCACTCCTTGAACCTAATCAACCTAGCAATTAGTTTAGTTTATTCTTTCCATTTTTACTGTTTCATGGTTGAGCTATATATGCTTATGGCGAATGATATAATCAAATTTAGGTTAAAAAACACTTTTAGTCCTCGAATTTTCATGAAAATAACAATTTAGTTCATAAACTTTGGACTATAACGATTTAGTCCCTATACTTTTAATTTTGTAAAAATTTAGTCCATGAAATTTTGTATGTAACAATTTAGTCCTTTTATTTTCGACATTGTAACAATTTAGTTCTTGTACTTTCAGCATTGTAACAATTTAGTCTCTAGCAAAAAAATTTATCAAAATTAGATGTCAATTTTAGTACATTATGATGTAAAATTTGTATTTTGTAAAATATTAAGTCTCTAATTAGTTTATCAATTTATTTATACATGAAATCTCATTAAACCTTAACATTAACTTGTATAATAGGGATTAAATCGTTATAAGTTTTAAAGTTCAATGACTAGATTGTTGCATAGTAATGTTCAGGGACTAATTTTTTACCTATATAAAAGTTTAGGGACTAAAAGTGATTTTTAACCTTAAATTTATTATAACTCATCAACTTAAGCTTTTGAGTCTATCGAAGAGGTTATATTTAGATGATGTGATATTAAATTTGCCTTCACACATATGCTTCGGCTTTTAGGTCCATCGGTAATCAACTTAAGTATTATAGGTTTGAATCCTTATAATTTCATTCTCCCAATTATTATTAATTTCTACTTATCGAATTTTCTATTTTCAAAAACTACAAATGAGACGGAATGTAAAGTCTTCTTATCTACTCAAAAGATTAGAAAGACAAGCAACTTTTTTTCTTTTCTTTTCTGTTTTTTTTTTCTTTTTTTGGAAAACACGCAACCAAAATAAATAAATTTAACAAAATTATTGATTAAACTAATAGAATAATTGCAAGCAGCAGATAATAAGATATGAGACGTAGTCGATTATTTTGCATTTTGCAATATTTTTCTTCTTTTATAACGTAAAAACATACATATGATACGCTCTATATATATATACACAATATTTTGTCAAATCGTTGCAGTATATTGATTTATTTCTCCTTCATAGCTTTTATTATTGTTCCAACCGGATAATCAAAGGTTACTCCCAAAACAAAAATCCAACAATATTAGAGATTAAGAAAATCAATGAAAAGGATGTGATTTAGTATGAAAAATAATTAGTCATTAGATGAGAGAAAGAATAATAGAGCAATACACAAAAGCATTTGAATTCAAAATAAGAAACGGAGACAGGGTTAGAAATTAATCTCAACGTATCATTGAAAACCCAGAATTCATTTGTAAATCCATGAAAATAGATTTTCATATAGAGATAATCCATCAAAATCCCACACACATTCCTCGTTATATAAACTAAGCTTAACTTTTGCTATTTCAGCATATCCTTCAAATTGCGGCCTAATGGGTGCTATCTGCTTCAAGGACAAACTTTTTGTCTTGTTAGTCATCTCGGCCTTGGCTTGCTTGAAACCGTTGAGTGCATGGGAGATCCACATCAAGAATGGATTGAGCAACGGACAAGCTCTATTCGTGCATTGCAAGTCGAAAGACACCGACTTGGGCGAGCAAACCCTTAGCACTGGTGCCGAGTTCAAGTGGAAGTTCAAAGTGAACATTTGGAGAACGACATTGTTCTGGTGCTACTTACGTAAGCCGAACGGGCATGAAATGACGTTTGACGCTTTCTGGGTCGAGAAGAAGACCGAGTGGCTGCGTGTCAAATGTGATGATCAAATTTGCAATTGGACGGCGGAAGACAACGGAATTTACCTCAAAGATAATAGTTCAAATCAGGATGAGTTCATTCATTTTTGGAAATTTCCAGCAACTAAGTAGAATATATGACCTTTAAGTGCTCAATTTTTTGCTTTTAACAATCAATTTCGATATGTTCTACTATTTTTACCTCTTGCTTTTTGTTTATTTCCTTCATACATTATAAGTTTAGAACTAGAACGTATATGATTCAACCTATAATCATAAAAACGTTTCAATATTATGACCTTTAAGATGTGATGAGCATGTTATGTGTCAACTTAATTGAGATGTATGATGCACCTTTTGATTCTTTTATTTGATTCTTCAATAAATATATATATATAAAGTCTATTCGATGTTCTAAAATATCAATTTACGATCCAATTGAGAATATCAATTCCCTAGACATAAATGAAAATATAACTACTACTTCCCTAGATACAATAGCTAAAAGAGAGATGACTTTTTTTTTAAGCATAAATAGACAATTGCTAAAGTCCTTAGAGAAATTGATACTCTAACAATAAATACAAATTTTATAAGATATTAAAGAAAACACGAAAAAAAAAAATCTACTATTTATTTTCGTATTACTATTAAGGCACACCTGCGCAAGTGAAATTTTATAATTTTTATTTTAAAATCTAAGAATATAAATTTAATTTTATAAAATAAAACATAGTTAAAATCAATATATGCACTATTATACACTATTTTAAATAAAATACATTATTTAATAATAAACTATTCATATTCAATATTTTTCGAAATGAGAAAAAAATGAAAAAGTTTTTGCATCAATAATGTCGGACACTGCGATTGATCACTCTCTCAAAAAAAAAAATAATAAATTATTTGAAAGAATAACAGTACTAAAAAAAAAAATTATATTTTTAATTTTGCAATCTAAGCATGATTTTTGGCTGTCAATACAAAATTTATCTGTCAATAAATGCTCGTGCTTTTGAAATTGATTTAAATCCTAATTTATTTATTTCAGAGTAATATTTATCTGAGATACATCTCAAATTGAATTTTACTTGAAATCTTATCATCAATTTTTGATAAATTAATTTTCCCTCTTAGAAAGCATTCTGAATTAATTTTGATAAAATTATCGATACACTAGTTATTACACTTAGAAGTTGAATTTATGTTGATATACTATTAAAATACATCAATGATATACTTGAAATTCTGTTTATAAGGAATGTCGATATCTCTTGCACCAAAATTCAAAAGTGTGGTCATATACTAATGTTAGTCTATCATTGATATGGCAAGTGATCAACAAAGAGTGAGATAGAAATATATCTATCACATTCTATCACTGATATATTTATATATAATAAAAGCAAAAACATCAGGAATATAGAAATCTATGGAATGATAGACTTACATCTACATGACAAGTGAACTTGTAACAAAACAGAAATCTATAGCGCGAATAGAATGAGGGAAAATGAGAACTATTGGATAATTAAAACTTATTTACCATTTTTACGATATCATTAAAATATTTGCTCAGATGTAGACTCTTGCAAAAATAAGGTATTGGATGACATAATTTCATCTCCAATACTCTCCCTTTTATTATGAGTTGTTCTCTTTGACAGTAGATTGTGACATTGTTCATTATTTTTCGTTCTTTTGAATAAACAATCATGAAACACCTTTCAGTTTTTTTCGTTTCTATAAAAATATGAAAATTAAAACAACAAACGAGAGAAAACAAACAAGAAAACTACAATAAAATACAAACCAGAGAGATTACCGAGAAAAGAAATACAACTATATTTCACTTTATTGTATATAATTAATTAAGTAAGCCAATTATATTAAAAGCTCTCTCATTCATCTATCCCCTCTTCCATTCATGAATCTTTTCTTCAATACCATCCGGAATGTTTCTCAAGTAAATTCCATCGTCTTTAGCCGTCCAAAAACAGGTACCTTGTAAAGTGCACCTATAATGAAGCCAATAGTGTTGTGCTTCATGCCAAAACACCTCAAAAGAGGCAAAGCTACCATTTGGGTTCTTCACAAAACACCAAAACAAAGTTGTTCCCCAAACATTTTCCTTGAAACTCCATTGAATCTCAGCTCCATGATTAATATATTGTTCTCCAATATCAGTATCTCTTGATTTACAATGCACAAATAATTTCCCATTGCTCAGCCCATTAATCACATGAACATGCCATTTATCAACAAATGCTGGAGGAAGAACTGCTCCCACAAATACATGCTGCTGATGAACAACCATAAATAATACACTCATCAACACAACCAAATAACTCAAATTTCTACCCATTTTCCCTCTGTATTGTAATTGAGACGTTGAAATATATGAATGGCTATTATATATGTATATATATTATCAAATTTTCTCACTCGCAAGGATAGGAAAGAATTGAATTACTTACCTTCAATTTTCACTAATTTACGTTTTTTGTCAATTGGGAAATTATGGTATTGGATTGAATGTAGTCAAAGATTATGAACTTTAAAGCAACAATATAAAAACTTTCCATTTATACGAAAATATTTATAGATTTATTGTAATTTGATAGCGTCTATGCATCTGGCCATGTTTAATACTATATATCGGTTACCGTTAAGATTGTCTTTCTTTGTTCTGTTTATTTCTATTGAAATAAATGTAAATATGTGGATTTTTTTTTTAAAGAAAGAATTATTTTTTGTTGCGTTAATTCGTAAATGGATTTCTTTGAAAAAATAATATTCATGAAATTACTCTAGTAAAACTTATATCCGTTCGCTTACGGTTATTGCATAAATCATGCACTAAATTAAGAAGGAAAAAAAAATACGTTTTTTCTTATTTGGAGTTTTGTGATCTAATCTATTAAACACACATGAATTTTTGTAGTTACTACGTATTTGACATAAATACTATCTCTAATAACTTTTAATGGCAGAATAGGAAAAAAAAAATCTTAAAATTGTAAATTTAGTGATCAACATTTTGAACTTTACAAATATAGCAAAATAATAATAATAATAATAATAATTTTTATTTTTTATTATTATAATTTTATCCATTTTAGTGTATCAAATGTATCTCAATAATATATTTTATATGTCAACAAGTGCTCGTGCATTTGTTATTATTTGTGATCTTAATTTGAAGCTTTAACTCATTTGTTTAAGATATTATTTTTCTAGTACATTATCATCAACTTTTAATGGTTCAAATCGTATGAACAAAGGATACACCAATGCTACCATTGAAATTGAAGTTTGAATGAGTTTGATCTACTACTGATATACTTGAAGAAATGCATTAAAAAAGTCTTGACATACTCAAGTTACACCAGTGTTATACTTGAAATGAATTTTGAATTAATGTTGATATATATTCAACTAATACACCAATGTTATTATGCTTGATATCAAATTTGGAATGAATGTGATTTACTATTTATACACCAATGTTATTTTTTAAATAGAATGATTATTGACATACTATTGACATACAAATGATATACTTGAGATAAAATATTTTATAATGATTATTGATATATTATTGATACTCTATAAATTTTGAATGTGTGGTGATAAAACTACTAATATACCAATGTACTTAGTAATACATTTTGAACTAATGATGATATTATACTATTGAAACACACCAATTATATACTTGAAATACATTTTGAATTAGTATTAAAGTACAATTGAAATAGGGTAATTACAATTGGTAGCATTTTTAGGAATAATAACCAAGTGTATAACATCATTTAAAAAAATTGCAAATATAGACAAATCTATCAAGATAGACTTCTATCATTGATAGACAATTATCAGTGATATGGTCTATCCCTGATAGACTCCTGCTCCTACCAATAATATGGTATATCATTGATAGACTATTTAAATTTGGTCATATTTGCAATTTTTTTTACATTTTGTTATATCTGCTAATACTTTGGGTCTAATGTCTATATTTGCAACTGTTCCATTGAAATACCAACGTTATACAGTATATCATTTTGAATATTATACTAATTTGGTATATCAATAATATTGTTGCTTTTCTCTCTCTAAATCAAGTATGTTAATAAGTAGAAATCTACCAAATACAAAATATATGCATTATGAATTTGATATACCAAATTAAATTTAATTTAAACACCATCGAAATCATATAAAGATTTAAAAAATATAATAAATTAAATGATATGCTTTTAGTAAAAAAAAAAATCTTTCACCCTAACACAATTAAAAATGCCCTTATATTGATTATTTTTCATTGCCAAACAAGATTAGTAAACATGGGTATGCCTAATTAAACCAATGAAAAATAGAAAATGGAAACAAAAGGAAATACAAATGGATGTGGGTGGAAGGAACTTTGTATTAATCCAAATAAACTTTCATTTTTTTTGGTAAATAATTATCCCCACTTATGAACCAAAACATCTCTATTAACAGGGTTATCTCTCAAATAGATTCCGTCATCTTTAGCAGTCCAAATACAATTAGATTTATAACATCTATAAAACAGCCAAATCGATCTCTTCTCGATCCAAAATGCCTCGAATGACACAGATTCTGCATTGGGTTTCTGCAAATAACACCAAAACAACGTTGTATTCCAAAAGTTTACTCTAAAACTCCAATTAAATTCAGTTCCAACACTAAGATTTTTTTCTCCTAAATCATCGTCTTTAGATTTGCAATGAACCAGCAAGTTTTGGCCATTGCTTAGCCCATTCACAATGTGGATGTTCCATCTTTTCAGCGCAGCACCCTTGGTTGGCTTAATTATGGCCAGTGACAACACAACCAAGAAACAAAATACCAAAAAGTGCTTTTTTATGGATCTCATCATCTCCATTTACTTGAGATATTGCACTTGAAAAAGCACTTTGGTCATAGGCTTATAAACAGGGATGTACGGTGCAATGGATACATCCAAAGCCCATTGTAAAAATTCTTCGAATGACGTATCAATATCAATGCTGTCCGTTTCAATAGAATTTTAGTGGGTTATAAATTAATAAGTTACTTAATTAAGGCTCTAATCATTATTTAATTCTTATACGTAATCATGAATCTTTAGGTAAAAAAGACCGAGAAACAATTGATTTAGAATCCGTTTGAATTGACTTGAGAGAAATATATTTTTTAAAAAACTTATTTTTTATTTAAACACTTTTAATAAAAATTTATTAAAATATATTTCAAAACTATATTGTATGGTTGCCAAACACTTAAATTTCTTTTCAAATGAATTATTTTTTAAATTAAACAGTGAATAACATAATCAAAACACACTCTTATACCAATAGCATTTAATTAGCTAGACACATTTTTTCTAACTAATACGCAATCAAAACAGTCGTAGTATTAAATAATTGTTAAGTTCAATGTTAAGTTAATTTTCCAAGTAAATTTATCATTAATGTATTTCATATTATATATATATATTCTTTTTATTATGTTGTAATTATCATTGGTGATCTTTACACGGAAAATGAATAAATTATATAGTCTATAGCATAAACAAGTATATATTTATCATATAATAACATATTAACCATGTTATTTTGTATGGTTACTTTACATTATATTATAGCTTTGTCTAAAGTTGGAAAATCGGACCATTGTTTTTTTTTTTTAAAAAAAAAATCATAGTTTTGGAAATTTGCAATAAAGGGTAACAAAAACACATAAAGTTATTTGTAAATCTAGCCACGATAATCTAAGTAATTTTTAAATATAGCAAAAAATTTAAATATGATCTTTATAATTTTTATTATTCAAATAATATCACAAGTATATATGTTATAGTTGATATTTGGTTATACCAATGAATCCTATACTTTATTTTGATATATTGTTGTATGATTTTTGCATCATGCAAACTTGCAAATTGTACAGTGTCATGTTTTAATATAGCGATTGAATTTAAGTATCGTCCATAAGATTGGAATATTAATTTGATTAAGTACCATAGCTATTACTTCTATTTTATTGTATATAGAGAACCAAACATCAACATTGAATTATTTAATTTAACACTAGCATACTTCTCACTGATGGAGGCCAAACCTCATGCTTCATATATGAATTTATTAAACAAAAGACTTCAAAGCATACAACAATTTATAAGCTAGAGATATACAAGAACATAACATTCTCTCCCGAACTCAATTAATCTCTCATTAAATCATAGAATATAATCAACCTTTCAGTCTATAATTTTTTCTAACTGGGATGCCTCGATACGGGTAAAAAAACTTCTATTTGTAATACTCGTGACGACATCTCGACACTATACTCTAATGAAATCTTTAAAATTTGAAAACATGTTTTATCATCGAGATGCTAGGGGTAGCATCACCATGCTATGAATGAAATTTTACCAATGTGATTGCACACATGTTTTCCTTGACAAAACCTAATTTCTTGTAGTGTCCTCGATGCTATAAGCAACGTCTAGACCCTACCGCTCTAGGGATTTCTTGGTTGCGGCAACATCTTTTGAGCGCTGAGACAATCGTTTGTTTGAGTTTCGAGAGGGTAATGTGGTGGATTTTTATGCTTGGAACTCTTCCTTGTGCTTAACTCAAACTTTTCCATATTATCACCAAAAACTTTTATTGTATTTAATTTAGTCAAAACCTCTAAAATAAGCCAAAAAATTATGAATGTAATAAGATTAGTTATGCTCATGCTATATAACATTTACAATTATTTTAATATAAAGGTTAAATTTTACGTTTAATGATTTGCTTCTAAATAGTCTCTAGAAAATCTAATAGGTCATGAATTTTTATTTTTGTTCTTAAATAAATTCTTCAATTTTTAAAAATGTTTAATATATTCCTGAGTTTTCAAGTATATTAATTTTTAAAAAATAAATGTTCTAAATTGATCCAAAATGATAGATTATGTCAAATAAAATATTAAGTTTTAAAATTTTATTTTACATATGTCTAAAGACCTATCATAAACTCTTGAAATTTGGAAGACCTTAGTATATCAAAATTTCGACACTAGACTTGTAACTTAACATTATATTAATTTGTGTCTAAAAAGAAGAAAAACCTCTTTTATTAATTTATGTTCGCGGCATGAAGTTCTGGATCCACCACTGTCAACACCAAAAAGGTGTTGAATCTTCATTTTCGATAACTCAATCATAGGAACTTCAAAATTAAATATATTTAACTTGGAAAGAAATCCTATGCTTGGTGATCATATAGACATTTTCTTGAGGAAGGATATGAGTGTTAGACAAAGAAAGGACTTGTGTGGAAAATGTTGAGGCCTCAAAGAGAGGAGAGGGAAAAAGATGGGGCTACGACTTTTCTTTCTCTCTTTTTCTTTTTTTTTTCCTCATTTTTCCTTTTCATTTTTTTATCATTTTCTCTACCTATTCTCAATCTATCATTTTATTTTATAAGTTCGGGTTTTAAATATTAAATTTAAATCTAAGAAAATATTATATTTCCAAAAGAACTATTTTCAAATATAAGAAAATGAACTAAAATATTTTTAACTATAGAAAATTTTTATTGTTTATCTACAATAGGCCGTGATAACTACTATTTATGTCTATCTATATCATGGTTGATACAGATCACTACTACAAAAACAGTGTTTCTTGGCCTTTTTTAGATGTCAAGAATGACTTTTCTTGTTTTAAAAATGTCAAGGAAGCCAATGTCACGAATCTTGATTTTCTTGACGTTTTAAAAACTTCAAGAAAAGTGACACTTGACATTTAAAAAATGTCAAGAAACACTGACACTTGACATGTTTGAAATGTCAAGAATATGTGCATTCTTAACAAGGAAACAACGTCAAGAAATTTTGTGAACTTGGCATTTAAAAAACGTCAAGAAACACAGATACTTGACATTTTTGAAATATCAAGAATATGGACTTTCTTGACAAGGAAAAAAACGTCAAGAAATTTTGTGAACTTGACATTTAAAAAACTTCAAGAAATTTGCTTGTAATTTTTTTAGAAAAAACTACAATATTGACGTTTTTACATATAATTGCTCCTGTATTTTGATCCAACAACCACATTTGGTATATATATGATATATATTCATCAATCAAATAAACAATATACACTCGTTGACAAACTTATATATCAACAAAAAACCACCAATATCTCTTTATAAACACTTAACTTCTTTAACATTGTCAATATATACAACCTAAGTAACATAATTCTAATAGTCAACTCATATGGACACTTCCAAAACAATATAAGGAACATAATTCTATTAAACCAATATGAACAGTATAAAAAATACATTTCCAAAACTTCTATCAACAAAACCATCCATCTACCCACACATGTACCAATCCAAAACTATCTCCCGCTCTATGCATATTTGAATAATACTAAAAGATATTTACACTTATATGGATATGAAGTAAATACTAAAAGATATTTACACCTATATGGATATGAAGTAAATCCAAAAATTGATCAGTCGGAATAAACACATCCAAAATGACCAACCACGATCACAAGTAGCAACCTAAAAATTCAGACAACTCTATCTGCACCTCGTCTAACTCGATTTGTGAGTACGGTTTGCTTGTATCAATCTATAATCATAAAAGCCAAATATTATAATGGATTCTATTTTTTTCTATGCTATTTGAAATGTCGAAATAACGATAACCTACCAAATTTGAGATGACAATGCTTCTTTTGGTCACAATATCCCCCATATACCTTATGACATAGTATCTACATTCGGTGCCCACAACTTCTCGAGGATACTACAGAGAAAAAAAACCAGTAAATAAGATTGAAGTAATCCTTACGCACTAGATGTGTACTTAATATAATAAATAATCGTTGTTAATTTATACTTGCCTTTATTGTTCTCTATAAGATTTGCTTCAGGCTTTTTTTAATATTCTTTTGAGATTGAAACATCGCAATTGACCTATTTATCAAGAAATAACCATAAATTATTCTAAAATAAAGTACATTTTAAAATAAACACTACAAATAAAAAAGGTTAACTTACGTGTCAGTTATATATCGTATATTCACCCGTGATGTTGTCCTTATTGAGTCTAGGTAGTGCACAGTATCATCATATACATTTATAGCAAGTAGTGCCCAATGACCACTAGTTAATAAAATATAATTAGTATTTTTATTGCTAATGGAAAACAAAACGTGTTTTTAACTCACCCAGAATTAAAAGGAGCAATAACTAATTGGTTTGCTTCTAAGACCAATAGTCTGCTACAAAGGTTTTGAGTTTTAACTTCATGAGAGTTATGTCTAGAGGAAATGAGAGATGGATCTACAAAAGTGCATTGTGAACTTTCCTTTGAATCAATAAAGGATGAGTGTAAGTACCTACAAAAGATTTATAACATAAATATAGACGACTAAAATTGGAAAGAAACGTCAGAACTGAAGTCTACAAAAGTAATAACATTACTTACGCCATGTAAGCCACCAAAGTCATTGTCTTGACTTCATCCATGTTACAAAAGTTAATTATGTCCTCTCGTAGGACACAAATTTTTCGACTAATCATCTTCTTAGCATATCTAACAAAGAATTTCAAAGATACCAGACAATTGAGTCACTGTTGGAAATGGCAGGGCCCTCAGAATGATGAACTATAAACCATCAAGGCACGGCGGTCAAGCGAAGAGTATAATGAGGAGGACGACAGACCCACTCACGATCTACTAAAGAGCAGAAACTCGTTATAGGCTGAGTCGCAGAGCTCGCTCTCTTTAAGAAGTTTCGCAGCCCTGCCCAAGTGTGCAAGCAGGTCTGAAAATTGTCACGTTGTCCCAAGATAAAACAGCCAAATGAATACCAATCGGAAATGCACCGTTACCGATCGAAACGTACACCATTTCTAAACTCACTGCTCGGAAAGCTAAGATGAAGGAGGAGAGGAAAATAAAGTGGAGAATTAAGAAAATGAATTTTGTGTTTTTTGAACTGCTAAAGGCCTCGCCTTTTGTAGGCCTTCTGTGTCGAATGGTAGGGAGCGAAATGTGTGCAGACGTTACGAATGGGCAATGGTAGGGAACAAAACGTGTGTGGACGTTACGGATGGACGGATGAAATGCGTGGACGAACGGACCGTTTCCCCCTTTTTTGTTAAAAATAATAATAATAATAAAATAATATTTTTATTAAAAATAATCATCACACACACACGCGTGCCTCGCCTGATCGGACGAACGGTGGTGACGGTGCATGTGTGGGATGTCCATCGAACCCACATTGGTCTATCTCCTCACTCCCTCCAAAACATAGATACCCCTTGGGGTCCAAACCTAAAACACAAGGTTGAAGTACATAAAGGAGATTTTCAACACCAAATTTTCCAATGTGAGATTCTCCAACAAAAAAAGTTGGTTCCTGATGCTCGTATTTATGAAGTGGAAATATGGATGATATGCGTTGGTGGATTTGCGTTGTGTAGTCAAGTTTCCCCAACGGAATTCAAGTGTAAATTCCTCTGAGTTTCCTGGTAAGTCCAGGGTCGAACACAGGGACTTGTGAAAATAGATTATTGGGTTTATGAAGACTTTACGGTAACCGGTTAAATAAATAAATTGTTGGGTTTGTTGTTTGCGTTGATGAAAAATAAATAACAAATGCGGCGGAGTTTGAAAAGAGTTGGTAAACGGGAAATGCGATAAATATTTGATGAACGGGTTGAGAAGGGTTTCGGTTAACACTCCCTAGAATGCGTTCATGCTTGCAATCATGCAACATGCATACAACAATAAAGCACCTCTCGGTGCGAATACCATGGCTTCCAAGGCTAGAACACATGCGATATATGCGATAAGTCTACAGGGTTTACACATAAACCTCTATTTCTATTTATGCAATGACAACATGACGTCCACACAAATATGTGACCACATAATATCATTCCCATCTCTAGGATGCATGGGATGCAAGTTGACAAACAGAGCTTATCTCTAAGTCTCTATCTCTTGTTTATGCAAGCCTAATCTTGCTCTTTCGAGTCCAGATTCTAACCTAGCTCTCTCGAGACATTAGGTTCTTTCTTTAGACTCTCTCTCGAGTAACTCTAAAGGTATTTTGCACAGTATAAAACAAGACAATCGCAAGCACACTAGAAGAAATTCGGCCTTTAATGTCGGTTGGCAACCGACATTAAAGATAGTGTTATTAAAGCCCTTTAATGTCGATTGCCTTTAATGTCGGTTTTAAACTGACATTAAAGGGCTTCAATAACACCAATAACACAGTCTTCAATGTCGGTTGCAACCGACATTGAAGACCTTTAAGGTTGATTACAACCGACACTGAATGTCTTTAATGTCAGTTGCAACTGACATTGAAGGTCTTTAATGTCGGTTGCAACTGACATTAAAGGTCTTTAGTGATTAAAGCCTGTTGGTTGCAACCGACATTAAAAGTCTTTAATGTCGGTTGACCGACATTAAAGCCTGTTTTTTTTTAAAAAAAAAATTCTTAACTGACATTGAAGCCCGAATCTGTCAGTTTTATCAATTATTGTCCGTTTTTTAATGTTCCCTTGCCAAATCCATTTTTTGGGTAAAAAAGTATAACATGACACATCATCATTGAACGCTATGGCTATGACATATTATTCATGTATGGATTGTAAATCTATTACATTTAATCCACAAATTCTGCTATAGAATTATAATTTAAAAGGCGTACGATAATTCAGGCCTTGAAAACATAAATTACAAGTAATACAAAGATTATGATTTTACAAACATTATGAGTTTACTGTCCCTCTCCACTTGGTAAGTATGGATTCCTTCATAATTCTTCTTGAACAGACCCCCTAGCTTTAGCAATGTCTGGTTATAGGCATCTTTGTCTAACCAATGTTGTTCAAAGAATCACAAACAATAAAGATTTGAGCGTAAGCGTAACACATGTAACAGAAGATTGTATCCATTCATATATAAATATATATATAGATATAAATGGATAAAATGTTTGAGACCTTACCCTTAGAAACTCTGCAACTTTTGCCAGCTAACTATTGCTACTCGAATGTACTTTGGTTTCCATGCCAAGAGAAAACAAAAGATCCGAATTGCAGGACAAAACGCTTAGTAGAGTTCAATGAGGTTGCAACCTAGATTATCATAAGTTGAGACGTTACCATAAGACTTGCAATGGCTCAAATTAGTACAGGCTTTCAGCATAAACATGAAACATGACCCAATGACAATGTTATAACATTATTTCCAGTCAACTTGAATATGTATGCACACATATATTTCAAACCTCAAGAGGCAAGATTGAAAGGCATTTTAAAAAGCATGAATTGCACTTCACATAGAAAGAAAATTATCAAAATTACTACTACGTACAACTTCAACTTGCATTGCTTTATTGTTGTGAATGGATGTTTGTGATATCCTAATAAGGGCAACAAAATCTTCTGTGTAAGTTTCATTAGCCAAAGCTTTATCTGCTATGAGTTTCTTGTAACTAGAACTCAAGCCACCCTACACCAGAATTCATTAAGAAAATGATGGTTATCTGTGTCTCTTAAGGACCCTCTCAGTTCCACATCAGAACCTTGTAAAAGAAACTACAACGTGATTCTAATCAAAAGAGATGAGTTAAGAAAGAAGCTTTATAAGACTACCACCTTGAGCACCACTAAAGGTTGAAAGAGGGCAATAAATTGGGGTGGCTCTTTGTCTTGAAATATACAACCCTGCCAAAAGAAAAAAGCATATGATAAGGAAATTCCCAAATATAGAAACCATTTATCACGTATACTTATGTTTATAATACCTAAATAGGCCTCCCTTTCAGCGAGTTGGACATTGTATTCGTCACTGTGTAGCCATCTTTCGATCTTCCTGGGGTTTGAAATAATAGAAAATGGTTTAACAGCAATAAACACATATGTTTATGTACATATGCACTTAAATATGTCATGATATAAAAATGTAAGGAATGAGAAAACATCAGTACACTTGTTTACAAGCAATTATTCTTTTACAGGAATCAAGATTACTTTCATTAGATCAAGGAAACCATCTTCCATTATTCCCTTTCTTAGAGAATCAGCACTAGTTATTTAACTGAATTGGCAAATGTACCACCACATTCCAAGTTTAAGTATGTAACTTACAATAGTTAGATTTTCTCAAAATAAACCCTAAATGCTAACTAACCTCGATGCTATCCTTTCCAAACCAAGAGCACAAAAAATAATCTTCTTTCCTCTCACCAGAGTGGTAGGTGTAAAGAATGATGTAGCAGTCTCCACTATAAAATTTACCAATATCCTCTACAAGCAATAGTTATTATTTAGACAAAACATAAGTTTTCAATATTTTACTGTAGTGAACTAAAGATTTAGGAAAATCAATTATCATGAGTTAGACAAAGAAAATAATATATCAAATTTACAACTCCAAATAAAATCTATGTAGAAGGCAAGAATGATAAAGGAAAAACTGCAAAAACAGAACAATTAAAAGCTGAAAAAAGTTTGAAGATAGAGAGTAGCAGAGAATATATTTTTTTGCACTTGGGGTTACTAATATGGTCTTAGGCACTAATATCGACCAAAACAAAACTTTTTTCCTAAATGATCTTCATGAAAATTTTCTTCCGAAAAGCTCATAAAGATTGAAAATAGTGGCTACATTGGCTAAGTTTTGATCCGTTTATATAAAACCTGTACCAAAACAACTCAGGCAAAGTTTAGAAATGTCGCATAACAGATACATAATCATGATCATAAAAATAAATAAAGAAGACATAAAATTTTGGAAAGGCATAATCTCCTCTTTGCTTCTAGTAAAACAAATGTACTTTCCAACTATCCTCGAATAACTACAACACGAACACCCCTTGCAAAAAATTACCAAAAAAAGTAGGCAAATGACATAGCATACTCACAAAATTCTAATGAATTCAAAATCTACCATGGTTAGAACTTAGTTCAAAAACCTTAATCGACACCAAGAGATTTTCAACAAGTTTCTTAGTTTACTCTGCGTATTAGAAAATGAAAGAGGTTGTTCTATCTTCAAAACTACAAAAGTCAAAATTCTGTGCTTAACCATCATGACAATCAAAACAAATCCATCCCACCATAGATTCCCAATCCCAAAGCATTTAAGAACAAGAAAAACCCATGCTTAACATTATTGCTATAGGTTAAATCCTAATGCTTGAAATTTATGCCCTATCAAAATATCAAGTTATTGGAAAGATGATCCATAAGAAAGAGAATAACAGTTTTGTAAAACTGAGAAAAAAATACTAGTTTCTAAATGGCCTGTCAAAGATCAGATAGATTCTCAATCTGTTCATTGAAGAATCAAGCTCAATCATCGACGAGAACCCAGATGCAAATGGATGATGACAAAGGTTTCAAAATGACATCACAACATGCTATTATTTAGCCAAAACACGTGAAGAACGATCGACAGACAACGTGAAGAACGATCGACGGGATGAAGAACGATCGACGAACGGCGAGGGAAGAAAGCTAATAATGAAGAGAAGGAGCGATAGCGATTTAGGGTTATATTATTTAGTGTCGATGTGAAAGGTAAAGAAGAGAAGGAGTCGCGATTTAGGGTTATATTATTTAATAAAATAAGAAAAAAAAATATTACACTTTAATGTCGGTTTTAAACTGACATTAAAGCCCATCTTCAATGTCAGTTTAAAATCGACATTAAAGATCCGGTTTTTTTTTTTAAATCGACATTATACATCCGATTTCACTTTTTTCAACCGATATTAAAACTCGAATTTCTTCTAGTGACAATGAGTCCTAGGTCATGTTAGCTTAGTTCTTCTCAATCCATTCGACTAGTTTAGCTACCCATGTGTATTAAGAGAGTGAGCAGATGTAGAAATAGAACTTCCATTGAATAGATATGAAGATGAAGTACAAAATAACAATGCAAGTATAATAAAGAGTCTGGTAGCAATTTCTTGTTGCCAGTCGTTTACACTGTTTCTACTCGTGCTCTAAAGATAATCTCGCTCTCGCAAGAGTCGGCCTGCTCTCTGCTTTTATGCCCAAAGGTTCTCTCTCAAGTTTCCCTAAGCGATCTCCAGCACCACCACTCTTCTCTTGCTTCGCCTTAAAATGGAAAGGAAATTATGAACAGAAGCAACTGGTTAACTCGTCAACCCCTTCTCTGAAGAATGCCCTTGGTATTTATAGAACATCCATGGTGAAAGAAGGCTTCTCTCTCCTGGTTGTACAGATGGGACAGCTTTAATTCCCGACTAATGCTTCGGATAATTGTTACCGATAAAACTGAATGTACTTTGTGACCGTTATCGGCTGTCAACTTAATTTGGATTCGACTGTCATCAGCCTTCTGTCTCATCATTCTTAATTGGCCTTTCACCCAGATGCGCCCACCATGTTACGCTGACCAAGTTGCGGCGATCCTTCTCGGCAAATATTTGCGAGCACGATCAATGCAAAGCCTTGCGGTGAAGTTGCGCTCGACCAATGAATTCCTATGATCACAATCTTTGCTTTGCGTTAATGCATATTCTGCACAAAAATACAAAAATCAATAGTTCTAATGCGCTGAATGCATGCAACTGCAATATTATAGAATTTATGCTTAATGGACGCAATTTAACATATTTCATTAACGCAATCCAACATTGTTTAAGAACTTAGCACTATTATAACGTGCATTTCTACCAATTATCAGTTCTCTCTTTATTTTGAAAGTTAAATTTCCACCCAACAATCCCCCACTTGGAAATTTAAATAAAAGGAAAAGAGAGAAAAGATTTTCATCGAGCAGTTTCAATCTATACAGCACTGTGCCAAAGCAAAAGTGTCTTACGACTTGAACCTTTACATAGTGTGGATGATTCAGAATATACTAGAGTAACCCTTGGTTTTGGACTCTATCTATAACGCATCTCACACAGAGTGTCATTAGGGTGTAGTATGAAAGCCCGTGCTTTTAAAGACTAGCACGTGAATCCCGATTTACTGAATGCTCTAGAGAGTTTGCCTAAAAACTTCATAGGAAGTGGCCCTCACTTCCACATTCACACATGTGAGTCTATCAAGAGTACTCCTATAGCTGGCTACCCCACTTGTCAACAAGTATAGATCTCATTAATAACTGAGTTCAACCTTTCTTACACTTCAGGATATCATGCTCAGACTTTAAGTCATAAGAATGGAACTCTATGTTTGGTTTAGCATGATTCACTATATATCACTCGTGATCAGTTATTACCTGTTGAACCTGTTTCTTGGGATCTTCAACCTACAGGTTGGGTTTTCCTCAATGTGATTCATTTTTCGATAGGCATTAGTCCCATCCTTTCTGAGGTTCTGAAAAACTTTTCTCTGGCCAGTCCTTTCGTCAAAGGATTTGCCAAATTTTCATCAGTCCGTATGCGATCCACTTTAACTACACCAGTAGTGAGAAACTCTCTAATTGTACTGTGCTTACGACGTATTTGACGTTTCTTTCCATTGTAGTAATGGTTCTGAACTTTTGCGATTGCTGCAGTACTATCACAATGGATCAATATGGCTGGTACTGGCTTTTCCCATAAGGGAATCTCTGATAGCATACTTCTAAGCCAGCCTGCTTCTTCACTAGCTGTCGCTAGTGTTATCATTTTTGGCTCCATCGTAGATTGGGCTAAAATAGTCTATTTTTTGGACTTCTAAAAGATAGCTCCGCTAGCTATATTAAAGGTATAGCCACTTGTAGCCTTTGAATCATCCGAAAGAGAGTTCCAATCAGCATCGCTGAACCCTTCCACGACAGCGGGAAACTTTTAATAATGTAATCCTAGGTTTTGGGTTTTCTTTAAGTATCTCATGACCCTTTCTATAGCATTCCAATGCTCTTTACTAGGTCTGCTTGTAAACCTGCAAACTAGTCCTACAACATAAGCTATGTCAGGCCTAGTGTAGTCGACAGCGTATCTAAGACTGCCTATGATGCTCGCATACTCAGATTGATTAACACTGTCACCAGTGTTCTTGAACAACTTGACATTAGGGTCATAAGGAGTATAGGCTGGATTACACTCGAAGTAATTATATTTCTTTAGAATCTTTTCTATAGAGTGAGATTGATCTAAAGAAATTCCCTTTTTAGACCTATTTACTTTTATGCCTAAGATTACTCTAGCTTCTCCTATGTCTTTCATGTCGAAATTCACACTCAATATTGATTTTACATCATTTATGACGTGCAAGTTCGACCCAAAGATCAATAAATCATCTATATATAGATACAAGATAGTGCAGAGATTATTATCAAACTTATGGTAGATGCATTTATCACTTTCATTGACCTTGAAACCTCTAGATAGGATAAAGTTGTCAAATTTTTCATGCCATTGCTTAGGAGCTTGTTTTAGTCCATAGAGAGATTTGTCTAATTTACACAGCTTATTTTCTTGACCATGGATAACAAAACCCTCAGGTTGTTCCATGTAAATCTCTTCTTCAAGTTCACCATTTAGGAAAGTGGTTTTTACATCCATCTGATGTACTACAAGGTTATAAAGGGCAACGAGAGAGAACAAGACACAGATAGAGGTAATTCTAGTGACAGGGGAGAAGGTGTCAAAGAAATCTACATTTTCTCTCTGTCTAAAGCCCTTTTTCTACTAACTCGGCTTTAAATTTTTCATCAGTCCCATTAGGTCTAAGTTTCCTCTTTAAGATCCATTTGCACCCTATTGCCTTACATCCTAGGGGTAGATCTACTAAGTGCCAAGTCCTATTTGACTCAAGTTAGTCCATCTCATCATTTATGGCTTCTTACCATAGGTTGGCATCTATTGAGGATAGGGCAACTGTTAGATCTTTAGGGTCTTCTTCTACATTGTAGGTCAGGAAGTCATTTCCGAAATCTATGCAGTTCTAGATCTTTTGCTTCTTCAAGGTTCCGGGTCAGTTTCCTCTCTAAGATTAAGATTTCTAACTAGGGTTATACCACTTGAACCAGAGCCCCCACTATTCCTTGATTTAAAAGGAAACCTATCTTCAAAGAAGTCGGCATCATTTGACTCAATGATCACTTGGTTCACTAGATCATAGAACCTGTAGGCTTTACTATTTAAGGCATAACCTATAAAGACACACTCGTAAGCTCTACTAACAAACTTTATCCTTTTTGGGTCAGGAATACTTACAAAGGCTAGAAAATCTCATGTTCTAAAATAGGACAAGTTTGGTTTCTTATTCTTAAGAATTTCATAAGGTGAAGTTTTAATTTTAGATTTCGGGATTCTATTTAGAACATAACACATGGTAAGGATAATTTCACCCCACCAATAAGACGCGGCTCCTGAACTAAGTAAAATAGCAATTACTAGCTCAGCTAAAGTTCTATTTTTCTTTTCGGCTTTCCCGTTCATTTCAAGAGAATAAGGTGTGATCTTTTCGTGTATTATTCCATTGAGTTAAAGAATTCATTAAAACTGTCTGAGTCGTGCTTGGTTCCCCTATCACTACGAAGTCTTTTAACTTTTCTATTAAACCGATTCTCTATTTCAGAAACAAAAAGTTTGAAGGCATCAAAAACATCACTTTTGTTTTTCAGCAGGTATACAAAAGTAAAATCAGAGTAGTCACCAATGAAAGTAAT